>NC_083434.1:40269857-41573607 GCF_020745735.1 Hemiscyllium ocellatum
AAACCTGTAACCCATTGTAAAAGATGAAAAACTTAACAGCAATTTAGGTTTGTCCAATATATTGTTTCAGTTGCATGACACTGTAATCTTTTTCTATAAATTCTGTGTCTCATGCTCCAAGTCCACAGCTACCTGATGAAGGAGCAGCCCTCTGAAAGCTAGTGTTGTGTGATTTAACTTCTGTAACTGCACAGCACTAAAGAGATTTACTCAGGAATATAACAGCATAGGAGGTCTCATGTTATAGGAGAGTCAGCATTCAGGAAGAGAGAGTGTGAGTGTGTGAGGGAGAGAGTGTGAGTGTGTGCATATAAGGGAGAGAGTATGAGTGTGTGCATGTGAAGAAGAGAGAGTGTAAGCGTGTGAGGGAGAGAGAGTGTGTGCATGTGAGGGAGAGAGTGTGTGAGTATATGAGGGAGAGAGAGTGTGAGTGTGTGCATGTGAGGGAGAGAGAGTGTGAGTGTGTAAAAGAGAGAGTGTGTGTGCATGTGAGGGAGAGAGAGTGTGAGTGTGTGAGGGAGAGAGAGTGTGAGTGTGTGCATGTGAGGGAGAGAGAGTGTGAGTGTGTGAGGGAGAGAGAGTGTGAGTGTGTGCATGTGAGGGAGAGAGAGTGTGAGTGTGTGCATGTAAGGGAGAGAGAGTGTAAGTGTGTGAAAGAGAGAGAGTGTGTGCATGTGAGGGAGAGAGAGTGTGAGTGTGTGCATGTGAGGGAGAGAGAGTGTGAATGTGTGAAAGAGAGAGACTGTGTGCATGTGAGAGAGAGAGAGAGTGTAAGTGTGTGAAAGAGAGAGTGTGTGTGCATGTGAGAGAGAGAGAGTGTGAGTGTGTGAGAGAGAGTGTGTGTGTGTGCATATAAGGGAGAGAGAGTGTAAGTATCTGAGAGAGAGAGAGTGTGTATGTGCATGTGAGGGAGAGAGAGTGTGAGTATGTGAAAGAGAGAGAGTGTGTGCATGTGAGGGAGAGAGTGAGTGTGTGTGAGAGAGAGTGTGTACATGTGAGGGAGAGAGAGTGTGAGTGTGTGCATGTGTGAGAGAGAGTGTAAGTGTGTGAAAGAGAGAGTGTTTGTGCATGTGAGGGAGAGAGAGTGTGAGTGTGTGTGAGAGAGAGAGTGTGTATGTGCATGTGAGGGAGAGAGAGTGTGAGTGTGTGAGAGAGAGAGTGTGTATGTGCATGTGAGGGAGAGAGAGTGTGAGTGTGTGCATGTGAGTGTGCGTGAAACCGAAACCTGCAGCCCATTCTAAAAGGTGAAAGACTTAACAGCAATCTAGATTTGTTCAATGATCTGACCCATACACTTAGGTTCAGAGTATCTTGATATTCTTTAATGGGATGTGGGCGTCATTGGCAAAGGCAGAAACAGAAACAGAAATTGCTGGGGGAGCTCAGCATGTCTGGCAGCATCGATGGAGAGACATCAGAGTTGACGTTTCAGGTCCAGTGATCCTTCCTCTGAACTCATTCCTGATGAAGGGCTTATGCCCGAAACATCAATCCTCCTGCTCCTCGGATGCTGCCTGACCTGCTGTGCGTTTCCCCACCAGGCGCGTGACACTGATCTTCAGCATTTGCAGTCCTCACTTTTCCTTCCTCTGAACTGGTGAGTACATAGCAAGAGGTGGGGTTGGGACTGGGGATGGAGTCAGAAGGAAGGGGAGGGGCGGAAGGTTCCAGAGGGGCATGGGTATCTCTAAGTTGTCAAATCTGCAAACCAATGATCCAGAGTAAAAAGTGAGGTCAGCAGATGCTGGAGATCAGAACTGAAAATGTGTTGCTGGTTAAAGCACAGCAGGTTAGGTAGCATCCAAGGAACAGGAAATTCGACGTTTCGGGCCAGATTCCTGATGAAGGGCTCTGGCCCGAAACGTCGAATTTCCTGTTCCTTGGATGCTGCCTAACCTGCTGTGCTTTAACCAGCAACACATTTTCAAACCAATGATCCAGCCAACTGAGCTAAAGCGATTGCCACACACAGAGAAATTGGTAACATTTCTGCATATCTCCTCGATGTAAAATTTACAACCGGGTGTTTTCTTATGGGATGGTAGTTACTGTCAATGCAGACTTGTTGGGCCGAAGGGCCTTTTTTGTGCTGTATGGCTCTATGTGAGAATCCCTTGTTTCCCATCCCTAACTGCCATTGAGAAAGTGGCAGTGAGCAACAAAAGCTGATCTTGCCAAAGATGTACACGTCCCATGGAAGAATAACAAATTCATTAACTAGTTCCACAGGATAGGGATTTTTCTGATTCATTCATGTGGGCATCACTGGTTGAGCTAACATTTACTGCCCTTTACTCTTTGCCCTGGAGAAGGTGGTGATGAGTTACAGACCATATGCTGTAAATACAGTCTCAGCACTGTTACGAAAGAGTGTTCTTCGATTTTGATCCAGTGACAATGAAGGACAGTGATATAGTTACAACTCTGAATGGAGATGTTCCATGTTCCTGTCGTCTTTGCAGGGGTTAGAGGTTGTGGGTTTGGAGAGTACTGTTGAAGGAACTTTACTGCGTTGTTACAGTGCACCTTATTGGTAATACATATTGCTGCTACTGAGTGTCAGTGGTGGATGGAGTGAAAGTTGAAGGTGTTTGATGAGGTGACAAAGTAAATGTTTTTTCCTGTTTGTTATTGAGCTTCCTGAGTATTATTGGAGATGCACCGATCCAGGCAAGTGGGGAGTATTCCATAAAGTTCCTGACTCGTGCCTTGTAGATGGCTTTGGGGTTTGGGGAGTCAGGAGGTGAGTTACTCACTGCAGAATTCCCAGCCTCCAATTTGCTCCTGCAGCCATTGTATTTATGTGACTTGTTCGGTTAAATTTCTGGTTGATGATAAGCCCCTGGATGTTGATGATTAGGGATTCAGTGACAACAGGAAATGTTCCATAATGATAAATGTCAAGTAGGGAAAGCAAACTTTCCTGAAATCAAGATTTGGATCTGAGGAAGAATCCAGAATGTGTCTCCATTTGATTACTTGAATTGCGACTTGCAAATAGCTCATTGCTAATATCCAGTAAACTGAGTTTAACAATGGCTTGAGGTGCATCTTTATTCACAGTTGCATGGAACATTTTGTCAGTGGATTAATTGTTAGTTCGGCTGATTTTATTTTCCCATCTCCTCTTTAATAAATTGTATTAAATGGTAATTTAGTTTTAATGTCATTTTCCAATCAGAGGTACGACATTTAAAAGTGTAATTTTTGAAAAATGACTCTGCAGGAAACTCCATTATTCATTCAAATTGTTTTGTTATTGACTTATTAAAATTTAAAAAAAAGAAATTAAAAATTATGTTTCTATAAATGTAACAGACAAAGATTGAATACAATTTTTACAGATGAGATGAGAGGAAAAGATGCTGTAATAAATTTCCAGGGTTGTAATATTGTTTAACAATCACACCATTCCTTTGGGAATATTCAACCACTTGTAAACGCTAGACAATAAATTTGGAGGATTTTTTATTCACTCGAGGGTGTTGCTGGCTGGGCCAGTATTTATTGCCCGTCTCTAGTCTCCCTTGAGAAGGTGATGGTGAGCTCCCTTCTTGAACGCCTATTGGCCACCTGCTGTAGCTAGATCCACAATGCCCTTAGAGAAGGAATCCTAGTTTTTGACCCAATAACAGTGCAGGAACGAGTCAGGATGCTGTGTGGCCCAGAGGGGATCTTGTGGGTAGTGGTGTTCCCATCCATCTGCTGCCCTTGTCCTTCTTAGTGGAAGTGGAAATAGGTTTGGAAGATGCTGTCTAAGAATCTTTGGCAAATTTCTGCAGTACATTTTGCATCTTGAGGCAACTCACCACTATCTTCTGCAGGGCAACTAGGGATGGGCAATAAGTGCTGGTTAGCTGGCAAAACCCACTTGCCATGAGGGAATAAAAGGTTAACTATGTAAATCTTGATTCACTGTTTTGAGTAGTGATACTGTTTGGAAAAATGCAATTATACTTGTTCCACTATCTGGCTTGCCAAAGTCATAGGAGTTTTACCTCAACTGGAATTTATATGATCTTTCCACAATGTAACCGGGGAAGATTGAACACCATTTGAGTGGGGGAGAAAAGAGGAAAAAGATTGTGTGCAGTCTGTGGTAGCCATTGAACACACATCACTTTTAACAGATAGCAAGTAGTATTGGAACAAGAGTATGGGGTGTCCATTTAATGGGATTATGGTTGATTTGTATGTTATCTTCATCCAACTGTCTTGGCTCCACATCCTTTTTGTATCATTGGCCCATTCATCTCTCAATCTCAGGGTTTAAAATTATTAATTGAGCTCGCATCTACTGTTATTTGTTGGAGAGTGTACAAGACTTCTACATCCCTGTGGGAGAAATATTTCCTACCTGCAGAATATAGACAGAAACTATGACCAGGATACATAATGTGATGTTAAAAAATATATATATATTAATCAACCTGTTTTGGAGCAGTGTATCTTGAGGACAGGTTGAACTTGGACCTAGACCTCTGTGTTCACCCCTTAAACCCAGTTGGTCTGATAGGTTACTGTATGGCGGCCATGTTTTCTCTCTTCTGGAAACAATATACATAGTTCAATAGAGTTTTTTGGTTGCCAGGATCTGCTCTGTCACTATGTCTATACACTCTGACAACACAGCCTTCTCTCGTGAATGGCCTCATCAGTCTCCTGATCACCCATCCCCCATTACCCTTGGGTAGTGTGTGCTGAGCCAGTTTCTTGACCCTGAAGAGGTTCAGGCTCACTCCCCGTGCTGTTAAAGAGGGAATTCCAGGATTTTAACCCAGCAACACTGACGGAACAGCGATATGTTTCCAAGTCAGGATGCTGAAACTTGCAGCTGGTGGAGTTCTCATGTATCCATTGTCCTTGTTCTTCTAGGACATGGAGGTTGCAAGTTTGGAAGATGCTGTTGAAGGAGCCTTGGTGAACTACTGCAGTGCATCTTGTAGACGGTACACTCTGTGGCAACTATGTGTTGTTGGTGAAGAGAGTGAATACTGAAAGTGGTGGATAGGGGGTTAATCAAGCTTTGCTCTGGATGGTGTCAAGCTTCTTAAGTGCAGGGAATTGATTCTTATCCAGGCAAGTGATGAATGATGCATCAAAGCCCTTATTGTGCTTTATTAAATTTCCATCTTTCCCATGTATTCATATTGCTTCCTTCCATTAGTGGCATCATCACAGTAATCGCATTCATTAGTACCTTAGCTACTTTGACAGACAATCATTGCATTTGTTGCCATATATTGCAAGACTTTTTTCAACAAAGTCTCACGTTGTTGCAGAGTTTTCTTATTTTTTGGGTTTTAATAATTACACACGGATCAAACTTTGAGCACTGATGTGAAATTACTTTCCAACTGGACAAAAGCTTTCATCTTCAACTTAGATTACTTATTCTTGTAAATCACTCAGGATCTTTCTCCCACCTTCAGTAAATAGATTCAGGAATGAGTAATAATCTGTGAGCCTTCAAGATGCTTATGTAACCAGCTAAACGTTCAATATTTTTTTTTCAAATATATTTATCAAAAATAAAAGAGTTAGATTTAAGAAGAGCAATACTAAGAGCTTTGACTCTAGTTTTAATGGAACTAAAATCAAGGGAGAGTTGTTCAAAAGTGACTGAGTTTAAATCAACCATTTTCTAAAATCAAAATGATCCTCACTGCTTTAATTCTCCTGCGTTGAAACAGGAGTGTGTCTGCCATCGTGGTGAATAATCGAGCAGACCTTTGACATCCATAAGTTGAATTGCAAGAAACTTGACAGGTTGGAGGGTGTGTTACTATCTTCTATTTGAAAAATCTGACAAGTCTTTGTAGCTCGCTATGCTTCACTTCATAGCTACCTGTTACTGGCCTGTGGTTGACGTGTTGAAAATTGGTAGGCTACAGATATAGTTTTTCACCATTCAATACCTAGAAGAGGTCAGGGTCAAATTGTACTGTGGAATAATTCATCTTTAGTTGTCCCTCTAGCCCTTGAGTTATATTAATATACAATACATATGCATCACAGGAAGCTATTTAAAATGTTGCACTTTAGATAAATTTCATAGACAATGTAAGACTGGATTGTTTCATCTTCCCACGTGATTTGCATTCTTTATTCTTATCTCTTCATTGTTTGAAGTCAATGCATCCACCCGGGGCAGCTCCACACTTTGAAGACTGTGCCTATCAACACGTTCAATTTGTCAGTATTTGGTACATAAGCGCCTACAGTGTGTTTGGTTGGAATACTTGATCACAGAGGCTGGTTGAAGCACCAGTAAGGAAGATGATATTAATTAATTAATCCAGGTTATGTTCACAAGTTCAAATTGAGCTAATTATCAGTCCTAGACTGGATGTTGTTCAGGTCTTGCTGCTCACAACTGGGTGCTCTTTTGTTAAATGAGGGCTGGCAAATGGAGCTGAAGACTTTGTAATTATTAGTGAAAAACAGCTCCTCTGACTTCAAGGTACACTTACGATCACACAGCACAGTCCAACCAATCCATGCCAACCATAATTCCAAACAAAATAATCCCACCTGCCTGCACTTGGCCCATATCCCTCCAAAACTTTTCTTAGTATAAAAGAACTAAAAACGAATCAAAATAAGAATCTTATACCACTGAAATGTAATACCTGTAAGAAATCGAGAAATAAGCTTGAACCTCAGGAGCAGCTGCAAGATTCACGCTACTCTCAGTCCCCCATTGCATAATATGCTGGAGGTCATTGGGTTGACCTTCTGCTGAGGACATCCTTGTGTCAATAGCCTGAAGCTTTGATCAACTACAATCATCTTGCTCACTCTGAGCTATGATTCCAATGAGTTCAGAGGTCTCCCCCTGCTCTCAGAACGTCTCTTTTTGTCTTTAGTATGAAAAGTTGGCTCTGTCATGTGGAAGACTTTCAATGGTAAATTTTCAATTACGCATGCCTGTAAGGAGTCCAGTTTAATTATCAACATTTAGAAGACAATGTGATGGTCTAGTGGAGTCCAGACCAGGCAAGACAGTGGATTTCTTTCACTAAAAGGGCATTAGTGAACCCGATGGATTTTGTGCCAATCAGCCTGTTTGAATTAGGTTAGCTTTCTTTCAGAAATAACATCCAATCCGTTTTTAATCGAATACAAAGTTCAACATCTGTCATGGTGAGATTTGAACCCATGAGCCACCACCATCACCTACCCTTTCAAAGGATAATATTCAGGGTTGAGGGAATGCAATGAGTTTCTGCACTGTCTATATATAATGTTGAAAGTTATATTGCCCAGTTGCATTGTCAATACATTTGGCGTGTTCACATGTAAACCAATTCTGTCAAGTGCAGCACTGATTGTGAAGGTGTCAATCCCGCCTTTGATTACAGCTTCATCGCAACGTGGATTTGAAACATCAATGAGCAATAATCCGATAGATACTGACATGCAGCTCAGAGAAAAATCACAATTTTCGTTCAAAACCGTGGAAAGCAAAGACACACGCACATACACGTAAAAAAATACAGGATAGCTTGAATGTTAATCACAGTATGTTTCCCAGAGGAAAAGAGAATACCTTCTGCAGACAATGCCAGACCATAGCATTGGGAATAAGGCATGTTCTCTTTATCCCATGTAGGATTATAGAGATTTTCATTTCTGTTTTCGGATTACATTCTACAATTGAGTTCATTTCACTGAAAGCCAACAGTCTCTGTGTTGATGATATGAAGGGAATTAGTTACAGAATGCAGCAGGAAATTACCTGGTTGCAGCTATATCCAGAACTTTCCTGGTTGTATTATGTCAGGACAAGAGAAAGATTGAAAGTGTTCAAGAGTATCACTGTCCTGAAGGTGAAGTTTAAAGGTGAAGGTGAACATTGGAGCTACAAAATAAATATTTTCTGGGATGGAAACAGAGAAATAGGATCAGGGGTAGACATTTGGCACTTTGAGTCTGCTCCACCTTTCAATATGATCACGGCTGATCATCCTATTCAGCACCTGTTCCTGCTTTTGCCTCTTACCCTTTGATAGCTTTAGCACGAATAACTATAACAATGATCTTCTTGAAAACACTTCATGTTTTGGCCTCAATTGCTTTCAGTAGAAGAGAATTCTCCAGACTCATCACTGTCTGGGTGAAGAAATGTCTCTGCATCTCAGTCCTAAATGGCCTACACTGTATCCTGAGATGGTGTTGGCTGGTTTGGACTCCCCAGTGATCACAAATATCCTTTCTCTGTTTACCAAGTCGAGTTCTATTCAAATTTTCAAAGTTTCTATGAGATCACAGCTCATTCTTCTCAACTGCAGTGAATATAGCCATAATCAATCCGGTATCTCTTCATATGTCAGACCTGCCATCTCAGGGATCAGTCTTTGTTGCATTCCCTCCATCGCCAGAATGTTCTTCCTCATGGAAGATATGGAATTACGATTAGAGATGGTGTGTTGTTCCAGTATTCTGAAGAGTATTGCGATTCTTTGTTTTCTGTTCCATTCAATGCAATCTAGATCTACCTTCATGCAAGCCCTTCCCTGGGAGACAGAGTGGCTATGTGATGT
Organism: Hemiscyllium ocellatum; assembly: GCF_020745735.1. Classification (NCBI taxonomy): domain Eukaryota; kingdom Metazoa; phylum Chordata; class Chondrichthyes; order Orectolobiformes; family Hemiscylliidae; genus Hemiscyllium; species Hemiscyllium ocellatum. The sequence continues at coordinate 40,278,404 of NC_083434.1, forward strand.
CTGGTTTTACGTTGATGTCACTAGTTCACCACAACGATGGTAATGGTTGCAAAGGAGACAAAGGGGAGGCAATGGCCTGGAGGTACTATCACTAGACTGTTAATCCAGAGACCCGGGTAATGTTCGGGGGACCTGGGTTTGAATCCTACCATGTAGATGGTGTAGTCTGAATTCAATAAAATCTGGAATTAAGAGACTAATGATGACTATGAATCCATTGTCAATTATTGGAAGAACCCACCTGGTTCACCAATGTATTTTAAGGAAAGAAATTGTCACCCTCACCTGGTCAGGCCTACGTGTGACTCCAGACCCACAGCAATGTGGCTGACCATTGATACCCTCTGATTAATTAGGGACAGATAATAAATGCTGGCTTAGCCAGCGACACCCTGATCTTGTGAATGAATGAAAGATATGCTACTGCCATGACAGAGATGAGTGCCAATTATGATTGTACTATGTCTTTAAGAGGTTTTTTTGTGAAGAAAGGTTGAGAGCAGGCTGCTCCAACACCAATAGAGTAAATAGCTTGTGAGGCCTTGGGGTTTATTTTTAAAGTTGGAACAATAGAAGCAGCGTGAATGGGTGGGATCAAGCTCCCACAGAACCAAGATTTTTAGTTTTACTTTTTCAATATTAACAATTGTTGCTGGGCTCCTGAAGCTGGGTTTGAAAGTGGCAGTCCCTGCTACTCTCTCTCTCAGAGTTTTCTCTTGATGTTTTTCTTCCTCCTGGACTGGAGAATTGCATATGAGATAATCTATTTTACTGAATCTTTGCCAACAGTGTAGTTATGGGATGTTACTATATTTAACTAGTTGTTAAATAATGTATTATTCTGTCAAGTTTTCAACTGGAGCTAAGCTATCCCAAGTTCCTCTTTGTTTGATTGTTTAATTACAACAAAAGAAAGAGGAACCTGGGTTAGCTTAAATCCATTTGAATAAATGGTATTTTGTTTAACGTAGATTACTGAATTGCATCTGGAACACAACACCTTACATTTACCTTTAAAATAAGAAAAAAGGTAGAGTTCAGGTTAGCTTTTTAGGGTGTCTGGTCTGGTCCACAACACATCCAATAACATCGCCACTACAAACCATCTCCACCCAATGCTACACTCAGCTCTTAATGCTTTGAAAGGAAGATTAATCTAGCTTACTTTCCAACAGTGCCTATGACTGGCTGATGCACTGGGTCACAACAATCAACATTTATTGCACGATCTTTTAGTTTCCTTTTAGTTGCTCCTTCTGCCTCAGATGGAGCTTCAAGATCACTGCACAGGCTGTCGCACTAACTGCACAGAGAGTGCTTTTGACCAAGTTTGTAACCTCATTTGTCAAAGCTGTCTCTTTGGGCAGTTAGGCTAAACACACCCTCTTGGACCAATCACAATTGCCTACCCCACGTTGGCACCTATAATAATCACATACATTTATAAGGAAGCATGAAATATTCTCAAGCTGCTTCGTGGGAGCATCACAAAGTTTGATGGGAGGCCACATGAGGAGATATTACAGCGGCTAACTGAAAGTTTTGACAAAGGGATAACTTTTAACGAGCGTCTTAAGTGTTGAAAGCAAGGTGGAGACAATAATGGAGAGAATTGCTGAGGTTGGTGCCAAAGCAGCTGAAAGCACAGCTGCCAATGGTAAGACAATTAAAATCAATGATGTTCAAGAGACAGAATCATAAGAGATCTCGTGGGATTATAGTGTTGGAAGAAGTTTCAGCGTTATTGTTAGGATGAACACTAACCTAATGAAGAGTCATCCAGATTCGAAACATTAGCTTGCTCTATTTCCATGGATGATTCCTAACCCACCGTGATCTCCAGCATTTCTTGTTTTCAGGACGAACACTAGTGTAAAATTGGCCAGGTGGGGTTAGTGGGAAGAAGGGGCATATCAAAGGCATGTGGTCTCCATCTGTGACAATGACTTTTATCAGCGACTTGTACTTGCCATGTTTTATGGGAGTGATTCATCCCTCCTTAGGATGGTCCAGCAATGGAGGGAGTACAATGAAAGGTTACCATAGAAAGGAATATTCATTGGCTTTCCTTTCATGCCTAGCTCCTCCTGTTCATACTCAAACAAGACATAGTGCCAGAAGATTAAAATTGGAGGCTGAAGCAGAGAAATCTAACCAATAACAGAAGCAAATGTTTTGTTATCCCCAAAAGGGGGCATCAAAAACTTTTGCTGCTCATCTGACATGAGCCAGCGGTGGCCACTTGGATGTTCTTGCATTGGGATTAGCAGCAATCCATGAGCTACATCAGGAGTCTTACAGGGATTGGCTGCTGCTCCCCATCATTCATTTAGATAATCAGGGATTCAGCACAGTGGTTAAAATGCAGGGAAGAAAATTAATGGGTACAAAAACAATCCATCCACAATGCTGACCTTACTAAACAAATAATCTCAACCTTGGAGGAAAAGGAAAGTGGGGCCATTATTGATTTGTGGTTTATATCAGAACAAATGCGTGTCCAGATACTGAATCCATAGCACCAATGTAAATAAGCAGTCAGAAAGGGGACAAAACTTTGCAGGGGGTGGGGAGAAGGCAGCAGTATTGGACTAAACAAAAAGAAAATGTCTTTCATTTCTATAGTGCCTCTCCAACCATCAGATGTCTCAAAGTGCCTGACTGTACGGTAGGAAATGCAGCATGGTAATCTGCCAATAGCATTACACAGACAGCAATGTGGTAATGACCAGATATTTTATTTTTCTCTTATGATGTTGATTAAAGTATATGTATTGATCAAGAATCTGGAGCAAATTCCCCTTTTCCTCCTCCAGGAGTTGGTCTTTGGATTTTTAACACCACCCAAACAGGGCCTCAGCTGAAAGTTGCTTCCAAACATCAACACAGCTATACTACTTCACATTGACCCAGAGTATCATTCTCACGAGTCATAAAGTGACTCAGCAGAGACACAGGCCCTTCAGCCCACCATGTCTATGCTTACCACTGAATACCAAACTACACTAATCCCATTTACTTGCACTTGGTCCATATGCAATATTTGTATACACATCCCAGAGTGTTATTTGAACTCAACTGCCAATACTAAGGGATGGCTCATTCAAAGAGCTGGCACACATACATTGGGACAAATTACCTCCTTCTAGGTGATGCCATTCAGTAGGCTTTTATAGTGGAAGGGTGGTTAGTTCAAGTGGCTGGATAGTTGGTCTATGACACTAAAAGCTAAAGGTTCAATTCTCACACCAGCTGAGGTCACCATGATGGCCCCACCCTGCCCTCACCTGAGGCACGGTGATCCTCAGGTTAAACTCACCACCACTCGTCTCTCACTAATGAAAGAGCTGTGCTCTGGGACTATGGCAATTTGACCTTATCTATCACAGTGTTAGAGTAGCATTGCAAACATAGCAGCCAATTCACACATTGGCAGCTCCCACAAATAGCAATTTGATAAATACTTAAAAAAAACATCATTGTTGGCCTCCAAGCTGTTTCTACAAAAACTGAAAGAAGAATGAATAACTGTAGGACAAATCTTAGGTCATTATTCCACATATTTTTGCTCTTGGTGAGTTGATAGAAATCTCTGTTATTTCACAATGTCTCCTCCCAGTTGGGGCACTGACTGACAGTAATGAGAAAGCAGGTCACTAAGGTTACATTTCAACCCTTCAGTGTTCATTCCACCAACAAATCATTCTGTTCATAAAATTAAGATCTTGTATGATCACTGTGTATCTGAAAGAAAATAAGTACCAGATAATATAAACAGAAAGAAAAGATAATAATAGCATAGAAAGGAATAATTTTAAAATTGACTTCTGCAAACGTTCACCGTCCACTGCACAGATAACTAATTACAGCAGGGATCAATACTATTAAATGTGGCTGACTGAGTATTCCACTCGATAAGTAATGCATTTTTATTTTCGCATTTCTAATATAGAAGCAGACTGAGAACTGAATTAATTCCTGAATTTAATAACCATCTTGAACTGACCTATTTTCCACAGTGTGTAGTGTGGCTCTGTGTCTGTGGCAAATTCACATTTTGTTTTTTAAAGGTTCCACTTCAGAGCCCTATTCATAAACTGTTGCATAGCTTCAGAAAGTAGGTTTTCTCTAAGTTACCAATTATTGATTTCTCATTATTTCCACAGAATATCAGAGTTAATCTGGAGTTAAATCACAGCTTATTAGCTCAGAAAATGGGCTCCATCAGTACAGTCAGATTTAAAATAAATATTCTTTCAAACTGGACTGGTATGTTAGTAGTGATTGTCCTAATGTATTCATAACAAAATTTCACTGTCTTCTCTAAGAGCGCTGAATGGGTTAACAGGTTTCAATAAAGTAGCTTCTCTTTTTTTGAGTATCAGGCTCCCTGGTGATTTGGGGACCAGACGAAAAGCAGAGTGACGATGAAAGTTTGGCAACATTAGTGGAGAGAGAAAAACAGTTTCAGATCGATGATCTTTCTGTTGAAACCTTTGCTCTGTCTCCAAAACGTCGTCAGACCTACTGAGTTCTCTGGCACGTTTTCTTAACATCTCAAATTTCCAGCATCTGAAGCATTTTGTGTTTGAATATGACTGTTGTTAGAGAAGCTCAGTTGGCTCAGAAATATTCTCGAGGGGAAGGGGACCTGCTATCTTTTGCTGCTAGAGTTGGTGTAGTCTGCCAACTAGTTCGTCAATACTTTGAGCTAAAAGCACTCGCATCTTTCCTTTTCAAATCTCCTCATTGGCCTCTCTGTCTCTGGAATGATCTGGAAGCATTGACATGATTGTATCATAATCTATCCTAACTCAGATAATGTTGTAACCTCCATTACCCACACATGATGGTACTTCAACATTCACCCCCACTGTTACTGGCACACAGTAGCACCATTGTGTAACATCTGCATTTCCTAGGCCCTTTCAGCAGTTTCCTCCAAATGCATGATGTCTATGATCTGCAAGGTCAACAGATACATGGGGCCAACTCCCCTCCAAGCCCCACTCCTGACCTGGAAATGTAGCGCCCTCCCTTTAGTGCTGCTGGGTCAAATTCTCAGAACTCCTACCCTAACAGCATCGTAGATGTCCCTACATCTAAGAGTGCAGCAGTTCAAGAAGATAGCTCACCAGGAGCTCACCCAGGGCAATTAGAGTTATAGGGATGTACAGCACAGAAACAGACTCTTCAGTCCAACTCATCCATGCCAACCTGTTATCCCAACCCAATCTAGACCCATTTACCAGCACCCGGCCCATCCCTCCAAACCATTCCTATTTATAAGCCCATTCAGATGCCTTTTAAATGATGTTATTGTCCTAGCCTTCACCACTTCTTTGGCGGCTTATTCCATGCAAGCATCACTGTCTGTATGACAAAGTTGCCCCTTAGATCTCTTTTATATCTTTCTCTTCTCACCTTTAAACCTGTGCTGTCTAGTTTTGAACTCCCTAGCCTGGGGAAAAGACCTTGGCAGTTCACTATTTCCATGTCCCTCATGATTTTGTAAACCTCCCTGAGGTCACCCCTCAACCTCAGATGCTCACACGCATTTCATGAACAAATGAAGGAAAGGCTTATCCCTGAATAGTTTTCAATGGTTTCTACAATCTTGACTGTCGTGAAGCAATTTCCGATAGTTTCAGGTGAAACATTTTGGAGGTCTTGAAGTTATCAAAGGTGCTTTATGAATGAATATGCTTTCTCCTACTCTTTCACTGGCATTGATGTTCACCCAATGGAGTACATATTACAAATATGGGTGAGACAGCAGGAACCTCATGCACTCATTTTAATGAATGCAACACTATACAGCATTGAGGGCTTGGGAGGAATACACATTTTTATATTTAAGGATTAATTGGGAAAAGTAAAAGATTGGGCTAGGATTAAGCTCTTTTGCCCAGAGTAGAGGAATCTAAAACTACAGGGCATAGGTTTAAGGTGAGAGGGGAAAGTTTTAAAAGGGGTCTAAGGGGCAACTTTTTCATGCAGAGGGTGGTGTATGTATGGGATGAGCTGCCAAAAGAAGTGGTGGAGGCTGGTACAATTACAGCATTTACAAGGCAACTGAATGGGTATATGAATAGGAAGGATTTGGAGGGAAATGGGCCAAGTGCTGGTAAATAGGACGAGATTAATCAAGGATATCAGGTCAGCATGGATGAGTTGGACTGAGGTTCTGTTTCTGTGCTGGTTTGAATGATTTGGCCCTTGGATAGACTGAAAGGGATTTAACAATGTGGTTTTTTGGCAATGAAGCCAAGGGTTGCGATAGCTTTTCTCCTTTTTCACCAGTGAAATGGCTAAGCAAAACTTTCAAAATATTTCCAGAAGACCCTGGATTTGAAAGGATAAGAGGCTCTTTGCTCATGGATGCCCACCAACAATTTCTGGACTTCGAAATTCTGATTTCCAGACTAGGAATTAGAGTAAAAGCTACAACCTCCCTCAGGTGACAAAGGAGCAGCGCTCTGAAAGCTTGTGATTCCAAATAAACCTGTTGGACTATAACCTGGTGTCGCGTGACTTCTGTCTTTGTCCACACAAGTCCAACACCGGCACCACCACATCCTGAAATCCTGTTCTCAGGAGACATTTGTTGAAATTGCTGAGCCTTTTCAAATACCAATGTATCTGTCGACCTGGTAAAACTAAGCCAACAGACAACAATCAATTCTCAGAGACTCGAATGCAATTGGTTTCAATCAGACGGTAGGATTTTAACCTCAATCTACAACTGTCAGCAAATCAGCTTTATCAAGGTGAAATATCACAGTGTATCCTTTCTTCCTGATCTCACATCTGGTTGTTCTTTCCAACTTGACCTTTTATTAAAATCGTTGTCTCCACAGAGACTTTTTTTTAGTTGTGTACATATGCCTATATGTTGTTCTGGATCAGAGTTTAGGTGTTAATTAATGTTTTCCGTTTGATTTAAGAATAAGTTTTATTCATTTAAAAAAATGATTATTTTCAGTGCATCAAAGAAGCCTTGGGGACATTTATTTTGCTTGAATATTACAAAAGCTCTTTGTCATGACGTGTGTATGAAATCGATAATCCTTGCCACTCCATGTAACCGCAGACCCAGACAGTGAAGCTTTCGACTTCCATCTGTAATGGTCTGACAAGCCTCTCAGTTGGATTGAAGAAGATAGGCTGCCATCATCTGCTCAAAGGCTGTTCCAACATACTCCTATCTGGTCTATAGTCTACCCTCTATAAACCTGTGGTCATCCACAACTCTACTTGTGGGTCTCTCACCAAATTCCATTGCCCTGTCAGCCCTGTGCTTCCTGAATTACATTTGTTCCCAATCGAGCAATAGAGTGACTTTAAGAATGTCATCCTTGTTTTCAAATGTCTCTGTGGCTTCACCCCTCACACTCTCTCTGCAATCTACTCCAGACCCACAACCCTTAAAGATACCTTCACTCTTTCAATCAGGGCTTTATTAGCATCTCCGATTTTAATTGCTCTGTTATTGGTGGTCCTGTCTTCAGTTACAATTTTTGATCTATTGTTGTCACATGTACCTAGGTACAGTGAAAAGTTTTGTTTTGCAAACAGTAATGGCAGATCATACCATACAAAGCACATTGGGGTAATAGAACAGAGCAAGGAATATAATATCATGGCTGCAGAGCAGGTGCACAAAGAGTGAGATCAACGTAAAATTTAAAATTTGAGACGTCCATTCTGAAGTCTAATAATAGTGGGGAAGAAGTTGTTCTTGAATCTGTTGGTTCATGTGTTTAATCTTTTGTATCTTCTGCCAGACAGAAGAGATTGAAAGAGATTATGAGCAGAGTGAGCGGGGCCTTTGATGATGTTGGTTGTTTTCCTGAGGCAGTTGGAAATGTAAATGGAGCCAATGGATGGGAGATTGGCTTGTGTGATGGGCTGGACTGCGTTCACAAGTCTATGTAGTTTCTTATGGTCCAGTTGCAATACCAAGCCATGATGCATCCAGATAGAATGCTTTCTATGGTGTTTCCATAAAAGTTGGCAAGAGTCTTTATGTACATGCCAAATTCTCTTAGCCTCCTGAGGATGTGGAGACATTCTGGCCAATCAAACCCTCATAACACCACCATTGGCATTAGTCCAACCAGCAAACCCACATGGAGTGAGTGTGCTTTCTTGACTGTAATGCCAAAGTGGTTGGGCCAGGACAGATTGTTGGTGATCACCACGCTTAGGAACTTGATGTTCTTGACCATTACCACCTCAGCTCCATCGATGTAGACCAGAGCATGCCCTTCTCCTTGCTTTCTGAAGTCAATGGCCAGCTCTTTCATTCTGCTGATGTTGAGGGAGAGCTTGTTAGGTTTACACCATACCACCAAGCACTCTATCTCTTTCCTGTTTGGCGTCTCGTTGTTGTTTGAGATTTGGCCGACAGCAGTGCCCTCCGAGCCCTGGAATTCTTTCCCTAAAACCGCTCCATTTCTTTCCCTCACTTTCCTCTTTTCAGACAGTCAGGAAAATCTCCCACTTTGACCAAACTCTTGGTCATCTGGCTCAATATATAACTTGGTGACTTTCTTGATTCAACAATGCTCCATTGAAGTACCTTGGGACACTTCATAATGTTTAAGGCACCATATAAATGTAAGTTATAGTTGTTGTAACTAGGAATGGGAAATAAATGCTGACCTTGCCAACAATATCTAAATCCTGTGAATGAAGAAAGTATCTAGCTGTGTCTGAATTCCTGACGATATTCTCCTGGGGGTAATGTTCTGGACTTTGAGCACGGATTCATAAAATCTCTGAGTTCAGCTAAGCCCAGCAGTGCTGAAAGCTCAAGCTGATTGGTAATCACAGCAGTCTATGGCACAGAGTATGCATTGATGGAGTCCTCCTGTGCCAACATCCTTTCAGATGTAATTTCTTGCCAATTTCTGCTATGTTCCACAGAGGTGATTCTTTAATCTTCTGGCAGACAAAGCAATAATCAAAATTAAATGATTCTCTTTAGATGAGTTTTTACTCACTTGCAAATCAGCCCTCAAGCAGTAACTTTTCTTCAGACTGGCACACAGAATAGTAACAGGCGATAATAACCTTTTTGTCAGAACTTTGTAGTCTTTATATCTCCCCGGAGTCTAAAAATCTCCTTTGTCAGGAACATTTATTTACCTACTTAAAGAGGTCACATCCAACCCTGTTCTCTCCTTTTTTTTATTATTCCAGAAATCTGTAAATGGATTTGGATAAACATTAGCCATGAGCTGATTGAATGGTCAAGCAGGGTGAAGGGGTTAAATGGCCTCCTCCTGTTCCTTTATTCCTGGACATTGAATTTTCTCCTCTTGCTCCACAAGTTCTTCAGAGTGGAATAATGCATGACTGTTCTTACGTTCTGAGGCTGGTCCATTCTGTTCCAATTTTCCTCACGATTGAATGGTCTAACTTCTATTCATACATTCAGACGGGCTGAATGGTCTACTCACATCATAGCGTTATACAGCATGAAAACAGACTCTTCGGTTCAACTCGTCCATGTTGATCAGATATCCTAAATTAATCTAGTCCCACTTGCCAGCATTTGGCCCATACCCCTCTAAACACTTCTTATTCATTTACCCATCCAGATGCCTTTTAAATGTTGTAATTGTACCAGCCTCCACCACTCCCCCTGGCAGCTCATTCCATACACACACCAGCCACAGTGTGAAAATGTTGCCCTTTATGTCTGTTTTATGTCTTTCCACCCTCACCTTAAACCTATGCCCTCTAGTTTTGGATTACCCTAGCCTGAGATAAAGACCTTACCTATTCACCCTATCCATGCCCCTCATGATTTTATGAACCTATATAAGGTTCCCTCCTCAGACACTCCAGGGAAAATAGCCTCAGCCTCTTTCTATAATTCAAACCCTGGCAATATCCTTAAATCTTGTTTGCATCTTTTCAAGTCTTATAGAACCCGAGGAAGCAGGCCTGTCAAGTCCACACTGACCCTCTGAAGAGTTCCATCCTCTCTTTGTAATCTTGCATTTCCCATGGTAAATCCACCTAACCAGCACATTCTGGGCACTGTGGGCAATGTAGCATCACCATTTTTGGACTGTGGGAGGAAACCAGAGCACCCAGAGGAAGCCCACGCAGACACAGGGAGAACATGCAAACTCCACACAGACAGTCACCTGAGGGTGGAATTGAACCCGGGTCCCTGGCGCTGTGAGGCACTGAGCCGCTGTGTTTAACAATGCCTTTCCTATTGCAGGGAGACCAGATTGAATGCAGTATTCCCATAAATTCATAAGATTCAAGATACTGAATGGTTGAATCCATTTCTTGAGGCTCCAGGAATTGAAAGACCCCTTCATATTTACACAGGGGCTCTTTGTTCCTTTGGACTACTTCCCTAATCTGATGGCCTCCTGTGTTCGGCAGGAGGAGGGGATTCCGTAATAAGGGCAAGAGGTTATATCTCAGTGGTCTGTGCTCGCCCCCCCCATCACCTCCACCTTGCTGATCCTTGCACACTCACTCGGTGTGGGTTTGCTGGTTGGACTAATGCCAATGGTGGTGTGATGAGGGTTTGATTGGCCATAAACTGCTGTCCTTAACTGATTGTGGGGTGTAAAGGTGACCTTGCTGGCACAGACTTAATGGAGAAGGAAGTCAAAGTGGTACTGTTCCCAAATGCTAACCTGCTGCCTGATTATCATCATGGGAGATAGGAGCAGAAGTAGGCCATTCAGCCCATTGAGCCTGCTCCACCTATCAATGAAATCATGGCTGATCTGATAATCCTTAACTCCACTTTCCTGCTTTTTCTCCATAACCCTCAATTCCCTTATGATTAAAAATCTACCTCAGCCTTGAAGATATTTAATGATCCAACCTCAACAGCCCTCTGTGATAAAGATTTCCACAGATTCACTACCTTCTGATAGAAGAGCTGCCTCTTTATAAAGTGCCCAGCCCCCTATTTCCAAACCCACCACAGGAAGGGGCATTAAACCCAACCCATTGACTCTATTCCTCTCTCCACAAATTTGGATAGACCTACTGAGTACTTCCAGCATTTTCTATTTTCATTAAGGATTTCTAATGCACTGTCAGATCAGATCTAGGGTTATAGATTCACCGGGAGCTGTGAACACAGGCCAGTCCATCATGCAAACCAGCTTCCCATCCATTGACTCCACCTTCACTTCCTGCTACCTCGGGAAAGCAGCCAGCATCATCAAAGACCACTCCCAACCCGGTTATTCTCCCTTCCATCCTCTTCCATCGAGCAGAAGATATAAAAATTTGAATACATGCATGTATAGATTCAAGAATGGCTTCTTCCCAGCTGTTATCAGGCCTTTGAACTGATCTCTCAAATGTTAATTCTGATCTCTCTCTCTGCACCTTCTCTGCAGCTGTAATGTTGTATTTTGCACTCTGTTCTGTTACCCTGGTGCACTTTGTATGTTATGATCTGCCTGTACAGCATGCAAATCAATACTTTTCACTGTATCCCGGTACATGTGACAACAATAGATCAAACTCAAAGGGGAATTGTATCGGTCCAGGAAGGAGAAAGTTCTTTCGAGTGATGTGTGGAAATCATGGAGAAATTGGAAGAACTGGATTATTGTCTGAAAGGAGCAGCTGAAAGGCAATGAGAGAAATGGACTCGTGTGTTACACTATTCTATAACCACAAAAATAATTAACGTTTCAAAATCTTAACATCGAAACTTACAGCTCCTCTGATACTAGCTATTGGGTTGATTTGACAAATTTCCAAGATGAGCACAATATTTGATGAACACCGTGGATGGATTTAGTTCTCCAGGGGTTTTCCAAGCTTCTTCCTCACCTTCTCATTAATTAGAATTTAATGTGCAGAATAATTTGCAGCAGGGAAGGATGCATTTTCAAAGCTATTAACATCTCCATAAACTTCAGGAAATCTATAGCCAACTGGCTCCATGACAACCAACATAAACATTAGAACTTGAGCAGTTTTGAGTTCCAAGTAAAATTGGGAGCCATTAGCATCACAACCACTTGCTGGTCCAGAGGAGAAGATTTCTATAGACTTCAGTGCCATTCGATCTCACCAACATTTAGAAATAGATTTGACCTGTAATGCACAGATACTTGTCAGAAACTCAGAGGAGCTTCAATTGGTCTCATTCTTACCAGTCATAGACAGTATCACCTCCCACGGTTTTCCTTCTCTAATGACTATAACCTGTGTTGTGTGATTTTTAGTTTTGTACACCCCAGTCCAACACCGGCATCTCCAAATCATGACTCCGAGAGATTTATCTATGACTCTCGTTGTGATCTCAAGAGAGACCATTAATGTACAAAATTGAACTTGAACTTTTAGTGATCAACTAAATTATTTCCTGCATCAGATTTCACATTTTAAACATAAAAGATAGCTGGTACAATAATACCATTCTTAAGACATCAGGATGGGTATATGAATAGGAGGGGTTTGGAAGGATATGGACCAACTTCTGGCAATGAGAATAGATTAACTTCTGGTTGGCATGGATGAGTTGAACTGAAGGATCTATTTCTATGCTGTACATCTCTATGACTACTACTAACCCTATTCCATATTTAGTGAACACATTCTTTTAAGCCCAAAAATCTCAACAGGACAGGTCCTGTTCTAATTCTCTTTCCACCACAGAGTTCCTTGATATGTTATAGCCAAACCATAGTGTGCCACAGCTCTCAGGAATTCACTCGGTTTCTCCTCATTTTTCCAGTTGGGTATGTACACTCCCAAAACTTGTTCTGTGAGGGTTCTACTGCTGATTTCTTTCATTAGCTTTACCATGCAGATTTGACAGATTTAATTCTTCATGAAGTTGCAATTTATGTTCTGAGCAAAGGCCCCAATCACAATGTCTATTTAACAAATCTATAGCAGAAACATGTTCGGTTCCTAATGACATATACTTTCTTGTAATCTTCCACATTAGCTACCCAGACAGAAATAAAGCTTTCTGTTTTCACACAGATAAACCAAAACAAAACCTAGCTCCATGAAATCTATCTCAATACCATCCTGACATACCTGGGATGATCTAGATGGAGATCTGAACAAATTATCTGTCATTGCCAGAACTGTTCTTTGATCTAAAAAGTAACTGGACACTTAAAGAATTTCCCTTCTTCATCTTTAGCTTCCAACTTGTTTTGGTCTAGTGTTATGGACTAGGCCAGACCACTCAAAACATTTTTGAGCAGGTAACCTGGCCCATAACTTTGGAATTTGTTTCTGTAAGTGGACAGTAAGAGTTACCCAGAGTAACTTAGCGAGGTTGGCTACTGGGTTTTAAAACAGACAGGAATTTATTCACAAAATTACAGAATGAAACACAAAGAACAGAATAAAGAACCCCTACAGAACTCCATCTGTCCAAATTTGACTTAATTACGCTGTTCCGATGATACACAACAGTCCCAATAAGCAAGCCTCCTTAAAAAACAATTTAAAAAATGGAACAGATGCTTACAGGTTGAAGTTAGAAGGGCAGAAAGAGAGAGAGAGAGACTGTTTCCATACAGCTGAACTCCTAACTAGTTCTGGACCGAACTGCTCAGCTAGAGAGCTGACCACTCCCCTTTCATTATACAGGTCACTTCTAAAACATGATTAGAGTAGTGCTGGAAAAGCACAGCAGGTCAGGCAGCATCCAAGGAGCAGGAAAATCAATGTTTCGGGCAAAGGCTTTTCCTCAGCTCATTCCTGATGAAGGACTTTTGCCCGAAACGTCAGATTAGAGTCTGATCTTGACTCTAATCTCCAGCATCTGCAGTCCTCACTTTCTCCCACTTCTAAAACATGACCAGTTTGGCCAGAAGTCTCACCTGTTTACATAGAAACAAAAAGGCTTCTCAATACTCTTTAATCTCTGTACCGAATCAGACTAATCAAAACCGGGAGAGTTTTATCACCTCTCTGAAAAAAATCAAGGACACAGTATCCTTGAGAAAAGGAACAGCTTTTTGGTAAAAAGGGGACCAGCTTTGTGACACTAGGAAATTACATGAATAACTTAAATCCCCTCATGAGACTAGAAAACATCTTATCTCTGCCAAGATTTAAGTAGGTGTTGCCCATTTTTCAGACTTTTCACATTTCTTGCTCCGACTTTGTTGAATAAATGTAGGCTTCTCTTTATTTTTTCACTCATTTTCATTTTTTTTCATCAATGGGATATGGGTGCCATTGGCTAGGCCAGCATTTATTGCACATCCCTAATTACCCAGAGGGTAGTTAAGATTTAACCACATTAAACAAGCACATGGATCTGGATGCCATCTATCAACCCCTCAGAAAACAAACAGGAAATGACATCACCACAAACCCCAGGAACCCCATCCAGGAGACAGATATAAATAGAAAGAAGGAGACAACAGCTTCGCTTCACTTGGAGGTCACCACTGATGATGTTACCGAGCCAGGTAATGAAACGTCTGGATATCAAACCTACAGCTCAGCGAGCAAACCTACACCCTAAACCTCAACCTGAGCTACAAACCTTCACATACATTGCTGTGGGTCTGGAGTCATGGGTAAGCCAGACCAGGTAGGGAGGGCAGATTTCCTTCAATAAAGGGCATTAGTGAGCCAGATGGGTTTTACAGCAATCAACAACATGGTCGTCTTGGTCAACATGGTGCTTCCAATGTCTTATTTTTACACCTTCGATCCCAACATAAACAGTTTATTTCTAAACGTATGAGTCATAAAATTGGACATTTCCGCAGCAACCTTTGCATATTGACCTTTGGCAACACCAATGAAAAAGGTGAGCTGCACCAAAACAACTTTGGAACAATGGGTTAAATCAGACTTAATTAACACAGCTTATTTTACAATGTTTATTGATTAGATTCCCTACAGTATGGAAACAGGCCCTTTGGACGAACATGTCCAACACTGACCCTCTGAAGAGTAACCCACCCAGACCAATTCCCCTACATTTACCCCTGATTAATGCACTTAACACTATAGGCAATTTAGCATGGTCAATTCACCTGACCTGCACATCTTTGGATTGTGGGAGGAAACCAGAGCACCCAGAGGGAACCCACACAGACACGGGGAGAATGTGCAAACTCCACACTGGCATTCCCCACTGGAATCGAACCAAAGTCCCTGGTGCTGTGAGGCAGCAGTGCTAACCACTGAGTTACCATGCCACATTTAAATATTTACTTAACTTGGGTTTTTTTTAAATCAGAATCAGAATCATTTTCACAAACATTTTAAAGTTAGATGAAACATTTCAAACCTCTGATGTATCAGGTTAAAAAACATCAATTTTTTTTAAAAATCCAAGTTGATCTTTTAATAAGTTTCGTGATCCACCTAAAATGCTCTTTAAATTTAAAAAGAAGAGACAAAAATGTGTGCTAAATATTCTGGTAACATTTTAGAAGTCTGATTAATGTTTAAAAAATCATTTCGTTGAATCCATTGTAACAGATGAAAGGTCCTTCAGTAGGAACCCTCGATAGTTAAAGTGCCACTCCAGGGTGGAGAAGGAGGGATTTTATGGAATACTAATCTGCTGTCCTCTCTTAGTTTGTCCTCCCACTCCTTAACTATTGCCTTTCAAACAGTCAGCCTGGCTGAGATCTACAGCCTCCTTTAGTAAATGTCAGCCACCAACCATGCTGCACCCAGTATACGGGAGCACAAACTATAGGCACACATATAGGCACGCAGGGGTGGTTTTGTTACTGCATGCAATGTGGAATTCTTTTGTTTCTAGGGCAGGTTTGGAGCTTCTGTTTTATGGGATGGGTTTAGTTTCTGCATTGTGGCCATGATGATCAAGATCAGAGTGAAGGTGGAAAGTGGCAGCGTCGGTAGGTGGGGTTTGTGCAGAATGTTGTCCCACTCAGGTGAGCTCTTCACAGACCATCTGTCCTCTTGCTCCTTTCTCTTTCTCCTCAGGCTCCTGCTCAAGAGCTACTCCCTTCCCCTAATGAGGTTGTGCAGCACGATATCATCATGACTCTTCACGTGAGTTCCCTCAAATCCTGCCGGATCCTCCAGGGAGGAGGGGGAGTGGGGTTCAGCTCTCTCCCAGCATTAGTGGCTGTGTGCCTTTACTGTCTATAAGCTGCACAGATGCAAGTGGCTTGTGCACTGTAATCATTACCATGTGGTCAGCTGTTGCTCAGTTGCCACTCTTTGGTTTGTCTTGATGGCTTGAAGACATAAGACCATAAGATGTAGTCTTAGAGATGTATAGCACGGAACAGACCCTTCAGTCCAACTCATCCATGCCAACCTGATATTCTAACCTAATCTAGTTCCATTTGCCAGCACCCGGCCCATATCCCTCCAAACCCTTCCTATTCATATACCCATCCAGATGCCTTTTAAATGTTGCAATGGTACCAGCTCCACCACTTCCTCTGGAAGCTCATTCCATACACACACAACCCTCTGTGTGAAAAATGTCCCCTTTAGGTCCCTTTTATATCTTTCCCCTCTCACCCTCAACCTATGCCCTCTAGTTCTAAACTCCCCCATCCAGGGAAAATACTTTCTTTATTTATCCTATCCATGCCCCCCCTGATTTTATAAATCCCTATTAGGTCACCCCCCCCAACCCCCAGCCTGTTCAGCTTCTCCCAATCGCACAAATCTTCCAACCCTGGCAATATCCTTGCAAATCTTTCCTGAACTCTTTCAAGTTTCACAACATCCTTCTGATAAGAAGGAGACCAGAATTGCATGCAATATTCAGGAGCGGAAATTAGGCCATTCAGCCCATCGAGTCTGCTCCGCCATTCAATCTTAAAGGAAACCAATATGGGCACCATGACTGCAGCCAGGAGGCTGGATTTTGGTGGGTGTAATTCTCTGGTCACACAACAGCTAGATTTTATATCCCAAACAGGAGTAGGCCAATTCAATAAGATCATTGCTTATCTGATGGTCATCTCCAACCCACATTCCTGCCCCACCTCTGCTAATCTTGACTCCTTGCTTAATGACAATCTATCTGCATCTGCCTTAAACATATTCATGGACCCAACTTCCACAACCTCTTCCAGAAGACAGTTCCAAAAACTCACGACTTTCTGAGAGACGGTTTTATTTTTGCCTCATCTCGGTTTTTAAATGAGTGACCTCTGGTTTTTAAATGGTGACTCTGCATTCCAGATTCTCCCATAAGAGGAGATATCCCCTCCACTTTCATCTGATCAAGACCCCCTCAGGATCCTCCATGCTCCAATCCAGTCATCACTTACTCTTCTAAACTCTAGAACATACAAGTCTTTTCTCATCGACTATCGACACCACGAACCGTCGGCTTAAAGTGAAGAGGATCTCCTAGAAGATTGCACATGTCGACACAGATATCATGTTTCTACAGCAATGCAGGCAAACAGGAAAGATCCCAAAAGGATTACGGATCAGGAACCTACTCAAGTCAACCTACAACACAGACTACGCAGAGAAACTTTGCCACCGCACCTCTCGTTAACTCCTCTTGGTGGGCGGCACAGTGGCACAGTGGTTAGCACTGCTGCCTCACAGTGCCAGAGACCCAGATTCAATTCCCGCCTCAGGCGACTGACTGTGTGGAGTTTGCGTGGTTTCCTCCGGGTGCTCTGGTTTCCTCCCACAGTCCAAAAATGTGCAGGCCAGGTGAATTGGCCATGCTAAATTGCCCCTAGTGTTAGGTAAAGAGGTAAATGTAGGGGAATAGGTGGGTTGTGCTTTGGTGGGGCGGTGTGGACTTGTTGGGCCGAAGGGCCTGTTTCCACACTGTAAGTAATCTAATCCTCAATCATCTCGTGCACCAACTCTACAGAAGGTGCCACAACCTGGAAATCCTACGCACAGGATATAAATTTACTCAGAGACTTAGACCACTCTGCACTCATGCACACACATATACACTCTCTCTCTCACAGGCACTCACAACACCCCACCCTCATCTTCCGCCTAGGAACCCTCCAACCACAAGGGATGAACTCAGATTTCTCCAGTTTCCTCATTTCCCCTCCCCCCACCTTGTCTCAGTCAAATCCCTCGAACTCAGCACCGCCTTCCTAACCTGCAATCTTCTTCCTGACCTCTCCGCCCCCACCCCACTCCGGCCTATCACCCTCACCTTGACCTCCTTCCACCTATCGCATCTCCAACGCCCCTCCCCCAAGTCCCTCCTCCCTACCTTTTATCTTAGCCTGCTGGACACACTTTCCTCATTCCTTGAAGAAGGGCTTATGTCCGAAACATCGAATCTCCTGTTCCTTGGATGCTGCCTGACCTGCTGCGCTTTTCCAGCAACACATTTTCAGCTCTGATCTCCAGCATCTGCAGACCTCACTTACTCCTTCATGTGCCAGCTTGGCAGTGCACACCACTCAGTTGTGTTCAGAGGTGACTCATCATGAACTTCTCAAGTTGAGGTAAGCAATTAGTGCTGACTTTCCTCTGTTAAGGCAATGAATTATAAAAGGAAGCTTTTTTTTTCTTCAGATGTTTGTGGAGAGGGACTAAAGCAAAGAGAAAGGACTGTGGTCACATAATGAAATGTTCATTTCTCTCACTGAGAATTTCTTGAGTCTCAATATCCTCAGCTAGTGTATCCAGGGCTTAGAGACAGGTGGGTAGTGCTCAATTGCTCTGAGTTTGATTACGTGAGTCAGGTAACTGATAATCGCTCACTGTGCATGATTGGTTAAGCTTGCACATGGACTCAGAGAAAAGTAAGCAATCACCAAGAAAGTTTTCGAAATTGAGCTGTAAGAAGTATGAGTGTAGACATTTAGTAATTGCAGAGATATTTTAAAACACTTCTGAAAAAAAAACCTGGAATGTGCAGGGAAGTAAACATCACACAACAGGACCCCCTACTATCACCCCACATACATCAGCTCTAGAAAATGGCAGATATGGACCTCAGGGCTAATTGAACTTTTAGCCTTTCAGTGGAATGAAAACAAAACTGCCTTCTCTTGGTGAACTGAAAACAGATCTACAAATGATGCAGAGGGTTCTTAAAGAGAAATCATTATTTTTGCCAGTTGGACATTTGTTGCCAGGCACATTGTTCTGAAAACATCTTCATTCCTGTTGATTTTATTGAGTTGTGCACAATTTGACGTCTGAAGAATGACCTTATTCAAGACTGATTAGGCCTTTGCTACCCTTTAGTTAAATTAACCAAACAATGACACATATTCGACTGAGACTTCTGCTCAATACTGCGACCTTTACCCTTCACTCAGAGCTTGACGGTTCCCCGGATCTGCCAGTCTGTAACCTGGTGAGTCTTTTTCCAGCCGTTCCTGTAAATCATTAATCAGAAGTTTGTACATTGCTGACTTTCCCCTCCAGACTTCTGAGGTGTACAGAAAAAGGATCATTCATTTAAAAAAATGTTTCCTGGTTTGTGGACAGAATAAAATACCATCAGACTGAGGCTCACAATTGGTGAAATATTTATCAAGTATGGGAGTCCTTTCTGGTGGCATAATGAATACTTGACTAGACTTGTAACCTAGAGGCATAGGTTAATGGCTTAGGGACACAGGTTCATAAACCCACTACAGCAATTGATGGAATTTAAATTCAAATAATGAATCATTGAGTTAGTACGGAAGGTGGCCAATCCCTACTTTTGGCGCAATCCCTGAATACCAGAACCATCTAAATAACCATCCTATTGCAGCATAGAATTATTCTGGACAGTTACAGGTCCCTAAGAAGGCTCAGGGTAACCCCAGTTTAGCCATTTTGTGGACCCTTGGTTGTGTTGCAGGTCCATCGTCCAGATAATGAGACATTGTTGGCTCATCGGATGCTACCCCTCCCCACTCCCACCATTTCATGGGATGAGAACCCGTGACCATTAGTTGCCGGCCAATAGCAAAATTGCCAGCTGTTTGGTCATAGCAGCGCCACTTGTGGTCACTGCTGCAAATGCATCCAGTTCATGCAAACACTGTGCCCCTTTCATAGAATCACTACAGTGTGGAAACAGACCTATGGCCCAACAAGTCCACAGTGACCCACTGAAGAGTAACCCATCCACACCCGTTGAACAAGATAGTAGGTCTCAGTGGTGAGAGCAGAGTGTGCAAGTGTTGTTGCCTTGGGAGTAGAGATTGATGCTGTGTAGGCTCCTCAGTGGTTTACACCTCAGTGTGCAGTTCTAGGGGACCCACAGGGAGGGCACCAAGGCTCAACAGTTGGTAACTTCACACACTGGAGGACCACCATTGTTGCTGAAATGCCAGTGAGAGAAGGGCCTTAATTAACCATTAATGTAGCATGTTAGTCTTTGACAAAAGGCTATCCTCCATCAATCTCCACATGAATTTTGGGCTCGTCTGCAGAACCATTCTGAAGAAGGGTCACTGGAGCTGAAATGTTAACTCTGCTTTCTCTCCACAGATGCATTCCGACTTGCTGAGTTTCTCCAGCAATTTCTGTTTTTGTTTCTGATTTACAGCATCCACTGTTCATTGTTTTCTCCTCCCACGCCCACCCCAGCTTTACACTAGTTACTATACATTGAAATATTGCATTGTCTATAAAATGCTTTAGGTGAGCATGAAAGAGACTATGGTAAATGTAAGTTTCCTGTTCTCACTCTTTAGGAATGCCCAAACCCAATACATATGTCTGGTAATTATACATGGAAAGACTTCTTGTTACCTCCTTAGCTAAAGGAATAGATTAAATGGCTCTACAACTGATAGAATAAGTGCCTGCAGATCTCAATAGAGTTTAGAAGAATGAGAGGAATCTAATTGAAATTTACAGAATACTGATTGGCCTGGCAGATTGGATGTTGGAAAGATGTTTCCATTGGTAGGAGGGACCAGGATCCGAGTGCATAGCCTGAGAGTAATGGGAGGACATCTTAGAATGGAGATAAGGAGAATCTTCTTCAGCCAGAGAGTGATGAATCTGTGGAATTCATTGCCTCAGAATGCTGTAAAGGCCAAGTCATTGAGTTTACTTAAAATGGAGATTGATAGGTAGTTGATGTAAAGGGAATCCAGGGTTATGAGGACTTAATGGGCTGAATGGCCTAATTTCTGCTCCTATATCTCATTGTCTTATGCTCTCTATACATTGGTTGCCTGTTGGGCGGGGTTCGACTGAATACTCTAATTTCTTCAGTATTGCTGTGGAAAAGGAACCACATTACCAAAGGTTTTGTCTTGTTGTCATCAGGACAAATGCAAGAATGACAAATTTCAAATAATCGTAACAATTTATATTACAGAACAAATTATATTACAGGATGTTGATTAGATGGAAAGTCAATTCTTATGGTGTGGCGTTGCCATGGAGAAAGCAATGGGAACCTGTAGAGTTGACGGTCCTGTATAATTGAAAGAAAAAGTTCAAGGCTTGAAGATATTCCTTTTATTTGCAGAGAATGGGTGACTGCATATCAATGTACCTTCCTGCCCGCAACTCTAAATGATTTACATTACAAGCTGGATTGGTTATCTTAAATTTGGCACTGTGGCTCAATGGTTAGCACTGCTGCCTCACAGCACCAGGAACCTGGGTTCAATTCCACCTTCGGGTCACTGTCTGTGTGGAGTTTGCATGTTCTCCCCATGTCTGCGTGGGTTTCCTCCCACAGTCCAAATATGTGCATGTTAAGTGGATTGGCCATGCTAAATTGTCTTTAGAGTGCAGCTAGGTGGGTTGGACATGGTAAATGCAGTGTTACAGGGCTGGGATAGGTCTCGGTGGGATGCTCTTTAGGTGATCGGTGCAAAGTCAATGGGCTGAATGGCCTGCTTCCACACTGTAGGGATTTTAATGAAATTGTTTGATGGCACAGCTATTAGCAGACTGTGGATTGTTCAACTCCTGCCCAAATTCAGAATGACATCAGAAAGGTTTTTTTTTCCTGTCACATCTAATAAGTGACTGTCGCAGAATCAGCAAAGCTCATTGGCAAATTGCCCTTATACTCTTACACTAATATAAAGAGAAATGTTACTTTAGCTAATATTTAGAAATAAGTTTCATACTCACTTTTATAGCCAGACTTTTTACTCTTTTTAGTCTTTCTTTTCGAACCAGAGAGATGTTTCAGTACAGAGAGAGGTTACTGAATCCACCGTGCTTGCTGAATAAAGTAGTGTCCCATTCTAATCCCACTTCCCAGTGTTGCACTTACATCGCTTTGTTCAAGTTTCCACCTGAACTACTAAACTGAGTTGTGAATCTCAGACACCCCGCTCCCTGTGGGTAAAAATATTCTTCATCAAGCCCTCATTAATCCTTTGACCGGTGACTTCGAACATCACTGCCTAGCAACTGACCTCTCTCGCCACACCAACGCCCCACCCACCCCCTTCCCGTGACCACCACCTGTACCAAGCGCAGCAGAGTGTATGGTAGCCCCATCACTCTGTACAGCCAACTATGGACTCACCCTGAGAATGGAAGAGAGTCATCCTCCTCTGTGAGGGATTGCTGATGACACTGAATGGGCCTCTCCACTTGTGACAAATGGTCTCCCTGACCACTCCACCCAAGACCCTTATTACTTTGTACAGCTCAGCTAATTCAGCCTTCAGCCACCTTATATCTGAGGGCAATAACTCTAGCCTTTCCAATTTTCCAACCCTAACAACATTCTTAGAAGTGTACTCTGTATTCTTTCCAGAGAAATGATGTCATTTCTGTTCGATGGTGACTAACATTGCAGGCTCTAACTTGTGTCTGTTCACTAATTGCAACATTACCTCCAACCTCTGCTCTTTCCCACTGGAACCCAAGTTGGCTCCACCATTTACCTGAGGAGGATTGATCAGACCAGGCAAAATCCACGTGGTCCTCTTTCAGAAAGGGAATCTCCTGGCCTTACCTTGTACTGTCGACATGAGTTCCAGATCCGCAGTAATGTGGGTTGACGCTTAACTGTCTTCTAGAATGGCCTTGAACCCTATTCAGTTCTCTCAAGCGCAATTAGGAATGAGCAATAAATGGTTATGCTGACAGTGCCCACGTCCTGGGAGTGAAAGACAGATCATTTTAGAAATTGAACATAAACAACAAGCTTTACAAATGCCTACTCCAAGCTACTGCAGAATAAAGTTACAACGTTTCAACAGATATTCAGGTCTGAGTGTTGTACACATGCCAAAGATTTTCAGACGATTTATTTGGAATGAATTTAGACAGATGTTCAATTGTCTATGCAGGTTCGATCGATGTTACGCTGAGTTGAAATCTTGCTGTCAGAAATTTAATAAAAGCTGGATTTGGCAAATGGCTGGAATACAATGGGTGTATGTCGCAGAGGTTTGGAAACTCATGATCACATTGGTACGGTTTGATCCATCAATCAAGATTAGCACAACAATACTGAGTACTTTACAGAGAATTGACTTTTCAACATATTACTTCATTAGCTCCATTTATTCAGTGTGGAGCCTTTGAGCAAAGGACCATTAATCATTATCTCAACTGATGCGCACATCTCTGACCCTGTCTAATTAAGCCGCAGCTGTAACAAAGCTGTAGAGTAAAGGGAATGACTTTTATCTATACAGTTACAGCTGACTGGAATAACCGAACATATTGAAGGGATTGTCTCATCTCACCACAGTCAAGTCTTTAAGTTGTCAACATTTGGACTTTTTGTCTGGAATCTGGAAGATCATAATCACACCATTAAATTCTTTTCAATGGATCTTCAAAGAATCATTGTGTTGTATATTCCCTGGAAAGAAAGATCATATTTTCTCTTGGATCTGGGTGGAATTGCATTGTTGATTTTCCCTTGATTTCAGGATGATGCTCACTCCAAGTCATGTGCTTCTGCACTAGCTCTTCATGTTGTAGAGACATAGGGATGTACAGCACGGAAATAAACCCTTCAGTTCAACCTGTCCATGTCGACCAGATACCTTAAATAAATCTAGTCCATATCTCTCTGAACCCTTTCTATTCATACACCCATCCAGATGCCTTTTAAATGTTGTAATTGTACTAATCTCCACCACTTCCTTTGGTAGCTCATTCCATACATGCACCAACTTCTGCATGAAAATGTTGCCCTTTAGGTCCCTTTTAAATCTGTCCCCTCTCACCTTAAAAGTTCACTCTTTAGTTTTGGAATCCCCCAGCCTGGGGAGTGACTGAACAGGTTGATGTTCAGCTCTTTGGTCCGATGTACAAACTGTCCCATGAGGCCATGGGACCCAGAGAGCAAGATTTGGTTCCTTTTCCTTCCTTCTCTGGTGATGCTTTGCCTCACTGTTAAGACTTTGGACTCAACCATGGTGCAGTCTGATGGACAAGCTGTTGTCATTTTACACAATTGGTAGCAAGACTCTCTCAGTCATTAATAGGATTCCCGGTGCTAATGTTCAGCAAGTGCCAGTCTCCATCTTGAAGCCGGCTCTACAAGTATTCAGGCAAAGCACTGGCAAAAACATCGATGCTGGACTGTACAAGTGGCTGAAAGGAATCTGTCTGACCAGATTCTGATTTCTAATTACTTAAATATCCGGCATTTCAAGAGAGAGCCAAGAAACCGAAACAACAACAAGGATGTTCTGGAGTATATCAGTATTCATGTTAATGATTAGCACAGCAGAGAAAGATAGAAATTTCTTGCCACTACCTCACAGGCTGATTTGGAATTTCCTCCTGTTCCCTCCACACCCAGGTAGGATTGTCACTGGTTCCCCCATCTCCTTCTTGGCACACAAATCATGTTGCAAATGCAGGACATGAATATCCCTCTTTATCCAGCTGGATCACTGTAGCTTGGGCAGTAGTGACAGTTTCAGTGATAGGTCACAGGAATTGGTGGTTCCAACTCTCAGCTCCTGCATGGAGGATTGCCATCAATCTGGTTCTCAACTTACTTTCTGTCTCAATAACATTTGCCTGTACCACATGCTACAAAGCTGACACTTCAGTCAATATTCCAGGCTTTTCAGTCACTTTTCGACATCTGGACAAATCTGTTATGGTGGTGTGGCCTGGATTTTGTACCCTGGTAAAGATGGTTTCAATCTTGGCAACAGGACTGTCACTAGGAGACTATCATATATTTTAACTGGATGGCAGTGCAATTGCTGTATAATACAAACTGGAATGTTGCTGACAAGAGGGATGTGCTGTCGAAGCTTTTCATTTTGCACTCATCAGGACAAATGCAAGAATGCCAAATTTTGAATGATCGCAACAATTTATGCTACAGGAGAAAAACATGCTGATTGATAAGCGAGCCAACTTTGGTTGGCCTAGGTGTTGCCATGAAGAAAAAAAATGCAATATTATAAGCTCTCCAAACTCTTGGGTAAATCAAATCAAAACCAATGTATTGTAACCGGGGGAAGCAATGGAAATAATGTCATTGGGTGAAACATTCAGAGCTCAAAGCTAATGTAACAACATGGAATCCCATGGTAGAATTTAAACTTTATTTACACATCTGGAGCTAAAATCTAGTCTTGTTTGTGCTGACCATGAAACCATTGTTGATTGGTGCAAAGACATCCATCTGATTCATACAGGAAGTCTATCCGCCATCCATTGTAATCTGACCTCTAGGGGACTCCAGGCTGAAGGCAATAAGGTTCACTCTTAACCATCCTCTGAAATGACTGAGTAAGCCACTCAGATCAAGGGAAACTAGGATAGGCAACATTTACTAGCCTTATCACTGATACCGACATCCCATGAAAGAATACAGAAAATAAACCATCTGAGCTTATGTCATGCAAAAACAGAAGTTGCTGGAAAAGCTCAGTACGTCTGGCAGCATCTGTGAAGAGAAATCAGAGTTAACTTTCAAGTCTGGTGACCCAACCTCAGAGTCTATGTCATGGCTGTTTTAAGCTTGCTGAAAGTGGTACATACATATGCAAGGACACATTATTTGCAAGGTAAAGGAACATGTTCAAACTTTGTGGCTTTGTGAATTACAGGGAACTTGAGAATTGATACTCCCCTGTGCTATTCTCCATGGCAACACCTCAACCAATCAGAGTCAACTTACCAGCCCTTTCTCCAGGGTCATCAATTGTTGTCAACAATCTTCTAACTTTTCCCTAATTACCATTAGTTCTGAAGAAGAGCCACTAGACCTGAAGCATTGAATCTGATTTCTCTCCATAGATGCTGCTGGACCTGCTGAGCTTTTCAGAAATTTATGGTTTTGTTTCATCAATTGTTGTGTTTGTTTGAAATTTGGTATTCTTGCATTTGTCCTGATGAGTGCAAGAGAAAACCACTCTTCAGCAACATGTCTCTCTTTTCAGAACCTGGATTGGGATTGCTGTGATGTTGAAGAGAAGACAAGTTTTCATTTTCATCTAAATCTTTGCACACTCATTTAGCCTGTCTGTATCTTTTTGTAGCCTCCTTATGTCTGCTACATAACTTACTTTCCTCTCTATCATTGTATCGGCAAATTTAGTGATTATACCTTGCATCCCTCAACTGAGACATTTTGTAAATTGTAAACTGTTAAGAACCAACTCCTGTTGGACACCACTGGGTACATGAAGGCAACTTGAAAAAGACCCATTTATTCCTACTCTCTCCTGTCTGTTAGCTAATGAAACCTTTATCCATGCTGTCACAACGTGGTGTGAACCCCTCTGTTCATGAAACCAAACACTCAGAGGAGCTCACCTCGTCTCGTAATCTATTAAAATATGAGTGACAGAGAACTCCCAAATTCTACTATTTTAAAGAAAATATTATCAGTTTATTTTGAACTCTAAAAGTGAACATTAAACAACAACTATTCACAGCTCTAAGCCCCCCTTTTCTCTTAACTGCTTATTACTTCCCTCCAACACAAAAATATACTGTTCCAATAAAAACACTTATTAAGATTCCATCGACTTAATTGAAAAACCATACACCGGTTGTCATCTCTGGTGTCTGTTTTCTTTCAGCTGAAGATCTCACTGGGTCGTCTTCTTTCTTTCACTGCGAAGATGTTTCATATGAAAACATACCTTTGATAGAATGTGTTTCAATGGCATTTACTCTGTCTCACATTCAAATGCCTGCCTTTTTTATACCACCAACATTAGATCGTCTCATTACTTTGATGTCGGCAAAACATAAATTCAAACTTACTAGGGCTTTGGTATCCTGGGGCATAATTTAAACTGATTGGTTAAATTTGAATTGTTGTCAAAACAGCAGCCAACTCAGGTGTCCATTTCACATCCAAATGTTACAACTTTTCTATTTTCCAGTACACTCTGAGACTGTTAGTTCATCAAATGACAATTGCTTATATGCTGTCAGTGCAAAACAGCATTCACTTTCTCTTAAAGGTACAGTACATGCCTTTAACTTCACAAGAATACCCATATGTTACCCCTAAACCATGAGCTTTTAAGTTTCAGTTATGCTTGGATCTGGCACTCATCAAATGCCTTCTGGAAATCTAAGTGCCATACACTTCCATTATTCACAGCATGTGGGTCACCTCCTGAAAGAACTCTGATGCATATTGCTCAAACACGATTCCTCTTTCACAAAACCATGTTGACTCTGCTCAATTATCTTGAACTTGTCTAAGTGCCCTGATATAACCTGTTTAATAAGTTTTCAGCATTTTCTCAATGACTAATATTAAGCCAACTTAATATTAAGTTTCCTGCTTCCTGTCTCCCTCCCCCTTTGATTAAAGCAGTTAAATCCATTACATACTAATGGTACCATCCCCAAATCAAGGGAAATTTGGACTATTACAACTAATGCATTAATGATAACACTAGCACTTCTTTTCAGATGCTATTCCATCAGGAGCCAGGAACCTGTTGGTCTGTAATTCCAAACATTTACTCAGTATCACTCCCCTGGTACATATCATGTTCAAGTTTCATTTCAATATTTAATTCTACTATTTTAAGTGATATAGAGTGCATTAACTTCAATGCCATGGGCCTGTCATCGATTCTGTTTATCCTGCTATGTTTTGTCAAGAAAGCACCTCAGCTTTAACAGTCGCCCCTTTGTAAGTGTCCATTGAATCTCTGGTAATTGTTATTAAGCCAGAAACTGTGCCCAGCAATGTTAGGTGAATCCCTTGAAGAGTTTTTTTTCTGTTGTCTTCCCGGAGGCAAGCGTCAAACCCAGACATGATGGGAAAGACGATAGAGACTGGGTCCATGTTTCTGTGGTATGGGAGTATTAGTGCATTGCACAACTCGAATGTGTAAAAAATGAGGTCTGCAGATGCTGGAGATCACAGTTGAAAATATGTTGCTGGTTAAAGCACAGCAGGTTAGGCAGCATCCAAGGAATAGGAAATTCGACGTTTCGGGCATAAGCCCTTCATCAGGAATGGTGAAGGGCTTATGCCCAAAACGTCGAATTTCCTATTCCTTGGATGCTGCCTAACCTGCTGTGCTTTAACCAGCAACACATTTTCAACAACTCGAATGTGTCCAGCCTCCCATTACTGGCATCTTCCTTTTCTGTAAGTTGCTGTACACCTAATTTTGGCAAATGTTTTCTAAAGCTACCATTCCTTATTGCAATCCATAAATTTTAACTGCAGATGGAGTTTAATTTAGATAAATGTGAGGTGCTGCATTTTGAAAATACAAATCAGGGCAAGACTAATACACTGAATGGTAAGGTCCTGGGGAGTGTTGCTGAACAAAGAGACCTTGGAGTGCAGGTTCAGAGCTCCTTGAAAGTAGAGTTGCAGGTAGATAGGATAGTGAAGAAGGTGTTTCATATGTTTGCCTTTATTGGTCAGAGTATTGAGTACAGGAGTTGTGAGGTCATATTGCAGCTGTACAGGATTGGAATATTGTATGCAATTCTGGTCTCCCTCCTATAGGAAAAATGTTGCGAAACTTGAGAAGGTTTGGAAAGATTTACAAGGATGTTGCCAGGTTTGAAGGGTTTGAGCTATTGGGAGAGGCTAAATAGGCTAGGGCTGTTTTCCCTGGAGCGTCGGAGGCTGAGGGGTGACCTTATAGAGGTTTATAAAACTATGAGGGGCACGGATAGAATAAATAGGCAAAGTCTTTTCCCTGAGAAGGAGGAGTCCAAATCTAGAAGGCATAGGTTTAGGGTGAGAGGGGAGAGATTTAAAAGGGATCTAAGGGGCACTTTTATCATGCAGAGAGTGGTGTGTGTATGGAATTAGTTGCCAGAAGAAGTGTTGGAGGCTGGTACAATTACAACTACAATTACAATTAAAAGGCATCTGGATGGGTATATGAACAGGAAAGGTTTCGTGGGATATGGGCCACATGCTGGCCAATGGGACTGGATTAGATTAGGATATCTGATCAGCATGGATGAGTTGGACCAAAGGGGCTGTTTCTGTGCTGTATAGCTCTATGACGCTATGACTGTGTGAATTGGTTGGAAGCTCAACAATTCAGTGATGTAGAAAGCAAAGTAGTGATGAAGGCACAGCATTAAATTCAGGTAGGCCCCATTTTTGCTTCCTTCCCCTCAACTGGGACAATTTAACAACTGTGGAGAACTGGTGAAGTCCATCTTTTCCCTCATTTGCAGGATGTGAACATCCCGTTAGACCCACATTTATTACTCATTAAGCCACCTTAATGAGCAACTGGTTATGTGTTATAGGGAGACCACAATGCTGATCCAGGCTTAGAAAGGAGCAGGATGGTTAAAGTTGGTTTTCTGAGGGGTGTCTAACACTGGCATTGCAGACTTGGGGTACAGAAGGGACTTGAAGCAAGCATTACACTCAGTTCTTGCATGTACAAATAGCCTAATGTCTACCTCGTTTTGCAAAGGGTGATCCATATTTGCCCTTTTCCAATATAGTCAGGGCACACTCATTATTGGAAATTCACTTCCTCCTCTTCATGTTGATGACCTCAGAGGCTGCATAGCACATGGTAAATAGGTGCTGTGCACTCAAATTTAACCACTTAAAGTCCGAACTTCCTTTGGGCAAGGTCTATACAGTTTATTGTACAGTTGACAGTATAATCTCCAAACGTAACAACATAAAAAACATAGCACCATAGAAGATTGGAGCAGGAGTAGGCCATTTGACAAGTCTCCTGTACTATTCATTATGATCACGGTTGATTATTGAGCTCAATACCCTAATCCTACCCTCCCCATGTATCCCTTGATCCCTTTAACCACAATAGCTATATCTACCTCCTTCTTGAAAAAGCAATGTTTTAGCCTCAACCACTTCCTGTGGTAGTAAATTCCACAGGCTCACCACTCTCAGGGTGAAGAAATCTCTCCTCACCTCAGATTTAAAAGGTTTACCCTTTATCCTTAAACATATCCCCTGGTTCTGGACTCTCCCTCATTGGAAATGTCCTTCCTGTATCTAACCTGAATTTTATAGATTTCTGTGAGAACCCCCTCTCATTGTCCTAAACTCCAGTGAATACAATCCAAATTGACTCAATCCCTCCTTCTACATCAGTCCTGAGTTCCCAACAATAACCCAAGCAGAACCCTCTCTGTCATTTATCCTATTTAACTTGAAATGTTTTACTCTTCCTCATGTTAATCTAATTCTAGGTCAATTTTCATAGATCATAGAATCCCTACAGTGTGGAAACAGACCATTTGGCCCAACAAGTCCATACCGACCCTCCAAAGAGTATCCCACCTAGACCCATTCCCCTACATCACCCCTGATTAATGCACCTAGCTTACATATCCCTGAACACTATGGGCAATTTACCATGGCCAATTCACCTAACCTGCACATCTTTGGACTGTGAGAGGAAACCCACGCAGACACGGGGAGAGCATGCAACAGACAGTTGCCCAAAGAATTGAACCTGGGATCCTGGCACTGTGAGGCAGCAGTGCTAACCACTGAGCCACTATGGCATCCCATCATTTTATTTGCAGAGTGGTATAGTTTGAGACCTGGTAGAAACAAAATCTCAGGATAAATCATTTAATATTTCAAAGGTAACAAAAAAATGGAGATCTAAATGGAATGAATAAATTCAAGGTCAGGCTTGTTGCTCATTAGTTGGTCTTGACCAGTTATTGAAAACTTCACCCAAGCCTTTACATACGCGTAAAAATATTACAAGAAAATTGTTGACAGAAATTAAATTAATGAATTGTGTGCCCTTTCGAATTAAGGTTGCAGTAATTAACTGAGCAATTATTGATGAACCAGTCGACATTGAAACATATTTCAAGGAATTTGAGATTTATTGTAGACAGTTCTAGCAAGGAAGAGAATCATGTCATTGAGCTGTAAGTGCATTGTAAGACTTCAGCAGCCTGGCACTGTGTTAACATGAACCCTCCAAATCCATTAATCACCCAAGATTCATAAAAGTCAAGACAGCTTCGTACTGGAATAAGGAATCCCAACTGCTTCAAGATGAAAAGGCACATTATAAATAGCACATCATAGCAATGGTGTTCTATTTAAATCAGAATTCTGTCCTGTCGGAAATTATACACATGGGATGAGACAGACTTCTGCCAATAAAGGAGAAGCTTCAAGTTCAGGCACAGTTTCCTGCCTTTATTACTAACACTCTCACATGTAAAGATCAGTCGAGCTGCAATCCTTTATTCTCCTGCTGTGTTTAGATATTAAAGGAAAGGAAATTCTGAGAAAAGGCCAGATGATTCTGAAACATTAGTCCTAGGGCTTTGGTGGGTGGTGGTCGTGGGAGTGAGGGTGGTGGCAGTGGGTGTATGCTGTATCTTTCCCCCCCCCCACCTCTGTGGCAGGTTTGGAGTAGGGAATCAGGTAGGGGGAGTAATATCTGAGGCTCCTGCCACCCACCCACCTCCATCCCAATTACGTCCACATTAGGAAACCCATGGAAGGGCCTCCAGTTGAGGCCTTTGCTAATGGAAGGGATCTCTCATGCATGGTGTCTGATCAAGAAACCAGGAAGGAGGAGAGGGCCATTGAGGGCCAGACATAGTTGTTGCTTCACCCTCCCACCAAATCCATCCTGTCATCACTGACCCCTTGCCCAGGTGGCTGTGTGGCACCCTGCCTTCTCTGGGTACCATTCCTTGATTGGGACTAAGAGTTGGTGATCTCTGCTCAACACCTCCTGGCAGGCAGGACTACCAAGACCATCTTCTCATATCTTCTCCTGCCCTGAACTCTCCTGTTGTTGGGTGAAGATGAACTTCCCGAATCTGCATGCCATGTTTCCAGATAGAGTTGAATAGGGTGGCCCTGGAAAAGCACAGCAGGTCAGGCAGCATCTGAGGTGCAGGAGAGTCTACCCCAAAGGGCTTATGCCTGAAACATTGACTCTCTTGCTCCTTGGATGCTGCCTGACCTTCTGTGTTTTTCCAGGGCCGGACTATTTGACTCTGGTTCTTCAGCATCTGCAGTCCTCATTTTCTCTATGCTTCCTGATCGAGTCTTGCCAGTGGCTAGAAAGGATTAGGATAACCAAGCAGCAATCAACCACCTTTAAGGTGCAACCCAGTCCTTGATTAGCCTTAAATAAACAAAAACACAGAGAACTGTGGATGCTGGACTTCTGAAACAAAAACAGAGAGTACTGGAGAAACTCAGTAGATAGTGTCTGAAAAGAGAAACAGATTCAACACTTCAGGTCCAGTGATCGTTTATTAAAATGGGCAGATTAGCTTTGTTGATAGATACTTCCTTATTTAGAAGAAACTTGAATCTAATCTTATCTCCACGATGTTGGACTGTGGCGGACAAAGTCAGAAGTCATACGATACCGGGTTATAGTCCAAAAGATTTATTTGAACTCACAAGCTTTCAGAGCACTGCTCCTTTGTCAGGTAAAGTCTTGACTTCAGTGGTCCAAAAGCTTGTGAGTTCAAATGATCTTATCTCTGCTAGAAAGGTCAGCACTATCCCCTGGAGCAGGTGAGATTTGAACCAGTCTGTAACAATGTTGAGAAAAGGAGACTTTGATATTGGTTTCTGAATCATTAATTGGTTCCAGTTAATAACATCCTCATCTTCGTTTGATACATTCAGAATACAATTAGATGTGACCTTCCACATTCACCAATGAGGACAGTGTTGGGACATAGACTGTTACTTGCAGACATTTGAGATTTCCTCCCTGAATGTGTATTTCTCCATGATATTTGAGGGACGATAGTGGAGTAGCAGTAATGTCGTTCAACTAGTAATCCATGTGGCCCACTGCTTTAGACCCATGAGTTCAAATTTCATCATGACATCCGCTGAAATATACTTTCAAATCATAAGTTTGAAATGTAAAACTAATCTTAGTAATGCTCATCAAGACAACCATTAGATTGTAGTTAAAAATCTCTGTGGTTCGCCACTGCCCTTTATCTGGGGCCTACATGTAATTCCACACCCAGTACAACATGGCTGACTCCGAAATAGTCAGAGAAAGCCTCCCAGTTTCAAGGGCAACTAGAGACAGGAAGTAAATGCTGGTCTTGCCAGGAACATCCTCATCTCACTAAAGAATGAGGAAAAACAAATGTTCTACCCTACTACACAGAATTGTTTGTGACGATGCTGTTCCTTCAACTAGGGGGCTATGTTGTCCTTGATTTTGTTCAAAAGGGCCTGTAAACAGCAGAGGTTCTGATACGTCTGGAAATATCTGCTTGAAATGGCTTTAAGTCTTTTTTTTTAAAACACTTGTAAAATGAAAGGGGAGTGGGCAGTTCTCTCAGGTCAGGGTTTGGTTTAGTTTGGTTTTAGTATGCAGTATGTTTGAGGCTGCTGGTCAAAGAAATAGATCCATGCAGATCCTCTCTCTCTCTCTCTCTCTGACATCTCTCCTGTCAGACCCTGTGTTTGATTTTATCTTTTTTGGCCAAGAGGGTGCCTATTGGAATGTTACAGATATTTGGAACAACATCATTTAGCTGCGATAGAGTTGGCTGGGATTCAGATAGGTTGCTATTCTAAATTCTTTTCTCGTGCTTCATTCAGTCGTCAGTAAATGAATTCTGCTTTGTTTGAAACAGAGTGGTGGGGCCAGCTGCATCACTCCTGCTTTACATCTGCTTCAAACAATTAACAAAGGTAGGCTCTGGGCTACCTCCTTGAAATGTTTTGTTGGGTCTGGCCTGGTCCATAACATGTTACATTGCAGGAGAAGGCCATTCAGCCTTTCAAGCCCGCATCAGCTCCACCATCTAATCCAGTTCTATTATCCACTGCCCACATCCCTGCACTTCATTCCAAACAAAACATTTAGTGCCCTCTTGAATCGTATTGAATACAAAGCCATCCTTTGCAAATGCCACCTGATCTTGTAACATAGTTTCATGAGGAAATCTATTTTGCAATTTCATGTAATCAGTGTCTAACTTTCCAACAGTTATATTTTTCAGTGCTATTCACTCTAGCAACTACTCTTTATTGTATCCATTTGCATAATTATCTCCCTAATAAGAGTAGCTGGACTTAGAGTCATACAGATGTACAGCATGGAAACAGACCGTTCGGTCTAACCTGTCCATGCTGACCAGATATCCCAACCCAATCTAGTCCCACCTGCCAGCACCCGGCCCATATCCCTCCAAACCCTTCTTATTCATATACCCATCCAAATGCCTCTTAAATGTTCCAATTGTACCAGCCTCCACCACTTCCTCTGGCAGCTCATTCCATACATGTACCACCCTCTGTGTGAAAAAGTTGCCCCGTAGGTCTCTTTTATATCTTTCCTCTCTCACCCTAAACCTATGTTCTTAGTTCTGGACTCCCCAACCCCAGGACTTGGATACAAAATGCTGAATAAAATTGGATTAAAATAGCATTGAAATGATAGATTTTAGCAAGCAACTCCCATGATTTAATCTAATTGCACTGTGCAGAATAACTTCAACCAGGCATTAATAATCTCATTACATAGCCATTGCAAACTCAACACATTGAACATAACTCAGTTAAATCATTCTTTTATTGATAAATAAGTCGTTCTTCTGGGATTAATTAACAAATTATTCAAGAAATAAATAACTACCAAGTTAATGATATATCATTAATCTAGAAGAAAAGAATCTGGTTTGTGCACTATTTCTGGACGAAGACTTTTATTTTAACAAATGCATAGCATGCTGTTAAAAGGCAGATGGGTTCCATGGTTTTATAAATAGAGGCACAGAGTTAAAAAACAAGGAAGCTAAACTCAATCTTTATTAATCACTGATAAGGTGTCAGCTGGAGCAATGTATCCATTTCTGGCATCACACTTGACAAAGCATGTCGAGGAGGATTGCCAGAGTAGCACTGGGGATGAAACATGTCCTTATTGTGGAAGTTATGACTGTTCTCTGGAACACAGAGAAGGTTAAGTGGAAATTTATTCTTATTGAAGATTCTTACTGAAGGGAGGAGCAGACTTGAAAGGCTAAATATCCCTGTTCCCAAGTCCAAGAAGATGACAGTGAGCTGAAATCAAAACAGAAAATGCTGGAGAAACTCAAAAGTATCATATTAGATACAAAACGTAGAGATTATTTCTCTCTCCAGAGTTCCTCAGTCCATTTTAACAGAGGCGTACATAATCGGCTGCACTCGTTGATACCCATGTGCATTAGCAGCAATTTCTCCAATAAATACATCTTAACGAGTGACAAATATCAAATAATAACAGGGAGAAGAACTTTAATGAAAGACTGAAAGAAATAAAGTGTTAAACAAAATATAACTTGTCATTTAATTTTTTTCACAATCCACTTTATGTTGAGTGCAAACATAAGTAAGCAGCAGTGAAAGTGGTAATCACTAGAGCCTTGATATCAACAGTAAAAAATGAGGTCTGCAGATGCTGGAGATCACAGCTGCAAATGTGTTGCTGGTCAAAGCACAGCAGGCCAGGCAGCATCTCAGGAATAGAGAATTCGACGTTTCGAGCATAAGCCCTTCATCAGGAATAAGAGAGAGAGAGAGCCAAGCAGGCTAAGATATAGGGTAGGTAGGAGGGACTAGGGGGAGGGGCGATGGAGGTGGGATAGGTGGAAGGAGGTCAAGGTGAGGGTGATAGGCCGGAGTGGGGTGGGGGCGGAGAGGTCAGGAAGAGGATTGCAGGTTAGGAGGGCGGTGCTGAGTTGAGGGAACCGACTGAGACAAGGTGGGGGGAGGGGAAATGAGGAAACTGGAGAAATCTGAATTCATACCTTGTGGTTGGAGGGTTCCCAGGCGGAAGATGAGGCGCTCCTCCTCCAGCCGTCGTGTTGTTGTGTTCTGCCGGTGGAGGAGTCCAAGGACCTGCATGTCCTCGGTGGAGTGGGAGGGAGAGTTAAAGTGTTGAGCCACGGGGTGATTGGGTTGGTTGGTTCGGGCGGCCCGGAGGTGTTCTCTGAAGCGTTCCGCAAGTAAGCGGCCTGTCTCCCCAATATAGAGGAGGCCACATCGGGTGCAGCGGATGCATCAACAGACCAAGCCTCTGAAAAGCATCAGACATAGACCCACCTTCAGGTATTTCCCACAGCTGAACCACCCAGCCTGTGCATCCCTGAACACTATCGGCAATTCAGCATGACCAATCCACCGAACCTGCACATCCTTCGGAGGAAACCAATGCAGATAAATAGAGAACATGTAGATTCCACACAGACAGTCACTCAAGGATGGAATCGAACCTGGGTCGTTGGCGCTGTGAGGCAGCAGTGCTAACCACTGAGTTACCCTGCTAACTGTGATTTGGGGCAAACTATCAGAATTCACATTGGAAGCAGATTCAACAGTAACTTTCAGAACACAATGAAACAAATACTTCAAAAACAGTAAGTTGCAGGACTCTGGGGAAGAGATGGGGAGTAGTTGCTCCTTTTAAACCTCAGAGATAGTGGGCTGAATGGACTCTCTTTATGCCTTTGGACTCTATCATTCTGACCTGATCTGTGATATCGCAATAAATGTAGCAACAGGTGTCAGTTGTCAAGGGTTCAGTGATACCAAACATCAAATTGTACTCAGGATTATTCTGATCATTACTACTTGTGCATTTTTAAAATTATTTATTCGTTTGGGGAACATGGGCACCGCTGGCTAGGCTAGCTTTTATTGTCCATCCCTAGTTGCCCTTGAGAAGGTAGTGGTGAGCTACTTTCATGAACCATTGCAGTCCATGTGATGTGGGTTGGCTCACAATGCCATTAGGGAGGGAATTACAGGATTTTGATTCAGCGACAGTGAAGGAACGGTGACATATTTCTGTGTCAGGATCGGGAATGGCTTAGAGGAGAACTTTGAAGGTGGCTGTATTCACAAGTACCTGCTGTCTTTGTCCTTGGAAGTGGCTGTAGGTTTGGAAGGGGCTGTCTGAGAATCTTTGGTGAATTTACATCGTAGGTAGATAGTAGATAGTACACACTGCTGCTATTGAGCATCGGTGGTGGAGGGAGTGGATGTTTGTGGATATGGTGTCAATTAGGTGGATGCTTTACCCTGGATAGTGTCAGCTTCTTGAGTCTTGGGGAGGCTGCACCTTTCCAGACAAGTGGGGAATATTACCCACCTCTTTAGCAAAACATCATTCAGTGTGAATAAATAACATAAATGAGAACCCAGGCTCTATTTTAAGTAGGGTAGAATTGATGAGTGGGAGTCCCACTGAAAATCTGGCAGCTAGGCCTTTTTAATGTATAGGCCGCATTTTCATTTGATCGGGTAGGGTTAAAATTGAGATCTTGTGGGGCAATTGATTGCGTCCTTGTCTCTGAAGCAGAAACCGCAGGTTCAAGTTCCACCCCAGGACCTGAAAGCACATCCATAAAGCAGCTGAATGAAATTGCACTGCAAGATCTGAACTTTAACCCTACCTGATCAAAAGAAAATGAGGCCTGTAAGTTAAAAAAAAACCCAGCTGTCACATTTTCAGTTGTAACTGAGATTTACACTCCTTAGTTCATGGTGGCTCAGTGGTAAGCACTGCTACCTCACAGCACCAGGGACCCGGGTTCGATTCTAGCCTCGGGTGACTGTCTGTGTGGAGTTTGCACTTTCTCCCAATGTCTGTATGGGTTTCCTCCGGGTGCTCCAGTTTCCTCCTACAGTCCAAAGATGTGCATGTTAGATGCCCATAATGTTCAGGGATGTGTACGTAAAGTACGTTAGTCAGGGGCAAATGTAGGATAGGGGGATTGGGTCTGGATGTGTTACACTTCAGTGGGATGGTGTGGACTTGTTGGGCTGAAGGGCCTGTTTCACACTGTGAGATTCTAATAACAACCTGCAAATCCTTCCAAAACCATCTGATGGCCAGGGGTAAGAGTGGGAGACATTCCTAGTCAGCTGTGTGATAGAAAGAAATTTGGAGGCTCCACCGACATTATCCATAGCCCTGGAGTACAGTTGTTAAGGTGTATGTTACCATCATAACTCAGACATTCTGAGTGAGCTGCAAGATGCCACCACCAGGTTAAAGTTGCTCCTGGCAACCCAGCCACATCTGGTGTGTATGTCATGGAGCCATTCAGCACAGAAACAGGCCCTTTGGTCCAGCAGTCCATGCTGATCACATTTCCTAACTAAACTAGTCCCACCCACCTGTGCTTGATTCATACCCCTTCAAACATTTCTTATTCATGAATGTATCCAAATGTCCTTTAAACATTGTAACTGTACTCACATCCACCACTTCCTCTGGAAGTTCATTCTACACACACACACACCACCCTGTGTAAAATAAATTGCCCCTCTTTACATATTTCTCTCTCACCTTAAAAATATGCCCCCAAGTCTTGAAATTTCCCCACCCTAGGGAAAAGACACCTACTATTCGTCTTATCTCTAACCACGTGATTTTATAAACCTTGAGTCACCCCTGAACCTCCTACAGTCCAGTGAGAAAAGTCCCAGCCTATCCAACCTCTCTTTATAAGTAAAACCCTCTATTCCTGGCCACGTCCTGGTATATCTCTCCAGAACCCTCTCCAGCTTAATAATATCCTTCCTATAATAATAGGGTGATCAGAACCGGACTTGCAATTTCTATATCCACCTCAGGTTTCCAACGTCTATGTCACGGAGCTTTGCATTGGTTGAAGGGTTCTGTTAGGACCATCACTCACATCTGGTCGATATTCCCTGAAGAAGTTTGGACAAAGGGCTTACATTTGAAATGGAACCCTGCTATCTCTTTGAATCCAAATAGGTTTTTAATCTGCTGTCCATTACAGAGTATTCCTTGCATTCTGAACTCGAAAGCTGTGTCGTGGTTCTTAGGCCTGGAAGGCTGCTGATGAAGCTGTGTGTACATTCCACATCAGGAGAGGGATAATTTGTATGATCGTGCAAAAATGAGCTGTTAGTGTTTGTAATGTGGTGCATTGAAATATCAGCCGTGTTGCTAAACACCATCATTCAGATAAGGTAGCAGGTGTATAATTAACCGAACCAGGAACAAAGGAGTGAGCTGTTGGGAATCGCTCCCTCCCCAGTACTCACCTGTGTAATTTCTTGCTGTGCTACGTGTAATTATATTCAAACCCATACACTTCCTGGTAAAATCCTTGCTAATTTACGATGTGATTATAGACTTCTGTGACTCATGTGACCACACTGCAGTTATGATGCTGCAGGAGATGATTATAAGCCTCTGATCCCGTCAGTCTGGGTAAGTTCTAATCATTGCCATTGTAATTAAACAGTTGACAAAATCAAAAGCCACTACACGTTGGCGGTGTAATATGTAAACAATATGGTTGGAATTGTTTTCAATAAGGATTTGCTTCCCTCCTCACATTTCCTGAAGGCATTGCCATTTTAGCTCCTCTCATTGGCAAGGGTAAACATTTGAGGTCCTTCACCCACCATACAGACGGGATTAGGGTATTTGCAAGTGCAGCTTGGTTTCCACTGAGGTAAACCCGCAGTGAACCAGCCCCTCTGCCTTGTGTAGAAGGTACATGTTCAACATCACCAGCTGGACTGCTGCCAGTCCCAAGGTCTATGACCTCTGACCCCTAAGCCCAGTTTCCAGACCATCTTCATAAACATGTGATTACTCCTCCAAGGCCTCCTGATCCATCCCCCTTCCTGCTCCTGAAATGTGGCTCTACCCCCAGCCCTAAACTGATTTGATTTGGTTTATTACTGTCACATGCACTGTGATACAGTGAACAGTATTGTTCTGTGTGCTAACCGGACAAATCATACTTTACGTAATTACGTCAGGGTTAAAAAAAACAGAATGCAGAATTTGTGTTACAGCTACAGAGAAGGATCAACTCTAATTTTTGAGAGGTCCATTCATAAGTCTGATAACAGCGGCGAAGAAGTTGTTTTTAAGTACTTGTTTTCAAACTTTTGTATCTTCCTCCCAGTGGAAGGGCCAAGACTCAAGAGTCTCTACCTCTAAGATCTAATATCCAGGATTCCTCAGGCCTTATCATTTGTATGGAGGGGGAGTAATAACACAGTGCAAGGCAAGGATATGCGTACTGAGGGACATTCTGAAACTTAACCCCTTTGATTCCTATTGGGTTACAAGTTGCTAGAGAACTGGTGCTCCCAGTTTCTCAACCACCATGTCCTTTCTCTTGTGTGAGGCTACACAATGACTGTCAGCTGGTTATTCCATACTGCAGCCAAAACTGATCCTGTCATCTATAAATTGGCATCAGCATCAAGGGATTGGGATTGCAGTCAGGAGTAGGAATTCACTCATGTTCCTCCATCTCTAACTCTAGAAACTTAAGAATGGTAGTGAAGTTAATTTTAGTAAAGTGTTAAGGTAACTTACAATGCAACACATTGTGGTTATAGATTTCCATCATATATGTTGTAGTGTATTAAAATGTGCATGGGCATTTTGTCCACTTGAGGCTACCATACCCGCATGTACCAGCAGAGGGAGTCCACGTGGAAGAAATAATAAAAGAACCAGTGCTTGTACTAGATTACTTACAGTGTGGAAACAGGCCCTTCGACCCAACAAGTCCACACCGACCTGCTGAAGCACAACCCACCCATACCCCTAATCTAACACTAGGGGCAATTTAGCATGGCCAATTCACCTGACTCACACATCTTTGGACTGTGGGAGGAAACAGGGAGAACGTGCAAACTCCACATAGTCAGTCGCCTGAGTCGGGAATTGAACCCGGGTCTCTGGCGCTGTGAGGCAGCAGTGCTAACCACTGTGCCACCGTGCCGCCCACATGGTGTTTTAATGTGTACTGTTCTAATGTGAAATATCTCTGGATGAACATTGAACTGTTGGTGTACCAAGAGCTTCATTTATGTGACCTCTCAATCCTTGAAGCCTCATCCTACATTCATTTAGAATCACCCCATTTTTAAATATGTGATATGTTCCAAGACCTACCGCAGATGCCCAAAACTGTGGATAGGAGCGAACCCTATCATTTAAATGGGAAACTTACCTCAACTGCAGACCCCTGGAATTATTTCTGGAATGTTCCATGTAATATTTTCAGGCTGCTGTAACCCACGGATAACTGAAACCACGGAAACCAAATCCATGGATGTGGGGGTTCCACTGTATGTAGAAAGTGATGGACATAAAGAATATTTTTATAAAGCTTTAATGTAAACATGTATTTACGTAAAGATATTAGTCATGTCTATCCATGTAAATAACTTTAGAAGATTTCCCCATCTTGAACAAGCCTGGTGTGCCCACCATGAGCCTTGGTGACAGTGAGTCTACCTGGTGACATGGGTGACACTCTCAGTGCACTTTCCTCCAAAAGTCCCCAGTTTGAGAACCACTGCATTTGGTCATAGCTGATCCGCTCTCAACTCACAGCAACACAGCAAAAAGGAGCAGGAATAGGCCATTCAGCCCTTCAAGCCATTTAATATCGTCATGGCTGATCATCCAATTCAGTCGCATGTTCCTCATTTTTCCCTATACCCTTTGATCCCTTTAGAACTAAGAACTATCTGTGTGTCTGCGTGGGTTTCCTCCCATAATCCAAAGATGTACAGGTTAGGTGAATTGGCTGTGCTAAATTGCCCATTGTGTTTAGGGATGTGTAGGTTAGATGCATTAGATAGAGGTGAATGTAGAGTAATAGGGTAGAAGATTGGGTGGGGGGTTGGTGGAATTGTTGGGCCAAATGGCCTGTTTCCACACAGTGGGGATTCTACGATTCTATGAATTATAATAACTCCATTTATATACCTTTGCTCCATGTGCTTTGCTAACCTTACTTAAGAAAGGCTTATCTTTCAACTGTCCATTAGCATCCATAAGACGAACCACTGTCTGATTGATGTTCGCTGGCTAGCAAATGCTGTTGAGATAGTGAGGACTGCAGATGTTGGAAAGTCAGACTCAATCCAATATGGTGCAGCAGGTCAGGCAGCATCAGAGGAGCAGGAGAGTTGACATTTTAGGTAGCACCCTTCAGGATAAATGCTGTGATTTTTCTGTTTTGCTTTTTAAAAAATATAAGTAAAATAAAAATAAAATAAAAAGCAAAATGATTTTCTC
This sequence comes from Hemiscyllium ocellatum, assembly GCF_020745735.1. Lineage (NCBI taxonomy): Eukaryota > Metazoa > Chordata > Chondrichthyes > Orectolobiformes > Hemiscylliidae > Hemiscyllium > Hemiscyllium ocellatum. Next base: position 40,320,793 of record NC_083434.1, read on the forward strand.
CTGGTAGATTTTGTCCCTTTTCCTGTCGCTTTCTTTCTCAGGGATATGATTTGAGAGCAGTCTGGTTTGGTGTATTGATCTCTTCCTTCTGAAGGAGGTCACTCAAGCAAGCAATCTGGGTTAAGGTGCAATGCTTCTCTGGGTCACAAGCAATGTTCACATCCTTGGGGTGGATCCCTAAACCTAAATTTCATAAATCTCGCCTCCAGGAAGACCTCCTTTCTCTGAGCATGCTGCTTCTTTTAGCAAGTGTTGCCAGGGAGCACACTGACAAGATTAGGATGGACTTAGGGTTCCTATTTTTGTCACTGGCTGTAATAATTGGCATCTCTGCTGCAGGGGGCTAGCACATTTGTAATTTCAGTGATTTCCCATCAATTTTTCTTTGTCTAGGTTTATGTGCGTGAGTATTTAAATCACCCATTCTAACAAAAGAAATAGTTTTTTTTTGCTTTCAATGCAAAGGTTTCATTTAGAATTTTGGCCATGGGTTAACTTCAACCACGTAATTGGTCCTAGGACAATCAAAGTAGGCGGGCACCAAAACCTGATGGATTATAGGACACTGCTGAAATTTGAAAAATATCTTGAGCTTGAATTGATTTTTGATTTCATTGCTCAAAGGGACTTGAAAGAAATGGAATTAAATTGAACGAACTTCCTCCTGACAGCTATGACCTATAAATGATCAATTCAAATGGATACACTCATACTGTCTTTGCATATTTGGACACTATTCCCAATAACAATGCAGGTGTTTAAGTTCTATTGAATTTAATTGACTGCTTTTGTCATTAACAAAGGAACACAGGCTTTTCAACCACGCGTTTCACAGCATCAGGTTGTCCCAAGGTGTTGCACAGCTAATTAAGATATTTTATCAGGATAGTCACTGTTCTAAGTTTGGAAATGCTACAGCCAATTTGTGCATAGCAAGCTGCCATAAGCATTAATTTTTTTTGTGTTGATTGAGAGATAAATATTGGCCAAGACACCAGGGATAACTCTGTATCTCACAAGCATTACACCACAGAAGAGGCCATTCAGTCTATTGTGCTTGTACCACTACCTCCTCCCCTGTTCTTCAAAATAGTATCATGGAATCATTCATGTCCATCTGAGATACCTTCGCTTAATTTCTCTTCTCAAAGTAGAAGTTCCAGAAATCTTAACAGGATGCAATTAAATCCTGGCTATTATGCACTAATATATTTCCCCTCTAGCAGCTGCCACCACCGCATGGACACTGGTGCTGAGGGCAACCCCTGTTGGGACCAGGCAGATGAACTGGTGAGCACATTGGCCAGGGCAGGTGGCACCATGGTCAAGGAGAGAGTGAGTAAGTGACAGGCAAGTGTTGGGGGCAAACAGCAGGAAGTGGGGAGGAACACTCTGGGAAACGGCAGGAGCTGGGAGGAGGGGCACGTGGACGCCATGGGCTCTGCTGGGTCAGGAAGGGCATAGATGGCCCATCAGACTCCCCTGTGGAGATGTGGGGGGCACCAGGGTTCACTCATTGCCAGCTCGGCCTTGCCTTCTTCATCCAAACCCAGCAAGATGAGACTGCAGTCTGTGGATATGAGGTTGCTGTAGTGATTGGAATGAAGTCAGCCAGGCGGACCTCATAGAATCTGAGTTCCCTGATTGGGGCTGTTCATCTGCTCCAATCAGGGAGCCCTGGCTGACAGGTATAAACAGGAGTGTCAGAGGTTCTGTTCACTCTGTGAGCTGTCTCTGAGGGAGCTGGACAAGTGTCTTGGACTCTCCATGTATAAATAAAGAGTGGTTTAGTGACGGGAGTATGGAGTCATTTTGCCCGCACTCAATGTAAAACCTGAGCCCTAAGTTAGACTCCGTGTCCTGCCGGAGTTGGGCCGTGGTGACTGTACTGGTGCCAGCAAGTGGGCCCAACATGGACATCCAGGCATTGGAGAGCATTTTGGTTCCTGGTGGTTTCTGCACCGATGACGCCATCCTAATGCCAACCTGTGGCTGCTGCAGCAGAGGCATTTGCATTCCTGGTGGCTTCTGCATCCAGCACAGATTCATGGAGATGCCGGCGGAGTCAGGTTTGTGCCCAGTATGAGACCCTGCTGCAGTGGTGGTGTCTCCACTGTCAAGGTCCAGCAGGGACTCTTGGTGGCAAGGGCATCACTGGAGGCAAGGTGGTGCCAAAGAGTGGCGAACGGGACACATGCCTGGCAACCAAGCCATGGCTCATGACTGAGCTCTTAAACAAGATTGGCTGTAAACTTGAACACTGTTCCTTCATTGCTTTATTCTTCTGCCTTTACACTCTTTGTTTTGGTTTATTTTTCTGTGTCGGTGAGTGGCAATACTATACAATACTTGACAAAATACACGTGACAGTAAATGAATCAAGTCAAAATTGTGTTCTGTTATTATCCATACCCAGAGTTATGTATTGCCACTGAGATCACCATGGGAATTTGCATTAACTCTTAATGCATGTGTGAAACTTCTACCCCCTCCCCCACACACCCCTTCCTCCCAGTGAAGAGTAATCTCAGAGGTAGACAGTAACAAGCCTTGGTAATATTAATTCACACAAGTTTTGGCTTTAAAGAAAAGTTATGGGTGATGAACCATAGTGAGGAACTTGAATATTGTTGAAAAGACATACATGTTGCTGAAGTTTTTCGTTTTGTACTCATCAGGACAGGTGCAAGAACGCCAAATTTCAAACTGTCACAACAATTGATATTTCAAGAGAATTGGTGATTGGTTAGAAAGCACAATTCCGATTGGCCGAGGTGTTACCATGGAGAAGACTTTGGCAACGTGCCTCCTTTTTTCATATTTGTTATGTCTAAAAACATGAAATCTTCTTGCAGTAAAAATGTTATTTGGAGTGTAGCTGGAAGTTTTAGTGATGTGTATTAGTGTGAAATGGGCAGCAAGTATATTCTTTTGCAGTTTTATTGCATGCTAAAGATTAAATCATGAAGAGAGATTATACAAAGTAGAATTGTATTTCTGGGAAATTAGAAACGTAAGGGGTTAGTTGACTGAGGTGTTAAAGATATGAAGAGAAATAAATATGTCTGGGAGAAATAATTATTTCACTGGTTCATTGCATTGTCTTATTATAAGGGTAGTTATGTGAGGTACCATTCTCACTGAGGAGATCACCAAATATGAGATTTTAGCCTGCAGGGTCAGCTTTATATAGTTTTTATAATGTTATGATGTCAGCTGATGGCATTATTGACTAAGTCAGATCCCAGGCTGAAACTTGATTTGATATGTCATGTTTTGCTTTATTTTGATTCTAACAAAGTGGTGTCTTGCTTAAAGTTAAGCTCTCAATACTGCAGATTTGTTTTAGCAATAAAACAGAAGCTTATTAGCAAATAAACTGAAGATAAAATAGAATAAACCAAACCACCAACCTATTGTACAAATTCAAAGATTATTAAACACAGAGTAAACATATAATCCCATTAATCACAAAATGGTCCATTATAAATTAAAAGAAACAGCGATGGCTTTTGTATAGTATCGAAACCACACCCAAGTAACGTACCAAAAAACATCACTCATGCAATACTCATACCAGAACCCCTGTCTTCAATATCTTGATAGGTTGAAGTCAGTTGACATTAACTTATAGAATGCATCTACAGATAGCTTCTTCTTGGAGCTATTCATGAATCTGAGCTTAAATGTGCTCAGCTTCAGGTAATCTCTTCAGGGTCTTTTTCTAACACTCTGGTCTGGGACAAACACCAACTCTTTATTCTAAGGTAGTTTTAGTTTCACTTTATCCTTCCCTTCTCAGGAGCACAGGCACATAGAGATGGCTTCATCTGAAGACTTCACAGGATTGCTGAGAACTCACATTTAAACTTAAGGAAACACTTCCTGTCTTTAGGGATAGGTATTTCCCTTAAGCTTAAAAATACTCCCGACCTTCTAAACTGGAGCTTGTTTATCATCTTCAGTGGCAAAACCCTACCTACGCATACAATGAAACATTAATTCTAAAGCTAAGCATCAAAAAATGTTTTAAAAGAAATCACCATGGTTACAGAAATACTTACAATTTAATTATTAACTTCATACATACAGAAAACCCACAGGTTACTAACTCAAAAACAAAATAAAACAAGCTTACAATAGATGTTATTATAAATACATGTAAATCTCACTGTTTCCATCACAATAGCTTACTCTGACATGGATTTCTCTGTAAAGAGTTCCACATAGGGAACTTCACCTCATTAAATTACTCCTTATTTATGTATCAACGAGAAGGCTTCCCAGAAATCAGTCACAGATGAAAGGACACTCCACTTAAGACTCAATTTAGTGGGTAGCAACGGGGAGTCCCTGGCTTCTAGCCAGCAAAGATGAAGAGGGCTCATTCAGCAAGGCACATTGAGAGACCTCATTGGGAGCGTGCAACATCATGGGGCTGGTGACAGGCCACCTCAACCTTTCAAGCCCTACCTGCCCCACAGCTGCAGACTCTGCAGAGTCACCTGAGAACCCATGAGACTCAACAGGAAGCTGGTCACCCTCAATCCTAAGGGACTGCTATTGAAGTCGAGCAATCTAGACGTTACATAAAGCTGAGAACATTTAAACTCAGATGCATGAATGATTACAGGAACAAGCTATCTGTAATTCCAGTCTATAAGTTAATGTCAACTATCAAGATATTTTAGTGACAAGGATTCTGGTATGAGTACTGCATGAATGATGTTTCTTTTGTTACAGTACCTGGGTGTGTTTTTGGTACTAAATGAAATCTCAGTGCCTTCATATGACTAGGGGACACTTCAGTACTTTGCTGAGGGAGCACTACATCGTTGGGGTTACCATCTTTGAACATCTTGCTCCATTCCTCAATCACACCCTTCACAAGTGATAAGGACTGAGATTCCTGGCTGGCCATATGAAGGCACTGAGGTTTTGTATAGTACCCCAAAGACACCCAGGTACTGTAACAAAAGAAACATCATTCACACAGTACTCATACCAGAATCCTTGTCACTAAAATATCTTGATAGGGTTAAGTCAGTTGACATTAACTTATAGACTCGAACTACAGATAGCTTGTTCCTGTAACTGTTCATGCATCTGAGTTTAAATGTTCTCAGCTTTATGTAACGTCTAGATTGCTCGACTTCAATAGCAGTCCCTCAGGATTGAGGGTGACCAGCTTCCTGTTGAGTCTCATGGGTTCCCAGGTGACTCTGCAGAGTCTGCAGCTGTGGGGCAGGTAGGGCTTGAAAGGTTGAGGTGGCCTGTCACCAGCCCCATGATGTTGCACGCTCCCAATGAGGTCTCTCAATGTGCCTTGCTGAATGAACCCTCTCCATCTTTGCTGGCTAGAAGCCAGGGACTCCCCAGTGTACGTCTGATCTCCTTAGGGTCATCCTGTAAAGGATCCTTCGGCCTTCTGGATTATAACATGAATGCATGTTGCCCCATTGATGTGCATTCCCTGTTTAAACTGTCCCACTCCTCATTCAGTAAATCCTTTATTCTCAGCTTTAGCTTCTCAGTCTTCCATCACCTCTTGCACTCTTAGGATCTGCTTATTCTCTTCCTTTGAAAATACCACTGCATTGAAAATTATCAAATTAAATTACGATTGTAAATTTGTTTCTTTACAAGACAGCTAGTCAGATACCTGCAGAATGTCATAATTCTTGCTAATAATTAGTTGATAACTCTTGGACCCCTGATTTGTTGCCCTTTCAGCAATAACATTGATTTTTTTCTTTAACAATGGGTCTGTCGCATTCTAGCATTGATTGAGCACATGATATTTTTCTTGGGGGTCAAAGGATGAGGAAGGACTGGGATGGTGAGGAGAGATGAGACACTCCCATGTCATCAGTAAAAATGTTCTCATCGAATTCGTACCACAGGATGTGCCCATCCCTGTTTAGCCATTCAGGCAGAGGTGTTTAACGTATCTCAACCAGGCAGCTCTAAACTGATTGGTCTTTATCAGCCCTGGGGTGGCTATCTCAAAACTCAAATTAAAACTCAAAGAAACCTTTTCTCTCTTAATAGGTATATCCCTTAATCTTAAAAAAATCTCTGCTGACCCTTTAAACTGGACTTTCTTTATCTTGTTCAGTGGCAAATTCTTAGCAGTCTACCCAGGAGGAGGAGGTAACTCTGTCTTCATCAGTCCCAGTTATGGATCAATAAGGTATACACTTTTTGAAAGATCACCTCAGTGTGAGGACAGGACAGTGATATAAAGTGTCCACTAGGATCTTCAGTCAGTTCAGCCCATCGAAGAGAAAGCTGACTCTGAAACCAAGTCTGCTTTCTTTCAGTTGCACCATCCCGTCTGCTTCCTCCCTGCTGTAAAGTGAGTGAAACCCTTGATTAAGTTGCTATCTTATACTGATTTCACCTATTTACAGGCCATCAGGCATTAATCACTCACAGTTAGACATTATTCCATATATAAAACAGCTCAGCCCTTTAGTTAAACTTCAGTCTGTAATTATTTCCAGAAAGCCATCATTCAAATATGATAATGCATTCATATCTCAGCATTCTGATGCAGGTAAGTGAGGAAGAAGTCTAACCTTGAAATGACAAACTGTAAGTTTTTGCCGAGGATGAACTATTGTATATATACATGGAGAACAGAAGGACTCACATGTTGACAAAGATACATGGGCTTTAGGATCATGGGTGCTAATGAAAAGGATTTGAAACAGGACAGTGCAGATTTATTAATTTCTTGTCACAGTAATTTCAGTGTGTGATCCCTTTCTTCAACTATATTTTATATAGGAGCAGAATTAGGCCATTGCATCTGCTCTACCATTCAATCATTGCTGATAGGTTTCTCAGTCCTATTCTCCTGGCTTCTCCCCTATCTATCTCTGTCTTAATTATACTCATTGACTTGGCCTCCACAGCCTTCTGGGACAACAAGTTCTGTAGATTCACCACCTTCTGGCTGAAGAAATTTCTCCTCGTCTTAGTTCGAAAGGGTTTCTTCTGAAACTATGCCCTAGTCTCCTCCCCTTGGGGAAATATCTTCTCCATGTCCACTCTATCCAGGTCTCTCACTATTCTGTAAGTTTCAATCAGACCCTTCCCATCCTTTCAAACTCTATTGATTGTAGACCCAGAATCTTCAAACGCTCCTTATATAACAAGCCCTTCATACCCAGGGATCATTCTTGCAAAACCTCCTCCAGACCCTCTCGAATGACAGCACATCCTTCATTAAATATAGGGCCCCTACTTACACTATTCCAAATATGGTCTGACCGGAGCCTTATACAGGGCAAAGGTGAGGACTGCAGATGCTGGACACCAGAGTTTAGATCAGAGTGGTGCTGGAAAAGCACAGCAGGTCAGGCAGCATCCGAGAAGCAGGAAAATTGACGTTTCGGGCAAAAGCCCTTCATCAGGAATAGTTTTTCCAGCACCAGTCTGAACTAAAGCCTACAGCCTTACACAGCCTCAGCAGTGTATTTCTGCTCTTTTATTCTTGCCCTCTTAAAATTAATGTGAACATTGCATTTGCCTTGCTAACTGCCAACTGAACCGACATGTTAACTTCCAGAGAATCCTGAAGCTGGACTCCCAAGTCCCTTTGTGTTCCAGATTTCTGAAGCCTTCCCCATTTTGAAAATACTCTATGCCTCTATTTTCCTACAAAAGTGCATAAACTCACACTTACCCATATTGTATTCCATCTGACAACTCTTCGCCCACTCTGCTCACCTGTCCAAGTTCTTTAGCAGTATCTCCACTTCCTCAACGCTCCCTATCCATCCCCCCCATCTTTGTATCACCTCTTTAGACAGAGTAAATAAATCAAACCCTCCAGAAATGTACTCTTCAAAATACTTCATGTTGAAAATTAAAGCTCAATTGCCGTATGGTTAGGTAATTTAGCTAGCAGAGTTGAGAGTGGCATTAAAGCAAAAAAAAAGATATTTATAGAGTGACGCTATGAAGATGTCCCCAGTATGAGGGAGTGTCCCTACCTCATAAGGCACAGAACACAGAATCCCTACAATGTGGAAGCAGGCCATTCAGCCCAAGCCCACACCAATCTCCAAAGAGGATCCCACTCAGACCCCCCTCTTTACCATTTCCCTATAACCCTGAATTTCTCATGGCTAATCCACCTGATCTGCACATCTTTGGACTGTGGGAGGAAACCAGAGCATCTCGAGGAAGCCCATGCTGACACAGGGAGCATGTGCAAACTCCACACAGATGGTCGCCCAAGGATGGAATCAAACCCAGTCCTGAGTATTGTGAGGCAGTCACACTAAACACTGAGCCACCGTACTGTGGGTTTGAGTTCTACTCTGGGACCTGATTGCCAAGAAATGTGCCGATGAAACGTGACCCAACAGTTTCATAATCAAAATGCAAACTCCCCCCAGTACATGCCACTAACAACTGGTCAGAGTGGGATGGGTTCCTGGTTAGCATGAGTTCCAATTCCCCTCATAGCAAATGGTGAAATTTGAATGTAGAAAAAAAAATCTAGGATTTAAAAAACTAGACTAAAACAATCTTGTAAACCATTGCCAATTGTTGTAAAACCGCATCTGGTTCATTAATGTACTTTTTTTAGACTAGATTAGATTATTTACAGTATGGAGACAGGCCCTTCAGCCCAACCAGTCCACACTGACCCTCCGAAGAGTAACCCACCCAGACCCATTCCCCCTGACTAATGCACCTAACACTATGGGCAATTTAGCACGGCCAATTCACCTAACCTGCACATCTTTGGAATGTGGGAGGAAACCGGAGCACCCAGAGGAAACCCACGCAGATACGGGGAGAATGTGCAAAGTCCACACAGACAGTTGTCTGAGGTGGAAATTTAACCCAGGTCCCTGGAGCTGTGAGGCAACAGTGCTAACCACTGAGCCACCATGAAGGAAATCTGCCATCTTTCCTGGCTTGGCCTGGATGTGACTCTACATTCACATGACCTTAAAAACCAAACAAAAATACCAAACTGTGGATGCCGGAAATCTGAAACAAAAACATAAATTGCTGGAGAAACTCAGCAGGTCTTGTAGCATCTATGGAAAGAGAAACAGAGTTAATATTTTGAGTCCGGTATGACTGTTTCTTAAGGTCGTATTTTGGAGGTGTGTACAAAGATGGACACTGAATCAAAATGTGATACAGTTGCTCAGGTGACTAAATGATTTTGAGTAAATAGAAAGGGTTTCAGCAGTATGTTTAAGGAAAAGAGAGAGAGAGAGACATGCAAGTGTTCAAAGGAATGCTGAGGGGCCCTGCAGCTGAAATCATGGTCATCAGTTGTGAGGCAAAGGGAGTCACAGGGATCAAAATGGCAGAGGTGGAGCAGTACAGAATTTGTGAGGCCTTGAGGAATTGGAGACATTTGCAGAGTGAGGGAAGATCAAGAGAGGCCATGCAGGGATTTGAATACAAGCTGAGACCTTTAAAACTTAGATATTGCTGATTTGAAAGCCAATGGATGTAGTTGAGAGCAGGGACCTGGTGTAAGATTGAATATGGGAAACACAATTCCGGATGAAGTAAACTGTTTCCTTTCAGTGTGTGTAGTATCCAGCACTCTCATATCCCTGCTGTTACATCAGCAGTTTGCTCACAAACCACCAAGCCAGGTTTGTTGTATAAAAATCTCTCAGACTACCCTCCAATCGCTGGGATTCCTTCAGATCAAAAGGCCTAAAATGGAGTCCAAAGACTTCATAAACTCAAAGCAGACATCAAAGATGGTTTATGCTTACCCATTTCTTCCATGTTGGTCTTTTGCAATGACCATGGTCTAACTGCAGTTTCTGATGTGAGGGATGATATCAGATATTAGTATCATTTTTCAGTCAAATCTGTTTATTTTTGCCGTGTGGAACCACAGTAACAAAATAGTAAATGATTATCAAGAAATATTTGTGAAAAAATATTTACTTATGTGTGGCCTTCTGAAAGATACATGAATTACCCAAAATGCTCGTTGACCCAAAATGCTTTGGTGTTAAACAGGGTTCAGGTGTTCACACTCACCCACCTCAGGCAGAGGTTTCAGGGTTCCAGTCCCACTTCAGACACACGTGCACAAAATTCTCCTGTTACATCCCAATGCTTTTCTGAAGGAATGCTACTTTGACATGCCGTCCAGATGGAAGGTTAATCTGAAGCATCTGCTCACTCAGGTGGAGATTAAGGATCTCATATTCTAAAAAGGAAAGGAGCTTTCCTCAGTGCACTTGCTAATATGTATCCCTCAGTCACATTACAAACCCAGATCCTCTGTTTGTTATCGTAGTACTGTTGGTGGGAATTTATAGAAATGACAATTACAAATGTGATAGCACTTAAAAGTTACTTAAGCTGAATAGCTCTTTGGGAACATTGTGTAGTTGTGAAAGATTCTCTTGTGCGTAATATCGCCACCCCTGGACTGGGAGACCCAGGTTCAAATCTCCAGAGGTGTGGAAAAACATCTCTAAACAGGTTGATTAGGAAAATAGGTTAAATAAAACGTTTTTATACATGTAATTGTTTTTAATCCTTGATCAAATAGGTTGGTTTTGAGGCAGCATCTTAACACCAAAATCTTGTGGTGGAGACATTGAGATCTACAGTACAGAAAACATCCCTTCAGCACATCAATGATAGGCTGGTCAAAAACAACGCCTCACTATCCTAATCCATTGTGCAAGTGGGGCGGCCTGGTGGCTCAGTGGTTAGCACTGTTGTCTTACAGCACCAGGAACCTAGGTTCGACTCCAGCCTTGGGCGACCATCTGCGTGGAGTTTGCACATTCTCCCCATGTCTGTGTGGGTTTCCTCCGAGTGCTTCGGTTCCCTCCCACAGTCCAAGGATGTGCTGGTTCAGTGAATTGGCCATGCTAAATTGCCCCATAATGTTGGGTGCATTAGTGAGAGGGATGTGGGTCTGGGTGGGTTACTCTTCGGTGGGTCGATATGGACTGGTTGGGCCGAAGGGTCAGTATCCACACTGTAGGTAATCTAATCTAAATCCTTCTTCAATGTGATGAAAGTTTCTGTCTCTCCCACCCTCACAGGCTGTGAGTTCCAGATTCCCCACCACCCTCTGGGTGAAAAATTGCTTTTCTGGCATTTCTTCCTGCCCCTTACCTTACGTTTCTACCTCCTGATCATTCCACCAGCAGGATTCTTCACCATAGTAACCCTACAGCACAGATACAGGCCATTTGGCCCAGCAAGTCCACTCTGACTCTCTGGAGAGCATACCATCCAGACTTGCTGCGTTCCCCCCATCACGGTAACCCTGCATTCCCCATGGCTAATCCACCAAACCTACACATCCCTGGATACTAAACAAATAACCTGCCCATCTTTGGATTGTGGGAGGAAACCAGAGCACCAGAGGAAACCTACTCAAGACAAGGGGAGAATGTACAAACTCCACACAGACAATGACTTGAGGCTGGATTTGAACCTGAATCCCTTACACTCTGAGGTAACAGTGCTAACTGCTGTGTCTACCCTAACGAAACCCCTCATAATTATATACATCTCAATCATGATTCTCCCTCTCCACTAGAATCTTCTGCTCGAAAGAAAACAACTCCAGTCTGTCCAATATCCCTTCATAACTAAAACTCTGATAAAACATTCCAGTAAATCTCCCACATTTTTCCCTGCATAATCAGCATTGTGCTTTGTCTTCTGGCTTCACTAAGAGTGATCTGTACTAAAACGCACAGAAAATGTTAGCACCGCGCTGAAGTGGTTAAAGTCACATGAATGTTTGGTTTAGTTTTCGAGGATCCATATTAAGTGTTCAGTATTGTGACTGGGTTGTCCCAGGGTAATCTCTGTAAAGTGGTGACGACACAGCAGGGACTCCAGTAATCACTGTTATTACACCCTAAGTGGAGGACTCATGACAAAAGGCGAGAAGCTAATATGCATTTTATGTAAAATAAACTGGTGCCACATATGGCAATGCCTTGTTATTTTCATTTTCATCATTTTAGATTCTTCAAGAACTGCATAAAAAGACACAAACAGTAGCATTGGTCAGAGTTCGTACAAATGGCTGTGGTTTTAACTTCAGGTTTTCAATTTTACATAAATCTCTGAAATTTTTGAATGAATTAGAATCATGGAGATGTACAGCATGGAAACATACTCTTCGGTCCAACTCGTCCAAGCCGACCAGATATCCTGAACTAATCCAGTCCCATTTGCCAGCATTTGACCCATATCCCTGTAAACCCTTCCTATTCATATACCATCCAGATGCCTTTTAAATGTTGCAATTATACCAGCCTCCACCATCTCCTGCGGCCGCTCAATCTATATACACAACACCCTCTGCGTGAAAACGTTGCCCTTAGGTCCCTTTTAAATCACTCCCCTCTCATTTTAAACCTATGCCCTCTAAGTTTGGACTTTCCCACCCCAGGGAAAAGACCTTAGCTATTCATCCTATCCAGGTCCCTCATAATTTTATAAACTTCTGTATGGTCAGCTCTCAGCCTCCGATGCTCCAGAGAAAATAGCCGCAGCCTATTCAGCCTCTCCCTATAGTTCAAACCTTCCAATCCCAAAAACAGCCTTGTAAATCATTTCTGAACCCATTCGAGTTTCACAATAACTTTATTTCACAACTCAAGCTTACATTGGTCAACGACACTTAGTTTTATTTATTTTGCAAGTGACAAAATTTTACAAGAGCCTTATCAAATAGTCACTGAGCAGAAGGAAGCCATTTGTCCCATCAGATTGGTGCTAACTTCTGAATGAGCAAGTTAAACAGTCCCACTCCCTTGATTGTTCCCTACAAATGTTCTCTCTGCAGGATGCTTATCCAACTCTTTTTCCAAAGACACGCAATTAGATCTGCCTCCAACATGCCCTCAGATCCAAGCTACTCGCTGCATTCTTTTTACTTTCTCTCATGTCACTGTTACACGTTGTTTTGGAAAATATGGAGCATCCTTAGGCCATTGGACCCCTTGAGCTTGCTGTGCCATTTAATGAGCTCATATCTGACCTGATTATAAGGTGAGGTGGTGGGAACATCACTGGGCTAGTAATCCAGAGGCCCAGGCTAGTGCATTGGGAATGTGGGTTCAAGTCCCACCATGGCAAATGGTGAAATATGAATTAATCAAGAGCTTGGAATTCAGAATAAGCCAAATGATCATATAATCATTTCCTGAAAAGGAAGAGAGGTGGTTGAGAAGGTGCATCATTTACCAACCCCTTCTCCACCAACTGTTTCAGCTTCTACTTCCAAAGGGTCAGCCCCTGGCTGTCAGCGACTGTCTCCCAGTCTGAGTGTCGGTGCCCAACATCTTACTATTCTGTTGGCAAGTGTTCTTATGGAAGAGAGATGGATATCCCATGGCCAATTCACCACACAGAAGGTCTTTGGATTTACTACCATCATCCATCCAATGAACACCTCTGAGCCTGTGCAATGTTATTGGCTGTGCATTAAGTGTCTACTGATGGAATTAGCATGCTGCAGAGTCTCTGAGTTGGTGACCTTGCCCTCCCAAGAGTTACTAAGCATTTGTGTGACAGTGAAGTTGAAAACAGTTCAGCCTTTCTCCTAGCTAGATTATGCTGTCCCGGTATGACCACTATAGAGGAGTGAATTGAGAACACAGTCTTGCTTAGACTCAGAACGTGGTGAAAGTGAGGACTGCAGATACTGGAGATCAGAGTCAAGAGTATGGTGCTGTAAAAACACAGCAAGCCAGGCAGCATCCGAGGAGCAGGAGAATCGACATTTCGAGCATAAGCCCTTCATCAGGAATAACTTGGTGCCCTAAGTGAGGTTGCTGTTGTTTTACACGCTCTCATTTAGCTCGGATAAAACATTTGCACATTTTTCAATGCATGTATAATCGCATGACAGATTGATGAATGTGGAGAGTAAATATGTGAAGCAACTTCCAGCATCACATTGGCAGTGCTAAATGATGACAACATCCAAGATTATGAAACTTTTCTTCCTGATACTGAAAGTCAAACCAAACTCTTTACAAACTCTTTACAGAGTCTGTCCGTTTGCAGGTTCAGGTGTTGCTCAGTGTGGGATGGTAGTGCAGTATTATCAATATAGGAGGACTTGGAACATCCTTGTCTTCATAGAATCACTGAGTCACAGAGTTATACAACACAGAAACAGATCCTTCAGTCCAACTCGTCTGCACCAAAGATATCCTAAATTAATCTAGCCCCATTTACCAACATTTGCCCCATATCCCTCTAAACCCTTCCCAATAATATACCATCCAGATGCCTTTTAAATATTGTAATTGTACCAGCCTTCACCACTTCCTCTGACAGCTCATTCTTACACAGACCACCCACTGTGTGAGAAAGTTGCCCCTTAGGTCCCTTTGAATTTTTTTTCCCTCTCACCCTAAACCTATGCCCTCTAGTTTTGCACTCCCCCATCCTGGGGGAAAGACCGTGGCTATTCAAGGTGGACCCCTTGAAGATTCAGGATATTTTTCTACGTTCTGGTTCATAACCTCACTTGAGACACAGTAGGAACATCGAAGAGCTTGCCAACTGAAAGTTTACGCAAATCTTCTGATACTCAGACGAATGAGGAGAGGCCCAGGTTAGTCTGCAGTGCCACTTTGCCATGCAGAGTTGCAAACATTACAATGTACTCCAATACTTTCTCCCAGCTCTTCTATTTGTCTGACTGTTTGAGTCTGGTTATTTGACTGAATGTTAAGATTTTTGTCCTACAGCTCTACTTATTTGATGGAAATATTTTACCTTACTCAATAAATTCCCTGTCAAAGAATCTCTACTGTGTAGTGGGTGATAATCAAAATGGAACAATCATATTTTCTGTACTTTTGTTACTGCATCCTTTAATCCTGTGTTACCCCTTTGTTCTCACTCAATAGTACATTGGTCTCCCCATTTATTAGGTATCATTCCAGTATTGCTACCATTCCCAAGCATTTCTGAAACCTTTGCTTTGTTGTTAAAAAGGAAAAGAAACTGTTGGAAAGTGAAAGGTTGTGTAGATATTCCCTGACTAACTGTAACCAAGTTAACAATTACACGATGCCAGGTTATAGTCCAACAGGTTTATTTGGAAGTACAGCTCGTTACCTGACAAAAGAACAGCGCTCCAAAAGCATGTTCTTCCAAATAAACCTGTTGGACTATAACCTGGTGTTCTGTGATTTTTAACTTTGCCCACCTCAGTCCAAGAGTGTGGTGCTGGAAAAGCATAGCTGGTCAGGCAACATCTGAGGAGCAGGAGAGTTGTTTCAAGCATAAGCTCCTCATCAGGAATTAGGAAGTGGCCCAAGGGGGCTGAGAGATAAATGGGAGGAGGGTGGGGCTGGGGGAAAATTGGCTGGGAATGCGACAGGTCAATGAAGGTAGGGGCTGATGGTGATAGGTAAGAGAGGAGGGTGAGCAGATAGATGGGAAGGAATATGGACAAGTAGGCAGTTCAAGAGGGTGGTGCTGAGTTGGAAGATTGGATCTGGGATAAGGTGGGGAGAGGGGAAATGAGAAATGTGTGGTTGGAGTGTTCCAAGGCAGAAAATGAGGCGTCCTTCCTCCAGGCAAGGTAATTAGGGTTTGGCGATGGAGGAGGCCTAGGACTTGTATGTCCTTGGCAGAATAGGAGTGACAGTTAAAGTGTTCAGCCACAGAATGGTGGGGTTGTTTAGCGCATGTATCTCAGAAAGGTTCCACAAGTTGGCGTCCTGTCTTCCCAATGTAAAGAAGACCACATCAAGAGTAACAGACATAACAGATGAGGTGTTTGGATGTGCAGGAAAATCTCTATTGGATGTGGAAGGATCCTTTGGGCCCTTGGATAGAGGTGAGGGGGAAGGGATGGGTGCAGACTTTGCACCTCTTGCAGTGGCGAGGGAAGGTGCCGGGAGTGGAGGGTCAGTTGGTGGGGGGCATGGACTTAACAAGGGAGTCGCGGAGGGAATGATCTTTCCGGAACACAGATAGGGGTGGGGAGGGACCCTCCAACCACAAGGTATCAATGTCACTTTCAGCAATTCCCTCATCTCCCCTCCCCCACCTTACCCCAGATCCAACCCTCCAACTCAGCACCACCTCTTGAACTGTCCTACCTGTCCAACTTTCTTCCCACCCATCCACTCCACCTTCCTCTCTGACCTATCACCTTCTCCCCTATATTCACCTATCTATCATATTCCCAGCTACCTTCCCCCCAGCCCCACCCCCCTCCTATTTATTTCTTAGCCCCCTTGGGTCACTCCCTTATTCCTCATGAAGGGCTTATGCCCAAAATGTCGATTCTCCTGCTCCTCGGATGCTGCCTGACCTGCTGTGCTTTCCCAGCACCACAGTCTTGGACTCTGCTCTCCAGCATCTGCAGTCCTCGCTGTCTCCCACCTCAGTCCAATACCAGCACCTCCACATCATAACCTTAAACAGCTTGCAGTATTCCTTTTTAATTCAAACAATTCTGCAGTGAGATAGACAGAGGGAATAAGAGTCAGGGGAAGGTCCAACATAAAATTATCAAAGAAATAAAATATTTATCAAACTCTACTTTAATTAAACCTATCAAACTCTATCCATATCTTAGCAGGACTCTTCAGTGAATGGTCTTAAATCTCTACCAGACCATATACTTTTGATACACACTTCTGAGGATTCACTACACCCTTTCCACAGGTCCCTACCACTGTATTTGAACTGCTTGTATGAAAGGAGTTGGCTGGACAGTTGGTTTATGAATTAGAGGAATGCCGACAGGATAGGTTCACTTCCCACACCGGCAGAGATTACTATGATGGACTCACCTCCTCAACCTCTCCCCTCACCTGATGTAAGGTGGCCCTCAGGTTAATTCACCACCAGTCATCTCTGGTCTGGTAAGACTATGGTGACTCACACATGAATGGACTGGGTGATACCCGTCTTCTGGTGAGTGAGGCTAAACAACCATTATTATGTAAGAACCCTCCGTTCTTATGTCACTAGACACACTCTATTGCTGAGCTGAAGACAAACAAGATATAAGACTGTTCCAACGACTTCTGGTGATAGAACACAACTCTACCTAACCCCAAAGGGTTGATCTCAAAGGATTCTGATGTAGCCCTGATCTTACCCATCACGCTGTCATGGAAAGAAATGGTTCTGTGGGGGCTTGACAAGGTGGATGTTGAGAAGACATTAACACTAATGGGGAATATAGGGAACTCATTTAAAACTGCGATGTGAAAGAATATTATCTCTAAGTGGAAGTGAATGTCTGGAATTCTCCACCTCAGGGAGTTGATCACTGCAAGTACTTCAGGAGGAGGGAGATAGGATTTTGAAATCTCGGGGAGTTGAGGGCTAAGATGAGCTGACATGAAAGAGGAGTAAAGGCTGGAGCAGATCAGCCGAGATCTTATAGAATTGGGGGGGCAGCCTTGAGAGGCTGAGTGGCCTATTTCTTGCTCCTATTTCTCATGTTCTGTAGTCTTTCCTCATTTGTTAAGCAGTGCCCTTCATTATCTTTCAGGTTACTCAGAAAGTTAATAAAGCATAATCTACAAACCTTATAAACATCATCCATGTTCCTCAAACCAGCAGTGAAGGCAAAACAGTGAATATTACATATTTACCTTCAGAATTTCTTTAAAACAAATCAAATGAATCTATGAATTGCCCGTCTCCAAACCAGCAAAGGACCTTGCTGATGTCTCATGTATCTTGTGCAGCAGTTTCACAAAGAAAAAGTCATTCACACATTTGTCACTGAGCTTCATTCCATTACAGTGCAGACCATCCATTTTAAACAAAAGCTGATGTTTACAGTGTGTTTAAATGTGTTCGTTCTTGATCTTGACAAAATAATCTTGGCATACAATTTCAACTGTGAAAATACTGCTGTAAAAGCTACTGTTCTTCAGTATATTCCTAAAGGGAAGTAATGACAGTCCCAGTGATTGAAATAACTTCATGGAATCAAGAACAGAACTGCACACAAAGGTAGGCCCATCATGCCTCTGTCAGCTTTTCAAGATGTGGAGGTGTCAGGGTTGAACTGGGGTGTACAAAGTTGAAAATCACACAACACTAGGTTGTAGTCCAGCTACCTGATGAAGGAGCAGTGCTCCGAAAGCTTGTATTTTCAAAAAAAACCTGTTGGACAATAACCTGATATCGTGTGATTATCAGCTTTTTAAAAGTGTTGCACAATCAGTCCCCATTCTCTTCTCTTTGACCTGTTGCTTAATACATGGTCCTTTAACAAGCATTGCCTGCACACTCAAACATTGTTGTGTCTATCAAGGAATCTTTTGTTGCATCCATCACCACATTTGCATGAAGACACATTGTATTTCCATTCACATGTCTGTCTGAAAGATATGCTCTCATGATCTTGGATTTAAATCACTAATCCCCCAGATCACACTCTGTTGATTATCATGCTGTAGAATTAAAAATCCCAAGTCTTATTATCTTCTCAATCTGATTCCCATTTTAGCTAATCTTCTTAAACAGAGCTAATCATGAATTTAAATTGAGTTTGTCAGAACAGCCTTTGCTTTGAGCACCTCCCACCCACTCACATTTCTCTCCTTTCCATGTGCAATACTAAATTAAGATTCAATTTCTGATCTCCAAAAATGATTCTGCAATCCTACTTGCTAAATCATTTAATTAACTTTTTGCCTACTTTCCTGTTATACTGTTGTAGGTCGTCAGAATTAGCTGACCAGAGACAGAGAATAAGAATGGATGTAGGTTTGCTCGCTGAGCTGGAAGGTTCATTTCCAGACATTTCGTCACCCTACTAGGTAATATCTTCAGTGGGCCTCAGGCGAAGCAGTGTACATGATTCCTGCTTTCTATTTATACGTTTGGGTTTCTTTGGGTTGGTGATGTTATTTCCTGTTCTTTTTCTCGGGGGTGGTAGATGGGATCTAAAGGACAGGAAATGATATTACCATAGGAAATGACATCACCACAGGAAATAACATCACCAACCCAAAGAAACCCAAACATATAAATAGAAAGCAGGAATCATGTCTACCAAAATGCTGGTGCGGCCACACTTGGAATATTGTGTATAGTTCTGGTCCCCATATTTCAGGAAGGATGTGGAAGCATTGGAAAAGATGCGGAGGAGATTTACCAGGATGTTGCCTGGTCTGGAGGGAAGGTCTTATGCAGAAAGGCTGAGAGACTTGAACCTGTTCTCATTGGCAAGAAGAAGGCTGAGGGGGGATTTGATAGAGACATACAAGATGATCAGAGGATTAGACAGGGTAGACAGTGAAAGTCTTTTTCCTAGGATGATGACGTCAGTGTGTATGAGGGGGCATAACTACAAATTGAGGGGTGATAGATTTAAGACAGATGTCAGAGGCAGGTTCTTTACTCAGAGAGTGGTAAGGGCGTGGAATGCATGGAAACATGATTCCTGCTTTCTATTTATATGTTTGGGTTTCTTTGGGTTGGTGATGTTATTTCCTGTGGTGATGTCATTTCCTATGGTAATATCATTTCCTGTCCTTTAGATCCCATCTACCACCCCCGAGAAAAAGAACAGGAAATAACATCACCAACCCAAAGAAACCCAAGGAATGCCCTACCTGCTAATGTAGTCAACTCAGCCACATTAGGGAAATTTAAACAATCCTTGGATAAGCACATGAATGATTTTGGGATCGTGAAGGGGGACGAGCTGAGAATAGTTCACAGGTCTGCGCAACATCGAGGGCCAAAGGGCCTGTTCTGTGCTGTATTGTTCTATGTTCTATGTTCTATGGACACTACTTCGCCTGAGGCTCACTGAAGATGTTACCTGGTAAGGTGAGGAAATGTCTGGAAATGAACCTCCCAGCTCAGCAAGTGAACCTACATCCAGAAGCTCAACCTGTGCTAAAAATCTTCTCAAAACTCACTAAGAGAATATAAATATATGTTAAGAGAAAGGACATAGCAATAACATCGGTGACAGATATAAATTGGACGTAACAGGAAATAAATGTGAAATCTATACAGAAATTAAGTTTCGTTATATACAATTGTCTGCCACTGCTAAGAGAATGCATTTCTTTTGTGCGCTGTTTCAATGAGGGAGTAATTTCTCTTTAAGAATCATGTGCTACCCTTGGTTGTGAATACTTCATCTTTCATCAATTTGTTGGAATTTCGGTTACATGCTGGAAACTCAGAGAAGGTATTACCTGGTGGAGTGTTCAATGGTTTAACTGACCTGCGTTTGATTATGTAAGTCTGTTGACTGATTTTTTTGTTAACTGTGCTTGACAATTAAACCTAGGTGGAGCCTCCAGGTGTTAAACTAAACAGAAGCTTCTGAAATGACTGAGAAGACTGTACTCTGAACATGTATGTATAAATCTCATAATTGCTGAAATATTTAAGCATTTCAAATAAATCAATTGTAATCTTAGAAATGCTGTTATCTCTGCATTGGCCTGAGGTAAATCAGATAAATAAAATTGACAATAAACTGGCAAATACAGAACCAATAATACTGACAATGCCTGAGAATAGACTCTAATCTATGTTCAGTTGTTGTTCAAGCTTCACTAACAACACCACTGCTTTGAGAAACTTCATTTGTCGTTGTGATGATGGAAGGTGGAGTAATGAAAGTAGGCAGAAGGAAAATGTACAAGCTGCAACCCAACATGAAACTCTTTCTGTTTCCAGAAGCAGTGCAAATGGAGAAATATCAGACCCCAATACCCACCCTGTTACAGAACCAAGCCCTAAACTGGATGAACCATCCACTCTGCCAATAGTCTAACCATGCGGTGAAGGTAAAAATGAACACCAATGTTTTTAGGATCAAAGATCACCATGAATTCTCAGATAGCCAGTCGTTTCTTGACTGAACTCAAGCTCCTTCTATCTACCTTCTCCAGAATCCATACTCTAGAATTCTCCATTGCTCTGTTGCTTCTTGATATCCATCATACAAAGGATGTAGAGGAAGAAGTAAGCCATTTGGTCCTTCCAAAATATCACCTTCTCCACCTCCTGATGCTGTCTGGCTTGCTGTGTTCTTCCAGCCTCCTGCCTGTTTACTTTATAATAAACCATGTCCTCAATTCCAATTTCCTGTCTGCCCTCCAGACACTTGGTTGAATGTCTCTCAAAAACTTATTTAACTCCACCTTCACTAAGTTTAAAGACCCAGCCTCCACTTTCTCCAGAAGAGAATTCAACAATCTAATGAGGGAAGAATTCTCCTTATCCCTTTCCTAGCGTTAATCTCTGGAATATCCTCTGTATATTCACCCTGTCAGTCTCATCAGGATCTCATTTGTTTCAATAAACTGTCCTCTCATTCTCCTAAACTCCAATAGATAAAGGACAACCTGTTCACACTGTTCTGACCTCTTCATCTCAGGAACATGTCAAGTGAACCTCCTCTGAGCTACTTCCAATGCAATTATATCTCTAAGGAATCCAAAACTGCAGCCTCACTAATGGCTAGCTGCAGCAAAATCTCCCTACATTTATATTCTCGTTTACTTGAGATAAATGACACGATTCCATGTACTTCCCTAAGTTCTTGCTGTATTTGCATTCTATATCGATGTAACAGAACACCTAGAATCCTCTGCACCACTGAGTTATACATTATTTCTTTTCAATAGTAGTTTGCATTTCCATTTTTCCTCTAAAATAGTAAATTTACAATTATGTGTTAAGATTAGCTTCCCTACAGTGTGGAAACAGGCCCTTTGGCCCAACAAGTCCACACCAACCCTCTGAAGAATAACCCAGTCAGACCCATTCCCCTGCACTTACCCTGACTAATGCACCTAACACTATGGGCAATTTAGCACGGCCAATTCACCTCACCTGCACATCTTTGGATTGTGGGAGGAAACCATAGCACCTGGAGGAAACCCACGCAGGCACAGGGAGAATGTGCAAACTCCACACAGATAGTCACCCAAGGCAGGAATCGAACCTGGGTCCCTGGCGCTGTGAGGCAGCAGTGCTAACCACTGAGCCACCATGCTGCCCTCCATCTACCATTAAACTCCATTTGCCAATGTTTAGCCCAGTTAACCTGTCTATGTCAGTTTGCAGACCCTGCATCTCCTCTTGACAATTTATTTTCTGACCTATTTTGGTATCTTCGGCAAATTGGGTCAGAAAATAATATTGTATATTCAGTCCCCTTCATCTATTGATATAAAATGCAAATAGTTCAGGGCGAGCACTGATCCCTGTGACACTTCACTGGTTACAGCTTGTCAACTTGAAAATGATCCATTTAACCCCTTTCCCACCTTACTAGCAGCCTCTATCCTCTATCCATGCTAATATGTTACATTCCAGATAAGGTGCTCCTATCTTGTGTAGCAGCCTTTGGGTTAGAACCTTATTGCTGCTGACTACACCAGATCTATCAGTTCCCCACTATCCACTGTCAGATCATTCAACTGCAGTCTGACCTTATAACCTAGTATCTCAGTCTTCATACCCTTGTAATTACTTTCATTTAGATTTAAATATGAGTTTTGGACTCATTTTTTTCCTTTCAACATGAAATTCAATTATGTTGTGATCACTGTCAACAAGAGGTTTCTTTCCTTACAAGTTAATCCTGTCTCATTCCTGACCAGATCTAGAACATACTGCTATAAGATTTTGTCCCAAAGCACACCACGATCTCATTTTCCAAGTTACCTTTATCAATCTAATTTTCCTAAAATACCTTCTGATGAAAGATGCCCATGATTATTGAGATTCATTTCTTACATGCCCCATTTATTTTTTCTTGTGTGCTCTGTTCTACAATATAACTACAGCCTATTAACTGTTCCCACAACTGACCTCTTAACCTATACTATTTTTTATCTCTAACCAAACTGATTTTACTTCTTTTAAGTCAAGATCATTTCTCAATACTGAATTTATGTCATCCTTAATTAATAGAGCTACCCCACCTATTTTTCTTAGTTGTCATTCTATTATGTTGAATACAACATCAAGGTCCTAGCCACAATAGTCTTTGAACATTGTCACTTCCATGCATATCAGTTCAAACATATTTATCTCCATCTGTGCTAATAATTCATTTCTTTTACTGTAAGTGCCTCCTAAATTCAGATTCATGATTCTGTTACATATTAACCAGTTTATATACCCTGGCCTTACCTGCTAATGCATTCTTATCCTTGTGTGTTATGTCCCATCCTGTCACACTCTGGTCATCACTACCGTTTGTTCCAATGGGAATGGCCGGGGCCAAATTCCTGCTCTGTTCTATTACTTGGCTGTTTCTCTCTCCCCACCACCCCCCACCATGTCCTTTGAGTAATTTTACTCTTGCTGCATTTAGAGTCATAGAGTTATTGGGATTACAGTGTGGAAACAGACCCTTCGGTCCAACCTGTACATGCCAACCAGATATCCAAAATTAGTCTAGTCCCATTTGCTACCATTGCCTCCAAACCTTTCCTATTCAAAACCGATTGTATAATTCCTATTACTTGCACGGCCAAGATCAAGGCGCTTCGAGTAGATAAGAGGATTCTGGGATTTCCCTGGTGTCTTCAGCCAAGAGTCTCACTGGATACATTTGATCCAGGAGCAAGAGAACGGAAAGACTTGTATTTGTACAGCCACCATCATAACTTATGGATGTCTGAATGGGCATTACAAAGAAGTACATGGGATTTGCAGTCACTATGGTAACATAGAAGGCTTTCCAATTTGCTATTGATTGGCAATTTACCATCTAGCTCTTTTAATCTAATGATGTCTTTCATTTCCATTGAAGGCTGGTGCTGTGCTGTCAACTCAAAGATTTATCTGAAATCTCTGCTCAACCAGAATAATGCCTAACTTTCATTTAACATGCACTCCGTCTTTGTTCCCAATTTGGTGGTTTTGTGTTCATCCACAGTGAGATTGATCTACCATTATTATCCAGTAAATGTGCAACGTCCTTTAGAGTCATAACAGTCATAGGGATATACAGCTCGGAAACAGACCCTTTGGTCCAACTCATCCATGCTGACCAGATATCTTAAATCAATCTATTTTTTCAGAATGTCAGCATCCTCTTGTACACTGGTGAAACTGCAATCATGGTGACTGGTCATGGACAATATTCTGAAGGTCTACACTGGGCCTTACCTATCGTGCTGGACAGTGGTCAGCCAGGAAAAGCATTAACTGAATGTAGAGCTTCAGAAGGATAGTCTGTAGCTGGAGAACATGATCTGGGCCTGGGAAAGGTTTACAATGTTAAGGATACCATTGGATCCAAGTGCATTCAACTTTTGTTTGAGTTCTCACACTTAAGAGTATTTTCTTTTAAAACAAGTCATTATGCAAAAGAGCCAAGTACCTAATTATTGACACACGAACACAGAGTCTCTGCACTGTAGCGTTCAAGACATAGGCTGTATCTGGATTGTATATGCACTCTGCATTGTGTATATTAGTTTACTAATAAATAAACCAACAAGAGCTGATCATGCAAATCAAATTGATGTGCTTCATCTGTGTTACATTTAAATAACACAACTATATTGTTCCCCTCTTCTTTACCATAAAAGGCTGTGGTGGCCTAGTCACTGAATATACGAGGAGAAAGTGAGGACTGCAGATGCTAGAGATCAGAGCTGACAATGTGTTGCTGGAAAAGCGCAGCAGGTCAGGCAGCATCCAATGAGCAGGAGAATCGACGTTTCGGGCATGATCCCTTCTTCAGGAAAGGGAGGAAGAGAGCTTCTTCAAGGAAGGCATCCTTGCAAGAGGATTCACAGTAGGTTAAAATCTTCCAGGAGAAAGTGAGGACTTAAGATGCTGGAGATCAGAGCTGAAAATGTGTTGCTAGAAAAGCGCAGCAGGTCAGGAGCATCCAAGGAACAGGAGAATCGACATTTCGGGCATGAGCCTTTCTTCAGGCATTCCTGAAGAAGGGCTCATGCCCGAAACGTCAATTCTCTTGCTCCTTGGATGCTGCCTGACCTGCTGCGCTTTTCCAGCAACACATTTTCAGCTAGTCACTGAATATAGAAGTAGATCATTTTTCAGATGTTAAAGGCTTGGTGAGAAAAACAGGAATATGGTGCACTCAACTTTGAGCAACAAGTAAAATAGCCACTATTCCGGATCAGTGCAGAGACCCTGTAAACCCAGGACAGGATCCGGGGATTTGGCTCATTTGCATGTTGAGCTTTTAGAGAGATATCATGCCAAGTGTGAAAATAACCGGCACTAATTGCTAACAGTAACTGGGAAAAGGGAATCCGATTACCATTTGAGGGGGAGGAATTTACAAGAATACGTGGAAACAGCAGAGAAGTGGCATTAATTGGAAAACTTTCAAAAGAGCCTTGGCTTGATGGACCAAATGGCCTTCCTTTCAGGAAGGTTTTTAAAGGATTTGGAAGGCTACTGGAAAAGAATGGAACAGTGGAGTTGCAGTTGGAGAGAATAGTCGCAGGCATGATGGACTGAATGGCCTAATTCTTTGGTGTAAACTGTTCTACGTTTTTAAATGTATAAATACATTTAAATGCATAAAAATGCAGAAATATAAGTACAGAAGAGTGACAGGATAAATTGAAGAAAGAGATTTTAAAAAAGCGGCCGGTTAATAAAACCCAGTAAATGAGTTCCAGCTGTAATTACATTCCAGTTGTAGCAAAAAACATAACTTTTTCATTATTATCACCTCGCTTTTACACCACTGAAACATTCAAGTAGCAATCACTATTTCCTTCTTTTCTTTGGAGAAACATTTCCATTTTATCTGCTGCCTTGACTGATCTGATGACTGTTGCCATTTGTTAAGTGGAGTTACTCTCTCATTACTTATTTATTGTGATGGTTTGATTCTGTAGAATCTCAACCCTGATCCTCCACCTTTGATTCGGATCCTTTACTTTTACGTTTTTAATGGCAACGGAAATCAGCTCCTGCTTTAAACCCAATTCCAATTGGAAAATCTTTAAGGCACTGGGAATTTAGCCCTGTAGATTGAATGGAGCTGGTGATATATTTGGAGTTTTTCTGTTTATTGCAAACATATTGATCACGCAATAAGGAATGAAAAATAATGATGTGTGTTCATTATTTAAGATTGTCTGTTTTCAGTGCTATGTTCACTGGAAGGCTCCGAAGACACGTTTGATGCATGGGACTGTTAATCTCTTCTGTCTACAAGATAATGAGATTGGACAGTGGTCTTTGTGATGGACATTAGTTTAGGATTCTCCCCCTTAAAGGTATCGCTACATCACATCAACATGCAGTGAAAGCAGGGGGGTGTCAAAATGACATGCAGAGTACTTCCAGTACTTCAGATAACTCCTGCATCACTTTACGTGGCTAAATGTTCTGCAAGCATTCCAGATTCCCAGATTATGCCATTGAATCAATCTTCTGGATGATTTGACACACATTATTTCAAAATCTGAGCTGCCTGCATCTTTCTGAAAGCATGCACTGTCTGCTCACTGGAGACTGTGTTCAGTAACAAGATGAAACCCCTTCCCGCATCACCTCATCAACGAAATTTGAAGAAGTAACCATTTCTCCGCCACCGCTCCCAGTTTGGAGGTAAGGTGATTTAGAAGAAAATATATTTTACATTTATATAGCACTTGTACAATTGTCAGAAAACTCAAAACACTTTACAGCCAGTGAATTACTTTGGAAAATGTAGTCATTGTTGTCAGAAACATGGCACATAATTTTCACACATCATGCTCCCCCAAAGAGATGATGCTGGCTAGTTAATTGATCCTTGTGATGTTGATTGAGGGATTAATACCTGTCAGGATACTCTCGGCCAAGAGGAAGGCTCAACAACTAATTACATTGCAGATGTCTCACAGACAGCAAACCAGAAAGTAAAATGCACTATATATCCTTCACTTGTTTAATAATTTTAATAAGACCAAAGTAAAGATTGTGACCCTTAAGTAGGATTAAGATAGAAAATCAAATATGACCAACTAATTTGTTAAAATGTTATTTGAACGATCTGTGCAATTTTTAAAATCCTAATAGAAAAATTGGATATTCCTTGAATATCAAATTAATTTTCCAGTGCCAGATAAGTTGTTCAGAAGTAATAATGATTTAGTAGATAGTTCTAAACCCAGCTACACCTCATTTAACAAGATGCAGCTTCTTCAGATTTTTAGCATGAGATTGGAAAACAAAAATTTCCGAAGATTTCCTTTATGAAGGACATCAGCAGCACATTCCTTGGAAGGAGCAGGGAATCACTGACATAAACCTCTCATTTCCACATGTACATGCAGATGCACAAAAGTTACTGCCAGTTTCTCAGTTGTAATGACTGTAAACGTTGACAGTTCCTCTCTCAATATAAATGCAAAATCCAAAGGGCCAACATTTCTTTGTTCCCCTTGGGGCTGATTGGGAGAACCCTAAAGGAATATTCCTGCTGAAATTCTGATGATTGCGATCAGTGCCATATATATTACCACCCATCACCGAGGTGTGACATTCAAAGTCAGCATCTTGAATAATTATTCCCGGCAGTCTTGCCTGACGCCTGCTGTCAGATATGAAATGTGTTCTCTACTTCAGGTCTTGGGAACAATTCCTTGAAAAGGAAATCAATACACATAATTACAAGCAGCTGTCTGCTGCTGACCTCTTTGCTCTTTTCCCCTTAGCATTGTATTGCTCTACATTTAGCTCTTTCAGGCATTAAATTATAGAGTTAAGTCGCTGTCCAATTTTCTCTAAATCACACATGTCGTACGGCTTTAAAGATAAGCAAAGTATTCCTCAGAACACATCTGGGTTTCAGTGGCACAGATTTCACCATCAGTGGGGAAGCAGCAATGCTCCATCTCTGTGACCCGGATTCCCCTTTTCCTTACGCCAATGTGAATCAGGCATCACCGGGTCAAAGGGAGCTCCAGGGGTCCAGCAACAGTGATGTCATCCGGTAGGGTTAGCAGCCAATTGAACGGGGCACAGCCAACCAATCAGTAAACATCATAGCACCGATTTTGCCTTTAATTTTTACATTTTACAGATGGCAGAATAAATGATTGACACATGCACATAAGATTTAGGGAAAAGCTAAAAGATCATACACAATCAAAAAAATAGAAATTATGTGGGATTTATCATAATTTGGAAATGTAACATTCAACATATAGAGAACTAAGCTATCAGGTGCTTTCAGTAGCAATGAACCTAACACACACAGTTACAAGTCCATTTCCACCTCACTGAACAAGATGTTGTTGTACCAATGATGCTATGGTTCTGAAGGAGTCAGACTGCACTCTAAACAGTAACTCTGTTTCTGTTTCCACAGATGCCTGTGCTGAGTTTTTCTGATGATTCCTGTTATTTTGAACTCAGATCTCTAGTATCCACAGTGTTTTGATTCTGACTAATTAGGAGAACAAGTAATGGAAAGAAACAAGTTACAAACTCGAGAGAACTTGCTAAACTATGTTCTTCTTTCATCAACTGCCAAAATTAGAATCAATATTTTAGAGCTTCCTTTTATTTTCAAGGTCCAGAGTTTTGAATTTAATTCTGTCCAGCTTAAGTTGCTTTCGTTAATACGGTATTAAGATTTTGGGTATTTGTGCCAATTAGATGATGGCACATCCTTAACCACAGTCACAATTGACCAGGGCCATCATCAGTGCTAACTCTTGCGGCAGAGGCCTGCAGTTGCTCCTCAAAGTACAGAAGTTGGTCAACTTCAAAACAGTCACTTGGCTTGGCCCCCAACTTCTCCAGATGACCCTTGACCTCTGCCTCTTTGATGTCATGCCTCCTAGCCACCTTCAGGTAGTTGTAAACTCTTTGAAACACATCTGCTTCCAGTTTCTGAGTGGCTCTCCTAAAACACAAAATAAACACCAATTATTAAATTACTGAAGTCCTGGTGCCATGTAACAGGTGTTTACAGAGCAGACGGATGAACAGATGTAAGAAGTTAAAGTATTTACTCTCAACAGAAGGAGATATATCAAGTGCACCTTGGATAAGCACCATTTATCATATGCCATTAATCTCCTGGGGGTGATTGTTTTCTTCAAAGCTGACTGAAATCACTTGTGGACTCATCTTCCCTCAAACAGAATCATGCAGAAGATTCCACAAAGAAGAAGGCCATTGAGCTCATTGTCCACTTGCCTGAATGACTGCAGTTCCAACAACACTCAACCCAGGACAAAGCAGCCCACTTGATTAGCACCACATCCACAAATAGTTGCTCCTTCTACCATCAAGACTCAGTAATAGTCATGTGCACTAGCTGGTACCACTGTTGCATCATTACATTCCTCCATCACTATATCATTTCCACTACCATCTGACCAAAGCTTCAATGAAATGTAAAAGGTCTTTGGGAAGTATTTTCCAAAGTATGACTTTCTTTAACTACAGTCTGGATTAGAGTGGTGCTGAAAAAGCACAGCAGGTCAGGCAGCATCCAAGGAGCAGGAAAACCGATGTTTCGGGCAAAAGCCTTTCATAAGGAATTCTTTCTTTAACTACAGGCAATCCAAAGAGGCACGGGGTGCTCTTCAGGAGAAATGCTGTTCTGTGGAATCTCTGTTGGCTTCTATACTAACACTCCTTGCTCAAAAGAAGTGTATTCATATTATCAATTTGAATTTCAATTCCCATTTGAATCTTGTAAGATGAATTACACAACAGTAGCCTTTCAGTACTATCCTTATCTTATTTACAGAGTAATTTAAATAATTTAAAATATCTTTTCTCTATTGCAACTTATCCATTAGCACTTATCCACTAGCCCTCCAGAAACTCACTAAAACGTCTTAGACAGCAGCTTCCAAATCGATTGCAATGCCATCCAGGCAGCTGATACTCAGGAACACCACCACCTATGTATTCTCCTTCAAGCTACACACCACCCTGACTTGGAAATATATCGCCATGTCATTGAGTGAATATCCTCGAATTCTCTGTATAACGGGATTGTGGGTGTTCCCACACCAAATGGACTGCAGAGGTTCAAGAAGGCAGCTCATCATCTCCTGCTCCAGGGCAATGAGAAACAGGCAGTGGATACAAGATCCAACACATACCCTACCCAGCCAGCAGCACCCACATTCCATGAATGAATCAGAAAGAAGTTGGTTTGTGTTACCATGAGGATTGTGGCTCAGAGTTCTTGTCTATACATTGGAGAGATGGCTAGCCTTGTATCTGTCGATGTAACTGGTAGTGCAGGAACCTTATCTATTATGAACTGCTGCCTGGCTCTGGGAAGTTTTGCAAACTTTTGTTGACACTATTATACATTGTACTGTTCTCTGTCAGTATGTCCCTCAGTGGTCAACACTATTCCCTTTCCTCACTACCTCATACATGACTGCTAATACCACTATTACCTCATGACCCTCCATCACTATCCATTCCCATTCCACTATGAAGTCAATAAACCTGTATTGAAATTTAATTCCTAGTGTATCAGGAGATAAGAATTCAAAAATGTTGAATAAATTTTAATCATTTCCAGGTGGCAATGGACTGACTTATGACAAAAAGTCTTCATGTAACATCTTCTGTTTCTTTCCCGAAAGGTCTTTGGTAAGTATTTGCCAAAGTGTGACTTCCTTTAACCACAGGCAACCCAAAGAGCCAGCCAGCAGCACCCACATTCCATGAAGCTTGAAGAGGGAATCAAACTGATGGTGCTAATCTGCCGGATTTGGAATACTGTGCTTAGTTCTGGTCGCCACGTTACCAAAAGGATGTGGATGCTTTGGAGAGGGTGCAGAGAAGGTTTATGAGGATGTTGCCTGGTAAGAAAGGTGCTGGCTATGAAGAGAGGTTGAGTAGGTTAGGTTTGTTTTCATTAGAAAAAAGGAGATTAAAGGGGGACCTGATTGGCGTTTACGAAATCATGAAGGGTATAGACAGGGTGGATAGAGATAAGCTTTTTCCCAGGGTGAAAGATTCCATAACGAGAGGTCATGCTTTCAAGGTGAGAGGTGGAAAGTTTAAGGGGGATACACGTGAAAGTACTTCACACAGAACGTATTGCCAGCAAAGGTGGGAGAGGCAGGCAGATTCATTTAAGATGCATCTGGACATGTGCATGAGTGGGTGGGGAGCAGAGGGATACAGATGCTTAAGAATGGACCAACAGGTTTAGACGGCACATTTGGATCGGCTCAGGCTTGGAGGGTTGAAGGGCCTGTTCCTGGGCTGTAAATTTTCTTTGTTCTTTGATCCACACACCAGACTTCCAGCCAGGTGAACTAACCAACTCCACCCCCTTAAATACTTGATGCAATTTGGACCTCCTGCCATCAGCACCAGGAAATCTACAGAAAGACTCATGAATACTGAACTCAACAAGCCTCTGTGCGATGGAAATGTTTCAGTTAGCCAGCCTTGTCACAAGTCAAATCCACCTCTTGCAATTACAATCAGATCCTTGTCATAGGAACACCTCTTCATCACTATCTCTGTTTCTCTTTTGAACTCATAGAAGATGAGATGATAATGGATAAGTTGCAATAAAAAAGATACTTTAAATTATTCAAATTACTGTGTAAATAAGGTAAAGGTTAATACTGAAAGGCTGCTATTGTGGAATTCATCTCACAAGATTAAAATGTGAACTGATGATAATTTGAATGCGTTTCTTCCCAGCAAGCCGTGCTAACAGATAAGCCAACACTGAGAAGCAAAAGTTCCACACGGCAGCATTTCCCCTCCATAGCACCCAGTGTGGCTGGCAGTTTTTAGCAAGATCAGGGATAAAGAGACATCAGACCCAATGGCACTGAGCTTTGACAGTGGGTCTGTATAGCACATGTTGATGCTGATCAAAATCCAGAGACTTCACATAAAAGGGATCAAAATGTTAGCCTTTAGAATGAAGTCTTGAATGATCTGCGTCTGGTGAAGGGATTGGGAAATGGTGATTTTTCTCAATGGCACTTCAGGTTCAGATCAGTGAATTTGGATTGAGATGGAAGTTAAGAACTGCCTTTAGAGTATTAACAGCAGGAGATTGTTTGCCTGAATCTTTCCTATAAGTCAATACTGGCCAAACCTAATCGAACCCACTAGAAATCAGTTGCGGATTGTTCTGTTTTAACATGCGATTCGTCAACGTGAATTGGCTCTAGTGCGATTGATGAATTTTAGACATTGTTTGTTATAACAGGAACTTTCTATTGAACAGGTATAGCGGGTTTTCCATAGCATGATCTACTGCGCGATGTTACAGAGCAACATGACTGCGGCACTACAGCAGAATGAACTGCAACTTGTCTTTTTATAATTAAAGATTCTTGATTGAGTTTTAAACTCAAGGGATAAGGGTTTTCACTACCCTCAGTGCAACTGATTGTAACATTTGTTGTGAGTTGTGTAATTTTGTGCAATTATAAATTGAAATAAGAATGTAAAAATGTTTTTTTCTCATGTTGCAATTTTATTTTCCTGCAAAAAATATTTATTAAAAATTTGGAGGGAACATTGAACTCCTCCTCCATTCACTGATGACTCAACACCAATTCCAATCTTAATTCCAACTGCATTCACCTCCTAAACCCAGGTGGGGACCCAGCATTTGAAAGTATCCACAATGGTGCAGGAGAGATGGCACAGCAGCATGGGACGTGGTTACTGCATACGCACCAGCTTATGGTTAGAGCAATTTGGTGCTATCATCATTGTTCATTTACTAGAATCTAATTGGTAAAGAGAAACCACTAGCGAGTTTTAACAAGAAGATTACAACAGGATGCAGTTTGTTACATGAGAGCAATCAGGTCGAAGTAACTAAGTTCAATATTGTTTATAGGACTGTCAGGAGTGCTGTGATTTGGATGTGCTGTGAATTTGCTGTGGATATAGGTCTTCACACATGAAGATCCTAATAGGTTCTGCCTTTCTTCACTCATATCCTTATGATGTTACTAGAGTGGACAGGGTTTAATGCAGCCTCTGATATTAATCCTTCCAGAAATATTATTTTAAACAACAGTGGTGAGGATCTTTAAAGAGGCAGAAGTACCCAAGGAGCAAGTTTCCTTCGATGAGGCCTAAAGGTTTTCACTGAGGGTCTCTACCACCTTTCCAAAAAAATGCAGGGAACCTCCAGGACGTAATCCTGCCCAATACTCCACCACCGAGGGAAGTTCCGGAGATCAACCTATTGGCATGACATTGTGGAAGGGACAGTCAGAGGCTATCCTGGTATTGGCAGGCAAAGGGTGAGGAGAAGGGATCGAGATCAGCTGAGTAATCCCATACTGCTGCAGTGATCCTGGCTGATTTCCGCTACTGTCACAAAGTCAAACCCAGCTCACCGTGCTGCAACATGGTACAGCCTCCACACACCCCGTGTTGGGGGCTTTTCTCCAACCCACCGAGCTAGGGGTTCGAGACAAGGACTTCCTGACAGGGAGGAATGCAGGCAGGAACACTCATTTCAACAGATAGAGGTGACAGCCCTTGACACCAAGGCTGCATTCGACCAGGTGGGGTGCCAAGGAACCCTAGCAAAACTGGAATCAATGGGTCTTGGAGCAAACTCTCCACTGGTTGGAGTCATATCTGGCAAATAGGGAGATGGGCGCAGGTGTCAGAGGTCAGTCATCTCAGCTCCAGGACACCTCTGCAGGGGTTCCTCAGGATAGTGTCCTAGACCTAACTAACTTTGGCTCCTTCATCCATGACCTTCCCTCCATCATAAAGTCTGAAGTGCGATGTTCATCAATAATTGCACCATGTTCAGCACTATTCGCAACTCCTCAGATACTGAAGCAGTCCATGTTCAAATACAACAGGATCTGAACAACATCCAGGCTTGGGCTGACAAGTGGCAAGTAACATTCACAACACACAAGTGTCAGGCACTGACCATCTCCAAAAGAGACAACCTCATCGCCACCCCTTAGTATTACCATCACTGAAACTCTCACTCTCCACACCTTGCAGGGTTACCATTGACTAGACACTTAACTGGACCCACCACATAAATACAGTGTTACTCTGACTGACAGAATTACATAAGAATCTCAGAAAATCAATTAATCAATAAATGCTGGTCAGCCAGTGATGCCTATATTCCATAAGTGAATCAATCCAAAAAGAAATAGGAATAAGGAAGGGAAGAATGGGCTATTCACGTTTTGCTAAATAATGAAACCCACTAATCCGAACTGAAAAACAAGCATAAAACATCCCTACTCATTCACTGCAGAGAAGGATAGAGTGGCAGGCACATTGTAATGAAGCCATTAGCTCCTTACTATAGAAATATGTTTGTTAATTTTCTATTATTGGGCCTGTAATGAGCAAAAGAGTGATTTCTTTCATCCCGAAAGGCAGTGCTCACCTCTGGCCATAATGAACGTGATCTGAAATCTATACACCGAACTGATGTTTTTCAATTGCACATTTCAAAAATATAGTAATATCCAACTGAAGTGTGGGAAATTATCTGAGATTCATGTGATTCTGTCAGTTTGGGTAAAGCTTGACAAGTGTAATGCTGAGAGGATGTTTCCCCTCATGAGGGACATGAGAGCAAGGGGGTACAGTTTCTGAATACAAGTCTCCCATTTAAGACAAAGACAAGGAGGAATTTCTTCTTCTGGAGGGTTATTTGTCTTTAGAAATCTTCTGCACAGCGAGACTGGATCTTCGGCTATAGTCAAGGCTGAATTTGACATGTTCTTGAACCCCAGGGAGGGCAAAGGTTTTATGGAACAAGCAGCAAAGTAGAGTTTCCTGTGTTCTTAAGCTGACAAACAGGAGCAACAATAAACAAATAGACAGCCCATTCTTCTCGTGGACTAGAACAACTTTGACAACATCAAGTGGTAACTGATTAGCACATCACACTTGTGGCTCTCTTCATTTCATCAAGCTGTCAGTGGGTTGACAGCTAATCCAAACCCTCTCCTGATACTGGAACTAAGCAAGAATTTCCTATAAAATCTTGTTCTGTGACTCACCTCGTCCTGTGCTTCAGTGGGCTAGAGGCAAGAGTCATGTGTGTGGTATTTGCCCAAACCAGCCATGAATAAAAATGGCTTACAACTTCATACAAAACCATCACAATTGAAGACAGTTACTGTAATTAGATGCTGGAGATATGGAACTTCACTGCATTGTAGACACAATGAGATTGTTGAGATTTGCTAGCATTTGTAATCAGCTGTATGTATTTATTGCAGCTTGCAACTAAATGCACAAGTACATGGCTCTTAGTTTTCTTGTGAACACTCTCTTCTGGACCTGTGGTATGGCATTAATTGCACAGTGATGCTGTCCAATGAAACAGCTATTTATTGCTTGTTGTTCATGTTCACTGTAGACCCTGCTGTGAAACATGGCACCATATTGTCTCAGGGCCGACTTCTTCACTTTGAATGTTCTCTTGTCAGAGAATGAGATAGTTGGATCAATGGGGTAAGCCAATGATAGGTGGGAAATGGCTAGCACGGAGCCAGCATCAACCAGCCAGACTGAATGGCCTGTTTCTGTGCTGTAGACTCAGTGCATTTTTAACACAATTCTTGCTCACTGTATTAACGCACATTGAATTAAAACCCCTTGTTCCCATCTTCAAACATGGCAATGCTTTGCTTCAACATTCCCTTGCATCCTCCTCCAACAGGCCCTTTAGCTGATGGTCCTGTAAGCCTATCCTCGTCACCCCAGCAGTGCTCTCTCAGTGTAGTACTTTCAGATGGTTAGCTTCTATCAAACACACTTGCCCCAATCTTTGCATTAACAGAGGATTTACAAACTAGCCCAAACAATCCCTGCAAGTGTTTATGCTCCACATGAGCTTCCTCCTATCTTTCTAACATTTTAACCCTCTATTCCCATCTCTCTTGTGTGTTTTTCCAGCTTTCCCTTAAATGTATAGGTTCTGTTGACCACAAATGTGGTTTCAAGATCTATGTGTTTGCCACCATTTGTTTCCCATCGCTTCTCCTGATTCATTATGCACTCTGTAAGCTGCCCTCTCACATGTCACACATTGCAGGATGTTTCAGTGCATTCAAACTTTCCAGACATAGAGTCATAGAAATGTATAGCATGGAAACTGACCCTTCAGTCCAACTCATCCGTGTCAATAAATGTTGTAATTGTACCAGTCTCCACCACCTCCTCTGGCAGCTCATTCCCTACATGCACCATCCTCTGTGTGAAAAAGTTGCCTCTTGAATCCCATTTAAACCTTCCCCTCTCACTTTAAACCTACGTCCTCCAGTTTTAGACTCCCCTACCCTGGGGAAAAATCCTTGGAGCTTCACTCTGTCCATTCCTCTCATGATTTTATAAACCTCTATAAGGTCACCCCTTAGCCTCTGACGCTCAAGGGAAACAGCTCCAGGCATCCAGGATGTGGGGCCTAACGGAATTTTAATATTTCAACCAGGATAGGCACAAAACCCAATTCTTAATTCCAAGTGGTCTCTATACAAGACCCTCGTGATTACAAGAAATATATGCTGTTGGTATCAATACACCTCAGCATCTCGCGGCTTCTCTGTTGTCTCTCTCCTTGTCAAATTCTCTGTCTTATGTCCATATTCCTCCAGCTTAGCCTTCAATTACTCAGGTCCTACATTCTAGGCTCCCTTTCCAAAGACCCTGTACCTCCTTATAGCCCATCTCTTTCAACAAGCTTAAGATGCCCCCTCTCCAATATCAGACTCTGCAGCTTGATATACAACTGTATTATCTGATTATGCCTCCAAGCAATTGCCAACATTACAAGCAAATTGGTGAGTTTGTTCTGGAGTCAGTGATACACACCAAGGGTCTATATAATTTGAAGAAAAACCAAACCAGTTCACTGCAGTGCTCATTGTCACATGAGTCTGTTTACAACTGATGCTCACTGTGCTTGATTGGCTAATACTGGGTGTGGACTCCAAGCTAAAGTTAACAGACATAAGGAAAGTATGAGCTACAATTTTAAAAATATATTCTTTCATGCAATCTACCAATTCTAGTTTGTGTTGCTTATAATGAATGGCTTGACAGGGTCATTTCTGAAGGCAATTAAGAGTAAACCTATGGGTGTTGAGTCATTTGTAGGTGCAGATTTCCTTTCCTAAAGTGGGG
Organism: Hemiscyllium ocellatum; assembly: GCF_020745735.1. Lineage (NCBI taxonomy): Eukaryota > Metazoa > Chordata > Chondrichthyes > Orectolobiformes > Hemiscylliidae > Hemiscyllium > Hemiscyllium ocellatum. The sequence goes on from NC_083434.1 coordinate 40,357,903, forward strand.
ACATTAATGACCCATACTCGGTGTTAGGTTAATCAATGGAAGTTTCATGTTCACCATTACAGTCACATTTATTCACAGAATTCAAACTTTGCCCTTTAGGATTTCCATCAGGTGGAATTTGAATCTGTGGCCCAAGCTATTAGCATCGCCCTCAGGATTATTAGTCCCGAATTAATATTGCTGCACCAATGTATCTAGAAGGACAAGAGCAGACATATGGAACACCATCACAATGCAAGTTCCACTCCAATATGTTCACCAACCTGACTTGGAAATATATCGCTCTTCCTTCACTGTCGCTGGGTCAAAATCCTGGAATTCCCTCCCAAAGGGCATTGTGGGTCAACCTACAGCATATGGACTGCAGCAGTTCAAGAAGGCAGCTTACCCCCACCTTCTCAAGGGCAATCAGGGAGGGGTGATAAGGGCTTGGCCAGTGATACCCACATCCCATGAGAGAATATTTAAAAATCTGCATGGATAGTTTGTAGATAATGAAATATTTTGAAGTGTAATAGTGTCATAGAGTCATACAGCATGGAAACAGACCCTTCGCTCCAACTTGTCCACGCTGACCAGGTTTCCTGAACTAAACAAGTCCCATTTGCCTGCATTTGGCCTATATCTCTCTAAACCTTTCCTATCCATATACCTGTCCAAATCTCTTTTAAATGTTGTAATTGTAGCCATCTCTACCACTTCCTCTGACAGTTTGTTCCACATATGCACCATCCTCTGTGTGAAAAGTTACCCCTCAGGTTCTTTTAAATCTTTCCCCAGACAACAACTCACCAGGACAAAGGACCCGATACCCAGCATGAGCAAAACCAACGTAGTGTACAAAATCCCATGCAAGGACTGCACAAAACACTACATAGGACAAACAGGAAGACAGCTAACAACCCGCATCCATGAACACCAACTAGCCACGAAACGACACGACCAGCTATCCCTAGTAGCCATACACTCAGATGACAAACAACATGAATTCAATTGGGACAACACCAGAACAGCCAGGGAATTCCTAGAGGCATGGCACTCATCCACAAATTCTATCAACAGACACATCGACCTAGACCCTATATACCGGCCACTGCAGCGGACAGCCACTGACAACCGGAAGAGGCAGATTCAAACCACTATAAATGCCGGAGAAATCAGCACAGAAGCGCTTCACAGGAGGCTCCCAAGCACTGAGGATGTCACCTAGAAAGGGGACGAAACGTTTGCAACAAAAACTCCCAGCTCGGCGAACAGAACCACAACAAATCTTTCCCCTCTCAACTTAAACCTGAGCCCTTTAGTTTTGGACACACCTATCCTGAGGAAAAGACTTTCCCCAGGGTATTCATCCAATCCATGCCCCTCTGGATCTTTTAAACCTCTGTAAGGTCACCCCTTGGCTTCCTACTCTCTAGTGAAAAAGGTCACAGCTTATCCAGCCTCTCCAAAAACCAAAACCCTCCTGTTTCAGTAGCACCCTTGTAAATTTTTTCTGTATCCTTTCCAATGTAATTCTACAATAGGGCAAGCAGAACAGGACACAGGACTCCAAGATTGGTCTTATCAGTGTCCTGTACAGGTGCAACAGGATGACCCAACTCTCTATTGTACTCAGCACTCTGTATACTCAGCACTATATTGTTCTGATGCATGTCAGATACAAAAAAATGCACAACAAATCAGGTAAATACAACCGTGACCATCTTGAATCCAACAGTCTAAAATTGAACAATCTCAAATGTTGTTGGATGTTACAGTTATCACTGTCACCTAAAGCATGAACAATGGTCTTTTTTAAGGAAGCAAAAACATAGTTGAAGAATTGCTGTCAGACAGTTTCTTAGATTTACTGATATTGATTATGTAGACAATGCTCTCTGGCTGTTTGATGTAACTGACTGAAACTCATTGCCTGTTAATGTCTATAAAAGATTAACAGTCATACAGCTGAGGAATACAAATCTCAGGTCTGACCGAGCTTCAGGAAATCCCTTGGTCCTGGACCGAGATGGGAACGGTGTGCAGAAGGAACACTGAGGTTATATTGAGTAAACGAAAGGCCAAGTTGAACAGCCGGACAGACAACAGCTCAATTATTTTTGTCAGCAGTGTATTTCCCAAGAATGGATAGTTTTAAAGGTGTAGCTTTTCACTGAGGTTGATTCAGATGCCAATCGAAAAGTGATCCTTGCAAAGTAATTGCCAGGAGGGTAATTTGAACGTGTAAAATTTGTTCAGGGAGCAAATAACCTCAGCAGCTATTTCCAATCAGTTTGTACTGACTGGTCTTTGATTGTCAATTGGATTCTGACAATGACATTGTTCCGGAAGTAATTAGCAGGACTTTGTTAGTATTGCCTCATAATATTAGGGGGTTGTATAAATTTGTGTACAATTTTCTGACCGCTACAAATTGCCAGGCTTGCTGTTACCTGCAGCAAATATTGCCCCTGGACACCCAGCAACCGGAAATAATTTCTCTCTATCCACCTTCTCTCACTAACAATCAATTCATCCCTTAACTTTCTAATGACATTCTACTTTGTTCCTGTGATTTAACAGGGGGCCAGGGATATCCCCATGCTGGGTAAATCTGTACTGAACAGAATCCAAGGCCAATATTTTTTTCCTGTTCTGAGCGCTCGCAAATGGAAGAACTTGACCATTGTAATTGGCTCTCCCCCAGGACCCAAACTTAACTCAGTGCAAGTGGAGGGGTTTTTCAATGAGTTAAAGCTTTGCTCCCTCCATCTTTCATAATCCATTCTCACTTTGTTCAGGTATCCAATGAGAACAGTATCATGGAGCCTGGTAGTTCATTCATAGACTCCTAGATTCAGCCAGTGGGGCGGCACTGTGGCTCAGTGGTTAGCACTGCAGCCTCACAGCACCGGGGACCTGGGTTCAATTCCAGCCTCGGGCAACTGTCTGTGTCTGTGTGGAGTTTACACATTCTCCCCATGTCTGCATGGGTTTCCTCTGGGTGCTCCGGTTTCCTCCCACAATCCAACGATGTGCAGGTCAGGTGGATTGGCCATGCTAAATTGCCTGTAGTGTTAGGTGCATTAGTCAGGGGAAATGTCGAGAAATAGGGAATGGGTCTGGGTGGATTACTCTTTGGAGGGTTGGTGTGGACTTGTTGGGCCAAAGGGCCTGTTTTCACACTGTAGGGATTCTAAGTTCAGTCCAGAAAAGGCCCTTCAGTCCATCGAGTCAGCATCAACATAACTACAGTCAGTCCTTCTATAATGTGATGGTTGAACTCTTGTGCAACCCCACGTAACAGAAAAATTGTGCTTTAGAAACAGCACTTAAAGTATTGACGATGTAATCATTTTACAGCCAACACAAGTTTTAAAAGTTCAAGCTTTACAAATAGCGACCCCAATTTGTCAATTGTGTTATAGCAAATTCGCTTTGAGGAAACACGTGTTTCCTAAAAGTGCACTAATCCCTATTTCCTGCACTTGTCCCACATACTTGAATGTTATGATATTTGAAGAACTCATCCAAACAGTTTTCAAAGGTTGTAAGATTTCCGGCTTCCACTATCTTCCCAGGCAGTGCATTCCAGATTTTCACCACCTGCTGAGTGAAAACGTTTTTTTCCTAAATTCCTTCTGAATCTGCTGTCTCTTAACTTCATACTATATCCCCTTGTGATTGACCCCTCAACTAAGGGGAACAGCTGCTCTCTATCACCCCATGCATACTCCTCATAATCTTATCCAACTTAATCATGTCTTTCCCACCCCCCTCCCCCCCACCCCCAAGTCTGTTCTCCTCAAAAGAAAACAATCCAAGCCTACATAGTCTGTTGTTGTAGCTCAATTTCTCCATCCTTATTTAGGACCTTCTTGTGTTGCAGTGGTGGTGTCCCTACCCTTGGTCTGGGAGGCTTGGGTTCAAGTCCCACTTGCTCCAGAGGTATGTAATAACAGCATGTTTTGAGAAGATTTGTAGCTCAGGTATAAGTTCTGGATGTAGGTTTGCTCACTGAGCTAGAAGATTCGTTTTCAGACGTTTCATCACCATATAGGTAACATCTTCAGTGAGCCTCCGGATGAAGCACTGGTGGTGTAGCCCACTTTCTATTTATGTGTTTGGGTTTCCTTGGGTTGGTGATGTTATTTCCTATTCTTTTTCTCAGGGAGTGGTAAATGTGATCCAAGTCAATGTGTTTGTCAATAGATTTCCAGTTGGAATGCCATGCTTCTAGGAATTCTCGTGCCTGTCTTTGTTTGGCTTGTCCTAGGATGGATGTGTTGTCCCAGTTGAAGTGATGTCCTTCCTTAACTGTAAGTGAGGATATTAGTGAGAATGGGTCATGTCTTTTTGTGGCTAATGGGTGTTCATGTATCCTGGTGGCTAATTTTCTGTCTGTTTGTCCAATGCAGTGTCTGTTCCAGTTCTTGCAAGGTATTTTGTAAATGACATTAGTTTTGCTCATTGTCTGTCTAGGGTCTTTCGTGTTCATTAGCTGCTGTTTTAGTGTGTTGGTGGGTTTGTGGGCTATCATGATGCCAAGGCGTCTGAGTAGTCTGGCAGTCATTTCCAAGATGTCTTCGATGTAGGGGAGAGTGGCTAGGGTTTCTGGACATGTCTTGTCTGCTTGCTTGGGTTTGCTGCTGAAAAATTGACGTACTGTATTCATTGGGTACCCATTCTTTTTTAATACACTGTATAGGTGATTTTCCACCACTCTGCGTAGTTCCTCTGTGCTGCAGTGTGTGGTGGCTTGTTGAAATAACGTTCTAATGTTGGGATGATTGCTTTTGTAGCTCAATATTTGGTCCGAATGTGTTGTTTTCCTGTATATGCTGACTTGAAGTTCCCCATTGGCTGTTCACTCTACTACTAGGAACGTTTGATGTTGTTTTCCTTCTCTTTAGTGAATTTTATGTCAGTAAGGGTATTATTGATGATCTTGAAGGTTTCCTCTAATTTGTTTCGTTTAGTGATGACAAAGGTGTCATCCATGTAGCGAGCCCAAAGTTTGGGTTGGATGGTTGGCAGAGCTGTTGTTTGAGTGTCTGAATTACTGCCTCTGCTAAGAACCCTGATATCAGAGATCTCATGGCGGTTCCATTGGTTTGTCTGTAGGTTTTGTTGTTGAAGGTGAAGTGGGTGGTAAGGCATAGGTCCACTAGCTTGACGATATTGTCCTTGCTGAAGTTGGTGGTGTTTGATGTATGTGTCTTTGGGTCTTCTAATAGTGTTGTCAGCGTTTCCTTGGCCAGGTTGATGTTCGTCACCATAGGAAATGACTTCACCACAGGAAATGACATCACCAACCCAAGGAAACCTAAACGCATAAATAGAAAGTGGGCTACACCATCAGTGCTTCATCCAGAGGCTCACTGAAGATGTTACATAGTATGATGAGCAAATGTCTGAAAACGAACCTTCTAGCACAGTGAGCAAACCTACATCCAGTGTGTAATAACATTTCTGAAGGGGTTGGTTAGAAAAATAGGTTAAATTGAAAAAGAAATGGAAATAGTGTTCCCTCTAATCCTTTTTTCTCCTGTGATGGACCTTTCAAATCCATGCACAGTGCTAACCACCTGAAAGGGAAGTCAATACTGTGATCCATGTACACAGAACTTCAGAGTGGCTTTATGCAGCTAAGAGATAACGTTGTTTTGGAGTATCACTGGGAAACTAATTTGGAATAAACCTTTGGGTGTTGACCATGGACATTACGCAACACCTTGACCCATAACAGTTGACTTGCCAACCAATCAGCATTTCTCATGTAGTATAGACTGGTCCTCCCTTGGAATTTTGGCATTCTTGCAAATGTCCTGATACGTACAAGATGAAGAGCTTTGATAGTATGTCTCTTTGTCACTGAAATCCCTGCATGGCAACTTCAAGGAGCATTGGGATGCAGCAGGATGGAGAACTGGAGATTGGAGCCTCAGAACTCACACAAACTTGCTTTCACTGACATGGGGAGCCAAGAGCTAAGGAATAGTCAGACGGCCCAGACATTCCACTGGCCGGATAGTTATTTTTGCAGTTTAGGTGGGAGTCACACATGGGGATCCTGCGTAATTCCCAGACAGCGCAAATCCTGCCAGAGTCACCTGGGAAAATGAAGGTCCTGCTGAGTGATTCCCTGCATGTGGAACTCTCCAAAACCCGGAGAATTTGGAGGGTTCAGCTGCATTTAAATAAATTGTTTATCAGGAAGAGTTAGGTTATTAAAACCGATCCAGTAACACCCTCCCCAGACCCCAACACACCTTGGGTCCTGACCAAACAACACACCTCACCCCCACCCCACCCACCAGTCCTGGGACCTGACACAGTCACAGGTGCTGACCCTGTCCCCACTGGATCCAATATCTCCCATCCACCCTGATTTACCCTAAATATGTCATCGCTAATATAGACCCATTATCACCTCACACCTTAGAATTGTACCTATGCACCCTACCCACCTGGCAGACCACTCCTGTCCATTTGGCACTCTACCCTAACCCAACTACCCTCTCGTCACCCTCACCACACATTTACTTTACATAGAGTCATACAGCATGGAAGCCAACCCTGTGTCCCACCTGCCTCTGCTAGGCCTATATCCCTCCAAACCTTTCCTTTCCAACTACTATCCAAATGTCCTTTAAACATTGTAACTGTACCCACATCCACCACATCCTCAGGAAGTTCATTCCACACATGAACCACTCTCTGTGTAAAACATTTGCCCCTTATGTCTTTTTAAAATCTTTCTCCTCTCACCTTAAAAAAAATGACCCCAGTCTTGAAATCCCCCACCCTAGGGAAAAGGTCATTCACCTTATCTATATCCCATATGAATTTATAAACCTCTGTCAGGTGAGCCCTCAACCTCCTACACTCCAGTGAGAAAAGTCCCAGCCTTTTCAGCCTCTCCTTATAACTCAAACCCTCATTTCCTGACAACACCCGTAAATCTTTGCTCAACCCTCTCCAGCTTAATAATATCCTTCCTTCACATACTCCCCACTTAACAAAAGCTGACAGCGTGATCGTCTGTGATGCCAGACATTTTAAATCACAGAATGCTGCAAATGATTGCAGTGGGAAAGGGGATGTGCTTTCCCTTCCCCAGACTAGCCGCACTACTAATCCAGAATCCTTCCCCAGACTATGCTGCACCTACTAAAGGAGCTGTCAGAATGGAAGAATGTTCTCACATTTCTGAAAGAGTCCTGGTCAGAATCTCCTGTCAGAAATGAGGGGCTTTCTCATTGTATAACAATGGAGCAGAGTGGTAATCATGTGAGACTGCTACTCCTTGGAAAATGTGGAATATTTGCAGCTTGGAGAGCTGTCACCATCTGCCCGGCATTTCCCTGAGAGCTGGTTTTATTTAGAAAAGCAATTCCACTTATTGCTGTTTACACAAATACATTGATAATGGGACAATCGGCCATATCCCTGCTCTCTCATTCCACTCCTCATTGGCATCAGTTTGCCCATTCAGAACAGGCTTTCAATGTTAGCATGGGTAATTATTCTCACTGCTGCTAATGAGAAACAACCCAATTATATTTTAATGTCGGACTGCCTTTTTCATTATCTAGTGAGAAATTCAGGCATATAACTCAGGAGTTTCTCTTTGTAAATCGTCTTTAATAATGGTCATCCAAAGTGTTAAGCACATCTCAGGAACTGCTCAGGATAAGTTTCATCTTTCTAATAAAGGTCAAATAATTACATTTGAGATTAAACATGTTCCACAAAAGTTAACTGATCATAGTCTGGAACAAAAATGGATGCACTAAGTGCTACATGACACCCAAGGTTCACTTTATAACACTCTAACCTCCTACTGACAAGATTATGGATACAAGTCCCATTCTGGAGCATGAGACACACAATCCAGTCTGACAGGGCAAGGCTGAGGAAGAGCTGCAGTTCTGGAGATCCTGGTTTGAAACCAACATTAGGCTCAAGGGCTTCTTCCAGAAGAACTATTCTAAAGAAGGACCAGGAAGATTTTTTGGTGCCTTGACTGATAGTTATCCCTCAATTAACATCACAACAAACAAATTTTGCGTGGAAGTGGTGAGGAAAAGGTTGGATGTCAGTATTGGTAATATAACTGATGCAGGCTCGATGGGCTGAATAGCCTCCTCCTACTCCCTATTAATTCTGTGATCCTGTGAAATTATCTGGTCATTATTACACTGCCATTTGTGGGAGCTTACTATGCACATACTCACAGCTGTATTTCCTGTATCACACCTGTGGCTGCATTGACCATAAAACATTTTTGGATGCCCAGGCATGAAAGGTGCTATGTAAATGTAATTCACCCTTCTTCTCTTCCTATAACTGATTTATCTGAAAAAGCACAGCCAATTTAATGATCTTTCCATCCACACCAATGTGTATTTCTCACAAGATAGCGAAATGAGCTTTGCTTCACTCCACACAGAGTGCTGCCAGAGCTGCTGAGTTTCGCCAGCATTTTTAGTTCTTAACCCAAATTGGCTTTCCAATTGCCCCTGCAGGTTTGCTGCTCCTCTTCCTCTTGCATCCCAACAGATTTGTGAACCCTCTCAATCACCAGCCTCAACTGGACTGTCCATTAGCCAAGAATACTTACACTGACGTCTTCTGACACTCTCTGGCTGTAGGCCTCTGGCCTTCTCTCTCTGCGCCTCTTTCTGTGTAACCCTTCAGCCTCTCCCTCAGTCACCTTCTGCTCTCAAACTATAGATTCCTTTGACCCAGGTGGAGCGCTGTGGGAATATGTTGATATGGGCAAGGGTTACTGGCCCAAATCCAGCATTCCCCAGACAACATTGCCACAACTCTGGTCTCACAGCTGCCTAGCAGATAGTACCAGAGTGTACCAGAATCCCTACAGTGAGGAAGCAGTCCATTTGGCCCCATTGAGTCCACACTGACCCTCCAAAGAGCATCTCATCCAGACTCAGCTCCACAGCCCTATCCCCTCCTCCAACCTTGCATTTCCCATGGCTAGTCCACCTGACCTGCACATCCCCATACATTGTGGACAATTTTGCATGGTCAATCTATATAACCATGCACATCCCTACACACTATGGACAATTTACCATGGCCAATCCACCTAACCTGGACTGTGGGAGGAAACCAGAGCACCCGGAGGAAACCCATGCAGACAAGGGGAGAATGTACAAATTCCACACAGTCGCTCGAAGTTAGAATTGAACCTGGGTCCCTGATGCTGTGAGGCAGCTAATCACTGAGCCACTCTGCCCACATCGCAGCCACTGAATACTATTGTCAGTATAAAACTGACAGAAAACTTTTCAGCATTCTGAGACACAAATGTCCGGTGCGCAGAGGTCAGAAAGTTTGATCTGCAGAAATATCCTTTTAGCCTACCCCCCAGGAAGCTCCCATCTGCAGGATTTAACCCCGAGGGAGCCAACTGCAAACTCTCCTCTCATGGCTGGGACCAGCTGCCCAGCTGCACAGGTGAAGGTGAAGAGACACCAGTCGGTGATCCTGTCAGCACGCTGTGCTGAGATCCGTACTCCAGAGATGCCAAGTTTAATACAGGCTGACAGACTGCCTGCTTAAAAGCTTTTCTGTGGTTCTGCACAGAGCATGTGTTCAAGTTAACACCACCTGCGATCTTTGCAATGTTTGAACTGTGAGAGAGCTGATTTTCTCTATGAATTTCCCCCAGCTTGTGGAAGGATTGGCCACACAGGACATTCACTGGGGTTTCCACCTGAGTTATCCTGTTGGTGGTGTTGCCAAAGTCTGCCCTCACAGGGTGTGGTTGAAGAAAATAGCAATGACTTGGAGTTTTTACTGCAAGGGAAGAGGTCATTCAGCCCATCATATCTGTGCTGGTTATCAAGAATCTGCACTAGAGCCATTTCTCAGCATCTATTCCACAGCCTTGTACGCTATGGCATTTCAAGTGTTCATTTTAATAGTTCGGAAATATCTTAAGGGTTCCTGCCTCTCCCACTCTTTCAGCAGTTCATTCCACATAACCACCAACCTCTAAGTGAAAATAATTTTTCTCAAATCCCCTCCTACTCCTTAATGTGAACTTGTGCCCCTTGGGTACTGACTACAGGCAACATTTTTCTCCCGACCTACGCTGCGTGTGCCCGTCAGAGCTTTGTACACCTCAGTCAGATCTCCACTCAACCTTCTCCGTGTGAAGGAAAACCAACCTCAGTCTCTCTTCGTAGCTGAAATACTCCAGCCTGTTAGGCAAGATCATGGTGAATCTCTTCTGCACCCTCATATGCAACCACATTCTTCCTAAAGTGTTGCAACCAGAACTGCACACCACAATACTCCAGCTGTGGCCTTACTAACATTGTGCACAGCTCCATCATATCTCCTTACTCAATGCCTTCACTAATAAAGGCCATGTATTCTACATCTCGTATCCCATATGCCTTCTTATTTACCTGTCTCTTAAGGATCTATGGACATGCACACCAAAGTCCCACCAATTCTTTAGGTAAAAACAATGACTGCAGATGCTGGAAACCAGATTCTGGAGTAGAGTGGTGCTGGAAAAGCACAGCAGTTCAGGCAGCATCCAAGGAGCAGGCAAATCCGACATTTCGGGCAAAAGCCCTTCATCAGGAATACCTTTTGGGCTTTTGCCAGAAATGCTGGATTTTCCTGCTCCTTGAATGCTGCCTGAACTGCTGTGCTTTTCCAGCACCACTCTACTCCACAATTCCACTAATTGTCTGTTGTCCTTAGACTCCAACATGCTTTCCCTTGGCTTGTTCATCCTCATCAAAATGCACACCCTCACCCTTGAACACCTTGAATGGCATGTACCACTTTTAAGCCCATCTGGCCAAGGGCAAGTTCGACAAGAACATGTATACGATGAAGCGAAGTGTGGAAGGATATATTGATGGGGTTAGATGAAGACAGGGTGAGGCGACCCATGCAGAGAATAAAGGCTAGCATGATTCAGTTGGGCCAAATGGCCTACTCCTGCATTGTCGACTTGATGTAACTCGAGATGCAGCTCAGACTGTTCTGAGAAAGAGGGAATTGCGAACTGGCAGGATGAAAACATGTGACACCTGTTATCTAGAATGCAGTGCCACAGTCACAAAGAACTAAATTTATTATAGGAGAATCTGCCACTGTGACCATTGTAAATATTTCTTACAACCTGTTGGCAATAAAATTAACTTCAGGAGTAGGTTTCCAGAAGCCTGATTTAAATTCTGTAATTAATCAGAATCTATTGTATCTGAAACGTGTTAATTTTGTAAATGTCAAGCAAGGGAAAAAGATATTGCCGAGCCAAGGCAGTCGACCTCTTCCAGTGTGACAAACACTGATCCAGATACCGAATGCACAAACCTGTCTCATTAAAACTCACTGGCAGCAACTGAAAAATACTGCAAGGTTCTGTTCCAGTGGCAAATTAATTCTGAACTTTTATGAAAAATACATAGACGAGCACTTTAGCTCAATGAAAACAACTCAGTAACACGCTCTTAATATTCCCCCCGGCCCTTTAATGCTCCGGGGGTAAGATAAACGTCTGGCTATTTTTCCTTTCGAATGGAATACACATCCTCTTTCCAATTGGCTGCTTTGTATTATTTAGAAAGTAATCAATTTAATCAGAGAGAGCACCATTTAGTTTAGCTGACACGTGTAGCTTTCCTTTGCTTACATATGTATAATTAATCTTCCCCTAACCTCTATCCCTCGCGCTAACATTAATAGCACTCTTTAAGTTTTTGGTTTTAGTTCTAATTTTGGCATGATTCTTTTCTTCATATCGTGTTCCTTCCTTTTTTAAATCATGCATGGGATGTGGGTCTCATTGACAAAGGCCAGCATTTATCATTCATCTCTAGCTATTCCTTGAGCTTATCTTCTTGAACAGCTGCAGTCTTCAGGTTGTGAGGAGACCCCCAGAGCAGGTTCCACAGTCTGGAACTCCATCTTCTCCCACCCACATAGAACAAGTTCCAGGAGTCTGACCATGTGACTGCTGTCATGTCTCCAAGTCAGGGTGGTGAGTGGCTTGGAGTGGAAGGTGCAGGTGGTAGGTGTTCCCGTGTATCTGCTGCTTGTATGAACAAAGAACAAAGAAAATTTACAGCCCAGGAACAGGCCCTTCAGCCCTCCAAGCCTGAGCCAATCCAAATGTTCTGTCTAAACCTGTTGGTCAATTCCTTAGCATTTGTATTCCTCTGCTCCCCATCTACTCATGCATCTGTCCAGACGCAACTTAAATGAATCTACCATGCCTGCCTCTACCATGTCTGCTGGCAACGCGTTCCAGACACCCACCACCCTCTGTGTGAAGTACCATGCTGCGTGTATCCCCCTTAAACTTTTCACCTCTCGCCTTGAAAGCGTGACCTCCCGTTATTGAATCCCTGACCCTGGGAAAAAGCTTGTCTCTATCCACCCTGTCTATACCCTTCATGATTTTGTAAACGTCAGTCAGGTCCCCCCTCAATCTCCTTTTTTCGAGTGAAAATAAACCTAACCTACTCAACCTCTCTTCATAGCTAGAGGTTGAGTAGGTTAGGTTTATTAGTATGGTAGAGGTTGTGAGCTTGAAAGGTGCAATGCAAGTAAGAAGCGTTGGTGAATTTCTGTAGTGTGTCTGATAGATTTTGATGGAGCGTTGATGAGGATGGCTCACACTGTTATGACCATGCATCATTGGAAGAGGAAGTGTTTGTTTCAGTTTCCAATTTTGTTTTCCATGCTCCATTCAGGAATGTGGGTGTCACTGCCTAGCACAGTGCCCTTGAGAAGGTAATTGCAAGCTGCTTTCCTGAACCATTTCCAATGTTTTATCAACATAGGATCATAGAATCCCTGCCGTGTGGATACAAGCCCACACAAACCCTCCGAAGAGTAACCCACCCAGACCCATTCCCCTACAGTTACCCCTGACTAATGCACCCAACCTATACACCCCTGAACATCCCTGGACAATTCAGCATGGCCAATTCACCTGACCTACGCATCTTTCGATTGTGGGAGGAAACTCACACAGACATGGAGAGAATGTGCAAACTCCACACAGACAGTTGCCCGAGGCTGGAATCGAACCTGGGTCCCTGGCGCTGTGAAGCAACAGTGCTAACCACTGAGCAACTGTGCCACCCCCGCTGAGTCACCATGCTACTTTAGTTCATAGCAAATGGTCCTTCCCTTCATGAGGTTTGCGTTATGGGGATCAGTTCACGGTGACAACCAGACTAGCTTTTTAATTCCAGATTTATTCATTGAGCTCAGATAGTCTCATTCACCATTGTGGGATTTGAACCTGTGCTCCTAGTGCATTAGCCTGTGTCTCTGGAGCATTAACCCAGTGACAATCCCAATATACCACTGCAGCATTTTTAGCATTCATCTTCACACTGAGACAGGTGAGAATGTGGAACTTGGTATCATGTGGAGGGGCTGCAGCAGACAGCACTGACACAAGTGGGGGGAAATGAGGCGTACATGAGGGAGACTACACAGATGATCAGGGAGCTGAATTAGGAGAAAGATTCTATGATGTATAAATCCCAGCACACATACAGTTGTCCAGAAAGCCCTGTTCCTGTATCCTAGCTTTTTTGTAATGTTAGTTGCATTTTGTCTAACTTTGCTGTCTGCAACTTGACTGCCACATTTTCTACATTTCAAACTGACGTAATTAACTGTGTGTAATTTCAATTCAGCACAATTACGGATCAAAACCAATTGGAGTCTTTTTTTAAAAAAATGTTATTCTTCCTTGGAATTTGGGTATCACAGGCTAAACCAGCATTTACTGCCGTGGGCAGTTAGGGGTCTGTGGGTCTGGAGTCAGATGTAGACCAGACCAGGTAAGGACAGCAGATTTCCTTCACTAAAGGACATTGATGAACCTGATCAATCTTTATGAGAATGGTTACCTTTTAGCTTGCTTTGGAACAAGCTTTGCCTGTCCTCTGTATAGCTTAGCTTACTGATATTATCATAATAGCAGATTTTTCAATGAAAACAAAATCTGGAATTAAGCGTCTGATGATGATCATAAATCCATTGCTGATTGTTGGAAAAACCCATCTGGTTCACCAGGGAAGGAAACTGCCAACCTTATCTGGTCTGGCCTTTCTGTGACTTCAGACCCACAGTTTTATGGTTGACTCTCAACTGCCCTTTGGGCAATTAAGGAACGGACAATAAATGCTGGCCTAGCCAGTGGCACTGTCATCTCATGAATGAATAAAAATAAAACATTGCCATCACTTCCCCATTCGTCCTAATTTGTGAAAGGTACTGTGTAAATGAATTCCTTTCAGGTGTCATAAGCATTGAACTGTCCTCCTACACTCCATCCATTGGTGAGCTTATCCTAACCTTTTGCTCCCTGAATCCATAGACAGCATTCTTGGCTCTGAGTCAGCACATTCTGCACGGTCCTGCTCAAGCTGTGCTGCTTGGCTGATATTCTGGTGCATTACTGAGGGAATGCTGCACTTCCAGAGGTGTGTGGCTTTGGATAAAGTGGGACCCTGCTTGTTCTCTCAGGTGGCTACCATAGATTCCGTGGAATTGTGTAGAAAAAGAGTCCGGCCATTCTCCCCGGTCAATACTTAAGCCTCAATCATTAAGAGAAAAAGCAGATTATACAGTCACTGTCAAATTGTTGTTTGCAGAAATTGCTCTGCACAAATTGACAACTACATTACAATTAGTGACAATACTTCCAAAGTTCAGCATTGACTATAAAGTATCGGTGATCATGAAAGTGATACTATATAGAAACATAGAAGATAGAAGCAGGAGGAGGCCATTTGGCCCTTCAAGACTGCTGTGCCATTCATCACAATCATGGCTGATCATCCAACTCAATCACCTAATCCTGCTTTCTCCCCATAACCTTTGATCCCATTGGCCCCAAATGTTACATCTAGCCACCTTTTGAATACATTCAATGATTTGGCATCAATTACTTCCTGTGATAATGAATTGCACCACTCTTTGGGTGAAGAAATGTCTCCTCATCTCCATCCTAAATGGTCTACCACAAGTTCTTAGATTGTGACCCCTGATTCTGGACACACCCACTGGAACATCCTCACTGCAACTGCCATGTTAGAATTTTATAAACTTCTCAGAGGTCTTTGCTCATTTGTCTGAATTTCAGTGAATATAATCCTAACCTAGTCAATCTCTCCTCATACGTCAGTCCTGCCATCCCTGGAATCAGCCTGGGAAACCTTTGATGCACTCCCTCCAGAGCAAGAGTATCCTTCCTCAGAAAAGGAGAACAAACTGCACACAATACTCTAGGTGTGGCCTCACCAAGGCACTGTATAACAGCAACAACACATCCTTGTTTCTGTACTTGAAACCTCTCGCAATGAAGGCAAACATACCATTTGCCTTCTTTACCACCTGCATACTCATCTTCAGTGACTGGTGTACGAGGACATACACATATGAATGCAAGTCCTTCCCAATCTTTTCAGGTGAAAAGGCGATAATACTAGGCCTTGCCCAAAGAAACTAGAGCGACTATATTTTGAAAACATTCCTTGCTAAATGAAGTTAGAATCAAGCCAGTCAGCAGTAGGTGCTTGGAGATATTTAAAAGGAAGATGATGGGGAACTAAAGCATCGTTGACCTTTCTGAACCATTGACCCAGCCTTTGTCCTCTGTCTCATCAAGTTAAAATGTATTTCTCTGGGCACCAGTCGATATTCAATTACTGCTGAAATGCGTTTTCAGAGTTAAAAACAAACAGAATCTTCGACACTTTTAAATTTTTTAAATGGCAAAGGAATTCAATTCTTGGCTTTTGGTATCCATAAGTTTCAATCTGCCTGCTGTAATGGATTTTTTTTTGCAAAAAAACAGGTTTCCCTTTGTTTTTTTTATTTAAGACCTGTGGCTGTTCTTTGACCATCCTGAAGACACCATCAAATGTTGCATAAATGGGCGGTCCTTTCTCAACCAAAACAATTAAGCTGAATAAATTGTAAAACAAAACGTTATTCCCTATTGATTGGGATCCCATTGGGGTTGAAGCATTGTGTATAGTGTAAACACATACACTTTCTATTTGATCTTAGTTATTTACATTTTTATCACTTTATAAAATTGTTATTTTACTCTATTATTACCTTATAAAATATTTACACTCATTTTAAAACATGTTGAGTTACTGTAGTTCTCTATTTTTAATTTTGGGTTGTTTTAACAGTATTTACTCTATAACAATAGCAGTGCATCTTTATATAGCACCTTGAACACAATAAAATGTCACAAGGCACTTGAAAGATGCTCGAAAAGCCATGTAAGGAAATATTAGGCAAGATGTCCAAATGCTTGATCAAAGAGTTATGTATTGAGCAATGCCTGAAAGGTGAAGGGTTCTATGGAAGGAATTCCAGAGTCTCGGAAGACTTTGTTGTCAGTGGCGAAACAATTATAAATTGGAGGTGCTCAAAAGGCCAGAATGCAGCAATTTAGAAAATTTGGAAGATTCTACAGCTGATGAAAACAATGGAGACCCAGAATTCAAATTTTCTAAATCACTACCCAAACAGTAAAGTCACCACAGTCTCTCATTTCGAGGCAGAGACAGCTGAAAGCACATTTAACCCGAGGGTTACCACGCATCAGATGAAGGGCGGGGCTGAGAAGTTGGGACCTTGATGGTAACCTCAGCCACTAATGAGAATCAAACCCATACTGTTGGTGTCATTCTACCTCACAAAGCAGCCATCCAGCCAAGCGAGCTAATCAAAAGATACTTAGCCGGAGATTAACAGGGTGACAGTTTCCACTGAGAAGCATGGTGGAGTCAATCTGTGAACTCAAAAGACCACCCCCGTAAAACTGGTGCTACCCAATCTGATTTACTCCACCTTGCTTCAGAAACGGGGAGGGAGGGTGCACATTTTCCTGAGGTACCGGGAGACAGCCCAGTGAAAGCAAGCCCGAGAGAATGTGTTCAAAAAACAGCCAAGGTGCTTTGTCAGATTTGTGATCCCGACAGTGTGATACCCCCTCCTTCCTCTGATACCCTGAACTCCAGGACTGCACCCACCACCCCAGATCCCTCCAACCTCTGATGCCACCCTCAACCTCCCCCCCCCTCCCCAGTTCCAAACCCACAACCCCTGCTCCATGCGGCTGACCCTCACATGACATGGTGAAGAATGTTTCCAGAGAGTGAGGATCCGTGAGGAGTGTAATACCACAGAAAGCACTTGAGGCCAAACATTGTCTGATTCAAGAAAGCTAAAGGGGTCAAAGGACGCGGAGGTGGGGAGAAGGAACAGACTGTTGTGTTGGATGATCAGCCATCAATATATTGAATGCTGGAGCAGGCTTAAAGGGCCAAATGGCCTACTCCTGCTCCTATTTCTTATGTTTCTATGGTGTTTTTAATGGTCTCCCTCCCCAGTTCCCAATGTTTCCCTGATCCATAAACACTGCCCCCCTTGAGTTACTCAATTTCCCTAAAACATGGGAGGGATATGTATATAAGTGGGAAGTCCAGAAAATGAGATCTATATGGCTGATAGCTTATTAAGGTTGGAGGAAGAGAGGGGAATAATGGGAGATACCAAAACTAATTCTATTGGGGATAGGGCGGAACCAGAAGGGGGTGAGGGACAGAGGTTACAGAGATAGCAAGAAGAGATGCTATTGAGCTATTTTAAAGTCCAGAAGGAAACTACAATTGTGAGGAACCAAAGGCACAGGTAGGTCACAACATCCACAAGAGACTGAGACTAAATTACAGCAAGGACAATATGTCAATTGGATTGAAAACAGTTGAGCACTGTGCGATTAAGGAGTCAGAACTCTGAAGTGTAGAACTGTTGTCCATATTAACCACTGTCACTTTAATATCTATTTCTTTTGTTGCAGCTGCATCCAAACACATCCATCATAACAGAGAACGTGCAAAGTAACTTCAATGCCTGAACAGGGGTTCTATATTATCATATCATCACAGAGCAATGACATTGAAAGATTTAAATCACAAAACTGAGGTTGAACATAATGTAATCTCCAATAGTCCCCCAACTAAGAAAAACACAAAGTGTAATATTTTTCACACACTCCCAAAGCACAGCACCAAGACAGGATTTCACCCTGAAGCAGGTTTGTGTTTATTGTTTGAATGGGGGAGATGCCATAAGGCTGAGACAGATAAACTCTTGATGCATCAGGGGATCAAGAGTTACGGGGAAAATGTGGGAAAGTGAACATGAGGAATGTCGCATCAGCCATTAACTCATTGAATGGTAGAGCAGATCTACTCCAGTTCCTATTTCTTATGGTAATAAGTAATGAAGGTCTCCAGACAGGTTCTTGATCAGTCAGGGAATCAAGGGTTATGGGGAAGATGCAGGAAAGTGGATGCAAGGAAATGCCCTATCAGCCATGATCCTATTGGATGGTGGAGCTGTTATCCTCAATAACAGTATGTTAATACATGAAGATTGGGACACAGTTACTAAAGATGCTTGAAAGTAGGAATAGTAACTGGCAGCTATCCAGCACTTTCACTTAAACTTCTTCACTGAATGCCTATTGTCTTTCCTACAGTTTGGAAAATGAGACTAATCATTGTGGCACCAATCATCAGCAAGGATCTAAAGATTTATTCACCCAGTATTTGGGCAGACTCATTCAGATGAATGGACGTGGGAGTATTTGTGGACAGTGGGCTTGTACTGTGACTATTACGTTACAGAGAGAAATTCGCTTGCTAGACTATCCAAAAACAGTGTACCACAAAAATCACTGATGGATAAATATACCCACTATAGAAATTTTGAATCGGGGGAAAAATCAGCTTTTAGTAATAAATGCAAATAGTCATAGACCTTAACAGCACAGAAGATGGTAACTTGGTTAATTGAGAGTGTGAGCAAATTAGCTTTCTTACAAGAGAAATCAAAAACTTATACCCCACTGCCCCCAATAGCATGGACAATTTTGACCCCTGTAGGTTAGATTACCTACAGCGTGGAAACAGGCCCTTTGGCCCAACATGTCCACACTGACCGTCCGAAGAGTAACCCACCCAGACCCATTCCCCTACCCTGACTAATGCAATAGCTGAAAATGTGTTGCTGGTCAAAGCACAGCAGGCCAGGCAGCATCTCAGGAATAGAGAATTCGACGTTTCGAGCATAAGCCCTTCATCAGGAATGCAATAGGACAATTTAGCATGGCCAACTCACCTGACCTGCACATCTTTGGACTGTGGGAGGAAACTCATGCAGACACAGGGAGAATGTGCAAACTACACACAGACAGTCACCCAAGGTGGGAATTGAACCCAAGTCCTTGGCACAGTGAGGTAGCAATGCTAACCACTAAGCCACCTGTACATTGAAGAAAGGATATATTGACATTGGAGACAGTTAAAAGACGATCCCCTAGGCTCATTCCTGGGCTGAACACGTGGATTTATCAAGAACTGCTAAACCAGTTAGGCCTTTATTCCTCAGAGTTTCAGGAGAATGAAGGATAATCTTAATGAAACACAAGATTCTGAGGGGACTTGACAGGGTGGACGTTCAGAAGATGTTTCCATCAATGGGGGAATCTTAAACTAGGGCATATAGTTACTGAATAAAGGGACTCTCATTTAAAATGAAGATGGGAAAGAATTCCTTCTCCCACTGGGTCATGCGTGTTTGGAAGTCTGTGCCGCACAGAGTTGTAGTGGCTAGATTGCTGAAAATATTCAGAGACGAGGTGGACAGAGAGCTGAAACAATGAGGAGTTGAGGGCTGAGGAACTGGCACAAAAGAGGAGTTGAGGCTTAGGGTAGATCAGCCATGGCCTTACAGAATGGGGTGGGCGAGGACCGGCTTGAGGGGCTGAATGGTCTACCCATGTTCCTATTACATTAAATATTGATCTCACATTCCAAGAGACACCCTCCCCTGGACAAAAATATTGCCTTCTGCGACTACCTATTGTGAAATAACATGGGCCTGAATATTTTGAAGGTTTTTGCAAGGTGTTGTCCATATCAACAGCGGTCATATTTTGTGATTCCTTACAATGCCCCAGGGGTGGGGAATCATTGCTATAGTGAATGTTAAGTAGGCTGCTATTGAATTAAATTGAGCTCTCTGCACTTTAAAAGCATGGAATGTCTTGGTTAGCAGCTGCACTGGGAAGAAGGTAGCTATTGTCTTGAGCAGCTCGGCATGTTAGTGGAAAGCTGCATTTCCCTGTGTACAATGCAGTTTTAAATCGCAGGTTCATGTGTGTCTGCCTCAACAGTAACAGATCGCAACTCACGTTTCCTGTAACAAAAATGGATGCAAACCAACATTTAGCTCCAGTCTCCCCTAACTGCATACAATTCTTTACTCATTCTTTTTCACTTGATAAAATATATTTAATTTGTGCCCCCTCCAATTCATATTGAACTATCACCTCAGTCACAGACTCCTCTGAAAATTTAGTTAAAGCCCAGTCTGCTCTCACCTCCATGAACTTGATTCTTTTGGCCAATAGCTCACATTTTCCTTTGACTCAGTATCCACTTACATTTGACACTGAGCTCACACCGTACTCATTATATTGCGACAAAACTTGCATTCTCAGAACAGTTGTTTGCCCACCCTCATTTTCCGAACTGAAATCAGGTTATACTTCACGTTTTGTTCATGGAATCACTAATTGATTACCGGGCAGAAGGTAATACAATCAGCCCTTCATATTTGAGACTTTGGTAGTGCAGAAAATGTGTAAAAAGAGACATTTTGTGAAAGCTTTTCATTGTGCATTCATCAGTTCATTTCACAAGTATAGAAGCTCAAGGGAATATTTTGGTTCAAGTACAAATGTTGGTCATCTTCTTTGGGGTTTTTTCAATCATTTTTGTGGGATGTGGGCATGACTGACTGGGCCAACATTTATTGGTTGTGCCTAGTTGCCCTCGAGAAGATGATGGTGAGTTGCCCTCTTGAACCACTGCAGCCCACCTGCTGTGGGTTGACCCACAATGCCCTCGGGGAGGATTTCCAGGATTTTGACCCAGCGACATTGAAGGTACGCCAATATAGTTCCAAGTCAGGGTGGTGAATGGTTCCCAGGGGAATCTTCAGGTGGTAGCATTCCTATGTATCTACAATGCCCTTGTCCTTCTAAATGGAAGTGGTTGTGGGTTCAGAAGGTGCTGACTAAGGATCTTTGGTGAATTTCTGCAGTGCATCTTGTAGATGGTACACACTGCTACTACTGAGCGTCAGTGGTGGAGGGAGTGGATGCTTGTGTATGTGTTGTTAGTCAAATGAGCTGCTTCGTCCTGGATAGTGTCAAGCTTTTTGAGTGCTGTTGGAAATGCACCCATCCAAGCAAGCGGGGAGTATTCCATCACACTCCTGACTTGTGCCTTGTAGATGGCGGACAGGCTTTGGGGGAGGTCGGGGGTTACTCAGAAGGTGAGTTACTCACCTCAGTATTCATAGCCTCTGACCTGCTCCTGTTGGCACTGTGTTTCTGTGGCAAGTCCTGTTGAGTTTCTGGTCAAATCTAAACATAAAGATATTGATAGCGGGGGATTCAGAGATGGTAAAACCCTCAAGGAGGAGTGGTTAGATTGTCTCTTGTTGGTGATGGCCATTACCTGGCATTTGTGGGCCAGGTTAGTTGTCCCTTTGTCAGCCCAAGCCTGGATATTATCCAGATGGAGTGGACTTGAATATGGCCTGCTTCAGTATTTGACGAGTGGTGAATGGTGCTGAAATCATCAGCAAACATTCTCTCTTCTGATCTTATGACGGAGGGAAGGTCATTGATGAAGCAGCTGAAGCTAGTTGGGCCCTGGGGCACGACACTGAAGTACTCCTGCAGAGATGACTGACCTCCAAACAACCACAACCATCTTCCTTTGAGCCAGGTATAATTCCAACCATCAGAGAGTTTGCCCCCTGACTCCCATTAATTCCAGTTTTGCTAGGGCTCCTTGATGGCTCACTCAATCGAATGTAGCCTTGATGTCGCGGGCTGTCACTCTCACTTCCCCTCTGGAATTCAGCTCTTTTGTCCATGTGTGAACCAAGGCTATAATGAGCTCAGGAGCTGAGTGGTCCTGGCAGAACCCAAATTGAGTGTCACTGAGCAGGTTATTGCTGAGCAGGTGCTGCTTGATAGCACTGTCGATGACACCTTCCATCACTTTACTGATGATTGAGAGTAGACTGATGTGCTAGTAATTAACTGGTTTGGATTTGTCCTGCTTTTTACGTTCAGGACATACCTGGTCAATTTTCCACATTGTTGGCTAGGTGCCAGTGTTGTCACTGTACTGGAACAGCTTGGCTAGGGGAGCGGCAATGTCTGGAGCACCAAGCCTTCAGTACTATTGCCAGAATGTTGTCAGGGCCTGGAGCCTTTGCAGTATCCAATGTGTCCGTTCAACTGTTTCTTGATATCATGTGATGTGAATCAAACTGACTGGTATCTGTGATGTTGGGGGATCACTGGAGGAAGCTGAACTGGATCATCCACTCAGTACTTCTGGCTGAAGATCATTACGAATGCTTCAGCCCTATCTTTTTCACTGATGTGCTTGGCTCTTCCATCACTGAGGATGTGGATATGGTCATTATTAGACTCTTTATTCCAGATTTTAAAAAAACATATTGAGTTCAAATTCCACCATCTAGCCATAGATGGATTTGAATTCAGGTCCACAGAACGTGGACCTGGACCTGTGGGTGGCACGGTGATACATGTGGGTGGCGCGGTGGCACAGTGGTTAGCACTGCTGCCTCACAGCGCCAGAGACCCAGGTTCATTTCCTGCCTCAGGTGACTGACTGTGTGGAGTTTGCACATTCTGCCCGTGTCTGCGTGGGTTTGCTCCGGGTGCTCCGGTTTCCTCCCACAGATCAAAAATGTGCAGGTTTGGTGGATTGGCCATGGTAAATTGCCTGTAGTGTTAGGTGAATGGGGTAAATGTAGGGGAATGGGTCTGGGTGGGTTGCGGATTTGTTGGGCCGAAGGGCCTGTTTCCACACTGTAAGTAATCTAATCTGATCTAAAAAAAATGTTAGATGAGTTTCTGGATTAATAGTCTTGCAATAATACCAATAGGCCATCACCTCTTGTTAGATTAATTGTCAATCCTCCCGACACACACTGAAGGTAGGCAAAGTTAAAAATCATGCAGTAGCAGGTTATAGTCCAACAGGTTTACATGGAAGTACTAGCTTTCAAAGCACTGCACTTTCATCATGCAATGAAAGCTTGTACTTCTAAATAAACCTGCTGGACTATAACTTGATGTTGTGTGATTTTTAACTTTGTCCATCCAAGCCCAACACTGGCACCTCCAGTGTTGGTAGGCAGTAAGAGTACAGGAGATTCTTCGTTATCCAGATGATGGAAAAAGTGTGGGAGCCTCTATAATTACATCCATAGCTCAGGAATATACATACAAGTAAACTAAAATAGCAGGCTGCTATAACAGCCCAGACCCCCTGAGTGAACTGAAACACACCCACTCTTCTGCAGAATGTTATCCCCGGCACTCAACCCCCAATCAGATCTTCCCTTATCCATTAAAGTTCCTCCCTATGTAACCTGTCCTTAAATCACTCATCAAATATGAAGCAGACTGTCCTAATTTAAATGTTGCATATGAAATAAATTCCAGCAAAGAGGGGAACTGAATACTTCACAAGAGCAACTAATCAGAATGATCAGGCACCAAGAGATTTCAGTACTCAGAATTTATGAAGCAATTTAAATTAACCTCATTGTAAGGCTCTTAAAATATAATTATTTCCCAGCTATGAGGCTTGGATTTAGAGATTGTACTGTGGGTTGCAGTTCCACTCAGAGCTTTGGCATAAATTAAACAAATGAGGAAATATGGAAGAAGATAAATTTATCCCAGATCTCATATGGCATAATAACCATTTGCTTGAAATATAAATTATACAAAAAAATGTATTAAAATCATTCCCTGGAATTAATTCTTAGTGACTTGGCACACCACTAGCATTCACTTTTCAACTTGAATTATTCTTCAGTGTATGATGAGTCTTCATCTTGCCCCACTGCAGTTCTTGAGGAGAAGGAACTGCTAAGGTGTTGTTATGACGAGAGTCCCAGGACTTTGACCCGGTGGACGAGAGATCTGTCCATGATGGGTGGATGTGTGAATTGGAGAAGAACTTGGAGGGAACGGCAAACCCACACATCTATCAGCATTTTCTCTCTGGGCGATGGTGGTCATGTACATGAGAAGCACTGCTGAAAAATCCCTGGTGAGTTGCCAAGGAGCATTCCATAGCTGTTGCAGCCTTCAGCAGTGGCTCCGTCACTGCTAGTCAATACAGAGGACAGAGGAAAAGTAGATCGAGGTGAGAGGATTGCAAGACAGATGAACTAACTCCAAAAAGGTTGACAATCAACTGTCCAACCCTGAAATTATTTTCACCAGAAAGCAGCGGTGCGGGCAAGAACCTCTTACCTGGCCAACACTACAACAGCCCAGTTTCCCGGGCTGCCAGCTTTACTAACGAAGTACTTCCTGTTTCCCAGTCACTTGTCACTTTGGGCCTGCTGATAGGCTGAGGAATAGGTCATTGGCTGGTCCCCATAGTGTGCTGAGGAGCTGTTACACAACCTACCCAACTCCAGTGAATGATATGGATGGCTGAGGTACTGGAAGATTGGGTGTTATAAGGCCA
Organism: Hemiscyllium ocellatum; assembly: GCF_020745735.1. NCBI lineage: Eukaryota > Metazoa > Chordata > Chondrichthyes > Orectolobiformes > Hemiscylliidae > Hemiscyllium > Hemiscyllium ocellatum. Next base: position 40,382,598 of record NC_083434.1, read on the forward strand.
TAAAATGTAAGAGCAAAAGGTAGGCTGTTCAGCCCATCAAGCCTGTTGAGATCATGGCTGACCTGATCATCCTCAACTCAAATTTCTTGCCTTTTCCCCACAATCCTTGATTCACTTGCTGATTGAAAATCTATCTGTCACAGCCTTGAATATCCTAAATGATCCAGCTTCAAGGCGACTGACTGTGTGGAGTTTGCACGTTCTCCCCGTGTCTGCGTGGGTTTCCTCTGGGTGCTCCGATTTCCTCCCACAGTCCAAAGATGTGCATTCAGGTGAATTGGCCATGCTAAATTGCCCGTAGTGTTAGGTAAGGGGTAAATGTAGGGGTATGGGTGGGTTGCGCTTCGGCAGGTCGGTGTGGACTTGTTGGGCTGAAGGGCCTGTTTCCACACTGTAAGTCTAATCTAATCTAATCTAATCAACAGCACTCTGCGGTAAAGAATTCCACAGATTCACAGCACTGTGAAAGGGGAAACTCCTCTTCATTGGTGTGTTAAATGTGTGACCACTTACTCTGAGATTACACACTCTGGTGGTAGTTTCTCCTACAAGGGGAAATAACCACATCTACCCTGTCAAGTCCCCTATGGGTCTGGTATGTGATGGTGTGAGGATGGTGGAGATGTGGTGGGGGTGGGAGTAGGGAGGGTGGTGGTGTGGTGAGGGGTGAAGGGGGCTGAGGATGTTATGGGGAGTGAGGGTATTGGGGGCTGAGGATGGTGGAGATGCATTGAAGGAGAGAAGGTGGGTGATTGAGAATAGTGTACACAAGGTGCATTCAACACATGGTGAAGCAGGTTAAATGCAAAATGTACAAACCCTTCTACAGTGTCTTTGGTGAGTAGTGAGGTCAGGAAAGCCAGGCATAACGCACCCTGGAATCTACAGCCTCTGGACTTGTGTCTCTTGACCTGCTCTAGAAGAATGAGCCACAGAAACAGGCACAAGCATGTACTTTGTCTGCATCAAGTGATTTTAGGTGTAAGAAGTCTTGCAGATGCAAACAGGAATAATGGAAGCAACTGAACGATGCAGGTAGACTCTCAGATAAAAATAGTTCACTTTGAGACCATGTACAATACCTGTTCACATGTACAGTATCTGTTCACATGCACAATACCTGTTCACATATGCAATACACGTTCACATGTACATTACCTGTTCACATGTACAATACCTGTCCATGTACAATATCTGTTCACATATACAATACCTGTTCATATGTACAATACATGTTTACATGCACAATATCTGTTCACATGTACAATACATGTTCGCATGCAGAATTCCTTGCAGCATGTTTGAAATTACATCTATCCAATATCCACAGGATCAACCAAAACATTCAGATGACATAACAGCTTTCTAATAGTTGGAACACAGAAAAGCCCACAGCACTTACTCCCTCAGATGGTTGATCCTGGTCTCTGCCATGGTGTGGTTCATAGCTGTCTGTCCCTGGGACAATGCTGGAATGATAGTGTCATTATCTGTAATCAACACAGAGACACATTGTGATGTCCACCTTACTCACTGCAAAACCCATTGAAGGCAAGAACAACACTGTGTGAGATCCAGAAGCTCCAATTTCCCATTATATCATGCTTTAAAGATACTTCTGCTCAAACTATCGTGATGATTTCCAGTTACAACAAATTGTAAATGGAACATTGTCACTACAAGAAGCAAATCTTTATTAAATAATTTCTCCCTATGAGTTTTATTAAATTTCTCTTAAGATGGGATGTTTGTCTTTATTGGAATATAAGAGCAGGAAAGTTACACCCGTTATAAAGTTGCGATAGTCTGACCAGACCATAGGCTTCTCTCTCGTTAGGGAGAGACGATTGGTGCTACAGAAAAGGTTAACAGGACGATACCCGGTTTGGAAGGCATTAGGGGGGACTGGACAAACTTGTTTTGTTTTCATTTGGATGTCGAAGGCTGAGGTGCAATCTGATAGAAGTTTATAAAATTATGAAAGGCAAGGATACAATGAATAGTCAGAGTCTTGTTTCCAGAGTAGAAATGTCAGTGACTAAGGGGCATAACTTTAAGGTGAAAGGGGTAAAGTTTAAAGGAGATGTGGGAGGCAAAGTTTTTACATAGAGGGTGGTAAGTACCTGGACTGCACTGCCAGAAGAAGATACAATAGTGAGGTTTAAGAGTGACTTTGATAAATATATGAATAGGCAGGGAACAGACTGTGTAGAGGCAGAAGGTGTCGGTTAGGTGGGCTTCAGATTAGTTTCACAGAGTGGCACCACATTGAGGGCCGAAGGGCCTGTACTGCGCTGTAATGTTCTAAGTTTTTTTTTAGTTTAGAAGGCATCATGTGTTGGCTCAGTATTGATTGGGCGAAGGGCCTGTTCCTGTTGCAAGCGGGCATCAGAGCCGCCCCGCATTTGCCACGGGACTATGCCTACATCGGCAAAATTATAGGCTGTGCTGTATCGTTTTTTGTTCGGGTACAGTCTGAATATTACCAAACAACAGCAGGACTATTCGCTCGCTAAATAACTATTGTCTTGTTTCAGATTGTCACTATTTTCCACCTTGCTGCTTGGCATCTTTCAACTGTGGTCATGATCTGCTAAGAGCTATGGACTTCATTAAAAACAATGACTTGCATTCATATAGCATCCTTACTGTTGCAAAACATCACCCAGTGCCTCACAGGAAGTTATCACGCATTGTTACTTTCTGGCTGACTGACAGGAGGTGCAAACTGAGTCACACAAAAGCTACTATTTTTTGTATGGTTCACCAACATGCCCTGATTAATTATAATCCTTTGTTCATCCCAGTATTTACAGTCCGCCCAACCCCCAACCATGCAATCTCTAGAGAGAATCCAAAACTTGAGAGGGAACCAAGACTGATTTCAGAAAAAGGAAAATCTGAGAAATTCCCTTCTGACTTTCTCCACCAATTCAAACTAATCGAAGAGACCTCAGAAAGGATAAAGTTCAATCAAGATAGGAAGACTGGAATGGCTGTAGGTCAAATTATCCAACTAAGACAATTTCTTAAACAACAAGCTGATGATTTATAAATTCCTTAAATTATTTTAGACTCTTATACTTCCTCTTTCATAAAGGTTCCCTCATATCATAGAGTGGCTGTATCACAAATGTAGGCTATTCGGCCCAATGAGTCCATGACAGCTGTCTACACTCCGCTGGCTGGGTCAAATTCCTGGCACTTCCTCCCTAAGAACAAATTGGATGTAACTACTGTAATAACTCACTGGAGTAGAGGGCTCAGTACTGAACCTGAGTATTCTTAGAATCTTCACAAATGTTAAAGATTTTATAAGCTAATAGAAAGCACAGACTAGATATCTGCACTGAACAACAAGTACTATTTATTACAAGTATTTTAACTATAGCTACAAGTAAACCATTATAAACTGTTAGCATATAACACTACTAAATAAAACTCTAATCCACTTATAAATTCTCCCTTGTAAACACACAGACAGGGAAAATAGGTGATTGGGCAGAGGGGATAAACTGGAAAGATGGTTCAGTAGTCTTTGTCCCCAGGTTCTGTAGTTAAGAAGATCTTTCTGCCTGCCAACATATTGCTTTAATTGCCTTTCTCTGGATGCATCTACTCAGTGGTGAGTCCCAGAGTGGCAGAGACACTCATAAATAGTCTCTGACCATTCTGTTAAAAGTCACAGCACATAACTGTTGCGGGAAAGGCAAGCAGGTTCCTTCAGGAGCTTTAGATGGCAGAGAACAGAGAAACCGCTCCTGAGCTTGGGAAGAACTGAATATACTGCTCTCCGTAACTCGTTCCCACTTCCAACCTGTTAAGTGTCCTGTGAACTAATCACACAGTTCTTGGCAGATAAGAGGTCTCTATCATCAAAAACTGGTCACTAGTCCAAAGACCAATCAATTTTTTGACAACGACAAGAACTGTATCAGAACAGCCACCCTGTTCCAAATTATCTGCGACTCTAACTCCAATTCCTCCAAGTCCAAACAGTCGTTTATCGAGATCTGCAATGGCTGTCAGATTAATTGCTTTCAAAACATACAGGACATTTTCAAATATTGGTTTTAATACAGCTCTCCCTCATTGCAGTCCAAGGATTTTTTTCCAAAAAAGCACAAAATAAAAAGGGACAGTCCTTGCACTCCATTACACTGCAGCAGTTCAAGAAGGCAGTTCCTCACCTTCTCCAGGAAAATTGTGAATGGCCAATCAATGGGCCTAGCCTGAAAAATCTACGTCCTGGAAATTAATAAAAGAATAAAGTCCTACTCTTTCACTCTTTTCTATAGCCCTGAAAATGTTTTTATGTTCCTTTTGAAAGCTGTGATTGAATCTCTGTACAACACTCCCTGAGGTAGTGTCTCCCCGACCCTTACTGTTCACTCTCTGGAAAATGTTTGCTCATTGCTGCTTCTGATTCTTTTGCCTTTGGTCTGAACTCCCTTCAGTGAAGAGGAAGGTTTCTCTCCATTAACTTACTCAGAATCGTTTATGTGTTTTAAACCGTCTCTACTCCAAGTGGGACAGAGTCAGCTAGCTGCACCACTGACATCCTCATCCCCACTAGGAATCAGAGAATCCCTACTGTGTGGAAGCAGGCCACTCGATCCATCGAGTCCAAACCAACCCCCTATTTTATGCCTGTAACACTGCATTTCCTACAGCTAATCCACCCTAATCTGCACATCTTTGAGCTCTGGGAGGAAACCCACGCAGACACTGGGAGAACTTGCAAACTCCACACAGACAGTCGCCTGAGGGTGGACCTCTCGAGGCATTCATTCTCATGAATCTTTCATGTACCCTTTCTTTGCATCCTTCCTAAAGTGTGGGGCCTAGAATTAGTCACACCAGCTCCAGTTGAGACTGAACCAACATTTTAAAAAACCTCACTACAATTCCCTTGCTGTGGCACTCTCAGTCTGGACTTACAAAGTTAAAAATCTTACTGAAGAAGGGCTTATGCCCGAAACGTCGCTTCTCCTGTTCCTTGGATGCTGCCTGACCTGCTGCGCTTTTCCAGCAACACATTTTCAGCAAAGTTAAAAATCACACAACAATATGTAACAATCCAACAGGTTTATCTGGAAGCACTAGCTTTTGGAGCGCTGCTTCATCAGCTCACAACCACCTGATGAAGGATCAGCATACCTAAAGCTACTGCTTCCAAATAAACCTGTTGGAATATAACCTGGTGTTGTGTGATTTTTGACTTCGTACACCCCAGCCCAACACCGGCACCTCCAAATCATGGGTTTACAAAGGTGGACTTTCATACACATTCCCAAGCACTTTCTCACCCTTCCCCACAGACTTTGATGATTGGTGCAAAAATACCCCAAGGTCCCCATGCATGCAGGTACAGTGGGCGGGGAAGAAGGCAAATGATATGTTGGTGTTCATAGTGAAAGGATTCCAGTGCAGGAGCAGGAATGTCTTCCTGCAATTGTACAGGGGCCTTGATTAGACCACAACTGGAGTATCATGCACAATTTTGGTCTCCTTATCTGAGGAAGGATGTTCTGGCGATGGAGGGAGTGCAATGAAGGTTTACCGGATCGATTCCGGGGATGACAGACATGTTGTGTCAAGAGAAATTGGCCCAGTTAGGACTATATTCACTGGAGTTTAGAAGAATGAGGGGTATCTCATCGAAAGTTATGAAATCCTAACAGGACCAGACAGAGTAAAAGCAGCAAGGATGTTCCTGATGACCAGAGAGTCCAGAACAAGGGATCACACTGGGCCATTTCGAACTGAGATGAGGAGAAATTTCTTCACCCAGATAGTGGGGAGTCTGTGGAATTCCCTGCTACAGAAAGCGGTTGAGGCCAAAACATGAAATACTTTCAGGAAGGAATTAGATCTCATTGTTAGGGTTAAAGAGACCAAAGGATAGGGGGAGAAAGCAGGAACAAGGTTCTGATTGGATGATCAGCCATGATCATATTGAAAATGGTGGAGAAGGCTTGAGGGGCCAAATGGCGTACTCCTGCTCCTACTTTATATGTTTCTATATCCCTTAAATTTTGAAAGGGCTAGATAGGGTGTGCACAGAAAGGATCTTTCTCCTTGAGGACATTTCTCCTTGAGGAGGAATTTCTTCACTAAGGGGGGAGTGAATCTTTGGAATGTTCTATCCTGGAGGAATATGGACGCTCAGTCATTGAAGCTGTTGAGGACAGAAATGAACAGATTTCTATTTACTAATAAGATCATTGGTTATGGGGATAGGATGGAGAAGCGGTCTTGATGATCATCAATGGTCTAATTGATTGGTTGTGCAGGTTTGAAGGGTTGAATGGCCTACTCTTGGCACTTCACCTGATGAAGGAGCAGTGCTCTGAAAGCTTGTGATTTCGAATAAGAGTTTAGATCAGAGTGGTACTGGAAAAGCACAGCAGGTCAGGCAGCATCCGAGGAGCAGGAAAATCAATGTTTCGGGCAAAAGCCCTTCATCTGTGATTTCAAATAAACCTGTTGGACTATAATCTGGTGTCATGTGATTTCTGACTTTGGCCTACTCTTGCTCCCAAGTTTCTATGTTCCTCCACTCCCTGTTGAATTGTTGACTTTCTTTTATATTGTACAACTTTGTAGTTCCTACAAAATGAATCACTTCACATTTCTATGCATTAATTTTCACCTGGCAAGTGTCCACCCATTTTAGCAATCTATCACGGTGGCTCAGTGGTTAGCACTGCTGCCTCACAGCACCAGGATCCCAGGTTAAATTCCAGCCTTGGGTGACTATCTGTGTGGAGTTTGCACATTCTCCCCGTGTCTGTGTCGGTTTCCTCCCACAGTCCAATGATGTGCAGGACAGGTGAATTTGCCATGCTAAATTGCCCATAGTGTTAGGTGTATTAGTCAGAGGGGATAGGTTGCTCTTCGGAGGGTCGGTGTGGACTGGTTGGGCCGAAGGGCCTGTTTCCACGCTGTAGGGAATTTAATCTATCACTATCCTCTAACAGTTTGCAATACCCCAAGGACACTGGTATGAACCAGATAAGGATTAATCGTCCTATAATGTACTGGCTGATAAATTTTGTTCCAGCCTAAATCCAATTTCAAATCCTGATAGGATAAGACGAAATTCATTTCATTCTGAACAATGTTGGCACTGATTGATATGAATAATCAGAAATTTTGCAATCAGCGTCAGTTCTACAGCACATTCTGGTCACAGTAAGGCTGGAGTGCAGTAATTGAAGTGAAGTTGTTTTCAAATTCAGACAATCAATGCAACTGCAATTGTAACTATAGATTTTTTTTCTAATCAACCTGTTCAGAGGTATCATTGCTCACCTCTTCAGCAGGTGGGATTTGAACCCGGGCCTCCAGATCCAGGTATAGTGACACTACCACTGCAACCCAAGAGCATTTGGTGCATCAGAAGCAGAGGGGTGGCCTTACAGAAGTTTATAAAATCATGTGGGGCACAGAAAGGGTGAATTGTCACGGTCTTTTCCCTTGGGTAGGGGAGTCCAAATCTAGATGGCATAGGTTTTGAGTGAGAGGGGAAAGATTTAAAAGGGACTTAAAGGGTTACCTTTTCCTGCAGAGGGTGCTGTGTGTATGGAATGAGCTGCCAGAGGAGGTAAAGGACACTGGTATAATTACAACATTGAAAAGGCATCAGGATGGGCATATGAAGAGGAAGGGTTTGGAGGGATATGGGACAAATGGGATTAATTTGACAGATTAATTTAGGATATCTAATTGGCATGGACAAGCTGAACCGAAAGGTCTGTTTTCGTGCTGTACATCTCTAACACTCTAATTTGGAACTACAATATTGGAATAGCAATGTTCAAAATCTTCAATTACTGAATGTAAATACCTTTCTTTTTCAGATGTTGGCCTTCTCTGGAACCTTTTGTTTAAAAATACATATGCAAAGATTAATTGCAATTGAAAAACACCATTTCTATGATGAGCAGTTGTGAGTGCTATCTTTTCCACTGATCTGACAGTTAGGTCAACTCTGCAAAGCTCCAAGACAATGAGGAGACCCTAGGGAATAGACCAGGCAGAAAATGGGCAACTTCTGGTGGCAATTAGACAATGAGTTTGCACAATCTCAACCTGAAACACTTTGTCTAATGCATGTCTCTTCATTAGATGACAGCACATTTATTTTGAAACATGATATTAGTTCAGGAATCTTACATCTCTTTCACATTTAGAAATTAAATAACACTACCAAGAATTGTATTCTATTTGAGAGTTAAGATGTTCTAAGTTGTTAGCCTCCTATTTTCAAACTAATTGGGGTGCACAGTGGCTCAGTGGTTAGCACTGCTGCCTCACAGCACCAGGGACCCAGGTTCGATTCCAGCCTCGGGCAACTGTCTGTGTGGAGTGTGCACGTTCTCCCCGTGTCTGTGTGGGTTTCCTCCAGGTGCTCTGGTTTCCTCCCACAGTCCAAAGATGAGCCGGTCAGGTGAATTGGCCATGCTAAATTGCCCATTAGTCAGAGGGATATGGATCTGGTGGGTTATTCTTCAGAGGGTTGGTGTGGGGCCGAAGGGCCTGTTTCCACACTGTTGGGAATCTAATCTGATAAACAATCTTACACTGTTTTAACTCACTATATCCTTACAAAGAGGGATTCAGTCTTCAATAGTTTTAACATCAAACCTTTCAATAAACTCCCTGGTGGGAGGGGGGAGCTTAGGGTTACTTTCATTTGTTTATCTCAATCACACCCGTTACTATTTTACTCGCCTTTTTCTCAGGTTAAACAAATGTTTGTGTAATGACCAAAGTTGAAGGGGTTACCAGTTCCTTTTCAATCCCATTCTTCATAACAAATTTAAATATACTCATGTGGGCAATTCTGCAGATTTTAGACTGTATCTGTTTTATTAATATAAACCATTCAGCAGGTTTCTTTAGTCAACAACTATAACTAATTTATTACGAGTGACATTTACTCAAATGTATAAAGATTGAAAAAAAGATTGAAGAAAATGATAGCTGTGACTCATGTTTTAACAACCCAATGTAACATGACAAACAAGCCACAAAATACTTCAGATAGAATCAAGACAGATCCCATGGGTGTCACAGCAATCCTTTTCTGGGACTATATCCCCCAGGTCCTTCCTGTTCTCCACAACTCCAACTTTTCATGAACTGTGAGCTTCACCCAGTCAGTGCTGCTCCTGTTTCATTTCCTAAGCCCTAATCTCACTCAAGTGCACAGAACAAAACTACTTCACCATCCTCACAACTGCAGCAGACTGTTAATTGTCCTTGGCTGCTTCCCAGCCCCCACACCTCCCAGGACATTTTTCTGAGCCATAACGCCAACACTTAGCTGTCTACTTAACTTCTAGAACCTCCTCTGAACTCTGACTCCTCTTGACTTCTAAGCTCCAACGACATTAATAATTGCCCACTCTCTGACACTTAGAACCTCGTCCTTAGCTCTAACAGAGCCAATGGCCCTATTTCACCTTGTCAGTAGCACCTTTTAAGAGTTCTGTCTCCACTGGCTCTTCAGGGAGGTGCTGAGGGAGTGCTGCATTGTTGTAGGCATTAAGCTGAGGTACTGCGCACCCCCTCAAGAGGATACATGTGATCCTAACGCACTGACACAAATAAAGGCATTGAAGTTTATTAACAATGAATATTAACAAAGGAAACTCCAGATTATCTGGTCATTATCATATTGCTATTTTGAGGATCTTGCTGTGTGCAAACTATCACAATTGAACCTACCTCCACCAGATTTCTAGATACCATCCCCTAACTACCCGCTGTGTGAAAAAGTATGTTTTTATTCATATCACCTGAATTTGCTTGTCATTTCAAAGTAACTTCTAACTTTAAATTTAAAATCAATAATCTCAGTCTCTTTTAGCATTAGAAGTTACACTCCGAGTTAGAAAGTACATGAACTTTGTAAAATTTAATAAATGAATCTGTCACTGAAATACACCTCAGCTGAGAGAGTCTCGTTAACAGCTGATGGATTCATAGAGTCACACAGCGTGGAATCAGACTCTTCAATCCAACCAGAACACACTGAGCATGTTCCCAAACTAAACTAGTTCCACCTGCCTGCTTTTGGCCTGTACCTTTCCTATCCTTGTACCTATCCAAATGTCTTTCAAACATTGTAACTGTATCTGCATTCATCACTTTCTCTGGCAGCTTATTCCATGCGTGAACCACTCTCTGTGTAAAAAAGTTGCCCATGTTGTTTTTAAATCTTTCTCTTCTGACCTTAAAAATGTACCCCCTAGTTTCCCCCATCTTAGGAAAAAAAAGAGTTTTGTTGTTCACTTTATCAGTACATCTCATCATTCTATCAACCTCAATAAGGTCACCTCTCAAATACCCATGCTAACTAAGCCCCAGCCTATCCAGCCCATTTTTGTAACTCTAACCCTTCATTCCTGGTAACATCCTGGTAAATCTCTCTGAACCCTCTCCAGTTTAATAGTATCTTTCCTATAACAGGGCAATCAGAACTGCACACAGTACTCCAGAAAAGGCCTCATCAACGTCCTGTACAGCCTCAACATAACATCCTATACTCAAAGGTCTAAGCAGTGGCAGCAAGTGTGCTAAACGCTTTCTTACTCACTCGGTCTACCTGTGATGCAAATTTCAAATAATTATAAACCTGAACCCTCGGTCTCTCTGTGCCACAACACTACCCAGGGCCCTACCATTAATTGTTAAAGCCTTGCCCTTGTTTGTCTTACCAAAATGCAATTCCTCGCATTTATCCAAATTAAACTCCATCTGCCACTCCTCAGTCCATTGACCCAATTGACCAAAGTCCTACTGTAATCTTAGATCACCTTCCTCACTGCTCACTATCCCACCAATTTGGTGTCATCTGCAAATTCCTATATTCTCACCTAAATCGTTTATATAAATGACAAATAGCTGTGGACCCAGTACACATCATTGTGGTACAGCGCTGGTCACTGACCTCCAGTCTGAAAAACAACCCTCTACCCTCTATCTCCTACCATAAAGCCAATTTAATATCCAATTGGCAAGCTGTCTCTGAATCTCATGTGATCTAACTTTACTAATTCGTCTATCATCCAGAACCTTGTCAAAAACTTTATTAAAGTCCATGTAAACAACATCTACTGCTCTGTCCTCATTGATCATTTTGGTTACTCCCTCAAAAAACTCAATCAAGTTTATGAGACATGATTGCCCTCGCACAGAACCATGCTGACTATCCCTAATCAATCCTTGCCCCTCCAAATGCCTGCAAATCCTATCTTTCAGAATCACCTCCAAACTATTTACCCAACACCATCCTCATAGCTCTATAGCTCACAGGCTTCTCCTTATAGCCTTTCTTAAACAAACACACAACATTAACCAACCTCTGGTCCTCCCACACCTCTCTCGTGGTTACAGATCTTACACATATTTCTGCTAAATGCCCTGCAATTTCCTCCCTAACTTCCCATAAAGTCCTGGGATACATTTGATCAAGTCCTGGAAATTTATCTACCTTTATGTTTCTAAGATCTCCAGCATTTCCTCTTTGTACTGTAAAATGTTTTCAAAACATCAATATTTATTTCACTGACTTCTCTAGCCTCAATTTCTTTCTCCACAGTAAAAACTGACGTGAAATATTCATTTAATTTCTCTCCCATCTCCTGAGATACAACACTAAAGATGACCTCATTGGGCCTTAAAGGGTCCTACTCTCTCCCCAGTTGTTCTTTAGCTTCTGGTGCTATGGAGACGGGAGTAGTTGGTAGTCATGATTCTCATACATGCAAATATCCAGGAGGAGAAACAAAGATATCTAAAATAAAGCCTTGGCAGTCGATACAGGGAGACATACAATATGTATTGTTTATTCCTCTATTTTCTAATTTATTCCTACAATCTATAATGCTATTATTTCTTTATTTTTCAATTTTTTTTTAAGAATTTGTACTGGGGAATCTGTACCTAGGTACCTCATACCTAAGATAGCACCATAAGTGGCGACTTGTAAACTTTTCACTGTATTCATTTGAGTACATGTGACAACAAAGCTAACTCAATTCAAGTGCATTTTTTTTTAGTGTTCTGAAAGATAAAGGTCAAGCTGAAACTGTCTGCGCTGAATGTAGGAAGGGTGGCAATCTGTGATTCAGATATTATTCAGAGTGGGACTTGTATTCTGCAGTGTTTGGGTTTATTATTATTAGTTCTGTACCACATAATAACATCAAGAAACAGGGACTCAGAAGTCCAAGCAGAGGCTCCTGTGCAGTACTGAGGGATTGCTGCTCTGTCAGAGGGGCCATCTTTCCAATAAGAAGTGAAACCGATGCCTTATCTACCCCCAAGGTGAATGTGAAGGGTTCCCTGGTGTTATTTCAATGAAGGGCAAGGCAGTTATCCAAAGTGCACTGGCTAATATTATCCCTCAACCAAAGTCACATAAACATGGATGACCTGGGCCAGAAACACGTGGCTCTTTCTGGGAGTGTGCTAAGCTCAAATTGGCATTGCATTTATTCCATTACAACAGCAACTACAAATCCAGTGTATTTCAATAGCTGTAATGTACTTTAGAATATGAAACCTGCTAAATCAATGCAAGTCTTCTTTTACACATTCAGGCCCTGAAACATACGGGTGAAATGTTACTGAGTTGCAGTCAGGTGTGCCTTCTAGTTTTGTGATACCTAGTGCCTTTAGTCATAAAATCCATCCATTTTACTGAACATCCATCGTGTTCAATTAAACTGAGGTATTGTAGTTCTTTATCAGGCATCATAAAGAGGAGGAAACAAATAGCACTGACACTTCCCAGGATGGAGTTACTCTATGATCTGTGTTGATAATGCCTTCCGTTTTTGAGGTGAGTTTAGTTGGTCAGACGAGGTACAGACTAAGTGACTGTTTCCTCTAGTTGAAGAGTCTTATAACGGGTGTCGGCATTGAGGATAATCACCATTTAGGACAGAAGTGAGGAGCAATTTCTCCCCTAAAAGGGGTTGTGAGTCTTTGGAATTCTCTTGCCAAGAGCTGAGGAACAATGAGTGTTTATGTATATTCAAGATACAGAAAGATACATTTTTGAACACTAATGAGATTGAGGGATGTGGAGATGGGTGGCAAAGTAAAGTTAGTTTAGTTCAACTATAAGATTGAAAAGTGTGTAACAACCACGTTTTTTCTCCCCTGTATTCTTGATTGCGGATGTAGATGAGCAAATAACTGCTGAAGGCTTACTGTGTGTTTTGAAAACAAGTAACCGTTATACTCATTGTAAGTGCTGTTTACACAGCTGCAAGGTTAAACAGAATAGGTAGCTTGCAGATGAGCTGGAGCCAAGGGTGTGTAGAAATGGAGATTCAGCTGGCAACAAATAACTGATTGGTCTCTGAACTAATGACCTAGTCTCAATGACAAAGGCCTTCTGCCTGCCAACAAAGTCGTGATTGGTTCCTTGGCAGTTGAACAGCTTGGGGCCAGCCATTAATAAGATAATGAGAAGCTCATGAATCTTCATAAGAAGAGAAGCTCTCTCTGTTACTACAAGAAAAAAAAGGTTGACTTCTCCTTCAGCAGTAGCTGTCAGCTGTCTTTTAATTAATAAGTTAGAGAACTTTTTTTAAGCATGACCCAGTCACCCTGCGCTTCCTGCAAACTAATGAAAGCATTCAAAAAGGAAGATCAAGAAGCAGCATTCTCATCAGCATGAGAACCTGTGAAGAGGGACCACTCAACTGACTTTGCAGTCTTTCGCTCCATCCATTATACCATGTTTCTTTTTTTCCGTTTGTGTGACTGTGAGGGTGACTTTTGAAAGGGCTGAGAATTTTAACCTGTAGCGTTACTTACTGACCAGTCATCACTGTTTGCCTGAAGAACACATTTAATTTCTTGCAATAAATAATAATAATTTTTATGTACACATATCTGGTCCATGATTTCTGGCATCCTGGGGCTAAAAGACAGGTAGGTTGGGAATACCGACTTTTTAAAAAAAATCTTTACCTTTTGTGATGACACTGGGAAAATAGCGAGATTTGATTTCCGGAGCATCACCTCAGTGAGGAGGAAGGTGAACCAGCCTTGAGAGACTGACGGTCTGCTCCACTATTTGTCTTCCATATTCTGATGACCCACATGTTTAACTCAAACATGCAGCTTTCTCGTTGTTGACATCAAAATTGTCAATCAGGGTCATTCATTCATCCAGCATCCCAGACAGTGGCAGTTTGAGTTATAGTTATCAGTAAATAGAAGGTGTGTAATTGTAGTGCATTTGCAATGGAGGAAGAAGAAGATTTTTTTTTGAAGTGAGAAAAGCTATACTGTGAGATAAAGCACAGGTCAGAAAGAGTGAGAACTTGTACCAGAAGACAAGGGCGGGTGATTGGGTCAGAGCTGAAAATGTGTTGCTGGAAAAGCGCAGCAGGTCAGGCAGCATCCAAGGAACAGGAGATTCGACATTTCGGGCATAAGCCCTTCTTCAGGAATGATTGGGTCAGACAATCTAATGTTTTACTGCACTGAAAACAGGACCAAGTGCTCCCAGTGGTAAGTACAGCAGTTAGGAAGGCTGTTTGAAACATAAAACTCCATAAAGTCTTGATATTTCTTTCTGCTTTCAATCAGATGATTGGAAACCCAGGGATTCACAAGTGGAGCTCGTTGTGTGTCTGACCATAAAATACTTTGCAAAAGCCATAACTGTGGACTCGGGAAGGGTGATCATTGGGCAATTTCTCCCAATTTGTGATGACAAGTATATTAAGGGACTGAGTGCGTGAAGTTGGGATACAGACCAACCATGATCTCCCTGTTATATAGTCATAGAGACTTACAGCATGGAAACAGACCCTTCAGTCCAACCCATTCATGCTGACCAGATATCCCAATCTAGTCCCATCTGCCAGCACTTGGCCCATATCCCTCCAAATCCTTTCTCTTCATATACTTATCCAGATGTCTTTTAAATGCTGTAATTCTACTAGCCTCCACCTCTTCCTCTGGCAGCTTATTCCATACATGTACCACCCTCTGTATGAAAAATGTTGTCTCTTAGGTCTCTTATATATCTTTCCCCTCTCACCATAAACCTATGCCCTCTAGTTCTGGACTCCCCAACCCCAGAGAAAAGACTTTGTCTACTTACCCTATCCATGCCCCTTATGATTTTATAAACCTCTATAAGGCCACCACTCAGCCTCCGACACTCCAGGGAAAACAGCCTCAGTCTGTTCAGCCTCTCCCTGTAGCTCAAATCCTCCAACCGTAGCTCAAATCCGTGGGTGGCACGATGACACAGTGATTAGCACTGCTGCCTCACAGCGCCAGAGACCTGGGTTCAATTCCCGACTCAGGCGACTGACTGTGTGGAGTTTGCACATTCTCCCCGTGTCTACCTGGGTTTCGTCCAAGTGCTCCAGTTTCCTCCCACAGTCCAAAGATGTGCAGGCCAGGTGAATTGGCCATGCTAAATTGCCCGTAGTGTTAGGTAAATTGGTAAATGTAGGGGAATGGGTGGGTTGCGCTTTGCAAGTTGGTGTGGACTTGTTGGGCCGAAGGGCCTGTTTCCACACTGTAAGTAATCTAATCTAAACCCTGGAAACATCCTTGTAAACCTTTTCTGAACCCTTTCAAATTTCACAACATCTTTCCAATAGGAAGGAGACCAGAATTGCACGCAATGCTCCAACATCCTGTGCAGTCGCAACATAATCTCCCAACTCCTGTTCTCAATACTCTGACCAATAAAGGAAAGCATACCAAACCCCCTCTTCACTACACTATCTACCTGTGACTCCACTTTCAAGGAGCTTTGAACCTGCACTCCAAGGTCTCTTTGTCCAGCAACACTCCCTAGGACCTTACCATTCAGTGTGTAAGACCTGCTAAGATTTGCTTTCCCAAAATGCAGCACCTCGCATTTATCTGAATTAAACTCCATCTGCCACTCCTTCACCATTGGCCCATCTGATCAACATCCTGTTGTAATCTGAGGTAACCTTCTTCGCTGTCCACTACACCTCCAATTTTGGTGTCATCTGCAAACTTACTAACTATACCTCTTATGTTCACATCCTTCAATGGAGGAAGTTAGCCAGGTTGAATCCTCTTACCTGATGCTGTCACCAGAGAGTTTAAGCAGGAAGTGGAAACATGAGCTCCTGGTTTTCAACAGGATTAATAAAATTGCAAGGATTATGGCATGTACCATAAAGTTATGAAAAATACACACAACACAGGCACTCATTCACAACAGACATACAGGCACAGACCAGTTACCACAATGTCCTTACGCAGATCTACACTGCAGTAAAATTATTTAAGGGGAGAAAATGAGGTCTGCAGATGCTGGAGATCGGAGCTAAAAATGTGTTGCTGGAAAAGCGCAGCAGGTCAGGCAGCATCCAAGGAAAGTGCTTTTATTTTCAGGAATGAGGAAAGTGCAGCCCACTTTCCTCATTTCTGAAGAAGGGCTTATGCCCGAGACGTCGAATCTCCTGTTCCTTGGATGCTGCCTGACCTGCTGCGCTTTACCAGCAACACATTTTCAGCAGTAAAACTATTTAAACATGATCTGAGATTGTTGCAACTGAACACTGAACTGATTTTTTTTTGTATTTCTTGCTAGACCCATTCCTAATGGCCATTGAGAAGGGGGAAGAGGGGAGGGGTAGTGATGAATTTTATAGTAGAATAAATAAGGGAGAGCCAGTGGATGTGGTGCATTTGGATTTAAAGAAGACTTTTAATAAATCCCTCAGAAGAGGTATGTGGGCAAAGTCAACGTATATGGGATATGAGCTAACATATTATTATGGATTGAGAATTGATTGGCAAATAGGAAACAAAAGTTGGGATTGAATGGTGTTTCCCTCAGAAGCAGGCAGTGACTAGAAGGGCACCAGAACTAGCAGTGCTTCAGCCAAAGCTATTCACGATCTCTATAAATAACCTGGATGAGGGAACTAAATGCAACTTTTCCAAGTTTACTGATGACACAAAACTCAGTGGGATTGTGAGTTGTGAGGACGCCTAAAGGTGGTTTACAAAAGCTGAGTATGTGGGCAAACACATTGCAGATGCAGTACAGCATGGTTCCATGTGAAGTTATGCACTTCAATGAGAAAAGCAGTAAGTAAAGTTATTATTTAAATGGAGATGTATTGTGGAGTGTGAATGTACAAAGGGATCCGGGTGTTCTTGGAGACCAGTCAGTAAAAGTAGACAGGCAGGTGCAGCATGCAATTGAAAGCAAATGTTACAATGGCCTCCCTTGTAAGAGGATTTGAGTTTAGCAATGTTTTACTACAGTTATACAGGGTCTTGGTGAAACCAGACATGAAATATTATGTGTAACCATGAGAAGACATATTTGCCCAAGAAAGAGTGCAGCAGGGGTTCACTAAGCTGATACTGGGGACTACAGGGTGTCCTATGACAGGAGATTGGTTTGACTGGGCCTGTATTCACTAGAGTTCAGAAGACTAAGAGGATTTCTGTTTGCAATTTATAAAATTCTGATGGTATAGTGCAGATGAGGAAAGGACTCACCTAATGATCTGCTGTCCAGGACATCCTCCATGCATCTTACCAGAGCATCAACATCCGTGTCCTGAAAGACAAGAATACAGCAAGAATAAACCACACAGACCACAGACAGACAGACACACTGACTGACAGACAGAGACAGACAGACTGACAGAAACACTGATGGCAGACTGAGACAGATGGACTGACATACAGACACACTGACAGACTGACTGAGGCAGACAGACTGAGACATGACACACTGACTGACAGACTGTGACAGACTGACAGACACACTGATAGATAGACACTGACAGACAGACTGACAGACTGAATGTCTGACTGGCTGACAGACACATTGACTGACAGACTGTAACAGACACTCGGAGTGACAGACTGTGACAGATTACAGAGACTGACTGACTTACAGATTGACAGAAAGGCAGACTGACAAACAGAAAGACCCATGCCATTAAAATAAGCACAACGAAACTGCAGATGCTTGCGTTGTGTAACAAAGACAGATAGTGCTAGAGAAACTGGCAGCATCTGTCAAGAGGGAAACAGAGTCCAATGACTCTTCATCAGAATGGATGACTGGGCAATGACTATTGTTTCCCACAATGCTTTTCATTCAAGAATGAGAGGTGAAGTTGCTGAAACATAACATCTCGAGGAGCCTTATCAGGGTAGATGCTGAGAGCGTGTTTCCTCATCGAGTCATAGATTCAAAGAGGTATACAGCAAATATCCCAAATTAATCTGGTCCCATTGTCAGTACTTGGCCCAAATCCCTATAAACCCTTCCTATTCATGACACCTAGGGACATTGTTTAAAAACAAAATGTCTTCTTTTTACGACAGAGACAAGAAGGATTGCCAAACTGTGGAATTCCCTTCCCCAGAGATCAGTAAGGGCTGCGGTATTGAATTTATTTAAGGCTGAGTTAGTTCGATATTTGATACAGAAAGATGTCAAGTGATTGAGGATCAGGGTGGGGGGGGGGGGCGCACAGAGATGTCAGTGGGCTTGAGCCCTCAACAAGGCCAGCTGTGACCTTATTATATGGCAGAATAGGTTTGAAGGGCAGAGTGGCCTAATCCTGCTCCAAGGTCCTTTGTTGCAACGTCCAATAATGTCTGTTTCCAAAAGTCATTACTCACTGCCATCAGTTAGTCTATGAATTATTGCAAACCCCAGGCTGTTTAGAAAACATTATTATATCAATATGTTCCAGGTTCATTGTCCGTTGTAAATCCTACACAGACATCAGTTTCTTTGAAAAATGCCAGCTCGTCTAAAAATATTCTTCTCATTTAGTAAACGGTGGAAAATTGACTTGTAATTATATCTTATCTTCAATGACTGAAATACTTAATGAAGATGACAGAGTATATTTTATTTCTGGCTGCATATTGCAGAAGTATATCAGCAAACTAAATACCTTTTAAGACAAGCAGTTGCACTGTAGGCTTTACTCATTGAAGCTTAAACTAAATACATAGTAACATTGAACTGAATATATATGTCACTTTTACTGAGAACTCATATTCATACTTTAATTAAAAACGCATATAATACAGCAATAATTGTCAGCCAGCCAAGGATATAATTGCAATTTATATTTGCCTGTAAGAAATAAAAGAAAATGGAACAGTCTTTTTTTTTTAATTTCAATTTTAGGATAAATGCTATGATGTTTGACACACTGGAAGGAAATATGGTTCACAGGGTCAATTGGTCCTAAATTGTCGATCCTGTTACAATGCTCAAAACTTCACCCTCTTCAAGGGTCAGCTCCTTTGGCCTTTGAAGCAGGAGGCTGTGGACCCAAGCCCCGCAACAGGACACAACCCTCCAGGCTGATAGCCCGGGGCAGTACTGAGGGAGTGCTGCATTGTCAGGGAAGCCGTCTTTCATGCTGGACGTCAAACTGAGGGCCTATCCCCCCACTCTGGCCGATGTAAAAGATGCCACGGTGCAACGTTGAGGAAGTGGAGACACCCCCACCCTCACCCCGGTGCCTTAGCCAATGCGTATTCGATCAACATTACGAAAGCTAACTGGGTTATTTGGCCATTATCATTCTGCTGCTTCTGGGAGAAAGCTGGGTATAGTCTGTCAGGTGCATTTACTACATGTCAACGCCGCAAAAGAATTTCACGGTCTGTAAAGTAGTTTGAGAGATCTGCTGGTTATCAACAGCTACAGAATGATGCACATTTTTCCTTTATCACTTACTATTCCATAGTTTCTAAAATCAATTATAAAACAGCTCTGACCTACATAAGAAATAGGAGCTGGGGCAGGTTATTTGATGATTTGAGCTTGCTCTCCAGTCCATTAGACCACAGCTAATCTTCGGTCTCAACTCCATTTCCAACCCACTGCCCATACCTCTCAATTTCCACAATCTGTCTTTCCCAATCTTCAACTTACTCATCGACGGAGCATCAACAACTCTCTGGGAAAGAGAATTCTAAAGATTCAGAACTCTTTGAACATTTTCCTCATCTCTTCCCTAATTAATCCCTTAAGCTGAGTTTGAGCCACCCAGCTCCCTACCTTCTCCACCTCATTCCATGGATCCACTGGTCAGAAAAAATAACCATATGTTCATAAGACATAGGAGTATAAATAGGCCATTCGGCTCCAGCAATCATGCCTGATCTCAGTGTTTACCCTGTCAAGCCCTTTTAAAATCTTATTTATCTCAATGAGGTCTTCTAAACTCCAAACAATGTAAAACCAATTTCATTGAACCATTTAACAAGACCAATTCTCTTATCCCCAGAACCAACCTAGTGAAACATTACTGTTCCACCTTAAAACACGGGGAAACCAAAGCTGTAAGAAATGGTCCAGGTGTGGTCTCACCAAAGCTCTGTACAATTGTAGCAAAAGCCTCCCCTAATCCAATCCCCGTCAGTTGTTACTTCTATCATAGTGTGAATCATTCCTACTTTCTGACCCTAGCTTTGTTCAGTTACCTCATGATGCAGAGACACACCATCATGTGTTGGACACGTAACCACTTTAAGCTGTTCTAGTATTCGGTGAAATCATGGCTGGACTGCAATATAATATACAAGCCTCTACCCAGATACTTGGTAAATGTGGCTGCGCCTGATGCTTAGATTCCATATGGAATACCACATGCCTGCTCATATGCTCTGCAAGTGGCAAATTCGGTGTCTTCATCTGAGTCCTTCATCTCCAGGGTTTCATCAGAGCAAGATTCGAAGCCATCTTCGTGATAAAATTCTTCTGCTGTTGCAGGGTCTTCCGGGATCTCTGAAACAGAAGATTAAGACAACTCATGAGCTTTCAATTATCCCCATATAATTCATGCAAGACACGTCTTCCCTCAGACTCCACCTGAATATGCTTTGATCCCCTTAACTTTCAGTTGTACCCAAATCCTTTGGGATGAATAATTGGCCCAAGAAGATTTTAAGTTTTATTCAGCTGAAGCCCTAAATTCCACGCTTTCTGATGAAGTAGCATTCTGTTCGTTGTCCAACAGCAGCATGTTTTAGCCTCCTGTGTGTGTGTGTTTTTCTTCCAATGGTGGGCTTGCTAAGGACTGTAGGCTAGTGATAAGCTGACATTGCGAGAATATGCATCAAAAAGTGTGACGTAGGAAAGGCACAGCATGTCAGGCAATATCCAAGGAATTCCTGATGAAGACCTTATCCTCGAAACATCGACTCTCCTGCCCCTTGGATGCTGCCTGACCAGCTGTGCTTTTCCAGTGCCAAACTTTTTGACTTTGATCTCCAGCATCCACAGTCCTCACTTTCTCCCATTGTGAGAACATGCTCCCAAAAGGTAGCTCCACTGTTGCAGGATGTCTGGATCTGAAGGCTCTGAGGGATTATACACTAAGGAGCAAACAACTTTCTACTTTACTCTCATTAATGTGGAATTAATTATTCCAGCTAGCAACTAATTGGTGCCATGGTATCTTCAGCACATTAAAAACTTGTCTGCAGGAATGCTGTAGAGTAAGAACATAACTTGCCCTTCAATAGTGCCTTGTAAAACATCAAAGTGGCTAATAACTTTTGAAATTACAGTATATCCAAAATGTGCGTCACACAGTGAAAGAATGGCGATATATTTCCAAGTCAGGATGGTGAGTGGCTCGGAGGGAAACTTGCAGGGAGTGGTGTTCCTGCGTGTTTGTTGTCCTTGTCCTTCAAGGAGGCAGAGCTTATGGTTTTGGAAGGGTTTGTCGAAGGACAACACATTGAGCTGATAAATGCAGCCCAGGCGGGAGCAAGTGCTACACACTGATTCATATCTTGCTATGATTAATGGGGATAAGGCTGGAGTACTGAAGCCTTAAAAAAAACACATTCAGGAACTTGGGATTAAAATCTGAAGCTAACGTAAAGGTCAGTAACCTTAATTGAGCTGCCTGGAAACCCCTTCCCTTCGCTTCCCACCTTTCCATTTTACTTATTCAGACCCTTACTTAGCAACAATGAAGAATTTCATGGTCAAATTAACTTGAAGAATACTCAAGGGATGGCGATTTTTTTTTTAAAGCTCCTTCCCTTGTCAGCTGTTTTCATGAGCTAAACTTATCTTCATTAGAACCGTCTGACCAGGAAACCCATTGGGACATAATTAAACTGCTGCAGAAAGCTTGAGAAAAAGAAGGCAGGTGGAGAAAAATGACTTTTGCAGGAACTTGAGTGCATTTTGTACAAACTCAAAATGTGGATTTCAGAAATATTGGGCCCAAATTCGTTCATAAAGTTGTGTCCTTTACTCTCCTTAAATCCATTGGAGAGTATCTATCATGCAAAGAAAATAAATCCAGATTAGTCTGGACTTTCTGGTCTTTGGACGTACCCCACAAGCAATGTGTCAGGGTCCTTCACTGGTATGGAGGTATTACCTGGGAATTTTAAATATCTGATATCACCTCCTTATCATCCAAACCGTCAAAATCCTCTGATAATGTTCCCATTTCTACCCAGAGGCCGAGATATCAAGTGCATTCTGACTTAGTCACCTGGCGAGTTAGCCAGGAAATGTTAGGAGAACTGCTACCACTTTCTGCGTGACTATACTATTGATAACTTCCATTGCATCTGCCGTCCAACTCCCTGACAATTCCCAATCACCTAACAACTCCTCCCCCAACCTTATCCAATGACACCTTACCTTGGCCGACTTAGCTACTCCCTCAACCGCTCACCCAGGCAGACGAACTTTCTGACCCACTGAATAATTTCTCAGCACTATAACTGTCTACCCCATGGACTTGCCAACCTCCCCGATACAATCTATCACCTCACTCATGCAGCTCCCATCCTACCCCCTCATATCCACCTCTCTGAAACAATAAATTAACCACTGAAACAGCCCAGGACATTCGGCCTCAGACTTTTGGGCGACTATCCCCCAAGGTTGACTTCGGGACAAGCGACAACGAGCAGAGGCTGATAGCCAAGTTCGATATCTATGGGGATAGCCTCAATGGAAACTTGGGTTCATATCACACTACAGGTGACGCCATTGCACTGTACATTCTCTCACACACATGCACACAAGTGCACACAAACACACTCCTACAGATCCATACACTCATATAGACCCTCTCTCATACATAAATTTTCTCTCATATGCTCACACATACACCCCCCCCCACGCTCACACCCACACATGCACCCTCTCACAGACTTACACCCCATTACACTCACACACATATACACACTCTCTCACAGCTCTACACACATATGTACACACACAGCCACATGATCACACTCACTCTGTCTCCCCTGGATGTACACATACATAGTTTATGGGGTGAATTTGTACTTGCAGAATTACATTTAGTTTTGCTCAAAAACTGCATAAATCCAGGTAAGATTTTGTAAATTCCACTTTAGAAATAGAATCATTGGGACAGACAGACTTTAACCTCCCACCTTCAATGCAGTATCTGAGCTGAGATGGCACCTATTTTTAAAGCTAACTTGAGAATGTAGCATTAAAAAAGTGCTGGGATTTACACATGAAAAAACCAAAACTAACATGGTCATTCTAAAAGATGAAAGACTTAACAAATAATCTGGTTTTTTTCAATATTTCATTTCAGTGGCATCTTTTGCTATACATTTTGTGTCGTATGATCTTATACTCCACAACCATCTGATGAAGGAGCAGCGCTCAAAAAGCTAGTGCTTCCAAATAACCAAAATCCAGAACGTTAGAGTTAATTCATAAAACCTTTACATTGTGGAAACAGGCCATTCGGTCCAACCTGACCCTCCAAATGGCATCCCACCAAGACCCACCAATCCTATATCTTATCCCTGTAACCCCATATTTCCCATGGCTAACACATCTAGCCTGCATATCCCCGGGGAATTTAGCGTGATCACCTCACTCTAACCTGCACATCTTTGGATTGTGGGAGGAAACTGGAGCACCCAGGGGAAACCTACACAGACACAGAACATGCAAATTCCACACAGACAATCAGTGGAGGCTGGAATCAAACCCAAGTCCCTGGCACTGTGAGGCAGCAGTGGTAACCACTGAGTCACCAGGCCATCCCTTTGAAGTGTGGATGCCATTACAATGTAGGAAACAAGTCAGTCAATTTGTATACAGCAAGCTCCCACAAACAGCAGTGCGAAAGGGAAACGATAATCTGCTTTTGTAATTGAAGGATAAACATTAGACAGGACTTAATGAATAAACTCGAAAGCTCTCCTTCCAAAGAATGAATCTTCAACATTGACCAACTAGATGGTATAGGTTTTGGGTGAGAGCGGAAAAATTTAAAAGGGACCTAAGGGGCAACGTTTTCACCCAGAGGGTGGTGCATGTATGGAATGAGCTGCCAGAGAAAATGGTGAAGGCTGGTACAATTGCAACATTTAAAAGACATCTGAATGGGTATATGAATAGGATGAGTTTAGAGGGATATCGTTCAAGTGCTGGCAAATCGGACTAGATTAGGTTACGATATTTGGTCGGCGTGGATAAGTTGGACTGAAAGGTCTGTTTCTGTGCTGTACATCTGTATGACTCTATGACTCTAGAGGACAAATGGACCCTCAGTTTATTCAAAAATTGTGTACCTCTGACAGTGCAGCAGTCCCTCAGTACTGCAGCATCAGCCTTGACCTTTGCACTCCAAGACCCGAAGTAGGACTTAAACCAAGGCCCCGTTAACCTAACGCACAATGTGCAGTCAACTGAGTCACAGCCGACATCAGGCTACTGTGTAATGTTGACACTTGCTAATCGTTGCTCCTAAATTTTATTTCCATTGAAATCTCGTGGGAACCATTTAAAGGTCAACTAAATCAAAGTCACAATGGAGAATCACATGATGCTGGGTGGCACCAAATCCATTTTGATCGCTAAGCAAAGTTTCTGCACAGAACGGAACCAAAATCCCATCCACCTTCGAATCATATATTATTTATGCCTGTCAGTTCGATTTTCTTGGTGTGAGACTTTTAAGGTGGCTTCAGTTCAGGGATTGTGATATTATATTTAATTGTGTCATTGCTTATAACCTGTCATCTTGTTCTAAGCCAGGTATTTATCCAGTTGTCGTGCTTGTTCATTAACACAACATTAAGCATTTTCACTGAGAGTTATTGCACTATTCTTGCAGAGTCACTGAACTTTATTGTCCTTGGAGCACAGAAACCATCTGCCACTATGCCAATATCACTCAAAGTAAAATTTAAAAATCGCTCCTCACTATATAATTTCTGTTGTGCCTGCTGACCTGAAATCAGAGGCATTGCAGAATAACAGAATCATGATTTGCAAACTATTCACAGCAAAAAAAAAGTACACATTCATCCCAACTGGTCTGTGCTGGTGACAATGCAACTGCTGGGAATCTTACATCTAACCCCATCAACACATCCTCCTATTCCTTGACAAAAAATAGAAATTGGTGGAAAAGCTCAGCAGGTCTGGCAGCATCTGTGGAGAGAAATCAGAGTTAACGTTTCAGGTCGAGTGATCCTTCCTCCTATTCCTTTCTACTTCTTACATTTGTCTACCTTTCCTTTCATATATTTATGATATCTGCCTGGGCGGCACGGTGGCACAGTGGTTAGCACTGCTGTCTCACAGCGTCTGAGATCCAGGTTCAATTCCTGACTCAGGCGACTGACTGTGTGGAGTTTGCACGTTCTCCCCGTGTCTGCGTGGGTGTGCTCCGGTTTCCTCCCACAGTCCAAAGATGTGTGGGTCAGGTGAATTGGCCATGCTAAATTGCCTGTAGTGTTAGGTAAGGGGTAAATGTATGGGTGGGTTGCGGGTCGGTGTGGACTTGTTGGGCCGAAGGGCCTGTTTCCACACTGTAAGTAATCTAATCTCCCAGTGGTAACAAGTTCCATATTCTCTAAGTGAAGGAGTTTCTCCTGAATGGATTTATCAGTGACCACCTTATACTTGCAGCCTTTGGTTCTGCTCTCACTCACAAGTGGAATTAGTTTTTCTACCTCAACCTTCTCGATTCCTTTACATAATCTTATAGACTGGAATAAAATCGAAATATTGCAGATGCTGAAAATCTGAAACAAGTACAGAGAATGCTGGAGGAACTTGGTAGGTGCGCCAGCATGTGTGGAGAGAAAGCAGAGTTAATGTTTGGGGTGACCCTGCTTCAGAACAGAGTTAATGTTTCAATCCAGTCTGACTCTTCCTCAGAATTCTCAGAAAAAAACTCTTCTTTTTTTCTCTCTCCACAAATGCTGCCATATCGGCTGAGTTTCTCTGTATTTGTTTATAATCTTATCGACTGCCATCAGTGGTCCTTCTGCATTCCCTTTCCAAGACAAGACAGCTCCAGCCTCTCAACAGGTAAAAGCTGTCAGCTCCTGTTATCATCCTAATCAATATTGTATGTGCTTCTGTGTGTTTTTTTAAAATATAGAGACCAGACCTTTTTACATTAGTCAGCAAAACAATTTTCAACGCAAATTCAGCACCAAATCTTGGTTAATAATATATGACATATTTTACCAAATGATAAATGTTGGGAAAAGGGAAGAGTGACAGGACATCATAAATAAAGAAACCCCTTAATAAGAAAACAGAGAGGGTCAGGTAAAGATTGAGGGACAGAACTAGTCTCTCAGCCAAAAATGCAGTCATAAATCTGAGACCAGTTAAGTTAGGAGCCATGGTCTACAAGGAGTATAGACATCCCCCTCCATTAGAGAGAGCCAATTGGACATATATAGCACAAGGATATCCACTGTACCAGTGGGGAGTAAGGAGAAAAGGCAGTGTATAAATGAACTACCACAGCCAGCCTAAGGATTGAACCTGTGGTGTGGCCTTACCTGAGACCAATGCAATTCTGCAAACCAGGAATAAAGGATATGGATGAAGGCAGTTGAGTGGAGTTAAGGTACTGATCCGTGATGAGCTGATGGAGTAGTGAAACAACTTCAAGAGGTTGAATAATGTAATTGTGTTCCTATGTGCTGAAACTGTCAGTTCCAGAATAATAAAACAAACAACGACAGATGCTGAAGGTCAGTAATGAAAACGGAAATCACTGGAGAAACTCAGCAGGTCTGGCAGCTGTGGAGAGAAAGCAGAGTTCTTCAGAAAATATTTGCAACCAAAAATAACAAGGCATTCTGAAAAAGAGTCACTGACTTGAAACGTTGACTCTGCGTTCTCTCCACAGATGCTACCAGATCTGCTGAGTTTTTCTAGCAATTTCTGTGTTTGATTGGTTCCAGAGTCTGACCAAAGAACTTTTTATCCAATGATGGGAAGGTGCCGGTGTTGGACTGGGGTGGCTGAGGTCAGAAGCCACATGACACCAGGTTATAGTCCAACAAGTTTATTTGAAATCACAAGCTTTCAGAGCGCTGCTCCTTCGTCTGATGAAGTCAGTTCACCCGATGAAGGGACAGCATACGAACGCTTGTGACTTCAAACCTGTTGAACTGTAACCTGGTGTCATGTGACCTCTGACCTTCTCTATCCAATGATTGAGATTAGTTGTATAAAATCCTTTCTATAGAGCTGTCCTTTCAATTACAACTCATTTAATTAATCCCAAATCCTCCTGTGAGCACAATATTTTTTAAAGTTGATTAAGGAGTACAGGATAATGACTCCTGTGAGTTAAAAGTGACAATGCTTTAACAAGCTTTGTGAGTTGTTATCATGGGATTTATAGATGTAGCTTCAAAAAAAGCCTCAAGTGACATGAGATGTCTGTTTGGCGAGGAGATTAAGGATTAGGATCACAGAATCTTTCACAGCAGAGAAGGAAGCCATTTGGCCAATCAGCTCCACTCAAGTCACAGAATGAAGACTGAAACAATTACACAGAGAACACTGGAGAAATTCAGCAGCTCTGGCAGCAACTGTGAGGGAAAGCAAAGTTAATATTTCAGGTCCAGTGACCCTTCTTCGGGAACTATGAATGATGAGGAGGTGCCTGTGTTGGACTGGGGTGGACAAAGTTAAAAATCACTCAATACCAGGTTATAGTCCGACAGGTTTATTTGGAGGAGGTGGTATGTGTACTAAAGACAGGGTGAGGAGAAAGAAGGGTAGGTTAGGTGGAGATAAAGCCCAGAGGCAGAGAACAGCAGTTGGGCAGACAATGGGATGGATTATGGTGAGTTGAGAATATAGAACATAGGACATAGAACAGTACAGCATAGAACAGGCCCTTCAGCCCACGATGTTGTGCCGACCATTGATCCTCATGTAAGGTAAACCTAATGTACGAACCCTCAAATTTCTGTGACCATATGCATATCCAGTAGTCTCTTAAATATCCCCAATGACCTCGCTTCCACAACTGCTGCTGGCAATGCATTCCATGCTCTCACAACTCTCTGCATAAAGAACCCGCTTCTGACATCCCCTCTATACTTTCCGCCAAACAGCTTAAAACTATGACCCCTTGTGTTAACAATTTCCGCCCTGGGAAAACATCTCTGGCTATCAAGTCTATCTATGCCTCTCATTATCTTGTACAGAAGAGCTGATAATAGGGCCTATTAGTTGGTGCAAGTGGTTGGCTGCGATGAAGGCAGCCAATATGATGACAGGGCCTGGGGTGTGGGGTGGGTAAAGGACATGGAAGAAGGTGTTCATGTTCTAAGATTATTGAATGTAATACTGAGTCCTGAAGGCTACAGGGTCCCCAAATGGAAAATAAGATACAGATCTTCCAGCTTAGACATAAGACATAAGACATAGGAGTGGAAGTAAGGCCATTTGGCCCATCGAGTCCACTCAGCTTGCACTGAGCTTCACTGGAGCACAACAGCAAGCCTGAGACACAAGGATGTTGACCAGGGAATACAGTGGTCAGTTGAAATGGTGGGCAACTAGAAGGTCTGCAAAGCAATCAGCCAGTCAGAATTTCACCTGTCCAATGTAGAGAAGATCACATTGTGAGCAGCAAATGCAGCGAGGTGCAGGTAAATCACTGCTTCACCTGGAAGGTGTATCTGGAGCCTTGGATGTTGAGGAGACAGGAGATAAACAGGCAATTGTTACACCTTCTGTGATTGCAGGGGAAGAGGTCATGGGGAGGTGTTGGGAGGGGAGGGAATATGTATCTGGTGGTGGCATCCCACTGGAGGTGGCAGAAATGGTGGCCCAAGGATACCATATGCAGGTGGAATGGTGGATGAGGACAAGGGGGACCCTGACACTGTTGTGGATAGGAAGAGAGGGGGTGAAGGCAATGGGGGGAGTGAGATGGGTCGAACCCAGCAGAAGGCCTAGTCAACTACGGTGCTGGGGAATCCTTGGATGTGGAAGAAGGTGGACATTTCCGAGGCCTCCATGTTGAAGTTGGCATTATTGAAACAGATGCGACGGAGACTGAGGAGCTAGGAGAATGGAATGGAGTCTTTATAGGAAGCAGGGTGTGAGGATGTATAGTCAGGAGTCAGTGGGTTTACAGTGAATAACGGTGGCCAGCCTATCCCCAGAAATAGAAACAGAAATATCGAGGAAGGGAAAGGAAACGTCAGAGATGAAGACCTGGTGATGGTGAGAGCAGGGTGGTAATTGGAAGCAAAATTGATAATTTTTTATTCCAGACAAAAGAGGAAAGTACACCGATGATACCATCAATATACCAGAGAAAGAGTTGTCGGTGGAGGCCAGAATACGACTGGAACAAGGAATGTTCTACATACCCCACAAACAGACAGGCACCACTGGGGCCCATGTAGGTACCCATGGCCGCCCTCTGACCTGAAGATCGAGAGCGGAGTTAAAAGGGAAGTTTTTCAGGGGAAGTAAGGGCTCGGCCGGGCGGAACAAAGTGGTGGCAGGGGGGTGGGGATGGTTCAGAATGAAGACTACGAGATGGAGTATAGATCCAGATCACTCATTGATCAGATTGAATCACAGAATAGGCTCAAGGGTTGGAAATGCACACAACTGTCCCTGGTATTCACATAAAACCTAACAAACTGTGCGGCTGAATGGTGAAGATTGAAAATGCACTGAGTTAATCAACTGAAGCCATAATCTTAGAAGTTAAAGTACGCTGATAGATATCCCTACCCCCTCCCTACTCCATATTTTACATATTCAAGTCCATCTCTAACATTTATGAAGAATTTTATGGTAAAATTAACTGGAAGAATATTCGATGGATGGTAATATTTTTAACACCCTTCTCTTGACAGCTGATTTTATGAGTTAAACTTATCTTCATTAGAAATGTCTGACCAGGAAACCAGTTGGGAATTAATTAAGCTGATGCAAAACCCTTCAGAAAAACAAAGGGAAGAAGAGAAAACTTACTTTCTGGTTAAACAAAAACAGTTCTCCCAAGCCATTCCCTCTGATGAACAGTGTTGTGGATGAGACAATGCAGCAATCAGTTTAATTTACAAAGTGCAAATTTGTAACATATCCTTTTGTGAGGCAACAGTTTTAGATTAAATCTGCTAATTCTCCAGGCACTTAACTCAGTTTATACGCTTCCAGTATCCCTGCTTGTTACTTTCCCTGGGATTATCTCAGTACTATTAGCTCTCTAGATTGAGAAACTTGCAATTGAGTCCAACCATCCAGAGACATTACACCTCAATGTGTCACACAACATCAACAATTTACATAGAACCTTTAATGAAGCCAAAAGTCTCAAGATGTTTCACAGCACTATTATAGAGCCCACAGCACAGAAACAGAGCCTTTCAATCCAACCAGTCCACTTTGACCATGTTCCCAAACTAAACTACTCCCACCTTGGTCCATATCCCTTCAAACATTTCTTATTCATAAACCTGTCCAAATGTCTTTCAAACGTTGTAACCTGTACCTGCATCCACCATTTCCTCTGGAAGTTCATTCCACCCATGAACCACTGTCTATGCCAAACAATTGTCCTTCACATCTTTCAAAATCTTTTTCCTTTTATCTTTATGCCCTTAAATCTTGAAATTGAAAGTGAAATTAAATTTAGAATTAAATTAAATTAATTATGCTTAAAAAAAATGAAACTTGCCATAATTTGGCTAAGGGTTCTTTTCTATCTGTGGGGCTTAGTCGGTTTTCTTGTCACAAACTTACCTCAGTAATTAACTGTCACATGACTATGGCGCCATCCTCGTCTGATGCTAGCCTAATTCTCCCATTGGCTGGAGCTGGAGTATTCACCAATTCCCGGAATACCCAGCATCCCTGGGGGCGGGCACCATCTTGAAAAGGCCATTACACGCACAGCTAAACACAGTCTGTCCAGAGCTGCCTTGCAGTGGTCAGTGGCATCTGCCTGGAAATGGGCACACTGCTTGGTGGGCAGGGACATGGAGCCCCTGGAGATGGTGCGGAGGACGGACATTGTCTTCCTCCGGGAGCAGCAGAGGAGTCCATGACAGCAGAGCCATCCAGCCTGGTCTGAGCTCGCCACAGTGTGGGGGGAGGGGGTCTCAGTCACCTTGAGTACTTGCTCCACTCTGCGAGGGGAAATACCACCATCTTCTCTCTGCCAATCCCTCACAGCCACTCTATCTGAATTACTGCACATACCTCCCACTGAGGCTCACACACTCTGTCCCCTCTCTCACTCTCATTAGTCCAACCACCTCCCGGATTCTTTCAACCCCGTATGCCCTCTGCACTGTCTAGCTACTTGCGCTGGACAGCACCTCAGCTTTCCACCTTCTTTTGAGGCTAAAGTGGCTCCCCGCTGACGGTGTGAACCAATTCAATTCCTTTCCCTTACAGCTTCAATGGCTCTGATCAGCATTGCACACAATCTTTAAGGTGTGTTCTGTTATTGAGCTCTACATTCCCCTCCGGCTGATACTTTACTAGTCTCAGATTGAAGGCTAGAGCTAAATTACTTTCAAGATGACTCTGAAACAAGTTTATTTCACTGTATACTCAAACCACATTTTAGGGAGAAAGGAATAATAGAATCATAGAATCCCTGCAATGTGGCAGCAGACCATTCGGCCCATCAAGTCCACACTGCCCCTCCAAAGAGCATCCCACTCAAGCTACCCTCTATCTCTGTAACCCTGCATTTCCCATGGCTAATCCACTTAACCTGCACATTCCTACACACTATGGGCAATTTAACATGACCAACCCACTAATCCTGCATATTTTTGGACTGTGGGAGGAAACCGGAGCACCCGGAGGAAACACACACAGACACAGGAAGAATGTGCAAACTCCACACAGACAGTCGCCCGAAGCTTGAAACAACCCCGGGACCCTAGTGCTGTGAGGCAGCAGTGCTAACCACTGAGCCACCAGGCTACCCTATTATTATTGTTATGCCTATTTATAATTTTTACAAAATGGAGTTCATTGCAACATTTAAGAGGCATCTGGATGGGTATATGAATAGGAAGGGTTTGGACGGATATGGGCAAGTGCTGGCAGGTGGGACTAGATTGGGTCGGGATATCTGGTCGGCATGGACGGGTTGGACCGAAGAGTCTGTTTCCGTGCTGTACATCTCTATGACCCTATGACTCTATTTCACAAGCGAATTATCGGGGAGACATTACCATGGTGGTAAAATCAGTAGAGCAGTAACACAAAGGCGTAGGCAAAGGCTCTGTGGGAAAATTGTCCAAATTCATTAATGGAAGATGGGGAAATTCAAGGGCGGCACGGTGGCACATTGGTTAGCACTGCTGCCTCACAGCGTCAGAGACCCGGGTTCAATTCCTGACTCAGGCGACTGACTGTGTGGAGTTTGCACATTCTCCCCGTGTCTGCATGGGTTTTCTCCGGGTGCTCCGGTTTCCTCCCACAGTCCAAAGATGTGCAGGTTAGGTGAATTGGCCATGCTAAATTGCCCATAGTGTTAGGTAAAGGGGTAAATGTAGGGGAATGGGTGGGTGGGGGTTCGGTGTGGACTTGTTGGGCCGAAGGGCCTGTTTCCACACTGTAAGTAATCTAATCTACGTCTACTTCAAATTCAATCTAAAGACAGCCATGTGACACTATTAATTGCTGATTAATCTGATTCACCAATGTCCTCCAGGGAAGAAAATTTGCCATTATTACCCCAGGTGACTCCAGACTCACAGCAAAATAGTTGACTCTTAACAGCCCTCTGGGCATTTAGTAATGCTGGTGTAGTCAGTAGTGTCCTCCACCCATGAATGAAGTTAAAAGACTGCATAATTGTCATTATTAACCTTAATTATTAACATGGTTTTATTTCGTTCATTGCAATACTGTAATAACTGGGCCTGGGTGATGATCAGTGAATTATCATTTCCTGATCTCTTTCAGATTCCCTTGCAGTTTGTCCTCAGTTTTTTCCTTCCATTCTGGGCTTCCGTTTTGGATTTTACATTCCGTTGTTGTGCTCAGCAGCAGACTCCGATCTGGTTCTTTCTGGAACTAGTTGAAAGTGAGGACTGCAGATGCTGGAGATTAGAATCAAGAATGTGGTTCTGGAAAAGAACAGCAAGTCAGGCAGCATTGGAGGAGCAGGAGAATCAACGTTTCGGGCTTAAGCCCTTCAACAGGAATGAGGCCATTCTTTCTGGAACTTCTTTCTGGAACTGCACAGCTACTGGATGGTACTTGCAATCCATTTCAAAGAGCTGCTCTAGAATTAGAGTCAACACTAATGTCTGGGAGACAGCAATGATTCCCCTCCCCACACTTTGTATGATGTTTGAACAATCTCCCAGTGTCTGCATGGGTTTCCTCCCACTGTCCAAAGATGTGCAGGTTAGGGTGAATTGGCCATACTAAGTTGCCCATAGTGTTCAGGGATGCACAGGTTAGGGGCATTAGTCAGGGGTAAATGTAGAGTAATAGGGTAGGGGTGCAATTCTGGATGGGATACTCTTTGGAGAGTCAGGTTGACTGGTTGGGCTGAATGGCCTGTTTCCACACGGTAGGGATTAAATGAAAATGAGAACTTGTTGCATGTTAGAAGAAAGCAAGGTACTTGAATTAATCTATGCTCAATTCAGAAGAATGAACTATGCTGAGAAGCAAATCTGTTGAGACCAAAAACAGGAAAGTGTTTTTCTCAATTCTCCCATTATTTGAATTCATTGCCACTTGTTTGTGTGTTCAGACTGGTTCCTGTTATAAAACAGCTCACTCTTCCACTCACTGATTCTTCCCCCTACAGGTTAGGTCTCAAGGTAAAATCTGTCAAGTCTGCTTGCCAGGTAGAAACCTCAAAATAAGATAGATGTTGCAAAGGCCAAAAACTTAACCCTTTTTTTTATTCTCAGTTATTTTGTAAAACACGTTTTAAAAAGCAATCCACATTATAGGAAAAATGCAATTGCAGAGAGAGTGCAGAGGAGATTCAGCAGGAGATTGCCTGGGCTGGAGCGATTCAGCGATGAAGGGAAACTGACGGGCTGGGGTTGTATTTCTCAGGACAGAGAAAACTGACGGGAGGACCTGACTGAGGGGAGGACCTGACTGAGGGGAGGACCTGACTGAGGGGAGGACCTGACTAAGGGAAGGACCTGACTGAGGGGAGGACCTGACTGAGGGGAGGACCTGACTGAGGGGAGGACCTGACTAAGGGGAGGACCTGACTAAGGGAAGGACCTGACTGAGGGGAGGACCTGACTGAGGGGAGGACCTGACTGAGGGGAGGACCTGACTAAGGGGAGGACCTGACTAAGGGGAGGACCTGACTGAGGGGAGGACCTGACTGAGGGGAGGACTTGACTAAGGGGAGGACCTGACTGAGGGGAGGACCTGACTGAGGGGAGGACTTGACTAAGGGGAGGACCTGACTGAGGGGAGGACCTGACTGAGGGGAGGACCTGACTGAGGGGAGGACCTGACTAAGGGGAGGACCTGACTAAGGGAAGGACCTGACTGAGGGGAGGACCTGACTGAGGGGAGGACCTGACTGAGGGGAGGACCTGACTAAGGGGAGGACCTGACTAAGGGGAGGACCTGACTGAGGGGAGGACCTGACTGAGGGGAGGACTTGACTAAGGGGAGGACCTGACTGAGGGGAGGACCTGACTGAGGGGAGGACCTGACTAAGGGGAGGACCTGACTGAGGGGAGGACCTGACTAAGGGGAGGACCTGACTGAGGGGAGGACCTGACTGAGGGGAGGACTTGACTAAGGGGAGGACCTGACTGAGGGGAGGACCTGACTAAGGGAAGGACCTGACTGAGGGGAGGACCTGACTGAGGGGAGGACCTGACTAAGGGGAGGACCTGACTAAGGGAAGGACCTGACTGAGGGGAGGACCTGACTGAGGTGTACGAAGTTCTGAGGGGCATAGGCAGGGTAGATGGTGAGCATAATTCCCCTCAGAGGGCACAGTTTAACGATAAGGAGCAGGAGGATTTGAGAAGATTTAAGGATTTTTGTTTCTTCCAGAGAGTGGTAGTTATCCATAACTCACCGCCTAAAAAGATAGTAGACGTGAGAACTAGACACTAACAAGACATTTAAAAACACTTTTGATGAAAACCTGAAAGGCTGAAATATTCAAGGCTGCGGGCCAAGTGCTGGAAAATGGAATTGGAATTGATGGATGCTTGATGACAAGCACAGATATGATGGACCGAAGGGCCCAAGTCACTACTGTAAAAGCTCTATGGCTCCATATAGATATACCTTTTCACAAGTACACAATCCAGTGACCAAAATTGCCTCTAGAAACTTCACTGTGCCCGCTTTAGAATCATAGAATCCCTCCAGTGCAGCCCATTGAGACCACACCAACCCTCCAATCCAAACCTAACACCCAGCCCTATCCCTGCATTCCCCACGGACAATCCACATGTCCCTGAATTCTATGGGCAATCTAGCATGGCCAATCCACCTAACCTGCACATATTTGGACAGTTCAAGGAAACCGAAGCACCCTAAGGAAACCCACGCAAACACAGGGAGAATGTGCAAATTCCACACAGACAGTCGCCCGAGGCTGGAATTGAACCTAGGTCGCTGGTGCTATGAGGCAGCAGTGCTAACGACTGAGCCACCATGTCATCCCTTTCTTTTCTTTATTCTTGGGATCTGGGCATTGTTGGCAAAGCCACCATTTATTGCCCATCCCTGAATGCCCCTTGATCTAAGTGGTTTATTAGGGCCATTTCAAGGAGTTAAGAGTCAACCACATTGCAGTGGATCTCGAGTCAGATGCAGACCAGACTAGAAAAAGATGACAGATTTCACTCCCTGAAGGATATGAGTGAATCACCACACGGGTTTACAACAATGGATAATAGATTGACAAACATATAATAATCAGCCTGCAGAAATTGCTGGTGGTACTCAAGCAGGTCTGGCAGCATCTATCACAAGAAAGCAGGGTTAACATTCTGAGTCTGGTGACTCTTCTGAATTTTTTGTTTTATTTGTCATAAATCACCCATTTCGTATCATTTTTCATCCTCAGTTTCTTGTCAGAAAAATTACTGATGTGAGTTGGTAAGAAACCTGTGTCATAGAATATAAGAACTGGGAGCAGGAGGAGGCCATTCAGCCCCTCAAGCCTGCCCTGCCATTTTATACGACCATCACCTTGGCCTACACTCCACTTCCCTGCCCACTCCCTATTGCCCTTTAACCCTTCACTAATTAAAAACATGTCTATCTCCTCCTTAAATTTACTCAGCATCCCAGCATCAATTGTACTCTGGGATAGTCATAGGGTCAAAGAGACATAGAGTCATACAGCATGGAAACGGGGCTGAAAATGTGTTGCTGGAAAAGCGCAGCAGGTCAGCCAGCATCCAAGGAGCAGCAGAGTTGACGTTTCGGGCATGAGCCCTTCTTCAGTCCTCACTTTCTCCTAGCATGGAAACAGGCCCTACGGTCCAACCAGTCCATACCGACCATGTTCCAAAACTTAAACTCATCCCACCTGCCTGCGAAATCTGCCATCTTCTTCTAGTCTGGTTGAGATCCACTGCAATGTGGTTGACTCTTAACTCCTCCTTGAAATGGCCCTAATAAATCACTTAGATCAAGGAGCATTCAGGGATGGGCAATAAATGGTGGCTTTGCCAACAATGCCCAGATCCCAAGAATAAAGAAAAGAAAGGGATGACATGGTGGCTCCATGGTTAGCACTGCTGCCTCATAGCACCAGTGACCTAGGTTCAATTCCAGCCTCGGGCGACTGTCTGTGTGGAATTTGCACATTCTCTGTGGGTTTCCTCAGGGTGCTCCGGTTTCCTTGAACCTTTCCTATTCATGAACTTATCTAAATGTCTTTCAAATGTTGTAACTGTACATGCATCCACCACTTTCTCTGGTCATTTCATTCCACACACAAACCCTCTGTGTGAAACAAGTTGCTCCTCATGTCCTTTTTAAATTTTTCTCCTCGCACCTTAAAAACATGCCCCCTAGTTTTGAACTCCCCCACCCTAGGGGAAAGACCCTTGTTATTCACCTTATCAATGCCTCTCATGATTTTATAAACCTCAATAAGATCACCCCTCAACCTCCTAGGCTCCAGTGAATTTCCACAGATTCCTAACCATTTGAAAGAAGTAATTTCTCCTCATCTCTGTTTTAAACCTGTCACCCCTTAAACCTATGACCTCTCATTCTAGCTTGCCTCATATGAGGAAACATTCTCTCTACGATAACTTTGTCAATCCCCGTTAGTATCTATTAAGCCTCTCATATCTTGTACATACATTGTCCCACTAGTTAATATGATATTTTCAACATTTTGTGATACAGTAATTTGATTAACTCCTAATAATCGATCAAATCTGGCATCAGATTATTGCTGGATTGGCTCAAGATTTATTTTCCATCTGTGTTCGATTAGAAGCAAGAGATAAACCTGACCTCGCCACAACATGAATATCAGATATCAGACCAATTGCAAACATCCCAGGGGCAGTGTGGTGGCTCAGTGGCTAGCACTTGCTGCTTCATAGTACCAGGGACCCAGGTTCAATTCCCACTTCAGGCAACTATCTGTGTGGAGTTTGCACATTCTCCTTATGTCTGCGTGGGTTTCCTCTGGGTGCTCTGGTTTCCTCCCACAATCCAAAGATGTGCAGATCAGGTGAATTGACCATGCTAAATTGTCCATAGTGTTAGGTGCATTAATCAGGGGTAAGTATAGGGTAGGGGAGTGGGTCTGGATGGGTTACTCTTCGGAGAGTCAGTGTGGACTTGTTGGGCCGAAGGGCCTGTTTTCATTCTGCAGGGATTCTAATCTAATTGTGAATAGGCAGACACAATGTGTGGCTTCAAGCCAGCATTAAAAAAAATAGTGATTATTTTTAAGGCAATAAATTAATTTGAAATATCAGGAGATGTTATTATATTACTGCAGCATATTAATGCTCTTCTTAACTGTGTTAAGAATACAAAAAATTGTAACTGTTAGAATTTGGGATTGTTTCCTTAGTTTAACGTAAAACGGAGTGATGAAGGAGCCATGAGGCCTGAGTTCTGTCTGGATGGTTAGGTTGTCATGGGGACAGTGGGGATCAGATTGATTTCCCAGAAATAAGGTGCTGATAAGTTCATACTTGTACACAATGGTAACTGTAGTGATGAGAGCAAAGTCAGCCAGACAGATCTTATAGAATATGAGTGCCCTCACTGTGACTGTTAACCTGCTCTAATCAGGGAGACCTAGCTGACAGATATAAAGGACCGTACACACAACACGGGTGCTGAGGAAAAAAAATACGTTAGGTAGTGTGGGAGTAGAGAGAGAAAAAATAAACAGGAGTGTCAGAGGTTCTGTTCACTCTGAAAAAAAATAATAAGCAGGACCGTCACGGGGCTCTGTTCGCTACGGGAACCGTCTCTGAGCTAGCTGGGTCAGTGTCTTGTACTATGCACATGTAACTAACTGGTGACTCAATTATGGGATACCAGCCTTCATTTAGTTATTTCAGTAACAGCAATTGCAATTGTTCACAGTGCAGTTGGTAGTGGGTGGGCTGTTGGTCTCACAGGAAGCTGTTAGGAATGTAAAGTTTTATAAGTGGTTATGCTTCAGACTATATGTTCAGTTCTAGGATAGAATGGAGTTTGGGTCTAGATTCCGGCCTGGATTCAGAGCCCATTTTATTTACTTCGATAGGAAGCCATTGCAGAGTCTCAGGTTGGGGGCTTTCTGAGACATCTCTGAAACTCCCAGACATAAGTCAATATGTAGCCATTTGAGAAGCAAACAGCTGGTAGCAGAGAAAGTCAATCTTGCAGCAAACATACTGAGAGTATTGTTCTCCGACGAAGCAGAACCTTGTGCTCAAGTGAAGAAGTCAAGTTTGTGCGAATCAAAGCAAGCTGAAGGATTCACCTAGCTTAGCCTGTAAGAGAAGCCATCTCTAGAATAGTTCTGAGAAAAAGTCATTTCTGGGATTATCAGTAACTAGGAAAGCAAAGAGAAAACAGACTCTTTGGCCCCAGAGTAAAATTGAACTGGTTCTGAGAGAATAAAGCCACCACCTAAGGGTCAGTGTAAAGTATAATCATAGAGGGATATCATGGGGAGTATCTAGTCTAGAATTTAAATTACCTTCTGAGCAGCATTTAGACAATATTTGAGAGTTTTTTTGTTACAGTAAATGTCTTAAAAGTGAAATATTGTCATGTGACCCTTTTAGTCAGTGGAAGTTCCAATTTCTTCTTAAAATGATTAGTCTTTGCAGAAATCATAATGTTAAATTGACCCCAACACGAGGTTCCTGAAACCTGTTCCACTCTTTGAAGCTTTCAGTCATAGTTGTGTTGTTTCACCCTCACCCATCTATTTCTGGACACTTAGAATCATAGAATCTCTAAAGAGTGGAAGCAGGCCATTCAGCCCATTATGTCCACACAGGGTCCTCTGAAGAGCATCCTACCCGGACCATCCAGATCCATCCCCATAACCCTGGATTTCCCATGGCTAATCCACCTAGCCTATACATCCCTGGACACTATAGCCAATTTGGCATGGTCAATCCACCTGACCTGCACGTCTTTGGATTACGGGAGGAAACCAGAGCACCCAGTGGAAACCCACACAGACACGGGGAGAACGTGCAAACTCCACACAGACAGTCACCCGAGGCTGGAATCGAATCCAGGTCCCTGGTGCTGTGAGGCACCGTGCCATCCATTAGCTTACAACAATTTATTCTAAAAGCTCAGCACCCAAAATGGTTAAACTTAGTTGTTTTAGTTAAACATTATCATTAAATTTATTCATTACCAGTTGATGTTACCCATTTGTGACTGAGAGGTTTTACCTATTTTAAACAAACTGTCACTCAGCAGCAGCAGAAGGTATTAATTTGCTTGCATTACTATCTTTTGCATGTACAATTGTCATCTTACAGGAATACTTTGGCAACTGTGCACAATACAATGTATAATAAGCCAGTCTATAATAGTTATGCAGCACTTTCTTATGCATTGTTTTGATTTTGTTTGATTGGAGGATTTTGCTTGCAGTTTGATCTGCAGTGTGAAAACTTCAAAAATAGATTCCCAAGAGGAACTGTGGGTCTGTTTCCTGTAACAGCCTTTCTCATTTCTTTAAAAAAAAATAAATACTGCTAATAAAATCTCTGGGGTAGAGAGTTTATCCTTCACTTTCTTCCTCTTTGGTGAACAGAACTCCACTCGAATAGCTAGGATTTAGTTTTATTGGTAATGAAATTCCATCTGGATCCTGGAGTGATCAGATTTAAAAAAGGACAGTCCTTGCTTGGCCCTTATTGCTTGAGAAAGATAATGGTGCAGCAGTAATGTCACTCAGGATAGTAATCCCCACATCAAGACTGATGCTCTGGAAAGATAAGGATTCAAACTGTACCTACAGCAGGCTGTAAAACTTTAATGCAAAATTGGATCAGGAATGTAAAACTAGTCTCAGCCACGGTGATTGTTGTAAAAACCCACTAATGTCCTTGAGGGAAGAAAATCAGGCATCCTTACCTGGTCTGGTCTACGTGTGACTCCAGCCCCGCAACAATGGGGTTGACTCTTAACCTCCCCTCTGAAAGTGCCCCAACAAAGGCACTCAACTCAAGGCAGTTAGGGATAAGTAATAGTGGTGGCTCAGTGGTTAGCACTGCTGCCTCACAGCACCAGGGATCCGGGTTCAGTTCCTGCCTCAGGCGACTGACTGTGTGTAGTTTGTACGTTCTGCGTGGGTTTGCTCCGGTTTCCTCCCACACTCCAAAGATGTGTGGGTCAGGTGAATTGGCCATGCTAAATTGCCCGTAGTGTTAGGTAGGGTGTGAATGTAGGGGTATGGGTGGGTGGCGGGTCGGTGTGGACTTGTTGGGCCGAAGGGCCTGTTTCCACACTGTAAGTAATCTAATCTAATGCTGTTTGTAATTTTTATTAATGACTTGGAAGAGGGAGTCGAAGGGTGGGTCAGTAAATTTGCAGACGATACGAACATTGGTGGAGTTGTGGATAGTGAGGAGGGCTGTTGTCGGCTGCAAAGGGACTTAGATATGATGCAGAGCTGGGCTGAGGGGTGGCAGATGGAGTTCAACCCTGTCAAGTGTGAGGTTGTCCATTTTGGAAGGACAAATAAGAATGCGGAATACAGGGTTAACGGTAGGGTTCTTAGTAAGGTGGAGGAGCAGAGGAATCTTGAGGTCTATGTTCATAGCTCTTTGAAAGTTGCCACTCAGGTGGATAGAGCTTGTAAGAAGGCCTATGGTGTATTAGCGTTCATTAGCAGAGGGATTGAATTCAAGAGTCGTAAGGTGATGTTGCAGCTGTACAGGACCTTGGTAAGGCCACATTTGGAGTACTGTGTGCAGTTCTGGTCGCCTCACTTTAGGAAAGATGTGGAAACTTTGGAGAGGGTGCAGAGAAGATTTACCAGGATGTTGCCTGGAATGGAGAATAGGTCGTACGAGGATAGGTTGAGAGTGTTAGGTCTTTTCTCATTGGAATGGCGAAGGATGAGGGGTGACTTGATAGAGGTTTATAAGATGATCAGGGGAATAGATAGAGTAGACAGTCAGAGACTTTTTCCCCGGGTACAACAGAGTGTTTCAAGGGGACATAAATTTAAGGTGAAGGGTGGAAGGTATAGAGGGGATGTCAGGGATAGGTTCTTTACCCAGAGATTGGTGGGGGCATGGAATGCGCTGCCTATGGGAGTGGCAGAGTCAGAATCATTGGTGACCTTTAAGCGGCAATTGGATAGGTACATGAATAGGTGCTTAAGCTAGGACAAATGTTCGGCACAACATCGTGGGCTGAAGGGCCTGTTCTGTGCTGTATCGTTCTATGTTCTATGTTCTAATGGTGCCCGCACCCATGAAAGACTAACTGGTCACATTGCTCAGGATTTTAAACATTTATTCATAGGGTATTGGTGTCACTAGCTGAGCCAGCATTTACTGCTCATCCCTAGTTGTCTCTTGATAAGATGGTGGGGGGTGGAACAGTTGCCTTGTTTAACTGGCATAAATCCACTTGGTGTAGGGACAGCCACAGTGCTGTTAAAGAAGTGAATTTCAAGATGGAAGATTTCAGAGGTCTGCAGAATGTAGATTGAGATCAGCTCAGGTCTTATTGAATGGCAAAGTAGGCTAGAAGGGCAGAGAGATCTACTGTTCTTCTGGCTTCGCATGACTTTGATCTAACAATAGTGAAAGAACAGTGATATAGTTCCAAGTCAGGATAACATGGCTCAAACAAACCTTGTACATATTGGTGTTCCCCGGTTTATGTTGCCCTTGTCTTTTCATAGAGTCCCTTCTGTGTGGAAACAGGCCTTTTGGCCCATCAAGTCCAAACTGAGTATCCCACCCAAACCCAGCACCTACCCTATGTTTCCCATGGCCAATCCACCTAGCTTGAACAATTTAGCATGGCTAATCCACCTATTCTGCACATCTTTAGACTGTGGAAAGAAACCAGAACATCTGCAGTGAAAACACACACAGACACCTCAGAATTCATCACAATCCTCATGGTGTCCATGTTGTCACAATGATAACTGCAATACAGGAACAGTTGAAGCCCCAACAAGACACATCATGCTATCGCAAACAATTACTAATCACAGAAACTGTCCCAGTGCTGAAGGCGCCCATTCGGTCCACGCACAAATTCCACACAGACGGTCGCCCGAGGGTGGAATCGAACCCAGGTCCCTGGTGCTGTGAGGCAGCAGTGCTTACCACTGAGCCATCGTGCCATCCATTTCTAGTTGGTTGAGGTTGCAGCTTTGGAGGGTTCTGTTGAAGGAGACTGAGTGAGCTGCTACAATGCATTTTACTGACGGTCCACATTGCTGTGACGGCGGTGGCAGGAGGCCGTATTGCTCAGTAAATGGTAAAGGTGGTGGGGGGGATGGTACAGTTGAGGTGGGCTGCTTTGTCCTGGATGACGACAAGCCTCTTGATTGTTGCTGGAGGTTACGTGTGCAAGTTTACATGTGGGAAGCTTGCAATTACAACGGGGGCGGTGGTGAATTCAGCACATTTCCCTGGCTACTGTTCCCAAAACTCCCACACAATGGAAAAAATGTTAATTCATGCTTGGTAAATGAAACATTGGGAGAAAGGTCTTCTAAGAGCAGAGAGCTTTCACTTCCCCCACTAAGCAGTCTGCTGTAGTGTGTATTTGTTTTATTTTTGATCCTTTTATTGCTGCTCACCATTCGCTTCTCCTTTAAACAGATTACACTTGTTCTGGCTGTTCACCTGGCTTTCAACATGTCCTTTGCTAATAATCCTTTGCATTTCAAAGGAAAGCATCACTTTCTCATTCAGTTAGTTTTAAGTTGTTAGATTTGCATTTCTTCTCAAGTGCCAATACTTGCCAAGTTGTTAACGATGTGACCAGAATATAAAGCTATGATTTCACCTTCCTGGATGAAGGATGCACCACAAGCAGCCTTCCCTGGGAGTAAGGTGGGCAACAGAAACTGCTTTATCTGCAGCTCTCCAGCCTCAACTACCTCCCTCCCCCAGGCACTTGCGGCATGAAATGTTTTTCCTCAAATCTCCGATAAATTTCCTGCCTTTCACTTTAAATTGATGACCCTTTGTTATTGACTCTTCGATTAAGCTGCTTTCTGTTCACCCTGTCCATGCCCCACATAATCTTATACGCCTCTATCAGACCTCCCTGAGTCTTCTCTGCTCTAAATAAAATATCCTGAGCCAATACAGCCTCTTTACATCGCTCAAATCCTTCATTCCAAGCAGCATCCTGGTGAATCTCCTCTGCACCCTCTCCAGTGCAGTTGACAATGGTAGCCAGGC
Organism: Hemiscyllium ocellatum; assembly: GCF_020745735.1. NCBI lineage: Eukaryota > Metazoa > Chordata > Chondrichthyes > Orectolobiformes > Hemiscylliidae > Hemiscyllium > Hemiscyllium ocellatum. The sequence goes on from NC_083434.1 coordinate 40,426,815, forward strand.
AGGAAGCGCATGGGATTATCTACATTTGCTCTCTCTAATGTCCATCCTAGGTCTTTCTCAACTGCTGCTGGTGGACTGTCTCCAGAAATCATCACAATCCTTATGGTGTCTGCGCTGTCACAGTGATAACTGCAATACAGGAACAGTTAAAGTCCCCTCAAGACACATCATGGTATAGCAAACAATTACTAATCACAGGAACTGTTACAGTGCTGAAGGCGCCCATTCGATCCATCATGTCTGTACTGACTCTCCAAATGAGCAATGCACGTTGTGCCATTCCCCTCCCTTCTCTCCAAATTCCAGCATGTTCCTCCCCTGAGGGTAATTATCTAATGTGCAAGCCTCAACTGAACTTGCCTCTACTCACTTTCAGGCAGCATGTTCCAGATCCTCATCACTCACTGCAGCCAAACATCTTTATTTGTCTCATTTTAGTTTACTAATTACTTGAAATCTGTGCCCTCTTGTTCTGAAAGCTTTCATGAGTGGGGACAGATTCTCCCAATCTACACAGTCCAGACCTCTCATGAGATTGAGCATCTTTATTAAATCAGCTTGTAGCTTTCCTTTCTCTTAGGAAAACCGTCCTAACTTCCCCAGTCCATTTTCATAACTCAACCCCCTCATCCCTGGAGACCTTTGCATTAATCTTTTCTGCACTGTCTCCTGTGCCCTCACAACCTTCTGAAAATTAATATTAATAAGACTTTGCTGATTTAGATATTGCCTACTGTTATATTATGGTGGTAAGATATACCGCTGCCAAATTGTTTTGGAGATGCACTTGCAGATGATTGGATATAAGCCTCCTATCTATTTTCCTGGTCAGGGGAAAGCATGGAAGGTTGGAAGGAAGTAGATGTCAGAGATACAGAGAGGTTTATCATCAGCAAATACAGTTGTGACATTTTTTTCTTAGATCTGGGAACTCCAACTTACACTATCCTTTCACCCCTGAGAGCTGGATTCAATTCTTGCGATGATAGATTCAGTGACTAGAGATTAACACACAAGTTGCTGCCTCATATTTTGTTCTAAAGTTCTGATTTGGATGTCTAAAGTTGTCAGTTGTGGATGGCAAGGTGACTCAGTGGTTAGCACTGCTGCCACACAGCACCAGGGACCTAGGTTCAATTCCAGCCTCGGCAACTGTCTGTGTGGAATTTGCATGTTCTCCCCATGTCTGATTAGATTAGATTAGATTCCCTACAGTGTGGAAACAGGCCCTTTGGCCCAACAAGTCCACACCACCCCTTCGAAGAGTAACCCACCCAGACTCACTTCCGTCAGACTAATGCACGTAACATTATGGGCAATTTACTATGGTCAAGTCACCTAACCTGTAAGTCTGTGGGAGGAAACTGGAGCACCCAGAGGAAACGCACACAGACATGGGGAGAATGTAAAACTCCTCAGAGACAGTCGCCCAAGGCTGGAATTGAACCTGGGTCCCTGGTGCTGTGAGGCTGTAGTGTTAACCACTGAGCTACCATGCCACCCCGTGTCTGTGTGGGTTTCCTCCCACAATCCAAAGATGTGCAGGTTAGGTGAATTGGCCATACTAAATTGCCCATAGTGTTCAGGGATATGTAGGTTAGGTGCATTAGTCAGGAAGTAAAAGTAGGGGAATGGATTTGGGTGGGATACAGTTCACAGGGTCAGTGTGGACTTGTTGGGCTGAAGGGCCTGTTTCCACACTGTACGGATTTTGTGAATGATAACTCTCTAGCAAACTACGTTAGAGGATGACCTTAAGGCTGTCTGTAAACTACATTACTTTTTGGCTTAGACTTCAGGGAACATTGCAGAATGCCTGGCCTACGTGATTTCCGATCTATACACACTTGAGACTATGAGGAAAAGTATCAATTTGAGCAATGAGTAAACTTCAGCTTCCAACATCGATACATAAGAAATAGGAGCAGGAGTCGGCCTGTCGGCTGTACCAGCCTGTTGCATCATTCAATAGGTTCATGGCTGAATTGTGCATCAACTACACATTCCCACTCTGGCTCACATCCGTTAACTCCCTTGGTGCTCAAAAGATCTGGAGATCCTGGTCAGAGGCTGGCAGTACCACAATGAGGAACTCATCCCCTAACACGCCAAAGACTGTTGACTATCTATACAGGGCACAAGTCAGGAGTGTAGGAGAAAGTGAGGACTGCAGATGCTGGCAATCAGAGTCATTGAGTGTGTTTAGGGGCTGCAATGGTTCTTGAAACCTGATTACCATCATCTTCTCAAGGACAACTGAAAACTTTTAGAATTCTGTCTTGATTATAAGCAACAACTGACAATCTACACTACTCTGAGGTGGAGAATTCCCAAGATTCAAAAACCTTTGAGTGAAGAAATTTCTCCTTTTTTTTGGTCTGAAGCAGCCGACTCCATATTGATCACAATCCCTTGTTCTAGATTCTGCAGCTGGGAAAGCAGCCTCTCAGCATGAACTTGTCAAGATTTCTTGAAGTTCTAATGTGTATCAATGACATCACTCCTGACCCTTCTAGCCTCCCGAGAGTATAGGCCCATTCTGCTCAATATTTCCTCACAGGTCAACTTTTCGAACTCAGGAGTCAATCTGATGAACCATCAATGGAACCCTTGTCAGGCATATGTACCCTTATCCAGGTGTGAAGACCACAGCATTTCAGGTGGGGTCTCATCAAGTCCTATATAACTGCAACAAGGCTTTCTTAATAGTACACAGTGATCCGGTTATAAAAAGACAAATGTATCGTTGCCTTCCTAAATACTTGCAGCATCTTCAGAATGTGTTTCGATATTTTATGAACAAAGAACGTAGAATTACTTCAAAAAGAGAAATCCACAAATTAAAGATTCCCTGGTACTATTCATAGAGTAAAATTTTCCCTCAGTACTCTGGCATTCTCTCAGATAACACTAGCAAAAACAAACAAAGCAGTCATTCATCAAACCAAATCTCAAACTGTGGTTTATAAGATATCGCTGAGTGAAAAATGGTGTTTATTTATATAACTTCAAAGTGACTGGTTGCATGTTTTGAGATGAGCTTGAGAAATGATGAAGTGCGAACCTTCTTTCTTTAAAGAAAACACGAGACCATTTTCAGGAGCAGATGATTACACTGATATTTGCAGAGCTTATACTCCTTATTTATAAATCCATAGTTTGACAGTAAATTGAGGAACTGGTGAATATATAGAGACTGAGTGTTAAAAGTCCAGTGGCTTTGCCTGAAGAAATCTAATCTTAACTTCTACTGTGACCTCCTCAGGACATGTTGATCACTTAACCCTTTACTATTCACTAGTTAACACCACAGATATCTACTGGTTGAAAAAGCATTCGTATTTGAGCTACTTTGTCTGAGAGAGTGACATCATTCTCTCTTGAAACTTGTTGGGGTAACACCAGATGATACTTTACGAAAGGTAGGTGGGTTTTGTGGGAGCAACAGCACTTTCTGAAGCTGCTGCAATGAAGTCAAGAGAGCCACTAAAATGAACCGAGATTCCCCTTTTTCAGGCCATGGATCATTGCTAACTTTTTATCGTTCTAACCTATTAAAAATTTTACGGTCTGTTTTATTGAGTGGGGAGAGAGAGAGGGGAAGGTAGAAAAGAATGAAGCAAATTGATTTCAAGGGCATTGGTTCCTCAGCTGAGTGACATCATGTTTCTGGAACTTTGGAAGTTGGTATGGAAGCCAACTATGTAAAAATTATGTTAATGGATCACCATCTTCAGTGGGCTCCCACAGCAAAAGCCTTCCCAGGTGAAGTGAGCCTGAGATGTTACAGGTCAGTATTGTCTGAATGAACAATCAGTAAAGGGATCGTCTACAACCACTCGGTTTTAAACATATATGAGTCAGCAAATGGAGACGTGTCGCTGTGTGAGGCTTGCTGCGTGTGCAGTGTTCAAAAATTGACACAGCATGACAAAAGCAGATGTTGTGCTATTTGCCCCACTACTGACATCTCTCACCTTGAAATGGATGAATAAAACATAGCAGTCAAAGAAAAATACAGTGGTTGAGACACTCTCCACCTGCATTTAAGATGTGATGAGTGCAAGCCCACAGAGATGTCAAACTATTGCGACAAAGACAGCATTAATTCAAAGCTCCAGTCCATCAATATAACAGAATCACCAAGATATCAAGTAGGGAATTCAGGAGAAACTTCTATGCACAGACTGTCATAAAAATGCAGATTTAACTGTCACGGAGAGGAGTTGAGGTGAATAATATAAATTCACTTAAGGAATTCAATAAACACATCAGGGAGAATGATGAAGTTAAATGGGAAAAGATTGAAGAGGGCTTGAATAGAGTGTAAAGGTGGAATAGTTGTCCAAATGACCTTTTGCACCTTCTATTAAGTAATCTGGTGCTAAACAATGGTAACTTATCATTGTCACATCCACTATTTTCCAGGCATGTAAAGGAATAACTTAACCAACGTCCATTCTGATGATTTTGAGTGGGAGAACAGCTTTGGATCTCAAAGGATCATCAATATCTTCCTCCTGGTCTCAATAACAATGCATATCAGACCAATGTAACTTGTACCTAATTGTTCTTGTGCAATTAATGACGTCTTCTTTAATGAGAAGAGCCTCTTCTCATTAGCCCAGCAAGTGGTATTCCCCTTCCACATTAGACAAAGCAGGCCTAACAGGGAAGGAAAGGCAGCATATCTGTCAAAGGTATCCTTCATCAAGATTGGCTTGGGTGAGAATCCATCATCAAAAATCACTTCTTTAGATTTGGCAGGCTATTTTACAACCAGGTGCCCTTCCGGTCAATAACATACTCCATTTCTTTAGGCCCTGAAGTGGGACTTGAAACCAAGACCTTGCAGTTCACAGCAAGGAACTGGAGTGGCTCAGTGAGTGAGGAGCACTCCTCTCTGTGATTGGAAGGTCCTGGTTCATAACCTCTATGTTCTGCCCCCAATTGTCAATGTTGAGTGCACTAAAGTAGAAGTCACAATGCTGTGCAGTCACATGACCACCAACAACCTGCCATCAGGTCATTGTTCAATTCTCTGTGACACATACAAAAAGATTGTACTTAGATGTGCGGCCGAGAGTCAATCTACCATTCCTGCAGCCTCAGCTATTTATTTCTTTACAATGAGTTTTGATTGCTCTAAGGCCGGTTCTTGTAGGACATTAGACTACAGTCTGAAAGTTAAAAATCACACAGCACCAGGTTATAGCTGAAAAATGTGTTGCTGGAAAAGTGCAGCAGGTCAGGCAGCATCCAAGGAGCAGGAGAATCGACGTTTCAGGCATAAGCCCTTCTTCAGGAATGAGGAAAGTATGTCCAGCAGGCTAAGATAAAAGGTAGGGAGGAGGGCGTTGGGAATGCAATAGGTGGAAGGAGGTTAAGGTGAGGGTGATAGGCCGGAAAGGGGGCGGAGAGGTCAGGAAGAAGATTGCAGGTCAAGATGGTGCTGAGTCTGAGGGTCAGGACTGAGATAAGGTGGGGGGGAGGGGAAATGAGGAAACTGGAGAAATCTGCATTCATCCCTTGTGGTTGGAGGGTTCCGAGGCGGAAGATGAGGCTCTCTTCCTCCAGGTGTCATGGTGCCATGGTCTGGCGATGGAGGAGGCCAAGGACCTATATGTCCTTAGCAGAGTGGGAGAGGGTCTTAAAGTGTTCCGCCACAGGCCGGTTGGGTTGGTTGGTGCGGGTGTCCCAGAGGTGTTCCGCAAGTAGGCGGCCTGTCTCCCCAATGTAGAGAAGGCCACATCGGGTGCAGCGGATGCAGTAAATGATGTGTGTGGAAGTGCAGGTGAATTTGTGATGGTTATGGAAAGATTTGGAGATGCCAGTGTTGGACTGGGGTGTACAATGTTAAAAATCGCACTCCACCAGGTTATAGTCCAACAGGTTTATTTGGAAGCTAAAGTTCATTCTAAAAGATGACAGACTTAATGAGCAATCCAGGTCGTTTTCAATATATAATTTCAGTTACATCACACTGTAAACTTTTGCTATAAATTCTGTGTCTTACAATCTTATACTCCACAATTACCTGATGAAGGAGCAGCGCTCCGAAAGCTAGTGCTTCTAAGTAAACCTGTTGGACTATAACCTGGTGTTCTGCGATTTTTAACTTTGTAAACCCCAGCTCAACACCAGAATCTCCAAATCTTATAGTCTGAAAGGATGACATATCCTCACCATGGGTGTCAGCAGAACGTAGAACATGTGCTCAACAACACCCCATATCCTGGATTAAATGGCCAGAAGCAGCAACATCTGAGTCTTGAGTTATAAATAAAGATACATAGAAAATAGGAGCAGGAGTAGGCTAAACACCCTGCTCCATCATCCAACTCAGTACCTTGTTCCCTCTCCATATAGAATAGAATCCATACAGCATGGAAACAGGTCATTCAATCCAACAATTCCATACCGACTCTCCGAAGAGCGTCACATCCAGACCCTGACCCTTTTCCTGTAATGCTACATTTCTCATAACTAATGCATCTAAGCTACCCATTTCTGAACACTACGGTCAATTTAGCATGACCAGTCTACCTAACCTGCACATCTTTGGGCTGTGGGAGGAAATCAGCACCCGGAGGAAATCCATGCAGACAGGGGCAAACTCCACAGAGACAGTTGCCAAGGGTGGAATCGAACCTGGGTCCCTGGTGCTGTGAGGCAGCAGTGCTACCCACCAAGTCAGCGTGCCACCCTTTGATATACTTCGATCTCTTTCGCTTTAAGAAGTAAATCTAACTCCTCCTTAAAAATATTCACTATTTTAGCCTCAGCTTGTTTCTGTGGTAGAGAATTCCACAGACTCACACTCTCTGGGTGAAAAAAATTCTCCTCAGCTCATTGTTAAATGGCCTACCTTGTATCTTTAGACAGTGACCATTGGTTCTGAACTCATTAGTCATCAGTACCATCCTTCCTGTATTTATTCTGTCTAGTTCTGTTAGAGTTTTATAGACTTTTATGAGACCCTCTCCTTCTAAACTCCAGTGTACATCATCCTAACCAATCCAGTATGGTTTCAAGATTCATTTGAAGGAGCTACTGTTCTCACTAATGCTTCTGTCACAAGCCAATGGCATGCCAGTAATAATGGGAAGGACTCCAGGTCAATGACAGTGATGGAAAGTATGTTGGAGCTTTCACCATCACTGTCTATAACATCAGCTCACAACGTGTTTGTGAAAGTATGTTTGGTTGTTGGAACTCAAGCTCCTCGAGTGAACTGTCACACACAAACATCATCAGATTTCAAACTGACTGGAGATGCACAGCATGAATAGGCAGTGTACATCAATTGCCTGCTTCAACAGATGTAGCAGTGGAGATTAAACCCTTGTGGGGAATTCGAGCCCAGCATGGCTAAACACTTAAGAGAGGCTGTAATGTTGAACTTTTAACTTTATTTCCTTATTTTTCTACTTTGTACCAAAGATTGTGTACCTAGGTACCTTTGTATCTAAGATGGCCCCAGGGAGTGAGGTCAGAGCAGGGGGGCTGTTGGGAAGGCAAGGGGTTGCTATTTAAGTAGGTGTGGACTCTTTGTTTCAGGAAGCAGTCACACCCGGTAGATTAAGTTAAAGATCACACAACACCAGGTTATAGTCCATCAGGTTTAATTGGAAGCACACTAGCTTTCGGAGCGACGCTCCTTCATCAGGTGATTGTGAGTCCTCAATACATAGGCTTGTATATGTAAGATAATTGACAAAGTGATGTGGCTTGGTTTAACATGGTCAATACAGGAAGGATGTGTTAGCTGTGTTAAACCGAGCCACATCACTTTGTCAATTATCTTGCATATACAAGCCTATGTATTGAGGACTCACAATCACCTGATGAAGGAGCGTCGCTCCGAAAGCTAGTGTGCTTCCAATTAAACCTGATGGACTATAACTTGGTGTTGTGTGATTTTTAACTTGTTACACCTCAGTCCAACACCGGCATCTCCAAATCATGACCGGTAGATTAAGTAATTCAAATTCATTAAGTGTTCAGGGACAACAAGGTGTGACTGTAAGTGAGGTAGGTAGGGGATTCTGAGTTCAGGAATGCAGAAGCCTCAGCCCTTGACCTTGTGCAACAGGTATGAGATTCTTGCTCCCTGTGTGGATAAGGGACAGGATGAGCCAGCTGACCACAGTGCCATGGTGCAGAAGGCCATTCAAGGGGGCAAAGCAAATAGACAAATAGTTGTTATACGGGATTCTATAATTAGGGGGACAGATAGTATCCTTTGCAAGCTGGATCAGGAGTCCCACATGGTGTGTTGCCTGCCTAGTGCAGGGTGCAGTACATCTCCGACTGGCTTGAATGGATATTGGAGCATGAGGGGGAGTCATAGAGTCATAGAGATGTACAGCATGGAAACAGACCCTTCGGTCCAACCCGTCCATGCCGACCAGATATCCCAACCCAATCTAGTCCCACCTGCCAGCACCCGGCCCATATCCCTCCAAACCCTTCCTATTCATATACCCATCCAAATGCCTCTTAAATGTTGTAATTGTACCAGCCTCCACCACATCCTCTGGCAGCTCATTCCATACACGTACTACCCTCTGCGTGAAAACGTTGTCCCTTAGGTCTCTTTTATATCTTTCCACTCTCACCCTAAATGAGATCCAGTTGTTGTGGTCCACATTGGGATGAACAACATAGGCAAAGCTAGGGTGGATGGCCTGTTTGGGGATTTTCAAGAACTAGGAAGGAAATTGAAGTACAGGTCCTTGAGGGTCATGATCTGAAAATGTGCTGCTGGAAAAGCACAGCAGGTCAGGCAGCATCCAAGGAACAGGAGATTCAATGTTTCGGGCATAAGCCCTTCTTCAGGATTCCTGAAGAAGGGCTTATGCCTGAAACGTCAAATCTCCTGTTCCTTGGATGCTGCCTGACCTGCTGCGCTTTTCCAGCAACACATTTTCAGCTCTGATCTCCAAACATCTGCAGTCCTCACTTTCTCCTTGGGGTCATGATCTCTGGATTACTGCCTGTGCCATGTGCCAATTGGCATAGGGTTAAGAAAATTAGGGAAGTAAACACGTGGCTAAGGGATTGATGTGGGAAAGAGGGATTCCATTTCATGGGGCATTGGCATCAGTTTTGGCACAGGAGGGATCTGTACCATTGGGGCGTCCTCCACCTGAACCAATCTGGAACTAGTGTTCCAGTGAAAAGGATAAATAGGGTGGTCACTGGGACTTTAAACTTCTGAGTCGGGGGGCGGGGGGGAAGGGAAAGCAAAAGCGACAGAGAGTATGGAGTAAAATGGAAAGATAAGCCGCAGGTTAACATGTGTGCAGGTGGGTTTAAGTTTGAGGCAGACTAGGAATGCAGCAAAAAGGAAGGATAGCTTAGGACATGTTATGATTTCCAATATCTCTAATAATTACAAGAAAATTATCATTAAGGCACTTTACCTGAATGCTTATCGTATTCGGAACAAAATAGATTAATTAAAGGCACAGATCATTGTGAATGATTATGATGTGGTAGGCATCACAGAGACATGGTTGCAGGGGGTTCAGGACCGGCAGTTAAACATCCAAGGACTTACAACCTATCGAAAAGACAAGGAGGTGGGCAGAGTGGGTAGGAGTTGCCTTGTTAGTTAGGAATGAAATTTAATCTATGGCAGCGGATGACATAGGGTCAGACGATGTGGAGTCCGTGTGGGTGGTATTGAGGAACCACAAAGGCAAAAAAAAACATAATGGGAGTTATGAAGAGACCTCCCAGCAGTGGTCAGGACCAAGGACGCAAGATGAACCGGGAAAAAGATAGGGCATGTCAGAAAGGCAAGGTCACAGTGATTATGGGGTCTTCAATATGCCGGTGGACTGGGTAAATAATGTTGCCAGTGGATCCAATGAAAGGGAATTCATGGAATGCTTACAGGATGGCATTTTGGAACAGCTTGTGATGGAGCTCACAAGGCAGCAGGCTATTCTGGACTTAGTGCTATGCAATGAGCCAGAAAAGAAAGATTATCTGGGGGAGATGGGATTAGACAGCCATGGGTGACAAAGAAAGTCAGTAAATGTATCAAAGTAAATGAGAGAGCTTAGAAAGTGGCCAGATTGGGAAAGCCACAAAAATAAACAGAGGATAACAAAGAGAGAAATAAGAAACGAGAAGATCAAATATGAAGGTAGCTAGCCAGTAATATTAGAAATGATAGTAAAAGTTTCTTTCAATACATAAGAAACAAACAAGAGGCAAAAGTTGACATTAAGCTGCTCCAAATTGATGCTGAAAGGCTAGTGATGGGAGATCAGGAAATAGCTGAAGAACCTAATAAGTACTTTGCATCAGTCTTCACAGTGGAAGACATGAGTAATATCCCAAAAATTAAGGAGAGTCAGGGGACAGAGTTCAGTATGGTAGCCATTACAAAAGAGAAAGTGCTTGAAAAGCTAAAAGGTCTAAAAATTGATAAATCTCCTGGTCCCAATGGGTTACATCCTTGAGTTCTGAGGGAGATGGCTGAGAAAACAGTGGAGACAATGGTTATGATATTTCAAAACGTCACTGGCGTCAGGGAAAGTCCAAGATGATTGGAAAATTGCTGTGGTAACCCCCTTATTCAAGAAAGGATCAAGACAAAAGATGGAAAGTTCTCAGCCAATTATGTAAAATTCTAGAATCCATCGTTAAGGATGAGATTTCTAAATTCTTGGAAATGCAGCGTCGGATTAAAACAAATCAACATGAATTTAGAAAGGGGAGGTCATGCTTGACAAACTTGTTAGAACTCTTTGAAGAGGTAACAAATAGGTTAGACCAGGGAAACCCAGTGGATGTTATCTATCTAGATTTTCAAAAGGCCTTTGATAAGATGCCTCACGGGAGGCTGCTGAGGCCTGTGGTGTTCGAGGGGAGCTACTGGTATGGATTGAGGATTGGCTGTCTGACAGAAGGCAGAGAGTTGGGATAAAAGGTTGTTTTTCAGAATGCAGCCGGTGACAAGTGGTGCGCCTCAGGGTTCAGTATTGGGGCTGCAGCTCTTCACTTTATATATTAATGATCTGGTTGAAGGGACTGGGGCATTCTGGTGAAGTTTGCCGATGATACGGAGTTAGGTGGACAGGCAGGTAGCACCTAGGAGGCAGAGAGGCTGCAGAAAGGTTTAGACAGTTTAGGAAAGTGGTCCAGGAAATGGCTGATGAAATTCAACAGGAGCAAATGCGAGGTCTTACACTTTGGAAAAAAGAATATAGACACAGACTATTTTCTAAATGGTGAGTAAATTCCTAAAGTTAAAGTAGAAAGGGATCTGGGAGTGCTAGTCCAGGATTCTCTAAAGATTAACTTGCAGATTGAGTCCGTGATTAAGAAAGCAAATGTAATGTTGTCATTTAACTTAAATGGGTTGTAATATAAAAGCAGTGATGTGCTTCTGAGACTTTATAAAGCTCTAGTTTGGCCCCATTTAGAATACTGTGTCCAGTTTTGGTCCCCACACCTCAGGAAGACATATTGGCACTGGAGCGTGTTCAGCGGAGATTCACACAGATGATCCCTGGAATGGTAGGCCTAACATACGATGAACAACTGAGGATCTTGGGATTGTATTTATTAGAGTTTAGAAGGTTGAAGGGAGATCTAATAGAAACTTACAAGATAATGCATGGCTTAGAAAGGGTGGATACTGGGAAGTTGTTTCCATCAGGTGGGGAGACTAGGACCCATGGGCACAGCTTTAGAATTAGAGAGGGTCAATTTACAACAGAAATGAAGAGACACTTTCTCAGCCAAAGACTGGTGGGAATTCATTGCCACGGAGCGCAGTGGAGGCTGGGACATTAAATGTCTTCAAGGCAGAGATGGATAAATTCTTGATCTCACAAGGAATTAAGGGATAGGGGGAGAGTGCGGGTAAGTGGAGTTGACATGCTCATCAGCCATGATTGAATGGCGGAGTGGACTCAATGGGCCAAATGACCTTACGTCCACTTCTATGTCTTATGGATTAGCCGCATTATACACTTTTCATTGTACACAGGTGCTTTCGGGCTTGAGTACACATGATAATAAAATTTAATTCTAAATTCAGTTGTTTTAGCAGTGGAGCGGTGAAGAACAAATGCCACCCAGTGCCAAAACACCAAGCCATCACACATCAATCTGACTGATAGTGGATACTGCTACTGACCCATTTCAGTTTCACTGACAGAGTGTCAATATTTCACATTTATGCAGACTCTACCCACCCTGGCATGACAAAACAGGGGAGTCAATGGCCTCGTGGTATAATCGCTGGACTGTTAATCCAGATAACATTCTGGGGACCTGGGTTTGAATCCTGCTATGGCAGATGGTGGAATTTGAATTCTATAAAAATCTGGCATTAGAAATCTAATGATGACCATGAATCAATTGTCAGGAGAGACCCATCTGGTTCACTAATGCCCTTTAGGGAAGAGAAAACTGCCATCTTCATCTGGTCTACGTGTGGTTGATTCTTGACTGTCCTCTGGACAATAAGGGATGGGCAATAAATAACCATCAATACCCTCATCTTCTGATTGAGTTAAAACAAATAAATCTCTTGGTGGGGGAAGATCCAGTGGGATCTATATCACCGGATTCTACTGAGAAGAGAGTTGGCTACAAATCAGAGTGTGATAAAATATCAGAAGATAAAAGAACAGTGAACAATAGGGGGATAAATGAAGTCAGGCCTAGAGAGTATTACTTCAAATATCAAAATTTGTTAGATTAACCAGAGATAATTGGAGTTCTCTCGTAATTAGGTCACTGGGGACTTCTTTCAAATCTGTAAGAATAAACCATTCTTTCTGTAGCTTCAACATTAAAAAACAAAACAGGAAAGGAACAAATCAATTGGGTACCCAGGAGCATACATTGCTTTCATGTATTCATGACATTGTTTTTAGCAGGAATTTAATGTTCAAATCCAACAAAGCCAGGTTGGTGGGGGCTGGAGGATTGGAGTATTTTACCATTTTGGTAACAGGGATAAAAAGACAGGTTCCCCTGTTACAGAATTCCCAGAACAAGGAAGTAAAATGTTAAAATTAGAGACGGGCTATTCAGGGGTTTAATCAGCAAGTGATTTTTCAGATACAGGGCTGTCCAAATCTGGGACATACTTAATTTAGAAAAGTGCTTTGATGGAGTACTTTTAAAGTAGTAAAACGAAGTTCTTCACAGAAGTTTGAGCAAACAAAATTTGACACCACGCCATATAAGATGATGTGATAAACAGAGCACAGGTGAGGCCTCTTCTGAAGTACTGTGTCCAGTTCTAGTCGCCCTGCTATAGGAAGGATATTATTAAGTTAGAGAGGATTCAGAAAGGATTTACCAGGATTTTGCCAGGAATGGAAGGTCTGACTTATAAGGAGTGGCTGGATAGGCTGGGGCATTTTCAATGAAATATAGGAGGTTGAGGGGTGACTTTATTGATATTTGTAAAATCATGAGGGATATAGATAAGGTGAATAGCAAAGGTCTTTTCCCTACAGTGGGGGGAGTTCAAAACTAGGGTGAGTATTTTTTAAGGTGAGAGGAGAAAGTTTTAAAAAGGACATGAGGGACAACATTTTTACACAGAGATCAGTTCCTATGTGGAATGAACTGCCAAAGGGAGTGCTGGATGCAGGTAGTTACAACATTTAAAAGGAATTTGGATAAGTACATGAATAGGAAAGGTTTGGAAGGATATGGTCTAAATGAAGGCAGGTGGGACCGGTTTAGTTTTGGAATTTGGTTGGTGTGGCCTAGTTGAACTGAAGGGTCTGTTTCCAAGCTGCATGACTCTATTTAGGTTTCAAGGAGCATCTCAAAGGAGGACAGAGAGGTGGAGCAATTTAAGGAGGGGAATTCTGAAACTTGTGACTTTGGTAACTGAAAATACAGCCATCAACACTGAAGGATGGAAATCGCTGACACTCAAGGGGCCAGAGGGTTGTACGTTTGGAAGAGGTTAATAGAGATAGGAAGACATGAGACTACAAGAGGATTTGAACTCAAGAATGAAAACATAAGCCCGCAGATCCTTCTAAATTGAGAGATAAAGTAGGTCACTAGGGGGAGGGGGTGGCGAGGGGTGAAGGAAATCTGTTGCAAGTTTGAAGATGAGCTGCAGGAATTTGCAAGTTGAAGTCTGAGAGATGGAGGACGCTCAAGCGGTTTGTGCATCAATTGAGTTTCGTTGTGACATTGGCAAAGCAAAGCCGTTGTCAAGGTCCCACATGGGAGACAGATAAAGAATTTAAAAGTATATGTGACCCATGGTAACGTGGCAAGTTGGATAAAAGATTGGCTCGTTGGCAGGTGACAGTGTGGTGATAGAAGGCTGTTTCTATGACTGGAAGCCGGTATCCTGTGGTGTACAATAGGAATCAGTGTTGGCTCCCTTTTTGTTCATAATGTATAAAGATGATGCACTTGGGAATGATATGAAGATTGTCGTTTGATAATGAGGAAGAAGGAGCCATGTTACAGGAATATATAGATGGGTTGGTCAGATTGGCAGGTGGAATTAAAGCCTGATCAATGTGGGATGATGCACATTGGAAGATGTAACAAGACAAGGGAGCACTCAATGAACAGCAGAACAATGGGAAGCTCACAGGAACAGATGGGTCTTGAGGTGTTGCCCACAAATCCCTGAAGGTGACAGTGCAGTTTAATAAGGTAAATAAGAAGGCAAGCAGGACATTTGCATTTATCAGTCTTAGCACAGATTATATCAGCAGGGAGATGTTGGAGTTGTACAAAACTTTGGTTAGGCCACAGATGGAGTACTGTGTGCAGTTCTGGTCGCCACACGACAGGAAGGATGTGATTGCACTGGAAAGGGTGTAGAGGGAATTCTACTAAATGTTGCTTTGGATGGAGCAGTTTAGCTCTGACGAGAAATTGGATAAACTCAGATTGTTTTAGGTGGAGCAGAAAAAACTTACTGGAGACCTGATACAGTGGATAAGGTTCAGAACAGCACGGACGAGGTGGATAGAAAGCAACTGTTCCCCTTAGTTGAAGAGTCAGACACAATGTCGGCGGGGGGGGTAACTTTTTAAGTTGAAGGACAAATGGTTTAAAGGGAAATTGAGGAAAATACCTTCACCAGAGGGTGATGGGAATCTGGAATGCACTATATGGGAGGCTTATTGAGATGGGAAATTTCACAACCTTTAAACAGTATGCGCATGTGCACTTGATATATCATAATATTCAAGGCTCTAGGCCAGTGGTTGGAAAGGGGAATCGGTATAGATAGGTTCAATGGGCCAAAGGGCCTCCTCTGTATTTTGACTATTTTCAGTCTGTGGTTTAGTTGAGGGATGCAGAAACTAATGCACCAAGACAGGCAGAGTTCTAGAGATGGAAGAAAGCAGCAGAGAGAATAAAGAGATGAAACTCAGTTCAGGATCAAACATTGCCCACGCCAACCCCAACAATTAAGTGCACTGTCACGATTGAAATTTTCAAGATAAAGATTGATGAATTTTTAATAAGGAAAGGGGAGTAAGAGGTATGTATCAAAAGCCCAGAAATGGAGTTTAAATGTAGATCTGCTAATGATCCAAGTGAATGAGGAAATAAGCTGCAGGGCTGAACATTAAACACTCCCAGGATAGGTTCAGACCAGACTGATGCACTGCAAAAATCGCTCACTATATCTTCCACAAAATGCCTTCACTCGATAAGCACTTGACACGAAATTCAAGTCCATCACTTTCGACAGTAGATCCAATTTAAAAGCAAGGGGAATATTTACTCGCAAGCTTCAAGGACAACAGGGAATGAGATAACAACCATAATCACCCCACAAAGAATTTGACAAGTATTGTACAATTCAGACTTGAGTGATGTGAAACTAGGTAGCCAGGAAATGTGCTACTTTTAAAAGTTGTAAGAGTGAAAAACATACTTGACCTGTTCCTTACCAATCTGCCTGCTACAGATGCATCTGTCTATGATAGTATCGATAACAGTGATCACTATACAGTCCTTATGCAAAGTCCCAACTTCATATTGAGAGTAACCTCAATCATGTTGTGTGGCACTATCACTGTGCTAAATGGGACAGATTTTGAACAGGAGAAAGTGCAGACAGCAGATCACCAAACTACCACTGCGCAATGCCACCCCCCTCCCCCCCAATCCTTTGTCTGCTGGTTTGATGGTGAGGTTGGGTCTATCAACTCTAATTGGGCATCCATGAGGCACTATGGGACATCAACGGTAGCAGAATTGTACTCCAATCATATCTACAGCCTCACGGCCTGGCATATCCCCCACTCAACCGTTACCGTCAAGCCAGGAGATCAACCCTGGTTCAATGGAGAATGCAGGAGGGCGTGCCAGGAGCAGCACCAGGCATACCTGAAGATGAGGTGTCAACCTAGTGAAGCTACCAAACATGACTACTTGCATGCCAAACAGCACAAGCAGCAAATGGTTGACAGAGCTAAATGATCCCACACCAGGACGCACACTGAGACGAACATCAACTGTGCCTGGAGGATCATCAACTCGGTGAAGGACGCTCTCTGGGTGGTCCGAAACCTGTTGATCTTCCAGCTGAAGGGGTTGACCCCAACTGAGTGTTGCAGACTGGCACATTCCAAGGTCCAGGACTACGTGTTGAGGGACGCGCTGAAGCTTGGGGCAGCTGCCGCCAAGGCGCGGTGGGGAAAGACCACTGTGTAACGTCTGCCTGCCTAAAGAAGAACAGGGGGCCAACATAGTCATTTGGGCTCTACTGACACCTCAGCTCAAAATGTAATCATACCGACCTGTAAATAGGAATGACTACTCTGTTTCGGTATGCAAAGAAATGGAATGTTTACCTATGTACAGCATGTCCAGTTGTATAGATCAAAGTATTTATGAATAAAGTATTTTTTTTTTGAAATTAAAAAAAAAGCTAAGTGATCCCACAACCAATGGACCGGAGCTAACCTCTGCAGTCCTGATGCATCCACTCATGAATGGCGGTGGACAATTAAGCAACTCACTGGAGGAGGAGGCTTCGCAAATATTCCCATCCTCACTGAAGGAGGAGCCCAGCACATCAGTACACAAGATAAGGCTGAAGCTTTCACAGCAATCTTCAGCCAGAAGTGCTGAGTGGATTATCCATCCCAGCCTCCTCCAGTGGTCCCCAGCATTTCAGATACCAGTCTTCAGCCAATTCAATTCACTCCACATGATATCAAGAAATGGTTGGAGACACTGGATACTGCAAAGACTATGGACCCTGACAACATTCTGGCAATACTACTGAAGACATGTTCCCCAGAACCTGCTGCTCCCATAGCCATGCTCTTCCAGTACAGTTACAACATGGGTATCTACCCAACATTATAGAAAATTGCCCAGGTGAGTCCTGTACACAAAAATTGGAACAAATCCAACTTGAATGATTACTGCCTCATCAGTCTACTCTCATTCATCAGCAGAGTGATGGAAGTTGTCATCATCAGTGCTATCAAGCATGTAACAAGATTTGAACAATATCCAGGCTTTGGCTGACAATAGCAAGAAAATAGCGATGTAAAGCTGTTCCCCGCAAAAGGGGGAAGGCTAAAATAAACTATCTCTGATTGAGGAGTGTAATAATATTCCAGGTCAGAACGGTTTGGATAAAACCCTGAAGAGGTTATCTGAAATTGTGAACATTTAAGCCCAAGTGTATGAAATCTCCAAAAAGAGGCTATCAGATTTTCCAGATTGGGACTGGAAGGCAAGATAAAATGGACCCCACCAATATTTCCCTCCCCACCCCTTTTCGCTTTCTGCAAAGACCATCCTCTCCATGACTACACCCACCCCAACAACCCACCCTCACGTCCTGGCACACTCCCCTGCCATCGCAGGAATTGCAAATCCTTGCGTCCACACCTCCTCCCTCACCACCATCCAAGGCCCAAGGAACCTTCCTCATCCATCAAAGTTTCACCTGCACATCCACACATGTCACTTATTGTATCCATTGTGGTCTCCTCTACATTGGGAAGACTGGACACTTCTTCACAGAGCGCTTTAGTGAACATCTCTGGGACACCCACACCAATCAACCCCACCGCCCCGTGGCCCAACATTTCAACTCCCCCTCCCACTCTGCTGAGGACATGCAGGTCCTGGGCCTCCTCCACTGCCATTCCTTCACCATGCGACGCCTGGAGGAAGAATGCCACATCTTCCGCCTCCGAACACTTCAACCCCAGAGCATCAATGTGGACTTCACCAGTTTCCTCATTTCCCCTGCCCCACCTTACCCCAGTTCATAGAACGTAGAGCAATACAGCACAGAACAGGCCCTTCGGCCATCGATGTTGCACCGACCTGTGAACTATTCTCAGCTCATCCCGCTACAGTATCCCAAAATCATCCATGTGCTTATCTAAGTATTGTTTAAAACTCCCTTATGTGGCTGAGTTGACTACATTAGCAGGTAGGGCATTCCACACCCTTACCACTCTCTGCATAAAGAACCTGTCTCTGACATCTGTCTTAAATCTATCACCCCTCAATTTGTAGCTATGCCCCCTCATACAAGCTGACGCCATCATCCTAGGAAAAAGTCTTTCACTGTCTACTCCTTCTAATCCTCTGATCATCTTGTATGTTTCTATCAAATCCCCCCTTAGCCTTCTTCCTGCCAATGAGAACAGACCCAAGTTTCTCAGCCTTTCCTCATAAGTCCTTCCCTCCAGACCAGGCAACATCCTGGTAAATCTCCTCTGCACCATTTCCAATGCTTCCACATCCTTCCTGTAATGGGGTGACCAGAACTGTACACAATATTCCAAGTGCGGCCACACCAGCGTTTTGTATAGTTGCAGCATGATATTGAGGTTCTGGAACTCAATCCCTCTACCAATGAAACCTAACACACTATATGCCTTCTTAACAGCACTATCCACCGGGTGGCAACTTTCAGAGATCTATGCACATGGACTCCAAGATCCCTCCGCACATCCACACTACCAAGAATCTTTCCACTGATCCAGTACTTTGCCTTCCTGTTATTCTTCCCAAAGTGCATCACCTCACATTTAGCTGCATTGAACTCCATTTGCCATCCTTCAGCCCAATTCTTCCAAACTGTCCACTACTCTACCGACTTTAGTGTCATCTGCAAATTTACTAATCCATCCACCTGTGCCTGCGTCAAAGTCACTTATAAAAATGACAAACAGCAGTGGTCTTAAAACAGATCCTTGTGGCACACCACAAGTAACTGGACTCCAGACTGAATGTTTTCCATCAACCACCACTCACTGCCTTTTTTCAGAAAGCCAGTTTCTAATCCAAACTGCTAAATCCCCCTCAGTTCCACACCTCTGAATTTTCCCCATCAGCCTAACATGTGGAACTTTCTCAAAGGCTTTACTGAAGTCCATGTATAACACGTCAACTGCCTACCCTCATCTACATGTTTGGTCACCTTCTCAAAAAGCTCAATGAGGTTTGTGAGACATAATCTGCCCTTGATGAAACCATGTTGACTATCTGAAACCAAATCATTGCTTGCTAGATGATTATAAATCTTATCTCTTATAATCCTTTCCAAAACCTTTCCTACACCAGAAGTAACGCTCACTGGTCTATAATTACCTGGGTCATCTCTGCTGCCCTTCTTGAACAAGGGCACAATATTTGCAATCCTCCAGTCCTCTGGTACTAAACCTGTAGAGAATGATGACTCAAATATCAAAGCCAAAGGCCCTGCTATCTCCTCCCTAGCTTCCCAGAAAATCCTCAAATAAATCCCATCTGACTCAGGGGACTTGTCTATTTTCGCTCCTTCCAGAATTAATAACACCTATGCATAACTAAATTAGATCCTTCCTAGTCTAATATCTCATATCTCATTCTTCTCCTCTACAATATTCTCCTTTTCCTGAGTGAACACCGATGAGAAATATTCATTTAGCATCTCTCCAATCTCTACAGGGTCCACATTCAACTTCCCACTTCTGTCTTTGACTGGCCACTATTCCTACTCTAATCATCCTTTTATTCCTCACATTCCTATAGAAAGCTTTAGGGTTCTCCTTTATTCTATTAGCTAAAGACTGGTCATGTCCTCTCTTTGCTCTTCCTAACTCTCTCTTTAAATCCTTCCTAGCTGATCTGTAGCTCTCCACCATCTCATTTGTACCATCTTGCCTCATCAACTCATAACCTCCTTCTTCTTCGTAACAAGAGATGCTATTTCTGTTGTAAACCACGGTTCCCTAACCTTATCACTTCCTCCCTGCCTGACAGGGACACGCAATATCTGTGCCCTAAACCAGCTCCACATTTCGAATGTCTGCATCCCCAGCATTTTGCTACCCCATTCTATGCATCCCAACTCTTGTCTAAGCGCATTATAATTGTCTTGCCCCATCGATAACTCCAACCTTCCAGCTCAGCACTGTCCTCATCACCTGTCCTACCTGTCAATCTCCCTTTCCACATCCACTCCACCCTCCTCTCTGACCTATCACCTCCATCCCCATCCTCATTCACCTGTTGTACCCTTTGCTACCTTCCCCACACTCCTCTCTGACCTATCACCTCCATCCCCACCCCCATTTCACCTATTGTACTTTTTGCTACCTTCTCCCCAGCTCTCCCCCCCCGCCCCCCCACCAAAGTATCTCTCCACCATGGAGGCTTCCTGCCTCTATTCCTGATGAAGGGCTTTTGCCCAAAACGTTGATTTTCCTGCTCCTCGGATGCTGCCTGACCTGCTGTGCTTTTTCAGCAACACTTTCATCTAAACCCTGGTTTCCAGCATCTGCAGTCCTCACTTATGCCAAATTAAAATGAATGTATACAAATAGGAATGATGGAAATTTGTCTGTGGTATGAGTACTGTTAGGGTGTATTCTTTGGGGGGGAGTGGATTTATATGCTACTATGTATTTCAAAGTCTTTAAGCCATGGGGCTATGAATCCAATTATCTCCTCCACATTCCCAGTCCATTTGAGCTCAAACCTGAAACCTTTTATTCTGTAAGATAACGTTCTGAATATCAACATCTCTTTTCATAATTTTAAAAGTGAAATTTTAGGAAACATTTAGCCACCACTGAACATTTTGTTTCCTGACTGATTCATGTCTACCATTTCTTTCAGTTTATAACAGAAGCTGACAAATCGTATGTGTGTGAATTGATTCAAGAATGGAGAACCAAGCCAACGTTATTCTGAAGTTTGGAATCTGATGGTAGAAACAGCGAAAGCTGACAGGTAACTAAATTGAAAGTCAAATGGAGCAACTGATCAGGGACTCACCAAACCTGCCGGGAGCGACAGCAACATAGAAACGAGTCACGATTTGAAGTGGGGGTGCAGGGACCCGCATAGTAATCACTGAAGTATAAGCAATTTGAGTAATATTAGGACTAGAGGCTTATTGGGAAATTACACAGAGCCAGAAAATCCCATTTATCATCATAACTGGACAGAGTCATCTCCCAGTCTTAATTTATTCAGCAACAAAACACCTCAAGTAATTACCATCCACTTGATCCCTTCATCTGCTATTTGTACGATTGTGTTCAGTGGATTAGGATAGTTGCAATAACTCTTGCCAAGTACCAGCTATAAACACTATTTCTATGATACTACATCCGCAGTTACGAGAACAGCTCCTTACACCAGAGTTTTCCACGTTACTTCTCCTACACTCTGTCACTTCCATCTACAGCATATTAAAAACCAATATTATTTTTTAGACTGGATTTAAAAATGAGACAAGATATACTTTCATCCAAAGAACACTGGAAGATGATTGGCAGTTTTGAAAAAAAGTTACTGGGTTGTATCTGCAAGGTCCTCTTACACAGTACTTCACTTCTTGATTGGTTCCTGGGTGAGTGTCTGCATAGGGTCATAAGGTCACACATTATGGAAATAGAACTTTGGATCTAACTTGTCCATGCCAACCAGGTTTTGTAAGTTGAATTAGTTCCATTTGCCTGCACTTGGTCCATATCCCTCTCAACCTCTCCTATTCAGGGACCTGTCCAAATGTCTTTTAAATGTTGTAACTGTACTCACCTCCACCACTTTCTCTGGCACCTCATTCCTTACACTTACCACCTTTTGTGTGAAAATGTTGCCCCTCAGGTCCCTTTTAAAGCTTTCCCCTCTCACCTTAAACTTATGTCCTCTGGTTTGGGACTTTCTTACCTTTGGAATAAAGACCTTTGCTATTTAACTTGGCCATGCCCCTCATAATTTAATGAACCTCCTCAACCTCCAGGGAAAAAAGTCCCAGCTTATTCAGCCTCTCCCTATAGCTCAAACCCTCCAGTTTCAGCAACAGCTTTGTAAATCTTTTTCAAACCCTTTCTGATTTAATAACATCCTTCCGACTGAAGGGTGACCAGAATTATACACTATACCCTCAACGATAAGCCTGTTGGACAATAACCTGGTGTTGTGTGATGTTTAACAACGTTTACTGACTGCTTTTGTTCCTTCCCTAAAATTTGTGTCTTGCTTTGTATGTGTGTGTCAGTTTATATGTGTATAGAAATTCATAAATAAAAAGGAGTAGAGTTTAAGTTACACAGTTAGAAATTTGTGCATTTTTTTTGTACTGGTTAAGAAAACAAATCTGTTTGTGATAAATAGCTGCTTTCTTGTTAAGTGCAGAGACATAGTGATCTAGTTACTGTTGGAATTCCCAATCATCCATCAGAAATACATCAGAACTATATTTTAATATTAAAATGTTCCAGCAATGTCTATGCCTCTGCTTTCATAAGGTATCTTTAAAAACTGTGGACAAGCATTTTGAGAATGCAGACGAGTAGATTTTCGAAATCTCAAATAATTTGAAATTTAGCTGAGGGTAGTAACACCATTGAATTACAAATGCAGTGTGTTTTCCTCGTCCCCAAACTTAAATTTGCATACTGGGAGTAAAGTATTGGTGCTACCATCCGCAAATTGATGCAAATCCCATCCCCTCCTTCCAATATCAGGAAATTGGAGGTTGTATCTTTGTATTATCCTTTGAAGTTCCAGAGGCAAGAACTTGCATTTATATAGCACCTCCCAGGACGTCTCCCAGAAAACCATACAAAATAGGAAGAGGGTAGGCCATTCAGCCCCTTGAGCTTGATCTGCCATTCAATAGGATCGTGGTTGATCCAACATTCCCACATCCACTTTCCTGAGTTTTCCACATAACCCTTGATTCCCCAACTGATCAAGTATCACCTGTCACAGCCTTAAATACACACCTTTACTTCCCTCAACGGTTGGAATTCCAACCTTCTGAGGAATCCTGATGAAGGGCTTATGCCCGAAATGTCGATTCTCCTGCTCCTCATATGCTACCTGACTTGATGTGCTTTTCCAGCATCACACTCTTGATCCTTAAGAATCCTACATGTTTCATGGGGATCACCTCAAAAATGTCCTGAAGTGCTTCACAACTAATAAAGTACTTTTGTGGCGTGCACTTTATTATAATATGGAGAAACATGGGGGTAGCCAGTCTGTGCCCAGCAAGATCTCATTAGCGGCAATGAGATAAAAGGACAAATCAGTTTTAGTTTTTCTAGTTGGGAGGATAAAGGTCAACTACAGATTGAGAGAATACCATTCATTGTCTTTAGGATATTTTATATCCACTAGAGAGGGCAGACAGGAATACCATATAATATTTAAATCAAAATAACCCTCTTCACTGCAGAACTGGCAGACTTCAGTCCAGATAAAAATGGAGCCTGAACCTACAACTTTCTAAATTTGAAACAGGAACACTATCCACTAAACCATAGCCCTTATCACAGAGTGACAAATAACAGCACTGGACAATGAAGCAGTTCCTATCTATATTTCCCAGGGAGTGCAGCATCTCAGCAATCTCCCAGTAGTGGAAAACTCTTAACTTATACTAAGCTCTCATTTCCAGGACAATACTTCAATTTTTACAAGCTATCAGCTCTGGCACCTGGGATGAAGATAGCCTTGGGTTTCAGCTCTAGTATCGACTCTGCATACAACATACATACAGTATCATCTGTCTTTGATTAAGCAAAGAACTGTGGATGCTGGAGATGTGGAACAGAAAAACCAGGTGCTAGAGAAATTCAGCAGGACTGGCTGCATTTGGGGAGTGAGAAAACGAGTTCATGTTTTGAGTCCTGTGACCATTCATCATAACTACATCTCTCTCTGGGTTAGCAATCTGTAATTCAGGAGTGTCAATGTTTGAGATAATCAGACAAACTGGACACTAAATTAGGGATCCACTGGAAATCAGGAGAAAGTTGCCCACTTTTGTTTAAAGTAATATAGGTAGCAGTGCGATTTCAAACCCTCATGCTGTTTCGAGTAATTTGTTCTTCATTACTAGGATGGGGGATTGAAAGACTAGGGAGCACAATTTCAAGGTGAGAGGTGAGCGATTTAAAAAGACACGAGGACAAAATTTTTACACAGAGGGTGGAATGAACTTCCTGAGGAAGTGGTGGATGTAGGTATAATTACAAAGTTTAAAAGACATTTGGGTAAGTATATGAATTGGAAAGCTTTGGAGGGATATGGCCCAGGAGCAGGCAGGTGGGACCAGTTTAGTTTGGGATTAGGATCAGCATGGACCAGTTGGACTGCAGGGTCTGTTTCCATGCTGTCTGGCTCTGTGACTCTATGATTATGATAGTGAGGTGAGCCAGGCATACAGAGTATCCCAGCTAACCTTGATACCTGCCCTTTCTGGTATAAGTTTGCTCGCTGAGCTTGAAGGTTCATTTCCAGACGTTTTGTTACCCTCCTAGGTAACATCTTCAGTGGGCCTCAGGCGAACACTGTTGAAAATTCCTGTTTTCAATTTATATTTTTGGGTTTCTTTGAATTGGTGATGGCATTTCCTGTGGTGATGTTATTTCCTGTGGTGAAGTCACTTCCTGTTCTTTTTCTCAGGGGGTGGCAGCAGTGCTTCGCCTGAGGCCCACTGAAGATGTTATCTAGTCAGGTGATGGAACATCTGGAAATGAACCTTACAGCTCAGCGAGCAAACCTACATCCAAAACCTCAACCTGAGTTACAAATCTTTTCAAAACTCACTAATACCTGCCCTGTTAATACTGCAGGGCACCTCCAGAATGAGCAGTAGAAGCATTGCTCTGATGCATTTGATTTCATGTGACTACTGCACATATGCTGCACACATGACGGTGTGGGCTGGAGTCATCAATCATACCAGCAGGTGAGCATCTTCTGCTTTGCTGTGATTCAAACAGCAGGCCAGACTGTCACAATGAAAGCAACCTGGGGACAGCCAGGCGAAGACAGTGACCAGTCTGATTGTCTGTCTACGGCTGTGCAAGGGAGAGATGTCAAGAAATGATAAATTCTTTTAAAATTTCTTAATGGGGTGTGAGATTATTGTCTATTTTTAATTAGAGTCATAGAGACGTACAGTACAGAAACAGACCCTTCAGTCCAACTCATCCATGCCAACCAGATATTCTAACCTAATCTAGTCCCATTTGCCAGCACCTGGCCCATATCCCTCTAATCCCTTCCTATTCATGTACCCACCCAGATGCCTTTAAATGCTGTAATTGTCCCAGCCTCCACCACTTCCTCTGGCAGCTCATTCCATACACGTACCACCCTCTGCTTGAAAAGGTTGCCCCTTAGGCCCCTTATAAATCTTTCCCCTCTCACCTTAAACCTATGTCCTCTAGTTCTGGACTCACCTACCTCAGGGAAAAGACCTTGTCTATTTATCCTGTCCATGCCCCTCATTATTTTATAAACCTCCATAAGGTCACCTGTCAGCCTCTGACGCTCCAGGGAAAACAGTCCCAGCCTATTGAGCCTCTCCCTGTAGCTCAAACCCTCCAACCCTTGCAACATCCTTGTTAATCTTTTCTGAACCTGTTCAAGTATCACAACATCCTGGTGAAGGTGGGAGTGAGTCATTTTCTTGAACCACTGGATGGGAGTACAAGAATTTTGACCCAGCAACTCTTGAATTTGTGGGTTGTGGTTCCAGTATAGTACAAAGCTATACTTCCAGTACAGGTCAGGGGTAGGAAAATCCTGTTGAAATGGTTTTTCTCCAGCAAGGAATGAAATATAGTCAGCCTTCAGTGACTAGAGCATCCATAACTTGCCTTTTCCAAATGGATGACAAACTACCAAATTGGATTGTGGGTAATCCAAGATGGAGGACAGGAAAAATTTGTGGCTGTAAGAGCTGCTCCTTCTTTTGAGGTATTTTTGGTGTTGGAGGTGATTTCCTCGAATTACAGGAACTGCAATTACTGTTTTATATGCTGTTGCATTGTAATTGTACCAGAGAGAGAGAAAGAGAGAGAGATATTCCAAGATAATACATGGCTTGGAAAGGGTGGACGCTAGGAAATTGTTTCCATTAGGCGAGGGGACTAGGACCCGTGGACACAGCCTTAGAATTAGAGGGGGTCAATTCAGAACAGAAATGCGGAAACATTTCTTCAGCCAGAGAGTGGTGGGCCTGTGGAATTCATTGCCACAGGGTGCAGTGGAGGCCGGGATGCTAAATGTCTTCAAGGCAGAGATTGATAGATTCTTGTTGTCTCGAGGAATTAAGGGCTACGGGGAGAACGCTGGTAAGTGGAGTTGAAATGCCCATCAGCCATGATTGAATGGCAGAGTGGATTTGATGGGCCGAATGGCCTTCCTTCCACTCCTATGTCTTATGGTCTTATGGTCTAACTTTTGAAAGCTGATTGGGGACAGTTGTTCGCAGGTAAAGGGACGGCTGGAAAATGGGATGCCTTCAGAAATGAGATAACAAGAATCCAGAGAAAGAATATTCCTGTTAGGGTGAAAGGGAAGGCTGGTAGGTATAGGGAATGCTGGATGACTAAAGAAATTGAGGGTTTGGTTAAGAAAAAGAAGGAAGCATATGTCAGGTATAGACAGGATAGATCAATGAATCCTTAGAAGAGTATAAACAAAGTAGGAGTATACTTTAGAGGGAAATGAGGAGGGCAAAAAGGGGACATGAGATAGCTTTGGCAAATAGAATTAAGGAGAATCCAAAGGGTTTTTACAAATACATTAAGGACAAAAGGGTAACTAGGGAGAGAATAGGGCCCCTCAAAGATCAGCAAGGCAGCCTTTGTGTGGAGCCACAGAAGATGGGGAGATACTAAATGAATATTTTGCATCAGTATTTACTGATGAAAAGGATATGGAAGATATAGACTGTAGGGAAATAGATGGTGACATCTTGCAAAATGTCCAGATTACAGAGGAGGAAGTGCTGGATGTCTTGAAATGGTTAAAAGTGGATAAATCCCCAGGACCTGATTAGATGTACCCGAGAACTCTGTGGGAAGCTAGAGAAGTGATTGCTGGGCCTCTTGCTGAGATATTTGCATCATTGATAGTCACAAGTGAGGTGCTGGAAGACTGGAGGTTGGAAAACGTAGTGCCACTGTTGAAGAAGGGTGGTAAAGACAAGTCAGGGAACTATAGACCGGTGAGTCTGACCTCGGTGGTGGGCAAGATGTTGGTGGGAATCCTGAGGGACAGGATGTACATGTATTTGGAAAGGCAAGGACTGATTCGGGATAGTCAACATGGCTTTGTGCGTGGGAAATCATGTCTCACAAACTTGATTGAGGTTTTTGAAGAAGTAAAAAAGAAGATTGATGAGGGCAGAGCAGTAGATGTGATCTATATGGACTTCAGTAAGGCGTTGGACAAGGTTCCCCTGGGGGACTGATTAGCAAGGTTAGATCTCATGGAATACAGGCAGAACTAGCCATTTGGATACAGAACTGGCTCAAAGGTAGAAGACAGAGGGTGGTGGTGGAGGGTTGTTTTTCAGACTGGAGGCCTGTGACCAGTGGAGTGCCACAAGGATCGGTGCTGGACCCTTTACATTTTGTCATTTACATAAATTATTTGGATGCGAGTATAAGAGGGACAGTAAGTAAGTTTTCAGATGACACCAAAATTGGAGGTGTGGTGGACAGCGAAGAGGGTTACCTCAGATTACAACAGGATCTGGAACAGATGGGCCAATGGGCTGAGAAGTGGCAGATGTAGTTTAATTCAGATAAATGCGAGGTGCTGCATTTTGGGAAAGCAAATCTTAGCAGGACTTATACACTTAATGGTAAGGTCCTAGGGAATGTTACTGAACAAAGAGACCTTGGAGTGCGTTCATACCTCCTTGAAAGTGGAGTCGCAGCTAGATAGGATAGTGAAGAAGGTGTTTGGTATGCTTTCCTTTATTGGTCAGAGTATTGAGTACAGGAGTTGGGAGGTCATGTTGCGGCTGTACAGGACATTGGTTAGGCCACTTTGGAATATTGCATGCAATTCTGGTCTCCTTCCTATCGGAAAGATGTTGTGAAACTTGAAAGGGTTCAGAAAAGATTTGCAAGGATGTTGCCAGGGTTGGAGGATTTGAGCTACAGGGAGAGGCTGAACAGGCTGGGACTGTTTTCCTTGGAGCATTGGAGGTTGAGGAGAGACCTTACAGAGGTTTACAAAATTAAGAGGGGCATGGATAGGATAAATAGACAAAGTCCTTTCCCTGGGGTCATGAAGTCCAGAACTCAGAGGACATAGATTTAGGGTGAGAGGGGAAAAGATATAAAAGAGACCCATGGGGCAACTTTTTCACGCAGTGGGTGGTACAAGTATGGAATGAGCTGCCAGAGGATGTGGTGGATGCTGATACAACTGCAACATTTAAGAGGCATTTGGATGAGTATATGAATAGGAAGAGTTTGGAGGGATATGGGCAGGGTGCTGGCAGGTGGGACTAGATTGGGTTGGGCTAACTGGTCGGCATGGACAGGTTGGACTGAAGGGTCTGTTTCCAGGCTGTACATCTCTATGACTCTATGACTCCATAACATGTTTCAAAGTGTTTCCAACTCCAAGCTCAATACTACAATCTCCTTCACAGCCATTGGCAATGCTTTGAGGATATACTGCAACAGAGATTCATTTCAGTGAGACCATCCTCACTGAAGAATAAATACAGCCCACACTCTCACCTCCTCCTTTGTCCTGCTTTGTGTGGTCTCTACATTCCCCAAATCATGTAGTTTTGCAAGGGAGAAAGCTTTGTGTCTGAAAGCAGTAGGTTTGTTCACAAACTTTGAAGTCAGGACAAAGCCCTTCAGTACTTGCCAAACCATTCTCAAAATCATAGCAATGTTACAGCAGAGAGGAAGGCCATTTGGCCCATCAGGTTTGTGCATCCAAAAATGTGTAATGTACCTCAGTCCATTCCGCACTCTTTTCCCTGCAGAATTCTCCAATACTCAATTATAGAAAGCACCAAACACACTGAGAATTAAAGCAACAGAAGAAGGAAGAAACAGAAACCAGCCAGCAACTAACCTGCCAGCAGCTGATGATTCCTTTAAATAGCACTGGTGGGAACCCTTCCTGCTGCTAAATGTGTGTTCAGCTGTGTGAGGTTACGAGGGTGTTAGCTGGTACACTGAGCTCCAAATGGTACCACTGGCATCGAATTAACTTTGCAATGTCGATTGCATATTTGATTTGCACATTTCCAGCTGCCGTCATGGTCACTACACACAGGATAGTGCCCTCTCCAATATAGTATCTGACATGACCTGTCGGAAAAGTGTGCTCAGCACACGTGAAGTATTGGAGATCTAAGACTTACTGACAGCACCCAAATACCAGGTGCAAACCACATGGTTTTTCCTCCTGGGACATTTGCGATAATCAGACATACAGCTTCTGTCAAAGTGTCCAGTTTGTCAAATCTTCTGCTAAATCATTGCTGAAGTCTTGAATGTGACAAAGGCTGAAAATTAATATTTTATTCCTCTTGATCACAGCAAACCCAAAACAGCAGGTTAATTAAAATAGACACTGGTGTGATCTCTCAGAATGTAGACTGAAAGGGCAGACAGATGGAACATACAAGAGGGGCAGGTGGGATTGAAAGATAAAGTTGAGGTATTCTCACAGCTCATTAACAACTAAATTCGAGTTTTGCTTGAAGGTAGAAATGCTCATAACTGAGTCAGTCAGGTGTTACATGGTAAATGGTACTTTCCTTTTGAAAGGAAGATAAAAATGCTATTCGTGCTCTGATGCGCTCTGATCTCAAACTAAATGCTCTCTCGGCGAGGGAATATTAACAGAGGTATATCTGAAAAAGTGCAGCCACCCACATAAACAATGTCTGTTTATTAAAAAGTGACAGGCAGAACAAAATTAGTGTTCGGATCTTTCAAAGAGGAATTAGGATGTCATCACAAACAAAGGGGTAGCTGGATCTCCTGGGCATTGCTTTCTGAAAGGTTGTAAATGCTGAATCAATCAAAATTCTCAAATAGTTGTTTGGTAGGTCAGAACTTGAGTATTGCTGAAAAAAAAGACACACTTCATTGGAATATTACCTCTTGCACTATTTAGAACAATTGGTAAAAAAAATTGTATTGAAAGGGTTAGTTTAGATTTAAGGGGAATACTGCATGAAAGAAGCATGCGGATTTGTTGGAAATCAGTCTCTGATTGTTCAAAGTTTTTTTTAAATGGAAAATGCACCAATTATTGACGACTGACAGTTAATTATACAGTCATAGAAATGTACAGCATAGAAACAGACCCTTCAGTCCAACCCGTCCATGCCGACCAGATATCCCAACCCAATCTTCGTTTACGCTTTAAATTTAACTTGCAAATTTAAATCATGTACATTTTGAATATTGGTTTCCCCTTAAAACAATATTCTTGAAAATTGTCCTAAGGAATGCAAGGTGAAAAGTTTTAACAAAATATCTCGTTCCTCAACAATAGAACTTTTAAGCTTGAGACGGCAAAGGAAATGGAGTCATTGGGTGTTAGGGGTTAGGCAGGGAATGTGGAGTCTCTGTGTGCATATTCTGATCAGCCGTGATCTTACTAAATGGAAAGGTAGGTTTGAAGAGCCAAATGGGTTAACCCTGCATCCTATTTGTAGGTCAATAAGATGTTTATTCGATTCTGCTATCAGAGCAGATGGATGTGGACTTGAAAGCCACATCTTACTGGAGCTGTAGAATGGTGGCAGTGAGGGAGAAAACTCCTCCACAGGGATGGCTTGTGCCTGTTCTACCTGGGGAACTGTGCTTCACTTCTGGCCTGCCACCAGGGAGCTGGTCCCTGTGAAGCTGAATGCCTCCTTTAATTGGCACCACTCAGGCTGTTGATGAGTTGTCATGGTGACCCACTGCATGTCAATGGGTAACCATCCCACTTCCACAAAAATACAGCAGGGTGGAGACAGGAAATCAACACTATTGTTTAATTCCAACTGTCCGTATTTCTAAGGACTGGAAACTCACCTTTAAATGTACTGTAGAAAACTATCCCACAATCAGTATCTTTTCATTTTGAGACATATTATTGCATTGGAAAGGGTGCATAAAAGATTTACAAGGATGTTACCAAGATTGAAAGGTTTGAGTTATAAGGAGAAGCTGGATAGGCTGGAGCTTTCTTCCCTGGAGTATCAGAGGCTGAGGGGTGACCTTGGAGAAGTTTATAAAATCATGAGGCTCAGGGATAGGGTAAATGGTTTTTTCCCAAGGATAGAGGAGTCCAAAACTAGAGGGCATAGTTTTAAGGTGATTGAGGGGCAACTTTTTCACACAGAGGGTGGTGCGTGTATGGGACAAGCTGCCAGAGAAGGTGGTGCGGGCTGGTACAATTACAATATTTAAAAGAGATTTGGACAGGTTCACGAATAGGATGAATTTCAAACTATATAGACCAATCATAGGCAAATTACACTAGTTTAGCTTGGGAAAGCTGGTTAGCATGGGTGAATTGGATCAAAGGGCCTGTTTCCATGCTGTATGACTCTATGACTCTTTGTCCTTTTTGTCTTTCCTCATTAAATTCTACGGGCAAAAAATGAGGTCTGCAGATGCTGGAGATCACAGCTGAAAACGTGTTGCTGGTTAAAGCACAGCAGGTTAGGCAGCATCCAAGGAATAGGAAATTTGACGTTTCGGGCATAACCTTTCCTGATGAAGGGCTTATGCCCGAAACGTCGAATTTCCTATTCCTTGGATGCTGCCTAACCTGCTGTGCTTTAACCAGCAACACATTTTCAGCTCATTAAATTCTAGTCCAGCTTCAGATAAACAGCACAATACTTTGCCATTCTATATTTCTTGAACACCCGGTTATCAATATTCTTTAGTTAAGAAGCCTCCAAAGCCCATTTTCCTTGTGATTTACATACCCCAACTCTGGCCAAGCTTCTACTCTCTAAAAGGTGCAAAAGATACCATGGAATCATCTCAATGCAAAACAGGAATTACGATACTTGTGCCTCAATCAACATTTTTTAAAAAAAAAACAGATATTTTGGTCATTGTCGTTAATTCTGTGTACACATTAGCTGCCCCGATTCCTACATTCCAATAGAGGACAGACTGTAGAAAGTAACTCACTGGCTGCTTCAAGGTGTTCAGTGTTAATGAAATAAAAATGCAAGTCTTCCTGTTTCCTATTCTTATTCTCCCAGGGTCACAATTTTCTCCTTGGTATTGGAAAATGTGTCTGATTAAATTCTATTTTCCAATCCCATTGGGATCTTTGCAGGCTACCTTGACAGCCTTCTATTTTCTTGCAGCCTTAATCAATCCGATATGCCGAGTACATTGTCTTGCTTCTGCATCAGTCACCACCGTTCACAAGCTTGTCACAGGTGAACATTCTACGCAGCCCTTCTTGCTGAAGGTTTTATCAAACCCTCTGCAATTATCCAGAAGTCAGCACTGAGGACATCTCAGCCTTGAAGATACTGCTGACATATTCACTTCATTTCACTGTTCAGTCTGGTCGACAGCTGTGGAAGGTTTGAGACTCTGAAAACTCTGAGCCTCATGAAATCGCAGTAGCAGGTCACCTCACGGCTGATAACACAGCCAGAGTGCAATGCCTTTGATTTCTTGTATGCACACGTTATAGATTGGTCTCCCGTACTTCTTTAAAGTCAGAAGTCACATGACACCAGGTTGTAATCCAACAGGTTTATTTGAAATCACAAGCTTTCGGAGCGCTGCTCCTTCATCGTGTGACTTCTGACTTTGTCCATCCCAGTCCAACACCGGCACCTCCCCATCATGACACTTCTACAAAGATATTGAAGAAGCACTAACTTGACGGAACAAAACGTTTGATTTCTATCATATCATTTCTTAATTAATTCTGCAATCATCGTTCAGTAGCAGCAGTGCTTACCATCTACAAGATGCATTGCAGAAATTTACCACAGCTCTTTCATCAGCATCTTTCAAACCCACACCCACTTCCATTGAGAAGGACAAGGGCAGCAGATACATGGGAGCACCATCACCTGCATGCTACCCTCTGAGCCACTCACCATCCTGACTTGGAAATATACCACCGTTCCTTCACTGTTGTTGGGTCAAATCCTGGAATTGCCTTCCTAAGGGCATTGTGGGTGTCCCTACACTAAATGGGCTGCAATAGTTCAGAAAGGCAGCTCATCACCACCTTTGTCAGAGCAACCACGGACGGGAAATAAATGTGGGCCAGCCAGTGACGCCCACATCCCAAATATGATTTGTTTTCAAAATTCACCTTGTGCTTCAATTTAAAGTGACAAAAGAGAACAGCTGGTATGCTAAAACTGATACAAAAGGACTTTGTCATATACTGTAATTGTGATATTGAGATGTAGTGCTATTTCTAATACTTCAAGGAGAAAGTGAGGACTGCAGATGCTGGAGTTGAGAGTTGAAAATGTGTTGCTGGAAAAGCGCAGCAGGTCAGGCAGCATCCAAGGAGCAGGAGAGTCGACGTTTCAGGCATGAGCCCTTCTTCAGGAATGAGGAAAGTATGCCAAGCAGGCTAAGATAAAAGGTAGGGAGGAGGGACTAGGGGGAGGGGCGTTGGAAATGCGATAGGTGGAAGGAGGTCAAGGTGAGGGTGATAGGCCGGAGTGGGGTGGGGGGGGGCGGAGAGGTCAGGAAGAAGATTGAGGTTAGGAAGGCGGTGCTGAGTTCGAGGGATTGCAAATATACTGTAATTGTGATACTGAGATGTGGTGCTGTTTATAATACTGTACGTTTAATTTTGTTGCTACTAATCTTAATAGCCTGTTTCTTTACTTCATTATTCTGATCCTTGATGAGGGCTTCTTCGCTCTCATTGTATTCATACGAGGGCTGTTACGGCATAGTGGTAACATCCCTGCATTTGGATCAGGAGATCTGATATCAAGTCCCACCTGATAAGAGATGTGCAATAATATCTCTGAACAGATTGGTTAGAAAATATCTATAAAGTATTATTCATTTCCTGAACTTTCCTCCAACCAAGTTCACCATTGGTTTGCTACTTTGGCAATTGCCATTGCTATGACAACCTGCATTGATAGAGATCCACAACCTTTTCAGTGATGCTTGCCTGCATTTATTCCTGCAATCTCCAAGCCAATTCGGGACTGGAAAGTTTATTTACTCTGAGTTTTCAGAAAAAGAAACAAAAATGTACTCATATAAAGAGCAAGTGACGTCCGTCTGAAACTCCAGTGACAATGGGTTGTGATTGCTGGGTTCAATCCCAATTCAAAACCTGTGATTATTAGATTTGCGTGAGGTGAGAGAGTTTGAGGGATGTGGAGTGATGGCAGATATTTTGGAGTTGAGTTACAGATTGGCCACAATCTAAACAGAAAGTGCTGAAGAAACCTCAGAGGCCTGGCAGCAAAGCAGAGAAACAGAATTAGCGTCTTGAGTCCAAAATGACTTCCTCTGAGCCTTCTGATCTTCTTTGGCAGCCAGGAAATCAGCTTCCCAGCTCCTTCATGTCTCTGAGCCACTTTGTTGTGGAAGGACGATTGGGAACCATTGGCAAAGCTGCCTGTTGGCATGCGGTAGGTAGTCATCATAGCTTAGTGACAGCCTCACTGAGGCCAATTCAGGGAAGAACAACCTGAAGAAATGTTTTTTCAGACTTGAGACATTAACTCTGTTTCTCTCTCCACAGTTGCTGCCAGATTTGCTGGGTTTCTCCAGCACTTACTTGTTTTGTATTGCCACCGCACTCTACTTTTATTTCAGCCACGATCTAGGTAGGTGGCAACAGAGGTTCACAGAGCTGAGTGGCCTATTCCTGTCCTCCTGGTGTCTGTAAAGGATGTCAGCTAGAGGTGATGAAAACCTTCATATTTGTCATTAGATGAGTACAGATGAAGGATATCCCAACCAACTTGGTCCATTCACTCAATAAACCTGAGGTTCTCCTCCTCATTGCATCAAGCTATTGTTTTTTAAGGGATTCCTGGATGTTCCGTTTTTAATTATCAATGTTTGCTTTAAGAGGCTTGGGAGTTGAGGTGCACAAATCTTTAAAATGTCACAATCAGAAGTAGAAAATAATCCAAAATGTTAATGGAAAGCTGGCCTTTATACCTAGAGGAGAGGAGAACAAGGATGCTGAGGTTATGCTGCAATTATACAAAACCATGGTTAGGGCCCACTTGGAGCACCTTGAGCAGATCTGAGCACCACACCTGCGAAGGATATATTGGCCTTGGAGGGAGTACTATGGAGGTTTGGCATCAGGGGTTAAG
This sequence comes from Hemiscyllium ocellatum, assembly GCF_020745735.1. Classification (NCBI taxonomy): domain Eukaryota; kingdom Metazoa; phylum Chordata; class Chondrichthyes; order Orectolobiformes; family Hemiscylliidae; genus Hemiscyllium; species Hemiscyllium ocellatum. The sequence goes on from NC_083434.1 coordinate 40,462,414, forward strand.
TTATGAAGAGACATTATATAAATTAGGCCTGTTTTCTCTAGAATTTAGAAGGTTAAGAGGTGATCTGATCAAAGTCTTCAAGATATTAACAGGAAAAGACAGGGTAGATAAAGATAAACTAATTCCACTGCTTGAGAATTCTAGAACTAAGAATATAGTCTGTGAGTTAGGGCCAGGCTGTTCAGGAGAGATGTTTGGAAACATTTCACCACTCAAAGGATGTACAGATTTGGAACTCTCTTCCACAAATGACAGTGGATGCTGGATCAGTTGTTAATTTGAAATCTGAGACACATAAATTTTTATTAAGGAAAAGTATTAAACGATATGGGCCAAAGGCAGCTGTATGGAGTTAGGCAACAGAATAGCCATAGTGTCATTGAATGGTGAATCAGTCTTGAGGGATAAATGGATCAGTGGTGCTGGAAGAGCACAGCAGTTCAGGCAGCATCCAACGAGCAGCGAAACTGACGTTTCGGGCAAAAGCCTTTTTACCTTGAGGGATAAATGGCCTACTCCTATTCAAATGTATTCCTAGAAGTGTTAATCATGCTTCATGCAAAGACCTTCCAGATATAATTCCTAAATTTGTCTTTTCCCAGTTTGAATTTGTGGCCCTTTGCTCTACTCTCTTGATTTAACTGATAAACATTCTCTAGGTTTGGTATGTTTGCTGTCTTGTACACCTCCTATAAGATCATCTCAGGCATATCCAGTCCATACTGAAAAGACTGTGCCTTTCCTTTGAACTCCAATGCCAGATATCATGTTCTGTGCCTGTAAAAAGTGAGGTCTGCAGATGCTGGAGATCAGAGCTGAAAATGTGTTGCTGGTTAAAGCGCAGCAGGTCAGGCAGCATCCAAGGGCTTGTGCCCGAAACGTCGAATTTCCTGTTCCTTGGATGCTGCCTGATCATGTTCTGTGCCTCCGGTCTACACTGTCTTCAAAGGCTTAAGTATTTATTTTGTGCCTTGGAGTTCAGAATGATGGTTCAGATAGCCTCTGGTCGGACCAGAAATGATTACGTAGAAAGATCAGCATAAAGCATAGCAGAACCAGTGGTGAGTAAATGCTTTCTATAGACCTGGGTACATCTTACCAAGTGCAGTGAGGACCATATTCCAATGAGATTGTTTTATAGAGTTTCTAAAGCTGAGAGCCAGGATTCACAGGTTGGAGCATATCAGACACAGACATATTGCAATGGAAGCATATTCTTTAAACCAATGCTGAACAGACAGGTACAGTGCATACTTGAATACTGACTCATTCAGCCCTGCCCTCTGGGCTGAGTATGTTCATTTAGTGTTGGTTAGAGTGCTCAAGCTGAAATGAAGTGGGACAGACTCAATCCTGCATCCACTGGGAACTGGGCTGCTGCATAAAATTACTTTCTATTCTGTTTAAATTGGCAATCTCTTTCAAAGACCAAGAATTGTTAGTGCATGAAATGAGCAGAAAAAGATCACACCTGGTGCCTAAATAATGCTGGTTTAAAACACATTTCTTTACATAAAGGAAGGTATATCTAACACTGGTGTTCAATGTGGACATTATTTTAACTCCTAAACCCACCCCAGGATGGGTGGGGCAGATGGGTGAATGGGCAAAGTAAGAGATGGATTTTAGCCCACCTAGAAATGTCAGAGGGCAGATAATTAGCATGCTGTCCAGACACAGGTCCAGAAGTAAAACATTTTTGGGTCTTTTGACTGTTCAGTGCTGGTTGTGTGGCAACTAAAGCATAACACGAGTGGATGGAGCATATGAATGACTTTATGGCCATGACTTAGTACCGAGAGGATCAGGAGCACTGTCACCCATCCTCGCACCATCAAACAGCCTCTCCCAACCCGGGATTCATCCTAACCCAGATTACCAAGCATTGCAGCAATCCTATCAACAACTGTCCAATGTGTAATCCCACTGCCTTTCCACTTACTGGCTATGACCCAGTCACCGTAACTGACAGCAGCCTCTCAGTCTAGTTACCTGTACTAACCAGAAATGACCCAATAAATTGGAATGCTCTCCAGGTTTTGGGACACTTCCTCAAAAGGCAATGGGTGTGAAGTCTTTGAAAATTTTAAGGCAAAGTAGATAGATTCCTGCTAGGCACGGGTGTGACCATAAGGCACAGAAGCCGAAATTAGGCTATTTGGCCCATTGAGTCTGATCCACCATTCAATCATAGCTGAGAAGCTTTTTCAACCCCATTCTTCCACTTTCTCCCCATGACCTCCGATCCCCTTGACAATCAAGAACCTACTAAAACTATAAGACATAGGAGTGTGAGGAAAGGTTATTGAGTACAGGTGTAGTCAGGTCAGCCATGAGCTTATTGAATGGGAGTACGGGCTAGAGGGGCTGAGTGGCCTGCTTCTACTCCAAATACTTCTGAAAATTGAATCTTGTTCTTAAACCGAGCAAGACTCTGTGAAACCTTCCCACTGTAATCTAACAGCTCCCCCCACACTCCACCTCCCACTATCAAACCTAATGCCCAAATCCCAAAAGTATAATATTATTTAGTCCTTGAAATGACGTTTGATACATCTACCTGGCAAAATCTGAACCTGTTCTGTAAACAAGTGGAAGAAAGGGTTAAGATAGTGCGAGCTGAAAATGTGTTGCTGGAAAAGCGCGGCAGGTCAGGCAGCATCCAAGGAACAGGAGAATCGACGTTTCGGGCATGAGCCCTTCTTCAGGAATGAGGAAAGTGTACCAAGCGGGCTGAGATAAAAGGTAGGGAGGAGGGACTTGGAGGAGGGGCGTTGGAAATGAGATAGGTGGAAGGAGGTTAAGGTGAGGGTGATAGGCCGGAGTGGGGGTGGGGACGGAGAGGTCAGGAAGAAGATTGCAGGTTAGGAAGGTAGTGCTGAGTTTGAGGGTTGGGACTGAGACAAGGTGGGGGGAGGGGAAATGAGGAAACTGGAGAAATCTGAGTTCATCCCTTTTGGTTGGAGGGTTCCTAGGTGGAAGATGAGATGCTCTTCCTCCAGCCATCGTGTTGCTATGGTCTGGCAATGGAAGAGTCCAAGGACCTGAATGTCCTTGGTGGAGTGGGAGAGGGAGTTGAAGTTTTGAGCCATGGGGTGGTTGGGTTGGTTGGTCCGGGTGTCCCAGAGGTGTTCTCTGAAACGTTCCGCAAGTAGGCGGCCTGTCTCCCCAATATAGAGGAGGCCTCATCGGGTGCAGAGGATGCAGTAAATGATGTGTGTGGAGGTGCAGGTGAATTTGTGGCAGATATGGAAGGATCCCTTGGGGCCTTGGAGAGAAGTAAGGGGGGAGGTGTGGGCGCAAGTTTTGAATTTCTTGCGGTTGCAGGTGAAGGTGCCAGGAGTGGAGGTTGGGTTGGTGGGGGGTGTGGACCTGACGAGGGAGTCACGGAGGGAATGGTCTTTTCAGAACGCTGATAGGGGAGGGGAGGGAATACATCCCTGGTGTTGGGGTCTGTTTGGAGGTGGCGAAAATGACGACGGATGATACGATGTATATGGAGGTTAGTGGGGTGGTAGGTGAGGACCAGTAGGGTTAAGATAGTGCGACACTAGGACCCAGCCACATTGCAGTGTTTGATACCCTTTGAAGTTCTGATTTCAGTGATAGTGAATGTTTGTAACATGCGTCTCTGGAAGAAGGAAGCTCATGAATTCAGGTCGCTATGCTCATGGCCTCTTCCAAAGATGCTGTTTCACAAAACCAGTGACTTCCAAACCTTTTTGGTTGAAGGTGGAAGCCTGGGAATAATAGGATTATTTGTCAGTCACAACATCACATTTAAAGAACATCAACAGCATGTTGTGAGAGTCAAACAAAGAGAGAGATTGCAGTACAATGTGTATAAAGAAGAAAAGATAGAAAGTTTGCAGATTAACAAAACAGTTGAAAGAAAGGAACAATGAATGAAGCTAAAATCAGATACACAGAACCGTGATGTGTGTAACTCATTTGAGATTAATCTTGTAGGAAAATCCTTCACTAGTGCACACAACTACTGTGAACTCGATACTCGAGTGGTCTGAGCTGTGCAGAGGATGGCAGGTTTAAGCAAGTGGACACCACACACAATAATTTGCAAGGTAGAAGGCTATTTTAGTTGCCAGACTGTCCTGTAGTTCAGTGGCAAATTCACTTACAAAACACACAACTGACTCTGATGTGGAGTTTTACCAGAGCCATTTTCACATTGGAAACCTACTGCGTTGAAGGAATATGTCCAAATAGCAGATTTTACAAAAAGCAGCATCTCTCTCCCAGAGTGTCTTGGAGCAATTGACAATTCAGGTAAAAATTACATCCACTGAGAAGAATTACTCTCAAGTTTCTGCTCACTAATTTACATATTGGCTGATTAATATCTGAACTCACACAATCAAGCGACATTTAGAAACATGATTTTTGATCTCAGAAACCCTCCTCGGTTTATTAAGAGTGATATAATGGTGTGGTTTGATTAGGAAAACTGAGAATTAAGTATCCATAATTCACCATCTGTGAGTTTTAAATAACTGAAATAACTAGCTGAAAATGATAGCACCACTTTCCTCATTTGATTGGAGAAGTCAGTTTTCTTAGCCACAAATTAAACACTATGGAATACATACCTTGTAAATGTATTAACTGTACTTTGTTTTTCTTTATTCACTCACAGGATGAGGAGTCTGTTTATATTTAATCATTGAAATTAGCTGAAACTTGAAGCCCTGATCTTTGGTATTGGTTTAACTGAGGAGCAACCAGGGAGCAGAAGAGTCCACATTTTGGGCATAAGCCCTTCATCAGCCCTTCCTGATGAAAGACTTATGCCTGAAATGTCGACTCTTCTGCTCCTCAGTTGCTGCCTGACCTGCTGTGCTTTCCCAGCATCTGACTCTCCAGCATCTGGAGTCCTCACTCTCTCCTTTAACTTACTGGGACAAACAATGGAACTCATGGGGTTTATTTCTCCACACACTTGTATTATTCTTTCATGACATTGTGGGTATCACTGACATGGCCAGTATTAGATGTTCACCCCTAAAACCCCTGGAGCTGAGCAGCTTGCTAAATCATTTCAGAAGACAGTTAAAAGTCAACCATGTCATTGTGGGTCTGGAGTCACATGTAGGCCAGACCAGGTAAGGATGGCAGATTTCCTTCCCTAAAGGGCACCAGATGTGTTCTTATGACAATCAGTGAGACTAGCTTTATATTCTAGTTTCGCTAATTAAATTTAAGAATCTATATCCTTTGATTCACTGAATGGGCAATGATCTGGCTACCTCCATCGATTGATGGTTATTTAGAATGAGCTGGAAGGAAGCAGAATCTCTCTAGCAATCTTGAGAATGTGTCTATTTGCTGAGATGCAAATAAAGAGGTCCTACAGAAACACCTTGGACTCAAGAAGCTATGCTTTGGAGAATAATTAGAGTTGGAGCCCATTAGCATGCTCAAATGCAGTGGCACACCAGTACCAGGAGATGACCTTCTGCAATTGGGCACAGTGTTTGCAGCACATACCATCTACAGGATGCACTGCAGCAACTTGCCAGGGTATGCTTGGCAACATCTCCAAATATCTGTGACCTCCACCACCTAGAAACTCTGGGTAACCCTGGCATAGACACAGATCACTTTCCTTCACCATATTGCATTAAAATCCTGGAAATCCAATCTCCCAGCATCAAGTACTGTCACCCACATGGACTGCGATGTGACAGGGTCATCGACCTCTCCCTTTCTAAACCCCTCTCAGTCAGTCACAACAGATACATTTCAATTCATATTTTGGCATGCATTTGCCACACTTCAGTTAAACTCAGTAAACAGATCAAAAATGAAGGAGAGTTAATTCCAAAGATTTCTTGATTGATGGACAGTGGAATTTTATTCCATGTTAAACCTCAGCAAGAGTGCCAAAAACTTGCACTATAGGAATCAATGATATTTCACCCTAAAACCTGGAGCAATCAACAATGGGGCACACTGGCTCCCAGTACCCGAAAGTTTCAATGAGAATATTCTAATTTTCATCATCAATCCTTTATAGTCTCGCTCCATGCTGCCATTGTGATTGGGTTCAGTACACACTTAGATTCTTGAACAAATGTCCTACTGTAGTTCCATCGGCTTTCCACATCATTGCTGGGTGAAGATAATGTAACTATTTTTCCTTTATCATCTCAACTTAGTCTGAAAAACCCGCACCCCAACAATCTTAGGTCGCATTTACTACCTCTTATCCTGTAATGGCACTAAGCGGCCTAATGTACGTTTTAAATGAAACAGGTATACATGCAATTGTTCAACATAATCTTACCATAGTCTGCTGGCTCAGACATACACAGTCGATCTGAAGCTACCTCCCCTCTGGGATCTGCCTGGCCAAGTGATCGGAAATCTTCTGCACTCACTGGTTGGGTCTGATTCGCATGTGGTGGACTTATCTCGCTGCACTCCTAATTTAAGATAGACACAAATGAGCTTTCAAATAAATGCTACTTTATAAAAAATAAAGATAAAAAAGGATCCTTTAAACTTAGGCTTGAATATATTCCACTCTGATGACAGAAATGTTGCCACAATCATATGGAATATCTCTTCGATAACTTGACGGAAACAGTGGATATGATATGAATGTCCAGTACCCATTAACTGCACACATTAAGAGTAAGGATGTCATGTGGCAGTTATACAGGGCCTTGGTGAGGCCACACCTTGAGTATTGCATGCTGTTTTGGTCTTTTATTCTGAGGAAGGACATGCTTGCTATTGAGGGAGTTCAACGAAGGTTCACCAGACTGATTCCCGGGATGGCAGTACTGACATATGAGGAAAGACTGGATCGAGTGGGCGTGTACTTGCTAGAATTTAGAGGAATTGGGTGTGGTTTCATAGAAACATATAAAATCCTGATGGGACTGGACTTGCTAGTTGCAGGAAGAGTGTTCCCAATGTTGGGGAAGTCTAGAACAAGGGGTCACAATCTAAGAATAAGGAAGTCATTCAGGACTGAGATGAGGAAGACTTTCTTCACTGAGAGAGTTGCAAGCCTGTGCAAAACTCTCCCATATGAAGTTGTTGGGGCCAATTTATTAGATATATTCAATAGGGAGCTGAACGTGGCCCTTGCAGTTAAAGGGATCACAGGGTCTGGGAAGGGGGGGGGGGGGGGGGAATGGTTTACAAAGATTGCATGATTAGCCATGAGCATATTGAATAATGGTGCAGGCTCGAAGGGCTGAATGGCCTACTTCTGCATCAATTTTCTATGTTTCTACGATTCTAATCTACTTTGGAGACCTTGTAGGTCAGCAAAACATTGAAACAAAAATCATCAGCACTTCACTCTTTCATGAATAAATTTTGACAATCATTCAATGTACTTATACCTCCCATTTACTGTGACATTTGGAGGAGGCTGGAGATGGAGGAGATAGGTCCATGTTGGGCTAATGGCTCAATGCTTTCCCATCTCTGGGTAATCTTGGCTGGCATAAGATTATACCACCATTGGCAAGTTGTATTATATATAATACAAGGCTGACTTAGGAAGGGAGAGAACTAAACAGGGATCTTTACAACATTGCATTGGCCCCTCTCCTGGGGCTTGTTGCTTTCTCCATGGCAATGCGTCGTCCAACCAGAGTCAACGAATCTCTTCTCCTGTTGTATGAATTGCTGGGCATTTAAAATTTGGCGTTTGTCCTGAGTGAGTGCAAAATGAACAAGTTCAGGACCACATTTGTTTTGCAGCAGTGTATACCTTTGCTTTTTTTCCTGTAATGCACTCTGTTGTAGTTAATAGGGTATGGAAATTCTAGCCGTGAAAGAGAATTGAATAAATGCATGAAGGAGCTAAATTGTATGATCATGGTAAAAGAGCTAAAGAATGGGACTATCTGAATTGTCTTCTAAAGGGGTACCACAGACCTGATAGACAGAATAGACTCATAGTGCACTATATCATTTTGTATTGAGTGTGTGATGCTGGAAAAGCACAGTCAATCAGGCAGTATCTGAGGAGCAGGAGAATCAACATTTCGGGCAAGAGTGCTTCATCAGGAATGAGGTCTCACATTCTCCTTTCTCATTTTGTAGCCTTGTCAGTTGATTATTTATGTTTCCATTTATCTTCATCCAAATCCTGGGTTCAGGTGTGATGTACGCTAACCCAAAGCAAAAAACTGCTGTTTAAAACTACCCTGAGAGTGCACAGTTTCGGATGAAATCCATCGCATTGAAACTAGATAAAGTTGGTTTTGTTTTCCCAAAAGTTCTCCCTCTAGCCCAAGATAGGCAACGCTTCCAACCTCAATTTAACTTCTTACAAATCTGAATCCAAGCTTCCATGCATATTACTTCATAATGAACGTTAGAAACTTTCTGACCTCTTACTAATCCCTCTCTCTCAGATCCAAGCAGACTACAAACATCGTCGGTGTTCGCCAGCATATTCCAGGAAAACCTGATATTTACAATGGCTGCCTTTGCACCCTTCCCTGTGACAATGTAAATCGTGTGAGCCTTGTATTCAGGTAGAAATGTTAATTAGTTATCTTTGAGAGAAGAGCTTTTTATCTTGGAACTAAACAGGCAGTTTAAGCATAACTGTTGGCAACCCAATATTCTCCACACTTTTCTGGGTCTATGGAGACTTATTGTTTCTATTGTTGAATGTTATGGATCAGGCTAAACCCCCTCAAAATTTTAAGAAGGTCAATCAAACTGTTGCTCTTTTTTATTCTAAAGGCAGATGTAAAGTTTATATACCAGGAGTGAAGCAGCTGGTCAAACCACTCAGCTTTAAGCAAAACAGAATTTATTTACATACTATGGTTGAAATACAAACAAAATAAAACAGAATTTGGAATAACAACTATTTGAAAACCCAAGTGACACGATATCGGCTAATGAAGGAGCTGTTCTAATCCCCGCAACCTCCCAGAAACACATCCCTTGGCAAATGATAAATTCAAACACAGGTTCTTACAGGCAGGAGAATTGCAGAGAGGAGAGTCAGGCAAGAAACATCTGTTGAAGCATGGAACCTTTTTTCACAGTAACAGGGGCGGCACGGTGGCACAGTGGTTAGCACTGCTGCCTCACAGCACCTGAGACCCGGGTTCAATTCCCGACTCAGGTGACTGACTGTGTGGAGTTTGCACGTTCTCCCCGTGTCTGCGTGGGTTTCCTCCGGGTGCTCCGGTTTCCTCCCACAGTCCAAAGATGTGCGGGTCAGGTGAATTGGCCATGCTAAATTGCCCGTAGTGTTAGGTAAGGGGTAAATGTAGGGGTATGGGTGGGTTTCGCTTCGGCGGGTCGGTGTGGACTTGTTGGGCCGAAGGGCCTGTTTCCACACTGTAAGTCTAATCAAATCTAATCAGTTTCTCTGCTGCCAGCTGTTTCTGACTGCCTGCTAAAACAAACCAAACTAGAAAAACAACCTGAGCTGGGAGAACTGGCCACTCCCCTGCCTTTGTTTAAGTAGCCATCCAGGCAGATCACACCTCTGCCTTTACAATCCCTCTTGAAAAACAATGACAAAATAACCTTGTTAAAGGGGCAACATCGTCACACTAACATGCAACTGTAGCAAAAATTTCAAAGATTCAAAAGTTTCTGAGTAAATGACTTTTCTTTATCTCGATGCTAAAAGGATACTTTTAAATTGTGATCCCTGGATCTAGACTCCTCATCCAGGGGAAACATTCTTACCTGCATCTAAAACAAAAACAGAAGTTGCTGGAAAAGCTCAGCAGGTCTAGCAGCATCTGTGGAGAGAAATCAAAGTTAACCCTTTGGGTCAAGTATCCATTCCTCAGAACTTAGCTGCATCCACCCTGTCTATCCCTTTAAATATTTTGGAGGCTTCAATGAGATAATCTCTTGTTCTTTGAAACTCTAGAGAATACAGAGCCAATTTTGCCCATTTTTCTTTCATCGAATATTCCCATCATCCCGGGCCCAAGTCTGGTGAACCGTTGTTGCTCAGTGAATGTAGCACCAGTCACTTTCTCCTGAGGCACACCCATCCATCGTCCTCTGGCTGTCTTCACTGCAGCCTTCACACAAGAGTTATAGCTTTACCCGCAGATTATCACCTTTTCTCCAACCTCCCTTCCCCCAAAGGTTTCATTTGCTCTGGAATCATACCCTTGGATTTTAATCACTCTGTCACAGTTGGCCATGCTTTAAGCTGCCTTGTCCCTAAACTGTGGAGTTCACTCTCTGAATTCTTCCATCTCTCTTTCCTCATCTTAACATGCCCCAGCCTCATTCCTGATGAAGGGCTCCTGCCCAAAATGTCAATTTTCCTGCTCCTCGGATGCTGTCTGACCTGCTGTGCTTTCCCAGCACCACTCTAATCTTGACTCTGATCTCCAGTATCTGCAGTCCTCACTTTTGCCTATGCTCCATAAGACACCTATTTAACCAAGTTTTTGATAACATCTCTTCAAATACCTCAATGGAAGGTTTGATTCAAACTTTACTCCAGCACTTTGGGTCGCTTTTCTACTTTAAGGGTGCTATGTGAATGTAAGCCGTTGTTGATTGATATCTATCATGTCTACAAACTGACAGGTCTGCACAGCACCAAAACAAATAACACACACACAAACATACACACATATACACCAAAACTAGGAGCAGGGAGTAGGTCATTTGGCCCTTTTAGCCTGCTCCACCACTCAGTAAGGTCATAGCTGATCCTCTATTTCAACACCATGTTCCTACTTCCTCTCCAGACCCTTGGTGACTATAATATGTAACCATTTATCAATCCCTTTCTTGAACATACTCTGTGACCCTCCCCCAACTTGGCCTTCACAGTCTTCTGTGGTATTGAATTCCACAAGCTCACCATTCTCTGAGTGAAGAACTGATTCCTCAACTCAGTCCTAAATAGCCATCCCATATCCGCAACTGTGATTCGCTGACCAGGAAAACCATCCTGGCTGCACTTAGTCTGTCCAGCCCTGTTAGGGTTGTAAACCTTTCAATCAGATCCCCGTTAATTCCTTAAATCTCTACAGAACACATAATGGGCCATCGTGGAATTCAGTAAGATCCTGAGTTGTCATGTAATTGAATAAGGTAAATTTGATTTTAATCAATCAAATCGTAATTTTGTCTATCTGTGGAAACAGTTAGTCTGAGGACATGCTAGTCATTGAGCTGAGTTTGTTGGAACAGGCAGTGTAACTTTGATGAGCCACCTTTGGAACAATTCAGAATAAATACAAAACCGAAAGTGCTGGAGAAACTCAGCAGGTCGGGCAGCATCTGTGGAAAGAGAAAGCAAAGCAATGTTTCAAATCCAGTATAATTCTGCTTCAGAAATGAGGACAGAGGTGGAACAGATGGGAAGTTAGAGGGTGAGGCAGATTGGGGATCAAAAGGTGCCACAGAACATAAGGTAAAAGGGAAGCAAACTCACAGAATCCATCCAGTGTGGAAGCAGACCATTCAGCCCATCAACTTCACATTGACCCTCTGAAGAGCATTTCACCAGACGCACACTACCCCTGTATTTCCCATGACTAACCTATATATCTTTGGACTGTGGGAGGAAACCAAAACACCTGGAGGAAACCCACACAGACACAAGGAGAACATGCAAACTACGCACAGACAGTGCCCAAGGGTGGAATTGAACCCAGGTCCCTGATACTGTGAGGCAGCAGTGCTAACAACTGAGACATTCTACTGGCTGTAGAGAAGTGACAAAGCATTGATCCAGAGTAGCTGTTGGTCACAGAATAAAAGTCAGATCTGACTGAAAACAGAAGGATGAAAAGAAGATGCAGACGGTGAAAAAACATGGTTTCTGATCTAATGCTGTTGAATTCAGTGTTGATTCTAGGACCATTTTGCTTTGATTAATAATGAGTTGCCTTTTAATACTGCTTTGTTTTGAAGAGGTAATAGCACCATCAGGTGGGAGAAAAGCAGAGAATCCTGTCAAAAACAGAAATGGCTGGAGAAACTCAGCATTTGTGAGGAGAAACCGGGTTAACATTTCGGGTCCAGTGACACCCTTCTTCAGAACTGATTGTAACAAAGAAACACTTGGTAAAAGTGCTGAAGCTGGGGGGGAGTAAACAACAAGTGGAGATGAAGCCGAGAGAAACCGAAAACAGTGATTGGGCAGATGAAGGAGTGGGTAAAGGTCAGTCTGGGAGAATCAATACTCCCAGCCATTGGTAGTTGACAATGGTTGTCTATGGCAGCAAGGCCTGGTATTTTGGGGTTGGGAGAAGAACAGGGGAGAAGGTGCTCAGGCCCTAAACTTTCAAACTCGATACTGAGTCCTAAAGGCTGCAGGACCCCCCAAGTGGAAAATGAGGTGCTGTTCTTCCAGTTTGCACTGAGCTTTGCTGGAGCACTGCAGCAAGCCCATGGCAGAGATGTTGGCCAGGGAGCAGGGTGGGGTGTTGAAGTGGCAGGACGCTCAGGGTCATTTTTGCAGACAAAACTCAGGTGTTATGTCACCCCACTGCTCAGCTGGCGTTCCGTCTCCCCAATGTAGTGAAGACCATTTCGTGAGCAGTGAATGCGGAGGCTGGGTTGAGTGGAGTGCAGGTAAAGGACTGTTTCACCTGGAAGGTGTGCCTGAGGCCTTGGTTGGTGAGGAGGGAGGAAGTAAATGGGCAGGTGTTACACTTTCTGTGAGGGCAGGGGAAGGTACGGGGAGGCTGTGGGGTGGGTATGGATGAGGAGTAAACCAGGGTGTCCCGGAGGGAAAGGTCCTTGGGGAGGCTGACAAGGGAGGGGATGGGAATCCGGTTGTGGCATCCCACTGGAGATGGCAGCTAAATGATCCTCTGGATATGGATACTGGAGGGTGGTAAGGACCATGGGAACCAACAGCTGTTGTGGAGGTAAGAGTAGGGGATGAGGGCCAAAGATTGGGAGTTGATTTGGACCTGGCTGAGGACCCTGACAACCATGATGATGGGGAATCCTTGATTGAGGAAAAAGATGGACATTTCAGAGGTTTCCTTGTAAAAGTTGGCACCATCAGAACCGATGTGATGGAGACCAAGGAACTTAGAGAATGGAATACAGTCTTTACAAAAAGGAGGGCGTAAGGATGCATAGTAACTATGAAGGTCGATGGGTTTGTCATGGATATTGCTGACTAGCCTATCCCCAGAAACGGAAACAGAGACGTCAAGGAAGGGAAAAGAGGAGTCAGAAATTCCTATCACCAGAGAGCATTGTCAGGAGGATTTTGGGTGAGAGATCCTGGGGTTAAAATCCTCTTTTCCCCAAGCACCCTGAACCTGAGTTGGCACAAATGACACCATGATGATTTTCATCATCTACATCATTCAGAGGTAAACACCAACATATGGAAAATGGTCCACATTGACCAGGAGTTCACCAACAGTGTGGAAGAGGAGGGTTGGGTGTGAGGTTGGGGAGGGGAGTAATTTGGGAGCTGGCTGGAAGAGAATATTCATTGACATTGTGCTCAACAAAAGATCCATTTACACATCCACTTTGGGGTGGTAGCTGACAATGACCTGGATCTCAGTTTGTGAATGAACGCACTCACACGTACATTGGAGCTCAGTGGTTGTGGTTGGACTAATTTTGGTTTCGGATTGAAGATGGTGGAGATTGAACTATGAGTAATTTACTGAGCGGTCCCCAATGATGCTCCTGGCCCAGGTCCCAGACACCCTCAACCTCCAACCTGAGTACAGTGGACCTCCTAGAAGCCTAGGCCACAGTTAATGAGCCTTGATGTACCCAATGCTGGTCCCTGGCTAGGATCCTGGTGAGGTGCAATGCTGAAATGATGATACATTCCCCCTTTGACCCAGTCTTCACCAAGATAAGATTTATCCAGTAGTCTGTCTTCCTGTATGATTCAAAGATTGAGACAACTCATAACAGGCACTATGAGAAGCACCAGCCCCTTCACACCTGATGGAAGGAAAGGTGCTCCAACAACATCGTTGCCTGGACCAAAATGTCCATCAGTGAACCACTCAAACCCAACACAGCTAGGCATGACATGTCATTCTAATACCTCATGCCAGACAGTGGACTCACAGCCCAGTCATGACAGGAGGTCTCCAGACATTGGAACCCTTTCGGAAAGTCCCTCCCAACAGCCTTGAAGTGGTCAAACAACCCGCACGGACTACCACCTACCAAAATGGAGAAGTCTCCTTCGGAAAAGCACCAAACCCAGGAACATGTTGACATGATGTCAGAAGGAGAGCACAAACCTCTAAAAATCCTATCACCACCAATCCTCCCACCCCGCACCCCTCCCTCCCCGACCCTTCATACACCATTTGGCCCTCATGTAGTCCACACTGATCGTGCAATGGGGACTTAGTCAGCCACCTCTGAACCCATCAAGGTGAAGAGGAAGTGAACACCCTCATCGCTGAGGGACTGCCTAAGATGGAGAACAAGTACCAAACAGGCTGACAAAATTGAGGCCCAAGAAGGAGCACATCCCAGTTTCCCTCTTCTACGAAATTCCAAAATGTTTGCAACAGAATTCCAAAGGAGAGAATCCTTTTAGCTGAAAAACTTCGGAGCACAATTTACTGCTTAAATAGAAAGAGGCGATCATTCCTTTACATTAACATAAACTGATTATCTTATTTCATCAAGCCCTGAGAAACTATTAAGGACAAAAGAACACCAACTGTGAACAGATAAGACAAATTAGCACCACGATAACTATCTAATTTGGCCTCCTCTCAAGTGCTCAGTAAACATTCATAAACGCTGCAACTGCGTCTCAACGACTGAATAAGCTTAAAAATTCTATTACTGCGAGAGAATCATAATTATTTTCCAGTGGTTTGTGATAATAGCAGGCAAATGTATCTGTGGAAACCACAAACTTGTCAGTCATGCTCATTAGCTTAGCACAGTGCTCTCTGAATAAGATATTGGAGTTTGAACCCCACTCTACAGCTTTGAGCCCATAATCCAGGCTGACATTTTGATGCAGTACTGAGGGAATGCAACACTTTAAGAAGGACTGATGTCTGTGTAAGACATTAAACCATGGCCCTGCTTCTCTCTCAGGTGGATGCAAAAGATTCCATTGCATTGTTTTGACGAAGAACACGGGAGTTAGCACCAATGCTCTAGTCAATGTTTGACCCTTGACCTACTTCACAAAAACTTCTCAAATCTTCTGGTTTCTGGACCATTGCAGATCAGTCTTACGATTGGACATGCATGTCAGGAGCTAGCAGAGTGAGCTGTGGAAGTGGTGGAGGCTGGTACAATTACAACATCTAAAAGGCATCTGGATAGGGACAT
Source organism: Hemiscyllium ocellatum (assembly GCF_020745735.1). Lineage (NCBI taxonomy): Eukaryota > Metazoa > Chordata > Chondrichthyes > Orectolobiformes > Hemiscylliidae > Hemiscyllium > Hemiscyllium ocellatum. The sequence continues at coordinate 40,477,705 of NC_083434.1, forward strand.
GAATTGGAAGAGTTCAGAGGGATATGGGCCAATGGGACAAGATTCACATAGGATATCTGGTCGGCATGGATGAGTTGGACTGAAGGGTCTGTTTCCATGCTGTATATGCTCTTCATGGGAATTGGCTGAGAGGTTTGACCTTCAGATTGAAATTCCCCTGGAAGCCTCTATGAAAGTCTCCAACTCTGCCCTTGAGATAGAGACTTGGGATTTTCTGAATTATTTATCTGACCCTGGAAATATGATCATGGTGAAGCCACCCAACTACCATCCAGACCATTCAAATACCAGACCAATTCCTGAAATTGGCAGGACTGATGTATAAAGAAAGAGTGAATTGGTTAGGACTATATTCACTGGAGTTTAGAAGAATTAGAAGGTATTTCATAGAAATGTAGAAAATTCTAACAGGACTAGACAGGGTAAACACAGGAAGGATGTTTCCAATGACCAGGGCATCGAGAACCAGGGCTCATAGTCTAAGGTTACTGGGTAGGCCATTTAGGACTGAGATGAGGAGAAATGTCTTCACCCAGACAGTGGAAAGCCAGTGGAATTCACTGTCATAGAAAGTAGTTGAGGTCAAAATATTGAACAGTTTCAAGAAGAAGTTAGTTATAATTCTTAGGTGCAAAGGGATTGGAGAGTAGGGAGAGAAAGCAGAACTCAAAGGGTCTTTTTCTATGTCTTTATGAAGGGCAGAATGGCCTACTCCTGTTTCTATTTTCAATGCCTCTGTGCAATGTTAGACAGAAAAGTTCAGGCTTAATCCCTAACCACCGACCCCTCTACCCTTCTCCAGTCACCTGTACTGTCTCCTCAACTCTCGCCTCTAACACTGAGTACCCTCCCATCCACCATCAACGACTCCAACCCAATCACATAAAGGTGGTGGACAGGAAGGCAGAACTTCACCTCTTCTTCCTCAGGCGGCTTAGAGAATTCAGCAATGTCCTTGAACTCCGACACTCCAACCTGTAATTGAACTGGACCCCATAAACAAACCACTCAGATACAGAACCGGAAATACCAACAGAGGCACGTAAATACCAGGCAGGACAGAGCACCAATACCTTATCAGAGACATGCTAATCATGTCACCTAGAGTGGTGACAAAACGTTTGCAGAAAAACACATCAGCTCAGCGAATGAATCCATGACACCTTCCATTATTGGTTGATGACTACTACCATGACAAATCAAGTCAGAGTAATTCCTACTCAGATAGTCTCTCGCCAACAGTTACTTTCAGTCTAAAAGTCTCATGATGAGATGGAGAGCAGAGAAGGAGAGAAATGGAAACAAAGCCTGGTTCTCACTTCCTCAGAGGACATCATGCCCTCCTCCCCCCACCGTCCCTCCGCACTGAAGGATCTAGGTCAGGAATTGGCCTGTTCACTTTGAGGTGGCTCCATGCTCCCTCACTCACAGGCCTAATGGTCTGGCTACAGACCAAACTACAGCAATACACACCATGAACAAACAAATCCTCAAACTGAGGTACATCTGCTCCAAGACAAAAGGTGCAACAGGTTCAAGAGGTTAAAGGACCTTCCCCTGTTGATCAGGAGAAGTGTTGAACACTTCTGCTGCTGTGTTCAACAAAAGGACTCGATAGTGATGTCAGAGCAAGGAAGAACAAATTGTTGAATCGATCCCCTCAGGAGTCAATGCCATGGTCCTCAATTTTTCTACTTTGCATCAGAGTTGAGCTAAATATAAAGTCATTACAGTACAGAAGGAGTCCAATCAGCCCATGAAGTCCATGCTGCTTCTCTGCAGAGCAAATCAGTCTTATTTCCCTGCTGTGCCTCTGTCATCCTGCAAGTTTATTTCCTTCAATTCCCCATCCTTCTGAAATCACCAATACCTCTGCTTCCACAACTTTCATACTCAGTGAGTTCTTCCTCAAATTCCCCTCTCTCTCTCTCTCTCTCTATCTTTCCCAAAATGTCCTTGCGCATATTGCACAGAGTGGGTCAGGGCCTGAGGTGGGGTGCAGGACCACTCCATGTTGGCTTGGAATAGCAATCTGTGCCCCAACACCTGTTTGTGGCACACTCTTGGACACATTACCAGATGCCTGTATGTCCCCACATTCACAAACCTGATGGTCTGATATGAATGCTGTAAGCAATAATAAGTAACTTAGCCATGCGTCAGCTGCCTGAGCTTTGGTGTAAACCCAACAAGGTTCAGAAACAAGAATGTGTTCAGATTTTCCCCAAAGTCGAACAGAGGTCAGAACCACACGGTGGGGAAAACAGTCATCCAGCAGTGACGTTCGCCAAACTGTCCACTGGATGACCAGAGGGCAGGTTCATCATCCAATTAACGGCACTGAGCAGGCTCTCAAAGCTAGTTGGCCTCTTACTGTCCATCAAGCATGGAAAGAGGAACAGTCTGCAGTTCAGGTAAAAGATAGAGAAAGAGAGAGAGAGAGAGAGAGGTCAAGGCAATAATAATGTATTAGGAGAAAGTGAGGACTGCAGATGCTGGAGATTAGAGCTGAAAATATGTTGCTGGAAAGGCGCAGCAGGTCAGGCAGCATCCAAGGAACAGGAGAATCGACGTTTCGGGCATGAGCCCTTCTTCAGGAAATAATAACGTATTACCCAATTAAACAGACGCAGAATATTCTGTACCAGAAATAAAAATTGCTGGAAAAGCTCAGCAGGTCTGGCAGCATCGTGGAGAGAAATCAGAGTTCCACTCTCGGATCTAGAGACCCTTCTTCAGAACTGAACGCCACAGAACATTGACTTTTCAGCAATTTCTGTTTTAGTTTCTGATTTCCAGCATCCGCATCTTTACAGAATATTCTGTAATGTGTGGACCTGATCTAAATCAGGAGGAATACAGGATGCAGTGAAATAAAATATTAAGCTGTTACGTATGACTATCAATTCTCTTTTTGTGTAGTTCCTGCCTGACAGCTGTTTGTGTCATGATAATCTAAGGCAAATTATGCAACATTCAAATCCAAACTTGCATTTTCCTGGAAACAACTTAATTCCACTCTAGCCATCAATGCTTTTGCATTCTGCGATATAAGTTGCTGATGGGCTGAGCTGTGTGTGGGAACAGAGATCAGCTGCCAGCTTCCTACATTTCACTTCAAAAATACTTCATTGGCCACAAATCTGTTTGCAATTACCTGAATTCCTGAAAAGCTCTACATACAAAAGTACAATGATTTCCTTCTTTGAAATGAGGCTCAAAGCATCAGAGATATATTTCTAACTAATCCAGCGTATTTTACAGAAGGTAGCCTAACGTATTTATCATCCAATTTATCCTAGTAGTGTAATCTGACATGAACATAGTCCCTCTGGTCGCTACAGCAAACCACATTCAAAAGGTTATAATTACAGCAATCTGTTTCTGTAAAGGAAATCAAAGGTATTCTAATAAATAAAAACAGACTGATTCACTCCATGCACCCCACTCAGACTATGATAGAAAGCATTTAAAGGGAACCACCTTGTGGGATACATAATTGCTTTTGTGTGATGATCCAGAACTTCCATCCCAAGCAAGTCAATACAAGTGAGGGTGGACTCTTTTCTCATTGACACTAGTCTCATCGATTTGTGTTGCAAATCCACTGTCCTCAATCATTTCTCAGGTTCTGAAGCAGCCTCTGACAACAGGAAATTCCCATCTTGTTCCCCTGGACTTATCAAGGGACAAGTTACTTTTGTGATTTGCTGGGAGACTGTTCTATAACGAAAAAAAATCCCCCAAAACTGTGGATGCTGGAAATCAGAAACAAAAACAGAAATTGTTGGAAAATCTCAGCAAGTCTGGTAGCATCTGTGGAGAGAAATCAGAGTTAGTGTTTCCGGTCCAGTGACCTCTCTTTAGAATGTTCTAAAGAAGTGTCACTGAAGCCAAAACATTAACTCTGATTTCTCTCCTCAGATGCCATCAGAAATGTTCTATAAAGTCCTGCATAATGATACAAAATAGTCAACGGACTATACGTAATACTCTGTGTTAGCGAGAGTGAGTAGTACTCTTCACTTGGAGCCAGAAGGCTGTTGGTTCAAGTCCCATTCTAGAGTAAAAGTCTAGATGGATGCTGCTGTGCAGGACTGAGGGGCTGCTGCATTGTTGTTGGTGTTGTTTGTTTGATGGGAATAAACCAAGTCCTAGTCTGAGGATGGATATTCCTGCTATTGAGGGAGTCCAGCGAAGGTTCACCAGGCTGATTTCTGGTTTGGCAGGACTGACATATGAGGAAAGACTGGATTGACTGGGCTTGTAGTCATTGGAATTTAGGAGAATGAGGGGAGATCTCATAGAAACAAATAAAATCTTGATGGGACTGGACAGGTTAGATGCAGGAAGAATGTTCCCGATGTTGGGGAACAAGGGGGTCACAGTTTAAGAGTAAGGAGTAAGCCTTTCAGGACTGGGATGAGGAAGAATTTCTTCATTCAGAGAGACGTGAACCTGTGGAATTCTCCCCTACAGCAAGCTGTTGGGGCCAGTTGATTAAATATATTCAAGAGGGAGCTGGACATGGCCCTTTCAGTTAAAGGGCTATGGAGAGAAAGCAGGAGTGGGATACTGAGATTGCATGATCAGCCATGATCATATTGAATAGTGGTGCAGGTTCGAAGGGCTGAATGGCCTACCCCATCTGCTGTTTTCTATGTTTCTATGTTGCAATTTTTCACCTGCTCTCCTCTAAACAATGATATGTGACTACTTTAAACAGCAGTAGTGTTTTTGTCCCAGTGTCCCTAGCCAATACATATCCCTTAACTAACCGCACAAACCAATTATTTGATAAGTACCACATAGCTGTTTGAGGGGATCTTGTTGTATGCAAATTTGGCATTTCCTGCATTACTTCAATGACAATGCTTCAAAATAATGTGATTGACTGAGAAACACTTTGAGGTATCTGTGTCGTGTAAATGCATATGTTTATCTTTTATTTTAACTACGTTGACTGGGAGTGTCACTCCCCGGCTCAAGTGTTCTAAGACACAAGTTCTGTGTCATGCAGTATGTGACGGTATGACTACAGGTTTGAGTCTCTGAAACCATGGAAGTGCTGTTGAAATGAATGAGTACAGAGGAGCTCTGGTAGTCTTTGGGCATCTCTTCAGTCCTGAAAATGCTGGAACAGAGCATCTTGCTTCGATGCCCCCATCGTGACTTATGTAAACAATGAGCTGAACACAGAATTAGGTGTCGTTCGCAACTCTGCAAATCACCGCATTTTTTAATGTGCTGGCTCTAAGTTCCTCAAAGATTTTCAAATGGGAGGAAATGGAAGGTGATCATTCATCAGCACCTTCAACACGTTTCCCCATTCAATGAAATCGTGAGTGACCTCTGGCTGCACATACTCTCCTTTGCCCCAGTGTTGGCGATCAACAATTTCAATTTCACACCTCACCTTAACAATGGACCCAGCATTTGTGGAATTGAGCTCCAACTTTTCATGGCCCTTTGTGTGAAGAAACATTTCCTTTAAGTGGATGTAATGCTGCCTGAGATGTGTGAAGTGGATCTAAGCGATTCGGGTTCCAGGTAAATAGAGAGTGGGCAGATTTAGATAAACCCAGAAGATTGGGATTGGGGTGTGCCATACTGGATATAAAATGTGTTAGACATTCTGAGGTCTGAGAAACTCCTGTTTTGAACAATGCTTGTGTGTCTGGTTAAGGTTTCAAATTTTCAGAGGGACGCTGGGGACAAAACTGACAGATCAAAAGACCTCTGGAAAAGAAGTTAAAAATCACACAACACCAGGTTATAGTCCAACCAGTTTAATTGGAAGCACTAACTTTCAGGTGGTTGATGAAGGAGCAGCGCTCTGAAAGCTAGTGCTTCCATCTAAACCTGTTGGACTATAACCTGGTGTTGTGTGATTTTTGACTTTGTACACCCCAGTCCAACACTGGCATCTCCACATCTGGAAAAAAAGGCATTTGCTCAAGGGAATATGTTTTGAGGAGCATCTTAAAGGGACAGAGATGTTCAATGAGGAAAGTCCAGAGGCTTGGATGCAAGCAGCTGAAAAGGGCTCTATGGAAGCATGGAAACAGAATATCAGAGCAGGAGTAGGCCATTCAGCCCTTCGAGCCTGCTCTACCACCTATCATGGTCATGGCGGATCGTCCAACTCAATCCCACTTTCTCCCCCTACTCTTTGATACCTTTAGCCCTAAGATTTATATTGAACTCCTTCATTCAATGTGTTGGCAGAGAATTCCACAGGCTCACCACTCACCTCACTCCAACCTTTTCTAAGAGGTTTGCATGGTCTGGGAAAGGACGGGTTGTGGGGAACTCCTTTTGCCTAGTGCCTATGGTTGCTGCAGTGCCCAAGAAGACACTTACCTCTGGACGTTCCTGGAGCCCTGCTCCAAAGCCCCACCTGCTGGCTTCCTGTAATGGCTCTTAGTCAATCATGGCAGCTCCCCCATTGTGACCTATCTTCACAAGATGGCCCTGGGGTGGGATGGAGCTGGGGAATTGGGATGACAGATGCATGGCCTGTTTATAGCTACTTTTTCCAAACGCACACACTCTCTCTCACATATACTGTACACACACACATATACACACACACTCTCTCTCTCACACACAAATATATATACACACACACACTCACACAAACACTCACTCCCTCACACACACACAGACATATATACACACACACTCATACACAAATACTCACTCTCTCACTTTCTCTCGCGCACGCACACTCTCACATACATACACACAAACACAACATGCACACACCCACAAACTCAGCATGCACATGTGCACACACACATATACATACACAATACACACATGTGCACACACACGTGTACATACACATGCACATACACACACAGGCTCACACACAAACACACACACACACACACACACACACAAAATCACCGCCCACCCCACCCCCACCCCCACCAATCATTCCTGGCCCTGAAAGACATGATCTTACTTTCAGAACAGTGAAGACCCATGGCTGGATTCTTCAGTAAAAGCTGGTTAAAGAGGAGAAGTGCTTGCGGTTTAGAGAAAGCCAAATGATTAGATTTTATCTAGCTGCATCGATGACTGAAGTGGACAGGGATGGGAGAATTGAGTACAAAATACATTGGCAGGTAGCTGGATCTGCCTATTAGGAAGTATTTGATTTCAAAGCATGTCACCATCTTCTGGCAAGTGGAAATTGCTATAATCCAGCACAAGACGGCAGAGCAACTCTTTGAAGAAGAGAGTATTTCCAATTTAGAGGCTCTGGCTGAATGAAAACAAACGAAATAGCAACTGAAGTAAGCCATTTGGCCCCTGAGGCCCACTCCACCATTCAGTAAAGTCATGGCTAGTCTGATGTGGCCTTACGTCCACCTTTCTGTTTGACCCTCCTGCTTGATGTGCTCCATAATGGGGTGGCATGGTGGTCCAGTGGTTAGCACTGCTGCCTCACAGTGCCTGGGACCTGGGTTCGATTGCACCCTTGGGTCTGTGTTGTACATTTCTCCTTGAGTTTCCTCCCACAGTCCCAAAGATGTGCAGGTTAGGTGGATTGGCTGCGCTAAAGTTTGTCCTATAGTGTCTAGGAATGTGTGGGTTAGCCATGGTAAAAATGCAGGGCTACAGGGACAAAGAGGGGTTGGATCTGGGTGGGATACTCTTGAAGGGTTGGTGAGATCTTGGTGGGCTAAATGGTCTGCTTTATACTGAGATTCTATGACAAACCTTGACTTCTTTGTACATCAATAATTTGTCTATCTCCCTCTTGAGGAAAAATTAAATTACCAAGTTTACACTTCCCTGGGGCTGGAATGCCTCTGGGAGAAGCAACTTCTCCCCAGCTCCATTGCAAATCGGGAGCTTCTTGTTTTAAACAGTGCTCCCTAGTTCCAGATTTCTCCACCGGGGGAAATGACCTGAGTACCCATCCTGCAAAGTCCACTCAGAACCTTACATGATTCTTTCAAGTGTTCCTCGAGGAATTTCCCAACCTTTTTCTTTCAAGTGGCCTCACGATTTCTTCACCTTTCCCCAGGAAGCTGCTTGACCTGAGGGAGACCCCAGGACACCCTGTGAAGGGGTTTACATCGTAACTGAGGCCATTTGGTGAAGTTTGCTGAGAGAAGCACTTCCAACTAGAGAAGCAGAGTTCACATTTTGAGCCCAGTATTTTCCTTCTTCAGAACTCTCGACTCAAGCCATTAACGCTGTTTCTCCAGCATTCTGTGCTTGTTTCAGATTTCCAGCATCTGCAGCATTTTCGTAGAATCATAAAAACATAGAGACCCGACAGTGTGCAAATAAATCCACACCGACCTTCCTAAGAGTATCCCACCCTGACCCGTTCCCCCTACCCTATTACTCTACATTTACTCCTGACTAGTGCAGCTAACCTACACATCCCTAAACACTATGGGCAAATTAACTTGGCCAATTCACCTAACCTTTTATTTTGCTTTTATTTGGGTAATTACTGAGCGAGGTGATACTGCTTTTGAAAGGTTCCTTCTCCAAAATACAAGGTATGTTTATTAATTTCGGATTTCCTACAAGCTTACCTGCAGGACGTTCACGCTGACTTGCTGGAAGTTGCGGAACCTCAGTTTCTGCCAGCGCTGATGATTCTCCTGATATTTCTGCTCAGCAAGTTGCCTTTCGGTGGGAGATACACAAACTCATGTTTATTACACTAGTCAACAAAGTCAGTGAAAATCAATAACACTTACACAGTTAACTAACTTTAGGTCATCCCAAACATTGGTCTCCAGGCTCTTACTCAAACCAAGTCTCAATTCCCCATCACCTGTGTAGTCTCTGACCAAAAAGGGCTCTGGGCTAAGAAATGCCTCAATTTTGAAATTCTCCATCTTGCTCTCGAATCTCTCCCTGACCTAACCCCCTCCCTATGACTGCAGCTTCCTCCAGCCTCACAATCCTCCAAAACCAACACTCCTCCAATGCTAACCTCTTGAGTATTCCTGATTTCAATCGCTTCACCTGTGGTGGCTGTGCCTCAAGCTTCTGAGCTCAAAGCCTCCCTCTCTAAACCTCATGGTGTTTCCACCTCACTTTCTGTATGGGCCTGCAAGACCATAACCTGCACCCCGTTGATGTTTATCCATGTAACGGTAGCTCAAGCAGATATGATCTGTTGAGTTGGCCATCCTGACAATGACAAGCTTATAAATGGAAACAATCCCCAGATGGGTTTTGAAGACTTCAAATGTAGTAGGTGTGATTGAGGCTTTTCTATTGTGGGATTGGTTCAAGGGACAGAGATGGGTGATACATTGTCTTGGAAATAAGTGAGGCTTTCCTGCTTTAAGACTGTCCTTAAAACCCACCTCTTTGACCAAGCGTTTGGTGGCATTTTTTAATAACAACTTATGTGACTCAATGTAAACTGTATTTCATAAAACTTTTGTGGTGTATTTTTTATTCCACCTGTTGGATGTGGATGTCACTGGTCAGTCCAGCATTTATTGTCCGTCCCTAGTTTTGCTTGAGAAGGGGGGGGGGGGTTGGTGAGCTGTCTTCCTGAATTGTTGCAGCCCCCTTGTTGTGGGTAGACCCACAATGCTCTTAGGGAGGGAATTACAGGATTTTGACTCAACAACAGTGAAGGAACAGTGGTATGTTTCCATGTCAGAATGGTGAGTGGCTACGAGGGGAACTTGTAGGTGGTGGTGTTCCCATGTACCTGCTGCCCTTGTCGTTCTAGATGGAAGTGGTTGTGGGTTTGGAAGGTGATGACTGAGGATCCTCGGTGAATTTCTGCAGTGTGTCTTGTAGATGGTATGCACTGCAGGTAGTGAGAGACAATGGCAAAGGAAATGGATGCTTGTGGCTGTGTTGCAATCAAATAAGCTGCTTTGCCCTGGATGTTATCAAGCTTCTTGAGTCTTGGAATGCTCTATTCCATGGCTTTCCAAAGTGCAGGTCAGAACTGCAAATGGAGTCACGGCCTGTAATTTAGGGGGACCAAGTCTTAAAACAGCAAAACCATCTGTGGAGGTCTAAATGAGTTATAATAACTGTACTCCCACTGCAGCACCCGACACTACTCTCACAGTTCTCACTGAGGGGTGGAATTAAATTCCAATCTGAAATGTGCAGTAGGAAATGCATTGGGAAGCTATGTTGAGGGTACTACAAAAATGCAGGGTGCTGTTATTGCAAATCTAGTGATTATTGTGACTAAAATCTGAAATGTTCTTCCACAGATCTGTTCCAGTCAGTGTTCTATATCACCTACTCAATCAATGGAGGACAGCTTTAGGAATATTTCCCCACTTCCTGTGAAGAGACACATCAATGGTCCACAATACCTATTTGCATTCACACTTCAAAAGACTTAAACCTTATGCACACTAACACTTAAGGGGTTCAGGATTGTGGAAGCTCTATCAAATATTTGAGCATCTCTACCTCAGCATAGCCTTTACCCCCAAGTCATACTGCAGCTTAACCAGCTGTTTCCAAAATAACTGGACTGATTTAACCAGGAGCTGATTGAACTCCCAAGTTATTGAAAGAAACACAATTCTGCCAGTTTGTAGCCTCATGGGTGCTTTGCTAATGTTATTTATTCAATCACCTTCTTGTCTGTGCATTTCATGTCGAAAGGAAGACTGCTCACACCTTTATTTTCCATGTGTTTTTTTTAAGTCTTTTGCATCACGTATATCCTGTCTTTTCAAAAGAATTTGTCTCGGCATTTCTATCTTTAATATACACACTTTTTAAAAAATGCTACATGAATTTTGTGTTGATAAATCTTTCAAAATTTACCCTCACGCCTATCCCAAATGTTCTAGAAACACCCATGCCCTCCACCATTGATGCTTCACAGCGGCAGTTTATACTATCTAGAAGATGAACTGCAGAAGTTCACCAAAGATCTTTAGACAGCACTTCCCAAACTCGCAACCACTAGGACAAGGGCAGCAGATACTTGAGAACACCACCTAATGCAAATTCCCCTCCAAGCCACTCATCACCCTGATTTGTAAATATATCACCATTCCTTCAGTGTCGCTGGGTCAAAATCCTGGAATTTCCTCCTTAGGTCATTGTGGGTTAACCTACAGCACATAGACTACAATGATTCAAGAAGGCAGCTCATCCCCAGTTTCTCAAGGGGCAACTATGGACGGGGAATAACTCAAGATTAGAGTGGTGCTGGAAAAGCACAGCAGGTCAGGCAGCATCCGAGGAGCAGGAGAATCGACATTTCGGGCAGGAGCCCTTCATCAAGAGACCAGGGTAATAAATGCTGGGCCCAGCCAGCGATCCCCATGTCGCTCGAGTGAACAAAAATATATAAAGCTGACACTAATTACTTGAGCACATTTGTGGACAATAAGTAAGAATTTGATTTTTTTTTAAATTTCAGAAGTTCTTCTAGACAGAGGCTGGGTTTAATGTGGACAACAGGGGACTTGCCTAATGGTTGATGGCCTGACCAACCATACACTTACCTGTCCAATGGAGCCCTCTATGTGGCAATACTCCCAACCTTGAAGCATTTCTGTTTATTCAGAGCCCCAAGCCTCTCCACTAACCACAGCAGCGTCAGGAGTGGTTGCCACTGGGCAGACTGTAGTGGGGCCTTCCCCAAGGGTCTCAGCTGGATCCCGAGGAGGTGAGCATGGGTGGACAAGATGGGAGTCATGAGGAGGCAGCTGCCAGCCAAGGTGTAGCAAAAGAAGTCAGAAGTAAGAACAAAAGGGAGCTTCCTCCTGTTAGGCCACCTCTTCTTAATGCCAGGTCCCTTATTCGGCCACACAGGAGACATAAACAGGAGGAAGATGACCGTGTAAAGACCACTGACAACACAGTGTCTCGGTGGTTAGCACTGCTGCGTCACAGTGCCAGGGACCTGGGTTCACTTCCACCCTTGGGCGACTATCTGTAAAGAGTTTGCACATTCTCCTCATGTCTGCGTGGGTTTCCTCCAGGTGCTCCGGTTTCCTCCCACAATCCAAACAAGTGCATGTTAGATGGGTTCGCCATGGGAAATGCAGGGTTACAGGGATAGGGTTGGGTCTGGATGGGATGCTCTTTGGAGGGTTGGTGTGGATTCGAAGGGCCAAATGGGCTGCCACCACATTGTAGGGTTTCTGTGATTCTATGAATGAGGTCTATTGGGCAGCGTGTCTCACTGGCCAATGGTGCAATCCTTGAGGATGTCATTTGGTGTCCAGGCAGTAATATCACCCTTTGACCATCCGCGGGGAGGGTGGGGAGAGTGCAGTAGGGGATATGAAAATCACTCAAACATTTCTTTAGAAAGCGCTTGGAGTAATTTAGATGGGAAGTACTCTTCGGTATCTGCCAGTGGGTTATCTCCCTGTCACCAGTTTAAAAAGCTGCTCCCCGGTGTGAGATGAGAACTAAGAGAGGGCAGGGCTTTTGCCTGAAAAATCGATTTTCCTGCTCCTCGGATGCTGTCTGACCTGCTGTGCTTTTCCAGCACCACTCTAATCTTGACTCTGATCTCAAGCATCTGCAGTCCTCACTTTCACCTAATAAGAGGACAGTTGACACAAAAAGCATGCAATCTCCCTCAGAACGTTCCTACAAAATGCCTTGGAAGGGTCTGTTACTCTGAACGAACTACATGGATAGAGGTTGTTGTTAACGTAGTCAGATTGACTAATGGACTAAGTGTGGGCTGTTTAATCCCTCAAGCACACTCTGAAAGAGAAACCAAACACATACTTGAGTTTTTTGGCTTTTTCGTCAGCACTCTGCAATTTCCTGAGTCTCATTCTCTCTCGTGGTGTCATTTTCTGCACTTCAGACTGCTCACGTAATGTCTGCAGGTGGATCTTCTTCTGTCTGAAGAGAGAATGCAAAATTGTGAAAGAAATCAGCTTGTCGGCCCCTCGCTTATTTGCTGATCGCTATCACTCGATCTAACACAATCAATCTGCTTCTTTTGGCAATTTGAGACAGGCCAGCAGGGAGTGTACTGCAATCCCGGTTTAGAGCATGACATTACAGTCAGTGACAGATTCCAGATTTTGATCTGTTTGATGCTGTCTACTGATAGCGCGCATCTGTGGGAGAGACCAGATCTGATTCCATTCAAAATGTGTTATAAAACAAAAAGTTGCATTTATATAGAACCTTCCATGACTCAGGTTGTTCCAAAAGCACTTAGCAGCCAATGAAGAATTTTGAAGCGTTGTTTCTGTTGTACCAAAGGAAACAGAGAAGCCGATTTGCACACAAAAGCTCCCATAGTGATGTGTGAATGCAGATAATCTGTTTTTAGTGATGCTGATGGAGGGTTACTCAGGAATTGGGCACCTCGGAGAGCTGCACAGCTGGGCTTTGAAGGAACGCTGCAGTTTCATTTACAGCTTAACAGAAAGTGCTGGAAAAACTCAACAGGCATGTCAGCATCAGTGAAGATAAAATCATTGTTAATGTTTCAATTCCGATATATTAACTCAGTTGGTCTCTCTCCACAGAAGCTGCCAGACCTGCTGAGCTTCTCCAGCAATCTCTGGAGTTTGTTTCAGATCATTTAAGACAGAGGTAAGTAGGAATTTACTTGCTCAGACTGCAGTAAATCTGTGGAATTCTTTCCCACAGAGGGCTGTTGAGGTTGGGTGGTTAAGTATATTCCAGGCTGAAATAAACAGATTATAATCAATGACAGGATTAACAGGCATGAGGAAAAGGCAGGAAGGTGGAGTTGAGCATTATCAGATCAGTCTCATTGAATGGTGAAGCAGACTTGATGGCCCGAATATCTGCTCCCATGTCTTATGGTCTTATCTCCTGCATCCTCACTTTTGTGATAGATGGGCTCTTAATTGAAAGGAGGCTGAGGGGTGACCAGAACTAGAGGGGCATAAGTTGAGGGTGAGAGGGGAAAGATATAAAAGAGACCTAATGGGCAACTTCATCACGCAGAGGGTGGTACGTGTATGGAATGAGCTGCCAGAGGGAGTGGTGGACGCTGGTACAATTGCAACATTTAAGAGGCATTTGGATGGGTAGATGAATAGGAAGGGTTTGGAGGGATATGGATCGGATGCTGGCAGGTGGGACTAGATTGGGTTGGGATATCTGGTCGGCATGGACAGGTTGGACTGAAGGGTCTGTTTCCATGTTGTACATCTCTATGACTCTATGACTCACAGTGGCCCTTGGAACCAGTAAGATGTTTTAGCCTGACTCCACTTTCCTACCAAACCTCAATCTCCCAGTGCCCAAAAAATAGATGTTTTTCAGTATCACACTAAAAGGCAAAACTTTGGTAGGGCAATATTCACTCAGTATCGCACACGCACATACAAACACTCACACATGCACACACGCATGCACACATGCACATACACACAACCAGACACATGTGCACAGACACATGCGCATGCACACACACACACAAACATGCATGCGCACACACACACAGACACATGCACACACACATACACGCATTTGGTCTCCAGCAATCGAGAAGATCTGAGTCGAAATCCCTTTAGAAAAGGCGAGTTCAAGAAGAAGTACTGCAGGAACATTAACAACATCTTCTGTTCCAAACAAAACAAATCATCAGAAGTCAGTCAATAAATTAGGTAAAATAATGGACTAGGTATCCCGAGGTGACTGCTATTAGTGGACAGCAAAAATGCTGCATAGCTAAATTAACAATATTTCAAACAAAACTTTATACATTTTTCATCTTCTTCATTAAACTATAAAGTATCTCGAGCACTCATTATCACCAAAACCTTCAGGGAATGTTACAAGATTTTCAAAGGGTGAAATATCAGGAAAGAAGGAAGGAAACAAAACACTTTGTTCTGCTGAAATATAGATTGCAAAGTACAAAGATGTTAACTACGTTTCATTATCTGTTTGCATGTGTCAGACATGGACAAGCCACTAGGCAGGAAACACAGGTCCAGATGAGATGTGAACTTTCAGTTGTGAGAATATAAATTAAAATCAGATTTAACACAGTGTTCAATTAGGGAGTAAAGTAGGTCCCCTCTTATCTGACTAGGCTAACAGCTTTTCCCCGATTTGTCTTAATGACAACTAGCTACATGAAGAAGGTTTGTTACGTTCAGTGGTAATGAGGTTGTTATGTTTCAACTGGTGTTGCTGACAGGAGGCATGTTAATTGTGCAGTTCCCTCACCAACACTGCCAATTAAAACTACATCACTTGCAAACAATCCTTCACGGTTACCATCCCTGCAGAAGCAAAGCAAAGCAAGCCCACAGCTGTGTACTCCCTGTAACAAAATGGAGATTTCAATATTATATTTTATTACTAGCTTTAAATAAGCAGTGTAATATTGTCTTCTCTGAACCAATGAAGAGCTGGGAGATTACTCCAATGCACTGGGCAGAATGTAATCCACTTTATTCTAACAGGAGATCCTCTGATTCCAACAGGTCTACAGTGCCTGCTTTGATAAAGACCAGCCAGATTGTCTGTCGACTGGTTAGTTACATGGCCCCCCAGAAGCATCTGTCAGGAAAAGCTGCCAGCTGATCAGAGGCTGAAAGCTGCGCATTGCTCGAAGGCAGCACCCAGTAGCTGCTGGCTTGAGGTCACAGGATCAGTGAGGGATCCACAGAGCTCTGCTGAAGGGCTAACTCTGCTTTCTCTCTTCACAGCTGATGCCAGACCTGCTGAGTATCTTATCCCCATCTACCAGCCCACCAGTCTCCTCATCCAACGCATCATCCTTAAACACTTTCACCAACTCCAACTCGACCCCACTGCCAAGAACATCTTCCCTTCCCCACCCCTCTCTGTCTTCTGCAAAGACTGTTCCCTCCGACAGTCCTTGGTTTGCGCCACTCTCCTCACTAACCTCCCACGGCCCAATGCTCCATACCTCCCCTCCCTGAACCCCCAGCTACCTTCCCTTGCAATCGGAAAAGATGCAAAACCTGCCAGTCCACCACCCCCCTCACCTCCATCCAGGGTCCCAAACAGCCCTTCCAGGTGAGACAGAGGTTCACCTGCCTCTCTTCCAACCTAGTTTTCTGCATCAGATGCTCCCGATGTGGTCAGGGAGACTGAAAGTAAATTTAGGGAACGGCTCACCAAGCATCCCAGCCGGGTCTGCAGGAGCCGACTGGACCTCCCAGTCACTGCCCAATTTAATTCCCCTCTCCACTCCCTTTCCGACATGACCATCCTTGGCCTCCTCCATTGCCACAACGAACCACAGTGCAAATTGGAGGAACAACACCTCATCTTCTGCCTAAGGCCAGAGGATTCAACATTGAGTTCTCCAATTTCAAATAACCTCCCTCCCCATCCCCGAACTCCCTTCCCAGCCCCTCCCCCTCCCTTACACTGCTCCCTGCCACCAACCTGATCCATTTCTTCCCATTGACCAACCAAGTCGTATCCTCTACCTGTCTTCACCTATCCCCATTTCACCACCCTGGCCCCGTCTCCCCCTACACCCACCCCCTGTCCTGAAGAAGGGTTACACTTGAAATATCGACTTCTCCACCTCCTGATGCTGCCTGACTTGCTGCGTTCTTCCAGCCTCCTGCGTGTCTTCTTTGGATTTCAGCATCTGCAGTTTTTTTGTCTCTGCTGAGTATCTCAAGCAACTTCTGTTTGTGTTCCTTTTTGTAAGTTATTTTGGAGTCATAGAGATGTACAGCACGAAAACAGACCCTTCGGTCCAACCCATCCATGCCGACCAAACCCTTCATATTCGTATATCCTCCTCTTTTGTCCCATAGTCTGGACGTGGAATTTTTAGCACATGTCTTAGCATTCACATTTCAAAAGCCTTACATTCTGCATTGGCCGTTCACGTATTGCCCAGACGTGTGCAGGAGAAGGAGAAAGAATGGAGCATCTTCTGAATCTTCTTGTTCCAGGCTTGAGTTTCCTTGCAACAATATCCTTCAGCTTCATATTTAGCTGTGTCTATCGTAATTGGTGATGGTGTCAGTGATGGTGTCAGTGATGGTGTCAGTGGTGGTGTCAGTGATGGTGTCAGTGATGGTGTCAGTGATGGTGTCAGTGGTGTGGGCCCAGTGGTGATGAGGTGGCACCAATGAATTGCGACCCTGTCATTGGCGGGTCTGGCACAGGCAGCAGTGAGTAGAGAAGATGTGGCAATGCGGGTGCCATTGGTGAGCTGGCCCAGGACTCTCAGTTAGATTAGATTAGATTAGATTACTTACAGTGTAGAAACAGGCCCTTCGGCCCAACAAGTCCACACTGACCCGCCGAAGCGCAACCCACCCATACCCCTACATTTACCCCTTACCTAACACTACAGGCAATTTAGCATGGCCAATTCACCTGACCTGCACATCTTTGGACTGTGGGAGGAAACCGGAGCACCCTGAGGAAACCCACGCAGACACGGGGAGAACGTGCAAACTCCACACAGTCAGTCGCCTGAGTCGGGAATTGAACCCGGGTCTCTGGTGCTGTGAGGCAGCAGTGCTAACCACTGTGCCACCGTGCCGCTCTCTTTCAGTTATATCTTTTACTCTTTTTATAAGAACAAACACAGAACGTAGAACAGTAGTACAACATAGTACAGGCCCTTGATGTCCTACTCTAAGGTCAAACTAACCTGCATACACTTCATTTTACTATCATCCATGTGCCTATCCAAGAGTTGCTTACATATCTCTAATGTCTCTGACTCTACTACCACCGCTGGCAGTGCATTTCATGCACCCACCACTCTCTGTGTAAAGAACCTAACTCTGACCTCTCCCCTATACCTTCCTCCAATCACCTTAAAATTACGCCCCCTCGTGATAGACATTTCAACCTTGGAAAAAGTTTCTGGCTATCCATCCCATCATTGCCTATCATCATTCCTGATGAAGGGCTCTGGCCCGAAACGTCGAATTTCCTGTTCCTAGGATGCTGCCTAACCTGCTGTGCTTTAACCAGCAACACATTTTCAGCTATCATCATGTACACCACAATCAGGTTACCTCTCATCCTTCTTCGCTCCAATGAGAAAAGCCCTAATTCCCTCAACCTTTCTTCATAAGACATGCCCTCCAGTCTAGGCAGCACCCTGGTAAATCCCTCTGCACCCTCTCTAAAGCTTCCACATCCTTCTTATAATGAGGCAACCAGAACTGAATACAATATTCTAAGTGTGGTCTAACCAGAGCTTTATAGAGGTGAGCGTACCCTTGCGGCTCTTAACTCAATCCCCCTGTTAATGAAAGCCAAGACACCATACACCTTCTTCACAATCCTATCAACTTGGGTGGTAACTTTGAGGGATCTATGGATGTGGATCCCAAGATTTCTCTGTTGCTCCACACCACCAAGAATCCTGCCTTTAACCTTCATTCAAATTCGACTATACAAAATGAAACACTTCACACTTTTCCAGGTTGAACTCCATCTGCCACTTATCAGCCCAACTCTGCATCCTGTCAATGTCCCATTGCAACCAACAACAGCCCTCCACACTATCCAGCACTCCACCAACCTTCATATCATCGGCAAACCTACTAACCCAGTCTTCCACTTACTCATCCAAGTCATTAATAAAAATCACAAAGAGCAGAGATCCCAGAACAGATTCCTGCAGAGCACCACTGGTCACCAAGCTCCAGGCTGAATACTTTGCATCTACTACCACCCTCTGTCTTCTATGGGACAGCCAATTCTGTATCCCATACCTCCTGACTACCGAATGAGTCCACCATTTGGAAGCTTATCCAATGCCTTGCTAAAATCCATGCACACCACACCTATTACTCTACCCTCATCAATGTGTTTTGTCACATCCTCAAAAAATTCAATAAGGCTTGTGAGGCATGATCTGCACCTCACAAAGTCATGCTGACTATCTCTAATCAAGCTATGCTTTTCCAAATAATCATAAATCCGGTCTCTCAGAATCCTCTCCAATAATTTGCCCACCACCAACATAACACTGACTGGTCTGTAATTCCCAGAGTTATCCCTATTCCCTTTCTGGAACAAGGGAATAACATTTGCCACCCTGCAATCATCTGGCACTACTTCAGTGGATAGCGGGGATGCAAAGATCATCGCCAGAGATGCAACAGTCTCTTCCCTCGCTTCCCATAGTATATTCTTAATCTATTCAAAACTGTGGTGACTGTTGAAGCTTTTCACTGTATGTTACTGTATTATTCACAGTACAATGCAAGTGACAATAATTATATCATTCATCATTCATCTTTCTGACCTCAGCATCACAACTGCCACCTTCGGTTATCATTACCACTACATGGACAAACTTATCAACTTGTTCCAGTGTGATATTTGATCCGACAGCAAGATATTTTCTTCTTGACAGAGACAGGAGAAGGAAGCACTCTTTCCATCTGATCACCAATGACTTTCAACTGTAATTAAAGTTTACTGGAGATTGGAAAATTGCATGTCACTCGACTATTTTAGAAAGGTGAGTGAGGGAATTATAGGTCAGTAGTTGACACATTGTCAGGAAATTGCTAGAATCTATCATTATGAATAAGGTGACTCAACATCTGAAGACTTTCAGCAGTGAGATGGAGCCAGCATGGGTTTTTTAACAGGTAGTTCATGACAACTGTAATTGAATTTTTTTGAAGAGGTGAGAAAAATAGTGGTCAGGGGAAGGCCTTTGCATGTAATTCAATAAAGTTGAGCATGAGATACTGCAGCAAGATTTGAAATGATTAGCAAATGATTAACCTTGTTCAGAAATGGACTGAGCAGCAGGAGTAGGGATAATGGACTGGTGCTCCAATTGACAGAGTGTAATGAGTATTGTCCTGCAAGGATCTGTGTTTGCAGCTCAACTATTCACTCTGTTTATTATCAACTTACAGGATGAAATAGAAAGCCACATACTTAAATTTATCAGTGACACAAAGATAGGTGGTATTGTAAGCAGTGTAAACAGAAGCATTAACTCACAAAGAGATATTGATTGATGAAGTAAATGGACAAAACTGTGGCAAATAGATTTTAAAGTAGGAGATTGCGATTTGGAGAAAAGAAAATGACACATGCTGAGCAGTGAAAAGCTGGAAACTATGTGAATTCCAAAGTGATTTAGGGGTTCATTTTTGTAGATTTTTTTTAAAAATGTCATGGTTAGGTGCAAACTGTAATTGTAAATGCTAGGGGAATGCTGGTCTTCATAAATGGAGGACCAGAATACAGGTAAGTTAAGGTCAACCCCTTGTATTACCACACGTGGATACTATATTTAATTCTGTGCGCCATGCATTAGGTAAGATATGCTGTTTTAGAGTGACTGCACCATGGATTTACTAGAAATGATGGTCAAACACATGGGTTAAAGTGCAAGGAGACAGAACACTAACTAAGCTGTAGCCCTGAACTTTAATTGAGGAGTGAATTAGTCATAATTTTCAAGATATTAAGTAGAACTAGCAGGATGTGGAGAAAGAAAGTATTTGTGGAAACACCAATGCTTCTGATACATTTTCCTTTTTCCTCAACTGAGGAATCCCCTCTCTTTACAATGGTAGGACCATTACTCATGTTCAAGGATGTGGGTTATGGATTGGAAGAAATTGCAGGGCCACTAGCGGAAATATTTGTATCACCTATAACCACAGGCGAAATGCCGGTGAACTGGAGGGTGGCGAATTGTGGTTTTATTTAAGGAAGGCTGCAAGGAAAAGCCTGGGAACTATAAACCCGCGAGTCTGACATCAGTGGTGGGAAAGTTGTTGGAGGTGATTCTGAAAAATATTTGGAGAGGCACGGAATGATTAAGGTTAGTCAGCACGGTTTTGTGCAGGGGCAATCGTGTCTTATTATTAAAGATTTAGGTTTTTGAAGGAGAAACCAAAAATGATTGATAAGGATGGAGCGATAGACATTGTTTACATGGACTTTAGTAAAGCCTTTGATAAGGTTCTGCATGGTAGAGTCATTAGGAAAGTTGGATCACATGGGATTAAGGATGAGTTTGCAAATTGGATACCAAATTGGCTTGATCGTAGGAGACGGAGGGTGGTAGAGGAGGGTTGTTTCTCAGACTTTAGGAATGTGACCAGCAGTATTCCATCGGCATTCGTACTGGGTCCACTTTTCCTTGTCATTTATATAAACAACTTAGATGAGAATATAAGAGCCACGATTAGTAAGTTTCTGGATGACACCAAAATTGGTAAGATGGTGCCCAATGAAGAAGGGTATCTAAGATTACAAAGACATCGAGATCAATTGGGTCAATGGACTGAGGAGTGGCAGATGGACTTAATTTGGATAAATGTGAGGTATTGCATTTTGGAGAAAGTATTGAATTTTGGTAAAACAAACAAGGACAGGACTTATACAATTAATGGTCAGATCCGGGGCAGTGTTGTCGAACAGAGCAACCTAGGGGTTCAGGTAAATAATTCTTTGAAATTTGCATCACAGGTAGACAGGGTGGTTAAGAAGGCATTTAGCATACTTGCCTTCATTGCTCAGATCTTTGATTGATTGTTACATGCACTGCAGTACAGTGAAAAGCTTTGTTTACGAGGGATACAGGCTTTGAGTATAGGAGTGGTTACATCATGTAGAGGATGTACAGGATGTTGGTGAGACCTCTTCTGGAGCACTGTGTGCAGTTCGGGTCACCCTATTATAGGAAGAACATTAATAAATTGGAGAGGGCTCAGAATAGAGTAAACAGGATGTCACAAGGAATGGAAGGTTGAAGTTTTAATAATAGGCTGGATAGGCTGGGACATTGTACACTAGAGTGTAGGAGGTTGAGGAGTGACATTATGGAAGTTTATAAACTCATAAGAGACCTGGATAAGGTGAACAACAAGGGTCTTTTCCCTAGGTTGGGGGAGTTCAAAACTTGAGGGCATATTTTTAAGATGAGAGGCAAAAAGGTTTAAAAAGGACATGAGGGGCAACTTTTATACACAGAGAATGGTTCATGTGTGGAGCAAACTGCCAGAGATGGTGGTGGATGCAGGTACAGGTATAACATTTAAAAGACATTTGAATAAGTACATGACTAGCAAATCTTTGGAGGGATATGTGCCAAACATGCGTAGGTGTGACTAGTTTAGTTGGGAATACAGTCAGTGTGGACTGGTTAGATCAAAGGGTCTATGTCCATGCTGTATGACTCAATGACTCTCTGAGTATTTTGACACCTACATTGAAGAATGCAGAGCTTGGTATCACTAAAATAATAGGGCAGCGGAGGAATCTGCAATATCATTAATTTTAATTCCTTAATCAAGGAACTGCTTAAGATTTAACACGCAGTTCGTGCCTGAGAGAGTATGACACCCAAATTTAGCTGGCATTTTCAATCAAGTGATTGATGTTAATTTAACATTTACAATGCTTAACGTCATATTGGGTCACCACAAACTACTGAGAGAACAAATTAACCCAATTACCAAATAGTCCCCAAAAAAAATGAGAGTGTCAAGGGCTAAGGGCCGTCTAAGGCAGGAAGTTGATTTGAAATGAAGCCAGTATGCAAATTCTCTGGAAGTCATATGGAATGTCTACTTCCCTCTGTTGATTGGACCAAGGAAGAAATATATTGTGTCATAATGGAATAAGCCCATTTGGGACAAATGCTAAAAGTAGAGGATAAATGTGATGCTGAAATTAGGCGAAGGGTAGAGATAGTCAAAGGTAATTTTGTGAAGATGAAGAATATGTTAACAACAAGAACATTCAAGCTTTTAACAAGGAAATACTTGATATTCAAAATTAGCAGGTTCCGCAATGTGATAGTGAGTATGCATGTAATTTACTTAGTGAACAGAGTGAACTATGGAGGTCACTAAGTCAATTGAATTGTTCAGCATGAACAAACCCAGAACCCATGAGGCAATGCTAACTTATACTTGCTCTTGTAATTCACACGCATGTTTCTAAACAAATATTCTTCACGGTTTATGTCTGGATGGGGAAGAGAAGTGTGAGTAAACCACAAACAGCTGGGTTAACGCATAACTATGAGAACCTTTCTACATGGGGGCTGGTTAGCTCAGTTCGCTGGATGGCCAGTTAGTCAGGCTAACAGCATGAGTTCAATTCTTATGTTGGCTGAGAAATTCTCCTTTACAATCTCTCCCCTAGCCTAAGGCTTGGTGACCTTCGGGTTAATTCACCAACACTCGTCACTCTCTCTCTCTCTCTCTCTCTCTCTCTAATGAAAAAGCACCCCTATGGTCCGGTAGGACTATTTTACCTTTACATGCTTAAAACTTTAAGCAACATTAATTTCCATGTTCTACATGTACATTTCAGAATGGGTGTTGTTATTGGTCCAGCCTGACATTAGCATTGATTCTGCTGTCAAACTCAGACTGGCTTCGTGCTCCAACTGAGACCTCCTTTCTCACAATTATTGGACTTGGCAGTTCTTGTGGGTTTGGGAAGAAGGCAGATATTTGATCCAGGTTGATATGGATGGGAAAGTAACAAAGAAATTTCTGCAAATATTAAGTCCCTGCATGTGTTTATACTCTGCCCCTACTTGATCATTGATCCTGGTGAGTACCAAGGGCAATGGTCACTTGGCAGATTGGCTGTGAAGGGCCCCCTGGTGTGTGAATACAGATCATGAGCTACACAGGTCATCCCTTTGGGGATTATACTGCAAAGTTCATTAATGTCCTGATCCATTGTCAATATTTAGCACTTTTTCTGATCCAACACCTGGTCTATCCAGTGGGTGTTAAGATTGACTTCAGAATCCCTGTTACAGAGACGGGAATATTCCCAATTCTAGTTGTTTTCTCAGTATCCCTCCTGGAAAAGCGAGTCCATGACAAATCTCTAGATTTTATTCCCATGGCTTATTTAAATCTTTAAGAACTGCCCAAAGGAATTGGTTAGAATTTGCCTGTTATTGTTGCTAAGACTCTGTCAGATGGACACATGGTGCAGAGAGGGGCAGGCAGATTGGAGGACCATCTCATGGGCCTGACCAAGGAGACCATTAACAGGACTCTGCAGTGGACTATGGGAGGGGTCATACCTCATGAGCTGCCTTCCTCCCTTCCACAGTTACATCGCACTTGGGTGTTCTTTGGATTTTTGATTAATTTTGATTTGATTTATTATTGTCACATGCGCTGAGATACAGTGAAAAGTATTGTCTTGCCTGCTATCCAGACGAATCACACTGTTCATAAGTACATCAGGCTATTAGAACAGAATGCAGAATATAGTGATACTGCTACAGAGAAAAATCAACTCTAATATATGAGAGGTCTGTTCATAAGTATAGAGTATTGAGTACAGGAGTTGGAAGGTCATGGTGCGGCTGTACAGGACATTGGTTAGGCCACTGTTGGAATATTGCGTGCTTGAAAAGGTTCAGAAAAGATTTACAAGGATGTTGCCAGGATTGGAGGATTTGAGCTATAGGAAGAGGCTGAACAGGCTGGGGCTGTTTTCCCTGGAGCGTCGGAGGTTGAGGGGTGACCCATGGTTGGGTAAATAGGCAAAGATTTTTTCCCTGGGGTTGAGGAGTCCAGAACTAGAGGGCATAGGTTTAGGGTGAGAGGGGAAAGATATAAAAAGGCCTAAGGATCAACTTTATCACGCAGAGGGTGGTACGTGTATGGAATGAGCTGCCAGAGGAAGTGTTGGAGGCTGGCACAATTGCAACATTTAAAAGGCATCTGGATGGATATATGGATAGGAAGGGTTTGGAGGGATATGGGCCGGGTGCTGGCAGGTGGGATTAGGTTGGGTTGGGATATCTGGTCGGCATGGACGGGTTGCACCAAAGGGTCTGTTTCCGTGCTGTACATCTCTATGACTCTATAAGTCTGATAACAGCGGGGAAGTAGCTGTTCTTGAATCTGTTGGTATGTGTTTTCAAACTTTTCTTTCTTCTGCCTGACGGAAGAGGGGGGAAGAGAATAGAACCGGGGTGGCGGGGCTCTTTGATGATGTTGGCTGCTTTCCTCGAGGCAGCAGGAAGTGTAGATGGAGTCAATGGATGGAAGCCTGGTTTTCGTGATGGACTGGGCTACATTCACAACTCTCTGTAATTTATTGCAGTCTTGGGCAGAGCAGATGCCAGACCAAGCTGTGGTGCATCTGGGTACAATGCTCGTTTCAGAGCATCCATAGAAATTGGTAAGAGTCCTTGTGGGCGTACCGAATTTCCTTAGCCTCCTGAGGAAGTACAGTGTGCTCCCTTGCAGTGTCCAGTCTGCCTATTGCCTTCTACATCTGCTGTGGGCTGCATGGGATGGAAATGTGTCAACACCCCTCAAAATGATTTTAAAAGTTGATATGTTTCCTTTAAAAAATTGATTTTGTTTCACGGTCACTCTTGTGGGCTGTTAATCCATAATCTGACTACTTGTTTTTCTCAAAATAGTAAAAAAAAAGACAAAATAAACCAAAAGACACTACCAGAGTTTCTGTAGAGGCTTGTGGCATTTCATATACCATCCCTTGAACAGTTTGAAGAGAGGGGAATAATGAGGATACTCATTTCTGATTGTGATAGACTTATTAATAGAGTTGAAGAAGATCATACTAGGTTTACATAAGGTATGGATATGTCATTCTCAATAGCTAAAGGTACAAGGACGAGAGAACACAGAGCTGCAGGGGGATATGAAGTACAGCAAGTGATATTGACCTGGAACTCACTGCCTATCAGGGGTGATGTAAGTGATGGGCATGGAGATGATGAATGATTTGAAAAGGAAATTGAGTGGAGTCTGAAGGGAATAAAGTTATAGGGCTACAAGAATAGAGCAGAGAAATGTGACTTATTGTATTGCTGTACAGACAGCTAACATTAACTCGATGGGCTGAATAGCCTCCTTCCACACCAGGCTCTATTTAATAACTCTATGAGTCTATAAACTGTATTTCATTAGGACTTTGTGTGATTGTGAAAGAGATAAATCAAAGATTTTCAGCCAAGAGCCCTAGGAAGTGTAAAGGCAAAATAAGTCACAGACTTATAACAGAGAAATGATTGGAGCATGGAAGTAGGGAACAAATACGAATTAATTTATGCTTGGCAACCTCAGCTCATCAACGTATATGTTTTTAGAATATGACTTCAAACCATTTGTAGTCAACTGTATGATTTATGTGGCAATTATTTATGCAAATGTAATTCAACAGCTTGTGATTATAATATGCATTCTCTCCAATTAACATGTTGTGAATTCTGGTTCTAATTGCCAAGCCATTTCACACCCACAGTTCCATCTTAGTCCATCATGACCATAAATTTTACATAAATCAGATCTGAGTTTATAATTGTTAGCTACTCCCTAAATGTTGACGTCTTGCTCTGATTACAATTGTTTTAAACCATTTTATAAAGATTTATATTTTGAGATTAATTGTATAGCTTTGGCAACATGAATTTCTCAGTTCAGTTAACAGCAGAGTGCTAGAATAAAGCTCACCTAATTTAAAAATACCATCTAGTATGTTGCACCATTTAACCATTGCTTAAAATATATTCAAGAATGCTCAATTCATTTATAAACGTCCATAATTATTGGTGAACACCATTACATATGTGAAGATGATGTAGAGTTGATTAACTGGCAATGATGCTTAATTAAAAATTATTTAGGAGAAAGTGAGGACTGCAGATGCTGGAGATCAGAGCTTAAAAATGTGTTACTGGAAAAGCACAGCAGGTCAGGCAGCATCAAAGGAGCAGGAGAAGGAGATTCCTGAAGAAGGGTTTATGTCCGAAACGTCGATTCTCCTGCTCCTTTGATGCTGCCTGACCTGCTGTGCTTTTTCAGCAACACATTTTTAAGCTAAAAATAATTCAGCCTAGTTTGTCCACTTTTTATGCTTGACATAAGCCTCCTCCATATCTAACCTCCATCAACATAGCCATCTACTCCCTAAGTAGAAGACCATAAGCCAAGGAGCAGAAGTAGACCATTCAGCCCATCGAATCTGCTCCACCATTCGGTGAGGCCATGGCTGATAATCCTCAACTCCACTTTCCTGTCTTTTTCTCCCTAACCTTTGATTCCTTTACTGTCTCTCCCAGCCTTCATAGACTTAACAACCCAGCCTCAACAGCCATCTGAGGTAAAGAAATTCACAGATTCACTACCCTCTCAAAGAACGTTCTCCTCATCACTGTATTAAATGGGTGACTCTTTACTCTGATGTTATGCCCTCTGATCATAGACACTCCTGCTAGTGAAAATCACCTCGCCGTAACCATCCTGTCAAGTCTTTAAGGTTCTTATATGTTTCTATAAGGTAATCTTTCATTTTACTAAATTTCAATGAATACAGGCCCAATCTACTCTGATTGCACTTTCTCTGATTGTACTTGTGATGTTTGAACCATCCCCTAATGTGTCTCTGATTGAGCTATTAAATGAGCCCCAGTGTGTAATACAATGGCAAGCATTTGACTATTTGTAGATCTAACAAAGGGTTTCTGGGCTTGAAACGTTAACTCTTTTCTCTCTCAACAGCTGCTGCTAGACTTGTAGAGTTTTTCTAGCACTTTTTCTTTGTTTGTGTCCAATCTTGATCTTATTCTATAAATGCACAAGTGATTATCAAAGACTCTCTCTGTCTTGCAACCATTCCTAACATTGGTTTGTATGGAATCCTTCAACATGTAATGCGACAATTTATTTTTGTTCAAGGACTGTGAATGTAACCAGTATTTGTTGCTCATCAATTATTGTCCTTGAGAACATGGTGGTTAGTCACTTTCTTACATTCCCTGAAGTGTGTGTGGTATGGGTATAACCACAGCGCTGATAAAGAGAGATCCAGTTTCTTGATGCAGCAACACTGAAGGAACGGTATTATATTTGCAAATCAGCCGGCACGTGGTAGTGTTCTCATGTGTCTGCTTCTTATCTCCTTCAAGGTGGTAGAGGTCATTTGTTTGGGAGGTACTGTCCGTGAAACCTGGTATTCAGATTTCTCCAGTTTCCTCATTTCCCCTCCCCCCACCTTGTCTCAGTCGGTTCCCTCAACTCAGCACCGCCCTCCTAACCTGCAATCTCCTTACTGACCTCTCCGCCCCCACCCCACTCCAGCCTATCACCCTCACCTTGACCTCCTTCCACCTATCCCACCCCCATCGCCTCTCCCCCAAGTCCCTCCTCCCTACCTTTTATCTTAGCCTGCTTGGCTACTCTCTCTCATTCCTGATGAAGGGCTTATGCTCGAAACGTCGAATTCCCTATTCCTGAGATGCTGCCTGGCCTGCTGTGCTTTAACCAGCAACACATTTTCAGCTGTGATCTCCAGCATCTGCAGACCTCATTTTTTACCCCATTACATTTAGTGTAGAAGGTACACACTGCATGTCAATGGTGGAGGGAGTGAATGTTTCAGCTTGTGGAAAGGACATTGATCAAGTGGCTGTTTTGTTTTAGATGGTGTCAAGTTATTTATATGTTACTGGAGATCCACTCACTGGGACAACTGAAGAGTACTCCATTGCACTCCTGACTTGTACCATGTAGAACAGGCTTTGAGGAGTCCCAGAGTGGAATCTGAACCCAGAGTGAAATCAAATGCAAGGGGAAGACTAAAGAGATCAAAGGGTATGGAGAGAAAGCGGGATCGAGGGCTGATTTGGATCATACAGAATGGCAGAGCAGGCTTGAAGGGCTGAATGGCCTACTGCTGCTCCAATTTTCTATGTTAAACAACTAGAACATTCAATTAGCAATGTGACACCTGCATAAAGTGTTAGTTGTTTCAATACTGTTCTGTTTCTGTGAAGATTCTGTTCCCTCCTGTGAGTGTACTGTATAGATTCATGGGACTAAAAATATCACACTTCCCAATCTACATCACAAAGCAATTTGTAAACAGTTACAAATAAAAACAGGAAGTGCTGGAGAAACTCAGCATGTCTGGCAGCATTAATGGAGAGAGAGAGAAACAGAGTTGATGAAGAAAAGTCATATCAGACTAGAAATGGAGTGAAGGATGCCAGATCTGCTGAATTGCTCCAGCGCTTTCTGTTTCTATTCCAGATTTCCAACATTCACAGAACATTGCTTTTATTTTGGCAAGGATTACATCCCTTCTCGTCAAAAATAATTACTTGCTGAAAACTGAATTTATAAACCTTTTCCTGAGTGTCAAACCAAAAAAAACTCTTGATTTGTTCTTTGGTAAAGAGAAAGTCTAAGAAATTTAATTATTTTCCATCAAAGCAAATGTAATAATTTAAAAAAGATAATGAAGGTTTTCTTTATTGTTGAGGACTGATAAGGAGCTGGCCTCAATTTCAACTTCAAGCATCAGTCTGGGACAATTAGGGTGAGCTGGCAGTGTAGTGATAATACAGTAGTAATCCCAAGACCCAGCCTAATGTCCTGGAGGGTGTGAGTGTGAGTTCAGATCCCACCAGACATAGACTCCAGAGCTAAGCTGCAGTTCTTGTTCTCTGAAAGGGCAAAACAAATAATTTAGTTCAAAGGCAATTAGGAATAGGCAATAAATGCAGGCCTTGACACTAATACTAGACCAGATCATTGAGTGTATTTAAGAGAGAGTTAGGTAGGTTCTTGATTGTCAAAAGGACAAAGGGTTATAGGGAGAATGAGGTTGAGAAACTTATCAGCCATGATTGAATGGCGGAGCAGACTTGATGGGCTGATTGGCCTAATTTCTGCTCCTATGTCTTATGGGCTAACACCAACAATGAAACAATCAAGAGGGTCAATTGTGTTCAGAAGAATGTATGATGTGCACAGGTTGCAGTAATGCCAGCTTTAACATATCTGTAAGATTGCGGCTATGCCAACTAATTATTTGGCTGAAAGGTGGATTTAAAGCAGAACCTTATTCAACAACATAGAACATAGAACAATACAGCTCAGTACAGGCCCTTCGGCCCTCGTTGTTACGCCAACCTGTCATCCCAATCTGAATCCCATCTAACCTACACTATTCCATGTACATCCAACTTATGTACATACAATACCTTTCTGCAAACAAAGCATCTCAAGGTGCCTTAAAACAAAAGAGGAGAGTGAGGCCATGCGTGGAGATATAAGGAGATGACTAAATATTTGGTCAATGTATTACGTTGAAGACAGAGTAAAAAAAAAGATATGAGGGAATTCCAGTTTAGAGTCTGGGTGGCTGAAGGTAAGGTCTCCACTGATGCAGTGCTTAGAATCAGGGATACTCATGAGGCCAGAACTGGTCAGTGACAAGAATTTGAAAGAGATGATCAATCATGTTGAAGCCTGCAGGCCAGTCAGGAAAGGCAAGGAGGATAAGTTTGCCTTTGTCACAATCACATAGGGTGCTACTTGGGACTTTGGTAAGAGCCATTTCAGTGCCAATATATTAGCCATGATCTTACTGATAGGCCACAAAGGGCTGAATGGCCTCCTGCTGCTCTTATTTCTTATGTTCTCATGTGCCTCAAGTAGAAAATAATGGTCACTGCCCCTCTCCATCCAGCCTCAGGAATAACACCTGGAGAATAGATGTTAAACTATTCTAAATGTCGTTTTCTCTCTGGTGAATAGAAAGTAGAAATACCACAGTCAAAGTAAATGTACTACCGAGAAATGAACAATTGGTACTGTTATCCCCGGAACTCAGGTATAAAGATCAATGTTTTACAAAATTCAATTGTGGAGCAAATCTCCACCTTGTTAAATTAACCATCACTTTATTTTGAGTATTTGCCTCCAAGCAATAGGTGAGTGAATAGTCACCTAATGGAAGACATCCTCAGAGGGTAGGGATTTAATGCGGTGTTTAGTTGGGTGAGCTGTGACTCAATTGCCATCACTCTTGCCTCTGTATTAGAAAGCTGTGGAATCACAACCCATTCCACAAAAATTAACTGGAACTCCCCCTGCTGGGAGAATGTAGCACTGCTGGAGCGGCCTTCTCTCAAATGAGGCATTTACTTGAGGCCTTCAGGTGGATTAAAGGTCCTGTTTCTTTATGAAGTTTTGCTTGATGCCATGGCCAATATTTATCCACAGATTATCTGGTCATTACCACTTTGGGATCTTGCTGTACGCAAATTGGCTGTAGTGCACCCTGCAAGAACTTCATTTTAGGACTTGTTATTTCTCATTACTAGTACTTTTCAGAATGCCCTGAGGATGCAAAAGACGCTGTATAAATGTAAGTCTTGACCTCCATTTTGAAGAGTGCTAAGAATTGCCATATCAGATTAATGCTTTTGACAGTTAGCACTAATTTCATCAATTAGAGTACATCAGCCTCAGGGTAACAGTCCCTGGCTCAGAATAACACAAATCCCATTGCTGCTGTCACATTCATTGACACTGAATGAAGGGCAGTATTGTAAAGCTGGATGCTGATCATAAACAAGAACAGGCATCCCCATAAATCACAAGATTTAAGGACGTGAATTCTGTTTGTAAAAGAATAGTTTAGGGTCTACATTGATTCCGAATCTCCATTGAGCCTGCTGGCGGGATGCACACTCCGAGAGTCACTGTTTTGGATGCAAAACGTTTTCTGTAATTACTCTCAACTGCCCACGTTCATTAAATAAACTATTCCTATTTCTCAATGAAGCTGTTGATGAGGTTTATGTGGATGTAGGTTTGCTCGCTGAGCTGGAAGGTTAATTTTCAGACATTTTGTCACCATATTAGGTAACATCTTCAGTGATCCTCCGGACAAAGCCTGTTTTTGTGTATGGTTTCTGTGTAAACAGCCTCTCAATTGTTTGTATGGGCAACCTTGTATCTCCACCTTGTCGCTCAGAGGATCAAATGTCTTTGGAACTCTCTTCCTGAAAAGCTGGTGGAAGCAGAGTCCTTGGACATTTTTAAGGCAGCAGGGGATAGATTCTAGTTAAACAAGGGGATGGAATGTGGATTTGAGGTTACAATCAGAGCAGCCACGATCTTACAGAATGATGGAGGAGGGCTCAAGGGGTTTATTGGTATACTCTACTTCTAATTTGTATCATCCATGATCACACTGAAAGGCAAAGAAAATCCAATTGATAAACCATAGTGTCTACTCCTGCTCCTATTTCCTTCACTCTTGAAATACACAATAAGTCAATCAGTCCCAGAAACCACCTTCTCAACCTCACGTCTCCCCTAAGGTGTGGGGACCCTCAGCTTCAACTTATCACCAGTTGTTTCTCTCTAATAAGAGAGCAGCCCAATAGCCCTCTGGGACTTTGGCAGCTTTGCCTTTTCTAGAAAATAAAAATTAGTATCCCCTAAAGCACATGCAATTATGCATTTTTATATCAACTTGTTCAATATGTTGTGACACACCTCTATAACAGGTAGGACTTGAACTTAGGTCCCCTGCTCTTGAGGTAGGGACACTACCATTGCACCACAAGAACCCTTAGCCCAGTAGGTGTTTGCCTAATCAAGACTGTCCACTGAACTGGATCTTACTTACAAAGCATTCCTGATTTGAAGAGCTTCATCCTGAGAGTTGATTGTTATGTCTTTTGTGGTGATGTTTGAAAACTTGCACTTGATGTTCTGCAATTTACAGACAAAGAATTTAGTTCAGACTGTTAAAAGGTGACTGCTTTACGACTCTTCAAACATTCACAAGGGGAACATGCCTGAAACCCAAAGATGGCTGAAGGAAGAATTGGAAAATGCAGCTGCAAACAGTTTTGTTTTGCGTAAATAATCAGAAGCTGTGAAACGCAATTTCCCCAGGTATGTTCTGCAAAAGCAAAACATCAGCAATAAGACCGTGTCATTAAAGCAATGAAAAGTTCAAGTTGAAAACTAAAGTACCTGTAACAAAGGGCATTTGCTTACACCAAGTACGTTGTCTCATGTCGAATGAAAGGCGAGAAAGAAAGGATAATTTCTATTGAAATCCCGGGTTCTGACTGCTCATCTGTCAATGTCTGACTCCTGTCAGGAAATCACAGCTTCTGATTCCCCTCCTATCACAGTCTGACAATGTCAATGGAAGTAATGCTGCCCAAGCTGACTGCATTTCAAAGATTTGTTTGAAGGTACCTGATGAAACCACTCAGCTTTTATTCTTGTCACTTTTATCTGTCAGTAAATGAAAGAGTGCCTTGTAACAGTCTCCAGTCTGATTACAAAAGGGCCCAGGGTTGTTTCTTCATCTCTTACATTTGTGGCTGATAATCATAGCGCTCTGCTAAATGAGCCTCTGGGATTTGCCAAAAGCTGTTTATCTTTTTCCCACATTCCGAAGACAAAGAAGAAATAAATTTGGTTCAATAAAAAGAGAATCCTCAACCTGAGTAAACTGACTGTATATCAGACAGCATTGGGGAATTTACCTCCCTGCAACTGGGAATGGGAGGGGATTAGAACCGGTTTGAAAGGGTAGATTCTTGGCAGAGCTCTTGCATCAGGCTGTCTGCCACTTTCAGGGGCAAATACTTTAGTCAGCAAACAAGGTGATCACAAGACTGGCAGGCTGGATTGTTGACCAGAGTCCTGTGACATCAAGGATAAAATTGGTAAGAAAGGCTTTAATACTGGGGATTAATTTTAAAAGTAAAAAATGAGGTCTGCAGATGCTGGAGATCACAGCTGCAAATGTGTTGCTGGTCAAAGCACAGCAGGTTAGGCAGCATCTCAGGAATAGAGAATTCGACGTTTCGAGCATAAGCCCTTCATCAGGAATTTAAAAACCTAATTTAGCAACATTCTGACTGGCGTTATTTCTTTTCCTGGGATTTTGACTTCATTGGCAAGGCCAGCATTTGTTAATCATTGCCCTTGAGAACAAAGCAGAGAAAGGAAGACGCAGCAGTTGGAGTATGAGAGAAAGCCAGCTAGAAATTTAAAAACAGATGGCAAGAGTTTCTGTACAAAATTCAGAACAGAAAAATTAATCAAAGTGAGTATTGGTCTTCAAAAGAGTGAGCCTAGAGAATGTGCCTGTGGTCTTATATCTACCTTCGTTGTCGAAGACTTAGAAATCTTCCCAAAAGATACTTGTGAATGAAGAGGTGAAAGTAGTACATAACCTCTATCATCAAGGAATAGTTGCTGGAAAAATAATTAACATAAAGGCTAACAAGTCAACATTACCTGATGGCTTACATCCTAGAAGAAATGGCTATATAGATAGCAGGAGCACTGATACAATCTTCCAAAATTCCATAAATTCTGGAAATGTCCTTTTGGTCTGGAAAATAGTGAGTAAAGCACACTTATTCAAGAAAGGAGGGAAACAGAGAGCAGATCAATGTAGGCCAGCTAGTTTAACATTTGTCACAGGAAAATGACTGGAGTGCATTGTGAAAGAGTTTATACTTAGAAAATCATAATGTGATCAGTCAGAGTCAATATGGTTTTGGTAAAAGTGAGATTGTGCCAAACTAATTTATTTAGAGTTCTTTGAGAAACTAACAAGCACTATGGATAATGGAGAATCTTTAAATGTGGATCAATAACATGCCACATCAAAAGTAAGAGTACGTGGTGTGAGGTTTAATGTAATCGCTTGGATAAAGAATTGGTTAGCTATAAGGAAGCCCACGAATTGGGATAAAAGAATCTTTTTTGGTTAGCAAGCCATAAGCAATGGAATGCCACAGTGATCACTGCTGGGACTCAACTATTTGCAATTTATATAAATGACTCAGATGAGGGAGTGTGAACGTAAATTTTCCAGTGACACCAAGGTAGGTAGGAAAGGATGTTGGTCAAGAGCAAGTAAAGATAAATGGAGGTACAAAGGGATAGAGATCGATTGGCAGATGAAGTATAATATGAAAAAATGTGAAGTTATTTAATTAGGTAAGACAGATAGAAAAGGAGTGAGATTTCATAAAATGATGGTCAGAGGGATCTGAGTGGCCTTGCAAATGAGTCATA
The DNA here is from genome assembly GCF_020745735.1 of Hemiscyllium ocellatum. Classification (NCBI taxonomy): domain Eukaryota; kingdom Metazoa; phylum Chordata; class Chondrichthyes; order Orectolobiformes; family Hemiscylliidae; genus Hemiscyllium; species Hemiscyllium ocellatum. The sequence goes on from NC_083434.1 coordinate 40,512,513, forward strand.
TAAAGTTAGTTTGCAGGGGCAGCAAGTGATGAGGAAGGCAAATGGAATGCTGCTGTTTATTGCAAGGAGAATGAATGTGAAAATAGGGAAGTTTTACTGCAGCTATACAAGTCATTGGTGAGACCACATTCAGGCTACAGTGTACAGGTTTGGTCTCCTTGTTTGTGTTGGAAGCAGTTTAAGGAAGGTTAATCCAACCATATTTCTGTGATGAAGAATGTATTTTATGGAAAAGTTGAACTGACTGAGCTTTTACACATTGGAGCTTAGAAGAATAAAAGGTAATCATATTGAAACCTATAAGATCCCAAGGGATAAGGTCAACACTGGGGCAATGCCTTCTCTTTCTGTATTACAGGACCCAGATTAGGACCAAGAAATTGAAATTAAGGAGAAGGCTTTCTCTGAGGCTCATTAATCTCTTTCCCAGAGGCAGTGGAGGCTGGGTCACTGAATTTATCCAAGGCTTAGGTGGATAGATTTTTGATTGATGAGGGACTCATGGGTAATGGGGGGGTGGGGGTGAGATTAGGAATGTGGAACTGAAACCAATACTCCCTCTAAATTTTCTTTCAGTGCACAAGCATCCAAAAGCAGAAGTCAATGCATGGTCACACCATTTCGCGTGTGCAGTACCTCAGAGTAGCTGTGCAGGCATGCGGTTTAGACGGAATATTGGTTATGACCACAATCAGATTGGCTATGATCATGTCAAATTCCTGCTTCAAAGTCCTGTCCTGATGTTCACATCAAAAAGCGGTATGACCCACCTTCTTCATTCACTGTAGTTGTTTAGAGCAGGTGAACCCCACAGCACTGTTAATTGGGAGAGTTCTAGAATTTTGAACCAGCGACAAGGAAAGAACAAGAATATATTTCCATGTCAGGATTGTGAAAGTTTACGGGTGGCATAATTCGCATGGATCTCCTGCTCTCGCCCTTCTAGATAGTAGATGTCCCAGATTTGAAATGTGTAATCATATTCTGAATCTGGGTGGCATGGTGGCTCAGTGGTTAGCACTACTGCCTCGTGGTACCAGGGATTCAGGTTCAATTCCATCCTCAGATGATCGTCTGCGTAGAGTTTTTGTACATTCTCCCAGTGTCTGCATGGGTTTCCTCAAGGTGCTTCAGTTTCCACCCACAGTCCAAAGATGTGCAGGTTAGGTGGATTGGCCATGCCAAATTGCCCATAGTGTTAGGTGCATTAGTCAGGGTTAAATGTAGAGGAAAGGGTCTGGGTGGGCTACTCTTCGCAGGGTCAGTGTGGACTTATTGGGCTGAAGGGCCTGTTTCCACACTGTAGGGAATCTAATCTAAATTACCCATAGTGTCTAGGTATGTGCAGACTTGGTGGATTAGCCCTGGGAAACACTGGGTTAGAGGGTTGGGATGGGTCTGGATGAGATGCTCTTTGGAGGGTTGGTGCAGACTCAATGGGCCAAACGGCCTCTTTCCACACTGTAGGGATTCTATGATTGGTGTATTGATGCACTGTATCTTGTAGGTAGTGCACACTACAGCCTGTATGCACTAGTAATGGAGAGATTGAATGTTGGAGGGGATGTCAATCATTGCTTTGCCATGGTTGGTTTTGAGCTTCTTGAGTGTTGTCAGAGCTGCACCCATCCAGGCAAGTGGGAGCTAATCCATTACACTCCTGTCTTATACCTTGATGATGACTGAACAAATTCTGGGGAGTCAGGAGGTTAAGTTAATTGCCACGGAATTGCTAACCTCTGATCTACCCTTGTCATCACTGTTTTAATGTGGCTTAAGTAATGATGATTTGGAGGAGCCAGTGTTGGACTTGGGTGGACAAAATTAAAAATCACACAACAACAGGTTATAGTCCAAGCGGTTTATTTGGAAGCACTAGCTTTGGGATCACTGCTCCTTCATCAAGTGGTTGTCAATGTAAAGCAATAATCTCACTTAGGATACAAGCTCAGAAATAGATGATTTAGCGAAAATAGGCGCAGATAATGTCTATGCTCAACTCAGCCTTTCCTGATCCAGGGCTTATGCCCGAAACGTCGATTCTCCTGCTCCTTGGATGCTGCCTGACCTGCTGCGCTTTTCCAGCAACACATTTTCAGCTTTCCTGATCCAAATCTAACATCAGAACCCTTCACCTCCATGTATTTGTCTAGCTTTCCCTTAAATACATCTCTACTGTTTGCCTCAAAATGCCCTGAGGTACAAATGCTTGAAGACTGAAAAGATAAACATGATGCAGTAAAGAACAAAGTGCATGTTTACACATATACCTGGAGTTGCTGATCAACGTATGGAATTTTGAGAATTTCCACAGCTGCTGGGCGGTGGGCTGGATCCTTTTGCAACATGCTGTGAGGAAGAAAGTGTGGCACATTGAAGAGGGAGATTGCAGAAATAGACAGTGACGCAGATAAGCTGACAGGGCAATCTATTTCGATAAGGGCATACGTACCTTGTCATGACAGCATTAAGCTCACTGGAATACCTGTCTGGCAGTGACGGAGTTTCACCCTCCACGATTTTCAGGATAACTGACATGAAGTTATGGCCAGTGAATGCATGATCCAAACAGCACACTTCATACAAAATACACGCCAGAGACCTGGGGGGGTTGGAATTAAAAATTGTCATGCATGATGTACCATTAAACCTAGACTAAAAACGAGAAGAGAATAATCCAAAATTAAAATATTGAATAAAAACTGAGATTTCAAGTATAAGTAATGAATTTCAAACTAAATGTGAGTACTATCAGAATAAATAATAATGATTTTTTCACCTACTCTAATCACTTTCTATTCCAGTTCCCACAAAGAAAATGGTAAATGCCTTTCTTTTGTTGATTATGTTCAGAACTGTGAGCAAGTACAAGTCATTAACTAATTTATTTTATAGAATTTCGAGTTTTTATGAATTTTGAATTTGGGAACTCTGGCTATGATTACAAGCATTTCATAAACGTCACAGCAGCTTTGCTCAATAGTTTATCCTAACAGTAAAAGTCTAATTTTATCATCTTATGACACATACTAATTAAAGGAAATAAAAACAGAAAATGCTGGAAAATCTCAGCAGGTCAGACAGAGAGGATGAGAGCTAAAGTTTCAGGTCAGGGACTTTAGTCTGGCAAGATATTAATTTCATGTTCTTTTCTCTCTGCAGATGCTGCCTGTTCTGACAAATATTTGCAGAATTGTTTTGGTTTCAGATTTCCAGCTTCTGTAGTACATTGTTTGTGGAAATCATATGTTAACAGGGATTGTTGCAGATTGGGATAACATTGTTTTGTGTATTGATGGGCCTTTGTGGACCATCACTAACCACTAAGTTCTCCATCCTCATAATAACCTGTTCCTGGAAATTAAGTCTTTCGAATGGAGTTGTGCAGTAAATATCCCAAGGCTAACATCTACTACGCACACACGCTATTTTCAGTTTTAGTCACTTGTCTGTAATATATAAACATATTCAAGGCCATCAAGGGTTATAGGAAAAGAGGAGGCAAATAGATGGGACGAGTGTCAGATTGAATGGTGAGGCAGGCATGATGGGTCAAATGGGAGGAGAAAGTGGGGACTGCAGATGCCGGAGATCAGAGCTGAAAATGTGTTGCTGGAAAAGCACAGTAGGTCAGGCAGCATCCAAGGAACAGGAGAATCGATGTTTTGGGCATAAGCCCTTCTTCAGGAAGAAGGGCTTATGCCCGAAACGTCGATTCTCCTGTTCCTTGGATGCTGCCTGACCTGCTGTGCTTTTCCAGCAACACATTTTCAGCTTTGATGGGCCAAATGGTCTATTCCTATATCTTAAAATGAAATTCCGCTTCCTGTATGCTAACTCACACCAAGTTCTATTCATAGACCATGGTCTTCCTTGTCAAGGGATAAGTACAAGGTGATACAATGCAGTCAAATGTAACAGTGATTACACACTTAATGGGATGATGTCCACAACAACACCAAAATTGAAGCCAGAGTATTCAGGCCTATTGAGTTTGTTCCAACATTCTCTTCGATCATGGCTGATCGTAGGCTTCAACTCCACTTTCACACTCACTCTCAATTCCCTGATGGACAAAAACCCTGTCCATCCCAGCCTCTAATGCACTCAACCATGGCAGGTCCACAGCCCTCTATGGCAGACAGTCAATCCTTCACAATTAGGCCATAATATGTTGGATGCAGAGGTAGCCCTTTCAGCCCAACAAGCCTGTTTCACTATTCTATGTGATCGTGGCTGATCTGATAATCCACAAAACTCTTCCCTGCCTTTTCCCCATAACCCATGGTTCCCTTATTGATTAAAGATCTGTCCATCTCAGCCATGAATATATACTTAATGACCCAGCCTCTACAACCCTCTGTGGTAAAGATTCTACAGATTTACTCTGGGAGAAGAAATTCCTCCTCATCTCTGTCTTGAATGTGTGACTCCTTATTCCAAAATTATGCCTCTGGTCCTAGACTCTCCCACAAGGAGATACAACTTGTCCACACCTGCTCTATCAAGCGCCCTAAGAATCTTGTATGTTTTCATTCAGATCTCCTCCAATTCTTCTAAACTCAAGGCCCAAATTATCCAACTTCTCCTCATTAAAAAAAAGTCTCCTTTCCCGGGATCAGTCTAGTGAACTCTCTCTAGCCTGCCTCCAACACCAGTACATCTTTTCTTCAGTAAAATTATTCACAGTTTTCCAGGGCTTGGTATATTTCAGCAAAGCCTCCCTACTTTCACACTCCATTCCCTTTGAACTAAAAGCTGCATGCTAGCTTTAAGTGATTTACGGACTAGGACCCCTAAATTCCACTGCACTGCAGCCTTTCTCCATTATAATAATGTTCAGTTCCTCTATCCTTCCTACCAAAACATATAACCTCATATTTTCCCACGTTATACCACCCCTAGAGTGCTGACACCATTCTGCCTTCCAACACTGGTCTAAGGGGCTGTGCATTAGTCTGAGCTGGAGGATGGACCATGAATACATCTCAGCAAAAGAGCAATTTTCCTCATGTCAATTGTAAACAATTGGCTCTTATTTTAAGCCTACTGTTTAACCAGGGGTAACACTCTCTCAGCATCTATCCTGTCGAGACCCCATTGAATCTTGTTTATCTCATTGAGGTTACATCTCAAGCTTCTAAGTTCCTAAGAACAATAACCCTAATTATTCAGCTTCTCATTCTAGGACAGCTCTGTCATCTTAGAGGCCAGTCTAGTGAATGTTTGCTGTATCTCGTCTTAAGCATGTGAATGAGCAAAGAATTAGCAGCCATGGATAGATAAAGGCAGGACATGTGGGATATTAGAAGCAAAACTTCAATTGAACAAGAACATAGAAAAAGTTTTTAAAAACACGAGCTTCTTTGACAAAAGATGTAGAAAACAAAAGTTGAGATTTATGACAAATCAGTATAAATTCTGAGTAAGAGAAAATTGAAGATTCACTGGTACAAATATGAAGAATTACTTCGAAGCTATTTCCATGAAAACAATCTGGAAGGCACTGTCTGAGAGGGCAGTGGAGATAGATTCAATTGTTGTTTTCAAATGGGAATTCAGTGTAAACACCTAAAGCGAGCTAGGCTGTATGGACAGGGCAGGGATGTGGGACATGGTGAGGTTCCTCTGGCAGTGGGCTAGCAGAGGTTGAATAGGCCAAAACACACTTCTGTGCTATAACTATTTTAATTTTCTGATCAGGTCTTATGAAGAAAGGTTGAGGGAGCTAGGGTTTTTATCATTGGAGTGAAGGATGAGAGGTGACTTGATAAAGGTGTTCAAGATGATGAGAAGAATAGATAGAGTGGCTAGCCAGAGACCTTTTCTCAGGGTGGAAATGGCTATCACGAGGGGGTATTATTTTAAGGTGATTGGAGGAAGGTATAGGGGAGATGTCAGAGGTAGGTTCTTTACACAGAGAGTGGTGTTTGTGTAGAATGCAATGCCAGCAGTGGGAGTAAAGTCAGATACATTAAGGACATTTAAGCGACACTCTTGGATAGGCACATGGATGATAGTAAAAAGAAAGGTATGTAGGTTAGTTTGATTTTAGAGTAGGATAAAAGGTCGGCACAACATCAGGGGCTGAAGGGCCTGTACTGTGCTGTACTGTTCCATATTCTATGTTAAAACAGCAGATTAAAGGATGACTTTATGGAATCATGTTACACAACCATTCAGCCCATCGAGCCCCCTCCATTTAAGATAAATGATGTAAATGTGATCTTTCAGAGCAGAACTAAGAGAAAGTGCTGCACTGCCGGAAGTGCTGGTCCTTGGATAAACTGAGTGCCCATCTGTCTGTTTGGGTGCATGAGCCTGTGGCTCTATTCTGAAGCAGAGCAGTGGAGTTGTCCCCAAATAACTGCACAGAGGCTGGTATCCCATCACCAAGTCACCCTTTATGTACATGTGCCCAGTACTTGGGCTCTGACCAGCTAGTTCAAAGCCAGTCCCTAGAGTGAGGAGACTTTCGGAATCTCCTGCTTATATCTATCAGCCAGGGCTCCCCGGTTGGGAGCGGTTAACAACCCCAATCAAGGATCTCATAATCAACAAGATCAACCTGGCCCTGGTTCGAAGGGCTTATGTCCGAAATGTTGACTCTCCTGCTCCTCGGATGCTGCCTGACCAGCTGTGCTTTTCCAGACCCACATTTTATGACTCCAATCACTGCACTCCAGTTCAATCTTTATCCCTCAAGTGGCATCACAAGAGAGTGAACTATCTGGTCATTATCACATTATTACTCATGGGAGCTTGCTGTGAACTGATTGGCTGTCATATTGCAACAGGAACAATGCTTCAAAAAGTATTTCATAGCTACAAAGCACTTTGCAATGTGCAAGTACCACGAACAATTCTATATAAATGCAAGCCTTTCTTTGTTTTTTTTTCTTTGAAATGATATCCTTGCAGGCGTATAAAGCACAAAAATGAGCTGCACAAAACCCATGGCAAACCGTGTGGATGCAATTGAGGGAGTAAACTGTGGGACTGCTCGGTAGGTTGACAACATCTGATTAGATTAGATTAGATTACTTACAGTGTGGAAACAGGCCCTTCGGCCCAACAAGTCCACACCGACCCGCCGAAGCGCAACCCACCCATACCCTTACATTTACCCCTTACCTAACACTACGGGCAATTTAGCATGGCCAATTCACCTGACCCGCACATCTTTGGACCTGTGGGAGGAAACCGGAGCACCCGGAGGAAACCCACACAGACTCTGCAAAGAGAAATGGAGTAGATGTTTCAGGTCTGCTATCTGTCATTTTGAACTCAATTCTGATGAAATGCCATTGATCTAAAGCATCAACTTTCACAGGTGCTGCTTGATCACCAGCTGTTCCTAGCACTCTGTTTACTTTCCTGATTTCCAGCATCCAACTTTTTTTTTCGCTGTTGCATTTAAGAAGAACCAGAATGAATAGGTGAGTGAGAGAAACGTTGCTGGATAAATTAATGAGATTGGATGACTAAAGCTGGGAAAAGACTTGGGTAGAGAATACAGTCAGTTGGGCCAAATCACCTGTTTCTACAACATAAATGTCAAGTAACATTTGAATAAAACTCCTGCAAATACAAAACAAATATTCAATTGCTGCTTAACCAAAGATAAAACAAAATTAAATTAAAATCAGCCCACAATGTGATAATAGACAGCTTTGTGATCAGGTCGTGCATAATGCTCACTCACACTGCATTTTATTACTCGAAAGAATTTTTGTTAACAGTAAGTGAAAAACCATATTAGATCTTTCTGAAAGGAAAGTTTGCCAACAACACTGGAAGCAGATACCTTGCAAACTATGATTCATGCCAGGCCACCTATAGAAATACGGCAAAAAACATCTTACATCAAAAACAAAACGTTGACAGCTTGCATCCATCTGGTCACAAATTCCCATCTGGTATGTAACGTTATCATGTGAGTATGTATTATAGCACGCTTTAAAAACAGACTGACCTCACTTGAGGTACCTGTAATGACCCAGAGGAAGAGGCCGAAGCAGCAGGAGTGATAGGGTCCTCAGCAGTTGGCTGTTACCTGGGTAGATGCCTTCAATTACAGAACAGGAAGCAGAACCACATCCACAAACAAATCCCAGAGCCAGAACCATAATCCAAATGGTTATAACCAGGATGGGAAAGCCATCATTGTCACCTTGCTGTGATGTCTGGATACCACCAACTTTGTGGTTGGGTTAGAGTGCTGACACAATTCTGCCTTCTAACACTGGTCTAAGGGGCTGTGCATTAGTCTGAGCTGGAGGATGGACCATGAATACATCTCAGCAAAAGAGACTGCTGACTTAGCTAACAGGATGCACTTGTTACACCTTAGCAACTACATTAAGGTTACATGAGCTCTTAGATATATGAACTGTTGCTGATAAGAGGTAGAGAAAACACTTAACTCCAACATGTGACTAACTCCCTCTGTCCTGAGCTTTCATGCAGTCCCATAGTCAGTAATTAATGTATACATTTTAGAGACATGCTCATGACATCGCCATTGTATCATGGTATAGGACATAAAATTCTCAGGCTCCATATTACTCTACAATCATGTGAAGTGCTATTGAAAACATTCTTTGCTGGAACTAATAACCTAATATTAGCCCAGACACTTATATGCCTGAGGAATGCAATGCTTGTACATGATAGTTGGTCGTATTAAATGTCTGTTGAATTCTTCAAAACCAGAATATCCATGCCCAGTTTTTTATGTTAAAAAGGATAATCATTGTTGTATCAGACTCCAATCTAAATTATATTACTGTATAATTGTTTTAAATATGCCTTTCAGAAAATAAGTAATTACTTATGAATTTCAGGGAGGTGAATGTGCCTTTTTGTATTCTGCAGTTTACCTATTCAGGAGCACAGGGAGAGCACAGGAACATGGAGAGAGAGAGAGAGAGAGAGCGAGAGAGAGAGAGAGAGAGAGAGAGAGAGAAAGAGAAAGAGAGCAGGACCATTCAAGCCCAATACTGAGTCAATCCATGCAGGTTTCAGTCCAGCACTGTCAGGTTGCAAATGGGTGCAGTCTGAATACTGGAACATCATTTTTAAAAAGGTAGAAATGCTGCTGAACCACCTTTAAAAAAATGCTAGCTATGTGAAAATATATCCAACACTTTTTTTAATATACAATTCATGGAGAAAATAGCAAATGCATCTGTCCCTACATCTTGAAAAAGAAATAAAATATAAAGACTTTATTGCATTTCGTTTTCTGAGTCAGAAAGTAATATTCATGTAAAATGATTAAATATTAACTAGTAATATTGGAATCTTTTATCAATTTGATTTGAATGGAATAATTTAAACATATTTGCACCTACTAGTCACAAAAAAGACTTGTTTTGTTTCCTGTCTTCACTTTTATTTCTAGCTGTTTATGAGTTGGATGTAACAGATAAGATTCCTTGATTTTTTTTATACTCAGCACAACTTTCCATTTTGAGTGATCAAAGTCAGAGAACACTCCCTTATTTTTGTATAAGAAATAGGAGATGGAGTAGGCTATTCAGCCCCTTGAGCCTGGTCTACATTCAATGAAATCATGGGTATTCTGACTGTGGTCTTAATGCTACTTTTCTTCCTGCCTCCACCTCAACCCGTCTCCACCTAATTGGTCAATTAAAAATTTGTCAAACGCAGGTTTGAATATACTCAGTCAGCCTGCTGATATGATCCCAGCCGAAGGTAATGCTGAACAAGTTATTTTTCAATTTACACATGGGATGTGGGCGACACTGGCTTGGGCAAGGTTTATTGCCCATTCCTTCAGAAGGTGGTGGTGAGCTGCCTTCTCAAGCTACTGCAGTCCATGTGCTATAGGCAGACCCAGAATGCCATTCGAGAGGGAATTCTGGGATTCCAATCCAGCAACAGTGAAAAAGAAACACTGCTACGTTTCCAAGTCAGGATGGTGCATTGTTTGGATAGAAACTCGCAGGTGGTGGTGTTTATCCCATGTATTTGCTACCCATATCAACCTAGATGGAAGCAATGACCTGGAGGAGCTGGTGTTGGACTGGGGTGGATAAAGTTAAAAGTCACACAATACCAGGTTATGCTCCAACAGGTTTATTTGGAAGCACTGGCTTTCAGAGTGCCACTCCATCAGGTGGCTGGGGAGAATAAAATCATGATCACAGAATTTAAACCCAAAGGAGTCCAGTCCAGTGTCATACATTAAACAATCTTAGATTAAATCTTTCATCTTTTAGAATGGGATATGCTGGTTTCTGTTCTTTGAAATGTAAATCCCAGAACTTCTTTTAAATTACGTTCTCAGATAGCTCAACTTTTCTAACAACAGTTGTGAAGTCTGTCTGTGTCCTAATGTTGAGTCAGATTGATGAACCCTCTGCTTAGTTTTACAGAGTTTTACTGAGTAGATGGAAGCAGCCGCGGGTTTAGAAGATTCTAATAAAGGATCTTTGGTTAATTTCTGTTGTGCATTTTGTAGATAGTACATACTGCTGCTACTGGGCATTGATGGTGGAGGGAGTGAATGTTTTTCTAGTCAAATTCCAGAATGAAACCTAGTTTGATAGATTTTTTTTCAATTCAGCAGTTGATCACTGGAATGTGTTCACGTGAGGCTGCAGGTATTCTTTAACAATAGAACATAAGTTTATTACACAAAATAAGTTAAAAAAACAAATAAAACCAGAGGTGCATACCAACACAAAATTTCAATCTGTTTCCCAACATCGCCCAACAGGGATTCAATCCCAGGGAAATATCAATTCTATCTCAACTTTAGATCAGAATCTCTACAGTGTGAAAACAGGCCCTTCGGCCCAACATGTCCACACCAACCCTCTGAAGAGTAACCTATTTCCCTCTGACTAATGCACCTAACACTATGGGCAATTTAGCATGGCCAATTCACCTGACTGTGAGAGGAAACCGGAGCACCTGGAAGAAACCCATGCAGACACGGGGAGAACATGCAAACTCCACACAGTCAGTCGCCTGAGGCTGGACTCGAACCTGGGACCCTGGTGCTGTGAGGCAGCAGTGCTAACCACTGTGCCACCTGTAGTGAACTGATATCTTACAATTTTTTTTTTCGTTTTGGACTGTTGAGATTGTTTTGTATGGTTCTTTTCCAGGCCTTCTGACAGGAAGCTTTCACAATTCAGATGGCCTCAACTTTCTCTGTTCTACCACCTCTCCTGGATTGGAAGCTTCAGACTAGAAGCCATTTCTGCTGAGGTGACTGGTTCCCCTGAACTGACTTGATTCCCCAGCTAAAACAAACTATTTCTACCTTCTGAACTAAAACCGGGAAGCTTCGTTTCTGAAATCAAAACTAAACTAATGCCTTAATGTGCTTACTCTGCCCATCATTAACACAACAATATAAACATTTTATTCATTTTGTACTACAGGGGTTCTGCCAAACACTTGACTGTCATCATACCTTTTCTTGGAACTGATGTATCCAAGTCACTCTTCCAAATTGACTTTCTGATATTAAAAAGAAACCTTTTTACTTTTATACATTTTTGATCACACAGCCACCATTGCTCTCTGGGGTAGAGAATTCAAAATGGTAACATTCCTCTGAGAAAAGAAATACCTCTTCATCTCCACCTTCAATTGGAGACTTGTTTTCTTGAAACTGCCTCTTAGATCTAGGTACTCCAGTGCGGGAAAGCATCCTCTCAGCATCTACCCTGTCAAATCCCCTCAGAATCTTACATGTTTCTATAAGATCAGACAATACCTTCATCCCAGCTGAGCTAGCACACTCTAAACTGATTCGAAAAAGAAAGTCTTCTTACATACGTTAATGAAACTTGGACACAGTATTCTAGGTATGGCCTCCCTAATGCCTGTATAGCATAGCAAGACTTCCCTACATTTATGGTCCATCTTTTACAATAAAGGTCAACATTCCATTTTGCTATCATGATTAGCATGGAAGTAGACCCTTTGGTCCAACCTATCCATGCTGAACATAATCTCAAACTAAACTAGACCCACTTGCCTACTCTTGGTCCAAATCCATCCCAACTTTTCCTATTCATATACTTATACAAATGTGATTTAAATATTGTAATTGTACCACATTTGCCACTTCCTCAGGAAGTTCTTTCCATATGCGAACCATCCTCTGTGAAAAAAACTTGCCTCTCTTGTCTTTAAATCTCTCACATTAAAAAAGGTTGCCCTAGTCATGAAATCCCTCACCCAAAGGAAAAGACACCTACCATTAACCCTATCCATACCCCTCATGATTTTATAGACTTCTATAAGGTCACCTCTCAACCTCGTACACTCCAGTGAAAAAAGTTCCAGCCTTTCTTTATAACTCATTATAACTTTATAAATTGCTGTCCATACATGCTGATATTTTGTGATTCATGTACAAAAACACACAGATCCCTTTCTACAGCAGCATTCTGCAGTCCATCTCCATTTAAATAATAAGCAGCTTTTCTATTCTTCCTGCTGTAGAGGATAAATTCAGTTTCTCACATTAAACCCCAACATTTTACCCGCATATCACTTCACTTATTTAGAGCCATTTGCAATTACTTGTGTCGTCCTCACAATTCACTAACGGAGCCAGAATCCCAAGGCTTTGCAACTTGTTAAAGCATGAAACAAGTCTCAGGAAGAACTGATATCAATTACAACTGTAATGTTGCACAGAGCTCTGTGCAAACGATGCAATCCATAATATTTATGTAATGAGGGATTTGTTCTGGTTGTCTTAACCCATTCATTGATCTACTAACATTCCCAAGGAACTAAGGTTACAACAGATACACATTCTATCCTGTTTATATAAATTGTATCTAATTGTTTAATTGCATTACACTGAATTCAAAGTGCATCCTATTAATTAGTTCTTGCATTCCATGCAGATGAAGGGATTAATGTCCATGTCAATTACAAATTTACTGGACAATAGTTTGCATTTATATATCTGATGAGGATAAAATGTCTCATTGATGAAAAATGAACAAGAGAACAGCAAGCAAATACATTGCCTGCTGTCTCAGGTAGGTATAAAAGAACCATTACTGGCACTTTCACAGGTCGAGCAAGAGAGAGAGATTCCTGTTGATATTTAGTCCACAGCTATCCTGACTAAGACTGGATTATCTGCATGGTATCTCAGTGCTGCTTGTGAGAGCTTGCTGTGTACATATTGGTGTGGGAGCAGATGCACAGTGGGACTGTTACTGGCTTGGTAATTCAACGCACAGGCTCATGACCCAGAGATTCTGCAGCTGGAATTTCAAAACAGAGTCAAGAACCAGACATTTGGATTCATTCCAACCTGCATTTTATAAAACATAAGAAACAGCAGTGGGAGTAGTTTCATAAAAGCTATATAGAAATATGTAACGGGTGAAATGAGAACAAGAGGGGAGGATGAAAAGGGGCAGAACTTCTCTTGCAATGTGAAAGCACTTTATAATTCCTCAATTCATTACACTGAAAAGTAGTAAATAGAGTGCCAAACAATTTAAGCTCAAAATAGTGATGCTAAAATGGTTTTGCAATGAGTTTTGCTTTCATTTTACAGATAGGTAACACTAAGACAAAAGACAGAAATATTGAAAAAGCAGCTGGAGTAGGCTGTTCGGCCCTTCAAGCCAGCTCCTCTATTCAATGTGATCATGCATCATCATTTAACTCAGTCCCTGTTCTCGTTTTCTCCCCATACCCTTTGATTCTTAGAGCATTCTTAGAGCAGCTGGTGCTGGAGCCGACAAGGGAGAAGGCAATTCTGGATCTGGTATTGTGTAACGAACCAGAATTGGTCAGAGACCTCGAAGTGAAGGAGCCATTGGGAAGTAGTGACCATAATACATTAAGCTTCAATCTGCAAGTTGAGGTGGAGACGGTACAGTCAGAAATGACAGTACAAAGCTCAATGGTGCAATACCTTAGCAGGGATGACCGTGGAGGAACAATGGCGGATATTTCTGTGTATAATGCAGAAGTTGCAGGATCAGTTCATTCCTAAAAGGAAGAAAGATCCTAGGAGGAGACATGGGCGGCCGTGGCTGACGAGGGAAGTTAAGAAACATATAAAGTTAAAAGAGAAAAAGTATAACATAGCAAAGATAAGTGGGAAAACAGAGGACTGGGAAGCTTTTAAAGAGCAACAGAGGATTACTAAGAAGGAAATACGCAGAGGAAAAATAAGGTACGAAGGTAAACTGGCCAATAATATAAAGGAGGATAGTAAAAGCTTTTTTAAGTATGTGCAAGGCAAAAAAATGGTTAGGACTAAAATTGGGCCCTTGAAGACAGAAACAGGTGAATATATTACGGGGAACAAAGAAATGGCAGAAGAATTAAATGGATACTTCAGATCTGTGTTCACTGGGGAAGACACAAGCAATCTCCCTGAGGTAACAGTGGCTGAAGGACCTGAACTTAAGGGAATCTATATTTGCCAGGACTTTGGTGTTGGAGAGACTGTTAGGTCTGAAGGTTGATAAGTCTCCGGGGCCTGATGGTCTACATCCCAGGGTACTGAAGGAGGTGGCTCGGGAAATTGTGGATGCGTTGGTGATTATTTTCCAGAGTTCAATAGATTCGGGGTCGGTTCCTGAGGATTGGAGGGTGGCTAATGTTATACCACTTTTTAAGAAAGGTGGGAGAGAGAAAGCAGGAAATTATAGACCAGTTAGTCTGGGAAAGATGCTGGAGTCTATTATAAAGGATGAAATTACGGCACATCTGGATAGTAGTAACAGGTTAGGACAGAGTCAGCATGGATTTATGAAGGGGAAATCATACTTGACTAATCTTCTTGAATTTTTTGACGATGTAACTCTGAAGATGGACAAGGGAGATCCAGTAGATGTAGTGTACCTGGACTTTCAGAAAGCTTTTGATAAAGTCCCACACAGGAGGTTAGTGAGTAAAATTAGGGAGCATGGTATTGGGGGCAAAGTACTAGATTGGATTGAAAATTGGTTGGCTGATAGGAAACAAAGGGTAGTGATAAACAGCTCCATTTCAGAATGGCAGGCAGTGACCAGTGGGGTACCTCAGGGATCCGTGCTGGGACCGCAGCTTTTTACAATGTATGTAAATGATATAGAAGATGGTATCAGCAATAACATTAGCAAATTTGCTGATGATACAAAGCTGGGTGGCAGGGTGAAATGTGATGAGGATGTTAGGAGATTACAGGGTGACCTGGACAAGTTAGGTGAGTGGGCAGATGCATGGCAGATGCAGTTTAATGTGGACAAATGTATGGTTATCCACTTTGGTGGCAAGAACAGGAAACCAGATTACTATCTCAATGGAATCAATTTAGGTAAAGAGGCAGCACAGAGAGATCTGGGTGTTCTTGTACACCAGTCAATGAAGGCAAGCATGCAGGTACAGCAGATAGTGAAGAAGACTAATAGCATGCTGGCCTTCACAACAAGAGGAATTGAATATAGAAGCAAAGAGGTGCTGTACAGGGCACTGGTAAGACCACACCTGGAGTACTGTGTACAGTTCTGGTCTCCAAATTTGAGGAAAGACATTCTGGCTATTGAGGGAGTGCAGCGTAGGTTCACGGGGTCAATTCCTGGAATGGCAGGATTACCTTACACTGAATGACTGAAGCAACTGGGCTTGTATACCCTTGAGTTTAGAAGACTGAGAGGGGATCTAATTGAGACATATAAGATTATGAAAGGATTGGACACTCTGGCAGCAGGAAACATGTTTCCGCTGATGGGTGAGTGCCGAACCAGAAGACACAGATTAAAAATACAGGGTAGACCATTTAGGACAGAGATGAGGAGAAACTTCTTCACCCAGAGAGTGGTGGCTGTGTGGAATGCTCTGCCCCAGAAGGCAGTGGAGGCCCAGTCTTTGGATTCATTTAAGAAAGAGTTGGCTAGAGCTCTCAAAGATAGTGGAATATAGGGTTATGGAGATAAGGCAGGAAGAGGATACTAATTAGGAATGATCAGCCATGATCATATTGAATGGCGGTGCAGGCTTGAAGGGCTGAATGGCCTACTCCTGCACCTATTGTCTATTGTCTATTGATCCCTTTAACCCCAAAAACTATATCTAATTCCTTCTTGAAAACATTCAGTGTTTTGGCCTTAACTGCTTTCTTTGGCAGAGAATTCCACAGGCTCCCCACTCTCTGGGTGAAGATGGTTCTTCTCATTTCAGCCTGAAATGGACTACCCCATAACCTCAGATTGTGATGGCTGGTTCTGGGCTGCCTGATCATCAGGAACATCCTTCCTGTGATGGTTTACCCTGTCTAATCCTGTTGGAATTTTCTATGAGAGCCATTCACCACCCACCTTTCCTCCAATTCTTCTAAACCCTGGTGAATATAATCCGAACCAATCCAGTATCTCTTTTGTATGTCTATCCTGCCATCTTAGGAATCAGTCTGGCAATCCTTCTTAGCAACTCCTCCAGAGCCAGAACATCCTTCCTCAGATAAGCAAGCTGAAAATGCACACAGTGCGCCAGGTACAAAGTCTGGATGAGCTCAGAGCAGTGATGCGCCTTTGCCAACACCTTTGAAACTTTCGACTCCCCCCGTGTCCCCCTCCAACAATCCTCGGGACAGCAGACACATGCAAACACCACCAACTGCAAGATCCATTGCAAGTCCCACAGCAGCCTCACTTGACCCCTTCCCCAATCACTGGTCCCTTACTGCCGTTGAGTTACAAAGCTAGAAATCCCTTCTGAACATCACAAACCAATCACCTTGACTGACTAGCAGCCCTGTCCCTCAAGTTGTATTACTGTCTGCTGAGGACTGAAGACCTTTGGAAAATTGACTGAGGAACTGGTGAAAGAGGTGGTTGCTAAGGAGACACACGGAGATAAATGGGCAGAATGGTTCAAGAAGTGTTGTCGGGTTTGCAGACAACAGTGTGATGAAGTTAGGAAAGAGAATACTGGAGAGCTCATAGCCAGAATCAACATGATGGGAATGTTGAGAGAGATTTTCAGAAATGAACGGAGATGAATACTTAGGAGATGAACACAGGAGGTTGTACCTTTCAGGTTGGGAAAACACTATGGATCATTATTATTATAATGCTGCGACTGAGAAGCTTTGTGAACTTCACCACCAATCGTAGTTGGTATTAGCTGGTATTAGTCTAAACTACAGATGTGGGAAAGGACAGCCACACATAGGCTCAAACATAATGATCAGGTTTATTATACAGAACTTAATGGCCAATTGCATTACATCAAAGAAACACGACTGTATCTTGTGAGACATGACTCAACTTAAGAGTCAGCTTCCATTACTACTGCTGAAAGATTTTCACACAGTGCTGGTTAACTCCTCCTAGAGACAATCCTTTATACCCTGCTAGGCAGAGCTTATATCGCAATGTCAGTCAACCCTTTCATGTCCTTACACAGTAATGTTTACCAGAGGTGATGCCTAAGCGAGGCTACAATATAACGTACAAAAAGACCAAGGGAAGAAAATAGAATTAATGACATAGTTGCAGAATGTTTAGTGGGGGCCCAAGGACAATAGCTTTAGTCTTCCTATTAGAGAGCTAATGTTAT
Source organism: Hemiscyllium ocellatum (assembly GCF_020745735.1). NCBI lineage: Eukaryota > Metazoa > Chordata > Chondrichthyes > Orectolobiformes > Hemiscylliidae > Hemiscyllium > Hemiscyllium ocellatum. The sequence goes on from NC_083434.1 coordinate 40,530,084, forward strand.
TATGATCACAACTGATCGTAATACTGGACAAGTTAGATATCAGAATGAAAACTGGCTTGATAGACCATAAGGTTAATTTGTGCAGTTGCTAACTGTGGTGCTTAGTCACTGAGCATATTCAGACAAGGCAGCCATTGTTCTTTAAAAAAAGAGCACAAGTTTATTACATGAAAAGAACAAACAAATAAAGATATATACGACAGTAGAGAAAGATTTTAACAGAAACTGCAATGCAAAGTTTTGCTTTACAGTCTTCAGGTCTCAACATTGAGCTGAACCACTTCAGAGCATGGACACTGTCCTCCATTTTGCTTAGACATTCCCTGCCCTATGTCTTTTGCTTCTGGCATCTTCCCTCATCCTCCCACTTTGCCAACACCATAAAACCATCATTTTTAGCCCTCCTTCAGTTCAGAAGAATAGTCATATCTGACTTAAAACATTAACTGTTCCCTGCTGCACCACAGATGCCGCCAGACCTGCTGTGTTTCTGTTTTAAGTCAGATTTCTAGCATCCAGTGCATTTTACTTTTATTAAACAATATTTCAACCTATTTCCCAGCAATATCCTTTACAGATAATTAATCCCAGTGAAGGGTCACTTCAGCTTAACTGTATTCTTTACTTAACTGACTCTTGAGTCATAATGGCATAAACACTTATTTCCGGTTCTAATGACCTAACCGACTTTCAGTTTTGACAGAACACAGAACATAGATTACAAAACAGTACATCACAGGCACAGGCCTTTTGACCCTTAGGTTTAAAGGTAAGAGGGAAAAGATTTCAAAGGGACCTGAGGGGCAACTTTTTCACAGAGGGTGGTGCGCATATGGAATGAACTGCCGGAGAAAATGGTAGAGGCAGGTACAATTGCAAAATTTAAAAGATATTTGGACTGGTACATGGATAGGAAAGGTTAGAGGGATGTGGGCCAAACCCAGGCAAATGGGAGTCGTTCAGTTTAGGAACCTTGGTCGGCATGGACGAATTGGGCTGAAGGATCAGTTTCTGTGCTGTATGACTATTACGCAATGACTATTACGCAATGACCATCTACCTTATCCATTCTCTCATCATTTTATAAACTTCTAACAGATCCCCCACAGCTTGAAAACCTCTACATAATCTCTCATGGCTTGGAGATTTACAAACTAAAACCCTTCTGTCAGCATGAAACTGTTCTGAACTTCAACTTTATTCTAACCTAACCTTCTTCTGGTCTGTTCTCTCCAAATGTCACAACATTTCAACTATCTAAACACTTCCTCAGTTAACACCACAGATATCCTGCTGGGCACCCTAACAGAAGTTGCATGCCTTCTTGGAAATGCTGTATTTTATATCTCTAGTTCACTGTTCCAAAATGACTTTATGACTTCTTAAAAAAAAGACTTCTCAGAACTGAAACCACTTATCTATCTTATTACAATTCAAGGTTAAAATTCCAAAGTGATAATGCTATATAATGCGCCTTTAATGCACTAACCACTGCAGTTGGGAGGGAGATGCAGCATTTTGGAGCCCTGACATATTTGACTACAGAGTGGGTGTAATGCATTGAGTTTCTAGTTAAAGACTTGTCATTGTGGGAAAGGAAAAGATCAAGAGTGTCTCAAGACAAGTGTAGGGGCTGAATTGCCTGGAGATCCTTACATACCTTTATCATACAATTTTAGACAAGAAACCAGCCTCCACCTGACGCTGGAGATAGAGTCCCTGTTGAACAAGGAATGATTTGTGAACGGGTTAACAAAATAAATGAACCTTCCTTCGCCAGGTTAATCTCAATGAAATGATAGGCTAAATGAAACTGGGACTAATGTAAATGTAGACACACATTGTCAAAGCCTGCCAGCCTGGAAACTAATTCCATCAGTACACACAAACTACCCACTCACCATATGTCAGACTTGGAATTGTAACCCTGGTGACTGAGGACCTCTGGACTCATATAGTAAGGTGTTCCAGTGAAAGTTGTTGCCAGGTCACACGAGCCCATCAGGAGGCGAGAAACTCCAAAGTCTCCTTTATTTAAAAAAAGAGAGAAAATGCTTTATGTCCAAGAAGCTGCAGCCTGGTTTAGAAATATATGGTGAAGTTTTAGCACTGATATAAATGAAGGAGAACAGACATATTGGATGTTTCATTCCCTGGATTTTCAGCTAGACGATCCTCTGCCAAATTCATACACCAGAGACTGACACTTGAGAGAAATAGGTGGGAAAAAGGATTTAATAACCAACCTTGAGCACAGACTCACTGGCATCACAAGGGGCAATCTGTGTCTCAGTTATCTTGTAAAATAGTTTGACTACAACAGTGCAATGGTAAAGTTGTCAACAGCATGCTTCCACAAAAGTTAATTAGAAAATAAAATAGAAAACTGACTGTGGAAAAGTTAACTTCCCCTTGTAGGAGTGTCTAAGGCCAGAGGGCAAAGTCTCAGAGCAAGGGGTCACCCATTTAAGACAGAGATAAGGAGAATGTTTTTCTCTCCGAATGTAGTGTGTCTGTGGAACCTTTACTGCAGAAGGCTCTCGAGGATGGGTCATTATATATTCGAGGCTGAGCTAGACAGATTTTTAATCAGTCAGCCAGGGAATCAACAGCTGTGGGGAAAAGGCAAATAAGTTGAGTTGGGGATTATCAGATCAGTCATGAATGATGGAGTTGATTTGGCAGGCCGAATGTCCCACCTCTCCTACTACATCTTGTGGTTTATCCATGTATGGTTTTCATCTCCTGACAGAAGGAAGGACATGTCTGCATTGGGACAGATCAGCGAAGGTTTACTTGACTGATTCTTGAAATGAAGGAGACGTGTTGCGAAAGAAGGCTGAGCAAGTTCGGCCGATACTCATCGGAATTTAGAATGAGAAGAGGTGACCTTTCAAAAATGTATAAGATTCCGAAAGGGCTTGACAGAGCAGGTGCTTGAGGGGATGTCTCACCCCATGGAGGACGAGGGAACACTTTTTCAGAATAAAGGGGTCTACCATTCATGAGGGAAAAGTTTATTTTCTGGGGGTCAGTAATTCTTGGATTTCTCTGAGGAGGATGGTAAAGGTTGAGTCATTGAGTATATTCAAGGTTGAGTTAGACGAATTTTAGATGGAGAACGAAGTCAAGGGTTACAGTGGGGTTGGGCATGGACAGACAGGAAAATGGAGGCAGGCCACAATCAGATCAGCCATGATCATATAGAATAGTGGGATAGGCTCAAAGGGCTGAATGGCCCACTCCTGCTCCTATTTCTTCTGATTTTAAAATGCAGAGAATATCCAGCAGGTCAGGCAACAGCTGTGGAAGGAGAAAAAGAGTTAACCTTTTAGCTAGTGATCAGAGGGGGCACTATTTTGCATTTACTATTTCAAATTTCCAGTATCTAGTGGGTTCACTAAGATGTTGCCTGGGATGGAGAATTTCAGTGACAAAGAGACTGGACTCACTGGGGTTGTCTTCCTTAGAATAGAGGAAGTTGAGAGAGGACATGATTGAGAGGTGTACAATTAAGAGGGGCATGGATAGGGTGGACAAGAATAAACCTTCCCTGTTGATGGAAGGATCAGTGACTGAGGGGGGGTAGATTTAAGCTGATGGGCAGGACATTCAGAGGAGATCTGAGAGAAAACAATTTCACCCAGAGGTTGGTGGGCATCTGGAACTCACTGTCAGTAAGGGTGGTAGAGGAAAGAAATCCTCATAACATTTAAGAAGTATTGGTCTCCTTCCTATTGGAAAGATATTGTGAAACTTGAAAGGGTTCAGAAAAGAGCTACAAGGATGTCGCCAGGGTTGGAGGATTTGAGCTACAGGGAGAGGCTGAACAGGCTGGGGATGTTTTCCCTGGAGCGTCGGAGGCTGAGAGGTGACCTTATAGAGGTTTACAAAATTATGAGGGGCATGGATAGGGTAAATAGAGAAAGTCTTTTCCCTGCAGTCAGGGAGTCCAGAACTAGAGGGCATAGGTTTAGGGTGAGAGGGGAAAGACATAAAAGAGACCTAAAGGGCAATTTTTTCACACAGAAGGTGGTACGTGTATAGAATGAGCTGTGAGAGGAAGTGGTGGAGGCTAGTAAGATTGCAACATTTAAGAGGCATTTGGATGGGCATATGAATAGGGAGGGCTTGGAGGGATATAATCTGGGCTCTGACAGGTGGGACTAGATTGGGTTGGGATATCTGGTCGGCATGGACAGGTTGGATTGAAGGGTCTGTTTCTGTGCTGTACATCTCTATGACTCTATGTGATGGCAAGAGTTGAGTGTGTGGTGCAGGAAAAGCACAGCAGTCAGACAATAGGAGAATCAGCGTTTCGGGCACAAGCCCTTCAGGAAGGGTATACAAGGCTATGGGCCATGTGCTGGAAGATGGGATTCAGTTAGTTAGGTGGCTGCCTTTAACAAGGTGAAACAACGGGGCTTTTTCTGTGTTGTAGCTCTCTGACTCTGTCGATGGTGCCTTTCATCCATCTGGATGATCTCTCACAGGATATTTCAGTCTAACCATATTACAAGATGTTACTTTTTAGGATGGTTTGTAAGATTTTGACTTGAAGCATGTCAAAAAAATATAGTTGGCAGGAAAGAAGAATTCTACAGATGCAGGATATCTGAGAGATATTCAGAAAATGCTGGAAATATTCAGCAAGGTTTTATAATTCTTTCATGGATTATGTGCATAGCTGGTGTAGCAAGCATTTATGGCCCATCCCTAATTGCCCTTGAGAATACTCAGCAGGTCTGGCAGCAGCTGTGGAGGAAAGAACAGAGTTAACATTTCAGCTGGTCATCAGCTTCGGACGAGGGATATTGCATTTTGTAATTTTTATTTCAAATTTCGTGATTTGCTCAGCTATGTTTGAGGGTGGTTAAGGGTCCAGCACATTGCTGTAGGTCTGGAGTCACATGTAGGCCGTGTGTAACAACATTAGATTGCCTTCCCGGAAGGGCATTAGTGAACTAGATGGGCATTTACTGATGATAGTTTCATAGTCACCATCACTAATACTAGCTGTATACTCCAGATTTTTAAAACTCATTCACATGCCAGGGACTTGACCCTATACCCTCAAAGTCTGAGTATTTAAATTGCTAGTCAAGCATTGGACCACTTTATTGTGCAAGTGGCTGAGTTTTGAGCCAGTTAAAAGATTCTCTATTAACGTTTTAGTTCTGGTGAAGTCTGACAAAGCAACTCTGTGTGAGACAGCGAGGCAGAGAGTAGGAATTGCACTTAACAGGTGATAGATTGAACTGATTATGCACTTGTTACTGTGTTTTTGAACATTTTACATTATAAGTAAATGTTGTTGCTTGCTTCTTTATCTGAAAGAAAAATCAAGCCTGATTAAAAACGTCACTTTTTTTCAGTGAGGTGTCAAATTTATTAGACCTTCCTCGCTTCAACTCCTACAAAGAACATAAATAACCATGTGTGTCCACCTGATTGTATATAGGGTGTCCCACCCACTGCCATTCAAATGCCAATTCAGCTTTAATCTCAAAGTGCTGAAGGAAATAAAAATGAATGTAATAGTTCGTAAGCACAGATATTGCTGGAAAATCTCAACAGGTCTGGCAGCATCTTATGAAGGGAGGAACAGGATCAATGTTTTAAAATCGGTTCTGACAAAAAGTCATCAATCTCTCTCTCTCTCTCTCTCTCCTCAGAAGGCATCTGAACTATCACAGAATGATAAAATGCTTCTAACACAAAAAGCACTCACTTATCAAGCCAGTGCTGGCTCACTGCAATTTAACTTGTTTCATTCCCAATGCTGAGTATTCCCAGCATTATTTCAACTTCCCCATCAACCACAGTATTTTGTTTTAGTGTGAAATAAAAAATTTCTGAATCCATTCATTTCCAGGTTACTGTAAGATAAAGAATTCTCTTAGGTTGCCTGCAGTTCTCTCAATCTATTTGATGCAATTTACTACAAGCATGCCCTTGTTATTTGGCTGCTGATTCATCAAAGAAAAAGATTTGAGAGCACGCTGGGTTAACTCGGAAGATAGAAATTATGCCAAACTTATTCACATAAATTGTTAAGGTTAGCAACGCACGATATATATAGCAGAATTTCATGTATGTAGCTATGAAACGTTTCAGGGCCAATTCTTAAGCACAGAATGTGTGCAAATGATAAAATGATAAGCTGCCATAAAATGCTGTAGCCAAAAGTAAAGCAAGTTGTGTCAGTGAAGAAGGAAGTCAAACTCTAGAGACACAACAACTTTGGCAGATAATTAACTAGAGCTTGTTTTATTGGCATGACGGGTGCCTACATTAGATGCAGAAATGCAGATGTGCCACAGTTCTCTCTCAAAAGTTAACGTAAACAATTTCAATAAAATCAGGGAAACAGGGAAAATTTGAGCAATCCTTACCTATTTTTACGAGATTATTTTTCAAGAAGATGTTGCTGCTTTTCAGATCTCTATGAAGTATTCTTCTACAAAGTTTAACAACAAAAAAATCATACAGTCAGATGTTATGGGGGGGAGGGGGGGGAGAAAGAAGCCAGCTTCCTGGAGGACAACAAAAATGTTCTAATAATGAAATAACTATAAATAGAGGCTTCCGCTCAAATTGTGGCAAGCTTTTTTGATGATTATAACAATGACTGCATAAGCTGTAATGAACAAATGCTTATTTTTCCCAATTAAATGTCTTCATCTGCTTGTTTGGAACAGCAGTCTACCAGCTCTCCAGTCGATGTGATTGGATAATTGCCTAAATCAGAGCCACATTCAGCTGTCATTGCTAAGAGCTTTCTCTAACGAAAGCAAAAGACATTTTGACAGCAACCCAAAAAATGAAATGTTTCTCATCTCCGCTCTCTGTTCATGCTTACAAAATGTACTTGTCTATATGCCCAAACCTTCATTGCTCTGGAAGTTTGATTCTCAAGAGCACTAAGTAAACACAAGTTAGAAGTTCTTCTGTTAAATATATGCCAAGGTGTTTGAAGTGAATGTGTTTCTCCCTCATGATTGAGAACCACTGCAACACAACTGCATTAGTAATGACAAAATACAGAATTACACAGAAAATATAGTTGTTCTTTATGTTCTAAATTCTTTGAAAATGGAGAGCGAGTCATAATAATCATGACAGATCTACCTATACCCTGGAATGTCTTATTTTCTGATTTCTTTCAGCCAAGAACTTATTGAATATTAGAATTGCAATGAGGAGCTGAATGGCTTACTCCTGTTCCTATGCTCCCTGATCCAGCAAAGAGGGTTTGGACAAATAAATAAGCGTCAGCCATGTGTCAGTACTTGAGTCAGGAGATTGTGAGTTCAAGCCCTCCTGGCAGCATGGTGGCTCAGTGGTTAGCACTATTACCTCACAGTACCAGGGTCCCAGGTTCAATTCCAGCCTCAGGCAATTGTGTGTGTGGAGCTTGCATATTCTCCCTGTGTCTGTGTGGGTTTCCTCCCACATCCAAAGATGTATGGGTCAGGTGAATTAGACAATAGGTGCAGGAGTAAGCCATTCTGCCCTTCGAGCCAGCACGACCATTCATTATGATCATCCTCAATCAGTATCCTGTTCCTGCCTTATCCCCACAACCCTTGATTCCACTATCCTTAACAGCTCTATCCAACTCTTTCTTGAAAGTATCTAGAGACTTGGCCTCCACAGCCTTCTGGTGCAGAGCATTCCATTAACCCACCACCTTCTGGGTGAAGATGTTTCTCCTCAACTCTGTTCTAAGTGGCCTACTCCTTATTTTTAAGCTGTGTCCTCGGATTCGGCACTCAACCATCAGCGGAAACATGTTTCCTGCCTCCAGAGTGTCCAATCCTTTCATAATCTTATACGTCTCAATCAGATCCCCTCTCAGTCTTCTAAACCCAAGGGTATACAAGCCCAGTCACTCCAATCTTTCAGCATAAGATAGTCCCTCCATTCCGGGAATTGACCTCGTGAACCTACATTGTGCTCCCTCAATAGCCAGAATGTCTTTCCTCAAATTTGGAAACCAAAACTGCGCACAATATTCCAGGTGCGGTCTCACCAGGGCCCTGTACAGCTGCAGAAGGACCTCTTTGCTTCTATACTCAATTCCTCTTGTTATGAAGACCAGCATGATATTAGATTTCTTCACTGCCTGCTGTACCTGCATGCTTCCTTTCATTGACTGATGTACAAGAACACCTAGATCTCGTTGTACTGCCCCATTACCTAACTTGACTCTATTTAGGTAGTAATCTGCCTTCCTGTTCTTGCCACCAAACTGGATAACCACACACTTACCCACATTAAACTGCATCTGCCATGCATCCGTCCACTCACCTACCCAGAACAGGTCACCATCCTCCTCACATTTCACACTGCCACCCAGCTTTGAGTCATCAGCAAATTTGCTAATATTACTTTTAATACCTTCATCTATATCATTAATGTACATTGTAAAAAGCTGCGGTCTCAGCACAGATCACTGCGGCACACCACTAGTGTGCCTGCCATTCCAAAAGGGAGCCATTTATCACTACTCTTTGTTTCCTGTCAGCCAACCAATTTTTCAATCCATGTCAGTATTTTGCCCTTAATACCATGTGCCCTAATTTTGCTCACTAACCTCCTATGTGGGACTTTATCAAAGGCTTTCTGAAAGTCCAGGTACACTACATCCACTGGATCTCCCTTGTCCATCTTCAGACACATTCTCAAAATTCCAGAAGATTAGTCAAGCATGATTTCCCCTTCATAAATCCACGCTGACTCTGACCTGTCCTATTATTGCTGTCGTAATTTCATCCTTTATAATTGACTCCAGCATTTTTCCCACCACTGAGGTCAGACTAACTGGTCTATAATTCTCTGTTTTCCCTCTCCTTCCTTTCTTAAAAAGTGGGACAACATTAGCCACCCTCCAATCCGCAGGAACTGATCCTGAATTGGTCAAGCTAAATTGCCCATCGTGTTAGGTACATTAGTCAGAGGGAAATGAGTCTGGGTGGGTTACTCTGAGGGTCGGTGTGGACTGGTTGGGCTGAGGGCCTGTTTCCACACAGTAGGGAATCTAATTGCCTAGAGTCCTGGATTCAAATATTGAGGCGGACCCTGAAGTCCTCACTTTTGCCTACTTCGGAACACCACAAAGAGAGTGCTGCGCTGTTGCAATCATTGCTTTTCAGGCCAGTTGTTAAACTGAGACCCCATCAACTGGTAGATGCACCAACATTGTGGTACCATTTCAAGAAAAACTGGGAATGTTCTCCCTGGTGTCCCGGCCTCTTTCTATCCTTCAATCAACATCACAAAAAAACAGGTAACCCGGTCATTATCACATTGTTTTTTATGTGGGAGCTTGCTGTGTGCAAAATGGTTGCTATGGTTCCTAAATTGCAGCAGAGATTACATTTCCAAAATACCAAAGGTGTTTTTTATATAAATACAAGATTTTTTCTTTGATTGACCTAGATATCATCAAAAACTGAGCAAGGGTCAGACAACTGAGTAAATAGATAAACAAATTCTACTGGAGAACTAACAACATAGCTCTTAGGTCCCATTCTACAAGCAGACAACACATTTATCTCTCATATGTTATAGTGATGGCCCTGTTAATCTCTTTAAAATAAATGGTCACACATTTCTGCTAACGAACATGTGTTGAAGAAAACCATGCCAGGTATTCACAGCATGATTTCAGGGCCCTGAGTAGTTATCTAATTGCCTAAACCTGAAATGAGGATTTTGACAGATCAAATCTAACAAATTTTAATTCTGATTTGGAGATGCCAGTGTTGGACTGGAGTGTACAAAGTTAAAAAAAACACACAACACCGGGTTATAGTCCAGCAGATTTAATTGGAAGCACACTAGCTTTCCGAGTGACGCTCCTTCATTACCTGATAAAGGAGCGTCGCTCCGAAAGCTAGTGTGCTTCCAATCAAACCTGTTGGACTATAATCTGGTGTTGTGTGATTTTTAAAATTTTAATTCTGTACACATGGCTGAAAGGCACACTTTCTGAAATGGCTGTCCCTAAAAGGCAACACTGAATGAAAAATGACAGCGTTAATGGCTGCAAAATTGCTTCAGATGAAAAACAAATAGAGATGATACCTTTCATGCATGTACTGGGCTCCCAGCAGTAACTGAATGAACCACTCGATGACCTGGTTTTCAGTGAAGGTCCAGTCCCTTTGTCTATACTCGTCAATTCTACATTGCAGGTCTCCACCCTGAGAATATTTGAAACAAGAACAGAACCAGAAATTCAACTTGCACATTCACTAAATCCTGCCCTGGGAGCAAAGTCACGCTGGAAATCAGAAAATACTGGAAACACTCAGCAGGTCAGGCAGCATCTATGGTGAGAGAAACAGAGTACACATTTCAGATCAGATTGAACAGACCCCTTGTTCGGTTAATGAAACCAATGATTTTATACACTTAACAGGAACATGAATGCTTAGCATCAGAAACATAGAATCATAGAAAATAGGAGAGGAGTAGGCCATTCAGCCCTTTGAGCCAGGCTCCAACATTCAATATGATCATGGCTGATCATCCATGTCAGTCCCTTTTTTCCTATTTTCACCCAAGACCTTTGATTCCTTTAGCTCGAAGAACTACATCTAACTCGGTTTTGAAAATGTTCGATGGTTCGGCCTCAAGTACTTTCTGTGGCAGAATATTCCACAGGCTCACCACCCTCTGGGTGAAGACATTTCTCCTCATCTCAGTCTTAAATGGCCTACCCCATATCTTGAGACTGTGACCCCTTGGCCTGAGACTCCCAACTGGAACATTCTTCCTGCATTTACCTTCTCTAGTTCCGTCTAGGTTTCTATGGGATTCATCTTTCTAAATCCCAATGAATATAGTCCTAACTGATCTGGTCTCTCTTCATATATCAGCCCTATCATCCCAGGAATCTGGAAACCCTTCTTCAAACTCCCTCAGTATCCTTCCTCAGATGAGGTGAGCAAAACTGCACACAGTACTTCATGTGTGGGCATTCCTAGGTCCTGTACAATTGCAGCAAGAAATCCCTGTTCCTGTACTTGAATACTCTCACTATGAAGGTGAACATAACATTTACATTTGAAATAACGGCACTGAGGCTGCTATCAAGTCAATTTTTGTTTACTTGTGCACAGTAATAATGGCTGTAGCCAGCCAGCTCAGGGTCAGTCCCCTAAACTGAGGGGATTCTAAATCCCCTGGTTATAATTTCTTTATTTTATCAAATGGTACAAAATACAAACGAACAGCTAACAATGAACAATGAGCAACAGTTTATAAGAAACAGCAATTTAGAGGGAAAAGGAGCAGCAAAGTCAACCCCAAACCCCACCATACAACCTTCAAATCCCACCGTATCTTATCAAGAAGGAAAGGGCAGACGCACACACATGCAAAGCAGATCCCCGTTTGTTTTATTTTATTAAACAATACAGTTTACAAAACAATTAACATTAACAGCCTGTATACAGAGAACCAGCAATTTATAAGGGAGAGGAGCAGCAAAGCCAGGTCCTAAACCCCACCGTTCAACCAGTCCCCAGTGAGATCAGGACAAACCTTCAACTCCCACTTTCAGTCATCAAAAAGCACCCAACATTTATGAATACATAGAAGAAAATCCAATTAGATTTTTAAAAGGTGCATAGAATATAGACCCCCCCCAGCAACCCACCCATTCCTTCCACCTTTCGGCCACTCTAAGGCAGCCTGCCCCTATACCCCTCCCAGCTCTTGTTGCCCCTTCCGGCTCTCAGTCTGCCCTGACACACCTATCAACCGACTACTGGACAGCCCGTTCTGCTTCCTAAACCCTCCAGGTTGACAGCGCTCAGAATGACCTACCCACCATCTGGCTCTTGGGGCGAGTAGCATCGGGGTGGCCTACCCACCCTCCAGCTTTTGGGGCAGCCTACCCACCTTCTGGTGCACTGGACGGCCTACCCACCCTCAGGCTGTCACCCGTGACAGCTTTCGGGATAAGCTATGAGTCTTCCAGCTCACAGCAAGGCCTGCCAGACCTAAGGACACACAAGACAGTGCAGGTGATAACCCAACAAATAACAAGACAGAATCAATTATCAACAAACAGAGTCCTTTCTGTACACAGAGTCCATTAGCATAAATAGCTCTCTTCAAAATGCAGAGTCCATTCCTAGGAGCAGAGTCCACTCCAATATGTAGAATGCATTGTCAGAGTCCACCCCCGAATGCAGAGTCCACTCCTGAAGGCAACAAATTCACACCCCAAAGCACACACCCAGGTGTTCAGTCTCCATAGAGGCCTGGTTTATCCACAGAGAACCAGCCCCATTCACAGGAACACAATACATCGTGAAGGTGCAGTTAACTCACAGGAGTTGGTTTGGTCCACTCGCGAAGGCAGAGTCCACTCCCAAAGGCAACATCCACTCCCGAACTCCTGGATGCAGCAAATGCTCACCTCCCAGCGCACACACAGATGTTCAGTCTTTACAGAGGCCTAGTCCACCAGCAAGGGCCAGGCCTACCCACCGGAAAGCTAAGCCCTGCCACAATCAGCATAGTCTTTTCTCTTTTACTTTGAGAAAAAGGCTAACGCACAGGCTGTAGCCAACCAGTTCCCTAATGAGGGCTGAATTACACCTGAAACATATTGACTGGGTAGATCAGGCAGTTTAGAAATCAGTCCACATTAGTACCAGTTAACAAAACTAGCTTTGTAAACCAACCAGTTTAGGAATCAGATTCTGCCAACAAATGAAGCAGAAACCAACAGCAGCAGTTACACACAGACTGTGGCCCAGCCTGCACAGAGTCAGTCCCCTAAACTGAGGAGACTCTAAATCTCCTGGTTATATTTCTTTTATTAAATTTTGAGATGATTCGTAGCTCAGGTTGAGCTTCTGGATGTAGGTTTGCTCGCAGACCTGGAAGGTTCATTTTCAGACATTTCATCACCATACAGGGAACATCTTCAGTGAGCCTCTGGATGAAGCACTATTGATGATTCCTGCTTTCTATTCATATTTTTGGTTTTCTTTGGGTTGGTGATGTCACTTCCTATGGTGATGTCATTTCCTGTTCTTTTTCTCAGGGGGTGGTAAATGTGATCCAAGTCAATGTGTTTGTCGATAGATTTCCGGTTGGAATGCCATGCTTCTAGGAATTCTTGTGCGTGTCTCTGTTTGGCTTGTCCTAGGATGGATGTGTTGTCCCAGTCAAAGTGGTGTCCTTCCTTATCTGTATGTCAGGACAATAGTGAGAGAGGGTCATGTCGTTTTGTGGCTAGTTGATGTTCATGTTTCCTGGGGTGGCTAGTTTTCTGTCTGTTTGTCCAATGTAGTGTTTGTTACAGTTCTTGCACAGTATTTTGTAAATGACATTCGTTTTGCTTGTTGTCTGTATAGGGTCTTTCAAGCTCGTTAGCTGCTGTTTTAGAGTCATAGAGAAATACAGCACGGAAACAGACCTTTCGGTTCAACCCGTCCATGCCGACCAGATATCCCAATCCAATCTAGTCCCACCTGTCAGCACCCAGCCCATATCCCTCCAAACCCTTCCTATTCATATACCCATCCAAATGCCTTTTAATGTTGCAACTGTACCAGCCTCCACCACTTCCTCTGGCAGCTCATTCCATACACATACCACCCTCTGTGTGAAAAGGTTGCCCCTTAGTTCTCTTTTATATCTTTCCCCTCTCACCTAAACCTATGCCCTCTCATTATGGACTCCCCCACCCCAAAAAAAAGACTTTCTTTATTTATCCTATCCATGCCCCTCATGATTTTGTAAACCTCTATAAAGTCACCCCTCAGCCTTCAGCGCTCCGGGAAAAACAGCCCCAGCCTGTTCAGCCTCTCCCTGTAGCTCAAATCTTCCAACCCTGGTAACATCCTTGTAAAACATTTCTGAGCCCTTTCAAGTTTCACAACACCTTTCCGATAGGAAAGAGACCAGAATTGCACGCAATATTCCAACAGTGGCCTAACCAATGTCCTGCACAGCCGCAACATGACCTCCCAACTCCTTAAAAAATAGTCAACAAGATCCACCTGGTTCCAATCTGTGCAACCTCCTTCACCAAATGCTGCACCTGCAATGCTTACACTGAGTGACTGATGTACAAGGACACCCAGGTCTCATTGCAACTCCCCTCTCTCAATCTACCACCATTCAGATAATATTCTGCATTCCTGATTTTGCTACCAAAGTGGACAACCTCACAGTTATCCACATGATACTTCATCTGCCATACCTTTGCCCAGTCACTCCATTTGTCCAAATCACACTGAAGCATCCTCCCCACGATTCACTCTCTCATCCAGCTTTGGGTGATCTGCAATCTTAGATTTATTACATGTAATTCCTTCATCTAAATCATTAACATACATTGTGAATATATGTCCAAGCACCCACCCCTGTGGGTGACCCCTGCAGGTCACCAGCTGCCAATCTGAAAATGACCCATTTATTCCTATTCTAAAGAATGAATGTTCAGATTATACTGCGTAAAGGTAGCTTTTCATTGCTATTTTAATGTATGGAATATATTTTACTTTTAAATTATAACTGGTCTTTAAATGCAAAACTTCTCACAGTGAAGTTTTGAGAAAATGTTGGATTAATTATGGGAAAAACATTCCAAAAGACTCTCATAATAACAATCATGGAGTAGTATGTTTAATAGAGATCAAACTGCTGTTATTTTGCTATATTTTCATACTAAATATATTTGGCAGTGAGGTGTCCGCTGGTGTCTATCTTGCATTCTCCCCATCTGTTTCCCCATCTGTCTGCTAATTCACCTCCCTACGAAGCTGACCTTATTGCTGGACAGTGAAATTGTGCCGAACACAAGAGAGAACCTCTCTGGAATAAGTTGCCAAGAATTTCCTGGGTTTAAGAATATAAGAAGTAGGCCATTCGGTCCAAGCTTGCCCAGCCATTCAACAAGATAGTTGTCTGATCTTCTCCAGGCCTCAGCTCTTCTTTAGTCCAGCTTAACATATCTACCTCCCTTTTAAGTACGTTCAAGAACCAGTGGTCACTGTACCTTAATGTTTGTTTAATAAAGTCAGATGTCACATGACAAGGGGTTTATTTAAAATCACAAGCTTTCAGAGCACTGCTCCTTTGTCAAGTGAAGTAGAGGGATGCACACAGGCATAGAATATATACGCAGAGGGATAATGGCAAGATAATTCCAGGTAATTAAGAGTGTCAACAGATAAGTACAAATGGTGTGAGTAGTGTGTCAACAGGCCAAATAACAAGAAGGAATAACCAATTAACCCATTAAGAAAGACAGAGAGTTAGTTACAAATAACCCAAAGTAAGGTGGTGCTAGAGACAAACCAATTGGCTGGAATAACATGAGTAGGTATCAGAGTCTCATGACAAAGGTATAACCAAAGTAGCAAGTAATCAAAAACTGTACAAACTAATTAAAGTAGAGAGATAATCACAAGTAATCAAGATAATGGTGTCAAAACAGAATAGTAAGGAAGATTTCACAAACGCAGGACGGTGTGATGGGGTTACATGGAGTGGAACATGAACCCAGGATCACAGCTGAGACTGTTTAATAAGCCTGTTAACATCGTGATGATCCCTCCTTATGACAAAATCTCATGTGCTAAGTCTTTGTGAATCCCAAATTCAATTAGAAAACTTTATTCCCCAAGAAGCATTGGCTCTTCATGAATGTCTAAAGGATTTCATATAATATCAGATACATCATACACCTATCACAGTAAAAGCTCAGTGTGCAAAGCAAACAGCTAAATTTAGTAGATGGATTTGCAGTTAAAATGGAAACTTCATAACCCTACTCAATACTGACATTGAAGTCACTTGAGGATGTCAGTTTGGATGATGGAGTTGAAAGTATTGCAATGCTTTTATGACTTCCACCAACCAGAATGTTCACATCCATTTGCAAAATACTCCAGACGCTGGAGAGCTAAAGTACAAACGGAAAGTTCTGGAGGAACTCACTAGGTCTGACAGCATCTGTGGTAAGAGAAACACAGATAAAGTTCCAAGTCTGGTATGACTCTTCTTCAGAACTAAAGAGAGAGGTGGAAAAGAGTTCTGAGAAAGAGTCACTCAACCCAAAACGTTAATTCGGATTTCTCTCCACGTTACTGCTGGACCTGCTAAGATTTTTCCAGCGGTTTCTGTTTTTGTAGGTGGAAAAGTGAGTTTGATTCTGTGGGTGGGCAGTAGCAGACAGAACATAAGAGAAAGTTAAGGGAAGATTAAAGACTGAGGAACATTAGACCCCTCAGATATTACATAATAAAAGGCAAAGGGAGTGAAATGGCTGTGAAGAAAAGAGATTAGGTCCAGCGTAGGTGTTAATAGTAAATGTTAATGGTAGAATAAGCGTCCATTAAAAACAACAGGACTCCTGTTCAAGAAACAAATGGTTGTGGAATGGACAGGCATTAATTGGGAATCTCCAGGCAATTCAAAGGAAAAGCAACAATGTGCTGATTACTTACAGGAGACAAAACAAGCTTAATATGGAAGATTTCCAAGTTAACATTCAAGATATTTCATTCAGAGTATTGAGGAAGTCTGAATTGCTTTTTTTCCCCCTCTATTTGGGACATTTGAGGGAGATTTTACAGATATCTGCTACTGGCCCTGATGATCATTTGATGAAATGCATGCAATATTTACTATTTGGAATGGTGGTGCAGGGGGAGAAGTATGGATTGACAGCAAAGAATAAGTCACTATTTACCGAGAACCACGTTTAGGTGGGGCAGGATGGATGATTCAGCAAAACTGAATATAACAATCTGAGGGACTGCCTCAGGAAAAGCTGCCTGATACAAAAAGTGCTTCCTGTTCCCTGCCACTGCAACACCCCAACCTGTTCCCTGGCCAACATCTCTGTCTCAGGGCTTGCTGCAGTGCTCTAGTGAAGCTCAGGACAAGTTAGAGGAACGGCATTTCACTTTCTGCATGAGGACCCTGAAGCCTTCAGGATTCAATATCGAGTGCAATAATTTTATATTTTGAACACATTCTTCTTTGTCATTTACTCAGCCCCCATACTCCGAGCCCTGTCATGACATGGACTCTGTTCAGCACAGCCAACCCATTTCCACCTGTTCATTGACTTCATTATCAGCTTTTTCCCTGGCTTACTGGCATTATTCCCTTGTCTGCTTATCTTTGTGGCAGCTCAGTGATTCAGTGGTTAGCACTGCTGCCTCACAGCACCAGGAATCCAGGTTCAATTCCCCCCTCAGATGACTGGTGGTGTGGAATTTGCACGTTCTTCTGGGTGTTTCAGTTTCCTTCCACAATCTAAAGTTGTGCAGGTTGGGGTGAATTGGGCCATGCTAAATTGTCAGGGCTGTGCAGGTAAGGGAGATTAGCCATGGGTAAGGCAGGATTACAAGGGTAGGGTGGGTCTGGGTGGGATGCTCTTCAGAAGGTTAGTGTGGACTCAATGGGCCAAATCACCTGTCTCCCCACTTTAGGGATTTCACGATTCTGACTCTTGTTGATCTTTCTCTGGGTTCCATCTCGCCTATGTATGGAATCTAATCTAATCTAATCAGCTCATTCCTTACCCATCCCCATCTTTACACCATCCCTGTCATCAGCACAAATACACCACAAATACACTCTGAAGGGTCACTAGAGTCGAAATGTTAACTCTGCTTTCTCTCCACAGCTGCTGCCAGATCTGCTGAGTTTCTCCAGAAATTTCTGTTTTTGTTTCAGATTTCTAGCTCCTACAGTTCTTTGTTTTATTCCATAAAATGAGGAAAATTTGGTTTGGCTACTCCACACAGTCACGGTCAAAAATCTTAGGAGAAGTTTTACGAATCTTGGCCTGATAACTGGGTGACACTATGTCGAGGAGAATGTGAGGACTGCAGATGCTGGAGATCGGAGCTGAAAATATGCTGCTGGAAAAGTTTTTTTTCCCCGATATGGCTAGGAAGAACTGTTCGTTTAGTGTATGGATTCTGTTTCCTGAAGAAGAGCTCATGCCCGAAACATCGATTCTCCTGCTCCTTGGATGCTGCCTGACCTGCTGCGTTTTTCCAGCAACACATTTTCAGCTCTGACACTATATCAATCAGAACCAAATAGTAATGGGGTTAGATGCCCGAGAGCAAAGTACCATGGATGCTGGAAATCTGAAATGAAAATTGAAAATGCTGGATAACCTTGGGAGAGTCTGTGCAGAAAGTTACAGAATTAATGTTTCAGTAAAGGGGCTTTTCTTCAAAATGGTTTGTGAGAAGGCAGACAGTCCAAGGATCTATTAAATACAAACATAAGGCTTCGGGCAAGAGATGCAAGGGATATGTGAGGAAGAACTTTTTTAACAGACGTAGTGTTAATTAGTAAGCCAAGTATAACTGGTAAATTTTATCTCAATGCAACAAACTAGTTCTGCTTATCCAACACACAGCAAAGCAGAGCTCCAGTATGACCAGTACATCGCCAAGCCTGTGTGGTTTTTACTGGTTTTTCCTCGGTTTGCTTACGAGGGTAGTGAAAAATTAAGACAAATCACTTCAGAAGCAAATTGGATGGGCAGTGCGGGAAGTAAACTTGCAGGGCCGCAGAGATACAGCGGAAAAAATAGGACTGATCGGATTGTTCTATGGAGAGCTGGCATTGGCTTGGTAGATTGTAGGGGCTCCATCTGTTACACTGTCAGTTCCTGTAGAGTAATGGAATGGGGAGAGGCACACATATTCCCAATCTACACCAAAGGTCACCCTGTGCTTTCTCTTTCCATTCTGGAAACCCAAGCCTGACCCCTTTCCCCCTTCCTGATGATGGGCTTATGCCCAAAACATTAACTCTCCTGCTCCTCAGATGCTGCCTGGCCTGCTGAGCTTTTCCAGAGCCACCCTTTTCGATTCTGACTCTCCAGCATCTGCAGACTTCCCCTTCCTCCCTCACCCTCTTCATCAAGGTGCTTCAGCCCTAAAGTATTGAGGATCCAGAGGCTAAAGCACCATAACCATCCAGCCGGGACTACAAATCCATCAGCCAGCTGTCATCGGCTGGCAATTAGAATTCTTTCTGTTCTCTGTGGCTATCGAATTGAAGAAGGTACCTAAGTAATTGAATATATCTGAGGATGCTGCAAGATGCACTGCAGCCTGAACTCCACAAAGAAGCAGGGAACCTAGACAGGGGGCAATTTGAAAGCCTGTGGAAACATACTTTGAATCGTGAATTAATGTTACTTATGAACAGTGTATGTCCCACATCAACGAACAGTGATGCAATGGTAATGCCAAACCTGCTGCATCCTGTCAGTTCTGACATCTAAAGGTTGATCTCATCAGAAATAGGTGTAAGGCATCCTGTTGTGAGAGCACATCTGCTGAGAGAGGAGAAAGTTACTCGCAAGGAAGTTATCAACTTGTGCAGTTGCTCAGAGGTTGTTCAGCTAGAGAGACATTTCAGGCCAAATGAGAAACGCATTTTAGAAAACTGAAAAGCATGTTTGCAGAAGAGCCCACAGAGAGATCATGGGAAGAGGACAGAATGTAAATATTGTGGAGATCACCACCCAAAAGAAAAAAAAAGTATGACCAACCTGAGGAAAGGAGGTTTCTAACTGCTAAGAACTGAATCACATTGTACTCAAATGTTTAGCTAGAAAGAAGAATGTAAACCAATACAGATGGGCGGTGGAGCTAATGATTCTGATAAATGACACTACTTTAAACAACAGGTGGGCAGCATCAAGTGTAAAGATGATAAATGGTTTTCATCTGTTAGAATGATGATTGCAGAAGCAGAGCATCAGATGAATGTGAAGTGTCAGATAGACACTGGTGTTTTGTGTTACATCATGAGCTTCATAGACTTGTGCGAAGTAGCTTGAGATGGTGACTCAAAACTGAAGCCCTCCAAGAAAATGTTGAGGCTCTATGATGCAATGATATTCATACCAAAAGGATAAATGAAGTGGTTAATTAAAAGGGAAGAATTAAGACCTGGAGTTCCAGAGAGCAGATGTGAAGCAAAGTTCCCTCAACGCAGCTGAGCATGTCTAAAGCTCAAATGGCTTAGATTAAATTACTTACAATGTGGAAACAGGCCCTTCGGCCAACAAGTCCACATCAACCCTCCGAGGAGCAACCCAATCCCCTACATTTACCCCGTCACCTAACACTAAGGGCAATTTAGCATGGCCAATCCACCGAACCTGCACATTTTTGGACCGTGGGAGAAAACTTGAGCATCTGGAGGAAACCCACGCAGACACAACTGCCTCACCTTTACCATAGCCATGGAGAGAGATAGGAACAGACAGTATGGAAAGGTATTTAATTTAGGAAGGGAGAATTATACTGCTAATGGACAGGAGCTGTGGAGTGTAAATTGGGAACAATTGTTTTACAGGAAAAGCACAACCGAATTGTGGAGGCTGTTTGAGGAGCACTTGTTGCGAGTGTTGTATAACTTTGTCCCACTGAGACAGGCAAGGAATGGTAAGGTGACAGAGCCTTGGATGACAAGAGAAGAGGAGTTGCTCATTAAGAGGAAGAAGGAAACTTGCTTAATGTTTGAGGAAGCGAGGATCTGGCTCAAGTTTAGAGGATTATAGAGTAGCTAGGAAAGAACTCAAAAATGGATGAAGGAGAGCTGGGGGAGGAGGAGCACGAAAAGCCTTGTCGGGAAGAATTAGGGAAAACCCACAGGCATCCTACATTTACTTGAAATACCTCAAAAAAGGAGTTGCTGTTACAGCCAGAATTTTTTCCCATACTCCATCTTGGATTACATCTCTATGACTTATGTGAGGAATAAGGGAATGAACAAACAGAGAGTAGGGCCAATCAGGGAAAGTGGAGGGAACTTGTGCCTGGATCCGAAGAGGTAGGGTTGCCTCTAAATGAGTTTTTTGCTTCAGTATTCACTAAAGAAAGGGACCTTGTTGATAGTGAGAACATTGTGGACCAGGAAAATAGGCTTGAACAGATTGATATTGAGAAAGTGGATGTTCTGGAAAGTCTGAGAAGCATCAAGGTAGATAAAAACCCAGGGCCGGACCAGATACAGTCAAGGTTACTCCAGGAAGCGACAAATAAGAGTGCTGATCTTTGCATCTTCACTCTCCAAGGATGTAGTACCGAATGATTGGAGAGACAAATGTTGTGACTATTTGGAAAAACATAGTTTGATTAAAGATAGTCAGCACGGCTTTGTGAGGGGCAGGTCATGCCTCACTAGCCTTATTGAGTACTTTGAGAATGTGACAAGACAAGTTGACAAAGATCGAGCAGTGGTCATGGTGTATATGGATTTCAGTAAAGCATTTACTAAGGTTCCCCATAGTAGGCTCATTCAGAAAGTTAAGAGATATGGGATACAGGGAAATTTGGCTGTCTGGATACAGAATTGGCTGGCCGAAAGAAGAAAGCGAGTGGTAGCAGATGGAGAGTATTCCGCCTGGAGGTTGGTGACCAGTGGTGTCCCACAGGGATCGGTTCTTGGGCTGCTGCTCTTTGTAGTGTTTATAAATGACTTGGATGAAGTGGAAGGGTGGGCTAGTAAGTTTCCTGAAATCACAAAGGTTGATGGTTTTGTACATAGTGTCAAGGGCTGTTCCAGGTTACAACAAGACATTGACAGGATGCAGAGCTGGGCTGAGAAGTGCAGATGGAATTCAACCTGGGATAAGTGTGAAGTGATTCATTTTGGAAGGTCAAATTTGAATGTTGAATACAGGGTTAAAGGCAGGATTCTTGGCAGTGTGGAGGAACAGTGGGACGTTGGGGTCCATATACATAGATCCCTCAAAGTTGCACCCAAGTTGATAGGGTTGTTAAGAAGGCGTACAGTGTTTTGACTTTCATTAACAGGGGGATTGAGTTTAAGAGCTGTGAGGTTTTGCTGCAGCTCTATAAAACCCTGGTTAGGCCACATTTGGAATGTTGTGTTCAGTTCTGATCACCTCTATGGGAAGGATGTAGATGCTTTACAGAGGGTGCAGTAGAGATTTATCAGGATGCTGCCTGGACTGGAGGGCTTGTGTATAAGCGAGGTTGAGTGACCTTGGGCTTTTCACACTGGAGAAAGGAAGGAAGAGAGGTGACTTGATAGAGATGTACAAGGTAATGAGAGGCATTGATAAAGTAGATAGCCAGAGACTTGCCCCCCTTCCCCCCACCCCCCCCCCCCCCCCACACCCCCCGGCAGAAATGGCTGTCATGAGGGGTCATAATTTTAAGGTGATTGGAGGATGGTTTAGGGGAGATGTCAGAGGTAGGTACTTTATGCAGAGAGTGGTGGGTGCGTGGAATGCACTGCCAGTGGTGGTAGAATCAGAGCCATTGGGGACATTTAAGTGACTGCTGGACAAGCACATAGATGGCAGTAAATTGAGGGGTGTGGAGGTTAGGTTGGTCTTAGATTAAATAAATGCTGGGTACAAGATCATGGGCCGAAGGGCCTGTACTGTGCTGTACTGTTCTATGTTCTATGTTGTAATTCCGAACATCAAAAACTTCTGTGGGTCGTAGTTTGGCCTAACTTCACTCCTGTAGTGTTTTGGCTGTAAGCCCCGACTAGTGTCAGACTCTCCAGATGGTTTCTCACAATCCATCCTAAATGTTCCACCTTTATATCCTGAAAATTTTGACCAAATGTTTCTTGCGATGTGTTGTTATTTTACAGCCGACGATGATATACTCAGTACAGAAAGGTCTGAATGCCCTACATGAGTCACAGAAAGCAGGTGCAGCAAGTGATAGGGAGGCCAAATGAAATTTCGACATTCATTGCTAAAGGAATGGAACGTAAACACAGGGAAGTGTTGTAGCAACTGTGATTGGATAAGGGTCAGCCAGGTGGATCTCATAGAGTATGAGTTCCCTGATTGGGGCTGTTAACCTGGTCCAATCATTGAGTCCTGGCTGACAGATACAAATAGGAGGGGGTTTTTGATCACAAAGCATTGCCCTTCGATGTGAAGGGCAGTGCTTGTCACAGGCCACTCGGGTGTTTCCTTTCTTCCTGTTGGTGGAAATTAAATAAAGATTTGTGCACTTTGTGTCTCTCACTGTGTCTCACAACTGCACACACACACCATGGGTGCTGGGGAAAAATAAGCACTACCACAGTTAGGCAGTAGTGTGGGGGTTAATAATAAAAAAACAAGAACAGGAGTGTCCACTTTGTCATTAAAAAAAAGAAAAAAAAGAAGAAAAAAAAAAAAAAAAAACAAACAGGAGGGGTATGGGCGGGCTGCCTTAGAGTGGTTGCAAAGTGGGAGGGGCGAGGGCTTGCTGGGTCTGTATTGTCTGCACTTTATGTAACAGTATTGTTTAATGTACAAATGTTATTGATTTTTTTTATATATTTATGTGAAACTAAGATTTGAGGTTTGTCCTCTTGTCCCTGTAAACTGTTTGAATGGCAGGGTTTGGGACCTGGCTTTGCTGCTCCTCTCCCTTGTAAAATTGCTGTCTCTTGTATGCAGCTGGAAATGTAACTGTTTGTTGTAAACTGTTTTTGCAATTTGTTTAATAAAATATAACCAGGGGAAAAAAGAACAGGAGTGTCCGGGGTTCTGCTCACTCTCCGAGCTGGCTGTGAGTGAGCTGAGTCAGTGTCACATACTGTGCACATGCAAATAAACAGTGACTTGGTGACAGGATACCGGCCTTCATGGAGTTACCTCAGCAACTGTACAAGGCAATGGTGAGGGTGCATTGGAGTACTGCACACAGTTTGGTCCCTTTGCTTGAGGAAGAATGTAGTTACCTCACAGACAGTTCAGAGAGGGTCAACTAGATTAATTCTGGACATGGAAGGCCTGTCATTTGAGGAGGGACCAAGCAATTTTGGCCTGTATTTAGCCGGATGAGAGGAGATCTATTGAGGTGCACAAGATGCTAAAGGGGATTGATAAAGCAGGCGTAGAGATGATGTTTCTCCTTGGGGGGGGAGGAGGGGTGCAATCTAAAATGAAAGGTAATTACTTTAGGATAAGGGGTGATGGATTTAAAACAGACATGAGGAGAAATTACCTCTCACACAGAGTGGTGACTTCACTACCCCAGAATATGAGGGATGCTGAGGACACTGAGTAAATTTAAGAAGGTGGTAGACAGATTTTGAATTAGTAATGGGTTAAAGGCTTGTGGAAAATAGCCATGGTGAGATCCACAATGATCCTGTGAAATGGTGGAACAGGCTCAAGGGGCTGAATGGCCAACTCCTGCTCCTAGTTCTTATGTCTTATGTTTATGCCTGGCTCTTTTTTTAACCAGACATTTCGTGGTTAACTACAATTCCAGTTCCTTGGGAGTGTAAACCCGTTTTATGAGTTGACACCACTGGCTTTTGGTCCAGATTCTTGCCTGTCAATCCCATCAGTGTGTGTTGGGATGGGGGAGTCGGTGTAATGGAGGTGCACGGGTTATATTTGCTTTTGGATATATTTGAATAGCCTGTCAAGTAGCATCTGTCTTGGTGATTTGCTTTTGGCTGACATTATGCTTTTTTTCTGCTTAATGACTATTGCAAATGTCATGAGGCAAAATTTACAGCATTTTCTCTGTTGTTTATTCCATCCAATTGCTTTAAAGACTATTTGTTTTGTGAAGTAACTGCATGAAGATTTCTTGCTGTTACACACTCTGTCCTGTCAGCCAAGAGGATCACTGACCGTTGTGAATTATACCAAGACTTCACTTACATTAGCAACCTACGCCAAAACAATCTTCATTTTCAAATGCTAAACCCTCATTTTATATCTTCCCTTGCATTCCGAAATGTTAAATAGATTGGGACTATATTAATTGGAATTTAGAAGAATGAGAGGGAATCTTGTAGAAGCATATATAATTACGAAGGGAATAGGTAAGATAGAAGCAGGGAGGTTGTTTCCACTGGCGGGTAAAACTAGAACTCGGGGGGGGTAGCCCCAAAATTAGGAGGAGCAGATTTAGGACTGAGTTGAGGAGGAACTTTTTCACCCAAAGAGCTGTGAATCTGTGGAATTCCTTGCCCAGTGAAGCAGTTGAGGCTACCTCGTTGAATGGTTTTAAGGCAAAGATAGATTTTTGAACAGAAAAGGAATTAAGGGTTATGGTGAGCGGGCAGGTAGGTGGACCCCAGTCCACGAAAACACCAGCCACGGTCTTATTGAATGGTGGAGCAGGCTTGGTGGGCCAGATGGCCTACTCCTGCTCCTACCTTTTATGTTCTTATCTCTTTCGTGAACATGTTCAGAGTTGTAGATGTAGAACCAAGCCCCTGTCGTCTGTCCCAAACGAATGGAAAAGAAGACAAACTGAGGGACATGAAGCGCTTGATGATGCTGAAGGATCCAGGAAGTGCGCACCCACTCATCCACTTGTTTCTACCACTGAGGCCACAAGGGACCTCGCTGAGGTTCCGCACCCAAAAGCGTGGAGTCTGCACTGACAACATGGCGGACTGTATCATACCCACCCAGGGACAATACGCTAAGCTGAAAGAGATTACTCAGTCTTTTGGGGTCCAATTCCCGATATTTTTCTGATTACCTCCCCCCCCACACACACCTTCACTGTACAAAGTCAGGCCACTATAAGGTGTGAACAAATTGAAAGTAATGACATTTTTCATAGTTTACTGCGTCACTGTTTTGAGGGAAATGATTTTCCACTCGGAGCATGTTGGGAATCCGGAATGCATTGCTTGGGTGGGCAATAGAAGCAGGAAGTCTCACAACCTTAAATAAAGGATGTGGATGAGTACCTGAAATGCCAGATCATCCAAGGCTATGGGCCAAGTGCTGAAAAGTGGGATTAGTACAGATAGGCCAATACAGGTTTGATGGGCCAAAGGGCATCTTCTGTGCTGTATGACTCTACAATTGTCTATTTACTTGAGATTGTTTTTTGACATACAGAGTGTTTGTAGGAAAATCCAATTACATAAGGGCTTCCATGACTATCTCAAAGCTGTGCTTAACACAAATTTGTGAGTATTTCCCAGGGGTTATGATTTCACTGTGTCACGGAATGTGGCTTAAGTAGAGCTGGATGATCTAATTTCTGGAATTGTGATTAGTCCTTTGATAGGACAGGATATAGAGAACAAAATCGAAAGAAGTAACCATTGTAATCTGTAAAAAAAAAGGTTGGAATGGCATGAAATTGGACAAGACACTACAGAAACACAACTCTTTCTCAAAGTTTGTGCAGGATTACAGGTAGAAGATAGTAGAATGGCTCTAAGTGATGATATGGAGATGCCAGTGTTGGACTGGGGTGGACATGGTCAGAAGTCACACAACACCAGGTTATAATCTAACAGGTTTATTTGAAATCATAAGTTTCACCTGACGAAGGAGGAGCGCTCCGAAAGCTTGTGATTTCAAATAAACCTACTGGACTATAACCTGGTGTTGTGTGTGATGTGACTTCTGGCTGTAAGTGAATTGATCATAATTGAGTCATAGAATCATACAGCATAGAAATAGACCCCTTGGTCCCAATTCAGAGAACCAGTACAGACTTGTTGGGCTGAATGGCCTCATTCTGCACTGTAACAATTCTGCAATTCAGTAAATAAATTAAAAAGCTAATTTTTTTTTAAAATGTTTCCACTCATAGAGCAATGTAGGAGATTTCACAACGTAATCCTGCTCCTAATTGTTCCATTGTTATTTCAGGTTTAACAATCAAAGCCATAGCTTTCAATTCTATTCTGTTCACTGAATCCACATTTTGTAGTCCTCTTACTAATGTTATTCCCAGAGCATATGTGATGGACTTAAACATTATCTTGTCAATTCACAGCAAATTTATCTTCTATAGAAAAGCAGATGAATGTTCCTTGTGGAAAATAATCTTAAATCATTGCTTTAACTGCTGTACAATGTTCCATAAATATCATCTTACAGGAAAATAAATCCCCCAACTTTGAATCACAGCTCCCTCAGTTCAAACACTGAAGATGATAGATCCATGAATAGTACACCGTAAGAATATCCTTATTTATATTTCTACAGTCATGTCAATTTCCATGCCAGGCACACTTTTGCAGCATGATAAATGACTCGACTGATATTCCAGATATAAATGTACTGCAATAAATAGTAAATAATAATAAATATTCAAAATCTCTACATAAATTTTCACTGCAATTTTCTTACGGAATAGTTCTAATAAAATGGAATTTATCAGTTCACCATTTGCCAAGGTAAAAATATTAAATAAAATTCCTCAGCACATAAGCCCAATCGCAATGTGGAAACTGTAAAAAACAAAAAATGTTTATGTTTTAGTCATTGAGTCAGCATGGCATAGATAAAGGCCATTCATCCCACTCAGTCTATTCCTGCTCTCTAAAGAGCATTACAGTCACTTCCATTTTCCCCCTACTGTATCCTGTAGCTCAGCCAGTTTATTACCCCCTCAATGAGTACTGCTTCCATGTTGCCCTTGAGAATTAAGAAAGCACTTAGGACATTTTTTAATTTAACCACGTATATCTCCCGTGGTGGGAATGGTAGGGGAATATAGGTCAAAGTCAAGGTGACAAATTAAAGGCCAAGCAAGGCCTGAATGGTTGACGTATATGTAGACAAGACGTATATGGAGTCTGCAGGAACACAAGTTAGTTCCCTCTTTTTCTATTTTCATGCAGTCATGATGTACCATCACAATGACCTGTTGATCAATGACCATTCCTCAAACCTGTTATAAAAGGCAATCTGAGACATGAATAAACACAAAACCATTTGTAGTTGTGGTGCATGATTTCCAAGGCCAAGTTAGGATCCTGACTTGAAACATCAACTTTCCTGCTCCTCCAATGCTGCCTGACCTGCTGTGCCTTTCCAGCTCCATGTTTTGTTGTCTCTGATTTCCAGCATCTGCAGTCCTCACTATCTCCACTGGGGGATGTACCATTCAGATGGGGTTTTACTCCTTGCTGGAAAGATAGTAGAACCCTTGGAGGGGAGAGTTTTCCAGGACTGGGGGTACCAGGGAACAGGAATGTCCAAAACAAGATAAAGCAGGTGGGTTTCAGCAGCTAACTCTGGCCCTATGTCCACTCCTTTGGTCATGCACAAACTAGTGCAGATTGAGAGACAACACCCAACTCAGCCCACTTCACAGCCTGCCCATACATGTTAGACCATGAGATGTAGGGGCAAAAACAGGCCATTCAGTCCATTAGGTCCGCTCCTCATTCAATGATCTGACAATCCTCAACTCCAATTTCCTGCCTTTCCTCATAACCCTTCCCTCACTTACCAATTAAAATCTATGTATCTCTGCCCTGAAAATACTTAATGACCCAGCCTCTACAGCCCGCTGTAATAAAGCATTCCACAGATTCACTACCCTCTGAGAGAAGAAATTCCTCCTCATCTTTGTATTAAACATGCAACCCCTTACTGTGAGATTATGCCCTCTAGTGCTAGACTCTCCCACTGGGGAAACAACCTTTCCACATCTACCCTGTCAGTACCCTAAGAATCCTTCAATAAGATCACCTCTCATTTTTCTAACCTCCAGTGAGTACAGGCCCAACCTACTCAACCACATAAGACAGTGCCTCCATACTTGGTATCCGAGTGAATCTTCTCTGAACTGCCTCCAATGTCAGCCTATCTTTCGTTAAATATTTTCATAGTATTCCAGGTGTGGTCTGACAAGTGGTTTTAGCACAATCTCCCATTTTTATACTTCCTTCTGAAATAAAGACCAACATTCCATTTGCCTCCCTGCTTAGCTGGTGAATTTTGCTAGCTTTTTGCAATTCATATACAAGGACTCCCAGATCCTTCTGTTCTGTAGCTTTCTGAAGTCTTTCTCCATTTAAATAATATTCAGTATTCACCAGTCAGGGTGGGTTGACTCTTTTTGTTTGTACCAATATAATTGAACCTATTCTGTGTATAATGGTTCTTCAAATATTTGCAGAACTGCTTTCTTTAAGTTTCATCTGAACAAGGCAGTGATACACCATTTCAAATAAAACTTCCCAGGAAGATCTCAGGCAATACCAGAGAAAGAATTCTCAGCTGAAACAAAGGAATTATTGCAGAAATCAACAACAGTTCTGCCAAAAGACTCCAGGCAATCTGCAAGGGCCTTAATTTCAGATCCAGCAAGGAACAAAAAATATTTTTGCTCTCGTTGTCTCTCTCTCTCTTTCAAAGCATGTTCTACTCCCCTCTATAGAAAGCACTGGAGAAGCTCAGCAGATCTGGCAGGATCTGTGGAAAGAGATCGGAATTAATATTTCAGGTCCAGTATGCCTTTTCTTTGGAATCCATTGAGTCCACCTGCACAACTAACACCTAACTACTGAACTCCAGAAAATATTTGACTTCTGACTTCAAGTTTTCAATTCCTTCCTCATCTATGAAGAGAATCTACAAGCAATTATCAAGACCTTATTTTCAATTTTATAAATAAATTTTTGTCCATATCTACATTTAATCTTGATATCTGTATTTTATCTCATAACTATCACATTGCTGCTTTGTAACTTGCAGCATATTTGTGTAATAAACTAACTTTCAGTTGTGTTTAAAACTAAAGTTGTGCTGTTGGTTATATCTAAATT
The DNA here is from genome assembly GCF_020745735.1 of Hemiscyllium ocellatum. NCBI lineage: Eukaryota > Metazoa > Chordata > Chondrichthyes > Orectolobiformes > Hemiscylliidae > Hemiscyllium > Hemiscyllium ocellatum. Next base: position 40,559,649 of record NC_083434.1, read on the forward strand.
GGAACTCTCCACAAAAGAACTAAAAGTTGGAGAAATGCTAATTTGGATAGCTACATGAATAGGAAAGTTTTAGAGGGATGTGGGACAAATGTATTGGGAATAGATTAGTTTGGGAAATTGGTTGGTGTGGATGTGTTGGACCAAAGGATCTGTTTCCATTCTGAATACTCTATGACCTTATAAAAGGGCTATATGTGCACATTCACAGTTCATGCTGCCAACACTCCTGGTAATGGTTGTGAACCTGGCGGGGTGAACGTTCCTGAATATTTAAAGGGTTAAGATATGGCGAGGGGAGAGGGAGCACAAAGTACCTTCTTAGACCATAGCCATTGGAGGAAGGTTGCCTCAATTGGTCAGACATTCGGTGTGGATCAGACTGGCACCAATGCCATGGGGTCCAATCCATGTTCTAGTTGGGACAGATTTAGAATCCTCGTCCTTGCCATATCCATAGTGGAGATCCTGGAGCTGTGGGTTGGACATGCCTTCCGGCAAAGAACTGAAGAAGAAGGTATCGCCAAATTTGCCTGTTTATTATCTTGCATTTATCCAGACTGAAAGTTACTGAGTCCACCAATTCATCCAGATGTTTCACTGACATTATCAAATGTCAGGATTGTACAAAATCTTAGAGAACAGAAAGACCATTCGTTTGTCCCCACTTGTAAACTGTTCCCACTGTTAAAAAGGAATAGGAATAGGAGGGTATAGATTTAACAATGATCTGCAAAACAAGCAAAGATGAAATGAGTAGCGAGGAAGTTAGGGGATAGGGTGTACTGCCTGGAAATATGGTGGAGGCAGGTTCAATTGAAGCATTCCAGAGGGGCATGGGATGATTATTTGGACAAAAATACGAGAGTACGGGGAGAAAGCAGAAAATTGGCACGAGGTAATGATGTTCACTTAACGAGCTGGTGCAGGCATGATTGGCTGAATGGCCTCCTCTGCACCATTACACTTCTGTAATGCTATGTCGTGATGGAGAAACCTGTCTCTTGAATATTCTGAGCTCAAAGCAAGTCTCCAACTAGTGAAGACCTGTAATCTGGAGAGACATTTAATATCATGCAAAAATGAAACACATTGCTTCACCTTTTGTATTCACCAAATATTGTTCATTAATATTACATTAGAAGAAGGTCATTTGCATCTTCAGGTGGAATTGCAAACAAACATTCAAGATATTACAGTCTTTTTTTAAAGAATTCTCTAGCTTGACAGCAATTAGCACTGATGGTCCTATCTTACGCATCCAGAATGTCAAATCCTATGCTGCAGAACCATGTTTAATAGCTACTCAGCGTTACTTCAAGAAGGTAGGACAATTGTTACATTTCCTTCATTGTAGAACAGTTATTTTTAGATCTCCCGGCTATAGCATCTCAGTGTGCAATGATAGCAAGGGCTGTCACAAGTCTGTATGACTAAGGGTTACAAATAGCAACCACCCATATACAGATTCAAAGTGCAGTACAATTGACAACATAACTCCAAAGAGCCACTGCAGATGCTTGATCAGTTCAAATGCCACTGTCTGTATTCTTGATAAGTATTTCACTTGTAACAATGAGACCTTTCACAATTATGGTTGTTAATTATCTAAAACGCACCAACCAAGGGCATCTTACTCACTGGTCAGCTCTGTTGGCTGGAAAGGCTGGCGAGTGATGCCAACAGTATTTGTACAATTCCTGTGCTGACTGAGGTTACTATGAATGACTCTTTTTCTGAATGTTTCCCCTCACCTGATGCATGGTGATCCTCAGGTTAAACCACCACCAGTCATCTCTCTCTCTTTCTCTCTCTCTCTCTCTCTCTCTCTTTTTCTCTATCTCTCTAATGAGAGAGCAAGCCTAATGTCTGGCAAAACTATTGCGCCGTTACTGTCCATTTTTACTTAATGAGGGAAAGCTCAACAGACGTTGGAACTAATGTGGCAAAACCCAGTAAAACTTTACAATTTTGACTTGAAACTATTTTGCCATTTCTTCATTGTCACTGTGTCAAAATCCATGAACTCCCTTAATTAAAAGCAAAATACCGTGAATGCTGGAGATCTGAAATAAAAACAAAAAAATCATCTGTGGAGAGGGGACAGAGTTGATACTTCAAGGCCAATGACTCTTCTTCAGAACAGAGAAAGAATCGTTAGATCTTGAATATTAATTTTGTTTCTCTCTCCACAGATGTTGCCAGAGCTTTTTGAGCATCTCCAGCACTTCCTCCCTGATAGTACTGTGGGTCAACCTGCAATGGCTCACCATCCCCTTCTCAAGGGCAATTAGGGATGGGGATTAAATGCTGGCAAGCAATCACATGAAGGAATAAAAACAAGCTAAGTCTCTGTTTCATAATCTTGGCAAAGAGGAGTTGAGATAGATTATGAGTGTGAGAAAATATGAGAGATTGTGAGAGTCTGTGAGAGTGTGAGAATGTTTGAGAGAGTGAATGAGAGAGTGAGAGAAAATGTGAGAGAGTGAGATAGTGTGACAGATTGTGACAGACTAAGAGTCTTTAAGTATGAGAGAGTATGTGAGAATGCATGAGAGAGTGAAAATGTGTGTGACAGACTGTGAGAGTATGTGGCTGTGTGAGACAGTATGTACAAGTGTGAGTATGAGAGTGTATGAGGGTGTGAGGGACAGTGTGAGATCATGTGAGAATGTGAGACAGTGAGAGTGTGACAGTTTGTGAGAGAGAGTGTGAGTGGTCTAAATTTAGAGCCAGACCTTATGCGAATGGAGCCCAGGATCAGCTGTTCAAGAAGAGAAGAGAGACCTGTGAACCCACTGTCTGCCTCTGTAGTCAGTGCCTGAGAGACACCAGGCACCACTCACAAACCATTGTCTTATGAGAGGAAGGTAACTGGCAGTTGCTCATTTGAGCTGCTGACCCTTGACATTACTGAGATGAAGGGCCCTAAACATTTCATGAGAAGACACAATGTCCTTATTCTAAACAGATGGTGGAATGGTTTTGGCTGAGATCCGTGTGTAGGAACTAATTCAGCCTTTATCACTATCTGGCTATTACCCGAGAATGTAGGTGTAAATGACATATGCCTGAAAGCCAGCGAAGATGGAATCATATTTCAGTCCCCACAGGGAATAGCCTACAGCCATCTCAGCTCATCCAACTCTAGCTTCACACAACCTCATCATAGCCAAGTCAAAAAAGTTTATTCATAATGAGTCTTGTCAGTTCTGATTATCTCTAAAACAAGCGACAGACACAGTCAAAAGCAGAATGTGTTAACATGGACATTCCAGAGAGGCATTGAAGAAATTCTTACATGATATTAATCATGACATATCAGTGATGCTGACTTTTGCTTTTTGGGGGGGTTTAGATGGGAAGGATGATGTAGGAATAGCTTTACCTGACTCTTTGCATTAACCTCACCGGGAAACAAAACAGATCTCACTGCACTTAACAATCTTCCCATTTATTTACTGTGAAAATTGCCTGCCTTTATATAATAACCGAATAGCAGGTGGTCAGTGCGAAAGACAAAGCAATGAAATGAAAAAATCATTCTAGTGTGTTCTAATGCAATCACTCATTAGAATATAAAGGTGATTGAATTTTGAGGCAACAAAGCCTCGTGGATAACAGATTTCACTGGTCACTGAACACAATGATTATTTGCTGTGTGCATGTGACACATCATCACGAGAACAGGTCAGGGGGAGGGCAGGCAGCTGCTCAAGCCTGCTTCACCATCCGTTATGCTCATGGGTGGACTTCGCCATCTTCTCTACTTACCATTGCTTCCCTTGATTCTCTTAGTGTCCAAAGATCTGGTGGCTAAACCATGTAGGCCTCGTGGGCAAACTTATTGAGTCGTAGAGATGTATGGCATGGAAACATGTTTCAGTTTCCTCCCACAATCCAAATAGATTTGGGTGGATTGGCCATGCTAAATTGCCCATAGTGCCCAGGGATGCGCAGGTTGGGTGGGTTAGCCATGGGAAATGTAGGGTTACAGTGAAAGGACAGGGGATTGAATCTGGGTGGGGTGCTCTTCAGAGATTTGGTGTGGACTTGATGGGCCGAATGTTTCCACACTGAAGGGATTCTAAAAAAAAACTCTCTAGTCTATGCCAACCATATATCCTAAATAATCTACCCCCATTTGTCAGCATTTGGCCCATATCCCTCTAAACCCATCCTATTCATATACCCATCCAGATGCCTTTTAAATGTTGTACTCATACCAGCCTCCCACTTCCTCTGGCAGCTCATTCCATACATGCGCCATCCACTGTGTGAAAAAGATGCCACTTAGATCCCTTTTAAATCTTTTCCCCCTCACCTTACATCTATGCCTTCTAGTTTTGAACTCCCATAACCTGGGGAAAAGATCTTGGCTATTCACCCAACGTATGCCCCTCATGATTTTATAAACCTCTATGAGGTCACCCCCTCAGCCTCCAAAGCTCCAGGGAAGACAGCCCCAGCCTATTCAGCCTGTCCCTATAGCTCAAACCCTCCAGCCCTGACAACAAACCTTGTAAATCTTTTGAGGGTAGACAGATCTAAGCATTGTGGAAAATACTGACATAGTCACAAACAAAAGAAGATGTAGCAACACTGGGACTTGGGACCACATGCTGATTAAGACTATAAGAGATAGGAAAAGGAGTAGGTCATTCAGCCCATCGAGTCTGCTCCACCATTAATGAGTTCACAGCTGGTCTGATCATCCTCAACTCCACTTTCCTGCCTTTTCCCCGTTCCCTGATTAAAAATTTATCTCAGGCAGTTTCAGATAAACCAATAACTCGTGGTGTTTAACAGACCGATGTCCATATGTTGAATTAGTAACAAGACCTTTATTGTAAGTTTATAGTTTAGCATCAATATCAGTTTCCATTTTTTCCCTTCTGAATCCTTTCCCTCTCCAAATTGACCCTACTAGGAAAACAAACAGCTTTTCTTAAAATTTTAAACACCCAACACCAATTTATCTAACCTCGCAAAGAACAAATTATGAGCATTGTTCACCAGGGGTAATGTGACAATGCAAAAATCAATAAGTTTTTGTTGCAAACGTTTCGTCCCCTGGCTAGGAGACATCTTCAGTGCTCTGGAGCCTCCTGCGAAGCGCTTCTTTGATGTTTCTTCCGGTATTTATAGTGGTCTGTCCTTGCCGCTTCCGGGTGTCAGTTTCAGCTGTCCGCTGTAGTGGTTGGTATATTCGCAGGATGCTCCAGAGCACTGAAGATGTCTCCTAGCCAGGGGACGAAACGTTTGCAACAAAAACTTCCAGCTCGGCGAACAGAACCACAACAACGAGCACCCGAGCTACAAATCTTCGCACAAACCTTGAAAAATCAATAAAGATGAGGAAAGAAACCGACACTTAAAAAAAATTCAGCATTTTCAGACACAATATGAGACATGTCTGGGGCAACTAAAATTTGAACGCGGACCTTCTAGTCCAGAGGTAGGAATACTACCATTGCTCCACATGAGCCCACCTCTTAATTTTCTAATCAACCTGCTCAGAGATATTAATACAACCCCTGGAGACATGAACCCAAGCCTCTGGGTCCAGAGATAGGGTCACTACCACTGCACCACAAGTGTCCTAAGACTACTGCACCTGATATTCCCAGCCAAAACAAACCAGGCCTGAGACTGCTTAGCTTTTAGCAAGGTTTGTGAAGGTTTGTAAGCTTCTGTGATCAGGCATCTTCAGACTAGTACAGCTATAGATTGAACCTATTTATTTTTTTCTTTTTTCTTTCCAGTGTTTGCTTTCTCACATCCCTGAGAACTTTTTTATCACCATCAAACCATCCATATAATGTTTACCATTAACCTTCACCACTGAATCACCATGTTTCTGAACCAATTGCCAATTTGTACACAAAGCTCACCAGGGGCAATGCAATGACACACACCCAGCTGAGGGAATAATAGGGAGAGGGGAAGCAGACTAAGTTAAAATGGAGTTTGAGGGGGGAAATAACACAAATGAATTAGATTTGGAGCAAGGTTGGGTATTGTCAGCAGAGTTTGGGGTTTACATAGAGTGGAAGGTTTGATGTTAGCCAATGGTCAAATCTATAAGCAACAGGAGCGTAGATGATAATTTTAGCAATAGATGAACAAAAGAAGTAATAAATGATGTTGTGGAGATACTGGTGTTGGACTGGGGTGGACAAGATCAGAAGTCACATGACACCAGGTTATAGTCCAACAGGCTTATTTGAAATCACAAGCTTTTGGAGCGCTGCCCTTTCACTTCAGAGCTCCGAAAGCTTGTGAGTTCAAATAAACCAGTTGTACATTAATCTGGTGTCATGTAACTTCTGACAGTGTCAAGAGATGTTATGGAGATGGAACTAAGCAACCTTCTGGACGTAGGTTTGCTTGCTGAGCTGGGAGGTCCATTTTCAGACGTTTTGTCACCATAAACAACCTTAGCACAAGTGTTACTGTGATATCAACCAATGGAAGATTGTGAATGGTGTAGTTTGCTGATATCAAATGTGTCTTAACAAGAAGAGACTTATATCCCAAACAATATATAGTTTATTGTATGATAGCAACCGGGTAACAGGTAGATGAATAAAATAGCCATTATTATGAAGACTACGAGGATACCTCAGAGAAAGGGTTTCATTCTACAATGTCCAAAGCTACTGTGCCTTTTCCCTGTTCAGGTTTGTACAACATCATCAGATTGAGAGAATATTTTTGTCATTGCTGATGGTCAGAAGAATAGTCCACATGGTATATATTACCAATACAAATATAAGTTGCATACTGGAATAAATATTCAAAATAACCAGAATGTAGCATTGATTCGGTGTATACAAATCAGTACTATATAGTCTCAGAAACAATTGTTAGCTCGTCGCTTTAATTCCATTTTATAGTGGTCGTTTGTCACCTTATTTTGGTTGTGTTACATGTGTACATGTAATGTCACAGAGTTAGAAGGAGCACTGTCAGAGTCAAGAAGACCCAATTTCCTCGTCAATTCAAACTCAATTTTCATTCTTTTTTCAACATTAAACCTTTCAGAACTGTTGCCATTACAACAGATGTGTTGTCCCAAAATTAAAACAAGATAAAACACAACATTAAGGTTAACAAAAGGCTTCCAGCTCAGCTTAAGGTAGTTACCAGCAGTGGGAAGAATGGATACAGAGCAAAGTTTGTGTCAGAGACTGCAATAAGTAATCTATACAAAGGAACATTTGGAATTTACCATTTTAAGTGTGAAACGCATGATTTTCTAAATAAAATCAACCTCAATAAATTTGACAGATCAGAATTATGTTCAGTCTGCTCATCCATTAATTACATACCTCACAGTACTCGGTAATGATGCAGAAACTACACTGTTCCACAAAGCTGCTGTAGAACTTAACAATTGCTGGATGGTCAAGCTTAGACAACAGCTGTGCCTCTAAATTGGCCTGGACAGTATCGTTTGGTTCCAGATCTCCAACAGATATCTCCTTTAACACTTTCCTGTAAAGGACAGAGGAGAAAAAGACAAATGATTAGTTTTGCCAAGCAACACACTGACTGAATCAGAATGACATGAATATGGGGAAATTATTCAGAGATAGAAGGGTTTTTAAAGATATCTAGTATATTAAATGGTGATATTTCTGTCACTGCTGATTTGTAAGAAGAATACACCATATGGCATTTATTACCAAAATAAATAAGTTGCAAACCAGAATAAAGACAAAATATTCAAAGTAAACAGAGTATAGAGCCTATTTAGGGACAAGGCAAGATTTGGCTTTGAAAAAGTTCATACAAATCAACACTATATAGTGTGAGATACAATTATTTGCTCGTCATTTTAGTCTTATTTTATAGTGGTCAAGTGTCACCTTATTTACGTTTCATGACATGAAAAGACACACATGAATTGTCACACAGTTGGAAGGAGCACTCTCAGAGGCAAAAAAAACCCAATTTCCTCTTCACCTCAATCATTTTGTTGATGCTGTCAGCAATGTTTACTTCTGCAGCCTTGCTAATGTATAAAAGGCAGCCCAATGCTTTTCACACAGAAGTGCAAGCAGCTCAAGGTTGGCACTTGGTCCATGGAGAAGACTAAGGAGTGATGGAAGAGGTAGGGTTTCAAAGGAGATGAACTTTGTGGATAAGCAGGAATTTGGAGGGGCGCAGGAGGTGGGGTGAAATTCCAAAGCTTAGGCTCAGATGGGTTAAAGGTACAACTGCCAATAGTGTGGATAGCGATCACAGAAGTATTTACAGTGCAGAAGGAGACCAGTCAGCCCATCAAGCCTGCACTGGAATTAGGTGATCCTCAAGGGTCAGAATTGGAGGCTTTATGAACTAACTATTGGAGGAGGTACTGATGCAAAGAGCATTATACACTGCATAGTGCATAGTTTTAAATAAGCAGACAAGTGCTTGGTAATTAACCACAGAATGTGTTTCCATACATTTCCAGATAATGTACACTGACACTGAGGTGAAGAGGGCTGAAACAGTTTTCTCCAGTATAGCAGGCTCAGCCTGGTTCTCTGGCCAGGTTTAATCAGAATCTGATCCCAGGCATATGCTGCAAATCTGAAGCCACCTACACTGCAGCTTTTGTCTGAATGCCTCCGCATGTGTACTGAACGCCTGAAACAACTGCTGTTCATGTGCAAAACTTATTTAAATGCTCCATTAATTATACAGGCACTAATGAATAAAAAGCTTTCACATCAATGAAATGCATTGGGTGGAAGAATGTGTAAATCCTGTGATACACTTCCTAAGTTCAACACTTGTGTTTCAGCTTACTATTAATTACTTAGGCCTCCAATTCAATATCTATAGGATGTTGCTAAATGATGCATAATAATTCTGATTAAAATGGTCATACTAAAAGTAAAGCATGTGAGCATTTCTAATTCATTAGTCTGACTAAAAGGTGTAGCAGTAAACAAATGAAGGAAAATATATCAAAATGTTCAATGAAAATACATTACACAGGGAAAAAAATAAATATTCAGTGGAAAGGCCTATCCGTGGCTTATTATGTAAGTTAAGGAAACTTCTAGAATAAATGAACATTGCAAGGAATAGTAAGAAGCCTGGAGGTTGGAGTGAAGTTTAGAAATGGGAATAAAACATAACTTGAACAGAAGAGGAAACTTTTTTTCAAAAATAAAGATTATGCTGGAAAGATTATGTGGGTGGCAGAGTGGTTAGCACTGCTGCCTCACAGCGCCAGAGACCTGGGTTCAATTCCCGCCTCAGGCAACTGACTGTGTGGAGTTTGCACGTTCTCCTCGTGCCTGCATGGGTTTCCTCCGGGTGCTCCGGTTTCCTCCCACAGTCCAAAAATGTGCAGGTTAGGTGAATTGGCCGTGCTAAATTGCCCATAGTGTTAGGTGCAGGGGTAAATGTAGAGGAATGGGTCTGGGTGGGTGCGCTTCGGTGGGTCGGTGTGGACTTGTTGGGCCAAAAGGCCTGTTTCCACGCTGTAAGTAATCTAATCTAATCACACTGGGTGTTTTGAGGAAGTGACGTGGTGACTCGGGAAAATGCCACTGTGGTACACATGAACTTTCAGAGAACCATTAGCTTGTTGCCAGCCAGGAGACCATCTGGAAAAGATTAATGAGTATAGAAGATGAGCAAGTTGCATTTAAAACTGGTTAGATGGACGGAAACAGAGGACAGGCATTAAGTGTCCAAAAGTCTTTAGAAGTGTGCAGATACATTCCACAGGATTCTGTTCCGTTCTCTTCGCCCTTTATTTCAGATGGGTTGAGGGAGCTGCATGTAATTCTGCAGATGATATTTAAAATAGGCAGCATAAAAAAATCTGAGGAACAACAACTGGGCCTACTATTGAGATGGAGGTACTGAGGTGGATCCTGGAGTGACAGGAATAGACAAAAATAGCAGGAACCAGTACATCAGGGAGTCCGTGCAGATTGAGGAAAGTAGCCAAGAAGGGACTGAAATGGTAGCCATCTGTTGGAGACTGTGTGTGTGTGTGTGTGTGTGTGTGTGTGTGTGTGAGAGAGAGAGAGAGAGAGAGAGAGAGAGAGAGAGAGAGAGAGAGGGTTGATTACAACAAGGCAAATGATGGAAATGCCAGGAAGAAGGCTAAAGGGGAAGGTCGAAGATTTGATGGAAAGATGCAATATGGAAAGATATAAATGCATCGCGTTTGGATGAGGGAATGGCTGACTGATGAAAGAGATGGAGAAGAATGGTCAGACAACATTGTGGTGACCCCAAGTAAAATGGGAGAAGGAAGAGGGAGAAAGAAGACATAATTTTGAGAACAAGGTTAATAATGAAATGGATGACAAATTAGCCAATTGATTTACAAAAATATATTTCGAATGGGAGACAGCTGGTGATAGGACAGAGCAAAGGGCTCTGGCATGTTCAGTGCTCAAGGCATTAAAAGTAATGCCTCAAACCAGTTAAAGCCAGAGATAAATCTAGTGGGAAACAGGATTTTATAGGAAGCTGTAGAGAACCTAAAGGTTGAGACGTAATGATGGAACTTATTTAGACCTGTCAAACCACAATATGGCACAAAAGTTTGAAATGATACTCAGGCAGTAGTTTCTCTGGCTTGTATTATATACAGGCTCCTGGTATTTTATAAGTAATGTTTCAGAACATGGCTTCCATTAATTGATTTTAAAATGCAAGCAACTACACAAATGTATTGAGAAATCACAGAATCACTGAATCGTTACATTACAGAAAGAGACCATTCAGCCCATCTTCCCTGTACCAGTGCCAACCTCCTGCCTTTTCATTATATCCTGGTCCACTATTTCTATCCAAATAACCATTCAATGCCCCTCTTGAATGCCTCAATTAAACCTGCCTCCCCTACATTTCCGGACAGTGCATTCCAGACCCTAAGTACTACTTGATACAAAACAAAGTGCCATTTTAGTCCGTGTAGATGATAGCTTAAAATTACAAAGTGATATTGTTAGACTAGGTGAATGGGCAAAATTGTGGCAGATGAATTTCAAAGTAAGAAAATGTGAGGCTATCCAATTCAGACCAAAATGAGATGGATCAGGGTATTTTCAACTTAGTTTGAAGTTAAATACAATGGATGTCCAAAGAGATTTGGAGATTCAGGTGTATAGGTCTTTAAAATGCCACAGGCTGATGCACAAAATAATCAAGAAAGCTAATGGAATTCTGACTTTTATATCTAGAGGGCTAGAGTATAAAGAAGCAGAAGTTATGCTGCAGCTATACAAAACCTTGGTTTGACCCTTGTTTGATCAGATGGGCTAATGGCCGAGGAGTGGCAGATGTTTAATTTAGATAAATGTGAGGTGCTGCATTTGGGAAAGACAAATCAGAGCAGGACTTAGACACTTAATGGTAAAGTCCTGAGGAGTGTTGCTGAACAAAGAGACTTTGGAATGCAGGTTCATAATACCTTGAAAGTGGAATCACAGGTAGATAGGATAGTGAAGAAGGCATTTGGTATGCTTTCTCTTATTGGTCAGAACACTGCGTACAGGAGTTGGGAGGTCACGTTGTGGCTGTACAAGACATTAGTTAGGCCACTTTTGGAATACTGTATGCAATTCTGGTATCCCCCTTTACGAAGGATATTGCGAAACTTGAAAGGGTTCAGAAAAGATTTACAAGGCAGGGCAGGAGGGTTTGAGATATAGGGAGAGGCTGAATAGGCTGGAGTTGTTTTCCCTGAAGTGTTGGAGGCTGAGGGGTGAACTTATAGAGCTTTATAAAATCATGAGGAGCATGAATAGGGTAAATAGATGTGATCTTTTCCCTGGGGTGGGGGAGTACAAATCTAGAGGGCATAGATTTAGGGTGAGAGGGGAAAGATTTAAAAATGACCTAAGGTGCAAGCTTTTAACTCAAAGAGCGCTGCATCTATGGAAGGAGCTGCCAGAGGAAATAGTGGCGGTTGGTACAATTACAACATTTAAAAGGCATCTGGATGGATATGGGCCAAGTGCTGGCAAATGGGACTAGATCAGTTTAGGATATCTGGTTGGCATGACATGTTGGACATAAAGGGTCTGTTTCCTTGCTGTACAGCTCTATGACTGTATGACCCCACTTGGAGTACTGGTAGCAGATCGTTGTACCACACCTTAGAAAAGATAATTGGCATTGGAAGGAGAACAACGTAGGTTTACAAGAATGATACCTGGACATCAGGAGTTATGAGAGATTACACAATTTCTCTAGAATTGAGAAGATTAAGGAGTGATCTAATTGAAGTATTCAAGATATTAACAGGAAAAGACAAGATTGGTAAAGATAAACTATTCTCACTCATTGAGGATTCTCAGACTAGGGGGCATAGTCTTAGAGTTAGACCAGACACTCAGGAGAGATGTTACACACAAAGACTTACAACTCTCTTCCAGAAATGGCAGTTGATGCTTGTACTGTTTTTAATCTTAATTGTTTATTAATCATAGGTATTGAGGAATATGGGTGAAAGGCAGGGATATGGAGTTAGACCACAGATCAGCCTTGATCTCACCAAATGGCAGAACAATCTCAAGCAGCTAAGTGGCTTGCTCCTGTTCCTCCACATGTCATGAGGACATGGGTTTGAATCCCACTGTAGCAGATGGTGAAACTTGGCTGTTAAGTCTGGGCTAATGACAACCATGTAGCCACTGTAATGGTCATAACAAAGAAAACCCATCAGATTCCTTGCTATGTGAAAAGGCTTTTTGCCATTTACCAGCATTTGGCCCATATCCCTCTAAACACCTCCTATTCATATACCCATCCAGCTGCCTTTTCATGTTGTAATCATACCAGCTTCCACCATTTCCTCTGGCAGCTCATTCCATACACACACCACGCTCTGTGTGAAGAGGTTGACCTTTGGTCCCTTTTAACACTTTCCACTCTCACCTTAAACTTATACCCTCTAGTTTTAGACTTCTCTACCCTGGGGAAAAGACCTTGGCTATTTACCCTATCCATGCCCCTCATGATTTTATAAACTTCTATAAGATCACCCCTCAGCCTCCAACGCTCCAGGGACAAAAGTCCTAACCTCTCCCTATAACTCAGACCCTCCAATCCTGGCAACATCCTTATAAATCTTTTCTGACTCAAAGTCTCAACTCTGCTTTCTTCCCACAGATGCTGCCAGACCTGCTGAGTTTCCCCAGCAATTCCTATTGTTGTTATTCATTTTATAAATCTGAAATTTAAAACTGAAGTCTTGGAAACCATGATGTGAAAACACATCTATTTCACTGACACTATTAATGGAGAAAATCTGCCTTTTTTATCAAGTCTGGCTTTTGTGTGATTTTAGACCAACAGCAATGTCTATGACTTCCTGGAACGGCCTCGCAAACCACTCAGTTCAAAGGGAATGAGAGATGGGGCAACACTTGCTTGCCTTGCCCATGAGGCACACATCCCACAAAGGGAGAAAGAAATCTTGGAATAGCTACCACTTCCATGTGCTAACTGATGAAAGAATACCAGATGGGAATCACGCAAAGCCAGGCTAAAGGCTACTCATGTAGGAAGGTTTAAGGAGATCAAAAGAAAAAGGCCCATAAAGAATATTCAGAAGGGTTTTTAAAAGCAACGTTTACCAAGGGAATTTAAACTAAAACACAGCACATAAATGCACACAGCTTGAGGTCTGGATGCTTTGATTAAAGAAATGATTTAAATACATTTACAGTCACGTTTTGATTGTCACCGAAATATTTCCAGTGTTAACTGATTTAGGAGACAGCAACTCATTCCTTTCCCTGTCCTCCCTCATCCAATACTTAAACAGGGAAGTGATATTGACAACTCCAGACAGATCAGACTGTCTTTTTTATCTCGGAAACCAATGGGTCTGGTTTCTACGGAACAAATAAAAATCAAGCTCATTACAAACAAAACCTAATAAAACAAAGATGTGACACACGGCTTAAATGGTATAATCGTGTTCTTCAAAAATAAGTCATGCACATATGTACACAGGGCTGGGTTTTGTGATCTTTTGGCTAAGTGTGAGTTATATTAAGATTTTTGGAGGGTTTTTTGCCTTGTGGCCCAGTGAGATGTCTCACCAGTATCTTAGAAAATGCAATGTGCCTCATGGCAGTATTTTAACAAGGTGAAGATAGACTGACCAGGGACAAATTACTGTCTGTGGAATTAGCTGCTGCTTTTCTGTCTGGGCACTTTTAGCACAGATAATAGTTACTTCTATCAATTAGTGGGCCATAATTATCTCCTCAGCAACACAAGCTTTTATACCTCCATCCCTAACCAAATGCATCAGAACAGTAGCAGTTTTAAGTGAACGGCTTGTCACTAAAAAAGTTATAGCCACATAATGTAATTTCTGTAAGGCTCTGTGATACAGTGGTAATGTCACTTGGTAAAGTAATCCAGAAGCCCAGACTATTACTCTGGGGCCATGGGTTCAAATCCCACCACAGTAGTTGGTGGAATTTAAATTCAATTAACAGAACCTGGAATTAAAACCTAGTCAAGTGGTGACAATGAAACCAATGCTGAATGTCTTGAGAACTCATTCAGTTCACTAAAACCTTATTCAGTCTGTGATTTCAGACCCACAGCAATGCAGTTAACTCTTAACTGCCCTCTGGGGGCAATAATGGATGGGCAATAAGTACTGACTTGACCAGCAATGTCCAAATCCCATTAAACAACTGTAAATTAACCATTTAATCTGAACTGCCAAGAGCCATTTTCTCCAGAACAATCCAAATCCGGAAGCCTCCACTTCATTACAAACTATCTCATAACAGCTCGCGATGAATTAGATCCTTTTGTAAATCAAAGAAACTTTTACATAGAAACTTGTGAACCATAGAAACTTTTAATCCACCATTTATTTTTATGGATAGAATCAGATGAACAGAATAAGATCTTTGTATCATCTCCATAATAGAATCCTTACAGTGTGGAAGCAGGGCATTTGGCCCATCAAGTCCACACTGACCCTCTGAATAGCATTCCACCCAGACTTACCCCATTCTTGTAACCCTGAATTTCCCATGGTCAATCCACCAGCCTGACACATCCCTGAACACCATGAGGAATTTAGCACAGCCAATCCACCTAACCTGCACACCTTTGGACTGTGGCAGGAAACCGGAGCACCCGGAGGAAACCCATGCTGACACAGGGAGGATATGCAAATTCCACACAGACTATTGCCTGAGGGTGAGAGGATGGATGGGACTTTTAACAGCCCAATCGAAACCTGTCTGCCAGTGCAACACTCCCTCACAGTGCTGAACATCAAAATATAAGATCATAAGGCACAGAGGTTGGCTGTTCAGCTCCTCCACTATTCAATACGATTGCGGCTGACCTGAAGAAAGAAAAGTACTGTGGATGACAGAAGCGTGAATCAGACACGGAGAATGTTGGAGAAACTCTGAGTTAACATTAAAGGTTCAGTATGACTTCTTCAGAACAGCTGATCTGATTGTGGCTGTTGCAAAAATAGCACTATTTAGCTGCATTTGACAAATGCATTTCAGTTAAGCCCCTAAAATAAAAAGCCTTGTGCCATCTCGCTATCAATATCCACTTGACCTAAAATGACAGCTGGATATAAATCTAGCTCAGTCAAGCGTGATCTTTACAAGGTAGAAAATTGGGAAGCTAATGGGAAATTTGTTTCTTTGGGGCTTTGACTGGAAGAACTTTATCATTCACACAAGGGAGAAAGACAGATGAGGAATATTAAGGAAGAAATGCGATCAAGCCACTCTTGTCTCCAGCTCAGGGTTTGTTTATTTCTGATCAACTAAGTTGACAATTGCTGGCCAGATTAATTAGAATAGGCTGGTTGAGCTAGCTGTCATTTTGCAGCTTACTAACACAAACATGCTCAGAAGATGTTTTCCAAGTTGTCGATCTCAAGGAAATAAACCTCAGCTCAAATCTTATGGGAACAACAGGAGACTCAGTCATCAGCTAGTTTCTGCCACTTTAAGGGAAAACTCATGGCAACTATGCCAGTCAGACAGAAACTTGAGTGGACAGGGCTCACGGGGCAAGGGTGTGGGGAAGGAACACCAATGCAAGTCCTCAGCAGGGATCCCACCGTCCTTACAATGCTGATGACAGGTCACTCAAACAGACACTGGGTGCCTTCGAACGATGGACCCCACTCCCCCATTCACTCCCTCCACAGAAGCCCAAAAATAACCCAACAGAGCTTCATCATCATGCTCTCCACATGGCGAGATCCCACTCTCCATTGGGTTAATACCAGGGGTAAGCAAGGGCATGTTTCTTACATGAGCACTACTTGACCATCCATGTGTCTTTCCCCAAAGGACCACCGCACTCGCAAATTGTGAGGAGAGAAGATTCTGGACCTCAGACACAGAGAGTTAAAAAATGTTTCACATCCAACTTCAAATGTACATTTCGCAGCACCATTCCATTCACATTGCCAAGAGATGGTTGATGAGAAGGAAACAATGAGTTGTTCCAACAGACTTTCATCTCACAAGAGGAATTTCAATTTGTAAGTTAAAGAACTTGCAAGCTTTCATTTCACTCACAGTCTGGTCTATTTTCAGCATCTTTGCACACAAGGTGACTCAGACCCATTTCAATACTGCAGGTAATCAGTACACTTTCCTCAGACCTATAGATCACATCTTGCTGAGTTAAATCAATGAGCAACGATCCAAGTTATTAACACCATTTCTATCAAACATACAGGTTGTGGCCTCATCGTGGAAAGACCATTTTCCTCAGTCTATTTATTTTCTCCAGTAGTGGGAACTATGAAATGAGCACTTTCTTTTCAAAATAAGTTCACGGAATGTGAGCACTGGAAGTAGTGCCTGTATTTATTTCCCATTCCCATTGCCCTACAGAAGATAGAGCTGGTAGTGACCTGTCCTCAATTATAATCTTAAACAAAGAGATTCTGTATTCTCATCTTAGCTTAAACATGCACTTATTTTTCATAAAACTTAGCAGGCCATTTGGCCCTTTGATCCTGCTTCACCATTCGATGAGATCACTGTTGATCCAGATGTATTCTCAACTCCACTTGCCCCCTGCAGAGTCCCTCAAGTCCCTTGTCTATGAAAAATGAGCTGCCCATAATGTTGCTTTAAATTCAGCATTGAGATTTTTAGCTGGGTGTTTCTCCAAATGAAATTATCTTCCCGCCAGCAAAGAACATCAGGGCTGCCATACAATACATCTTTTCACCTCAACATGAATACATTTCAAGAATACACTGCCTGGCCAGCAATTAATCCCACCGCTGCTGTTGTTCTTGCCATGTGTAATGCAACTCCAGCCAGGTAATAGGTCCAAAGGACACAGAGAGAGAATGTGAGATTGTGGTGGGTAAAATGGGGGCCATACATGCAGCAGGAGAGACCCCTAGACAACCATCCTTCAGAAACCAACACGGAAGTAGCCAACACACTCATACTCACACTCTCCCTCTCCCTCACTTGCACGTACACACACATATAAGTCAATGGGGTGAATTTGCATTTGCAGAATTGTATTTGCAGATACATTCTAGTTTGCTCAATCTGTCAATGCCCTTTTATAACATTCTGCTCTCATCTATACAACCTATTAGTTTTCAAAATATTATTTTCAAATTCCTGTGAAGTACATAGGGAAGCTCTAAACTAGGAAACAATATATTTCTGCATGTTGTTACCATACAATAGAGATATAATGAGAAGCATACAATCTGCAGGCAGTCAGTGCAGACATATAACATTTTGCAAATTCCTACTTTGCAAATAGAACCAGTCTGACTCAAGATTGGAATACAGGCAGACTCTAACCTCACACCTTTAATGCATTGTCTGAGCTGAGATGTCACCTTTCTTTTAATAAAACCTTATGTTATCTCGGGGATGTGACTTGAAAGAAGTTCTGAGATTTACATATTAGTGAATGGAAACCTGCAACCTATTCTAAAAGATGAAAATCTCAACAGCAATCTAGGTTTGTTCAATATATTGTACCAGTTGCATGACACTATGATCTTGTGCTATAAATGTTGTGTCTTATGATCCTGTCCCACTAGCCTCCTGATGAAGGAGCAGCACTCCGAAAGCTAGTGCTTCCAAATAAGACTATTGGACTATAACCTGATGCTGTGTGATTTTTAACCCTGTCCACCCCAATCCAAGACTGGAGCATCCTCATCAACACTGAAGTACTTTGCCCATAAGTGTGGACCTATCCACTAGCTGTTCATGGACAGGAGAAAACACAAGCAGAAAGAATATGCGAACATTAAAATTAGGAATTAAACTGTTAAAGGGTGGAGGGCTTGCAAGAATCTCTCTCCAGTACTAGGCATGTGACACTATATTAAAGGGCATCTTGAGGGTGTGGGACATAGTATGGAGAGGAATTGGAGGAGGGTTCCTGTTCCATGGAAGAACTGGAGAAGAATGTCCTGTGATTTGAATGTTAAGAGGTTGACTGTCAGTCATTAGTCTGTACCCCAACTCCATTTGTCAATTTTAATCCATGCTCCAACATCTGTATCTAACTAGAATCAGGTCATTCAAGTTCCAACATCCACAGTCTTTTTCTCACTCCATTGTGTGAAAAAGGTGCTCCCTAATTTCACTTGGCTTGAATGGCCTCTACATTAACATCATGCCCCTTCCTCCAGGTCTTTTGTACCACTGAAATATAACCTACATGTAGTGATTTGTGTACCTGAACAATCAAATCCCTTTTGCTACCCCTGTTTTTAGTTTCTCCCCGTTAAAAAAAATTCCAAATTTGTCATTCTCAGTTCCAGAATAGATTAGCTCAAATGCTCCCAGATGGAATTCCATCTGACATTGGCCTGCCCAGTCAATCTGTCAATGCCCTTTTGTAACATTCTGCTCTCATCTAGACAACCTATTAGTTTTCAAAATATTATTTTCAAACTCCTGTGAAGTACATAGGGAAGTTCTAAACTAAGAAACAATATATTTCTGCAAGTTGTTAACGTGCAATAGAGATATAATTAGAAGCACACAGACACAAACATATACACTGGCACACAAAACACACCATGGTATCTACATAAGAACATTCGAACTAGGAGCAGGAGTAGGCCATCTGGCCCCTCAAGCCTGCTCTGCTATTCAATAAGATCAAGGCTGATCTTTTCATTGACTCAACTCCACTTACTCGCCTGCTCACTATAACCCGTAATCCCTTTACTGTTCAAAAATCTATTTGTCATTACCTTAAAAATATTAAATGAGGTAGCCTCAACTACTGGGCAGGGAATCACACAGATTCTCAATTCTCTGAGTGAAGACGTTCCTCCTCAACTCAGTGCTAAATCTGCTTCCCCTTATTGTGAGGCTCTGCCTCCTAGTTCTAGTTTCACCCTCCTGTGGAAACATCCTCCTGCTTCTACCTTATCTATTCCTTTCATAGTTTATATGTTTCTAGAAGATATCCCGCTCCATTTTTTAAATTCAACTGAATATATTCCCAGTCTACTAAAATAATGAGAGGTATAGATAGAGTTAATGATAGTCGTTTTTCCCAAGAATAGAGGATTTCAAGACTCGGGGGCACATTTTTAAGATGAGAGGAGAGAGAGAGATATAAAAAAAAGGGCAAATGTTTTACTCAGACAATGGTTTGCGCGTGGAATGAATTTCTTGGAGAAGTGGTGGATGGAGGTACTATCACAACATTTAAGATACATTTGGATCAGTACATGAATAGGGAGGGTTTAGAGGGATATCTACCAAAAGCAGGCAGGTGGGACTAGTTTGCGATTATGTTCGGTATGGACTGGTTGGACCAAAAAGTCTGTTTCCATGCTGTATGACTCCATGACTCTATAAGCCAACCCTCTCAATTCTGGAATCAACCTAGTGAACTTCCTCTGCAGCCCCTGCAGAGCCAGTACATCCAAAACTGTACATACTACTCCAGGTGTAGAGTTATATAGCTGCAGCATAACCTTCCTCTGCTTGTAACTGACTGAGTGTAGTAGACAAAAATCTGAACAATGCCAAAGTTGCTGACCATCGAACAGAAAGATAGAAATTTATGAGGCAGGGTTTCTCCTTTGGTTCTCTAACAGTCTGAGCTCCAACTTGTGGCTCAGAGATAGGTTCAATTTTCTACCCAGCGTTTGTGCTTCCTGCAAATAGTTAGTGATTGTCCAATCAGGGCTATTTAACAGACTGATATCGATAAATTGAATTAGGCGGCAAAAGACATTTAGAGATTCACAAGAGTCTTATTAAAATCTAATCATAAATCTGCAGTTTAGCAAAACAACGGTTTCCACCATTCCCTTTTGGACCCTTTCCCTGAAAGAAGACAACATCCCACAGGGGAACAACCCAGTTATTTTTTTCTATTTTAATAACCCACCACCAAGTCACACAATTATAAATTACTACAAATACTGCCCACAAGTGTAACAATAATAGAACATGACAAGGGAGGGAGCTACATCAAAATGGAGTCAGTGGGAGAAATAAGCTAGCTTAGCCCCTTCAGTGTCCCCGCGGTCTGAAAGCTATAAAGTTAGTGGGAGTCCTCTCTCTGAGGACCCTTAAATATGAACGTAGTTGCAGAGGCTTAGTCAAGAATTACAAACCCCTCTACATAGCCCCTGAACCTGCTGATGACTACTTTAGCCAGGCCCAAATGTAGGCCAAGATCTCAGCCATTTTAAAAAATATTTTGAACGCACCACCGAATAAACTGATCAGTCAATAACCAAACTGCAGGCACTGCCCACCAGGGGCAATATTGCAGTAACAAAGGCAAAAAGGTGAAGAGACAACAGTGGCAACTAAATCAAAATAATGTTGGAGGAGGTGATATTGCACACCAGCCCCCGAGGTGCCCATCTCTCTGTGATAGCTTCAGGGTAGTGGTGGACATGTTTTCTCTCTCTAAGGATACCTGGGTTCAAATGTAGCCATGGAAGAGGGGCCTGGCTGACAGGCAGTATGAACCTCGCCCACGACCTCCATAGCCCCTTCACCCAGGCCCAGGAGAAGGTTAAGAACACAAGCCATATACTTAACGGTAAGGTCCTGGGGAATGTTGCTGAACAAAGAGATACGGGAGTGCAGGTTCATAGCTCCTTGAAAGTAGAGTTGCAGGTAGATAGGATAGTGAAGAAGGCATTTGGTATGCTTTCCCTTATTGGTCAGAGTATTGAGTATAGGAGTTGGAAGGTCATGTTGTAGCTGTATAGAACGTTGATTAGGCCACTTTTGGAATATTGCATGCAATTCTCGTCTCCCTCCTAGTGGAAGAATGTAGTGAAACTTGCAATGGTTCAGAAAAGCTTTTCAAGGATGTTGCCAGGTTTGGAGGAGTTGAGCTACAGGGACAGGCTGAATAGACTGATGCTGTCTTCCCTGGAGCGTTGTAGGGTGAGAGGTAACTTTATAAAGGTTTATAAAGATCATGAAGAACATGAATAGGATAAACAGACAAGGTCTTTTCCCTGGGGTGGGGAGTCCAGAACTAGAGGGCATCGGTTCAGGGTGAGAGGGAAAAGATATAAAAGGGACTTAAGGGGCAACGTTTTCACAGAGAGGGTGATACGTGTATGGAATGAGCTGCCAGAGAAGTAATGGAGGCTGGTACTATTACAACATTTAAAAGGCATCTGGATGGATTTATGATTAGGAAGAGTTTAGAGGGATATGGACCAAGTGCTGGCAAATGGGGCTAGATTAGGTTAGGATATCTAGTTGGCTTGGACAAATTGGACCAAAGGGTCTGTTTCCATGCTGTACATCTCTGTGACTGTGTGACTCTTAAATACAATGTGTGAAGAGCATCTCATGCTCTCATGCTGTTCTCATTGGAGAAGAGAAGATTTAGGGGAGATTTGATAGAGGTGTATAAGATGATTAGGGGTTTAGATAGGGTTGACACTGAGAACCTTTTACCGCTAATGGAGTCAGGTGTTACTAGGGGACACAGCTTTAAATTAAGGGGTGGTAGGTATAGGACAGATGTTAGGGGTAGATTCTTTACACAGTGGGTTGTGAGTTCATGGAATGCCCTGCCAGTAGCAGTGGTGAACTCTCCCTCTTTATGGTCATTTAAGCGGGCATTGGATAGGCATTTGGAAGTTATTGGGCTAGTGTAGGTTAGGTAGGATTCGGTCGGCGCAACATTGAGGGCCGAAGGGCCTGTACTGCGCTGTATCTTTCTATGTTCTATGTTCTATGTTCATTTGACACTGGAGCTTGTCTGATTTACCCTTAAAGGGACCTACACCTTTAACACTAATGATGATGACTTCTCTTTCAAATCTTTGATAGCTACATCATTCCCCACTCCTACCCAGCGCCAACCCTAGCACCCCACCCCCACTCCCCCACATACAAATTGTGGAGGATTCCAAAAGCCCTCTTTACACCTAAATGGGACTCGCTTGGTGAACTGAAGGTAGAAAAACACAAGCCTGCATCCTGTAGTTTTGATAAAAAATACACAAAAATAATCTATTTGGGGAATGGAAACAAAAATGAGTTGTCATATGACGCAACTGTAACATTAAAATGCTCTGCTGTCAAACACAGCAGTTTCACTGTGCCAGAAGCATTTAGTTTGCTGAGATTTAAAAATAAAATGTTTGATCTGTCAATTACTCTGCAACAAAGCACGGATTTGAACAGCGATGTAAATGCACCATCTGGTAGTCAGACTAACCTAGCAGCAAGCCTGTTTACTAATTTATCACTGAAGAGAGGCAATGTTTTGCCTTCGGCTTTCACACTGCCCTTTCACTCTAGTTAAGCAGGAAAGTTGTGTTCAAACTGGAAGAGGCAGTAGTCAGATCACACTGGGATACAGTAAACTGTTCTGAGTTCCTTGTCTAAGGCAAGATATACTGGCATTGGAGGCAGTCCAGAGAATTTTCACTAGACATATACTGGGGCTGCTTTACAGGAAGAGGTCCAGTCGATTGGGTCTGCAATCTTAATGAAACATAGGTTAGGTAGGCTTCGGTCGGCGCAACATCGAGGGCCGAAGGGCCTGTACTGCGCTGTATTTTTCTATGTTCTATGTTCTATACAAGGTTCTTCTGAGGCTTGACAGGATAGATGTGGAGAGGTTGTTTCCACTTGGAGAGTCTAAGATTATCAGGTATAACCTCAGAGTAAAGGGTTGTACATTTAAGACACGATGAGGAATCAAACTGAACTCTATTCTGAAGAAGAGTGATATCAGACTCAGAGCATTAACTCTGTTTCCCTCTCTCTACAAATGCTGCCAGTGCTGCTGAATTTCTCCAGCACTTTGTGTTTATTTCAGATTTCCAGCATCCTCATTTTGTTTTTATATAAAGTCGGGAACACAGTGTCTATCACAGGAAAATAGATTTTGGAAATTTGATTCATGTCCATTTGAATAGAATTCACTAACTGTTGCCAGCAACAATGTAATAACTGAGTGATCACACCTCGAGGAAACGATTAGGTTCATAAATCCATGGGATTTTGAAACATAGTTTATGAAATAAACACATCCAGAAATCATGAGACTGTGTGAAAATAATATCAAGGGCTTTTATGAACTTGTTAGCATTAAGTGGGAAATAAGGAAAGTTATTTTCTCAAGTTCAATGTTTGTTTAGTTTACAATCTGAAAGAACCATGGGAACAAGACGATCTGGATATGTACCTGAAGACGATTAATTTACAGGACTATGGGTAAAGATTTGGGGCATGGGACTGCATTAGACAGCTTTCAAAGAGCCAGCATGAGGGTCTGTGCACTGCAGTTCAGAATCTAGGCCAAGGAAGTCCCAGATGGTTGGACAGGAAATGTGCAAATACATTTTGTATAAGTGATCACAATCAGCTATGTTCTCTTTCAATGCATCTTGATAGCACTGCCCTGGCTGCAATCAAATGAAATGCTCCATTCAATGTTCCTCAGTGAATAAACAGCGCTAGGCTGCTATGTAACTAACTTTTCACCAGCAAATCTGATTTTTACAAACTGATATCAGGTACAGGCAGTCCCCAGGGTGCAAACAAGTTCTGTTCCAGAGTCTGTTCACAATCAGTTTTGGATCCATGTCGGAACACAAGGCAGGATCAAGTAAAGCAGACATTCATCAGTACGGAAAATGCTCTTATGTCAGATCTTTAAAATTACATCCATGTATGGGATTCATAAGTATGATCATTCGGAAAGCAAACATTGATAAACCAGGGACGCCCTGCACAAACCATGACTGGCTTTTCATTTAGCTATTGTGAAACACCAACAAACTTCCTTCTTTTGACAATCTCAAATATCCTGATACTCCCATCAAAATGACATCCAGCTGAGCACGTTGTCAGAACACAATGTCCTTGCCACTCCTGTTGCTGACTTAGAGAAGCAGGTTTCAGGATGTTGCACCTCTCCGACTCTTTCTGCAAAGAATTTTGCACTTTCATTGCAAGGTGGACAAAACCTTCATGTTGAGAAACTTTCTGCAGTCCTCATTTTTGCCAAGTTGTATCTACTGCCAATCCAAAGAAGCAATTAATAGAAATACTAATATTCTTAAGGGCCTTGACATGGTAAATACTGAGAAAGGTTTTGTTAATTGTACTCTAATGATATTGTTAAGAATCGAGGCACCGTGGGCGGCACGGTGGCACAGTGGTTAGCACTGCTGCCTCATAGCGCCAGAGACCAGGTTTCAATTCCCGACTCAGGCAACTGACTGTGTGGAGTTTGCACATTCTCCCCATGTCTGCGTGGGTTTCCTCCGGGTGCTCCGGTTTCCTCCCACAGTCCAAAAATGTGCAGGTTAGGTGAATTGGCCAAGCTAAATTGCCCGTAGTGTTAGGTAAAGGGGTAAATGTAGGGGTATGGGTGGGTTGCGCTTCGGCGGGTCGGTGTGGACTTGTTGGGCCGAAGGGCCTGTTTCCACACTGTAAGTAATCTAATCTAATATATAATTCAGTACCTAGAGCACATATGAAAAGAGTTTGCTGAGAGACTTAGTTGGTGGGAAGGAATGCTGCATTGTGTAAATAAACTATTATGAGGCAGAGTATTAGTCTCTAGCTTCAACTGGCTTGAGATTGAATGAACAATGTTTTCCATTGTTTGGGAAATCTCGAATACAGTGATTCAGTCACAAAATGAGGGCTCATCTGTTTAGGATTGAAGTGAAGGAAACTTCACTCTGAGGGTTCTGAGTTTTTAGAATTGTGTACACGGAAATCTGGAGATGCTCAAAGATTGAGAATGTAACAAGAAAGGACAAAAGATGTGTATGAAGGGAATTCATAGTTATAGGGATAGCATGAAAAGATAAGAGCAGAAGCAGAAAAATCAACCAGGATCTTGCTGATTAAAGGAACAGACATGAAGGGCCAAATGGCCTAATCTAGATCCTCCAAGTGAATGAAGAGAGATTGGATCAACTGACCTTGTATTCCCAGGAATATAGAAGAATGAGACAGTATCTCATTGTAAATTTGCCCATCCAGGACAGATGGGATGAAGGGATAATGTTTCCTCTAGCCAGGTTCCACAGCAAAGAGCCACAGTCTTAGGATATTGTGTAGGACATTTTGCCCTTGCTTTTTAAAATAAGACTCTGTCATAATCAAACTCAAGAATGAAGAAAGACAATTATTCAAAAGTCTAGACTTGGCTGTATCAAGCTTCATTCCACCTCCTCTAACAGTGAAACAGCTCACAATGCTCTTTAGCAGAAGTTCTGTGCCTCGGTTGATTTATGGCAGGTAACACTTCTGACTATCTCCAACAGGAGAAAGTCGCATCATTTCACCCTGAATTCCAATGGCAACACTCCCACTTCATTCACCACCACCAACAGATCAGAGCTCAACATTGGACCAGAAGTTTAATTAGTTCAGTTCTTTACTTGCGAAGAAAGGAATATGCAACAGATCAGCATATGCACTACTGACTACAGGGAGCAGAATCAAGCAATGGGTAGTGACTGCCAAAAACAGGCAGAAAGTCTTCATCCCCTCACACAGACAGATTGTGAAAAATTGCGCATTTGGCATCTACATAGTGAATACAAGAAAAACAATCAAAGGTCAGTACAAATCTGTCTTAAAGTTACTTGGGAGGAAATTGTGTTTCTTTTTTAAATTCTTAAGATTCAGGCATTGTTAGCATGGTTAGCATTTAGTACCCACCAAAAAGTGTCTGAATGTTTCAAAAGGTCAATCTCATGACAGAGTTCCTTTCATAAAGGAGATTAGTGAAACAGATGGGTTTTAAAGCATTCGGAGGTTACATAACAACCATTACTGTTACTAATTTCTGATTAAATTTCAGATTTATTTCACAGAATCCCTACAGTGTGGAAACAGACCCTTCAGCCCCACAAGTCCACACTGACCCTCTGAAGAGTAATCCACCCAGACCCATTCCACATTTACCCCTGTCTAATGCCCCTAACCTACAGATCCCTGAACACTACAGGCAATTTAGCCTGGCCAATCCACCCTAACCTGCACATCTTTGGACTGTGGGAGGAAACCAGAGCAACTGGAGGAAACCTATACAGACACAGAAAGAATGTGCAAACTCCACACAAACAGTCACTCCAGGCAGCAATTGAACCCAGGTCCCTGGCGCTGTAAGGCTGCAGTGCTACCTTTGGTTTACCAAATCAAATTTAAATTGTTCAGTTTCTAGGCCAGGATTTGAACTCCTGTCTCCAGTACATTAGTCTAGACCTCTGAAGTACTAATCTAGCAGCATAGCCCATATGCTACTGTACCCTTAAATCTCAAACAAATCCTTTCCAACTTGGACTTATTCATTTGCTGAGAGCTCCTTCAATTCATTAAACATTTTTCCATGTAAGTGTGTTGATTTCAAGTAAGTCACCTTTGAAATAAATAGAAAGCAAAGCACGTCATTCGGTGGTTCATCTTAATAGGTTCCAGTAGAAGAAAACGCACTGTGGGGTCCCCCTAACCTGACATTTACAGAGAAGTCGCCAAGTCATGAGCTTTCCTTCTGGGACAGATGATGGTCCTCAAACAGCCATTGTCATGGCTAGTTATTGGTTTGTTTAGTATCCACAATCAACTTATGAAGAATGAATCCCATTAAAATGCCTCAATACAGTTTGTGAACCCAGCAGGATGTATTGTATGTGGAATATTTATTTGAGCAATATGGCTTTCTTTAAAGAAAGAACAGCAGAAATGCAGTTCCTCACTGCAGGAGCTTTATAGAGAGTGCAAACAGATAATTGTTAATTCAATAGCACAGCTCTGTTGCTTCCTGTGTGCCTGTGGACATGAATTCCGGCCACTCAATGGCTTTGCAATCAATAAATTATTGGCCGGTTGCTCAAGGAGAATTCAAGATCATGAATGCACAAAAGTGTTTTCAAACATGTTTTTAAGTTACCAATCAGGAACAGGTAGTTTGACTTATTTACCCCTATCTGAGCCAAGAGATGTCTTTGTCAACTGCCGGCCCCAACAATTTCTGCATTTTTGGCTCTTTTTACAAAATAAAATGCAACTCTTGGAGTAAATGGGTGAACGTTTGGCCTCCTTACCTGAGGAAGGATGTTCTGGTTATGGAGGGAGGGCAAAAAATGTTTACCTGGGATGGCAGGACTGATGTATGAACTGGATTGGTTAGAACTAAACTCTCTGGAGTTTAGAAGAATGAGGGGGGAGTCTCATAGAAACCCATAAAAGTCCTAAAGGACTCGACACAGGAAGGATGTTTCTGATGACTGGAGAGTCCAGAACCAGGGGTCACTGTCTAAGGATACAAGATGGGCAACTGAGATAAGGAGACATTTCTTCACTCAGAAAGCCTGTGCAATTCTCTGCCACAGGAAGTGGTTGAAGCCAAAATATTGAAAGTTTACAAGAAGTTCGATATAGTCCTTTGGGCTAATGGACTCGAAGGGTATGGAAGAAAGCAGGATCAGTGTGTTGAAGTGGACGATGAACCATGATCAAATTGAATGGTGGAGCAGGATTGAAGGGCCAAATGGCCTTTTCCTGCTCCTTTTTCTAAACAGAAGCAAAGAATGAGAAAGCCTTTCCTCCCCTTTGGGCAGAACCCAATGTCAGGACTGAATGATAAATCCTGGCCCCATGCTTGGCGAGGGGGGCGTCAGCTGATACCCCCTGCAAACCCCCAACCCCACTAAGCCCCCATGCTCATTGTGCTCTGGTGAGAGAGGTTCCAGTAATCCTGCCCAGTCAGAGGAACAGCAGATCTGATGGACCTGCAGCACTACCAGGTGAGATAGGCACTGAAGGAACAGTTCCCAGGGCACCTCAACTGGAAGATCTGCTAACGGTGGAAACTAAAATGAGAGATTTTGGAGGAACCTAAGAGGCCGGGGACAGTGAATCAGAGAAGAAATTCTGTCGGGGCAGCCTTGGGGGCAGCAGAGTGGCCTTTTCTGTCCCCTGGCCTCACTTAGGCACTTGGAGTCTCTGGGATCCACTTCCCTACCAACAGGCCACCTTCATGTATACAAAGCAGGAAGGGGGTGGAGGTGCACTCGACTGGCAGTTAAAATCACAGCTAAATGGGGCTTTAAGAATTCAAATTGCTTGTTCGCCAACATTTAGCAGGGATCCAAACTGCTCCCCAGGCTGTTGCAGGAGCAGACACAATTCAGCCTACTACTGGACAGTTAATCTCAATCACCATTCTTGAAAAATAATACATATACTCCTCTTCGTGCAAGCTAGTTTTGCCGCAGTGCAGAAGAACTGAAAATAAGAAAAATAACAAATTAACTCTCAACCAATTGAGCAGGCTATTGTCAGCTTTTTTATTTCTGGGACATTAGCTCTATCAAATCCATTAACTCTTCTCTGTGACATCTACTAGAGTCCAAGTTAAAAGGACCTTTTAGTGCACATGCTAGCCCACAGCATAAAGCAAGAAGATTAGTAGTATAAATAACAAAAGACTCCACTATTCAATAAGATTATGACTGAGCCATTAGTGTTTTGAATTCGACATTCCCTATCTATCCTCAAAAATCTTTGATTGCTGGGCCTAACAAGAATCTAATCAACACCATTTTCACTGACCTCGTTTCCACCATCTTCTGAGGTACAGAGTTCTACAGTTAGATAACCTTCAGAAAAGAATTCACCTCTTCTCTGTCCTAACAGCAAGACCCTTAATATTTAAAGAATGGCCCCAGTCCTGGGCTCACCCACAAGAAGAAACATCCTTTCCATCTCTACCTTAACACCATCCAAGATCTTAGACATTTCAATCACGTCACCTCTCTTCTAAGGTCTTGTACAAACAACCCCAGTCTGTCCAAACTTTCCATATGAGATAGTCCAGTCTTTCTGGTAAACACTCCCAATATTTTTACATGCTTCCCTAAGTAAGGAAGTCAATTCTGCACACAGAGTGTTTGTGATGTGATCTTAACAATGTCCTGTATAACTGGAGCATAGCACCCTTAATTGTATATTCAACCTCTCTCATTATAAAAGATAATATCCAAGTAGCCTTCTAGATATTGTGCTGTGCCTGCATACTAAACTTTTGTGAGTCATGCACTGGAACACCTAAATCTTACTGCACCTCAGAATTCTGCAGTCATTCTCCACAATATACTGCTTCGTTACTCCTCCTGCCAAAATGAACTGGACATTTCCTGCATTATATTCCTTCAGCAGAATTTTGCCCACTCACTCAACCTAACTGTATCTGTTGGCATCCTCTTTATGTCCTCTACACAATATGTTTACCCACCTGTCTTGGTGCCATTTGCAAATTTGTCTTTGCTCTCCTCCTCTCAGTCACTTCCTGAGATATCCTTTGATTCCCAGAGAGATCAGAGAATTTGTCTATCTCAGTGTTTGATATATCCAACATTGAAGCATTCACAACTCTCTGGGGTAGAGTAGTCTGAAGATTCACACCCTATGCAGCGAAGTAATTCCTCCTCATTTCAGTCCTCTAAATGATTGGCCCCTAATGTGCCCGTGTTTTAGATTCACTGATCACAAGAAACAACCTTTCAGCTTTCCCTCTTGTCATGACCTTTCAGAATCTAGTATCTTTCAAAAGAAGCTTAGACTACGTCTTCCGATGTGACACAACCCCTATTTCTGATCCTGTTTGAACTAAAATCAGATATACTTAGTTTTGAAGATGTTCTCCATGTGAACATCTAGTTTAGAAATCTTCACGGCTGAAGCAGTCTTGCCCTGGCTAAGAATCCTCGAGAACTCCAGCAGCAGAGTGGATCAATGTTGAAACCACACTCTTTTTAATCAACACTAACTGCCATATTATGACAGAAAGAAGTCTTGAATAAGGGGGTAGGGTGCTGGGGTGGGAGGGAGTGAGATGGGTGACATTGTATGGTGCCACTTTGGTGAGGGGGTAGTTTGGCAAGTGGATGTCCACATGGTGGGAGGGGTCAGAGATCCAGCAGAGGGCAGAGGTGTGGGTGACAGGTGTTGGGCTGCAAAGGGTTAGGGTTGTGGATATGTGGTGTTGGGTGTCCTGGAGTGGCTCCCGAATGGGACTTAAGGGAACTGTGCCATTGGTAAGTCAGGTCAAAGTTCAAGTGAATGGTTACCCAGGAGTTAGAGTAGATTTTAATCACCGTTTTCTGGGGTAACGATTAAGCTAGGTCAGTTGAAACCGCCCACAGTCTCAGATGCTTACTCAGAGTGAGATGGTTTTTTGAAGGTGCCAGATATTTGCCCATCTTTTGTTCCAAATGCCCGGGCATTTCCTGGGATTCAGCTGCATTAGAATTTCCACATGGTCCTGACACAAACTTCCATCTCAGCTACCACAATGCCCATCTTCCTATTGGACCATCTGGGCCCTGGTCATCACAAACAGTAATCAGCAATTCCAGTTTAGTGGGATGATAGTTGTTGTGGAATTGGCATTGAATCTTCCACTTGGGATGCATTCAGCCTGTTAAACATGTACCAACTGTTTGGAAGAGCTGCTCAGTGTAGTCACTCTATACATCAAGTGTAATGGGACCTCCAGCAGCAGGTGGTGACAGTGAGGGAGAGCACTGGCCAGGGCAGATGCAACAGTCAGATGGAGGAGTGGGTATCATTTTGGGGAGTGAGGCCTCATTGAGCAAAGATCCAACAAACAAAGGATTTCTTCAACCAGATAGAAACCAAAGGTTGCATTCCAAGAGCCTTCCTTTGAAACCTTAATTTTCCTTCATGACCTGATGTCAGTAGAATAAAGAATCCTTTGGGCTGTCTATGTGGTCAAATCTCATGTTACACAGGTAAATGAACATTTTTCCTCTTGACCACACTATACCTTGGTCCTAAAGGTCCTAATGTTGAAATAATTGGAAATTATTTTGCCGAGTCATCCTGGGAGAATTTAATGCAAGTTGTATCAGACCTTGTAGTTACCTAGTCACAATGTGCTTTTAGTCCCAGACATTGCAAAGACATATCTACAACATGGACTTTAAGAGAAAGGCCTCAAACTTGTTGCCAAATGAAAGAGTAATCACAACCTGACAACTGCAGAGTTTGTTAATGAGCTTATAAAACTCTAAAAAATATCCAACTGACTTATTCTTATTTCGAGTGCAGCAGCTATATTATCCACCATCTCATTTCCCAAAGATTATGGATGTTGCCCTCCTATTATCCAATGTATATGGTGGCTTCTGCCTGGATTAATCAGTAGGGATTAATTTTGATGAAAATGTGAAGAATTTGTGCAGCAAAAGGGTACCAGTCACCAACGTTCACTCGTAGAGACAACAAAGCAATTTAAGCAATGACATCAATGACTTCACTTAGAGTGTGGCTGTTGTAAAACATGATGGACAAACTAAAGGGATGTGTCCCGAGAACAGGGGAGCTTAATCAATCAAACTATTGCAATGATTTTTTTGACACTGCTTTCTTCAAATGGAAGCTTACAGAGGAAATTCAGTTAAGACAGCCATAGCATCAAAGATGGGTAGAACACAAAGCAGAGTACAATCTAATTTCAAATATTTATGTCCTACCATATAATTTTGTGAAAATAAATATATTCCCTAATACCATTTGCCTTTCTAACTATTGCTTTAAATTAGTATTTGTAGACAGAATCAGCACTGTATTGTTATAAGGTTCTGTGATCAAGTGGTTGGGCAAGACTTTTCTTCATTACTTTCTGTTTACACTCTATGTCCTCTCACATTTTGACGCTGTTTCTAACATCACGATTCCCTCTCAATTCCACGCAGAGCCACCCTGAAAGAATAATAAGTAGTTTTATGAAGATGGTTTATCAAAAATATTTCATTGACTAGACACATATCATACAGAACTCGTTAAAAAGAAAACTTTCCAATTTATGTGAGTAATATACTGAAAGACATTTATTACAGTTGCTGGTATATCAATAGATTACACTCACGGGCACTTCAGTGTGGCTGTGCTAATACTAACCTATTCAGTTGCAAACAATAGCACACTTTCATCAGTATATCATACTTCAAGTAACTTTCCTTAGACTGCACCTTCCAAACCCATGACCTCTACCACCTGGAAGGGCAAGAGCAGCAGATGTATGAGAAGACCACCAGCTGCAAGTTTCCATCCGAGCCACTCACCATCCTGACTTGGAAGTACATTGCCATTCAGTGTCGCTGGGTCAAAATCCTGGAAACTCCCTCCTTAATGAGAATGTGGGTCTACCTACAGCAGGTGGCCTGCAGGGGTTCAAGAAGGTAGCTCGCCACCACCTTCTCAAGGGCAATTACGGATCAGCAGTAAATGCTGGCCAAGCCAAAGATACCCACAGCTTGTAAAGGATGGAGACTGAGACCTTTGCACCTTCCGATCACTTGGTATGAATCAGTAATGATTTCACGGCCATCTATAACTCTATGTCTATTAAGGACTCTTATGGCACAGTGGTAGTGTCACTATCTCTGAGCCAGGTGGCCCAGGCTCAAAACCCATTTGACTCACAGTGTATCTTTCTGTACAGGTAGATTAGGAAAATATTTGACCATGCTTCTGAAAGGTTTGCTGCATAATAGCTGTGAGACATTGCGCATCAAATGCCAAGGACACAGATCATAGTAGGGAAAAATGCAACATTTCCAAAGGACACAAGTCACTTCATTTGACGCTATCACTCTTTCAGAGAGGGTTCAAATGATCCCATTCATGGGTGTAATAAAGGTATTAGACTTGAAGATAGAGAGAGTCTGAGATAACTGAGATAACAATGAGATAGCCCACCTTTCTCATTCAGCTCCTGGTATATGAGGCGACCATGCTAAATGTCATACTCTGCCACTCCCCTATCACCCCCAACCCTTTGAAGTCAGGGTTCTCCTGATCATAAGCAAAGCATGCCCCACTTCCTGCAAGGCCCACTCCAGCCATGTGTTACCATATGGCATGCCCTACCTTACAAATACTGTTGGGCCCATTCACAATTGTCATTCATCACTCCCCACCCCACCCCCAGTCTGCGGGCTCCAATTCCAAAAAACAGCATGCTGAATCACCTTCCCTGGTGTTCATAGAAATCCATTCGGCCCATCAGGTCTGCTTCGAATATCTGAAGAAAATCCCACCAAGGCATAGCTCTTGACCCTATCCCCATAACCCCACACTTACCATGGCTAATCCACCTAGCCTACACATCCCTGGAAACTATGGGCAATTTAGCATAGCCAATCCACCTGACCTGCACAGACACCAATCCATCAAATATCCTATGCGGATATAACATTAGACATTATGGAGCGACAGCCAAGGCTAAATAGAAACTCAGAGAGTTACATAGAACATAGAAACATACAGCGCAGTACAGGCCCTTCGGCCCTCAATGTTGCACCGATCCAAGCCCACCTAACCTACACTAGCCCACTTTCCTCCATATGCCTATGCAATGCCCATTTAAATGCCCATAAAGAGGGAGAGTCCACCACTGTTACTGGCAGGGCATTCCATGAACTCACGACTCACTGAGTAAAGAATCTACCCCTAACGTCTGTCCTATATCTACCACCTCTTAATTTAAAACTATGCCCCCTCGTAATATCTGACTCCATACGTGGAAAAAGGTTCTCATGGTCAACCCTATCTAAACCCCTAAGCATCTTGTACACCTCTATCAAGTCACCCCAAACCTTCTTTTCTCCAATGAAAACAGCCCCAAGTGCCTCAGCCTTTCCTCATACGATCTTCCTACCATACCAGGCAACATCCTGGTATGACAAAGTTGTAGTGGCAAAGCATGCCAATTTTATAGAACCATGAGACATTGTACAAATTGCAATGTCATGCATGCCTCCAAAGTGCCCTCAATAGGTTTCCTTCTTCCTCTCTCTGTGTCTACATCTCACTGTAGATCCTGGTTCCAGTTGGGAAGGAGGGGACATACTCTACAGTGGAGCTTGTTGGTCTTGCAGGTTTGGTTGGGTAACCCTGGGGGCATTCATGTCTGGACAAGTCCAAACAGCTGAAGAGTCAGATATTGGCCCCACCACCACCTGACGAGGCCTTTTCTGCCCTTCTCAGGGCCATCTTCTCCTGGGATGAAAGAAAGGGAGGGATTGAGTGATGTGGAAATGGGTGGCATAGCTTTTTCAAATGGGAGAAAAATCTCGACATGGAGTGTTAGAGGTGTGGGAGGTGAGGAGGATCCAAAGCGAGTGAGGGAAGATTTAGCAGGCAATAGTGGAAATGATGGAGCATGTGCCTTGATTGGAAGTGGGTGCATTAGCAAAGAGCGAGTGAGTGTGAGGTGGCAGAGAGAAGTGTGACATATACCATGGTGAAGTGGGGAAGTCGTTTCTCCGCACTGGTAGATTGCACTGACCCAGGTGATGACCTTAGACCAATCTTCCTCTAGCAGTCCTCCATATAGTGAACGCTTCTCCATTGTACTGCCCCTTGATCAGGTCCTCCTGCTCCCAGTCTGAGATTTGTGGTGTCAATTTTCCCCTTCTCCAACACTGTTCTGAAGGAGTCCAAGAGCAACAGGGCAGCTTCGGTATGCCAGTGCGTGATGGTATACGGTGGACTTTTAAAGAATGCATGGGCACAAGGGATGCCAGTATTTCAGCAGATATCTGCTCAATGGCAAGTTATTCCAGGAACAGAGAGTGGAAAGATGGGGCTACAATGAGATGCACCACGGGGATGGGTCAGTATTCAACAAGTCAACAAAATACAGGTGAGAAATCTTGCTGCACTGTAAGACAAGAAACTCTCCATAAAGCTCAACACAATTCACATTTAGCCAAAAGTTCAAAATTCCAGCTCTATATGTCTGCATGCAGGACTTTTATTTTTCAAGAATATGATGATACCATTTAAGCCTGGTGTTAATAAATTTCACATCTTTGATTTATTAGACATGATTTGGAGATGCCGGTGTTGGACTGGGGTGTACAAAGCTAAAAATCATACAACACCAGGTTATAGTCCAACAGGTTTAATTGGAAGCACATTAGCTTTCGGAGCGAGGTTCCTTCATCAGGTGATAGTGGAGGGCTCGATCGTGACACAGAATTGATAGCAAAAATTTGCAGTGTGATGTAACTGAAATTATACATTGAAAAATTGATTGTCTGTTAAGCCTTTCATCTGTTAGAATACAGTGATAGTTTCACTTCTTTCATGTGTAAATCACAAAACCCTTTTTTTAAAGTTGCATTCTTGGGTTAGCTATTAACAATGGTGATAGCTAGACAATATGTTGAAGGTGTTAGCCCCCTGTGTTCTCTGTCTATGACCTGATGGTTAGATTGATTCTAATCTAAAAAGTGAGATAATAGAGTTTTACATAAATTCATGCAGTTTTTGAGCTCAGAGTTCTACATGAATGTATGTAGTTTTTGAGCAAAATGCAATGTAACTCTGCAAGTACAAATTCACCCCACAAAATATAT
Source organism: Hemiscyllium ocellatum (assembly GCF_020745735.1). Classification (NCBI taxonomy): domain Eukaryota; kingdom Metazoa; phylum Chordata; class Chondrichthyes; order Orectolobiformes; family Hemiscylliidae; genus Hemiscyllium; species Hemiscyllium ocellatum. The sequence goes on from NC_083434.1 coordinate 40,595,560, forward strand.
GTGTGAATGTGGGTCTTTGTCAATCTGTGTGTGTGTGTGTGTGTGTCTGTCTGGGGTGGGGGTTGGGAGTGTGAGAAAGTGTGTGTGTGTGTGTGTGTGTGTGTGTGTGTGTGTGTGTGTGTGTGTGTGTGTGTGTGTGTATATATGTAGTGAGTGCAGAGTGTCTTAAGTCTGTGAGGGGGTGCATGTGTGAGTGTGGGTGTCTATAAGGGTGTGTGTGGGTGTCTGTGTGTGCATCTGTGTGTACCTGTGTATGTGAGAGTGTGTGTGTGTGTAGGAATATCTGTGTGTGTGTAGTGCAATGGTGATCACCTGTAATGTGACATGAAGCCAAGGTCCTGGTTGAGGCCTTCCCTATGGGTACCGAACTTAGCTATCAGCCTCTGCTCGGCCACTTTCCTCTGCTGCCTGTCCCGAAGTCCACCTTGGAGGATGGTCACCCGAAGGTCCAAGGCTGAATGTCCTGGACCGCTGAAGTGTTCCCCAACTGGGAGGGAACCCTCCTGTCTGTTGATTGTTGTGCGGTGCCCATTCATCCGTTGTCGTAGCCTTTGCTCGGTTTCCCCAATATACCAAGCCTCCGGGCATCCTTGTCTGCAACGTATAAGATAGACAATGTTGGCTGAGTCACATGAGTACCTGCCATGTACAAGGTGGGAGGTGTTCCCACGCGTAATCGTGGTATCTATGTCCACAATCTGACAGGTCTTGCAGCATCCACCGTGACAGGGTTGTATGGAGTTGTTCTGTGGGCCGGGCAATTTGCTACGAACAATGATCTGTTTGAGGTTTGGTGGCTGTTTAAAGGCAAGTAGTGGAGGTGTGGGGAAGGTCTTGGTGAGGTGCTCATCCTCACTGATAATATATTGCAGGTCACGAAGAACATGGCGTAATGTTTCAGCCCCTGGGAAGTACTGAACAACGAAGGGTACCCTGTCAGTTGCAGCACGTGTCTGTCTCCTGAGAAGGTCATTACGGTTCCTTGCTGTGGCACGTCAGAACTGGCGGCCGATGAGTTGAGCATCGTACCCCGTTCTTATGAGGGCATCCTTGAGTACTTCCAGGTGTCCGTCACATTCCTCTTCATCTGAGCAGATCCGGTGTATGCGTAGGGCTTGTCCACAGGGAATGGCTGTTTTAATATGTTTTGGATGGAAGCTGGAGAAGTGTAGCATTGTGAGGTTGTCTGTGGGTTTGCGGTAGTGTGTGGTGCTGAGGTGTCCGTCCTTGATGGAGACGCACATGTCCAAGAATGAGACAGACAGTCGAGAGTAGTCCATGATGAGTTTAATGGTGGGATGAAACTTGTTGATGTCTCTGTGTAGTTTTATCAGTGACTCCTCGCCATGGGTCCAGAGGAAGAAAATGTCATCAATGTACCTGGTGTACAATGTTGGTTGGAGATTCTGCATAGAGAAGAAATCTTGTTCAAACCTGTGCATAAAAATGTTGGCATATTGGGGTGCAACTTTGGTCCCACGGCTGTTCCGTGTGTCTGGATGAAGAATTGGTTGTCAAAGTGAAGACGTTATGATCGAGGATAAAGTGGATGAGTTGTAGGATGGTGTTTGGAGATTGGCAGTTGTTGGTGTTGAGTACTGAGGCTGTTGCCGCGATGCCATCCTTGTGGGGGATACTGGTGTAGAGTGCGGAAACGTCCATTGTGACAAGGAATGTTCCCGGTTCGACTGGTCCATGGGTGCTGAGTTTCTGTAAGAAATTCGTAGTGTCGCGACAGAAGCTAGAGATCCCCTGTACAATAGGTTTCAAGATGCCTTCCACATAGCCAGAGAGATTCTCACATAGGGTCCCATTGCCCAACACAATGGGACGTCCCGGTGTGTTGGCTTTGTGTACCTTTGGAAGGCAGTAGAAGTCGCCTACACGAGAAGTACATGGGATGAGGGCACGTAGGGAACTCTGAAGGACTGGATCCAAAGTTCTGATGAGTGTGTTTAATTCTCGGGTGTGTTCTTTGGTCAGATCAGCTGGTAGTTGCCTGTAGTGTTCCTGGTTGTTCAGTTGTCGGTACACTTCCTTGCTAATCTGTTCTATTCTGAATGACAATGTCTCCTCCTTTATCTGCTGGTTTGATGACAATGTTGCGATTGGTTTTGAGAGCATGGATGGCATTGCGTTGTGAACCGGTGATGTTTTACTCTACCTTGTGGGTATGGCTGATGAATCTGGCATTTATATATTTCCTGACAGTTTGAGCATACATGTCAAGCCCAGGGCAGCGGGGTTGTTAACATTGTTAACAACTAACCCGAGAATGCAACTTTTAAAAAAAAGGGTTTTGTGATTTACCCATGAAAGAAGTGAAACCATCACTGTATTCTAACAGATGAAAGGCTTAACAGACAATCAATTTTTCAATGTATAATTTCAGTTTCATCACACAGCAAATTTTTGCTATAAATTCTGTGTTACGATCGAGCCCTACACTATCACCTGATGAAGGAGCGTCGCTCCGAAAGCTAGCGTACTTCCAATTAAACCTGTTGGACTATATAACCTGGTGTTGTATGATTTTTAACTTTGATTTATTAGGATTTGTTTGCAATGAATTTGATTCTTATTTGTTCTAAAGAAACTAGACCTATTGGTTTCTGACATAACACAGACAGTCTGATCTGTATGGAGTTGTCAATATCCCTCCCCTGTTTAAGTTCAGACTTTGTTATCTCAGGACAAAGAAGCAGGAGGAATGGGACAGGGAAAGGAGTGGGTTGTTCTCTCCTGACTCGGTTAACACTGGAAATATTTCTGTGGCAATCATAACGTGAATGTAAATGTGTTTAAATCATTTCTTGAATCAAAAAATCTAGAACTCAAGCTGTGTGCATTTATGTGTTGCAATTTAGTTTAGATTCCATTGGTAAACATTTCTTTTAAAAACCCTTCTGAATATTCTTTTAAGGGTCTGTTCCTTTTAATCTCCTTAAATATTTCTACATGAGTAGCCTTTAGCCTGGCTTTGCATGATTCCTGATGAAGGGCTTATGCCCAAAACGCCGCTTCTCCTGCTCCTCGGATGCTGCCTGACCTGCTGTGCTTTTCCAGCACCACACTGCCAACTCTGATCTCCAGCATCTGCAGTCTTTTGCATGATTCCCATCTGATATTCTTTCATCAGTTAGCACATGGGAATAGTGGCTATTCTAAGACTCCTTTCTCCCTTTGTGGGATGTGTGCATCATGGGCAAGGCGAGCAAGTGTTGCCCCATCTCTGTTGCCTTTGAACTGAGTGGTTTGCTAGGCCATTCCAGGGAGTCAAAGACATTGCTGTGGGTCTGAAATCACACAAAAGCCAGACCTGATAAAAAAGGCAGATTTTCTCACCTAAAAGATGTCAGTGAATTAGATGTGTTTTTAAATAATAGTCACTGTGACTTTTGTATTAAATTCCAGATTTTTAAAATGAAAAGCAACAACAGGAGTGCCTCAGAGGTCAGGGCTGGGGTCATTGATATAGATTAAAAAAAACAATGATTTTGATTAGAATATACAGGCATGAGTAGTAAGTTTGTAGATGATACTAAAATAGGGAGTATCATGGATGGTGAGGAAGGTTCTCAGAAATTGTAGCAGGACCTCGATCAGCTGAGGAAGTGAGCCCAGAAATGGTAAATGGAGTTTATTATAAATAGGTGTGAGGTCTTGCATTTTGGAAAGTTAAATCAAGGTAGGAGTTTCGTGGTGAATGGTAGGGCCTTAAGGAGTGTAGAGGAACAAAGGGGCCTTGGGGTTCAAGTGCATAGTTCTCTGAAAGTGGAGTCACAGACAGACAGGGCAGTGAAGTAGACTTTTGGTATACTAGCCTTCATCAGTCAGGGCATTGAATATAGAAGTTGGGAGGTTATGTTGCAGTTGTACAGGACATTGGTGAGGCTGCACTTGGAGTATTGTGTTCAGTTTTGGTCACCTTGTTGTAGGAAGGGTGTTATTAAACTGGAAAAATAGTGCAGAAGACATTTACAAGGATGTTGCCAGGACTCTATGACTGTATGGCTCTATGAACAGAAATTGCTGCAGAAACTCATCAGGTCTGGTAGCATCTGTGGAAAGAAAGCAGAGTTGATACTTTGAATCAGAAAAGATTTACAAGGATGTTGCCAGGGTTGGAGAATTTGAGCTATAGGGAGAGGCTGAATAGGCTGGGGCTATTTTCCCTGAAATGTTGGAGGCTGGTTTATAAAATTATGTGGGGCATGGATAGGATGAATAGTCAAGGTCTTTTTCCAAGGATAGGGGAGGCCAAAACTAGAGGACACAGGTTTAAGTTGAGAGGAGAAAGATTTCAAAGGGACCTGAGTGGCAAGTCCTGAAGCAGAGGATGGTACGTGTATGGAATGAGCTGCTCGAGGAAGTGGTGGGGCTGGTACAATTACAACATTTAAAAGGCATCTGGATGGGTATATGAATAGGAAGAGTTTAAAGGGATATAGCCTAAATGACATTACCACTGCACCACGATCAACCTCGTACAGTGTGAGGAGGTCCTGCCTCTTAATCTATCTCCTAGTTTTTGTCCAGTACCTTCCCATCATGGGAAAGGTGGCAAAGTGAGATCTTTTTTATCAGTCATTGGGAACTTCACATCTCCTTTTACAGAGATTGTGCTCAGTGGAGATTTTAACACAATCTGAATACAGCTGCTGGGAGGTTTTGAGTGATTGCTGGTGTAGAGCACCCCCTTGTGAATGTTGTTGTCACTTTCCAATGGGGAAGTGCCTCTGTTTTCCAAGATTTGCTGTCACAAGACACTTTTAGATGTCGGGCAGTGTGTTTCATGCAATCATGTCCCATTTAAACCCATGGCACTTAGACTGAAAGAGATTATATTTTTCCCCCATTAAATATCACATCATCAAATCTTCCAACTTATTCAGAGAAGGTCCCAAAGCATTCACAGGTAATGAACTATTTCTAAAATATAGTCACTGCTACCGTGTAGGAATCCCAGCAAACAATTAAAACACAGCAAGCTCCCACAAGCAGCAGTGTTATAATGACCAGATAAATGTTCTTTAGTGATGTTAATTGAGGGATAAATATTCCCTCAGGGCATGACAGAAAGCTCCCCTGAATTCCTACATAATCATGCCGTGGGATCTTGTACATCCCAAGAGACAGCATTTAGTTCTAGATTAGATTAGATTGTTATTAGATTACATTGCTTACAGTGTGGAAACAGGCCCTGCGGCCCAACAAGTCCACACCGACCCGCCGAAGCGCAACCCACCCATACCCCTTACCTAACACTACGGGCAATTTTAGCTTGAGCCAATTCACCTGACCCGCACATCTTTGGACTGTGGGAGGAAACCGGAGCACCCGGAGGAAACCCACGCAGACACAGGGAGAACGTGCAAACTCCACACAGTCAGTCGCCTGAGTCGGGAATTGAACCCAGGTCTCTGGCGCTGCCCGTTCTGTTTAGCATCTAATCCAAAAGATGGCACCTTTGAGAATATAATACCGCCTCAATATTGCAGCTGAATGTCTGACTAGATTCCTATGCTCTGGAATGGGACCATGAATGCACAGCCCTCTAACTCAAAGCCAAAATCCCTACTCCATGGAGTTTCAGCTGACACAAAATAGCAAGGTGATGTGCACTGAAGTGTGAATATATTTATCATGTCACCTACAAAGTAGTGGCATTTCTTGTCTATGCAATTATGAAAATGTGTAAAAATAGCCTTTAAGATGTTATTATACACTTTATGCTGGTGTGAAATTCTTGTTTAAGACTAACTGAAGGGTGCTTGTTTTCCTGCGTAATTAACATACCACCAGCAGCCATTAAGAGAATGTCAGATTAGAGACACCATGGTTGTTAATTATGGAGAAGGACAGATGTTTCCTAAACCTCCTTACAAAGGAACTCTCATGCCCTTGAGTTTTTTGCTTAACTTGAGTGATTTTGGAAACTGAAGCAATACGGTATCTTACCCATTCTAAAAAGTGAAGTGTGATGAGTGTCCTACTAGCACCATCTACTGTACTTTTACTGAAAGTCTGTATGGGACATAGTGATGCATTTTCTTTGTTCAATCAGGGAATGTGGCTAGGCTAGTATTTATTGCCCATCCCTAATGGCCCAGAGGGGACTTAAGAATCAACTGCATTTCTGTGAGTCAACAGTAACATGTAGGCCGGACCATGTAAACATGGCTAGTAAGCCCTTGACATCAAAGTCTTGATCTAGGAGCCCTGATAAAATAGGAATCAAGGGGCACACTCCCCACTGGTTGGAGTCATACCTGGCACTTAGGCAAATGAGAATGTTTGTTGAAGGTCAGCCATCTTGTATCCAGGAGATCTCTGCAAGAGGCGTCATGTCTTTTGGCCCAACTGCCTTCAGCTGCTTCATCAATGGCCTTCCCTTCATCATAAGGTCAGAAGTGGGGATGATCAGCACCATTCGCGTCTCCCCAGTTACCGAAGCAGTCGATGTTCAAATGCAACAAGACTTGGACAATATCCAGGTCTTGTCTGGCAAGTGGTAAGTAACATTCATGTCACACAAATGCCAGGCAAATACCAACTCCAGTAAGAGACAATCTCACCACCCTCTCTTGATATTTAATGGTGTTCCCATCACTGAATCCCCCAATATTAACATCCTTGGGGTTACCATTGACCAGAAACTCAAATGCTCTAGCCATGTATGTGAATATAATAGCTACAAGAGTGGGTCAGAAGTTAGGAATACTGGAGCAATAAAATCACCTCCTGACTCCTCAAAGCTTGGCCACTGTGTACAAGACACAAGTCAGGGGTGTGATGGGATATTCCACACTTGCCTGGATAGCTGCAGCTCCTATAACACTCAAGAAGCTTGTAATCAGAACAAAATAGCCAATTTGATTGGCACGACATCCACAAGCATCCACTCCCTCCAGTACCAAAGCTCAGTGTGCACTGCCGCTATTATCTATAAGAAGCACTGCAGAAATTCACCATGGATCCTTCAACAGATCCTTCCAAATTAACACCCATTTCCATCTAGAAGGACAAGGGCACCAGATACATAGGAACACAGCCATTTGCAAGGTCCCCTCCAACTTGGAAATTTATCGCCTTTCCCTTAATGACACTGGTTCAAAATCCTGGAATTCCCTCCCTAACAGCATTGTAGGTATACCTGCAACACATGGACTGCAGTGGTTCAAGAAGACAGCTCACCATCAACAGCACCATGGGGAAGGCAATGGATGCTGACCCAGCCAGTGATGCCCATGTCCCAAAAGTGAATAACTAAAACTAAAATGTAAAAGTTCCTTCTTTAAAGGATATTAGTTAACCAGACAGGGTTTTTTTTTAATGATAGACAGTAGTTACAACTAGGCCAAGCCATTATTCTAGATTTCACCAAAATCAAATTTACATCTGCCATGTGGGATTCAAACACATGTCTCCAGAAAGTTGGAAACAAAAACAAAAGTTGCTGGAAAAGCTCAGCAGGTCCGGCGGTTTCCGTGAAGAGAAATCAAAGTTAACGTTTCAGGTCGAGTGATCCTTCCTCAGAACTGAGAGCCATTCAGAGGAAAGGTCACCGGACCCGAAACGTTATCTTTGATTTCTCTTTACAGACGTCGCTAGACCTGCTGAGCTTTTCTGTTTTTGTTTCTGAAGTGCTGACCCAGTGTCATTACCACCATACCACCAACTCCCCTGATTGCTGTAAGGCTTGTTAACTGCATTCATACAGTGCTATTAGTCAACTCATAATCATCTCAGGTATATTATCAACTGTCAGAATACAAGCTTAAATGAAGATCAGAACTGGTGCATTAATTGGTACTTACTGACACAGTGACATGAAATTCTACGTTTGCAGGATCAGTTTGACATAAGATATGTTACATAAAAAGGAGGACTTCCCATCATTATTGCCTTTGTTGATATCAATTCTGGTGGGATAAATTACTATCTTCCTCATTTATCCTTTTCCAACTGAATCTAAACAGTGAAATTACAATCTACACTTTTAATATGCAATTAACCTTGCAATTTCCCTGTGACTAGAAACAATATAGACATAAATAAAAACAGAAAATGTGGAAATGTTCATCAGGTCTGACCACATCCATGAGGACAGAAATAGAATTAATCTTTCAGATTGATGACCTTCCATCAGAACTGAGATGAAAGATCATTGACTCAAAACATTAACTTTGTTTCTCTTTCCAAGGATACTGCCAGGCCTGCTGAACATTTCCAACATTTTCTGCTTTTGTTTCAGATTTCCATTGTCTGCAATATTTGCTTTCACATATATGAAGCTGAATCAATTACACCAAGACAGAGTTGCACAAAGTCCTCAGTCACCCGAGAGTTGTCCCATTCTTCCACACAAAGGATGTTGTAAAATAACATGACAAGACATGCCAAATTGGACAAGAAGTCTTCATTTTCAGACAACTGTTACAAGAAACTTCCATAATATTTAGGAGGCATTTAGATGTGCATTTGCAATGTCAAGACATACAAAGCTATGGGCCAAGTGCTGAAATACGGGTGTGGTATGGTTAGGTGATGGCTTTTTCTATATTGTCAATCACTATGAATCGAAGATAAGGCGCTTATAGGATCCCAATCTCCTTCATTTTACTTCAGAGGTATAGAGGTCAGGAGCAAGAAGTTGATGCTGAACTTATACACTATACTTACTGGATTTCAACTGAAGTAGTGTGTACAGAATTGGGAGCCACACTTCAGGAAGGATGTGAACACAATGCAGAGAGTTCAGAAGCAGTTTACAAGAATGGTTCCAGGGATGAGATACTTCAATTGAGAAGATAGTTCAGAATCAAATCGACTTCTTCTGCTCCAGAACACTTTCGTGATTCTGCATTTAGCAGGAGGCAGAATGAGAGAGACAGACAGTGACTACAAGAATGGACAGAGTTGATGTACTCTGTAGCAAGTAACTCCAATGCCTGTATACAACCCACAAGGGAAAAATCAGGAGTGTGAGGGAATACTCTCTATTTGTCTGGACACCATCCAGAACCAAACTGGCCACCCTATTCACTACCGTCAACACTTACTCCCTCCATCAAAACCCTCCATCAAACTCCCTCCACCTTGCAAAACTATGATTGCTAATATCTAGAAGAAGCAAGTGCAGAAGATCCATGGAAACAACATCACACACAAGTTCCCTTTCAAACAAATCATCAACTGACTTGGAAATACATCACTGTTCTTTCAGAAACATCTATCAGATCTCCACTTAGCCTTCTTCTCTCCAGTTAGAACAGTTTGAACTTTTCCAATCTATCTTCTCAACTGAAGTATCCCATCCCTGGAACCATTCTTGTAAACTGCTTCTAAACTGTCTCGAATGTGTTCACATTCTTACTGAAGTGTGCCACTCAATTCTGTACTTCCTTACTGTCATTACGCCAAATTCCTGGATCTTTCCTGCAGAACCCTGTCTGTGGGACCTGGATATGCCTTTAATGCTCAAGAATCTTCTTGTATGGTGAGATTCCACTCTGTTCAACTTTATCAGACTGTGTTGCTAGTTTCAACAATTTAATACAAACTTGCATTTAATTGGCTCAGATTTTGTTAAAGAAACAGTAGACCTCATAGAGTTATAGAGTCACACAGTATGGAAACAGACCCTTTGATCCAACTTGTCCTCACCGACCACGTCTCCTTAACACAATTAGACCCATTTGCCTGCATTTGGCCCATCTCCCTCTAAATCTTTCCTGCATCTGTCCAAATGTCTTTTAAATGTTACAAAAAAAATCCACCTCCACCACTTCTGCTTATTCCAAACAAGTACCACCCTCTGTGTGAAAACATTGTCCCTCAGGTCCCTTTTAAATCTTTCCCCTCGTACCTTCAACCTATGCCTTCTAGTTTTGGACTCTCCTACCCTGAGAAAAAGACCTTGGCTGTTCACCATATCCACACCCATGATTTTATAGACTTCAATAACGCCACCTCTAAGCCTTCGACATCCCAAGATAAAAAGCTCCAGACTATCCAGCCTCTCCTTAAAACTCAAACCCTTCAGTCCCGGCAGCATCTTTGTAAATATTTTCTGAACTCTTTCTAGTTTAATAACATTCTTTCTATAGCAGGGCAACCAGAATTGCATACAGTATTCCAAAAGTAGCCTCACCGGTGTCTTGTACAGCCGCAACACGATGTCCTAACTCCTGTACTCAATGCTCTGACAAATGAAGGCAAATGTACCAATTGCCTTCTTCACCACCCTGTCTACATGTGATGCTGCTTTCAAGGAACTATGCACCCTTAGGTCTCTCCCCTCATCAACACTCCCCTGAGTCCGAGTATTGACTCTAATATTGACTATGTAATTTCTGCCCTGGTTTGCTTTACCAAAATGCAACATCTTGCATTTATTGAAATTAAACTCCATCTGCCACTTCTTGTCCCATTGGCCCATCTGACCAAGATTTTATTGTACTCTTAGATAAAAGTCTTCACTATCCACTATACCTCAAAGTTTGGTGTCATTCACAATTTGAATTTGAATTTGAATTTATTGTGATGTGTACTGAGGCACAGTGAAAAGTTTTGTCTTGCGAGCAATACAGGAAGATCACAGCGCTAAATAGCAAAGATAAGCAAATAATAGGTAAACAGCAGCAAAAATAAAAACACAGGTACAGGCAAATGTTAAGAGTTTGAGAGTCCATTCAGTATTATAAGAACAGTAGGGTAGAAACTGTTTCAAAGCTGGCAGGTGCGTCTGTACCTTTTTCCAGATGGTAGAGGTTATAGAAAGGCATTGCCAGGGTGGGTTGGATGTTTGAGAATGCTGGTGGCCTTTCCTTGACAGTGGGCCTGGTAGATGGATTCTGTAGATGGGAGGTTGGCCTCTGTGATTGTCTGGGCTGAGTTCACCATTATATTTGTCCTATAGTCACATCCAGATCATTAATGTAAATGACAAACAACAGTGGACCCAGAACCAATCCTTGTGATTCACTGCTGGTCACAACTTGCATTCAGACAGAAAAAAAAGTTTTCAATCTCCAATAAGTAATTAGGAAACAGAAACGTACCAAGCAAATGCTAAGAATCTAAAATGATCTGTTCACAACAAATTTGCAATTTAGAAATTCAGGGTGGCAGAGTGGTTAGCACTGCTGCCTTATAGCATCAGGGTCTCCGGTTCAATTCCAGCCTTGGGTGACTATCTGTGTGGATTTATGGGCGGCACGGTGGCACAGTGGTTAGCACTGCTGCCTCACAGCGCCTGAGACCTGGGTTCAATTCCCGACTCAGGCAACTGACTGTGTGGAGTTTGCACATTCTCCGGGTGTTCCGGTTTCCTCCCACACTCCAAAGATGTGCGGGTCAGGTGAATCGGTCATGCTAAATTGCCCGTAGTGTTAGGTAAGGAGTAAACGTAGGGGTATGGGTGGGTTGCGGGTCGGTGTGGACTTGTTGGGCCGAAGGACCTGTTTCCACACTGTAAGTAATCTAAGTAAAATGAGACGGAGTTAATTGAATTCTTGTAAATTTTTTTAGCTATAATTTTTGATTTTTCTCATTAAACTGAAGACTAGCTGCTGGCAATGAAATTGGAAACATAATAAAGACACGGAAAATTGTTACATTGACAAGGAAACTGTTTAGAACAATTGTCAGGACTTGCTGCTCCTTGATCTTGCTTCTCCAGGTATCTTCTTTTGCTTGAAAGAGGTTCAGAATGACTGGTTCACACTGAGAATGTGTCTAATTTATTGATTAGAGCAGATCATTTGGTACCTCTGTCTCAACCTTTCTTCACAAACTAGGACAAAATGCAGACCTTAAAGCCACAGTATCATCACATTATTTATCCCTCAATCAACATCATTAAAACAGATATTCTGACTGTTCTCTCATTGCTATTGGTGGGACCTTTTTGTGCTTCCTTCATTTCAACAATGTGACAATATTATGGTTTTAAGAGGCATATTTTGTCCTGGCTTCTTTTCTGAAGAAAGTTTGATGAAGAAGTGCTGAGCGGCCTGTTGGAACATATGAAGCAGCCTGAACGGGTGGTGTCAAGCTCCCACTGAATGAGAGGTTTTAGTTTTAGCTTCCTGCAGTTGCTGTTGGCTTGAAGTTGGATGCGGAACATCTTATTCCTCTCTCTGTTACAGCTAAAAGCTGAGGTTCTCTTCCTGCTGCTAGGATTGCATGTGAGACAATTTATTCTACTGAATTTGCCTTTGCCAAGGGTGTATTTATGGGATGTTACTTTATTGGAACAGTTAATTAGTTGTAGTTAATATACATATTATTTTGTTGAGCATTTCTATAGAGCTACAGTTAAGCTGTTTATTTTTGTCTGTATTTTAATATTAGTGTAAAAATAAAGTGTACTTTGCTTGACATCAGGTGGCTTGACCAATCCAATTGCATCTGGAATACAATGTCTTACACTTACCTTTAAAGTAAGAGAAAGTTAAGATATAGGCTATCTTCTTAATATATTTTGAGGGGCATTGGTCTGGCCCATAACACTTCAAAAGAACTGCACAAATTATGAAATACTTTGGGATGCCCTGAGATTGTGAAAGGCGCTATTGAAATATACATCATTCTTTCACTTTTAGAATCCCCACAGTTGAGGGACTGAAGCCCTAGAAGTGAATTTCCACTACTTTGTTGCGAGTGGCACAAAATGACACCAGGTTATAGTCCAACAGGTTTATTTAAAGACACTAGTTTTTGGAACACTGCTTCTTCATCAGCTGCTAGTGAGAGAGGAAGACCTTAGACATAGAACTTATAAGGAAAAGATCAAAGGGTGGGGCACTGTTGAAAGTGGACAGTTACCAACATAGTTCCTGGATTAGTGGTGCTGGAAGAGCACAGCAGTTCAGGCAGCATCTGAAGAGCAGTAAAATCGACATTCGGGCAAAAGCCCTTCATTAGGAATAAAGCTTTATTCCTGATTTCGGGCAAAAGCCCTTTATCAGGAATAAAGCTTTATTCCTAATGAAGGGCTTTTGCCCGAATGTCAATTTTACTGCTCCTCAGATGCTGCCTGAACTGCTGTGCTATTCCAGCACCACTAATCCAGAATCTGGTTTCCAGCATCTGCAGTCATTGTTTTTACCTCGTTACCAACATAGTCCTAATTTGTAAAAATGGAAACACAGCTAATAAGGGTATATATTGTTAGAATTTCTCAGTGTGGAATTCAAAAGAAGTATAAGTTACCAAGCATGGTAGATAAGAGGGAATGTACTGAATATGATGTACAAGGACTTTACAGAAACTTCTGACAAAATACACAAAGGAGATTACTAGAAATGCATGACTATGGGAAATAAAATTGAGGTTAGGAAGAGTAAAAAAATCTGGTTACAATAATTGGTCAGGAGGGAGAAAACTGATGGATCAAATATTTCTAAAGCAGTCGATATTCTACAGTGGTATTTCGTAGGGTTCTGTGTCTGTCAGTGATTCAGATAAATCCCACATAAGGGCAATGTTGAACTTTGGAGATATGGAGAGCTCACAGAATTCCAGGAATGTTCTCCGCCTCTGCTAAACTTGACATTGAATATTGATACCAGATTATATATGGTTGCGGGTTAAGAAATTTCCAGCATTTACTTGCCTTCACCATCTCCTGTCTCCACAAACAACTGTGTCACAAATCCCCTAATTGGTAGCTACAAATACCCATTGCTGAGCAATAATCGTGGTGACTCACAATGAATTACCAAACATAAGGCTATAATTAACTAGAACATTCAGTAACAGAAATAATGAATTTCTTATCCAGAAAAGCCATCGATTAATCATTTGGCTTTTGTCCAGCACAGAAAACCAAAGTCTGCATAAATAGCACATTTACTGCAGCTAGAGTGATTAGCTGAAAGCAACATAACCTCATGACCAATCAAGCAAGGCTATAATTATTAATATAACATAATTAATAAGTGCTTTAAATTTCAAGTTCCAATTCCCTGACATGTGAGGGCATGGCTCAGTGGTAGAGCATTTGACTAAAGATCAAGATGTCCCTAGTTCAGATCTGGGTACATCCTCAATAACTTTATGTGGACAGTTATCTGCCTAAAAGACAGTTATCTGTCATCATTCCTCCAGAGCCTGTGGCCTTGAGCTTTCCTCTAATTTTCATTTTCAACCTGCAATATGATTAAACAAAAGAATACACGAGACTGTTTCCTCAATGCATTCCTTGTGTGTTTTAGGAAAACACAAGTCCAGTTCCTGAAGGATCTTCTGTCTTTAAGTGGCTGCTATCCCTCTTCCATCATCACTGTCAAACATTTGTTTGTTGCACCATAGTACATGGCTCATAAATCTGGGTATGGGCTCCTTATTCGGGTCTGGGGCAATGCTGGGCCAAATGTAAATCGTATGCAAATCTCTATGAGTCTATGTCTGTAAATGTTGGTCCTAATTAGCAAAAAAATCAGCATCTCCTCCAAAAATATTCTTGCAAACATCAGCAGCATTAAAAATTCTATACTTAAGCATTTAGAATTGAAACTCGTGTGAAAATATATTGAAATTATGTTGTTTTCAGCTAATCAGTCTAGCTGCAATATATGTGCTATTTACACAAGTCTTGGTTTACTGTGTTGGACAAAATATGTACAGAGGAACCTCAATTATCAAAAGGACACAGGTGGGGAGTATTTCATTCAGTTAATCAAATGCTGTATGAACAAATGTCAGATAACATAGTTTAGCCAAAGCATCGGGACCTTGCAATACTCTTCGGATAATCTGAAATTCAGATAATCAATTGCCGGATAATCGAGGTTCCTCTGTAAACACTTTGTTACGTAGGAGCAAATCTGTATTGAAAACAAAAAATGCTGGAGATCACAGTGGGTCAGGCAGTACTCATGGAGAGGAAACAAGTTAACATTTCGAGTCTGGATGACTCTTCATCAGAGATGGCCCACTGTGATCTCCAGCATTTTTTGTTTCCAGTAAACATTTTGCCTTCCTACTTTTAGTAAACCAAACTAATCATTCAAAATGTTGATCAAGGCACACTTGCCTACCATTTTTCTTCAGTATCTGAAATTTCTAATCTCCAAAATATGGACCTTGTTTGCAATAACAGAGTAAATTCACCCTTATTTCATTACCTTAGTTAAAATTATCTACCTGAGTTTTGACTGGTCTTAGTTTAAGACCGTAGCCTGTTTGGGTTGAATCTTGCACTTGAAGTTTATTCCTAGTGCAGTGGTTGTGTGAGCTAAAGGTAGATTCCTGTAGCTGAGATTGTGCAGTGAATACAATTGCCTCAGCTGTTGCAATAGCCCTCAAGTTGGTCAATTAATTAGACTACATCTTTCTCACTTTTCCAAAAAAAATCAGTTTGCTTTGTTTATCAAAATTATTTCATGAAGAGCTGAATGATAAATTATTTATTTGAGCACAATTTAAACCTAGTATTTGTATTATAAGAATGCACTGTCTCAGTGTGATTGACAGAATAATGATATACTTCACAGATTACAGACATTCTCCATTTCCATCGTTTAAAATGATAACGATTCGAGGAATGAAACTGACAAACATACTTTTTACATATACAAATACACATACACTACTGCTGTTGGCTCACAGAATGTCTTGAATACCTAGTTTTGAAGGGAAAGTCAGAGAAACACACTCTTTAAAAAATCATGTATATCATTTAATCATAGAATCATAGAATCATACTTTCATACAGTACAGAAGAGGACCTTCATCCCATCAATTCTATACTACCAAAAATATACATTAGTTCCACTTTTCCACAATAGGCCCACAACCTTGAATGTTATGACATTTCAAGTGCTCATCCAAATACATTTTAATGGTTGTGAAGTTTCTTGCCTCGACTACCCTCCAAGGCTCCAGATTCCCACCACCCTCTGGGTGACAAGGTTTTTCAGCAATTTCCCTCTAAAATTACTGCCTTTCACTTTAAAATTACACAAATCACATACTCAATCCCTGTCTTTCATTGGCCCTGACACCATTCATAACATTGCATTAGTACCCTCAGTGGCCAACCTGTGAAAAAACCAAAGGAAAAATCACCATAGAACCACTCTCTCATTAAACAGAAACAACTGACACTGAGTTTAATCTGACGATTACCGTGCCTCAGGCAAAGGGAGAGGTTGAGAAGGAGAATCTTTCATGGTAACCTCAGCCAGTGTGGGATTTTTAACCAACAAATGCTGTTGGTGTTACTCTGTATCACAAACCAGCCGTCCAGCCAACTTAGCCCCAAAGTGCACTAAGCTCAATAAAACAGAATACCGTGCTAAAGATGGAGGAAGGGTGATCAGAAAGTTGGTCAAAGAGGTGGTTTATAAGGAGAGTGTTAAGAGGACATTCATAGTGAGGAGAAAATTCCAAAACAAAGAACAACAAAGAACATAGAACATAGAACAGTGCAGCACAATACACACCCTTCAGCCCTCGATGTTGCACCCACCTTTCATCCTACTCTAAGATCAAACTAACCTACATACCCTTCATTTTATTATCATCCATATGCCTCTGCCAGAGTCACTTACATGTCCCTAATGTCTCTGACTCCACTACCGCTGCTGGCAGTGCATCCCACACACCCACCACTCGCTATGTAAAGAACCTAGTTCTGACATCTCCTCCTAAAACTTCCTCCAATCACATTAAAATTATGATAGACATTTCTGCCCTGGGAAAACGTCTCTGGCTATCCACTCTATCTATGCCTGTCAGCATCTTGTAGACCTCTTATCCTTCTTCACTCCAATGTGAAAAGCCCTCGCTCCCTCAACCATTCTCCATAAGGCATGCCCTCTGGTCCAAGCAGCATCCTGGTAAGTCTCCTCTGTACCCTCTCTAAAACTTCCGCATCCTTCCAATACTGAGGTGACCAAAGCTGAACACAATATTCCAAGTGTAGTCTAACCAGGACTTTATGGAACTGCAACATAACCTTGTGGCTCTTAAACTCAATCCCCCTGTTAATGAAAGCCAACACACAATACACCTTCTTAACAACCCTATCAACTTGTGAAAAAGGTCTATGTGAAAAAGTTGACTGTTGGTCCCTTTTAACTCTTTCCACTCTCACCTGAAACCTATGTTCCCCTAATCTGGGAAAAAGACCTTGGCTATTCACCCTATCCACGCCCCTCATGATTTGATAAACCTCTATAAGATCACCCCTCAGCCTCCGACGCTCCAGGGACAAAGGTCCCATTCTCTCCCTATAACTCAGACCCTCTAATCATGGCAACATCCTTATAAATCTTTTCTGACTCAAAGTCTCAACTCTGCTTTCTTCCCACAGATGCTGCCAGACCTGCTGAGTTTCCCCAGCAATTCCTATTGTTGTTATTCATTTTATAAGTCTGGAATTTAAAACTGAAGTCTTGGAAACCATGATGTGAAAACACATCTATTTCACTGACACTATTAATGGAGAAAATCTGCCTTTTTTATCAAGTCTGGCTTTTGTGTGATTTCAGACCCACAGTAATATCTTTACTTCCCTCCAATGGCCTCGCAAACCACAAAGTTCAAAGGGAATGATAGATGGGGCAACACTTGCTTGCCTTGCCCATGATGCACATATCCCACAAAGAGAGAAAGAAATCTTGGAATAGCCACCATTTCCATGTGCTAACTGATGAAAGGATATCAGATGGGAATCATGCAAAAGAGAAAGTGAGGACTGCAGATGCTGGAGATCAAAGTTGAGAGTGTGCTGCTGGAAAAGCACAGCAGGTCAGGCAGCATCTGAGGTGCAGGAGAATCGACATTTCGGGCATGATTCCTGACGAAGGGCTTCTTCACAAAATTTCAATTCTGCTCCTTGGATGCTGCCTATCTGCTGTGCTTTTCCAACACCACAACTAACAACTTGGGTGACAACATTGAGGGATCTATGGACATGGACCCCAAGATCCCTCTGTTCCTCCACACTGCCAAGAATCCTGCCTTTAACCCAGTAATCTACATTCAAATTCAACCTTCCAAAATTAATCACTTCACACTTTTCCAGGTTAAACTCCATCTGCCACTGCTCAGCCCAGCTCTGCATCCTGTCAATGTCCCGTTGCCAACTACAACAGCCCTCCACATTATCCATAACTCTTTTAACCCTCATGTCATCAGTAAATTTACTAACCCACCCTTCCACTTCCTCATCCAAGTCATTTAGAAAAATCACAAAGAGCAGAGAACCCTGAACAGATCCCTGCAGGACACCACTGGTCACCAAGCTCCAGACTGAATACTTTCCATCTGCTACCACCCTCTGTCTTCTATGGGCCAGCCAATGCTGTTCCCAGAAAGCCAAATTTCCCTGCATCCAATGCCTCCTTATTTCCTGAATGAGTCTACCATGGGGAACCTTATCAAATGCCTTATTAAAATCCATATACACCACAGCCACTGCTCTACCTTCATCAACATGTTTTTTCACATCCTTAAAGAATTCAATAAGGCTTGTGAGGCATGACCTGCCCCTCACAAAGCCATGCTGACTATCTCTAATCAAACTATGCTTTTCCACAAATCCTGTCCTTCAGAATCCTCTCCAATAATTTGCCCAACACCGATGTAAGACTGACTAGTCTGTAATTCACAGGGTTATTCCTATTCCCTTTCTTAAACAAAGGAATAACATTTTCCACCCTCCAATCATCTGGTACTACTCCAGTAGACAGTGAGGATGCAAAGATCATCGCAAATGACGTGGCAATAGTTTCCCTCACTCCCTGTAGTAACCCAGGGTATATCCCATCTGGCCCAGAGAACTACTCTAGCCTCATGTTTTTCAAAATTTTCAGCACATCCTCCTTCTTAACATCAATCTATTTGAGCACATCAGTCTGTTTCACGCTGTCCTCACAAACGACAAGGTCCCTCTCAGTGGTGAATACTGAAGCAAAGTATTCATTAAGGACCTCCCCTACCTCCTCCAACTCCAGGCACAAGTTCCCTCCACTATCCCAGATCAGCCCTACCCTCACTCTGGCCATCCTCAAGCTGTTCTACACCTTGTGGTGTTCCTTAATCCTATCCACCAAGACTGTTTCATGCCCCCTTCTAGCTCTCCTAATTCCATTCTTCATACTTTTGTGTACAGTTCTGGTCACCACATTGGACAGAATACACAAAAGGTTTACCAGGATGTTGCCTGGTATGGCAGATTTTAGCCATGAAGAAATGAATGTTTGCTTCTTCAACCTTAAGCAAGCTTCCTGCTTCCTCGTGACTAGATGTTTCACATCTCTTGTCATCTAAGGTTCCTTCACCCTACCATCCCTTCCTTGTCTCAGTGGGACAAATCTATCCAGCACTCATAGCAAGTGCTCCCTAAACAGCCTCCACATTTCTGTCATGCATTTCCCTGAGAATATCTGTTCCCAATTTATGCTGCACATTTCCTGCCTTATAGCATTGTAATTCCCCCTCCCCGAATTAAATACTTTCTCATACCGTCTGCTCCTATCCCTCCTCATGACTATAGTAAAGGTCAGGGAGTTGTGATCATGATCATTGAAATGCTCTCCCATTGACAGAACTGAACAAATAACAAAGAACAAAGAACAATACAGCGCAGTTACAGGCTCTTCAGCCCTCCAAGCCTGTGCTGACACATTTGCCCTTTCAAACTAAAACTGTCTTCATTTATAAGATCTGTACATCTCTATTCCCTTCCTATTCATGTGTTCATCCAGGTGTTTCTTAAATGCTGCTACTCTGTCTGCTTCCACCACCTCCTCAGGCAGAATGTTCCAGGTACTCACCACCCTTTGTGTGAAAAACTTGCCGTACACATCTCTTTTAATCTTCCCCCCTCACACCTTGAACCTGTGTCCCCTCCATGCTGAGAAAAAGCCTCATACTTTCCACTCTATCCATGCCATTCACAGTCTTATAAACTTCTATCAGGTCACCCTTCAACCTCCTGCATTCTAGTGAAAACAAACCCAGTCTATCCAACCTTTCTGGAAGGAGAAAGTGAGGACTGCAGATGCTGGAGATCAGAGCTGAAAATGTGTTGCTGGAAAAGCGCAGCAGGTCAGGCAGCATCCAAGGAACAGGAGATTCGACGTTTCAGGCATGAGCCCTTCTTCAGGAATCCTGATTCCTGAAGAAGGGCTTATGCCCGAAACGTCGAATTTCCTGTTCCTTGGATGCTGCCTGACCTGCTGCGCTTTTCCAGCAACACATTTTCAGCTCGTATCCAACTTTTCTTCATGGCTAAAATCTGCCATACCAGGCAACATCCTGGTAAACCTTTTCTGTACTCTCTCCAGTGTGGTGACCAGAACTGGATGCAAAAGCATGAGAAGATGCATGTGCCAAAAGGTTGAAGATGGAGGTGAAATTGGGATATATAAGCAGACAGAGTTGGAAGAAAGCAGAGATCTTGGTGGAGGATCCTATGTTAATTCTATTGTTAAGATAAACAGGAGAAGGCCCATTGTTTTATTAAGTGCTTAAAGCATATATAATGGGAGACTGGGGGTCTTCTGGCTCAGTGGTAATGACCTGGCTGCTGGATGGAAGGTCTTGGTTCAGCCATAGAGCTGTGTCATAAGATATTCTAACAGGTTGTTTAACACTAATTTCTACAAAGTGAGACTGGTTGTAGGAACTCCCTGTGGGTCTGATCTTGGGTCTGGCCAAGTTGGTCATGAATAAGTTCAGGCAGCAGCAGGTGGGGAGGGATGTTGTACCTGACTGCCTTCTGTGATTACATCTGTGCCAGGGTGGCCTTCGAGTGGAAACATACGATATCATCAGCATGCTTGAGATTCTCCATTCGCAGTGGGTGCCATAGGGGCTGGAGTGCATTATCACTCTAGAAAATTAAATTTCAGAGGTTCTCTAGTTTGTTTTAATTCAACTTAATTTGGATCCATTGTTTTATATTAGTTTACCAAAAGGGTTAAAGGAAGACTGCAGGGACACTAGACTCATAGACATGTACAGCACGGAAACAGACCCTTCAGTCCAATTCATCCATGCTGACCAGAAATCCCAAATTCATCTAGTCCCATTTGCCAGCACTTGGCCAATATCCCTCTAAACCCTTTCTGTAAATATGTATCTACAACATACATTTAGAGTCAGAGAGATGTACAGCACAGAAACAGACCCTTCAGACCAACTTGTCCATGGTTTACAGATATCCTAAATTAATCTAGTCCCACTTGTCAGAATTTGACCCATATCCCTCCAAATACTTCCTATTCATGTACCCATCCAGATGCCTTTTTAAATGCTGTAATTGTACCAGCCTCCACCACTTCCTCTTGCAGCTTATTCCATACACGCACCACCCTCTGTGTGAAAAAGTTGCTTCTTATGTCCCTTTTAAATCGTTCCCCTCTTACCTTAAACCTATGCCCTCTAGTTTTGGACTCCCCTACTCTGGGGAAAAGACTTTGGCTATTCACCCTATTGATGGCCCTCATAGTAGTTAAGAGGCAGACAAATGTAATACTGCATTCTGTAAATAAACCTATTATCAGACAAAGGATTTAACTCCAGATTGTACTTCACCATCTGGTTTGGGATTGATAGGGCTGGTAGAGGTTGAGGACATGGGAATCCGTGAGGCCACAGTGAGATTGAAACGTGAGGAATATAGCTTAAACCCAGATTTAGTTCAGCATTCATTTTGATAAACATTAATTTTCTCATATGACAAAGCATCAGTCCGACAACAAGATTTTCCTTCAGCACTAAGCTTCACGCTAACTTTAACTATAGGTTATAAAATTGAATGAGGTCATTTCAATGATAGACTACCAGTCATTAGCTGGGATCACCAGATAGATGAAACAGTACGTTCTGTAGCTGGCCATTTAAAGAATCCTACAGCACAGAAAAAGCTAGTTGGGCCATTATGGCTCTGTCGGCTCTTTCCAAGAGCCACCCAATTAGTCCCATTCCCCTGCTCTTTTCCTATATAAGAGATTGATTGTAAAACTCACAAAGTTGTGATTATCATCACACTTGTGACTACTTCCATTAGCATCTAGGTAACAACAGCCACTAAACACTGACTCACACTTTAATCACGGTTATAATCTCCGTGTTCTTAACAGCGAGAGATCAGTGCCGAAACATTGCTGTCATATTTCCTGCTTGAAAATTGTGCCCCATCTGTTAACTACTTCTGGATTTCCAATACAGTTTTCATCTGCTATAATGAAGACTTCAATGCTTTAATGCAAGCATATACAAACACATTGCATTCAGGGAATCAAGCGGCATGTGGCAGCTTTATCACTGAATTGTTATAATGAAATACTAATACCTTTAACAATATCAGTCAGATTACTCAAATAATGTGAACGTGTGCTGCTAATCTATAACAGGGGAAGATCTTACTGACATCGTAGCTATTGAAGATGGTACCATAGATTGCTCCCTGCCATTTCTGCACATACAGAGGCCCCCTGTGTATATCCCATTCCTGGCAAATTTTCTTGACCACAGGGAATTATAAGAGCCTACTCCATATTCAAGCACATTAATCTCTGCCAGGGTGTTGTTTCCTGTTTTATCAATCTGCAGTCAAATTCACAATAGTCCACACTTCACAATACAATGGGGAGCAACAGAAATGTCATTGTAGAGATAAACAGTTAAGCAGATTGCAACCAGAAAAAAAACCTTGCTTAAAAATAGCATCACAGTTGCTCTCCACAGTAGTTAAGTGGCTGGAAGTATATTCTCCATTATTATCTTCCAACTCACAGTTCACCAGCAGCTTAGCAGGCAGTTACTTTTGCATGGTAAATTTTCAAGTGAACGAGGTTTTTGTTGGCGATGTAGAAATTTGAATTTCTAAATTAATAAAGCTGTAAAATGGCTCACAACTGGTAACCATTTCCACAGCAGGTTTACAAGAATATTCAAATTGATATCTGTGATGTTGTGGAAATAACATTATTTCACTTTATCAATGGATAGGCAATGCAATTTTATATATTATTTTCCAAATCCGAGCACCATGATATCAAAGTGCCGCCATCTGTTATGTCCTCTTCCTACATCACTGTGTGCAGCATATTAGCAAATATTTTCCATGGTGGCCCTGACTTCTTAAAATCTTACTCAATGCTCGAGAAACAAGCTTCCTTTAGCTTGGAGGAACAATATGCCTATCTGAAGAGGTGGTAATGGTGAAATGATAATGGTATTGGGATTAACAATCGAGAGGCTAATCGCCGAAAAAACATGAGTTCAAATCCCATAATTTATTTAATAAAATCTGCATATAATGTAATATTCATCCCAATAATAGTGACAATAAAACTACATTTGATTTTTGTAAAGATTAGATTCCCTACAGTGTGGAAACAGGCCCTTCGGCCCAACCAGTCCACACCGACCCTCCAAAGAGCCCCTCAGACCCATTCCCCTACATTTACCCCGACTAATCCACACTACAGGCAATTTAGTATGGCTAATACACCTGACCTGCACATCTTTGGACTGTGGGAGGAAACCGGAGCACCCGGAGGAAACCCACGCAGACACCAGGAGAATGTGCAAACTCCTCACAGACAGTTGCCTGAGGCTGGAATTGAACCCAGGTCCCTGGTGCTGTGAGGCAGCAGTGCTAAACACTGAGTCACCGTGCCGCCTAAAAAACCCATCTGCTTCATTAGTATTCCCTTTCAGTCAGGAAATCCACCATCCACTAACTTCTTCAAAAGAACAAAGAGAAATCGCACAGAAACCTGAAAAGTTCTGACAGAGTGAATACAGAAACGATGTTTCTGACAACCAGGGAGTCCAGAATCAGGGGACACAGAATAAGAATACAGGGTAGGATATTTAGGACTCAGATGAGGAGAAATGTCTCCAACCAGAGAGTGGTGAGCCTTTGGAATTCTCTACCACAGAAA
The DNA here is from genome assembly GCF_020745735.1 of Hemiscyllium ocellatum. Taxonomy (NCBI): domain Eukaryota; kingdom Metazoa; phylum Chordata; class Chondrichthyes; order Orectolobiformes; family Hemiscylliidae; genus Hemiscyllium; species Hemiscyllium ocellatum. Next base: position 40,619,481 of record NC_083434.1, read on the forward strand.
GTGGTTGAGGCTAAAACCTTGGAAGCTCTCAAGAAGGAGTTAGATTATGGTTCCTAGGATTATAGGGATCAAAGGGTATGGGGAGAGAAAGCGGAAACAGGGGACAAAATTGGAAGATCAGCCATGATCCTATTGAATGGCAGTGAAGGACCAAATGGTCTACTCCCGTTCCTAGTTTCTCTGTTTCTATGGTCTAACCTACATACAACTCCAGATTCTCCACACAATGGCAATGTATATGTCTCTTTTCTATCCTCTGAAATGAGCCAGCAAACCATCCAGTACAAGAGCAATTAGCGATGGGTAACAAATGTTGACCTTGCCAACAATGCCGACACCCTTTGAGTATAAAAAACTTGCAGTTGTACAAGCTGCCGAACCAACACAAGGGTAACCAATTCATTGACTTAAAAGGAAGGAAATAAGAGACACTTCCAAGGGAGTGGAGTGTGCTGATGTGACCAGAGATGGGGGGCTTGGCGGGGTGGTTTGCCTGGAGACTCAGGAGTAGAAGTGTCAAGACAAGACTCCCACTTCTAAATCACAAGATTCAACATTTGAGTCCCACTCTCGGACTTAAGTACAAAATTGAGATTGTGCACCATTGTGATACTGAGGGAGTAGAGCTGCCTTTTCAATCAATCAGTCTCCTTTCTCTGTTCAGATTAATTTAAAAGATCCCATGACACCACGGTGAAGAGCAGGATTTAATATTTATCCTTCACTCGACATCACAATAAAATAAGCTATCTGCTCGTTATCACATTCATGTTGATGGAGTTTTTTTGTGTGCAAATTGGCTGCCTACATTATGTCATTGACTGGACCTCATTGGCTGTAGTGCACTTTGAGAGATCGGGCAAGGTGCTACATAAATGCAAGTTGTTGTTTATTTTTCTGGAGGAGGACATTTAAACTAAGGATTTTAAATACAAAATAATTACTAATAAAATATAAAACAGGATGCACCAAAAAAAAGTCTAAACTAAAACAAAGAACTGCGGATAGTGGAGATCTGAAACAAAACAGAAATTGCAAGCAAAACTCATCAGGTTTTAGAAAGCAGATTAAACATTTCAAGTCAGGTGACTCTTCATCAGAATTGTTCATAAGAAACTCCTTTACCCAGAAAGATGAAAGTATGGAATGCACTATCACACAGAGGGGAATAATATTGATGCATGTAAGGAGAAGCTAGGTAAGCACATGAAGATTTTTGTGGATATGAAACAGGAAAATAAAGGACTGGGAGCAGGGAATCTTTTGTTGTGTGGATTCAGATCAATGAATTGGGTTCAAGACAAACTGGTCAAAGCAAAGGCAAGATCACAAACTATATTCAAATTTGGGGCTCTTTATAACACTTTACATCTTAAAACACATGGAATTCAGAGAAGTACCAGGCTCAAGTCTTACTGTTACGTCATTGAAAGATTATTCCATAATTTCTACTGCCTTAAGTTAGTTGGTGTATTAAATGTGCTAGTTGGGAGAGCGTTAGACTGAAGACCTAAAGATCCCTGATTCAATCTCAGGCTTTGGCAGAATAAGCAGGTCTTTTCCGTTTCAGTCTTAGGGTAGGATTAGGATATTGAGCTTGATGATCAGTCATGATTGTAATGAATGACAGTGCAGGCTCAAGGAGTTAAATAGCTTATTCCTCCTTCTTTGTGTGATTTTCTCTCTTCTTTTTCTTAAATCCACCCACACCTTGGCTATTTATGTCCAAAGAGGAGCACCTCCATGATACAGAATCCCTACAATATGGAAACAGGTCATTTAGCACAACAAGTCCACACCAACCCTTGGAAAAGCATCACACCCATTCCTGTCCCCCTATCCTCTCCCTGTATTTCCCATGGCTTACCCACCTAGCCTGCACATCCCTGAACACGATGGGGAATTTAGCATTCCACATAACTTGCACATCTTTGAACTATGGGAGAAAACCAGAGCACCCGGCAGAAAGCCACACAGACACAAGGAGAATGTGCAAACTCCACACAAAGGGTGGAATCAAACCCAGGCCTCTGGCGCTGTAAGGCAGCACTGCTAACCACTGAGCCACTGTGTCACCTATAACAATATCGTCACAATATAGCTCCAGGATCCTAAAGCTCTTAAACAACAGGAATGCAAAGCATTTTTTTTTTAAATTGTGTATTTGCTGATAAGGTTACTCAAGCTACAAAGAAAATGTGAATGAACTCAGTATTCAGTATTCTTGCCGTAAAGAAAATGTATTTAATCCAAGTGCTCTCTAATGCTGCCTCCTCAATCCAGATCTAGGTTTCAATCCAGCCAAGTTCAACATGAACAGAACTCCTTGCTGATTCCATTTTAGCTTCTGAAGTGAATTTGCCTCGTTCAATCCAATTCCCAGTAAGTACAATTCACAATGTCAAATGTCTATAATTTGGCATTACAGTACTTTTTAACACAGAAAACTTTTAAATATTTCTACTAAGTTCAAAGTTTTCAGTTGACTGATGTTTGACCTGAATATGTGTGGCCACACTTGTGAATTCTGAACATCACCAATGAAAGTTCAGAAATTGCAAACGGTGCAACACAAGCGCCCCCAGGAGGTATAATGGAGAAATTACAGAATGACCTGTACATGAGCTTGAGGTAGAGAATTGCACTGCCTTAATGCTGGAAACATACAGATAAAAAACAACCTGCAAAAACACCCGTGGTGATCCACACTGAAAATAACCTGTTTTATTTCTCTGTAATGAGATTGCCTCTATTACATGTCTGATTCCATAATTAGCTTCAACCTGTTTACTCAGACTAAATTCCACACACTGTAACCTCATACTACACCTTGTTCATCACCAAGACACCTTCCTACTGATGTGAAAGAATTCAGGGAGGGAGCCAGAGGGGCAGTGAAATCAGCCTCCCATCATACACCATTGAAGTTGAAAGGAAGATTGGATATATGATATGATCATTTCTATAATGCCTATTTACCACAAAGCATAACATTAAATCACATCTGCAGTTTTTTCTCGTGAGACTGTTATGATCCCAGCTGATGGTACTACTGGACAAGTCAAATCCCAGAATAAAATCTGGCTTGGTAGGGCATATTTTGTTTTATTTTAGTTATCAGGATGTTCAGTTGCTGAAACATAGTCACAGAGGGCTGCAGAGTTTCTCCGACAACAGAACAGAGGCTTATTACACAAAAGAAGAAATAAAAGCCAATAAAACAAAAAAAAAACGAAATAAGAGCCAAACTATCTAAATATTGAACACAGTTTTTAAAAATCCTAAAACACTGAGCAAAAAAGTTTTTATCTATTTTCCAAGAGCACTGATTAAAAATTCAAATCCAGAAAAAAGCCCATTCTGTTTTTCAACTCTTTATTGTCCTATTTAACTGACTCTGAGGTGTATTTTGTGTGGTGTATTTTTGGGAACAATTAGAGGAGCTTTTTCCAAATCTGCCAACATGAATGTTTCCACATCTCCAAGATCTGCAATGGGTGCAAGTTGCTGTTGGGACACAATCTCCTAACGAAGATGGAATATCTTACCTACATCATGTAGCAATAGTTAAAATGTCCCAAGAGTCATTGTAACATGTACTCCATAATGAATGCATAATGAACCATCTTCTGGTATAACGGCAAGTGTTTCTGCTGCTTGGAATTACTCATGGCCCATCTTCCACCACAGACTGCTGCACAGCCTCGAAGACTCTCATGGGGTAGGAACACTCTATCCCACTCAAAAGCCACCAGCAGTCTGTACACAGAGTAACCTGAAAGTCACATGCTGGTGACAATGATGAGCATGATAACATCATATTATAATGCATAGATCAGGTCTCTGAGCTAACCAGTCCACACTAGTATTTATCTGCCTGTGCTGCTGCCTTTGCACTTTGTAGTAAGTATTTTTATTCAGATGTGTTATGACACACCTCTGGAGTAGATGGGACTTGAACCAAAACCTCCAAACTCAAAGGTTGGGATATTACCATTGTGTCATAAAGTAAAGGCATCACAGTCCTGCATTCTCATTGGAGACAGATAACTAGCGATGGAATAACCTGAGGTTCACTGTGTCTCATACTGACAGGCAAGTTTGAGAAGATGTATCCTTTATGAAACATCAGCTGATGCAGGAAGTGAACCTATGCTGTTGGCTGTCTGTTCTACACTGAAAACCAGCTTTCCAGCCACCTGAGCCAATTGATCTCTATGTATAATGTTCTATAGTGCCTGAGCACCTTTTCTTACACTGCTCTCTCTGCTATCATCTCTGAAGGTGTAAATAAAGTAACTGAATAAGAACTATCCGTAGCTGAACATGTATTAGTCTTCACGGTGGCACAGTGGTTAGCACTGCTGCCTCACAGCGCCAGAGACCCGGGTTCAATTCCCGACTCAGGCGACTGACTGTGTGGAGTTTGCACGTTCTCCCCGTGTCTGTGTGGGTTTCCTCTCACAGTCCAAAGATGGGCAGGTCAGGTGAATTGGCCACACTAAATTGCCCGTAGTGTTAGGTAAAGGGGTAAATGTAGGGGAATGGGTGGGTTGCCCTTTGGCGGGTCGGTGTGGATTTGTTGGCCCGAAGGGCCTGTTTCCACACTGTAAGTAATCTAATCTACTCAGAGTCATACAGCACAAAAACAGAGATCCTTCGGTCCAACCCATCTATCCTGACTCAGTTTGCCAAAGTAAACCTTGTTTGCGTTTGGCCCGTCTCCATCCAAACGTTTTCTGTTCTGTACCTGTCCAAATGCCTTTTAAATGTGTAAACATACCTGCGTCTACCATATCCTTTGACCGTTCAATTACATACGAACCACCTTCTGTGTGAAAAGGTTGTCCCTCAGGTCCCTTTCAAATCTTTCTCCTCTCACCTTCAAAATGTGCCTCCTAATTTTGAACTCCCCCACCCTAGTGAAAGACCTTTGCCATTCACCTTTTTCAATGCCGCTCATGATTTTATAAACCTCAGTCAGGTCGCCCCTCCACCTCCTATGCTCCAGGGAAAAAAAGTCCCAGCCTGTCCAGCCTCAGTTTATAACTCAAACCCTCCATTCCCGGCAACATCCTGGTAATTCTTTTCTGAGCCCTCTCCAGTTTAATAATATCCTTCCTATTACAGAACAACCAGAATTGTACATGGTATTTTAAAAGTCAATATAATGCACAACAGGAAAGTGGCAACAAGGTTTCATTTGAGAAATCGTAGACTGAAGAACATTGTGCCTCACATTTTTGGATCTCCTAAAGATGACTTTGAGGAGGGTTAAGCAATTTGAAAGATTGCTCAGAGACCACATTGTATTCAGGTACACAGTAAGTCTGCACAGTATGTAATTGAAGAATAGTACAGAAGATATAGTTGAGGACAATAGGAGAATTCAACTATAACAAAGTGGGCTGGAGTGGTTATGAATGAAGATTAAACATTTAGCTGAAAATGAATAAAATAGGAGATGGTCCTCAACAGGACAGTCCAAATGTTTTAGAGATGTTGTTTAAGCAACATTCCTAGAATCCCTATACACTATGGAAAGAGGCCATTCAGGCCCATCTGGTCTGCACCAACCCTCCTGCCCAATCCCTGTAACCCTGCATTTCCCATGGCTAATCCACCTAGTCTGCACATCCCTGAACACCACAGCCAATTTAGCATAGTTAATCCACCTAACCTGCACATCCTGGACACTACGATCAATTTAGCATGGTCAATCCACCTAACCTGCACATCTTTGGATTGTGGGAGGAAATCGGAGCAGCCAGCAAGGGGCCCACGTACAGAACATCCAACCACCACATAGACAGTAACCCAAAACTAGATTCGAACCTTGGTCCCTAGAATTGTGAGGCAGCAGTGCTAACCGCTGAGCCACATACCACCCAATACAATAGGTGAGATATCCCAGTAGCATAGACTATTTTAAAATTAATGAGGTTCAAAATTCATACTATGGCATGTCTGGGTGTCTTATTCTGTGAGAAGAAACAGTCACAAAGTGAGACTACTACAGATTACATTCTCGAGTTAAAGAAACTGTCTCATCAATGAGGCTGTGGTGTGAATCTAGACAATCAACTCTGGAGTTATGTTCATAGGAGGTCTAAAGAACAGTAAAATCTAGTCCTGGGTTTTGAGCAAAGGCAATAAACTGAAATGGAAGGAGGCTTCTGATGAAGCTGCAGCCAGAATATTGTCAGAAAGAGAAAGCTGCGAGGGAATACTCTGTCTATGCTAGTCATGAGGCATTTTTCAAGAGTTTAGTGTCGGTGACAAGGTCATAGTGAAAAGCCGCCGAAGTGATGAGGAGAATAATGAGATTAGCGTTGTTGTAAAGACATTGGGTACATTCACATATAGGAAATATACTACTTTTGATCAGGAGCAGGTCATTCATGCCTTAAGGCCTGCTCCACCATTTGATTACATCATGCCTGCCTGATCGGATTGTGGTTTCAACACTTTGCCGGACCCAACATCCCCATAAACCTTGTCTCCCTTGTCTATCAAAAACCTAATTAGCTTAAACTTGAATAAATTCAATGACTCAGCTTCCATCAGGTGGAAATTTCCTTCACTTGTTAGCCAAGCAAAAGCAGACAGGCTATAAAAATACAGAGAAGATTGGATCCTTAGCATCTTTAGTATCCTTAGTATCCTTACAGATAGGGAAGGACACCACTTCAACTGGGAAAACACATCCAACCTAGGACAAGCCAAACAGAGACATGCACAAGAATTCCTAGAAGCATGGTATTCCAATCGGAACTCTATCAAACAAATACATTGAGTTAGACCCCGTCTATGACTCCCTGAGAAAAAGAACAGGAAATAACATCACCAACCCAAAGTACCCCACACATATAAATAGAAAGCAGGAATCATCAGCAGTGCTTCGCCCGGAGGCCCACTGAAGATGTTACCTAGTAGGATGACGAAACATCTGGAAATGAACCTTCCAGCTCAGCGAGCAAACCTACATCCAGAACCTCAACCTGAGCTACAAATCTTCTCAAAACTCACGAAGAAGATTGGAGGAAAACTTTGTCAGTGTTGCGTAAATAATACCCTTGAAAGAGGAAATCTGACAAAGAGAGACCGTAAGAAACATCCTATGTCCAAATTCCCTCTATAGTGCCAAATGAAAGTTAAAATAAAATTGCAGTCATAAGGAAACGCAAAGATTGACGGTGTCACAGGATTCATTGGTTGAGCAAAATGATGAAGACAAATTAACATAAGCCCAAACATTAAGTAGAGCTGATAATCAAAGTCATTTTTCATTGTTACCAATTTTATTAAACCTATATGGCTGGTTACCAATTCACTTCTGTCACTGGAAACAGTTTCTACTTGGTTATTCTGTCAAATGTTCATTACGTTAAAAAAAATTAACATCAAAAATCAAAGAGAACCTGGCTGAATTATGCAAGGAACGTGATTGAGTTGGTGTTTCAAAGCAAAAGGACCTTTTGTTCTAAATCCAAAATCAGTTAATAAAAACCTGACACAACATTGCTGGAAAAGCTCAGCAGGTCTAGCAGCATCTGTGGAGAGAAATCAGAATTAACATTTCGAGTTGAGTGACCCTCCCTCAGAACCAGATAAAAACCTGACTGTGTTGTGTTTTTATTTGAAAACAAATTAAATCAATGAAGGGTTTGGGTCAACATTCTTCAGACAGAAATAGGACAAGCTAACTTGCAGATAGAATGTATTTGAGCATTTCGTTCCATTACACCGTCAAATTATCAAGCCATCTTTATTCTCTGGTGATATTCAGGAACTAAAATCAGACAAAGATCCCAAATTAGCAAGTTGTTCTGAAAATGTTGTGGACCCCCCTAGGTAGCTGACATATTGAAATGATTTGTAAAATAAATATCAGACCAGAGTTTAATTATTTTAAAAAATTAACTAAGAACCTATGCAAATATGAGATTTATTAATTTGAAAGCTGGAGGTTTAGAGGGGATTTGAGGACAGACCTTTTCACCCAGAGGATGATGGGGGTCTGCAATGCATTGTCTGGGAGGGAGTTGAGGTGGGAAACCTCAAAACTTGTAAATAGTACTTGGATGAACACATGAAATGCCATAACATCCAAAACTATGGGCCAAAGACAGGAAAGTGGGACTACTGTAGGTAGTGGTGTATTTTTGGCTATGAGAAAGTGAGGACTGCAGATGCTGGTGATCAAAGTCGAAAAGTATGGCGCTGGAAAAGCACAGCCGGTCAGGCAGCATCCGATGAGCAGGAGAGTCGAATTTTCGGACATAAGCCCTTCATCAGGTTGAAGGGCCTCTTTTGTACTGTGTGACTCGATGATTCTTGAACTGAATTTTCACCACTGTTATCTCCCCTCTGAAAATCATTCCACAGAGTCTATTGATCTCAACAAAATTTAACTTCAAGAACATTGTTATGCTAGGCACAAATCACTTACTTAAAACAAAGCTGGATCACAAATGTTTGTGGGAACATTACAACAGCAAAGGACTTAACATATTTACAACCAAAGACTTGAGAACTTCCTACTCATCAGATCTGCTCAACTATTATCAAGTACTTTAAGCTTCAATAAAACACAAGCAAAAGCAAAATAATGCAAATGATGGAGATCTATAATAAAACAGAAAGTGCTGGAGAAAATCAGCAATATCTGTGGAGAGAGAAATAGAGTTAATATTTCCGGTCCAATGTCTCCTCATTGGAAACTTAAAACCCAAAAGGAAGAGAAAAGTTATATTGTTAAATGTTCTTGTTGCACGAGATGAATAACAAAAGGAACTGGGGACTGGGATGGTTTTGAGAGAGAATAAGTTGGTGCTGACGAAGAGAGAAGTTGACTGAGGTGTTTGTGGCAGCACGCAGTATTTAATATGGATCTTGAGATACAGTCCAAGGGGAGACTTATGTCATTGAAACATTTGTTGATGGATGTGAAACACAAAGGGTGGAACTACTGTTCGAATCCATATAGGGGACAGACAGTCACTGAGGACAGAATGAGTTTTAGTTAACACCTTACCAAACACTAGTGCGGTTGGAAGCAATCAAGGTTGAACAAGGTGACAAAAGACAAATGGAAATCCCAAAACAGAGAAAGACCAAACTTCATGATGGGCATTCCTGGAAAAGAAGTGGCAGTGAATTAAAACCAAAATATTGCAGATGCTGGAAATATGAAATAAAAACAGAAAGTGCCGGAAAAGTAGGTCCGGCGACATCAATGGAGAGAGAAATAGAGTTAATGTTTCGAGTCCAGCATAACTTGTTCAGAATCCCTTCGTTTTTGGGAAATATTTTTATTGAGAAAAAGGTTTAAATTTTTTTGCAAAATTACAAAATCACTACAAAACAGTATAACAATCTTTTAATATAACAACAATAACAGTAAACAAACTACTACTCTGCTCCACAAACCACTGAGGAGAGGAAAAAAAACCTATGAAAACTACAATTCAATTAAAAAAACTATATCGTGAGGAAGTCCAAGTTGATGTGCTCCATAACGAATCTACGCCACTCCGAGAGTCCCGGGGATCCTCTGATACCCAGCTCATTAAATTGTTCTTCCTTGCACAGAATGGAAGAATATTAAACAGTCTCTTCCTATGCACGCCCAAAAAAGGGAGATTTGACAAACCCAAGAGGAGGGACACTGGATCCACCTTGACCTCAGTTCCCAAAGCCCCTTCCAAAACCCTCACTATAGTGCCCCAATAATTACGAAGCTTGTGGCATGACCACAAGCAATGAGTAAGAGTGCCAACATCTGTTTTACATTTGGGGCACAGTGGGGACGCTCCTACCTTAAATTTCACAAGCTGCTCCGGTGCCAAATAAGCCCCGTGGAGTACCTTCGGTTGCATAACTTGTGTCCTATTGCAAATTGAAATCTTCCTTACATTCTCCCAAGTTTCCCCTGATAATATCTCCACCCCCAATACTTGAGTCCAGATTCCACACAGCTGCTCAATGACTTTGAGACACTACGTCCTAATAAATAGTAGAGAGTGCTACCGAGAGAGTACCCGTGGACTGAAGTACTCTCCTCTCCATATCTGACTTATAGGGACTAGCCATTAATGTAGTCTTTTTCTGTATGAAGTCCCCAATCTGAAAGTAATGAAAGAGGTCCCTCCTAGATAATTCATATTTCTGGATCAGCTGCTTGAAAGACATCATGACCTCCCCATCAAATAAATCTCCAAACAGGAGACTCCTTTAAACTCCCACAACCTAAAGCCAGAATCCATCAGTTCTGGTTGGAACCCTAACACTCCTACTTTGGGAGTAAAAAGGAAATTTTTTTGTTCATTGCCCTCACTTTGTTGCATTAACCGTGTTAAGGACAATCGGATTTCTGCAATGGTCCATAACAGTCCTCAACTTGTCCATCAACAACAGATTAATGAGGGGACATTTTACCTGGGAGGCCTTGATGTCCAGTCTGATTGACCACAGGTCCTGGCCAGCCCAATCAGCCACATAGGATAGTAGGGAACTCAATTGATATTTCTTAACATCTGGGAAATCCACACCTCCCATCCCCTGCCAAAGCTGCAATTTGACAAGCTTAATAAGAGGCCGTCTATGATGCCAGATGAAAGAACTGAGCCAATGGTTAAGCCTCCGTAGTGCTGTGCCTAGGCAACAAAGGGAGCATTATCATGGGATACAATAAACGAGGAAGAATATTCATTTTGACCAGAGCTATTCTACCCAACCAGGATATTGGAAGATTCTCCCGGCAACAAATGTCCTGTCTTTTCTTCTCTAGCAACTGCACAAAGTTAGCTTTATATAATTGATCAAAGGCTGGGGTGGTAAAAATGCCTAAATACAGGAAACTGCCCTGTGACCACCCGAAAGGAAATGGGATTCCACCCCCAAGATCGGATATTCTAATAAGGTCCACCCCCCCAAAAGCATGGCCTCCGACTTCATGAAATTGACTCTATACCCCGAGAATGACCCAAATAGATTAATCATTTGTATTAAATGGAGCATAGGTATCATTGGATCAGTTAAAAAGAGAAGAACATCATCTGCCTCCAGGGCAATTATATTGGTGTCCCTGCAGATGGCCTCTGCCAATGGCTCAATTACCAATATAAATAGTAACGGTGAAAGGGGCACCCTTGTAGGCTACCTCTACCAATATTAAAATTGTCAGACCGTATTCCATTAGTGAGAACCACTGCTTTAGGGTCACAATATAACACTGCCATCCATCTGGCAAAAACCCCTCCAAGACCAAACTGTTCCAGGACATAAAAGAAGTACGGCTACTCCAGCCAGTCAAACACTTTCGCTGCGTCCAGGGAGACTACCAAGCCCGGAATCAACCCTTGCTGGCATACCTAAACCACGTTTAATACTTTTCTAATATTATTAGTAGACCTACGACCCTTAGTAAAACCTGTCTGGTCCTCCTTTACAATGAAAGGCAAAACCCTCTCCAAGCTCAATGTCAGCATTTTCAACAAAATTTTAAAATTCACATCCAATAACGATATGGGCCTTGTAGAAGTACAATCCTCTGGGGCTTTCCCTTTTGAGACCAAGGGAAATATTTGCTTCTCTCAGAGAGGCTGGGAGGCAGTCCTGACTGTACGAGTATTGTACATATCCAACAGTGGCCCAGCCAGCGTGTCTATAAATTCCTTGTAAAACCCGCTCTGAAATCCTGATGAAAGACTTTTGCCCGAAACGTCGATTTTACTGCTCCTCAGATGCTGCCTGAACTGCTGTGCTTTTCCAGCACCATTCTAATCTAAACTCTGGTTTCCAGCATCTACAGTCATTGTTTTTACCGCTCTGAAATCCGTCTGGGCTGGGCACTTGTCCGCTCTGGAACTGCCTCAACGCCTCCTGTACCTCTTGAATTGTCAGAGGGGCATTCAAAAGAGATGCTTGCTCTGAAGTTACACCTGGAAGGTCCAGGATGTCAAGAAAGGACTCCATCTTCGCCAATCTGTTCCCACAGCCCCCTGACCAGTACAGCTCACAGTATAACTTCCTAAATGCTGCTTTAATCTTATTAGCATCGCAAGTGAGAGTGCCAGCACTCTCTCTAATGGATATTGATAGATTGGGGGCACGCTTCTTTCTGGCCAGGTACACCAGATATCTAGAGTTGAAAATGTGTTGCTGGAAAAGTGCAGCAGGTCAGGCAGCATCCAAGGAGCAGAAGAGTTGACGTTTCGGGCATGAGCCCTTCTTCAGGAATGAGGAAAGTGTGCCCAGCAGGCTAAGATAAAAGGTAGGGAGGAGGGGCATTGGAAATGCGATAGGTGGAAGGAGGTTAAGGTGAGGGTGATCGGCCTGAGTGGGGGTGGGGGCGGACAGGTCAGGAAGAAGATTGCAGGTTAGGAAGGCGGTGCTGAGTTCGAGGGTTGGGACTGAGACAAGGTGAGGGGGGGGAGGGGAAATGAGGGAACTGGAGAAATCTGAGTTCATCCCTTGTGGTTGGAGGGTTCCTAGGTGGAAGATGAGGCGCTGTTCCTCCAGCCGTCGTGTGTATATGGTCTGGCAATGGAGGAGTCCAAGGACCTGCATGTCCTTGGTGGAGTGAGAGGGGGAGTTGAAGTATTGAGCCACGGGGTGGTTGAGTTGGTTGGTCCGGGTGTCCCAGAGGTGTTCTCTGAAACGTTCCGCAAGTAGGCGGCCTGTCTCCCCAATATAGAGGAGACCACATCGGGTGCAGTGGATGCAGTAAATGATGTGTGTGGAGGTGCAGGTGAAGTTATGGCAGATATAGAAGGATCCCTTGGGGCCTTGAAGGGAAGTAAGGGGGGAGATGTGGGCGCAAGTTTTGCATTTCTTGCCGTTGCAGGGGAAGGTGCCGGGAGTGGAGGTTGGGTTGGTGGGGGGTGTGGACCTGACGAGGGAGTCACGGAGGGAATGGTCTTTTCAGAATGCTGATAGGAGAGGGGATGGAAATATATCCCTGGTGGTGGGGTCCGTTTGGAGGTGGCGGAAATGACGACGGATGATATGATGTATGTGGAGGTTGGTGGGGTGGTAGGTGAGGACCAGTGGGGTTCTGTCCTGGTCGCGATTGGGGGGACGGGAAGTGGAGAAGATGTGATGGAGAGTATCATCGATCACGTCTGGGGGGAAATTGTGGTCTTTGAAGAAGGAGGCCATCTGGGTTGTTCGGTATTGGAATTGGTCCTCCTGGGAGCAGATGCGGCGGAGACGAAGGAATTGGGAATATGGGATGGCATTTTTACAGGGGCAGGGTGGGAGGAGGTGTAGTCTAGGTAGCTGTGGGAGTCGGTAGGTTTATAGTAAATGTCCGTGTTGATTTGGTCGCCCGAGATAGAAATGGAGAGGTCTAGGAAGGGGAGGGAGGAGTCTGAGACGGTCCAGGTAAATTTGAGGTCGGGGTGGAAGGTGCTGGTAAAGTGGATGAACTGTTCAACCTCCTCGTGGGAGCACAAGGCAGCGCCGATACAGTCATCGATGTAGCGGAGGAAATGTTGGGGGGTGGTGCCAGTGTAGCTGCGGAAGATGGACTGTTCCACATATCCTACGAAGGGGCAGGCATAGCTGGGGCCCATGCGGGTGCCCATGGCTACTCCTTTGGTTTGGAGGAAGTGGGAGGATTGGAAAGAGAAGTTGTTCAAAGTGAGGATCAGTTCAGTTAGTCGAAGGAGGGCGTCAGTGGAAGGGTACTGGTTGGTACGGCGGGAAAAGAAGAAGCAGAGGGCTTTGAGTCCTTCGTGATGGGGAATAGAGGTGTACAGGGACTGAATGTCCATGGTGAAGATAAGGCATTGGGGACTGGGGAAGTGAAAATCATAGAGGAGGTGGAGGGCGTGGGTGGTGTCCCGAATGTAGGTGGGGAGTTCTTGGACTAAGGGGGACAGGACCGTGTTGAGGTATGCAGAGGTGAGTTCGGTGGGACAGGAGCAGGCTAAGACAATGGGTCGGCCGGGGCAGTCAGGTTTGTGGATTTTGGGCAGGAGGTAGAACACCAGATATCTACCCAGTTTATCAGCATACTTGAATAACCTCTGTTTTGCAAAGATTTCCCTCTTTGCTGTCTGCATTCAAAGTAACCCTGAAGGCTATAAGCCACTGCAATTTGGTTACAGACGGTCTGTCAAAGTGAGCTGTCTCTGCTGTCTTCAGCCAGGCCTCGAGCATACGCTGCTGCTCTCCCCTCTGCCGCTTCCAGGTCGCAGAGTAAGAAATAATCAAACCCCTTGCATAGGCAGTCTCCCAGAGCGCCGACAGATTACTGCCATACCTGAATTGATGACCCAAATATTCCTGTGAAAAATACTCAATAAACTTGCTATCCTTCAGGAGGAAAGAATCCATGCGCCAATACTGCAAGCCTGTCCCATTACTACCCTCCTTAATCTCCATGTACACTGCTGCATGATCAGAAATGGCTATGTTCCTTATTCTGCAAGACAGCACAGAATTCAAAAAGGCAGATGGGGCAAAAAACATGTCAATCCTTGTATAGCACTTATGGGGGTTAGAGAAAAAGGTGAAATCTCTACCCTCAGGGTGAAGATATCTCCACACATCCACCAACCCCAGCTCCCTGTTCAAGTCCACCAACTGCCTGGATTGCAGGGACATACCTGCAAGGCCCCTAGGCATCCTGTCCATGTGGGGGCCCACAAGTTGGTTAAAGTCTCCCCCTGTAATTTTATTATGTGCCCCAAGAGCCATCAACCTGGAAAACTCATCCGTTAAAAATTTGAGGAGATATGCGAGGGTGGGGGGTGGTGGCAACATACTTTCAAAATCCCATGTACTAAAGCTTTAAAAATCAGAAACCACCCATATTTATCCTTAATTTAATCTAACAGCTGAAACGGGAGATTCTTCTGGATGAGTGTAGCAACTCCTCTACTTTTCGAATTAAAGGATGGGTAAAACACCCGGACAAACCCTCCCTGCTGTAACTTCAAGTGCTCCTTATCAGTTAGATGTGTTTCTTGCAATAAAGCTACATTGACCCCCACTTTTCTCAGGTTTGAAAGTATCTTTTTTCTCTTAATTGGTGAGTGACTCCTCTTAACATTCCAGGTGCACCATTTAAATGAATGGCTAGCCATTGCTACCCAAAACGGTCCTTGGCCCCCAGGAGGAATAACCCCACTCATAGTGCACCAAGTGAAAGCAGCAAACAGTTCATATAAATTTGAAAATACAACTGCCAAAACTACTAACTCAAAACCTCTAACAACTACTTCTGCAACATACCAACATAGAACACAAATGAAAGGAGACTTTCCCCCTTGCCCACAGGGGGCGCTCATGCTACCCACCAACTCCTTCGAGCTGAAGCCATGGTCCAGCCCCAGACAACACAAAGTAAGAAAAGGCTATACGCGCCTTATAACAAGAAAATTAAAAGTGGGCACTCAACCCACTCCTGGTAAAAATATATATTTGTGATCCTTTGTATATCTGAGCCTGTGGATCCTTCTCCAGTCGTCTAGAGGTTTCCAGCAGCATTTGCTTATCTCTGTAGTGCTGGTGTCACACTCGGACCGGGCGGGGACGCTGGTCCAATCCAGGCCTGGGCACTGCGGCCCGTTCGACCCACACCCAACCTGCTCCGACTTCAAAACCTGTGGGAGCCATTGCTCCAATAATCTGACAAGCTGGCCTTCTTCTTCCGTTTGGATATTCTTCCAAATGCCTCGATTTTCGAGGCCATCGACCTCCTCTACCAAGGCCCACACCTGTCATTCCAAGGCCTGGACCCAACCCACCAAGGACCCCGTGGATCTCCTGGTCGTGCTTCTGCAGCATGGCTGAGATCGGTTCCAGCCTGGCCCGGGTCTCCTCCATCGCTGAATCTTCTCTCGAAGCTTCATGAACTCCGAGACCATGCTCTGCTCCACAGCTAAGTCCCCAGGAGTGCTCATGGAAGCTGACGCCATGGTCACAGATGTGTCTGTTGCTGCAGAGGAGTGCCCTGCTTTCTGTAATCCTCATGATCCTTTCCCTTTAGTCATTTTTCTAACTCTCTTAAACTAACACACAGCAATTCTCAGGGTCAAAAACTATCAATTTCTACCACAATGGGTAATGAAGGGAGGGTGAGTGCACCATTTTGCTTGAGTTCTGGTGCAAGATCTCAGCTGCCATCTTGAATCCCCCCAGAATCCCTTTATTAAATAGTTTCTAATCAACCTGTTCAGAGATGTTACGACACACCACTGAAGCAGGTGGGACTTGAACCCAAACCTTCTGATTCAGAGGTAGGGACATGACCATTTCATCACAATAGCCCCCCAGAATCTCTTTACTAAATGATTCTCCTTTATAGAACAAACCTGACAAAAACAATGCATCTTTCTAAGTGCAGTTTCAGGAAGATGATATTTTTCCATCTTTCTTTTACATACAGGTCCTGTGAGCCACTCATTCCCACAGATTAATGCTTCTCTTCACTTAACCACTACAAAGCTATTCCTGGAGGTCAAGCAACAATGCTTTGTTTTGTTTTGTTTTGTTCTGAGGCAGGACAGGTACCTTTCCTTTTCTTTAACTCTGCTCATCAGTGCCAACACTGCTGCACTGAACATATTACCCAAGTATCCATTATTCCTGCCATCTTATATTTGAATTTCCTTTCCATTCTCTCTTTATTCTCTGTAGCATTCTTGATCCAAAGAAGAAAGGACAGTGACTTTACCCAGGGAGTTGGAAGGGGGAGGGGGGGGGGAGCTGGTGGTGGGAACCAGTATCCCTTTTATGTCAGCTGAAAAGAAACCCCAAAACTGAATTCAAACTTATGAAAGCTAGAATCTTTAAACATACAGCTATAGAATTATTGTAATGCAGAATGAGGCCATTTGGCCCATCACTTTATGCTAGCTTTCAGTGAAGCAATCCAGTCAGTCCCATTACTCTGCAGTTTCTATGAGGGCCTGTAATTTTATTTCCATCAAGTGCCCTATTAAATCATTGATTGCTGTCCTACCCTTACATGATCAGCCAATAAGAACAACTTTTCTTTGTTTACCTTGTCCAAACCTTTCATATTCCTATACAACTCTATCGAACATTCCTTGACCTTCTCCACTCCAAGGAGAACAACCCCACCGTCTGTCCTAAACTTGAAAAGTTGGGTGACTGATTTCTGTTTCTCTAACTGCTGCTTGGCCTACTGAGTGCTTCTGTTTTTGCCTTCCATACTTGTTCTGAAGTTCTCATCCTGTTGACAGTCTAATACGTCTTCTCCCTCATTATGAAACTCAGGCTCAACTGTTCTTCAAAATTAAATACTGGGTAGGCTTTATACCGGAATCATAAAGACTGGCTGAAGCAAAAATAAAAGAGTATTGTCGTCAATAATGATATCTACACATTTAATTCACTGCAATTATACTTAGCATGGACTCTCTGTACCAAATGACCTCCTTCAGTGCTGTAATGATGCTACAACAGAGAGGTATAGGGATGAATTGCAACTTCTCCAGATGGATCAGATGGATTGTATCAACGAGCACTGTACAAACACATAGCAGATGCAGCATGGGTGAAATGGAAATCAGGAGTGCATTTCTGAACACAGAATAGGGTGATGCAGTGAGGACTTAATAGTACAGTTCTACAGAAGTTGTAGAAACAGAAGATCATGAGTGTGGTGCTGGAAAAGCACAGCAGTTGAGGCAGCATCCAAGGAACAGAAGAATGGATGTTTTGGGCATAAGCCCTTCATCAGGAACTGTTCCTGATGAAGGGCTTATGCCCAAAACATCGATTCTCCTGCTCCTCGGATGCTGCCTGACCTGCTGGGCTTTTCCAGCACCACACTTTGGACTCTGATCTCCAGCATCTGCAGTCCTCACTTTCTCCTAGAAACAGAAGATCCTTTGGTCAATGTTCACTGATCCTTGGAGTTGGAAGGTATATCAAGCAAGAGATTAGCAAAGTTGCAGTTCAAGATGTCAGCTCACTGCCATTTTTTTAAGGACAGTGGCATCAATAAGCTGTGAATAACTTGTTAAAAGACTTGAGCTTCCCAAATAGAGATGGCAAATGAGAAGGTTATGTGGAATCTTTATAAAGTTCTGGTTAGGCCACAACTAGAGCATAGCATCTGGTGCTGATAGTACACTGTGGGAAGGATGTGGTGGTCCTTGAGAGGGATTTGTCTAGAGTGGTTCCTGTTATGAGTGATATTCACTCCGATGCTAAGTTAGAAATGAAGTGGGTGTGAGCTATCTAAACTTCTAAACATCGCACAAGAGAAATTATTCAAATTAAATCTCAGAATGTTAATTCCCAAATCATTTTTGAGGATGCATATGTATATTCTCAAACATAAATGCAATTCTAATCATTAAAATTTCTTATTACAAATGTTATTGTGTCAAACTTTTAAATCTAAGACACATGAGCACCATTTCATTATTATTCAGGATATTAGAGTGCTAAGGTCAGAGTTCGCATTTCCTGTACGTGTTGAGCGTTTATTCTGGCAATACAATCTTAGAATGCTCATTCATTTTTGAAGGAAGTGGGGTTACCTGCAGTCATGTAGTTGGCCAAGATATTTGATCCTGGGGCTCCCCAAATGTAAGTGAGGCAAACACTGCAGGGCAGAGGAGTATAAGCACATTGTAAAGTTCTGTGGATGTTCTCAAAACAAAGAAATCTGATTATTGTTGGAGTCGTTCTCTAAATATGCTACATGGGTCACTTAAAGTGCTTCATCCATTCCTGTTTATTGCGTATGTTGTCTGACCTCTGCCAAAATCTACAGTGTGGTAAAATCAAACTGTATGCCCGAAATCTAAGAAAGGGGAGTGAAATAAAATGCAGTTTGTTTCCAATGACCTCTGTTAGAAAGAGCAGTTGTGTGAATCTTCAGCAGGTCAAGCAGCATCTGCAGGGAGAGACACAGAGTCAACATTTCTTATTGATGAGAGTTCACCAACTTGAAACATTAACTCTGTTTCTCCATCCATAGATGCTGCCAGGCCTGCTCAACATTTCTAGTGCTTTTTTTGTTTTACTTCAGCTTTCCAGCAGCCTCATATGTTACCTTCGCTTCTATGACTGTCAAGTGAAATCAGAAACAGCATGTCTGTGATGTTTCCACAATGATCAATGGTCTGCCAGTGTAACAAAACTTAATGAAAGCCTTTCTACACAAGAAACTTCCTGACTAGTGAAAAGTGACTGTGTTTGTCTGAACCATGTTTCGCAAGCTTGTTAAAAAAAAGTAGGAGACCATTTGGCCCCTCATGTCTGTTCTGCCATTCAATATGGTCATGGCTGAATTTAAAATTTCACATTCTCATCTACCTCTGAAAACCCTTGATTCCCCTGCCGAGCATGAATCTGTCTAATTCTGTACTAAAAATACTAAATGATCAGGTCATTCTGAGGTAGAGTGTTTCAAAACTGCACAACCATCTTTACTTCAGTCCTGAAAGGGTAACTCCTAATTTTAATATCTAACTCAGGATGACCCATGACAGAAAATATCCATTCCACATCCACCTGGTCCAGACCATTTAGGAACTTGTATGTTTCAATTGACCATCCCTTTATCAGTGAAAACAAACCAAGCCTGTCCAACCATTCCTCATAAAACTATTTGTTCATTCCAGATATCAATCTAGTAAATCTTCTCTGAACTACCTTCAATGTATTTATATCCTTCCTTAAATGAGGAAACCAAAACTGCATGTAGTCTTCAAGATTTGTGGGCGGCACGGTGGCACAGTGGTTAGCACTGCTGCCTCACAGCGCCTGAGACCCGGGTTCAATTCCCGACTCAGGCGACTGACTGTGTGGAGTTTGCACGTTCTCCCCGTGTGTGCGTGGGTTTCCTCCGGGTGCTCCGGTTTCCTCCCACCGTCCAAAGATGTGCGGGTCAGGTGAATTGGCCACGCTAAATTGCCCGTAGCATTAGATAATGGGGTAAATGTAGGGGTATGGGTGGGTTGCGCTTCGGCGGGTCGGTGTGGACTTGTTGGGCCGAAGGGCCTGTTTCCACACTGTAAGTAATCTAATCTAATCTCACTGCAGATGATTTCCACTGGCAGTACTAAAAGTTAATCAGAAAAGGGGTTTGTATATGTAATGTATGTGTATAGTTAAAACTTACAAAGAGAGAAAGTAGCACAGGAAAACACTGATTACAGCTTATTCTTTCTACGCAGAACAGGTTCCGACTTAAACCAAATCATTTGTCATTCTTGAGTACTGCACCCACATGATTTCGGCTTTAAGACGCACAAAATCTAATATTACAATGGGGAGGTTGTGTTGATCCAGCAAGTACCTGGTAATTAGGGCTCGAAGTTCTTCTCATTTGATTTTCTGCAAATAACTCTTGAGTTTATTCATTTTGTTGTTTTAATTTCATGAACCTTACATACAGGTTCTATAAAAAAAACACTTACCTAACAGTATATGGCAAATGTATAGCTCAACTCAATTTCTAATAAGACATTTCAATGGGTATTTTACTTTCCTGTGCCCTAATTGGTCACCTCCTGACCTTCCTTTGATATGTTTCCATGGCAACATAGCTTACAATCGCTAACTCTTACGTAAAATATTATGGAACCTATGTCTTTGCAGAGTTTTAACTGCTTCAAACCAAAGACTACGTCGTCACCGGACAGGAAGAAAGAATTCCCAATTGAAAAACCTCAAAGAGCTTCTGCTGTATTAATTATTTTACCATTAAAAATGCAGTGAAAATATCAGTTGTATCTCAATATATAGCCATTACAAACTTAGTCTCATTTAGATAATAACTGGATTTAAATTGAAAATTTATTGCTGCATCACTTATTGTCATTAATTAATCAGAAAAATGCTCTAAAGCAAACTGGAAACTCTAAATAACAAAAAGTAAATTAAACAATTAAGCTTTTTTATTATTATCTTCTAATTCAGGTACAAGGGAACTATTCCAAGATGAAAATGTCAATCATTATATATTATTAAGTAATGTATTGAGACTGTTAGCTGCTTTATATCATCAGCTGCCTCTTAAATCTATGCCAGCCTGGGCTGAAAGTACAGTATTCCAAACAATTTCCTAGGTAACAGGTAGGAATTAACTGAAAATCATTGTCCTTTGGAGTTTCTTCCTCTCCAGAGAAAACTAGACATTATTGCTCACTGCATTCTGATTAAGATGGGAACTGAAAGCAAGGAGGATATGGGAGAAATCAAACAGGCAGATTCCTGTTGCTGTGTTGCATTGCTCTTTTGGGCTGCCTTAAACCAGTCATACGTGAGAAAATGTACAATTGAACTATTTTACAAAAGAAAATCAGGAACACTTATGATTCAAGCTCTCACTTAGGAGGAGAAATTGATAAATGGGTTGTTGGAGAATGATACGGCAATCTAAGAAAATAAGAAATAGGACCAGGGACAGATGTCTCAAGGAGCTCAAAGAGCCATATTGCTGATCATTAAACTCAAACTTTCTTGCTCCCTCCTTAAGTCTCTTTGATTCTCTTTGTGTCCAAGCTCTATTGAAGTCATTCTTGAATGTACTCATTGTCTGAGTCCAGGTTTGAAGAGTTTCAATGATATTTAGCACTCCGATGAAGATATTCCTCCTCATCCTGGTCCAAAATGGCTGACCCCTTCACCTGAAACAATGGTCCTTAGTTCTAGATTCTTTAGCCAAGGGAAACAAACTTCAGCATTAATTTCAATAAAGAATCAACATTCTTCAAATTAAAACAATGAGAAATGTAAGATATTGAAAGAGACTTTTTAAAAATGTAATCTCAATTATCTCTTTCATTTTGATTTTTCACACACACACACACACACAAAATACCTTAATTCATGTACTGTCCAGCATTACTGCTTCATAATCTTTGTTCAATAATGTTATAACTAATGGCTTTATACTGTGACCTCAAAAATATAGAACTTCAACTTACAGCTCTTCCGATTTTTGGGATTTCTTGTCCTGCACGACATAAACCATCCCAAAACTGCCTCTCCCAAGTTTTTCTTGTACCTGGTATCTTCCTGCAATCAGTGACTCAGTGCAGACCATGACTGAAGTGTTTCTAACACTTTTTGGAGCTTCGTGGAATTTTGGCATATTTCCCCTCTCGCTAAGTGAATCTTGACAGCTTTTTTCCACTACACGTTATATTTAAGTTCCCACATATAGAGCCTTCAAAACACCTGCTGGAGCAACCAAATGCAGAATTGACACAGTTAAAGAATTGTTGCATTAGTACAGCAACAGTACAACCTCTATGGGTAGAAAATTATCATAACCTGTAGCTGAGAACGAGGAACAGCAAACCAATTAGGAATTAGAGGTTGAATATGCCAATTCTTGCATCACTGAATAAAACAAGATGGTTCACAAATGGCAAAGTAATGTGTGCATTATCTCTTCTGTAAAAAGATAGTCTCCATAGTCTTAGCAGCCCCGAGGGATACTCTCTTATTAGAGAGAACCCACCAGTGATGGTTTAACCTGAGAGGGAGAAATTGAGAAGGAGATTCCTTCATGGCAACCTCAGCTGGTGCAGGAAATGAACTCATGGTTTTGGCATTATTCTGCCTTATAAACCAGCCATTTAGTCAACTGAGCTAGCTGGCATCTCTTTCATGAGTAAAACAAATATATGGAATCAATTTCAATGCAGTACTCTAATAGGTTGCATGTTATTTTGGGTAAATAAAATCATACAGTTTGTCTCAAATGATGACCATTCTTCTGTAAAGAGAAAAATTGATTTCTTCAGCACTTCGTGGTTAATCTACCTACTAAACTCCAACTGCTGTTTATTAGTTATGCGGGTTTAATACTATTAAGCATGAAAATCTTCCAGTATAAAAGGCTGCTAGTAGGCAATTCTTGTTAGAACTGTAGCAATTAGGAATGGCCAATAAATGCCAATATATCCAACAATACCCATATCTTGTGAACAAATAGAACAAAACTCAGTCAAAGCATCTCCCAGTTGATCAGACATGAGTATTCAACCTCTTGTGCTTGTCAGTCTATGACTTTCCACCCATTAGTGTAGGCTGGTGTAAAATCACAACCTGAGGAGCAAAAAAGCAGAAAACTTTTGCATGTTTCCAAACTTGAACCATTACTCCAAATACATCTCCATTGCCTCCACACTCCCTTCTACCCTCCTTCATGCTTCCCATACCCACCCTGTGCACACTCCCACATACTCATCCTCCACACAATCCCCATATCTACCCTTCCATACTTCACCCTCCACACCCTACTCCTCAGCATACATGCAGTTCATATTTTTTTTCTGATAGTTAAGTACTACAGAATGAATAACTGGGGAACAAATGGGGGGAAACATGCACTGCTAGCATGTGTGCAATTTCATACTAACCGGTTCTGATGATTGATCATCAAACTGAAACTACTAACTCTGTTTCTGCCTCCAGAGGAATCCCAACCTTTCCTTCCCCAAGGAAAACTGAACCAACTACTCCAATCTATCCATGCACTGAGTTGGATGATCAGCCATTATCATTTTGAATGGCAGAGCAGACTGGAATGTCCAAATAAATGGCCTGCTCCTATTTTCTATGTACCTACTTTAAATTCCTCACTCGAGTTTAGAAGAGTAAGAGGCCACCTTCTAAACATACAAGATTCTTTTTTCCTTTTGTGGGAGTGTCTAAGACCAAACAGAATAATCCCAGAGTAAGAGGCCACCCATTTAAGATAAAGATGGGGAGGAATTTCTTCTCGTAAAAAATGAGGTCTGCAGATGCTGGAGATCACAGTTGAAAATGTGTTGCTGGTTAAAGCACAGCAGGTCAGGCAGCATCCAAGGAACAGGAAATTCGATGTTTCGGGCATAAGCCCTTCATCAGGAATGAGGAGAGAGTGCCAGACAGGCTAAGATAAAAGGTAGGGAGGAGGGCCTTGGGGGACGGGCGATGGAGATGTGATAGGTGGAAGGAGGTCAAGGTGAGGGTGATAGGCCGAGTGGGGTGGGGGCAGAGAGGTTAGGAAGAAGATTGCAGGTTGGGAGGGCGGTGCTGAGTTGAGGGAACCGACTGAGACAAGGTGGGGGGAGGGGAAATGAGGAAACTGGAGAAATCCGAGTTCATCCCTTGTGGTTGGAGGGTTCCCAGGCGGAAGATGAGGCGTTCTTCCTCCAACCGTCGTGTTGTTATGTCTTGCTGGTGGAGGAGTCCAAGGACCTGCATGTCCTCGGTGGAGTGGGAGGGAGAGTTAAAGTGTTGAGCCATGGGGTGGTTGGGTTGGTTGGTCCGGGCGTCCCTGAGGTGTTCTCTGAAGCGTTCTGCAAGTAAGCGGCCCGTCTCCCCAATATAGAGGAGGCTACATCGGGTGCAGCGGATGCAATAGATGATGTGTGTGGAGGTACAGGTGAACTTGTGGCGGATATGGAAGGATCCCTTGGGGCCTTGGAGGGAAGTGAGGGAGGAGGTCCTCGGATGAACTCGGATTTCTCCAGTTTCCTCATTTCCCCTCCCCCCACCTTGTCTCAGTCGGTTCCCTCAACTCAGCACCGCCCTCCCAACCTGCAATCTTCTTCCTAACCTCTCTGCCCCCACCCCACTCGGCCTATCACCCTCACCTTGACCTCCTTCCACCTATCACATCTCCATCGCCCCTCCCCCAAGTCCCTCCTCCCTACCTTTTATCTTAGCCTGCCTGGCACTCTCTCCTCATTCCTGATGAAGGGCTTATGCCCGAAACATCGAATTTCCTGTTCCTTGGATGCTGCCTGACCTGCTGTGCTTTAACCAGCAACACATTTTCAACAGGAATTTCTTCTCTCAGAGGATGGTGCATCTGTGGCTGGGTTGTTTAGTACATTCAAGGCAAAAAAAATGACAGATTTTTAGGCATTAAGGGAATCAAGCATATGGGAAGAAGGCAAGAAAGTGGGAGTTGAGGATTATCAAATCAGCCATGATCTAATTGATTTGTGGAGTAGAATTGATGGGCTGAATGGTTGACTTGTGCTCCTATACCTTATGATTTTATGATACAAATGATATTTTGTCCATAGTCGCAGAATTGTCAAATGCAGAAGGAAACAATTCAGCCCAGAGTGCTCATTATGTCTCTAAATATTTAGACAGTGTCAATCTTTCTCCAATACTCTGCACATTCATTCTACTTAAATACTCATCCAAAGCCCTCTTGAATGCCTCAATGAACCTAAACTGTACTCCCAGGCAATGCATTCATTACCTGAATTTCTCACAATGTGAAAAAGTGTTTTTTTTTCCTCCTCAGCTCACATTTGTTTCTTTCCAAAAATACTTTAAAACTGTGTCCTCAGGTTCTAAACAAAAGGCTTATCTGAAGCAGAAGCCTTTCAGGAAAACATCACAGGAGCCCCAAATAAACTCACTCTAAAGAGACTTTAGGGAAAGTTACCAAAAAAACAATGAAAATTCAGCTACAGGTTTTGCACAAAGCCAGGTTCACGTGCCACACTCACCTGCCCAGGTAACAAATAGAGAGATACATTGAGAACTGGGCTCACTTTTTAAATTATTAATTGCAATCAAGTTGTTTAACTGATTTCTCTCTTTTTCCATGTGCAATAGTTTTAATGCAATAAATTCTATACAGGAACGTTATGCATTTTGTTTTTGTTACGCAATAGATTTTATGCAATGCCTTGTTTGTTAGCTGCACTTTGTTTACCTGCTCTCGGATCCCGGAGTTGAGAGTCCGGTTGCTCCGCAACGGCTCGGAGGATGCCGGGAGTCCCCATATTAATAGATAGACCATATTCACGTTGACGTCACTGCAATGGCGACCGCGCACATCCAGAAAACATCAAAAACAAAATCAAAAAGCATATCTCCTGCCTCGATTTCTTGAAAAGAATATCGTAGATTTGCAATTCCTCAGAAAAAATATTGATTACATATGTTGCTTTGATCAGATTAATGCTGGACACTTATGAAAATGCTGACTTTGAGACATTTTAACCTTTTTTCTCCTTAATATAGAAATTACTTTTCAAAATTGAACCTCTAATTTTGCATTTACTTCCGGTTTCTTTTCTGTTCATTGCTTCGACAAAAGGATTTTATTTTTACATTTCTCTACGCCAAATGCGCTAAAAGTGTTGAGCTATTTTCAGTCGGAACTTTTGTTTTGAGTATTTGTATTCCGGATCACGGAGGACAGGGGACGGTTTCATTTTCAAAGAGCAGGAGAGACTTGCAGAGAGTTGGTAAGATTTTGTAATTATTTCGTTTAAGAATGTACAATCGCTGGAGGTGAAATAATTGTGTAATCTCGATTCATTGAAATCAAAATTATTCACTTTTTACATAGTTTTTTTTATCTTAAATTGATTATTTATTGCCATAAATATCCAACGCATTTGATTACCAACCGTAATCTTAATCTGACATCTTTGCAAATGTCTCATCAGCCTGTTTTAAAATTTGAAATTTGCCTTTTCCCGCCTGGGAGCTTACTAATTTCTTTGAGGGGAGTTGGGCGTTGGGCAGTTCCTAATCTTTCTAAACTTTTTAAACTTTACTTTTTAACTAGTCCACGAGAATGAGCTCCTGTCGTTTTAATTGTTTGTCTAACTGAGACGTACAACGTCAAACGACAGTAGTTGCAAACTTTGCAACACAGCCAGGTTTCGCGGGCCAGCAACGGATTTGGCTTTCTGTAACGGGTGAACACCACAAGATACAGCCCTCATTCTCAGCATTACAATAACACAGTCACTTCATTATTTCATTAAAACCGGAAGTGCTTGGAAACATCGGTGGAGACAGAAAACGAGTTCAAGTTTCAGGTCAATTTCCTTTCAGCATATTCGTGGGAATTCATCAAGTAAATATTCTACGTGGGTGTTTTAGTAGATGAAAAACAATTGATTTTGCATATGAAAAACAATTATTGTAATTACTTATTTATGTTTCTGTTCTGTGACACTTTGGTAGGCATCATGTCATCTTCTCAGACGCACTGGACAGAAGTTAAAATGTGTTTCCCTGGAGTGATCCAATTTTTATGTCTCACACTTGGGGTGATACAGTGGAGGAGGCAGGCAAACGTTTGTCATGACAAGGATTGTTTATCCTGCAGGGTTCTTAAAAAAAATACACTTCCCTCTTCACAGACTATTTTTGCAGCAGCAAACTGCACTTAAAGATGTCCATTTGGCCACGTCCACCAATAGGTAAGTAAATTGGAGGATTTAAAGGCACCTCCCAGCTGCCAGAAATCAGCTTGAGCTCCACGTCCTTATGGCTCACATCCCAAAATCAAATTTACCAACAGTTTGAGAAACATACGAACACAGGAGGTAGAAGCAGCAGTAGGCCATTTAACACTTTGAGCCTTCCCCACTTAGAATCATAAGTGGTCTGATTTTAACCGTTTAACAAACTGGGGGATATCAGATTATGAGAAATAAGAACAGAAGGCCTCTCAGCTCCTCAAACCTGTTCTGCCACAATAGGATCATAGCTGATCTGACAGTTCTCAAGTCCACTTTGTTCCATTTTGTAGCTTTGACCAGAAACTCAACTGGATTCACCATATAAACGCAATGCCTACAAAAGCAAGTCAAAAGCTAAGAATACTACAGTGACTAACTCATCTCCTGAGTCCCCAAAACCTGTTCACCATCTACAAGGCACAATTTGGGAGTGTGATGGAATACTCCCCACTTGCCTGGGGAGTATTGGTGTTGGTGCAGCTCCAACAACATTCAAGATGCTCCACATCATCCAGGCCAAAGCAAACCACTTGATTGACACTGCATTCACAAGCATCCACTCGCACCACCACCAACGCTCAGTAGCAGCAGCGTGGAAATCCTAAAAGATGCACTGCAGAAATTCACCAAAGATATTTAGACAGCACCTTTCAAATCCACATTTCCAAGGACAAGGACAGCAGATGCATGGGAAAATGATCTCCTGCAAATTCCCCTCCAACCTACTCACCATCTTAACTTGGAAATGTATCACTGTTCCTTCACTGTATGCAGGTCTAATCCTGGGATTCACTCCCTAAGGGCCAAACTATTGCACATGGATTGCAGTGGTTCAAGAAGGCAGCTCACCTCTATCTTCTCAAGGGCAATCAGGGTTGGGTAATAATAGGCCAGCCGGTGATGGTCATGTCCCATGAGTGAATAAAAATATTCCCATCTGCCTCTGACAACCATTCACTCCCTAGCTTACCGAGAATCCAACTACCTCTGCCTTAAAGCAGTTCAAAGACTCTGCTTCCACTATTTTTTGAGGAAGAGAGTTGTAAAGACTTACAATCGAAGAGAAAAAAATTTTTCTCTTCTTTATCTTAAATGGGCAACACCTTATTTTTAAATATTGACTCCTCCTCATTCTAGATTTTCCCACAAAGGGAATTATCCTTTCCACATGCACCCCGTCAGAACCCCTCAAGATGTTATATGTTTCAAATGAGTCATCTCTTACTCTTCTAAACTCCAAGGCAACATTTCCTCAGAAGACAACTGGCCTAACTTGTTCCATAATTCCAACCGACAATGATCCAATTCTGCCTATGTTATTTTTCCTGTTAGCCAGACAATTATCTATCCATGCCGAATCCTAACCATACACCATGGGCTTTTATTTTCTGTAATTAATCTTGATTACCAGGGGATGAACAATCACCAAGGGTCTGCAGAAATGTAGAGTTGAGGTTAAAATCAGATTAGCCATGATCTTATTGAATGGTAAAGCAAGCTCAAAGCACAGAGTGGGAGAAAGTGAGCAATGCAGATGCTGGAGATCAGAGTTGAAGAGTGTGGTGCTGGAAAAGCACAGCCAGTCAGGCAGCATCCGACGAGCAGGAGAATTGATGTTTCGGGCATAAACCCTTCAAGAGGAATAAGGGTTGGCCCAAGGAGGGTCTTTGACTCAAAGCACAGTGTGGCCTCCTGTTTTTCCTTGTTAATATATTTGCTATGTTCTTTTATGAGGCCCCTGGAAATCTAATATCGGCCATCAATCAGTTTCACTTTACCCACAGCACATGTTACTTCTTTAAAGAACTCCAGCAAGTTAGGTAAACACGATTTCTCTTTCACAAAAACATGTTCTCTCTGTTTGATTACCTTGATTTTTTCTAAGTGTCCTGCTATTACATCTTGCAGAACAGCTTCTCACATCTTCACTTTGAAAGATGCTAGGATAACTAGCATGTAGTTTCCTCATCAGCCATTTCTTTTAGCAGTCTAGGATGAAGTGTGTCAGGGATGGGGACTTGTTAGCATACAGCTCCAACAATTCGCTCAGTACCATTTCCCTTGTGATAGTAATTATCTTTATTTCCTCCCTCCATCTTCTGATTTCTGGGAAACTGCTTTATTCTATGTAGTGAAGACCAATGCAAAATATCTGTTCAATTAATCTACCATTTCCTTATTTTCCATTATTAATATCCTAAACTCACTTTCTATAGGATAAATATTTACTTTGTTAAGTTTTCATGTCTTTGGAGCAAATCTTACTGTCTGTTTGAGATTATATCTAACTTTCTCTCTTGTTACTTTTCCTCTTCTTACTGATCTTTTAATCATGCTTTGCTGGTTGTAATCTTCTTCAGTCTTCTGACCTGAGACCCATCTTTGTGCAATTATATGCTTTTTCTTTAAGTTTGAGATTTTCTTTAACTTCTTTTAACTCTCTTCTCTTTGGAATTTTCATGCTTATTGAACTATATCTATTATAGTGCTGGAATATTCCCTTAAATATGTTGGATGGAGTATGAAGGAAGGAGTAATTGGAGCTTGTCAGAAAAGTCAGGAGATAATCATTGATAATGATAATCATTATATAATAATCTACATATAGACTAGAAAAATCAGATGTGTAACTCTATTTTAAGAGTCCATAGCATATTTTTGAATTGTTTTTTAGAACAAAGGGTAGGCTATAATATCACTGGATCCCTACAGATTTATCCCTTATCCTCATCTGCCAGTTCACTTTATTTACTTGTTTTCATGCTCTTAAGAATGCCGTTATTTAAGTTTAAAATACTAGTCATGGACCCTTTTGCCTCCTCATTCAAACTGAAAGCAAAATTCAATTACATTATGATCACTGTGACCTATGGGAATTTCACAATGTGTCATTAATTAATCCTATTTCATTACAAAACCAGATTGAATATTGCCTGCTGTCTGGATTGCTCCAGAATATGCTGCTCTAGGAAATTATTGCAAAAACATTCTATGAACTTCTTTTCCAGGCTCTTTTCCAGTCTGTCTACAGTTTAAAATATCCCATTTTATTGCCGTACATTTCTGATATGATTCCATATTTCTTTCTTCAAACTCCATTCTCCTGTGTGGTTATTATTAGAGGGCCTATACAAGTAACTTTTTGCCTTTATCATCTCTCATCTCAATTCAAACCACTTTTGTGTTTTGATTTCCTAAACCCAGTACCTCCTTTCCACATTTCCTAATTTGCTGTTCTTCCTAAATGTCCAATAATCTTTCATATTCAAGTTACAATCTATGTTGTCCTGAGCCGTCTCTGTAATGGTTATCATATCGTATTTATTTCTGTTTGCGCTACTGAGACTGCCATAGTGTTAAGAGTTTAGATGGTAAGGAATTTGTTAAGTGTGTACAAGACAATTTTCTGATTCAGTATGTGGATGTACCGACTAAAGAAGGTGCAAAACTTGACCTATTCTTGGGAAATAAGGCAGGGCAGGTGACTGAGGTGTCAGTGGGGGAGCACTTTGGGGCCAGCGACCATAATTCTATTAGTTTTAAAATAGTGATGGAAAAAGATAGACTGGATCTAAAAGTTGAAGTTCTAAATTGGGGGAAGGCTAATTTTGACAGTATTAGACAAGAACTTTCAAAAGCTGATTGGGGGCAGTTGTTCGCAGGTAAAGGGATAGCTGAAAAATGAGAAGCCTTCAGAAATGAGATAACAAGAATCCAGAAGAAAGTATATTCCTGTTAGAGTGAAAGGAAAGGCTGGTAGGTATAGGGAATGCTGGATGACTAAATAAATTGAGGGTCTGGTGAAGAAAAAGAAGGAAGCATATGTCAGGTATAGACAAGACAGATCAAATGAACCATTAGAGTATAAAGGTAGTAGGAGTATACCTAAGAGGGAAATCAGGAGGGAAAAAGGGGACATGAGATAGCTTTGGCAAATAGGGTTAAGGAAAATCCAAAGGGCTTTTACAAATACATTAAGGACAAAAGGGTAACTAGGGAGAGAATAGGGCCCCTCAAAGGCGGCCTTTGTGTGAAGCCACAGGAAATGAACAGGATACTAAATGAGTATTTTGCATCAGTGTTTACTGTGGAAAAGGACATGGAAGATATAGAATGTAGGGAAAGAGTTGGTGATATCTTGAAAAATGTCCATATTACAGAGGGGGACGTGCTGGATGTCTTGAAACATATAAAAGTGGATAAATCCCCAGAACCTGATCAGGTGTACCCGAGAACTCTATGGGACTCGAGGGAAGTGATTGTTGGCCTCTTGCTGAGATATTTGTATCATCGATAGTCACAGGTGAGGTGCTGGAAGACCGGAAGTTGGCTAATATGGTGCCACTGTTTAAGAAGGGTGGTAAGGATAAGCCAGGGAACTATAGACCAGTGAGCCTGAAATTGGTCGTGGGCAAGTTATTGGAGGGAATCCTGAGGGACAGGATGTACATGTATTTGGAAAGGCAAGGACTGATCAGGGATAGTCACCATGGCTTGGTGCATGGGAAATCATGTCTCACAAACTTGATTGAGTTTTTTGAAGAAGTAACAAAGAGGATTGATGAGGGCAGAGTGGTGGACGTGATCTATATGGACTTTAGTAAGGCGTTCGACAAGGTTCCCTATGGGAGATTGGTTAGCAAGGTTGGATCTCATGGAATACAGGGAGAACAAGCCATTTGGATACAGAACTGGATCAAAGGTAGAAGACAGAGGGTGGTGGTGAAGGGTTGTTTTACAGACTGGAGGCCTGTGACCAGTGGAGTGCCACAAGGCTCAGTGCTGGGTCCACTGCTTTTCGTCATTTATATAAATGATTTGGATGAGATCAAAAGAGGTATAGTTAGTAAGTTTGCAGACAACACCAAAATTGGAGGTGTAGTGGATAGCGAAGAAGATTACCTCAGATTGCAACGGGATCTTGATCAGATGGACCAATGGGCTGAGAAGTGGCAGATGGAGTTTAATTTAGGTAAATGCGAGGTGCTGCATTTTGGGAAAACAAATCTTAGCAGGACTTATACACTTAATGGTAAGGTCCTAGGGAGTGTTACTGAACAAAGAGACCTTGGAGTGCAGGTTCATAGTTCCATGAAAGTGGAGTCGCAGGTGGATAGGATAGCGAAGAAGGTGTTTGGTATGCTTTCCTTTATTGGTCAGAGTATTGAGTACAGGAGTTGGAGGGTCATATTTCAGCTGTATAGGGTATTGGTTACGGCACTTTTGGAATATTGCGTGCAATTCTGGTCTCGTTCCTATGAAGGATATTGTGAAACTTGAAAGGGTTCAGAAAGGATTTACAAGGATGTTGCCAGGGTTGCAGGATTTGAGCTGTAGGGAGAGGAAGAATAGGCTGGGGCTGTTTTCCCTGAAGCGTCGGAGACTGAGGGGTGACTTTATAGAGGTTTATAAAATCATGAGGGGCATGGATAGGATAAATAGACAAAATCTTATCCCTGGGTTGGGGAGTCCAGAACAAGAGGGCATAGATTTAGGGTGAGAGGGGAAAGATATAAAAAAGACCTAAGGGGCAATTTTTTCACAAAGAGAGTGTTATGTGTGTGGAATGTGCTGCCAGACGAAGTGGTGGAGACTAATACGATTGCAACATTTAAGAGGCACTTGGACGGGTATATGAATAGGAAGGGTTTGGAGGGATATGGGCCGGGTGCTGGCAGGTGGGACTAGATTGGGATGGGATATCTGGTCGGCATGGACAGGTTGGACCAAAGGGTCTGTTTCCATGCTGTGTGTCTCTATGATCTAATTCATCTGTTTTGTTCCAAATATAAGTTGAAAATCACACAACACCAGATTATAGTCCAACAAGTTTATTTGGGATTGATAACCTGGTATTGAGTGATTTTCAACTTTGTCCACCTCAGTCCAACACTGGCACCTCCATATCATGGGTTCCAAATATGGCATGTATTTGGGGTCGCATGGTGATTCAATACTTAGCACTGCTGCCATACAGCGTCAGGGTCCCAGGGTTGATTCCACCCTTGGGCAACTATCTGTGTGGAGTTTGCACATTCTACCCATGTGTGCGTTTCCTGCAGGTGATCTGGTTTCCTCCCACACTCAGAGTGCAGCGTAGATGGATTGGTCATGCTGGATTGGTTATGCTAAATTGGCCATAGTGTCAAGGGGTGTGCAGGCTGGGTGGAGTAGCCGTAGAGAAATGCAGGGTTATTGGGTTTGGGTATGGGAGGTGGGATACTCTTTGGAGGGCAGTGTGGATCTGATGAGTCGAAAGACCTGCTTCCACATTGCAGGGATTCAATTGTTTGGATGCAGAGTCTCTAGTTTTGTCCTTTTGCATTTTTATAACCTTATCTGTCGACTTACTCTGAGATGTACTCTCAAACACTTCTTCTCATTCCCCATATTAGTACCTTTCTCTCTTGCCTTGTCTTTACACCTATTACATCTTCCCAAATTTGATTATATCACTAAAATAAGTCGGTGGATTTCAAACCTGACTTGCTTGATGGATTAAGAAGCTGACAGGAGGGGATGATCTTTTTCGTGGGGAACACTATATTACTTTTCAATTTTAGAACAGGTTACTGTAATCTCAAGCAACAATATTAAACACCTCAAAGAAAGCCACTTGCAGAGGTCTGAGGGAAACTAAGTTAAATGGACTAAAGAAATGTTGGTAAACAAATCACAAGTGAGGAAATAATGTAAACATCTCATTTATTTAAAATGGAATCTCAGCAAAGATGGCTTGTGAGAAATGAGGCATGGGAGGGGTCAAAAGGAGAAGAGATTTGGTGGGGTGCAGATGGTGAAAGTATGTAGAAAAGGGAGGGGAAGAAGATGGAGAAAGGTATCAGGGAGAGGAATGGAGTGGGGAGGCAGAAGGGAGTGAGGCAGAAGGGAAGGGCAAGTGGGAGGAATGGGTTGGTAGATTATGGGTGAAGGAAGTGGAGAATAGTGTGAGAAAAGGGGGAGGAAGGGAACGAGGAAAGGGGTTGGGTGGAGGGAGAAGGGAAGGGAATGTGAGGAGGGAAGAGAAAGGTGAAGGGTGCGGAAGGATATATAGGGGAGGGGTTGTGAAGAGGGAAGGTGCAGGATTAGGGTGCGGAAGGATATTCCAGAAATGACGTAGCGGTGACATACAGGGCGTTGCTGATTGGCTGGTTTGAACGATGCTGCGCGGGCTGCTCCGGCGCGTGGCTCCAACCGTCACCTTGAGGGTGGAGGCCCCCTCCCCCCGTGTCCTCTCCCCGGGGACCCCCCTCTCGTCCCGGGCCCTCAGGCCTCCCTCCTGGGCCGCAGCCTGTCCGCTCCTCCCCGCAGGCCGCCGCGCTTTCTGCAGCGGGCCAAGCGGCTGCTGGCGGTGTGGGGCGGAGCGGGCCTCCGGGGCGGAAGAGGCGGTGGCGGCCTTTTTCTGCCCGTCCTGTCGCGCCTTGCAGCCCCCGGACCGGCGCCGCGACTACTTCCAGCTGCTGGGCCTCCAGCGCCGCTACCGCCTGGACGCCGAGCAGCTGCGGCGGAGCGTGCGGCGCCTCCAGCGGGAGCTGCACCCGGACAACTTCAGCCGCGGCTCCGAGGACGAGCGCCGCTTCTCGGAGGAGCAGTCGGCGTTGGTGAACGAGGCGTACGGGACGCTGCTGAGGCCTCTGTCCCGGGGCGTGTACCTCCTGCGGCTGGAGTTACCGGGGGAAGCCGGCCTCGGGGAGGAACCGGAGAGCGGGCAGGCCGACAGCGGGGAGGATCCCACCTTCCTGGCCGCCGTCCTGCGCCTCAACGAGCGGCTGGAGGAGGCCCGGGGCCCGGAGGAGATCGGGCAGGTGTCCGAGGAGGTGGAGGCCCGGCTGCGGGAGCTGGACGCGGAGGTGGCCCGGGCCTTCGAGGGGGGACGCCCGCGGGATGCTCTGCCGCTGCTGAAGCAGATGCGATACTGGAGCAGCCTCGGGGATCGGATAAAGGAGCGTTTGCTGCCCCGCTGAGAGGCTGCCGGGGTACGGCATCACATCCTGGCGGTAGGAAACCTGGTCAGCCCCTTTCCCCCATCTGGCCCCAATTACTCTTCCATAATCTCTGTTTCCAGGCCATGACATTCCCGAAATGACTGTGGAGGGGATTTGTACAAGTGTGTGTGTAGTTTTGATCTCCTTACTTGAGGTAACAAGAGTCACAGAACAGAACAAGATGTGCCCAAAATATGCAGAACCCAACACCAAATTAATCTTAATTCCTTCTGCCTGCCCTTGGTCCACTTGCACATTAATATGCTTATCATAAAGTCCCTCTAACAACCCCTCCATCACAAGCAGTGTTCCAGATTCCTACCTCGCTTTTAATTTTAAAAAAAGTGCCCCTCCACCTGCCTGCTCCCCCCCCCCCCCCCCCCCATACATGTCCCCTGGTATTAGACATTTCCATTCTTTGACGGGGAAAAGATTCTGACCATCAACCCTATCTATGCACCTCATAATTTTACAGACTTCTATCAGGTCTCCCCTCTGCCACTCCAGAAAAGAGAACTTGAGTTTTCCTCTCCTCACCTTGTAGATCATGCCTGTAATCCAGACAAGCATTTTTCATTCCTGATGAAGGGCTTTTGCCCTAAACATCGATTTTCCTGTTTGACCTGCTGTGCTTTTCCAGCACCACTCTAATCTAGACTCTGATCTCCAGCATCTGCAGTCCTCACTTTTGCCAAACATCCTGGTAAACCTCTTCTGCACCCTCTCCAAAGCCTGCCCATCCTTGTAATGTGGCCTAACCAAAGTCTTAAAGCTGCAACATGCATGCTGACTCTTGTATGACTGTATCGACGCTGCCTAGTGCTCCCATGAGGAGATTGAACAGTTCATCCACTTTACCAAAACCTTCCACCCGACCTCAAATTTATCTGGACTGTCTCAAACTCCCTCCCCTTCCTAGAGCTTTCCATTTCTATCTTGGGTGAGCGAATCAACACGAACACTTACTATAAACCGACCGACTCCCACAGCTACCTAGACTACACCACCTCCCACCCTGCCCCCTGTAAAAACGCCATCCCATATTCCCAATTCCTTCGTCTCCGCCGCATCTGCTCCCAGGAGGACCAGTTCCAATACTGAACAACCCAGATTGCCGCCTCCTTCAAAGACCGCAATTTCCCCCCAGACGTGATCAACGATACTCTCCACCACATCTCCACATTCCGCTCCTCCGTCCTTGAGCCCTGCCCTTCCAATCGCCACCAGAACAGAACCCCACTGGTCCTCACCCACCCCATCAACCTCCATATACGTCGTATCATCCGTCGTCATTTCTGCCACCTCCAAATGGGCCCCCCCACCAAGGATATATTTCCCTCCCCTCGCCTATCAGCATTCTGAAAAGACCACTCCCTCTGACTCCTTCGTCAGGTCCACACCCCCCACCAACCCAACCTCCACTCCTGGCGCCTTCCCCTGCAACTGCAAGAAATGCAAAATCTGCGCCCACATCTCCCCCCTTACTTCCCTCCAAGGCCCCAAGGGATCCTTCCATATCCGTCACAAATTCACCTGCCTGAAACGTCGACTCTCCTGTTCCTTGGATGCTGCCTGACCTGCTGCGCTTTTCCAGCAACACATTTTCAGCTCTGATCTCCAGCATCTGCAGTCTTCACTTTCTCCTGTGCTGCCTTAAATCCCTTGCATCAATGTTTTCACAGTCCTGCAATTTGAATATATTTAAGGCACTGGTAAATAGAGCCAAGCTAAGCAAGGAGGTAAGAGTTTAGTAAGTGTGGGTGGAAGTACAGATTTGAGGGTATAGTCCATAAGACCATAAGACATAGGAGTGGAAGTAAGGCCATTCGGCCCATCGAGTCCACTCCGCCATTCAATCATGGCTGATGGGCATTTCAACTTCACTTACCAGCATTCTCCCCGTAGCCCTTAATTCCTCGTGACATCAAGAATCTATCAATCTCTGCCTTGAAGACATTTAGCGTCCCGGCCTCCACTGCACTCTGCGGCAATGAATTCCACAGGCCCACCACACTCTGGCTGAAGAAATGTCTCCGCATTTCTGTTCTGAATTTACCCCCTCTAATTCTAAGGCTATGTCCACGGGTCCTAGTCTCCTCGCCTAACGGAAACAATTTCCTAGCGTCCACCCTTTCCAAGCCATGTATTATCTTGTAAGTTTCTATTGAATCTCCCCTCAATCTTCTAAACTCCAACGAATACAATCCCAGGATCCTCAGCCGTTCCTCGTATGTTAGACCAACCATTCCAGGGATCGTCTGTGTGAATCTCCGCTGGACACGTTCCAGTGCCAGTATGTCCTTCCTAGGTGTGGGGACCAAAACTGGATACAGTACTCCAAATGGGGCCTAACCAGAGCTTTATAAAGTCTTTTATATTCCAATCCTCTTGAGATAAATGACAATAATCAGGTCAGCCATGGATTTATTGACTGGTGAAGTGTTATTAAGGAGCTAATTGGTCTACTTCTGGTCAGTATTTGCAACTGCAGTCGTGTATGGGAGGGTAGAGAAGTGGTTGTGGAAGTTGTCTGGGGTAAGTGGGAATGTGAAGTAACCACACCTGCCACCACCATATTGGGTGACGAAGTAGGCGCTGGAGCCATGCACCTCATTTGTATGCTTCTGTGTTTACTAAAGCCAGGTTACATTTTCTTTGGAAGTGGTTCAGAAAGGGTCATTCCTGAGATTAAAATGTTCTTTTTCGGGAAAGATTGGGCTATATGAATGAGAGGTGATCTTATTTGAACTTTTGGCGGGGGGGATCAGGGCTGTTTAACTGGTTAAATTCAAAAGTTATTGCTTTTCAGAATTCCTCAAGTATGGAAGCGGGCCATTCAGTCCATCAATTGGACTGAGGGGAAACCTACAAGGACAATGTGCATCTCCAAGCATGATGAAGTGCTGGTATTGGACTGGGTGGACAATTGATTTTTAAATAACTCCAAACAGGTGTCTGAGGGTGGAATCTTACCTGGGTCATTGGCGCTGTGAGGTAGCAGGGCTAGCCACTGAGCCATCATGCTGGGAATCTAGAACTGGGACAGAGTTTCAAAGCATGACAGATGAGAAATTTATTCTGTGGATTTAGTGTTTGGAGTGCTTCTCCCCTGGTGAGCAGTGAAGATTTATTTCTTTAGGTTACTTCAAGGTTGTTCAACAGTTCTGAGCAAGGAAGCAGAGGACTTGGGTAATAGGAAAGTGAGAATTAGGGCTACATTTGAGCAGTCCTAACCTTATTGAATGATGGAGGAAGCTTAAGGGATTGAGCACCCTCCTTGTATTTCTTTTGCATGTGATATGTTTTCAGTCAGGTGAGAGATATCCACGTGCATCAATATAAAATATGACCTTGTCTCTTGACTCCTTTAAAGTTAATCTGGATGTAGCTCCGAATATTTTAGACCAATTAATGCCCTCTAGTTTCACACTTCTATCACCATTTGCATGAAGAAATGTCCCTTTTTCGGTTTGATTTCGTAGGTTGTCCTTGACCTAGACTTCCTACCATAATAAATTTAAAAATCTCAGATGCTTCCATTCAGTCCTTCATATTCATGTGCATTCCATATAAACTAATAAAGTTTAATATACATAATCTCGCCATTGCAGTTTGCCTTGGGTGACATTCTGGTTAATATTCACTACATTCCTTTTAATGCTAATTCCTACTTTTGAAAATGTAGGACCATGAATTAGACAGTTTTAAAGATATGTAACCAATGACATTAATTGCAATAAAAATATGAAATTCTTTAATATTACATAATTACAAATATTACATCACAATCTGCACATTTCAACCCTACCACCAGTGAAATAAGGAATATCTAAATTCTGACATGGCTTCATTCTTTCTTTGTAAATTTCATGTTTCACCTCCATTGTTTCTGATTTTAAGTTTCCAAATCAGTCTTGAATATACTTAATCATTCTTGACACATGTCTGTGGTAAAGAATTCCACATATTGACCATTTTCTGACACAAAATAAAATTCCTCCTCTTCTCAGTTTTAAATGGGCAACTTCTTTCAAGTGTATCTTTTTGATTCAAGTCCACACTTACCCTCTGAAGAACACCCAACCAGACTCGTGTCCCAACCCTAACCCTGTAACCTTGCATTTCCCATGGCTAACTCACCTAGCCTGCACATCTCTGGACACTAGACAATTTAGCATAGCCAATCCACCCAATCTGCATGTCCTTGGACTGCTGGAGGAGACCCATGCAGCCAAAGTGAGAAATGTGCAAAGTCCACACAGACTGTTCCCTAAGCTGGCATCAAACCTCCTGTTGAGTTATCAATGCTCCACATTTGATGTGGTCAAATCTCACTCTTTTTAGATTGCTTTCTGTTTTTTTACACTTTAGATTAGATTCCCTATAGTGTGGAAACAGGCCCACCAGTCCACACCGACCCTCTGAAGAGCAACCCACCCAGACCCATTTCCCTCAGACTAACACACCTAACACTAGGAGAAATTTAGCCTAGCTAATTTACCCAACCTACACATCTTTCTGTTGTCTTGCTGTTTTTCCATGTGAAAAATAATAACTGCAAATATTGGTTCTTCACATACTTTCTTAACTCGATTCTGCAGTGAAAATGGCCTAACTCTTAAAATGTCACAAGATAGATGATACAATGTTGCTGTAGCAGCAATGCTGGTAACAAATTTAAGTAACGCAACCAGAATTATGATTTTTGAGTTGGGGATGGGGGTCATGAATCTAAAACTTATTTGAGGTATGTTTCGGTGATGTATGTTTAGTATCATTGTCACTTGCTTGAGCAATCTAGATCTATTGCTCTGAGGGCATGGTTTAAAATCCCATCTTGATAGCTGATCACCTGGATATATTGCAGTAACGGTGATCATTAAACTGTGATATTCATAAACTGCCAACCAATTTACGAAGGCCCTTTTATGGAAGTAAGTCTGCTGTCCCTATCCAGTCTGGTTGGCTTTGAATTCAGACCCACAGCAATGTGGATGACTCTTCACTGTCTTCCGAAATAGACTAGTAAGGTACTCCATTCACAGGCATTTAGGGATGGCAACAGACGTTTTCCTTGCTCTGCCCACACTTCATGAAATAATTTTAAAATGTTGATATCTCTAGGCACTCAATGTGCATAATAGTGACTGAGGATTACTGGAAACTCATATGGGACCTTGGTCAAAATGTAAATTATTACAATGAATGAGCTCTCCAGGTATTATGATCAGACAACCTATACTGCTATGTATAGCATATATGGCATAATAGCGGTTGATAGAAGCAGTTGTTTTCATGGGAAAAGTGGATATGGTAACATTCTTTTAATTTCTGTTTATTTGTTGAACTTCATATAAAATGACAAATTATATGTTACTGATAAAAGATACATCTTGCTGTCATCAGGACAGTTGCAGGAATGCAAGGAGAAATAACATTTTGTATTTTATGAGAAGAGAGTGCTAATTGAATAGTATATGGACTCTGGTCGAGACATTACAATGGACAGTGCACCAGTTCAATGATGAATGACTGTTAACTGCCAAGCTTTTTTCCAATTGAAAAAGCATGGCAGTTGATGCTTGTTTTAAATTAATTCTGGGGATATGAACTCTTATTTATTTTCTTTCCCTAAGCACCCATGAGATGTTTGGGATGAGCCATTTAATTGGCCAAAGCATTGTTCTTGGGCATGAGCCAGGTAAT
The DNA here is from genome assembly GCF_020745735.1 of Hemiscyllium ocellatum. NCBI lineage: Eukaryota > Metazoa > Chordata > Chondrichthyes > Orectolobiformes > Hemiscylliidae > Hemiscyllium > Hemiscyllium ocellatum. Next base: position 40,660,399 of record NC_083434.1, read on the forward strand.
GGCTGTCAGCTTTTTTAAAACTTGAAACAGATGAAAGTGTTCGAGTGTAAGACAAAAAGCTTTGAAAAAAATGTTATTTTTCATCCATACTGAAGATTCATTCTAATAAAGGACTATGTGCATTTCTGTAGGGAATTTATTAATTCAGTTCTTTGAATTCAGTTTTGTACTACAGAAGTGTTCAGATATAACTTACCCAATCCAACTTAATTTCTTGTATTCATTACTTAGGGTGAAGACTTTCACTGACTAACATGGGTATCCATGGATTGATGACCTACATTGGAGAAAATCATAATTTTTTTAATAATGTCAAGCTACAAAATACAAAAATTGTGATCGATGGCAACAACTTATTTCATAGACTTTATTTTGACTCTGGAATTGATCTTAAACATGGAGGTGAATATGATTTGTTTACCGACGTCATCTGCAAATTTTTTGAGGCCTTGTCTCTCTGTAATATTGCACCATATGTGGTGTTTGATGGTGGATGTGATTGTACTGATAAGAAGTTCGAAACACTCAAACAGCGGGCCAGGAAGAAAATCCAAAATGCGCACATCATCTCTAGAGGTGGTGGAGGAATGCTGCTTCCGCTGCTGAATCCAGAAGTTTTTAAACAGGTTTTACTGCAATTGCAAGTACCTTTCGTCCAGTGTCATTCAGAAGCAGACCGTGACATTGTAACTCTCGCTAATCAGTGGGCCTGCCCTGTTCTGACACTAGATAGTGACTTCTGTATCTTTGATTTGAAAGCTGGTTATTGTCCCCTCAATTACTTTAAGTGGCAAAGCGTAACGACTCCAAAAGACCATTCAGGATCCTACATTTCAGCCCAGTGTTTCTCTGTTGAGAATTTCTGTAAACATTTTAACCTAGTAAACAAAGCCTTACTCCCTCTGTTTGCAGTGTTGAATGGCAATGATTATGCGAACCTACCTACCTTGGAGACCTTTCTTGCCCGAGTGCATATCCATGCAAGGGCATCTGGTTCAGCAAGAAGGAAAAATATGCGCATTCAAGGGCTTCTGAACTGGCTATCCACATTTTCTGATCCAGAGGAAGCAATGGAAAACATTCTTAAATGTCTAAAACAAAATGAACGTGAGGAGGTCCGAAAAGTTCTCTGTGCTGTTATGGATGAATATACTCAGTCAGAAGTGGATCTTACAAAATTCTTTCAAAATAAAGACCTGAGAGCTCATGTTCCCATTGCATTGGCCAGCAAAGCCCCTGAGTGGATGTGCCTTGCTCTAATGAAGGGAGAGTTGGCCCCTTTTCTGAGTGACTGCTTGATTTTAAAGAGAGCCTTTTTGCAAACTCAGGTGGAGAATACTGGCAGACCCAGCAGTAATAGATGCTCGTTGTATATTCGTCAGGTCATATATGGATTGTTACTGTGTGCAAACGAGCCTTATTCTAATCAAATGTTGGATTTATCAGGTAGGGGTTCAATACAGGCAGGCATTGGTGAAGAAAGACTCAGGAAAATGTCTTGTGTGGATGAATTTGATAGATATGAACAAACGCTGAGAAAATCTAGTGTCCCAGCCGTGCTGAAAGGATTCAATGCAAATGAAATCTACTCATTGCAAAGACTACCTGAGGTGAATGTGCATCACAAATACAAAGTGAGAGATATTGAAACGGCGTTATATTGAAGTGATTTATAGCTTTAATATTTACATGGAGGTATTTTAGATCTGGAGTACAGGGGAACTCTAGGAGAAAGTGAGGACTGCAGATGCTGGAGATTAGAGCTTAAAAATGTGTTCCTGGAAAAGTGCAGCAGGTCAGGCAGCATCAAAGGAGCAAGAGAATCTACGTTTCTGGCAAAAGCCGTTCTTTAGGAATTGGGGAATCCCTGATTTACGAAAGTGTTCCCGACAGGGATTTTTAATAGAAGCATTTCCTATACATTTGAACTGTATTGTATTGGTTTGCATTGTATTCTGAATTACAAACAGAATCAGTAATAGAACCTGTTCCAACCCCAGGTATTGCCTGTATCTCCCCGATAACATCTATCTGCTGCAATTTAATTAATCCCACAAAGCTTAGCCTTGGGTCGAAGGACTCGACCTCCCACAGGGAAGAAACTACCCAAGACTGTAGCCTTCCTCCAAACAGCCCCCTGCTTAATTTTAATAAACTTAAGATATGCTATAGACATCCAGATATTGAGTTGGGGTTTCTCTGTTCAGAATACCTGCTTAAGTATGTAAGAGAATAGAGTTTCAGTTGTAACTGAAAAATTTAAATGAGTGATTTACTCATTTTACAGTTTTATCATAGAAATTACCACACAATGTACAGCAAATGTTTTAATTCACCAGCAGGTGTGGGACCAGGAGTGTGCTGGTTGATCAAATATTCTGGATTAGCATAACCACTGTAAACTCTAATGCTTTGAGACATTAACATCCCTTAAGTCTTTGTAAAATCATCAACACCACCTAAAATCGATTATAAAAACACACAGTAAGTAATAGAAATGTAGTGCAGGGGGTTTACTTATCACTTATACTTTATTTACAGCATAAATATGCAGCCATCGCTGTATGAGGTATCTAATTGATTTATCGAGTGTGCTGGTCAATAAGGTACCAATTTAAACAAAATTTGCTGTACTTTTAAATGTATCAGTAAACTTATCAAAAAAAGTAATAACAAATCCAATAGAATCCAGTTTGATGTCTAAACGTTGATGGATATTCTATAAAGTAAGGTTTTACTTGAAAAACCCGAGACAGTAAGGTCCATTCTCTCAGTAGGAAAAAACGTTTTGATAAGTTGTCAGAGGATTTCTAATACTTTAAACCTTCAGTGTAAGGTGCTTGCTTTCATTTTGTTTTGATCACCACCTGCCATTGGAAATGGGATGTTAACTATCCATTCTTCCTCTTTTGATGTAATGCTGTATCATTTAACATTATTTCAAAATTGTTTGGTAAAGATTACTTCATGAAATTAAGTTTTATTTAATCAGCTTTGGAACATCATAAACTATCACATGAAAATTTATTTATCTTAATTATGCCAATTTAATAATCTTTTTATTAAAGGTATACCAGTAGAATAATGCTTTATTTCTCAGTTTACTATTTTTTATTTAACTCTCCGTATGGTCTGTTTTTTTAACATAAATGTTGTTTGATCCTAGTGTCTAATTGTACTCCTACATAAGAATCTTTTAAATGCCATTATGGTTCCATTATCACTCCTGTCGCTAACGTCTTATTTTAATGCCTGTGTGGTGATGCATTTCCAGGCTTCATTTTCCTGCCATGAAATTATTTCTTATGCCTTTTCATTTTTGACTGCGCTGAGTTCTAGTCCATTAACTTATTAATTATAGTGTTTGTGTGTCCTATCTAATTTCTCTACAAACCTATATTTCCAAATATGTATTATTACAGGGTGTTTATGGAAGATTCCTCCAAGTCATACCACTTCTCTCTCGATCATCACAATAATACTTTCTTAACTTTTTTAAAATTTTATTTGGTAAAATAATTCTGTATCAAGCCTGATCTGAAACGTTTTGACCTCCATTCACAATATCACGTTCTGCAAATAAGCTATGGTATATTCATGTGCAAAGTAAAGTACCCTCCATTCATTTCAAAATCAGTGTGCCGAATGAATCATTTTTCTTTTTAAATGTGTTCTATCCAGTGGTATTTTCGAGTGTGATTAACAATTTAGTGGGGAGCTGATAGCCCAGTCGTAATATCACTGGACTAACAATCCAGTCTGAAGTTTAAGAGACTTGTTCAGATCCTACAGTGGAATTTAAATTCAGTTAATAAATTTGGAATTGATAGCTAATCTCAATAACATCATCAACTGTTATGCAAACCCACCTTGTTCACTTTCAGGGAGGGAAATTTGCTGTCTTTAATCAGTCTGGCCTACATGTCACTCTCAGGTACATGGTAGTATGGCTGACTGTTAACTGTCCTCTGAAGTGGCTGAGCAAGCCACCCAGTTCAAAGATAGTTACAGATGGGCAACAACTGGATTTTTTTCCAGTGATGTCATGTTCTGTGAATGAATAAAGACAAAAAAACCTAATAAATGGCTGCCAATGTTTGAGTCGAGGCAAGCTAATCTCAGTTCAAGTGAAATCCATATTTTGTTTGGGAAATACTAATATATTTTCCACTAAATTGTCAAAAACAAAATTAAGTGGAATTGGGCATAAGTATAGATTTTGAAATTTGGCAAGTTTTCAGCTCTAATCTTTGCTGTTTTAAATTCATGAAGTAAGGAGAGAATCTTTCCCAGTTACCACAAGTTCTACCTTTTTTTTTCCCCTCTGGGCTGTAGTGTATAATTTTACTTTCAGCATTTAGGTAGTATTTTAAATGCCCTTGATCCACAAAATACACTTGATCCCAAAGCAGAAAAAGGCAGAAATATGAAGCAGGTCCAGAAGCATTTGTGGAGAGAGAAACAAAAGTTAACATTTCATATCAAGGACTTTTTATCATGAAAAGCTGTTTTCTAGTTGGTCTTTCATGTAATGTGTATGTCTGTCTTCAAGGCCAGCATTTGTTGTCCATCCTTAATTGATTCTGAATGGTGTGGCTTGTTAGACAAATTCTGAGGATAGTGAAGAATGACTCTTTGAGATTTATAAAATTACGAGGGGTATGGATGCGATAAATGAACAGGTTATTTCCCTGGGGTGGGGGAGTCCAGAACTAGGTAGTATAGCTTTTAAGGTGAGAGGGGAAAAGATAGATATAAAAGGGACCTAAGGGGCAATGTTTTCACACAGTAGTGAGTGTATGGAATGAGCTACCAGAGGAAGTGGTGGAAACTGATACAATAACATTTAAAAGGCATCTGGATGGGTACATGAATAGGAAGGGTTTAGAGGGATATTGGCCAAATGCTGGCAAATGGGACTGGATTAGGTTAGGATATCTGGTTGGCATAGACTAGTTGGGCCGAAGGGTCTGTTTCTGTGCTGTATATCTCTATAACTCTAGTCAGCCACATAATAGGTCTGCAATCACATAGACCAGGTCAGGTGGGGCAGCAGATTTCCTTCCCAAAAATACTTCCGTTTTTACATCAGTGATAAATCAAGTCTCGGTGATGGTGATGACAAAATTATGTTCCCACATCTATTAATCAATTAATTCTGTCAGCTCCCCCATTGGGTTTGTACCCATATCTCCAATGCATTAGTCTGGGCCTCTGGATTACTAGCTTAGTGACACTACCACTATGCCACCATCTCAGATTGTGAGTGGATTGATTATTAGAGGACACTGAGCACACATTTTATCTTCTGCAGATTTCTCTGTCGGACAGAATCCACTTTCTACTGGACGTTCTGCAAGCGAAACCTGATGTGTTGGCATTGCCAGCTCACCTACAGCTAACTGTTGCTGTGACTTGCTACTGGGTGGCTCATGTTGAACCCAAAGTGACATTACACCATCTTCAAGCTCTGCTACTCTGCATTGTAACTGGAGAACTGAATAAAATCATACAAAAGTCAGGTAAATTTGGAAGTATTTAAAAGAAGCTTATTGTCTTTCTGTGCTTACATACTGCAAATCAGAATAAGATAATTTAGTAGGGAAGGATGCTAGGGTAATTGGTGGTTTGTCTGATCACAGATGGCCATTTCGTATATAGGTATTCTGACTTGTCATGCTGTAGCTTCAGATTGCAGACTTCTGTGGCTTTTCACAGTGCAGGAGAAAGTGAGTAGTTGATTTATCTGGTGTGCTAAAAGGTTTGTCCTTTGTTGCCCAAATGCTTTCCTGATCAAAGGAAGCAATTTCACTCATTGAGATTTTATTTCTTCGTTCGTGGGATATAAGCTTCACTGGTAACATAGAAACGTAGAAAATATGAGCAACATGAACTTTCAAATATTCAATACAACCATGGCTAATCATCTAACTCTGTATCCTGTTGCGGTTTTCTCCTCATACCCTCGATCTCTCTCTTTTAACTCAAAGAACTATACCAAACTCCTTGAAAACATTTCAATGTTTTGGCCTCAACTATTTTCTGTGGGAGAGAACTTCACAGGCTGACCAATTTCTGAATTTGTCTGCATCTCGCTCCTAAGTCAGATACCCCGTATCCTTATTCTGTGTTCCCTTGTTGTGGATTTCCCTAATCAGGAACGTTTTTCCTGTGTTTACGCTGCCTAGTCCTGTTAAACTTTAAGTTTCTTAGAGTTATAGCCATACAGCATGAAAACAAATCCTTTGGTCCAAACAGTTCACACACTGACCATAATCCCAAACAAAACGAGTCCCACCTGCCTGCAGTTGGCCCATTTCCCTCCAAGCATTTATTATTCATGAACTTATCAGCTCGACTTGTCCAAATTTCACCGAAGCATTTCTGCATCCTCTCCTCAGTTCATCCTCTCCCACAGCTTTGTCTTGACTGCAAGCTTGGAGATTTTATATTTAGTTCCTTCATCTAAATCATTAATATGTTATAGCAGGCCAAACAAATCGGCCTTAATATCACCAAATTCGCAGTCCATGAAATTAAACTCTCAAAATTGCTCAATAGGTCCTAACCAGATTTATAACAAATCCTGGATACTATATTTACAGCTTTAACAAAAATTAATTTATTATTAATGATGCTACTTTAGCAGAACACTGATTCACAGCGAAGCAACATGATTAATGTCTACAATCTAAAGCCCAATATTATTTTATTATAACCCCCACTTCCCTCAGATGGACAGACACATGTAAAGGATAAATTAAATGAGAAAATAAAATAATTGTAATTTGCCAGTTCATAACCAGTTTCAAATGATAGATACAAGACTTTCAGAAATCCTTGGACAGTGGGTTTTTCGCAAACCAAGTAGAACTGTTTCTCTTGCTTGAATTCAGAAGTCCAAAGAGTCATACAGCACAGAAACAGACCTTTTGGTCAAACTAGTCCATGCCAACTGTAATCCCAAACTAAACTGGTCCCACCTGCCTGCACTAGCTGTCCCTCCAAACATTTCTTAATCATGTAATTATCTAAATGTCTTTTAAACATTGTAATTGTACCCACATCCACCACTTCCTCTGGAAGTTTGTTTCACACACTAACCACTCTCTGTGTAAAATAAATTTCCCCATGCCTTTTTAAAATCTTTCTTCTCTCACCTTAAAAACATGCCCCCAGTCTTGAAATCCCCCAACTGAGGGAAAATACACCTGCCATTCACTTTATCTGTACTCCTCAATAAGGTTACCCCTCATCTTCCTATGGTCCAATGAAAAATGTCCCATCCAGCCTTTCCTTATAACTCAAGCCTTCCATTCCTGGTAAATCTTTTCTGAACCCTCTCCAGTTTAATAATAATCAGTGAATGCAAGCAATTTCAGTAGACTCTCAGAAATATTTACCTGTTCCTTATAGATTGCGATTCTTTCTCAGAACATTCAACAATTCATTTATTGGAGGGAAACTATAGACAGCAAAACAAAGCAGCTTAGTCTCTGGAAGTTTCAGGATTTTAACACAGTGACCATAAAAGGGAATTTGTGGGTAGCTGTATTCCCATGTATCTGCTGCTTTTGTCCTAAGTATTGGGAATCAGGGGTTTGGAGGTATCATTGGGGAAGTCTTGGTGAGTTGTTGCAGTGCATCTTGTAGATGGTACACCTTGCTGCCATTGGAGGGAATGAATGTTGAAGATAGGAGAAAGCAGCCCCCTTGCTTGCTTACCCGAATGGTTTTGAACTTCTAGAGTAGTGCTGGAACTGCACTCATCCAGCATTTGGCAGTCGGGGAAGGAGGCCCTCACTGCAGTATTCAGAGTCTCTGACCTGCTCTTGTAGCCAAATGGCTTCTTTCCAAAGTAAGTAGTGCATTTTTAACCCAGTCAGAGGGTTGAAGGACAAGATAGATTTCCTTTGATTTGTCTTTGAGACCTTGAGCCTTCATCTTGTTCAGCCTTTCAGGCTGTGTCTAACTTGATTTGTGAAACCTTGAGGATTTCATGTCACATACTTGCTACACATCCGATGCTAAGTGCTTCAGTTCAGGCATTTCTGCTGCTTGTACTATTACCATGTTATCACCATTTGATTGCCAGGATCTAAACGCAACTCATAGAATCCCTACAGTGCAGAGTCCACATACATTCTGAGAACATCCCACCCAGAACTCGCCTCTATTCCTGTAACCCCACATTTACCATGGCTAGTCCACCTGGCCTGCACATCTTTGGACTATGGTAGGAAACCAGAGCAATCAGTGGAAACCCCCACAGATGCAGGGAGAACATGCAAACTCCAATCACCCATGCCTGGAATCAAAACTGGGTCCCTGGCGCTATGAGGCAGCAGTGTGAACCACTGAGCAACCATGCTGGTATATCAGTGCTGCATCATGTGGTACTGATTTCTCTTTGCAACTTTATTGCACAGAGTTTATGACCAAAAAAATCTGTGCTGCCTTGTCAGTTCATATTTTTACTCTTCGCTACCTTAGCTGCCCTGGAGAAAATAGGTAGCAAAAGTTGAATTTATTTTTGCTGTAACACTAGGGGGAGCATCTGCAGCATGTTCACAGGCAGTGTCAGACAAGCAAATTTGGATATTTTTAAGTATTTCCAGTGTTTCTTAAAACTAATTTTATCATTTACAAATTGACTAACATCCTAAATTAAGTTGAGAGATAAAAGTGGAATTTAAGTAAATTTTAAACAATCAATTTGACTGTTCCCCAGAACGTTCTGTTGATTTATCAGTCATTATTATTCAAATTCTGATCAGAAATTCATCAGGGTATAGTACTTATGGGATTTTCTGCAGCTTGTATTTTTATTTTTATTAGTTATTTTCTACAATTTAATGCATTCTGTGGTAGCTGAGATCTTTGCTGACTATCATTCCTGTAGCTGAGATGATGGACTATTCACTGCAGTTGTTCAGTGAGTTGAATAAAAAGCTAAAATAAATGATTTAAAGCATAAAATTTAAAAAAAAATTCAGTGTAAGGTTTAAAATGGGATTGAGAGCCCCATTAACTATCAAAGCAACTAGCCAAGCTGTGCAGGCTCCTGTCATTGACTGAAAATTAGTTGTGTATCTGAGACTTCACTGGTTCTCAGAAGTAGTAAACAAAATTGTTTCCATCTTCCTAGCCTCCAAATCCCTGCTTCGTACCCTGTCTGCTGCCCTAGCTGAGACCAGCTCAATAAATACAAAAAGAAAGGTTAAATCTGAGGCCTTTTGCTAGTGATAAATCATCAAATAGAAAATCTTAGAATCAGTTTCGTTGATTTACTCCTAAAGCAGAGGGTTCTGGAACAAGGGTTAACAATACATGGTGGTTCTGGATTAGTGGTGCTGGAAGAGCACAGCAGTTCAGGCAGCATCCGAGGAATAGTAAAATCGACGTTTCGGGTAAAAGCCCATCAGGAATAAAGGCTTTTGCCCGAAACGCGATTTTACTGCTCCTCGGATGCTGCCTGAACTGCTGTGCTCTTCCAGCGTCACTAATCCAGAATCTGGTTTCCAGCATCTGCAGTCATTGTTTTTACCTAATACATGGTGGTGTCTAACTTGATTTGTAAGGAATCTTTTAATAGGAGTCGCAGGGTGTCAGTAGTCAGATATCAGTGCATTTATAAGAACAAAGATGTAGCCTATTTTAGCTTGTGCCACCATCCAATATGATCATAACTGACTGTGGATTCAATTCCACTTTCCTGTCTGTCACCTATAACCCACAACTTACTTGTCCATTAAAAATCTGTGAAAATAAGTCTTCAATATAATCAATGATCCAGTGTACTGTGCTTTCCGAGGGAAGCTAATTTCTCTTAATGGGTCATTGCTTAGTGGAAAGAAATAAACTCTTGTCTTAAAAGGGAGACCTCTTATTCTTCGTTTGTCCCTTAGTTTTAGTGTCTTCATGATATTTCCCCCATTTTCCCTCAGGATCATAAAAATATCACCTCTCATTCTCCTGAATCCATTGTGTACATGCTCAACTTATTTAGCTTCTCCTCATAAATCAGCCTAGCAATGAGTCAACTGAACCCTATCACAAGGAGCCCATGACCACTCTGCATTACGAGGGGCCAGTAGCTGAGAGCTCAGTGTTAGATCTAACAATGAAAAATTATAAATAATTGCTGCGCATGACTAATTAGGTTCACGATCAATGTCCTTAGGTAACAGCAGCTTTGACGAGAAGAGCATCAGAATGGTGCGTGACAGACTGACCCACGTGAAAGAAAGGAAACAGCAAATGTGGAATCTGGACCTAAATGTGGCTCACATGTTCTGTCAGTGGCAGAGCTGTCTGTTAATGGGAATCTACCTAAATCAGCTTTTGTGCTTTCCCCTTCCTGTGCCTGATATTACACGGTAAGGAAATTTATACAAATCGATTACAGATAGCTGTGTGACTGAGGCTTATTGAATGCCAAGTTAATGTTATCATCTCAACCAAAGAAATGGAAAATGCCTTGTTTGCTCTTGACTCCTTTACATTCCAGGAAATAGCAGTTTGGCTGGTGGATTTGTGATTGTAATTCATATTTAATATCCTGCAAATACTATGAGATAATTCAGATCAATATGTTTGTAGCCTCAGTGTGAATTTGTCTAAAAGGTACAGTAATTGTTGTGCAGTCAGGTCTCTCCGAATAGCATAATGCTCACCTTCAGTTGTTGCTTTGGCACCACATTTTACATTACGTTCAAATTATTCCAAACCTAATATTTTGCAATCATGGAAATAATTATTAGAAAGTAGGTTATTTTTATTCTGGATGTAATTGATTATAGATCTCTTTAGCTTTGCCTGCTCTGGTTAAAATTACAAAAACTATCCAACAACTTTAATACGATGAGTATCCATCAATAATCCAGACTAGGAAAATAGTTTGCACATAAAAAATCTAGGCAGAAAGATGATTGATGAAATGTAATACAAAGAAATGGCAGAAAGGATGAAGTAGGGCATGGAGTGTAATTACGTGCCATGGACTGCAGCAGCTCACCACCATTTTTCCAAGGGCATTGACAGATGGGTACCAAATGTTGATCTGGTCAACGATGCCCACATCCAGTGCAAGAGAAAAATAGACCTATTTTTCACTTAGTGGTCTTTAGTAGTGAGGGTTTAATTTAGAAATAAGCTTATTGGATCCTTGATTTCTAATTAAACAGACAGTTAATGCTAGACTTGTACACAGTTTTGCTTGGCTTATCTTAGAAAAATGATCAAGGCTGTGGAGAGATTGCACAAGTGTTACTGTTTTGGGGGAGGAGTTTTATTTGACAGGATAGGCTAGAGAAGCTAATGCTGTTTCAAAGGAAAAGAGTAAGCAAAGATTTGATGGAAGTGTTCAAAGACAAAATGGAACAGAATGTTATCACTTGTCCAAGTCGTTCAATCAAAAGTGTAGTCATAAAGTTATCACCAAAAGTGGAGAGCCAGTGAGCATTTAGTTTCACCCAGAGATAAGACACGAGAGGTGAAATCAGAATTTGTAAAGTGGAGAATACTCCGAATTTAAATAGGTTTGGAAGTGTGGAACACTGTGCTGAAAGGATGTGATACTTAGTGAATTGGATTTCTGAAATTTGAGAAATTATTTTGCAAGATGTGGATCAATATCAGGTAACTGGAGTTAAGGTCCATCTTGGCTATGATCAATCAAAAGGTGAACAGGATTTAGGACTGAGTGGCCTGCTCCTCTTCCTCTGTATGAGGCATGGGGCAAACAGTCAAATTCTACAGTGGGGCTGTGGGACAGTTAATATCTTTAAATATGCTGATTTCTAACTTGAGCAAACAGTTATTATTGAGCTTTTGTTAGTAAACAATAGTCTTTTTTTCTAAAGTACATTTCTGTACTTTTGTATACAGCAGGATTATACAAGTATTAAAGCAATTTGCTTGCATAAGTGAATAGCTCAGAGGTAGCATCCTATCCAGTCAAAAAGCTCCAGGTTATGTCCCGGAAATTGGTAGGTAAAAAATAGATGGCACAGCTCGTTGTGCTCCAACACGATTGCTGAATTGGGGGTGCTGTTTCCAAAGTGAGAACTTTTAAAATGCGTTAGCTCTAATGCGATTATATCGCCAACACTAAGTGCTGTTTCTAAATAGAAACTTCCTGTAAGAGTTGCACAAGAACGCAACTATCGTGTTATAGAAAACTTACTGCCATGATCTCTTAAGGCTGACTGTTTGCAAGGATATTGTAAGAGGTGAGCAGAAATGAAATGAAAAGCTCAGCTGACCCAGAAGAGGGTCCAGAGAAAACAGAAGCCAGCAAAATCTTTCTTCCACTGTCTTCGTCTGCAGCAAATGGGCTGCCGATGCATAGTAGACAATATTTACAATTGAATCCTACAGCCCAAATTATTGTCTAAGAGATGAAAACTGCCACAGATTGGTAATCTTTCTGGTTTGTAGTTTTAATAGAGTTTCACTTTAATGTATTTCCAACCTTGCTTCTGATAAGTTTTGCATTTCGAGCAATACTACTAATCCTGGAATGAAACTAGGTGCCACTATTTTAAGGGGGTAAGGAAAAGCCAGGGAACTATAAACCAATGAGCCTGACATCAATGGTGGGCAAGTTGTTGGAGGGAATCCTGAGGGATAGGATGTACATGTATTTGGAAAGGCAAGGACTGATTAAGGATAGCCAGCATGGCTTTGTGCATGGGAAATCATATCTCACAAACTTGATAGTCTTTTGAAGTTTTTACCAAGTGGTTTGAAGAAGGCAGAGTGGTGAACATGATCTATATGGACTAGTAACGTGTTCGACAAGGTTCCTCATGAGAAACTGGTTAGTAATGTTAGATTTCATGGAGTACAGGGAGAACTAGCTATTTCAATACAGAACTGGCTTTAAGGTAGAAGTCAGAGGTGGTGATGGAGGGTTGCTTTTCAGACTGGAGGGCTGTGAGCAGTAGTATGCCACAAGGATTGGTGCTGGGTCCACTACTTTTCATTTTTTATAAATGATTTGGATGTGAACATAGGAAGTATAGTTAGGAAGTTTGCAGATGACACCAAACTTAGAGGTGTAGTGGACAGCAAAGAAAGTTACCTCAGTACAATGGGATCTTGATCAGATGAGCCAATGGGCTGAAGAGTGGCAGATGGAGTTTAATTGAGATAAATGTGAGACGCTGCATTTTGGAAAAGCAAATCCGTAGGACTTAATGGTAAGTTCCTGGGAGTGTTGCTGAACGGAGACCTTGGAGTTCATAATTCCTTGAAAGTGGAGCCACAGGTAGATAGGATAGAATTAGAATTCCTATAGTGTGGAAACAGGCCCTTCGGCCAAACAAGTCCATGCCGACCCTCCGAAGAGTAACCCACATAGACTAATGCATCTGGCCTACACGTGCATGAGCACTATGGGCAATTTAGCATGGCCAATTCACATAGCCTGCACATCTTTGGATTGGGGGAATTAACCCACGCAGGTATGGGGAGAATGTGCAAACTCCACACAGACAGTTGCCCGAGGCTGGAAATGAACCTGGGACCCTAGGGCTGTGAGGCACCAGTGCTAAGGAAGTGTAGGAGGCTAGTCCAACTTTAACATTGAAAAGCCACCTGGATGGGGATATGAATAGGGAATAGTTTAGAGGGAAATGGGCCAAGTGGTGACAAATGGGACTAGATTAAGTTAGGATATCTGGTCAGCATGGTCAAGTTGGACTGCATGATCTGTTTCGCACATCTCTGTAACTCTGACTCTTGTTCATTTCTGAATACCCATTTAAGTATTCCCCCTCATATCATCTGTTCTTTCTTTTTATCCTGGAAAGCCTCTATCGTGGGACTTATGTGCATCGCTTATACCAAACACTCCAGTCAATGGTTGCTGCAGAGGATCTGTTGAAAGGTTCTCTGATTGCAGGTGAGGTTTATCATGAGCTCCTGCACACCGTGATCACCACAGTACCAGCAGACTACTTCCAGAAGAAACACAAGTCTAAACACAAATCTCAAGCCAAACTTAAGGAAAAACAAACAACTAATTCTTCTGGATCATCAATAAATGAGAATAAGGAGAAACAGGGTACCTGGCATGATGCAAATAACCGATTTGCAGCCTTGGCAACTGAGGAGTTTTGATAAAATTAGTGTTATTTTGTACCATGAAAAGCTGTTGAAATTTAATACTGAATGATCTACAATCCATTTTACAGCATTGCACAAGGGGTTCATGAGGGTGCATCACAACAGCCCATCTTGTTTTTAAACTTGCCCTTTATGGAGAAAAGATTATCCAGTTACTATATAAAAAAATGAAAAGAAGGAATCCACGTGTAAATTAATTAACCACACTTTTATTCCTCAGGTTTGTAACTGAGATGCTTCACTCTGGTGTTAAGTTCTAGGATTGCTGTTTAGAAAGTAACTCAACAAACATCTTAGTTGTAGGACAAATTAATCTCAACCAACATTACCTTCCATACAGCATACACTATAAAACAAGTATTACCACTTCTGCTACGGTCACATGTCTTGTTTGGCTAGCCACCATAATATTTTTAAAATCTGTATGTTAACTATGTTTTGTATATTTTGCTCTGCCTCCCACAGACTGAAATATCAATGTCAAATTTATCTCCCTCCTTTCACTGAGGGTAATAATTTCTTCCTTGACCAGGGTTAATATTTTCTTTTGCACATTAACCATATGTATTTAAATGTGAATCTCAGTATTTGGTCTATTTCTCAGTCACAATAGTTGAGTCTGGTCTGGTTTTCACTTCTGACCTGAACACACAACCAGTGAGCATGAACTAAACTGGTTCATTTGAATTTTAGCTTTGCTGTCCATCGACAAAAGAAATAGACTCCAAATGTAATCCTGTTATTGAATTTGTATCTAATGGAGTACAGACCAGGAGTTAAATCTAGCCGTGCTTAAATTAGCATCTGACTAGTTAAGTTTGCAAGTTGCAACGAGTTAAGATGTGAAAGTGTTGCTGGAAAAGCGCAGCAGGTCGGGCAGCATCCAAGGAGCAGGAGAATCGACGTTTCAGGCATAAGCCCTTCTTCCAGAATCCCTAACCCTCCCTCCGCAACAAGTTAAGATCCCAACTTGACCGTTTTAGAGTTACAAAGGTCCTAATGGGGCTGAAAGTTGTTTAATCAGTGAATACCTATCCTTCCACATTACATTGCTAGTTTCACATTTAACATAAAAGATACATTTTAGGAACTTTGTTGCTTCCAACCTAGCACATAAATTTCAATGTCCAATCTAAGTGAGATATGCATCATGCAGGAGTCACTGATTTATTGCTAATTTCAGGACTAGTGTCTATCCCAAAGTATATTTTATTCAGTGTTTTCAATTTATGAATACTACATTTTACTGTACAGGCAGTAAAGTCTGTCAACTTTCATTCAGAATTGACAAAATGTTTGAAATTGTTATCGGATTCTCTGGAAATTGAATAAAATCTTGAGTCATGTTTTCCATGTGTGGAGACTCAACTTTGATCTGCTATGATAATTTTTTAAAAACTAAATTTTAGACTGTTTGAGAGATAAGTAAACCAAAAAAAACTAACTGAATAAGTTGATGTTTCATCCATTTTGGTAGCTCACCATCTGCTCCAGCAGCGTGCATCATTTCTGGATTGAAAGTCATATGAAATGGCATTTACAGCCACAAATGTGGCAATCCGTTTTGTACTTGACTTGGTCTGAGTTGATGCACCTCGTCCAGTCAGGTCCCTTGCTTTGGTTTTTTTTGAGAACATGTCCTAGATCACCTGGAGATGTTGCTTTTAGATAGCCTGATATTGTAAACATGGGTGACGATAGAAAGCTTACCATACAGCATGTCTTTGGAATGTAACTATCAGCTATTCAGCTCAGCAAGCACAGGACTTGCTGCTTACTTGAGAATGAATGTGCTGGGGTTCGCTGTGTGATGGTGAACTCCCATATTCAGAACACAGCCCTACGCGATGATATTCATCTGAGCCAGAAGTCAATTGTCCAATTATTTTAGAACATAGAAGGATACAGCGCAGTACAGGCCCTTCGGCCCTCGATGTTGCGCCGACCGAATCCTACCTAACCTATACTAGCCCAATAACTTCCAAATGCCTATCCAATGCCCGCTTAAATGACCATAAAGAAGGAGAGTTCACCACTGATACGGGCAGGGCATTCCATGAACTCACAACCCGCTGTGTGAAGAATCTACCCCTAACATCTGTCCTATACCTACCACCCCTTAATTTAAAGCTATGTCCCCTAGTAACACCTGACTCCATTAGCGGTAAGAGGTTCTTAGTATCTACCCTATCTAAACCCCTAATCATCTTATACACTTCTATCAGATCTCCCCTAAACCTTCTCTTCTCCAATGAGAACAGCCCCAAGTGCCTCAGCCTTTCCTCATAAGATTTTCCTACCATTCCAGGCAACATCCTGGTAAACCTCCTCTGCACTCGTTCTAAAGCTTCCACATCCTTCCTATAGTATGGCGACCAAAACTGCACACAATACTCCAGATGAGGCCTCACCAGAGTCTTATACAACTGCAACATGACCTCAGGACTCCGGAACTCAATACCTCTGCCAATAAAGCCCAGTACACCATATGCCTTCCTCACAGCACTATTTACCTGGGTGGCAACTTTCAGAGATCTGTGTACATAGACACCAAGATCCCTCTGCTCATCCACACTACCAAGTAGCCTACCATTAGCCCAGTAATCCATCATCTTGTTATTCCTACCAAAGTGAACGACTTCGCACTTAGCTACATTGAATTCCATTTGCCACATTTCCGCCCAGCTCTGCAACTTATCTATATCCCGCTGTAACCTACCACTTCCTTCCTCACTATCCACAACTCCACCGACTTTTGTGTCATCCGCAAACTTGCTTACCCAGCTTTCAAGTCCTTCCTCTAGATCATTTATAAAGATAACAAAAAGCAATGGTCCCAAAACAGATCCTTGTGGTACACTGCTAGTAACTGCGCTCCAAGATGAACATAATCCATCAACTACTACCCTCTGTCTCCTTCCAGCCAGCCAATTCCTAATCCAAACCTCTAATGTATCCTCAATGCCATACCTCCGAAGTTTTAGCATTAGCCTACCATGGGGAACCTTATCGAACGCCTTACTAAAATCCATATACACATCTACTGCTTTACCCTCATCCACTTCCTTAGTCACCTTCTCAAAGAACTCAATAAGGTTTGTGAGGCACGACCTGCCCTTCACAAAACCATGCTGGCTATCCCTGATCACGTTATTCCTACCCAGATGTTCATAAATCTTATCCCTTACCATTCTCTCTAAGACTTTGCCCACCACTGAAGTCAGACTCACTGGCCTATAGTTACTAGGGCTATCCCTACTCCCTTTCTTGAACAATGGGACCACATTCGCTATCCTCCAGTCCTCTGGTACTATTCCCGTTGACAATGACGACATAAAAATCCAGGCCAATGGCTCTGCTATCTCCTCCCTAGCTTCCCATAGGATCTGGGGTAAATGCCATCAGGCCCAGGAGACTTATCTATATTCATCCTTTCCAATATTCCCAAAACCTCTTCCCTGCATATTTCCAGGGCATCCATTCTAATTATTTGTGATTCCATATTCACATCAGCAACAGTGTCCTGTTCCTGAGTGAATACTGATGAAAAGTACTGATTTAATGTCTCTCCAATCTCCTCCGCCACCACACACAACTTCCCACTACTATCCTTGACTGGACCGATACCTACCCTAGTCATCCTTTTATTCTTGACATACCTATAGAAAGCCTTTGTGTTTTCCCTAATCCTACCAGCTAAAGACTTTTCATGTCCCCTTCTCGCTTCTCTTAGCTCCCTCTTTAGCTCCTTCCTGGCTACCTTATAACTCTCAATCGCCCCAACTGAACCTTCACGCCTCATCTTTACATATGCCGCCTTCTTCCCTTTCACAAGGGACTCCAATTCCTTACTAAACCACGGCTGCCTCACAAGGCCCTTTACACCATGCCTGACTGGTACATACCTATCGAGGACACGCAGTAGCTGCTCCTTGAACAATCCCCACATCTCATTAGTGTTCTTCTCTTGAAGCCTGTTTTTCCAATCCACACATCCTAAGTCATGCCTCACTGCATCATAATTTCCCTGCCCCCAGCTATAGCTCTTGCCCTGCGGCGCACGATTATCCGTCTCCATCACTAAAGTAAAAGTCACCGAGTTGTGGTCACTGTCCCCGAAGTGCTCACCTACCTCCAAGTCTAACACCTGGCCTGGTTCATTACCTAGAACCAAATCCAATATAGCCTCCCCTCTTGTTGGCCTGTCGACATATTGTGTCAGGAAACCCTCCTGCACACATTGTACAAACACCGACCCATCTAATGAACTCGAGCTATAGCTCTCCCAGTCAATATCTGGGAAGTTAAAGTCCCCCATAACAACCACCCTGCTACCTTCACTCTTTTCCTGAATCATCCTCGCAATATTATCCTCTACTTCTCTAGGACTATTAGGAGGCCTGTAGAAAACACCTAACAGGGTGACCTCACCTTTCCTATTTCTAACCTCAGCCCAAACTACCTCAGATGGCAAGTCCTCTTCCATCGTCCATTCCACTGCTGTGATACTGTCTTTGACAAGTAATGCCACGCCTCCCCCTTTTTTACCCCCATGTCTGATCCTACTAAAACATTTGAACCCTGGAACGTGCAACAGCCATTCTTGTCCCTGTTCTACCCACGTCTCTGTAATGGCCACAACATCGAAGTTTTCTCTAACATCAGTTTGCCAAACATCTTTCTGTAGAGGAGGTTGCTGAGAACACAAACTTTCCACACTTAGAGCTTTATATTTTTAGTTAGTTTGCAATTGGCCCAGAGTTAACTTTGACATGATACTTTGCAGCCTTAGCAATTCTAATGCTGATCTTGCCATCAGGGAACGGGTTACTGAAAATTGTTGACCCAGTATATGATGCTGTTAACAACCTTCAGTCTGGTTGTCATTGTAGATTAGAAGGTGGAATCTCTACATACCACACCAAGCTTTTGGACTAGGTTCAAGTCACACATGTTCTAGAAATGCATCACGACATGTTTGGCCATGTTGATTTAAAAAATAACAAGTCTTTTAAATGTAATTCATGACCACTTCCATCTAGAAAGATAAGGATAGCAAATATATGGAAGCACCAACATCTGCAAGATATGACTTTTACTTCAAGAGGATTGGAATACATAAGTTGGTGCTGTGTTGTGTCTATCATGAATAATAATTCGAGACTTTGTTTGATATTCTTCCAGTTGATTAGATTACTTAGTATGGAAACAGGCCCTTTGGCCCAACAAGTCCACACCAACCCACTGAAGCGCAACCCACCCATACCCCTGCATTTACCCCTTACCTAACACTAGGGGCAATTTAGCATGGCCGATTCACCTGACCCGCACATCTTTGGAGTGTGGGAGGAAACCCACGCAGACACGGGAAGAACATGCAAACCCCACACAGTCAGTCGCCTGAGTCGGGAATTGAACCCGGGTCTCAGGCGCTGTGAGGCAGCAGTGCTAACCACTGTGCTGCCCACTTGAGTATTGTGGGACCCAGAGGTAGATGAGCAGTTCAAAGCTGGACCTGCACATCCTGCAGGTGGAGCTATTGGTTTCTGAAAAGATGAGTGGGATGCTTGGATTTTTGCATATTACCTGAATTAGTCAGAGATGCTGAAAAGTCTGTTAGGATGTTGCATTTCTGCATTGGGGGGGGGGGGGGGGGGGAGTCTGAGGCATTTTCTCTGCCTTCCTGGTGACAGAGTGTGGTAATATAAAGCTCTGATCCATGCCTATTTGGAATACTGTGTTCAGTTCTGATCACAACACCTCGGTAAGGAAATAATAGGTTTGGTAGGGCTACACAGCCAAATTACCAGTGTGATGCTGGTGATGAAAGGTTAGAATGTAGACAGGCACAATAATTTAGATTAAGCTTTTAGTCCCTTGAGAATTGAAGATGTAAGGGTGACCTAAATGAAAAGTTTATGATTATTAAAGGTAGTGAAAAACTTTCTTCTGTGCAGTAACATCTGTAGATTTCTTCAGACATTCATTTGCAGGTAATTATGGGGATGTTTCATACAAGGTACTCTATGTCTAAACAATTACAAAAATTGTCACCATTTGATATTTTTCCTAATTTTAAAGATGATTCTAATGACATTAAAGCTATAAAGTTGTGTATGTCCAACTTAATATTATGGTTGTGGTAATTAAACACAATGCTGATTGAATACTGCATACACCCATATGCTCATTAATTAAACTCAACATGACATGCAACACTATCCATATCTAGAAGGGCAAGTGTCTAGATATGGATCTAGATGCTCAATGAAGATCACCATCTACAAGTTGTTCCCTGTTGTTACAATGGTGTGCAACGTAACTGATGTCACTGTTCCTTCACTGTCACAGGATCAAAATTCTGGCATATATTCCTGAGCAGCACCATGGATGCACTGACCATACCAAGAACCATAATGGCTCAAGGTGATGGATTTCCACCACCTTCTCAAGATGCCAAAATCTCAAGAACAGATATATTAAAAAGCAAATGTAAAACACTTTTGCAATATTGTTTGCTTGTATTATTGCGAAGGAAATAATCATAAATTGATGCAGTTTAGTAACAAGCCAATCAGCCCATTGTGCCTATACTAGGTCTTAGACCAATCCATTTCATCCCACTGTTCCTGCGCTTCCTCTACAAAACTTTCCTCTTCAGCTATATACCCAATTGCTTTCTGAAAGTTTCTACCAAATCAGCTTTAAGCAGCCTTTCAGACTGTGTTCAAGATAATAAACTCCTCCAGCAAATAATTCTTTTTCTCCTCTACACTGTCACTGTTTTCCCAATTATCTTAAATCTATTTCCTCTGGGAACCAACCTTCCTGCAACTGGAAACATTTCTCCCTTATTTACTGTATCAAAACATTTTATTTCAAGACCTCCTTCATGTTCTCTGCTTCAATAACAATACCTAGATTGTGGTCAGTCACTGCTTCTTATGCTGTGATCTGCTGTTTGGCCCTGCATTCTCATCCTCCAAATCTGTTCTAGCTACCAAACATAGAGCCATTATCAGTTCTACATTTGGATAAGCAGCTCACTCCAAAGTCAGTGGAGAAACTTAATTTGAACTTCAAGACCAGTGGAATAAAAATCTCACCCCCACAGTCCTTAGAAGCTTGCAGTGACTTCACAGGGGAAATTCCAGCTGTTATTTTACTGTGCTGTAATTGATAACATTCAAGAAAGTAAATTTTATACAACCAAAGTATCACGTTGACTTGCAGTACTATTTAACGGCCAAGTTAATTAACAATACTCATATCAGAAAAGAAGCTAGTGAATTACTGCTAGCTGTGTTTTAGGTTCTGTATTGAAATCAAGGTTCCACTTCTGAAAGACTGCAAAGTGGAGAAAGTATCATAAGGAGAGGCAAGTCTTACAAATATCATTTAATTACAAACTGTATTTTTGAAACAGACTGTACAATTCCATCACAGATGTAGCCTGATAAATGGTGCCTGTTGTCCAATACAAAATGAAAATCACTGCCTACATTTCTGGTCTTCATTACATTTGCCAAGTCTTAAAAAAGCAATAATGTATATGTTATCACAGTTTACACCATAAATGCATTCAATTACTAATGAGAACAAACACAGTTTTAAAAAATCAAAAATGCAGACTCTGTATTTAGTTTTGTATTACAGGCTGTTATATGCGATCAATTAGATGTTCTGGCATACACAGACGTCATTCAACACGAAATTGTACACATTTTTGTTTAAACACATATATACATGTGACATAGCCTCTAGGTTGCAAATCATGGTTTCTATAGTGGTCAAGACTTCCAAAAGTTTAAAAACAAGGACACAAAAGCACTTCAGCAATTTATTTTTTTAACATTATTTTACATTAAGAAAATAAAAGCTGCAGGCATCTTACTTTTGTGGCTTATATCGTGGAATAATGGAATGCCCAATGCATTAAGAATACCTAATTTATGCTATGAAATCCACACCATGTATAAAATAACATACTATTTATTGATAAATAATAGTATTGAAATTAGGAAAAGACAGACTTTCATTCTATCCAGTGTAATGCAGACTCTACACCACATTCATTTGCAGTCTTTCCTATACAGGAAGCAAAATATTATGTACATTTAAGCAGCAAATCACACTGTCTGCAGGGAAAAGTTCTGCATCCATTTGCATTGTGCTATCCCAACAGATGGAGATCAAGAGATACTTCATAGTTCTCATTTTCAGTACATCTTTTCAGTCCTTTTAAATTAAGAGTGCCATTATATGTCAATCCAAAGTTCATTCTTCAAACACATCATCAGGATATTAGTTACCTAGTTTTTTTTTGTTTGATAAACTCAAAGATGCAATATGCATCATACATCTAAAAAGGATTTATTTTGTTTTGGGCCTCTCTCTTTCCGTCTCTCCAACCGCTTGATGATCTCGGAGACTATGCAAACTGATGAAGTGAGCCCCACCAAAAAAATAAGATCTAAAAAAAGAGATACCAAAGTATAATTAAAATGCTGTGAAAAATAAAGCAGCAGCCTGAAATCACATTCTCATTAGAGGTTCTGACACTTACATAATGGTGCAATACAGAACTATTATCTCTCCAAGTATTTCATATTACTACTCCACTTTTCAAAGTCAAAAATTATAAAGAACTGTTCAAAACCATATTCACAAAATGCAGTGTCAAACAAGAAAACAAAGTCTAAGCTAAGCTGACATTAGGCACAAGAACAAGCAAATTTCACAGAGATGGTGCAGAGAATGTTAGCTGGAATTCTCTCCATTGTGATTGTGATCATAGTTACAAGAGCATAGTCCCTGGTGCTCTGTCACAGTTCAAGCCATTCATGTTCTTCAGAACACATACCTAAAATGATGTAAATCATCTTGGGTCATAAGACTTCCTTTTGGAAATGAACAAAATCTCAGCCATGTGGGGAAAAAATTATGTGTGAAGGATAAATAGAATTAAGATTTAAAACCTTTAAACAGTGATCATATTACTAGACTTTTTAAATAATATAGACGTATGGATACGAGTTAGTCTTCCAAACCTGTGATCTCTACCATCTCAAAGGACAAAAGCAGATGGGAACAGTTGTAAATTCTCCAAGACACACACCATCCTGATTTGGATCTATGTTGCTGTTACTTCACTGTCATGGGATCAATATCAAGAACTCCTTTTGTAACAGCACTGAGTGTATCTACCCCACAAAAACTGCCAACCCCTGCCACTACATTCTCAAGCACAATTAATAAATGCTGACTGAGGCAGTAACACCCACATCTTGTGAAAGAATAACAAAAATTATTTTGTATAAATAACTGTTGTTAACTTTTTGTTTTTCCTTATTTCTATTAACCTTTCAGACCATTGGGCTATACAGGCAAACTAGTTTGAATGAGTTACTGAATCCAAAGAAAGAAGTGATTCTCATAATACAGATGAGGGAAAGAAGTCAGCTCTTCTGGTTCAAATCCATTGATTTCTACTCTGAAAAATCAAAGTGGGATTTAGTATCTTGTTTTCAAATAAAATGTGACTGGGAGACAGGCACATTTTAGCTTCCAGTAACTAAATGAAAGGCCCAACTGAAAGTAAATATTGTTCGGTTGTTTGATACTGAACAAACAGGATGGAGGAGTTAGTGGTGCTATCTTGGGACAAACCATATCACAGTACAGGTGGTACTGGATATATTAGAATGTATGAAGCTGGATAAATCTCCTGGTCCCGACCAGATATGTCCAAAAACACTGCAAGAGGCTAGAGAAGAAATTGTGGAGGTCCTGGCTGATATTTTTGCATCATCATTAGCCATGGATGAGGTGTCAGAAGACTGGAGGATAGTGAATTTGGTGTTATTATTCAAGAAGGGTTGCAAAGCTAGGAACTATAGACCAGTAAGCTTAACATCAGAGGTGGGTATGTTACTTGAGAAGATTCTGAGGGATAAGATATACATGCATTTGCAAAGTCAGGGTTTAATTAGGAGCAGTCAGCATAGCATTATGCATGGGAGATCATGCCTCAAATTTGTTAGAGTGAGACATAGTCTATATGAATTTCAGTAAGGCCTTTGATAAGGTTCTACATGGTAGGCTGCTCTGGAAGATTACATCACATGGAATCCAGGGTAAGCTGGCAAATTGGATACAAAATTAGTTTGATGGTAGGAAGCAGATACTAATAGTGGAAGGATACTTGCTGGACTGGAGGCCTGTGACTCGTGGAGTGCCTGAGGGGTTGGTGCTGGGCCCACCACTGGTTGTTATTTGTATCAATGATTTGGATGAATATGTACAAGACATGATTAGTAAGTTTGCTGATGATACTAAAATAGGTGGTATCATAGACAGTAAGGAAGGTTTTCAGAAATTGCAGCAGGACCTTGATCAGCTGGGGAAGTGGGTCGAGAAACAGCAATTGGAGTTTAATATAAATAAGCATGAATTCTTGCATTTTGGAAAGTCAAATCAAAGTAGAAGTTTCATGGTGAATGGTAGGTAGTGCCTAAAGGAGCGTAGTGGAACAGAGGGGCTTTGGGGTTCAACTGCACGGTTTCCTGAGAGTGGAGTCACAGGCAGACAGGGCAATGAAGACAGCTTTTGGCATATTGGCCTTCATCAGTTAGTACACTGAGTACAGAAGTTGGGAAGTTATGTTGCAGTTGTAAGGATGTTGGTGAGGTCACACTTGGAGTATTGTGTTCAACTTAGGTCACCTTGTTATAGGAAGGATGTTATAAAACTGGAAAAAGGAGTGCAGAAGAAATTTACAAGCATGCAGGACAAGCTAGGACCCTTTTTCTTTAGAGCGTAGGAGACTGAGGGGGCATGGATAGGATGAATGCACTCAGTCTTTTCCCCCCCCCCCCCAGAGTTGAGGAAATTGAGTATTAGAGGGCATCAGTTTTAGGTTAGAGGGGAAAGAATAAAAGGGAACCTGAGGAACATGTTTTTACACACAAGGTGGCATGCATATGTAATGAGCTGCCAGTGGAAATGGTTGAGATGGGTATATTAACAACATTTAAAAGACAGTTGGACAAATAGAAGGATAGAAAAGAATTAGAAGGATACGGGCCAAGTGCAGGCAAACAGGGTTAGCATGGATGGACATTTTGGTCGACATGGACCGGTTTGGGCCAAAGGGCCTGTCTCAGTGCTGTAGGTCTCGATGACTCTAAGATAGACAATTGTGATTAATGCATCTTTTTCCAGTTGGAAAGCCATAACAAGTGGAGTATTGTTAGGAGTAGAATTAGGGTCTCAATTATTTACCATCTATTTTTACAGCATGAAGTCATCAAGGATTATGGAGCACAGGCAGGAATGCAGTTTTAAGGCCATGCTTGTAATTGATGATAGAATAGGTTTGAATGGCGATGGGATAAATGGCACAATCCTGCTCCTATATCTAATAACGTTATCACTCTTATCATTAGTTAAAATTCACATCAACACTTTGCTATTTCCAGTTTTAGATTTCTCAAACAATTCCTCCCAAACTAACTACACAAACTACTACTCAACAGAAAATCCACAAGCTGTATTCATTCCATATCAAGTCCCATTCAACAACTGGGATACTTAAATATCCTAATATTTTATGGAGTGAAACCTATTGTTCAGGTTGCCAACTTGCCACCTGTGAATCAAGTCAGAAGTTCATCATGTGAGGCAATTTGGCACATTTTTTCAATGCTTCTGTGGCTCTTGAGTAAGGCATCAGTTAAGTCTAACACTTGATAACACGTGAGTGACACAATATATATCACTGTTTTAAATTTCTGTGGCAAATACAGTCACCAGCACAAATCTTAACTTGTGTATTATTTCAATTTTCTTATTTTTAAGCTAGTTATTCTTTCACACCTTTCCCCCAGCATGTACTCCGCACTCATTTAAACAAAATTACAAAAATAGTATACAAAGCCACAGTCTCAAACTGAAAATGTGTTCCTGGAAAAGCGCAGCAGGTCAGGCAGCATCCAAGGAGAAGGAGAATCGACGTTTCGGCCATGAGCCCTTCTTTCCTGAACTTTCCTGAAGAAGGGCTCATGCCCGAAACGTCGATTCTCCTGCTCCTTGGATGCTGCCTGACCTGCTGCACTTTTCCAGCAACACATTTTCAGTTCTGATCTCCAGCATCTGCAGTCCTCACTTTCTCCCACAGTCTCAAACTAACTGTCACCTAGCATGGAGGATATTTTCAAGGATTGGACTCCATATTAAAAAAACGTTTTCTGTTCCCATAGTTCAGGTTTTAGATCACAGATATTCAATAACCATACTCCAGCTCTCTGATGCTAAAGTCATCTCACCGAACCCGACAGTAGAATTAAAGAAATCATGAGTGTGTACAGAGGCGGAAAAATCAACTTCACATTAATATTTTCTAGCGTTTTCTGTTCAGGTTTCTGATTCTCACAATCTGCAGTATTTTACTTTTATTTTAGTAGAATTGTAGAAACAAGAAACACTCACACAGTTAGATTTGAGTTTCATGAGTACATATTGAAACAATGGGAAAAAACCCACAAAAGTTTCCTCACTTGTATTGGTTACCTTGTATCATAACCATTTACTCTAAATTACACCAATCCATAAAGGTGAAGGTACCATTTTTTTAAAACTAGCCTTAATAATTACTTTGTGATAATAAATTAAATGCTTCATCAGATTTTTGAGCAAATACTGCATGGTGCTAAATTATTCAAACTTACAAATTCCATTGAACAGTCAATTCAGTGACCAAAAAGGAAAAAAAAAGATAAATTGGAGAATGGCAAGTTACAATGAAATTTGCAAAATGCATCAACAGTTTTACAATTGTCAGGATGATGAAAGCATCAAGTAAAGCATTATGTGGTTCACTTAAAGTTCTCACCTAGTATACTGAGACTTTCAGTTTGGAAAACTTTCTGTAGTGGAGGAAAGTAAATAACGAGCAGCTGTCCCATGATGGACCCAAGTACAGCATAGCAAAACATTCGGTTACTACATAACCCAATCTCGAAGACAGATTTTGTCTGGGTGGGGGGGGGGGGGGGGGGGTAAGGGAAGAGAAGAAAAAAAGGAGCAGAAAGAGAGAAATTAAGAGAAACATTTTTGGCATTAACAGTCACCTTTTAATTAATCATACATATATTCAGCTCTTATAACTCCACATGTATTTAACTATTATCTTCAGTATTACATAGCACTACATTAGAAAAAGACAGCCAGTTAGAAAATAGTGGTAGAGAACATGTTTGGGACAAAGCCAGAAGCTTCTCTTTGACAAATTTGCTACTAGAAGAGATTTGTGCTTGCTTCGTAAAGTTATTGTGTTTTTCTACATTTCACAAAACTGCATTTAAGATATTTCATGCAAGATTCAGAGACACACTAATGTAAATAAGATTGAGATCAGTTATGTAATGTGAAAGTAAATAAATTCCTTTTAATATTTAACTGCCAGAACTGCATTATTACAGTTTGGTTAATATTCCAAGACTTGATCATACCTGCGACCTGGAGCTCCATGCATTGAACATGTCAAAGAAAACAAAGCAGGTAAAGGTCATTGTTGTGTCACGTGGTGTTATTACATTATCCTGTAACTGGGAAACAGATAACAAACATAAAATTCAGTACCAGAAAACAATTTTTAATTCTTATTTTAAAATTAGGTCTTTAAACTAAATGATGCACCTAATGGATCGAACTGTTAAATGCAAGTTTTGTTGTTAAAACTGATATCTTTGTTAAAGATGCAATTATGATTAGCACTTTAAAGGTAGAAAAATACATAATTGTCCAGCAAGTTTGAAATAGTTTGCACAGACAGGACAGCTGCCATGCTATGAACAAAACAGTAATGGCTTTCCACTTGGACAAAGGGGCAGACTTCACTGGTGCAATTGGCTAGCAGGTTCTTACCTCTCTCCAGAAGACAAATAACGTTCCAGAAACGATTATCAGTGATGAAACCAGAATTTTGACAACCAGGTTTCTGGTCAGGATGCTGTCTTTAACATTTCTTGGAGGCTGTCTGATGACATCTTTATCAACAGGTTCAACTCCCAGGCTGGACAAGAGAACAAAGTAAAGGGCTGAAGAGGGGCAGATGGAGTTTAATTTGGATAATTGTGAGGTATTACATTTTGGTAAGACAAACAAGGGAAGAGCTTTTACACTTTTAAACTTATTATCTGTGAGAGCCTTGACTGGAGTCTGTAAACTATTCCTAGCGGACTTGACAGGGTAGATGTAGAGAGGTTGTTTCCCCTTCTGGGAGAGTCCAGGACCAGAGGGCGTAATCTTCGAGTAAAGGGTTGTCCATTTGAAACAGAGGAGTAATTTTTCTTTCAAAGTGTAGTGAATCTGTGGAATTCTTGGCTGTAGAGGGTTGTCAAGGCTGGGTAATTTAGTATATTCAGAGTTGAGACAGACAGATCTATAATAAGTAAAGGAATCAAAGTTTATGGGGAAAATGTAGAAAAGTGGAGTTGACAATCATCAGACCTGCCATGATTTCAATGATAAGTAGAGTACACGCAATGGCACCTATGCTTACTTTGGCTCCTACATTGTATAATCTAAATAACAGAAATTATGTCAAGAAAAAAAAACAAGAAAGTGAGGAAAAGTGATACATAGAATCCAACTCTAATTAATGAAGTTCACAGTTCATTTATTTTAGCACAAGGGTTACGACTAAGGCTGTTGGAGTTTACGGTCATTCTACTCCCAGTGCTCCACAGATCACATCATAATACACAAATATTGCTCCCATTTCAAAAATAGCGTATTAAAGAGCTATATTAGGAAAAAATAATCTATCAAACAGGTTTATTTAATAAATACAATTATTGGTTGCTTATCAAAACAAAACTTATTCAAGTAACATACAATAACCGGCTAACATACATAGTTGGTAGTATGCAAGTGCAAACGCACAAACACAGAGCAGCTGAAGCTGCCTGAATAAAGATGTTGCTGCCAATAGTGCAGTGCAGTGTGGGCTCAACCACACAAGCACAACTCATTAAGTCAACAGATATTTCACTTCCTGTTACATGGTTACATGAATAAACAAATCTTCTAAGAAGTATTAAATATGACGTATACTCTTGACAGGGGTAAGATCTCCACAAGATAAGGGCTTATGAACAAAATGGAGAGGGAGATGTTGTTGAGGCAGGGAGAAGGACACATTCTACAAGCAGTAAAGGAATGGACTTGCAGAAGCACTATTGTGGAGAATCTGTTGGGTGTCAAAAGAGATTATCATCAGCCCATTTCATAAATATCATATGCTACAACTCGCCATGAACAATGTCATAGGAGATCCACTACTTATATTCGGAAGAATTAGCAGAGTGACATTTCATCAGTAATTTAAGCGTTTTCTTTTACCTCTGTGCCGGTGGTCCATCCATAATTATGTTGATCCATAAAATCTGCATTGCATTTAGTGGATTGGGAAAGTTCATCAATGTGGCTAGAGAAATCAATGTCAGAGCGGCTATACTCCTACAAAAATAATGAAATTACATAAAATTGCTGTGAACACTTGTTTTTAACCTATAGTAAAGACATTTTAATATCGAGTTGATAACCTTTTCCTGCTAAGTAATTAAATTACTATGCAATTATATTTAAAAATATTAAAAATAAGTTTGTCACTGACTAGTTTCCTTCATTTAATCATAAGTTATACTTACGTGCTGAGTTGGAATCTAACAAAATTTTTGATATTATTGTAAATCCCTTTGCCCTCCTCAATTGCAGACCTGGAATAGAGTGTTTTACATTAAACGACATGGCTAATAAGTATTTTGGCTTACAAAGAATACATTTTTTAAAAACCCAGCCCATTTTCAGCCTGGAATTCAGCGCAGCATCACTCTGAGCTGTGTAGTCATTCTGATGTGATGTATAATGCAAGAACTGGAGAAGGGGATTTATCCCCTCGAGATTGTTTCAAAATTAACGAGGTCATGGCTGATCTGCAACCTAACTCCAGCAACATGCTTTTGCCTGGTATCTCTTAATTTATTTGATCGTCAAAAAAAAACTCAATTTCAGATTTCAGTTTAATAATTGATGTGGCATCAACTGCTGCTTGTAGAACCCTGTTCCAAACTTCTATCAGGCTTGTGTGTCAAACTGTTTCATAGTTTCACTCCTGAAAGGTTTGGCTGTTACTTTTAAGTAATGCTCCATGTGCAGAATAAAAACATTCAAACCTCAGAGATTTTAAACATTTTAAGGTATTAAACTTTTCCTTTAAAAATAACTAGGTGAAAAGGTCTCAGTCAGAAATAAGAGTTACAAATCTTTCCTTAAAGTTTTCATTTAAACAAACGATCCTCTTTTCTGACAAAGAGCACATTACTACAGGTTAATGACATAGGATTCTAATTTGTTTCAATTTTACACAAGTGTATGACAACACATACAGTACATTTTTCTGTTTAGAAGAGCTTAAGGAATTGCACAAACAAAATGGAACAGAAATACATTTAAATAGATTTCTTTCATGACAAGGCAGGGATCTGTGAACTTATGCTAATTAAAACACACAAAAAGACATGTAAATGTCCATTAACTTTAGTACTATATTCTACGAAAGTAAAGAATACAGAAAAATCATAAATTCTATCAAGGATCCTTTGTATTTTTGGATGCAATTATTAGTGATTCCTCATGGTGGAATTTCAAGCTAGGGTACAAATGAAAAAGTTTAATGGAGGATAGCAAATGTTGTCCCCTTGTTCAAGAAGGGGAGCAGAGACAACACTGGTAATTATAGATTAGTGAGCCTTCCTTTGGTTGTGGGTAAAGGATGTTGGAAAGGATTAAGAAATAAGATTTATAATAATACTAAGAAAGGAATAATTTGATTAGGGATAGTCAACACGATTTTGTGAAGGATAGGTCGCGCCTCACAAACCTTTATCAGAAAGTGACCAGACAGGTGGATTAAGGTAAAACGGTTTATGTAATATATATGGATTTTGGTAGTGTTTGGTAATGTTCCCCACAGTAGGCTATTGCACAAAATATAGAGGAATGGGATTGTGGGTGATTTAGCAGTTTGAATCAGAACTTGGCTAGTCGTAAGATGACAGAGGATAGTGGTTGATGGGAAAAGTTGATCCTGGAGCTCAGCTACTAGTGGTGTGCCGCAAGGATCTGTTTTGAGACCAGTGCTGTTTGTCATTTTAATAAATGACCATGGATGAGGGCATAGAAGGAATCGTTAGTAAACTTGCAGATGACACGAAGGTCGGTGGAATTGTGAACAGTGCAGAAGGATGTTGTAGGTTACAGAGGGATATAGATAAGCTGCAGAGCTGGGCTGGGAGGTGGAAAATGGAGTTTAATGCGGAAAAGTGCAAGGTGATTCACTCCAGAAGTACTAACAGGAATGCAGAGTACTGGGCTAATGGTAAGATTCTTGGCAGTGTGGATTAGCAGAGAGATCTTGGTATCCAGGTGCATAGATCCCTGAAAGTTGCCACCCAGGTTAACAGGATTGTTAACATATGGTGTGTTAGCTTTTATTGGTAGAGGGATTGCATTTGAGCCATGAGGTCAAGTTGCAGCTGTACAACATTCTGGTGCGGCCGTACATGGAGTATTGCATACAGTTCTGGTCACTGCATTTTAGGAAAGATGTAGAAGCATTCGAAAGGATGAAGAGGAGATTTACCAGGATGTTGCCTGGTATGGAGGGAAGGTCTTACAAGGAAAGGCTGAGGGACTTGAGGCTGTTTTCATTAGAGAGAAGGTTGAGAGGTGACTTAATAGAGACATATAAGATGATCAAAAGATTAGATAGGGAGAACAGTGAGAGCCTTTTTCCTCAGATGGTGACGGCTAGCACGAGGGGACATAGCTTTAAATTGAGGGGTGATAGATATAGGACAGATGTCAGAGGTAGGTTCTTTACTCAGAGTAATAAGGGCATGGAATGCCCTGCCTGCAACAGTAGTGGTCTTGCCAACATTAAGGGCATTTAAACAGTCATTGAATAAACATATGGATGATAATGGAATAGCGTAGGTTAGATGGGCTTCAAATTGGTTTCAAGGTCGGTGCAACATCAAGGGCCCAAAGGGCATGTACTGCGCTGAATTGTTTCTATTCACTGTGAAACATGCAGCATTCTATTGCATAATGTTTGGTAGGAACAATAGAAGACATGACTTACATTATTGTCTTAAAGTCATCGTCTACAAGGATCATGTCCGCTGCCTCCTTGCAGACATCGGTCCCCGTCTGCCCCATTGCCACCCCAATATCAGCTGCTTTTAATGCTACTGCATCATTTACTCCATCTCCTGTCATCGCGACCACAGCACCGTTGTTCTGTAGAGACTGAATACGGCAAATAGGTTACAAAGGTTAAATATATTTGGATGTACATATACAAATAAACTAGATAAATGTGATTTAGAGGCAGAACTTCATTGGCCCCTTGAGCTTGTTCTGCCATTTGATAAGAACATGACTGACCTGATTACGACTTCAATTTTCCTGTCTACTTATACCCTTTCACTCCCATTTGTTAAGAATCTAGCACAGTATGAAAAATATTCAATGACTTGTATCAATAGAACTGCCCTCTTTCTCTGAGTAATAACCAACCTTTCTGCTGAAGGTTTTCTGTGGTCATAACATAAATTAAAAACTGAGTGAGGAATTATGATTAAAATTAACATGAATTTTTGATACCCAAAAGTGCACTGGAATATCAATTTTCTTTATAATGAAATTCAAAAATGGCTGCGATATATTAATGAAGTGTTAATTTTCATTAGACATCATCATTCGACAGTACACTTTGAATTCAACCTCTAAGCCTAGGCAAAAGTTGGATGCATTAGATCATTATGCTTCCAGAAGAAACGAGGTAAAAAATATGAAAAAAAACTCATGATCAAGTTACTTCAAACTTAAAGGTAAATTACTGGCATCCGGGTATTAAGTCAATGAATTCAACAGAGACCCTACAAAAATCAAGATCCATTTGTTCACAATCATTCTCTAATTCCACATCATTCATATACAGCTGTAATATTCAGATTAGGAAGAACAAAGTGCTTTAGGCAAATCATTGCATATAGAGATTTGAAAGTGGAATGCAAACTCTTTTTATTTAAAAAGAAACTCATGTCTGAAATAATGCCTTCGTTATACTTTGTGTTGTAAACCAATAAAAATTGGTAATGGCAAATTGTCGTCCAGGAAAGACTAGAATTTTGATTTGTAAGAGACAGACAACCTGGTTAAATAGCTTGAGGGGCACAACTCCACATCTCACATGAGCCAAAACATGAAGACATGCCTCCCTGAACTAAGTTGAATGTAGAAAAATATAAACTTTGAACTAAATTACCCGAAATTATGGCAGACTTCCTGAGCTGTCTTTATAAGCAATAACACTTAAAGAGGCAAGTTTTGAAATCCTTAAGTAGAAATTAACATAGCCTGTCTTCAGACTAAATCTTTCTAACCTGCTAATAGTTACCTTAATAATCTTCAGTTTGTGCCTTGGACTAGATCTGTAAAACACTGCTATCTGTGAAAACACAATTGAAATAAGTCATTTCAAACAAAAATCAGATATCAAAGCACTGCAGGTCTCGTTATCACTTCTAAATAAACAAATACGACAGTCATTTCAAATAGAAAATCCCTAGAAGAATTGTATCTTTTCTCCAAACAAATATGAAATTTCTAAGTTAAAACCTTTTCCACAATGGTTAGAGAGCGAGACTATTCAAGCCACTGAGTTTTTTTTCTAATAACACAGGCAGATTGACAATCTTTTTCAAACAAGATGCAATTTACAAGATTATGTAACCAAAGTGATTTTTCTTTTTAAACTGTCCCTCACTTGCAAGTGTAGACATTGGTATTGTGCAATCCATGTTATACCTATTATCCTTGAGACAAAACCGCATTCACTGACCATTTTCAAGTTATTTTAAAAATGTGGTGAGGATTCGCCTTCTTCAATAACAATCATTTCATAATTGAGTGACTCAGATAGTCTGCTTCAAAGAGCACTAGGAGTCAACCATATGGTATAGGTCAGATCAGGTAAAGGCAGCTGGTTTCCTGCCCTTAATGATGTTAATTAACAAGTTGGATTTACAACAACCCTGCAAATTTCTTGGCCATTTTACACAATGTCAATCGACAAATTACCAAATTTGGTGAATTAAATTTTAATTTGTCATGGTGGAATTTTAATGCATGGATTAACTATTTTTGTATTCATGGTTCCATACTGTTTTGCATTTGGTCAAAGCTGCATAAATCTCTCCAAATACACGATTAGTATTACACCCACTAGCTAATATAAATACAAAAACCATGTGCTGGGATCAATCCAAACAGCAATTTTAATATCTACACAAGGTCGCAGTGTACCTTCCTTCAGCTCTAATTTGGTTGGTGAAACCCAAGCTGCAAGAAATTCTGGACATTTGCCGAAAATCAAAATGATCCTGAGATAGCTGATTTCAAACTTCAGTCATATTTTGCCATGCTGCATCAATGTGGAATAAACATTGCATAACAACAGTATGGAGCTTATGGTACTCAAAAAATGCATCAAAGAAATGGATTTTCTTGTTACTCTATTTTAATAGTTCATGGACTAAGTTGGACTAGCAATGGTGGTTTAATGCAAATATTAATAAATATAAGTTAGATTGGTTATTTTCTTTTTATAA
The DNA here is from genome assembly GCF_020745735.1 of Hemiscyllium ocellatum. Taxonomy (NCBI): domain Eukaryota; kingdom Metazoa; phylum Chordata; class Chondrichthyes; order Orectolobiformes; family Hemiscylliidae; genus Hemiscyllium; species Hemiscyllium ocellatum. Next base: position 40,695,273 of record NC_083434.1, read on the forward strand.
CAATTTGTTGAGAATAAAATGGAATTCTCTTAATTTCAATGAATAGCTTGAGGCGAAATGTAATTGCCTATTTAAATAATGCAAACTCAATTCTGCTAACACGGCTAAATCCAACTAAACATTGCCAAACGGAGGCAGCCAATGGGAAAAATACTCACGGGTTTCAGAATGTTCTGACCTTAAAGTCATTCTAGCTCGAATTACCTGCTAAGCATTTAATAGTCCTGATGTGTAGAGTCTAAATGAAGTTCTGTTATACAACATTTTAATTCTAAAAGTAAATGAATTGTTTCTTCTTTGCCAAATCTCATGGTCAACATTCATGTCTGCATAAAATAAGGTTTCACCTTAAATTAAATATAGCATACCTTCTGAACAATTTGTGAAAGCTGCTGAATATCTAGTGAATCTATTTCTTCTCCCGAAAGGGTTTGGGATCCCTTAGAATACAAGCCCAAACGGGTAGCTGCATATAAGTAAACATTTTTTTAGTACAAAAGTGAGCTTTTATTAAGTATCCACTATTATTCAGTTTAAGAATTGCAAGAATAAACATATGCATACATCCAATATCAAATTATTTAAACTATCTTGTACTTCATCTAAAGACCTATTGATTATATTTTGGTGTCAATTTGCTAAATTATCTTCATTTGATCTACAGGAACATATTAAATGGAGAATTGACTTGAATATTTGAACTAGCCATGGAAATAAGCTCAATAAGAACAAAGAAAATTTACAGCCCGGGAACAGGCCCTTTGGCCCTCCAAGCCTGAGCCAATCCAAGTCTACTCTCTAAACCTATCACGCAATTCCTAAGCATCTGTATCCCTCTGCTCCCCACCTACTCATGCATCTGTCCAGACGCATCTTAAATGAATCTACCGTGCCTGCCTCAACCACCTCTGCTGGAAATGCGTTCCAGACACCCATCACCCTCTGTGTGAAATACTTGCCGCATGTATCCCCTTCAAACTTTTCACCTCTCACCTTGAAAGCATGACCTCTTGTTACTGAATCCTTCACCCTGAGAAAAAGCTTGTCTCTATCCACCCTGTAAATACCCTTCATGATTTTGTAAACCTCAATCGCGTCCCCCCTCAATCTCCTTTTTCCTAATGAAAACAAACCTAACGTACTCAACCTCTTCATAGCTAGCATCTTCCATACCAGATAACATCCTTGTAAACCTTTTCTGCACTCTCTACAAAGCGTCCACAACCACTTGGTAATGTGGCGAACAGAACTATACAGAGTATTCTAAATGCAGCCAAACCAATGTCTTGTACAATTTTAACATGACTTGCCAGCACTTATACTCAATAGCCCATCCAATGAAGACAAGCATACTACATGCCTTCGTGACTACTCCTGTGTTGCACCTTCAGGGTATAATGGACCTTCACTCCCACATCTCTCTGCCCATCAACTTTTCCCAAGGCTCTTCCATTCATTGTATAATTCGCTCTAGAATTAGACTTGCATAAATGCATCACCTCACATTTGTCTGGATTGAACTCCACCTGCCACTTCTCTGCCCAACTCTCCAGTCTTTCTATTTTCTCCTGTATTCTTTGACAGTCCCCTATGCTTTCTGCTACTCCACCACCTTCATGTCACCTGCAAACTTGCTGATCATACCAACAGTGCCCTCTTCCAGATCATTTATGTATATCACAAACAACAGTGGCCCCAATACTGACCCCTGTGGAACACCACTGGCCACCTTTCTCCATTTTAAGACACTCCCTTCAACTACTACTGTCTCCTGTTGCTCAACCAATTCTTTATCCATCTAGCTAGAACACCCTGCACACTATGTGACTTCACTTTATTTATTAGTTTACAATGGGGAACCTTATCAAATGCCTTACTAAATAAAATCAAGGCCGAAACAGATGGAGTTTTAATCTGGAAGGAAATCAAGGGTATGAGAAAAAGTAGGAATGTGGAGTTGAGGATTATCAGAACAGACATAATCTTATTGAGTGGTGACAGACTCTAGGCTGAATGGCTTACTTCTGTTCTTATGGACTATAAATGGTCAGTCTTTTATGAGCATCAGTTTATGTTTAGCAGTCTTTCCAAATTGATGTAATTTAAAGTATATATAAATGTTCCTGTCTTATTTACAATTAATTTCTTGTACACATCCTTTTTTTCCCTTAAATTCCTTCTCATCTTCACGTTATGCTTCTCTAGTCTAAAGTCCCTGAACGTAGCCAATGCTTCCCTGACATGGGAATTGTCTCATTTTCTGCTTTACTATTTGATTTTATTCCTTCAGTCACTATTCCTTCTGAAATTAATTTCCAAAATATCTTTGTCAAAATCATTTCATTCCCTATTTTCAAAATCCTTGTAAATGTTTTTCATTTTGATCGACTTTGGTTTCTTCTCCAAGTTTCCTTCCCCCCATTGTTTGCTTACCTTTCCCTGCCAGGAATCAGATTAGCTCAGTTGGCTGGATTGTTGATTTATAGAGCAGTGTGATGCCAACAGTGTTGGATCAATTCCCGTCACCAGTTTGAGGTTACCATGAAGGACTCTCCTTCTCAACCTCTTCCCTTGCCTGAGGTCTGGTGGCCCTCAGGTTAAATCACTACCCATTGCTTCTCTTTAATGAGAGAGCAGCCCTTATGGTCTGGTAAGAGTATGTCGACACAACAACCTTTCCCTGCTTTAAATGTTCAGGGAGATTTTTTATAAATGAAATTAGTTCGCTCTGGCACTTTAATTCAATCCTCAATCCATCAAGTAGTTTAATATTTACATCATTCTCATCTCTATTAGATTGAATTCTTTCTGGCATAATAATGTTAACTTATCATTGGAATCCATTTTTGGTGTGAAAATAAAAGAGGTTTACGCCATCAGGCACTTCAGTTATACTGCATCCAGTTTTGCTGCCCTCTTCCTTTGTTATTTTATATTACAAAATTGTTAGGCACCGTGTCAAAGTAAAAGTCAGAACTTTCACGGAGAGAAACCAATTATTGTAAAATAATAACCTTTATGTTCTGATGAAAGACTGGAGGTTATAAGGATATAAAGTTTTGGGAAGTATCATGGCAAAGGAATTTGTAAATCTCTGGTGTAGAAATCCAGTATTACCATTTATTCCCACCAATCAAACTTGGCAGACAAGGAGGGCTGTGGAACTAGGGCAAATCAAGAAAAAACAAAAGGAAATTGAAATTTACATTGGCACTTTTGAGACCACATCTGGAGGATGTTGTTCAGTATTCATCTCCTTATATATGGGAGGACATAAATGCTTTGGAAACAATTCAGAGCAGGTTTACTAGACAAACAACTGGAATGGGCAAGCTGATTTAAGAGATAAGGTTGGATTACACCTGCTGGAGGCAACTTGATTGAAACATCTAAGATCTTGAGATGCATTGAAGAGTGCACGTGGAAAGCATGCTGTGTGTTGTGTGGGAGTCTAAAACTAGCAGCACTGTTTAAAAATGACGGGTCACACATTTTAAAGAAGAGAGAAAAATTGTCCTTCCACAAAGGGTCATGAAACACTCTTCCGGAAAAGGCGACTGAAGCAAATACGTTCTTAAGGGTTCTTAAAATTAGGCAGGCAAGTCAAATAATCAAATCATCCTTGAATTTATTGAACAACTGAGCAAGCAGTAAGAGCTGCTGACCTACACCTGCTGCTAACTCGTATATTCATATCCATACAAAGAAAATGTAGACATAATAAAACTAACCATGAGTGTACTAAAACTGAAAACGTCATCACTGTTTGATTTTCTGAAAGATGCACCCATCTCCCAGCTGTAAGTTTTGATATTAACATTGAATCAGTTTAATACCTATAGCAACTGCTGTCTCTTGTGAATCACCAGTGACCATTTTGATTATTACGCCTGTGTTGATCAGTGTAGCGACAGCTTCTCTTACACCGGACTTTGGTGGATCGATCATTCCCACAAGCCCAAGGAATGAGAGTTGTCCAAGTTCTGGTCCAGATGCTAAAGCAAGAACTAGATGCAAAGATGCAACGTGATTTCCTTACTGCTGTATTTCATGTTTTACACACAGTATCATAACTAATATACACATCCCCTGAATAAAAATGACTTTAACAAATGTTAGCACCAACAGTATATCTACTAAGGTGACGCACTACAGATTACAGCTCTTCTCATAGCACTTTCCCTACTTCTGGCAACAATAGCATGAGTGCTTTTGTCAGAAAAGCAATTTTTGTTCACTTTCCTAGCCGATGGTTTCCTCCACCTGTAAGCCAACATGACTGATATAACACAACTGGCTTTGCAAGAGGATGGCCTCAATGCTGATGTTGATTGCTTCCAGGACTCCTGAGGCAGACAGATTCTTGATCTCCAAAAGGATGAAAAATTATCGAGGGTATTTTGGAATTTAGAGTGGAGGTTAAAATCAAAGCAGCCATAGATTATTTGAATGGTAGAGCAGATTCGGAAGGCTGAGTGGACAATTCATGTACTTTGCTCATATGACTTCAATATTTGTGATGCCAATGGAGCTTGAAGATGCTGTAATGGAATGTTAGGTACACAGAAACAGGAGTAGGTTGTTCAACTCATTAAATGGTGTGACAGACTTAAATAGATATGGCTGATCTTCTACCACAATACACTTTTCCACAGTATCTTTATATCCCTTAGTACCACTACTCTCCAGCATTCTACCAATTTCTCAATTAAACATGCTCAAGGATTGAACTTGCACAGATCTCTGGGGTACAGCATTCCAAATATTCACTGACTGAAGAAATTCCTCCTTATCTCAATCTTAAATGATCAATCCTCTATCCTGAGATTATATCCACCTGGCTTTACAGGCATCGTGCAGGGGAAATATTCTTTCTCAATCACTCTGCCAAAACCCTATTATAATTTTATAACTTGCAGTTGGAACACCTCTTATTCTTTGAAATTCTAGGGAACATGGACACAGTTTCCTCAATCTCATCATAAAACAACCTTGGCACCTAGCAATTAGTCTGGTGAACCTGTGCTGAATTCTTTCCATAGCAAGTACATCATCTTTTTGATAAGGAGACCAAAGCTGTACACAATACTCCAAATACAGACTAAACAACCCATGACACAACCAAAGCATAACATCTTCACTTCTGTACTCAAACCCGGTTGAAATGAATATCAACAGAACAGGTTCCCGTCCTAATTTCTTGCTGCACCTTTATGCTACATTTTACTGATTCATGGGTAAGGATAATTAGATCCTTTAGGATACCTCGTCTTCCCAGTCTCTCACGATTTAAGAAATTCTGTTTTCTTCTACCAAAGTAAATAATTTCATATTTATTTATATGACATTCCATTCAACATTTTCCAACCCATACAGTTAGCCTGTCTGAGTGCTCTTGAAGTTTCCATGTATCCTCCTCACAACTTATGTTCCCAAGTTTGGTATTATCAACAAATGTGGAAACATTACAGTTGATCCCCAAACATCCAAATAGCGAACAATTATCAAGCACCAACTCTTGCAGTGCCCAATTATTAATGGTCTGTCAAGTTGAGTACGACTTGTTTAATCCTGCTTTTTAGACAGAAATCAGAAAGTAATTCTCAATTCACAACAATATATTCCACTCTATGTCAGTCACTCTAATTTCACTTCTAAGCGTCATGTGTGGGACCATACCAAAAGGCTTCTGAAAATCCATATACATCACATCCACTGGCTCTCCTTTGTTAATGCTACAAGTAACGTCCTCAAAATAAGTTCCAGCATGTTTGTCAAACATGATTTCCCCTGCATAAATCTACATTGGTTTTGTTTGATTTTAGAATTACATTAAAAATGTACACTTATCAAACGACTCACAATAGTTTCTAACATTCTCCCTACTACTGAAAATCAAGCCAATAGGTCTCCACTCTCCCTCTTTTAGATAATGGGAATTTCATTTGCTACCTTCTAGTCAGCAGGAACCATTCCTGAATCTATAGAATTACGAACAATAATCAGCAATATATCCATTACCTCTGCAGCTATTTCCTTCAACACTCGGATGAAACTCATCTCATATAGAAAAGTTATCAGCCTTCAAGCCAGCTGAGTTTTCAAGTACTCTCTCTTTACTAACACTAATTTATTTTACTCCCTCAGTTACACAGGTATCTTGGTTGCCTAGTACTTTTGGGAGATTTGCTGCATCTTCGCTACAGCACTGACAGAAGGACTTCAGAAGGCCCGCATGTCAATGCAGTACCATCCATAGCTTAACATCATACAGAAGGACGATGAGAACTGCTGCTTTGCACATTTTGAGATTAGTCTGGGCTCGAAAGTTGCATAGTTATACTTTATTATATAACACCAAGTTACATTAATATGACAGATATTGTTACTAACACAATGAAGGGCAAATATGGTAGTTTTATCTCTAGAGTTGTTCTCTCCATCAATTCCCAAGTCTTCATGACTCTTCATTTTGGATGTAGCTTAATTCATTCCTTAGCGCTAACTCTTTCAGAACTAAGTACTTTTAAAAACAAGGACAGCATTTAAAAAGAAGTGAAAATCTGGAGGTGAAAGATGTAGAGGACCGTTTCAGAGGCAGTAATAGAAGTTGGTGACATTATGCAATAGAGCCAGGCGGTGTTCATGACAGACAAAATACAGAGTTGTAAGCTCATTTCAGAATCGGAGGTTGAAAGCAGTGTTGCTCAATCTTCAACAGGTGCCAGGAAGGGGAATTAAAAGGCCTGTAAGTCAGAAATAGATACAAAAATGATGGAATTGAACTTCCTAATGTTTAACTGGAAGAAATATTGCTCATTCAATATCAAAGTAGAAGCACTGGATGCATCAAGGGATGTAATGTAGTCAGATGTTGCTTGTGCCCTGTGAAAGCTTGACAGCATAACTTTGCATGTGGTTGCCAATGTAGAGACAAGGAAATCACCAATGATATGTTCTTAGAGTCATAGAGATGCACAGCATGGAAACACATCCTTTGGTCCAACCCGTCCATGCCGACCAGATATCCCAACCCAATCTAGTCCACCTGCCAGCAGCCTCCAAACAGTTCCTATTCATATACCCATCCAAATGCCTTTTAAATGTTGTAATTGTACCAGCATCCACCACTTCCTCTGGCAGCTCATTCCATACATGTATTACTCTGTGTGAAAAAGTTGCCCTTTAGGTCCCTTTTATATCTTTCCCCTCTCACCCTAAACTTGGACTCCCCAACCCCCAAGGAAAAGACTTTGTCTATTTATCCTATCTATGCCCCTCATAACTTTGTAAACCTCTATAAGGTCACCCCTCAGCCTCCAACTCTCCAGGGAAAACAGTCCCAGCCTGTTCAGCCTCTCCCCATAGCTCAAATTCTCCAACCCTAGCAACATCCTTGTAAATCTTTTCTGAACCCTTTCAAGTTTCACAACATCTTTCCGATAGGAAGTAGACCAGAATTGCACACAATATTCCAACAGTGGCCTAACCAATGTCCTTTACAGCCACAACATGATGTCCCAACTCCTGTACTCAATACTCTGACCAATAAAGGAAAGCATACCAAACGCCTACCTCACTATCCTAGCTACTTGCGACTCCACTTTCAAGGAGCTATGAACCTGCACTCCAAGGTCTCTTTGTTCAGCGACACTCCCTAGGACCTTACCATTAAGTATACAAGTCCTGCTAAGATTTGCTTTCCCAAAATGCAACCCTTCGCATTTATCTGAATTAAAGTCCATCTGCCACTTCTCGGCCCATTGGCCTACCTGGTCCAGATGCTGTTGTAATCGGAGGTAAACCTCTTCACTGTCCACTATTTTGGTGCCATCTGCAAACTTACTAACTGTACTTCTTATGCTCGCATCCAAATCATTTATGTAAATGACAAAAAGTTGAGGACCCAACACCGATCCTTGTGGCACTCCACTGGTCACAGGCCTCCAGTCTGAAAAACAATCCTCCACCACCACCCTCTTTCTTACACTTTTGAGCCAGTTCTGTATCTAAGTGGCTAATTCTCCCTTTATTCCATGAGATCTAACTTTGCTAACCAGTCTCCCATGGGGAGCCTTGTCAAGCACCTTACTGAAGTCCATATAGATTACATCTACCACTCTGCCCTCATCAATCCTCTTTGTTACTTCCTCAAAAAATTCAATCAAGTTTGTGAGACATGACTTCCCACTATCCCTAATCAGTCCTTGCCTTTCCAACACATGTACATCCTGAGCCTCTTGGGAGACTAGGCAATGGTGAGGGGAGTATGTAGAGTTGGCATTGCTGGTGATACTTTGGCAATGATTGTATAAATTAAACTTGGATAGAGAACCTAGGTGAAAAGAAAGGACCATTTCTCGGAAAGGACTGGGGGAAAGAATAGGCTTGGCGAGTAAGTGAATGGTAAAAAATGATCAAATAGGAAGCAACTGAACAGATGGTCCTAAATAGCAAGAGAGTGCTTTGTGTTCATTTTTAGAGTTGAGGGTGATAAAGGTACACGAAAAGGTATAGTTGGTAACACAGAAAAGCAACTAAGACTAATGCATGTTGTCTATGATGACCTGGACTAGAAAACAATTTTGGCAAAGGACGAAGAATCAAGCTCTTATCTCAGTGAGAGAAACTGAAATGAATTATCAGTCCTTCTGGGAAACTGTGCTAGAACATGAAACCATGAACTATTTTGGATGATGCCAGGTGAAACACACTAGTCTAAGAGCATAAGATTATTGCAAAACAATTAGCATCTTAGTTCCAATTCATTTATCCAGCACGGAAATTTACTATTGTATCTTGCTTTTCTCTACCCTATATCTAAGATTAGCTGACTTTCTTTGACAAACATTTCATTCCTGACTAATGGCAATTAGGACATCGAGGAGCAGATTTGACCTTGTACACACTGAACGTGAACTTAAACAATTTAAAAATGCATTACTAATATACAGTCTTGTTGCAGCCAAAATTCTTCATTCAAGCTGTGCTGATTAGAGAAAATGTGTCAGAAGGCAATGGCAGTATTGAAATTCTTTGGTATTAGTTATCATTCAGGGTATGTGACTGGTCTCTGATCTTCAACAAATGGAACATATATCTAAAAATATCTTGTCCTTATTCTGCTTTTCCCACGCTGCTCAATACAATGACTCCTTCAATTTAATGCCTGTAGCCTTGGATTTGGAGACGCTGGTGTTGGACTGGGATGTACAAAGTTAAAAATCACACACCAGGTTTACTTGAAAGCACTAGCTTTCGGAGCGCAGCTCCTTCATCAGGTGATTGTGAAGAATAAGATTGTAAGACACAGAATTTATAGCCAAAATTTACAATGTGATGTAACTGAAATTATATATTGAAAAAGACCCAGATTGTTTGCTAAGTCTCTCATCTTTTAGAACGACCAAGTTGGTTTCAGTTCTTTCATTATGTAAATTGCAAAACTTGTTTAAAAAGTTACATTCTCAAGTGCACTTTAACAATTGACGTCATGTTCACCCAAATAAGGTACTGAAGATGTTAACTCCCTGTGAGGCTGTCTGTAGAACAATGGTCAGACCGATTCTAATCTAAAAAAGGGATTTACAGAATCTTACATAGATTCATGCAGTTTTTGAGCAAAGTAAAATGCAATTCTGCAAGTACAAATTCACCCCACAAATGTCAATGTGTCTGTGTACCTTCTCAGACACTCATAAGCTCCCCCCAACACACACACACACACACACACACACACAGGTTTGTGGGGTGAATTTGTACTTGCAGAATTACATTTTACTTTGCTCAAAAACTGCATGAATCCACATAAGAGTCTGTAAATCTGTTTTTTTTGTAAGATTAGAATCAGTCTGACCATTGTGGCACAGACAGCCTCACAGAAAGTTAACACCTGCAATATCTTATCTGGATCGACTTGACACCAATTTTTAAAGAGCACTTGAGAATGTAACTTTTAAAAAATGTTTTGAAATTTACATATGAAAGAACTGAAGCCAACATAGTCATTCCAAAAGATGAGACTTAACAAACAATCAGGTCTTTTTCAATATATAATTTCAGTTACATCACACTGTAAACATTTGCTATAAATTCTGTGTCTTACAATCTTATTCTCCGCAACCACCTGATGAAAGAACAGCGCTCTGAAAGCTAGTGCTTCTAAATAAAGCTGTTGGACTATAGCCTGGTGTTGTGCGATTTTTAACTTTATAGCCTTGGAGGACATCGATGACAAGAGATAAATCTTGAATTATCCCTTACAAAAATAAATTGCTGAAATGTGGGAGTGTAATGCAGACTGAAAGAGGCCAGCACTTGGGCATCTACATACCTGAGCGCATACATACAACCATAATTGCATTGCACACAAAAATGTTTATGCCACATAACTACCAGTCACCTGCTTTAAAAAAAGCATTACCTCGAAGTCCAGCAGTGCCCATGTAAGTTTTCTCTTGGTGATACAACTCCTTTTGTTGCTGGGTGAGTGGTAGGGCTTGTGAGTGGCTGTTGTAATTTGAGCAAAATTGAATTACATGCTCATAGGCTCCTTTCATAAAATAAATCTCTTCTTTATCCTGAACGAGAGAAATTTATGAATGTACAACTATGATGATACTTTGCCATTAATTACAGCAATTGTATTAAGATATACTTTTTTTTGGTTATTACTTAATGGAAAGATAAAGCCTCAGTGACACTAAGAGATAAGAAATTAACCTAACTACCAGAGTATTTATGATTCAAGTGTTTGTTGAAGACTTAATGCAACCTTACTTCAAGAGGTAAACATTTAAATTTTTTAAAAGTATTTCTATTTTTTGACATATGCTGGGTTGATGGAATAATGCGCAATATTTTTGTTAATCTGTAAATGTTAAAAATAGGGAATATGACCCCTGCGTCAGACTACTTGTCCTTTTTTCAAAAAAAAATGGTGGCACATTGCAAGTCATGTCAGCATATCCCTTCTTGGGACAGGCTGGAGTCACCAAAACTAAATCTGTACGATTTGGAAAATAATTTACATTTATCACCTTCTGCAGTTTAACAGAAATAGAGAAACCCCAGCCACTAAAGGGCAAAGAACCACTAGCTGAAGTCTACAATTGTTTTTCACGGCTGTCCTTCTGGGCTATAGGTTAGGAAAATCTGGAACACACTCTTCGGAGTCACTCAAACAAATGTTTGCTCACCCTTCTAATGGTGGTCTTTCCAACTTCCTATTTCACTGTCAGCAAACCTGCTTGGGTCCCACCCATTGATCTGCAGTTTGCCTGTAATTAACATCAGACCATCCACCCCTCCCCAGTCACTGGCCCTGCATTGATCACAACTGTTACGGATCACTCCCAAATGTATTTTGTCAATAGTTTTCTCTGGCTGTTGTAGTGTAATGCATCCCTACTCTGGCTCAAACGGCCTGTCTGGGTTAAAGTCCTACCTGCTCCAGAGGTGTGTAATAACATCTCTGAACAGGTTGCTTGAAAATAATTTTCTTGATCAATAGCTAGTCAGCCTACCAATCTGACTGAATGCTAGCAGGGTATGAAAAATAGAAATTATAACTTATAACTAGCTCCTGCCATTAAATTCAAAGTCAAAACCTTCTGTTAATGGTTATTGAACATGAATTCCTCTAAAATAATGTATAATTTTTGATGGGCACTGCAGTCAGTGTTTGACTATCAGAATTTTGAATGATTTCAGGTCAAATCCAAACTGTAAGTTTCACCGAACCCAAAAAGAATGCGAAATTGAAAGCACCAGAAATAAGGGGAAACAAAAACAATTCAGCTTCAGCCTTTACAAGCACTGAAACTACAGTACAAGGAAATAACTTCCTTGTCTGTTCAAGCTTGTTTTATTGCTGAGCATTAGGAAAGAATTTTAAAATTATAATTAAGGGCCAGGTTTTAGACTGCAGTAAGCCAAATCAACACATATTACACATGTAGATAAATATTGTTACTGGAATAGACGGTGTTTTCAAAAAAGCCCCGCAGAGTTTTCACTGAGTATGGAATTACATTAAACCACCAAATAACTTGATTCACTACCCCAACACTTTCATTGGTAAGGGAGAAATAAACAAATGCATTCTAAATATAAATATACAAATACCGTATCAAATAGTAGATACATGATTTCAGCACAATCAGATCTGATCACATTCCAGTAACCCTTTGAAAATTCTTAACACACTGTTGCACCAACATACACCAAGCAACGCATCATTACATTGAATGCATTAAAATTATCCTTGTCCAGCTATTTATTTCTTAAAGCTGGAAGAAGCATTTGTTTACATTACTTGGATGAGGAGTAGATAACATTATTATGTTCAACAGTAGCAGTCTCACTATAGGGAGAGACAGAGAACCCACTCCAGACTTAAGGATATAATTTTAGTTAGCATCACAGTGCAGCAGTTCCACTGTACTATCAGAAGCCATGGCTTTCAGATGAGATGCAAAATACCTCAATGTCACTAATCAAAACAACAGCACAGCGTTTTTCTGACTTCCTGACACATCTCCATCAACAAATGTTACCAGTTAAACTAGTCATTCTCATTATGTTTTTTTAAAATCATTTATGGAATGTGGGCAAGCATTGCTGACTACAGGTCAACATGTACTGCCTACCCAGGTCTATGGATGCTGTGTTACCTACATTACCACATAAGTATTTCAATGATTGTGTGGGACTTTCAGACAAAGGAGACAGTGATGAATATTATACAAATTTAAGTTCTTTCTTTATATTTAGTGGTCCATCTCTCTGCAACTCAGGTCCAAATACAATCGAACTTTGCAGAACAAAATTCCAGAAGTCTGTAAAAAGGACGGAGTACACCTAATGACTAGTTATTGTTAACAAGTTTGTTTGAATTCTGGAGTGCACCAATTTGACTTTTTTATATAATGGAGCAGGAGACATGGGAAAGAAGTGCTAGATATAATTGTTAAAAGTATCTGAACTGCCTATAAGAAGGTCCAAAACATTAAACAACTTACATTAAGACTGCCTTCAAAGTAGAAAGTCAAAATGATTGATTCTTTAGCACAAAAGGTTGATTAAGTGCTGTCTAGTGATAAAATGTGTTTTACCTGCTGAGCTTTGTGCACACATTTGACAGCCATCCATTTCTGCTCTGAAGTAAACGGATGTTCAGCTCGTCTCACATAATCCTGTCTGAGACCTTCCAAACCCATCTAAGACAGAAAAGATCCAAGATATTCAATCAATTAAATATCTTTTTTCTAGTTACATAAACATAACTATTCAAGCACCCCTGAGTCATGATAAAGAAATTGGTGTGCGTTTTCAGTATTTCAATTTTTATTTAAGAGTTAGCTCTTTGAAAAAGAGAAAGGAATAATCAGACAATGTATTGAAGCTAAAACATTCATGTGCAAAGTATAATTACAGTTTATCCTTATTAATCCAACTCACAATCAGTCACAGTTGAAAATTTGACAAAATAATCCATATTGCAATGCCCATTGCAGCACTTAGAAAATTGTGGTTCATTCATTTGTCCTGTACATATTCAGTTTACTTTCTATGGTAACAGAGACTGGTTAGCTCACTCAGCTGGATTGCTAGTTTGTGATGCAGAGTTATACCAGTGGCGTGGATTCAAATCCCACACCAGCTGAGGTAACCATGAGGGAATCTCTTTCTATGGTGAGTGGTTTATTCATTGAAAGATACAATATAATAGGCCATTTTATCAACTGTGCCTGCACTACGCTTTGAGAGTAGATTGTCCTGTTCCACTGTTCTCCTAGTTTTATGAATATTTTCCTTTACAGTATTCACCCAATTCTCCTCTGAGCATTTCCATTGAATTTATTGATTATAGATGGGGACCATATCGGGCAAACTGGTCAATGCTGTCAGCATTTACCAGCTTTATTTACTTCACTTAAGCTATGGAAGCTCTTTGTGCCAAATTTTCCACTCTTCTCTTCTCCATCTCTACTGTCATCATTTAGAACACTTCTATATGCTGTCTTTGTTTCTGCACGTCTTACTGTCACTTCATTGTGTTTTATCTAAACAGCTTTACATACAGTCCATATTTTCTCCTTTTTGGTTCCTTCCCTGCCTCATCACCACTCTGTTGTTTTACTTTACTGAAAATCTTTTCAACTCTAAGTACTCCCAGTTGTGATAAATGCTTAATGTTAAATGTTCACCTGGTTTCTCTATCCAAAGGTGCTAACTACTCTGCTGAGCATTCTCTGCCTTTTCAATTTTTGTTACAAATGGCAAGGTGTCAAAGGGTAAACTGGAATTATAACCCACCAAAACACTCAAAAAAGAGGAAACATGTTAAGAAATTAAAAAGGAAAGCCTCTTCAATGAAATGCTTCAGTGGTTAAGTGAAACAAATAGTGCAGTACTAAGTCACCTAATGTAAAGTTGCTACCAACTCAAGCCTTTGTCTATATTCTTTTAGATCATAGATGATTTTCATTGGAGTGCCAATTAAACATTATATTGCTTGGCAAAAAGGAAAAATAATAATCACAGTTCTTAGTCCTGAATCTATACACTTGCACAGTCTAATCATATGTAGGCACAGAGTAGGTACAGATTTGACTTTAATTATAACAGCCAATCTAAGTCTTGCTCTTATGCTAACATTTCCATCCTAGGCCTCTTGCAGTCTTCTAGCAAAACCCAATGCAAGCTGAAGAACTGCATCTCAATTTCCACTTTGGCACTTTATAACCTTCAGGACTCAATACTGGAGTTTAATAACTTCATAGCATGAACATTATTGTGATTATTTCACGCCTAGCCACCACATCAATTTTTAGCCTCTTTCATTTCCAAAGAAGGTTCAATGGACATGAAACATTAACTGTTTCTATTTTCACAGATGCTGCCAGACTTGCTGAGTTTCTTCAACACTTTGCTCCTGTTCAAATCAAACAGAAATAACAAGCATTTGGACGACACCAAAAGCTTCCTCATGAGGGACTGCTACCTCCAGAAAAGGTATGGCAAGAGAAAAATGCTTTAATTTACAAACATATAGCATAGTCTTATTTCCCATTGCACCATATGTATCTTTCATTAGCTGGGGAAACTGTCCGAGACATTTATTGATGAATTTTACAGCATGGTACATTAATCTTAAGAGAAGTGTCCATTTCATAACTTTACAAACTTCCCACAACTAAATGTACATCTCTAATGACTAATGTCAGTTGATAAATGCTTGCAGAAATATTATAAATTTATATCCTGAAGACACATCATAAATTAACTACTGGCAATGAAGCCAAGAAATCCTGTGACTATGACTAATATATGACAACAAACATCTGGGTGAAGAACCATCTCAGATTTTACAGGATTATCTTATGTATGAAACTTGTTGGACTTCTGCTGGAATCTGTTTGACCTTTAGTTTGAATCTTTCTGTGGGTACACAGTATATTTGCCTGCACACACACATTCCCCACCCTCACAGCTCCAATTGCACATCCCTGGGTCCTTCTATAGTTCTACCACCACTCTGTTCTTACATCTCTGCCCGTACTCCAAACCACCTCCTGATACCACAGGACTTCCAATTCTTCAAGTCAAATGCCAAAGTATTCCTTAGTTTATTGCCCATAAGTTATTCATCCTGATGAAACGTGCATAAAATTGAATCAGACAGTGAAATCAATGTTACTTTTAGTCTCGATTTCAAGTAAATAAGCCTCAATGCAGGTCTTCTACAAACTCCCAGGCTAAACTCTATAATGAGAAAACTGTCCATGACAATCTGAAGTTCATCATTTCTGTTTGCAATGTTGGTTAATTCATAGCATTGACCATTTTCCTGCTTCACAAATCTAATTAACACATACTGTGTCCTTAAATACCTAACTAAAAACAGAAGACACTGGACATACTCAGTCTGGCAGCACGTGGGAAAACAAACTCAGTCAATGTTTTGAGTCAGATTTGATCCTTCAAAGAATCATACAGAATCACCTTAATCGTTCACATTTAGAACTAAAACTAACTTGTAATTATTTATTCAAAATGGACCCTTTCGCTTTATAGTAACCAGGTATACTTTACTTGGCAATTTATTCACCTATTTATTTCATTAAAAACTGTATCTAGGATATGCATTCTCCATAGTAACATTCTGAAATATGACCATAATAAACAAAACAAAGTGACAAGATGATTACGCAACATTGGCAACATCAAAACAGAAGCAAGTTGGAGTGACACCTTGCCTGTTTCCACATAAGACTATCATTGGTATAGAAATTATATTCATAAAACACTCCAATAAGTATTTGACTGTCAAATTAATAAATTTTAACTTTTTAAAATTGTCTTGTCTAAATGAAAATCAAAAAAATCAATCCTTATAGATTACACTGGATATAGGATCAAAAACTGCCAGATGCAAATTACAATATTAAACAAGATAATTCTGCAATAGAGTTTTTTACAATTTTGAACAACTACTACTTTATAAATAGAACTGGAATTCGCAATCCATTTTATCAATTTCAGTAGGTTGGCTGCCTAATCACAGTGACATAAATTGGCATCCCTATTCATATTATAATTTCCATAATCTGAAAATTGCTTCTCCGGCACAGTGAAATAAAAACAAGTTTGCCACATTTTACAGATGCATCACAGTGGATAAAATCTGCTTCCAGTCTTTAAATGGAATTGTCATCACCTTGCAACAATAACTTACTTACTACCACCTCAAGGCATAATTTGACAACTCGATAGTGATTCACACAAGGAATGTGCGAATCCGAAGGGCTGATGGCCAGAAGCCTGGTCAAAAAGTTAGATTTTAAACAGCATTGTTAAGGATACAGAGGCAGAGGGGTTTGGGAAAGAATTCTAGAGATTAAGACATTGACAATGAAAGGCTGTCATCGATATTGCATTAATTAAAACTGAAGATGCCCAAGGAGCCAGAATCAAAACAGCAGAGAGATATTGCAATATTGTAAGTCTGGATGAGATACAGGCAAGTGTGAAAACAAGGATAAGAATTTTGAGATTGGGGAGTTGGGTTCAGAAAGGAGCAAATGTAAAAAACACAGGGATAGTGGCTAAATGGGACTTCTTCAGCAAAAATTGCTTGGTTGTCTTACTGATGCTTCATTTATTAACATCTAAATTAGACTTTTAACATCTAAATTCGACGAAACCAATCCAGTCATGTCTTTATACAAAAAAGAAAATATTGCAGATGTAGGAAATCTGAAATAAAGAGAAAATGCTAGAAATGCTGAGCTGATCATTAACCTAAAATGTTCACTTTGTTCCTCTCTCCCACAGATGCTGTCAAATAGCTGAGTATTTCTAACTTCCAAGTTTAAGTAATCCCTTGTTGAAGGGGAGAATTAAAGAATGCCAATTAATATTCTGCATAATGCGTGAACAAGTTCTGAGCTATTGGGTCAGCAATTCCTCAAACATTCACCTTCATGGCCAGAGCGATCAAAGCTCCCTCTGTTGGCTGTCCCATCAGTGTGTCATTTTGAATAACGGCATCATTACATACACAGCCAGCCTGCAAAATAAAAGTGCTTGTGTAACTATATTATAAATATCTTCACAATAAAAGAAATGGAAAATTAACTTCAAGGTTTTGAAAAATACAAATTATGCAATACATTTATTCAGAATTTTTAAACAGATGTATCAACAATTCTTACCTCCACAATTTTAGTTATTGCCGATTTAGAGAACCCGTGAATCACTTCGCCATCCATCATAACCTCTCCATATCTATTATAGCCAACACCGGTAACCTACAAGAGAAATCAAAGAGAACAGCTGAATAAAACAAGTGCTTCATTTGATATGGGATTAAACAAAATTCACACACAATGCACATTTTTTCATGAGCATTATGTGCATGAATGCAAGTTTAGCTAAACCTCATAGCAACTTCAAGAAAACTGCAACCCAAGAACAATGAGAACCAAAACCTAGTAACTTAGCTTAAATGCTTGCTTATAAGATCCCGTTAGTTTATCATTAAAGAACCTGAAAGTTTCTGAATCAGGACAGTTCAACTTAAAAAGATCACAGAGCATTTAATTTTTATTGCACATTAATGTTTAAATATTAAATTGAACAATCTCAAAAGCTGCATGAGATTTCTGCTGTAATTATGAATGAATACTCTAACAAAATAAGGACAGAATTTGAATGCTAATATTTAATTGATTAGGAGATGCCGGTGTTGGACTGGGGTGTACAAAGTTAAAAATCTCACAACACCAGGTTATAGTCCAACGGGTTTAATTGGAAGCACACTAGCTTTCGGACAGCTGCTCCTTCATCAGGTGGTTGTGGATTTAATTAGTTCTCTTATAACATCAAGGCATATCCTGTATAATCAAGTCTATTTAATTGGTTAAATTTTAAGTCTATTGGTTCATTTTAATAAGCTACACGTCACAGTATAGCATATCTATCATAACATCTATTGGATGTTTCCCAATTCTGCACTTCCACGTTAAGTTCGTAAATCAAAACATATATGAATTTTGTATTATGCTGCCACAGGATTGGCTCATTGAGAAACATACAGGAACATTGCTGCAGGTACTTCATCATATTCTATGCATATCACCTAAGTATCAATTTCAAGATGCATTGAAATGTTTCTCACCTCAGCATGTTGTCCATCTGAAGTATAAATATGAGTCACTGTCATTTCATTCTTTGTTAGTGTTCCCGTTTTATCAGAGCATATTACATTGCAACAACCTAAGAATGCAAACTAGTTTAGGATAGGGACAAGATAACATGCATTCTGGAAATACAATGTTTTACCAATGATTGCATTTTAATAAACTATCATTTCAGTAAACTTATTCTACATTGGTCATACCATTAAAATGTTCAAATCAAACCAAGTCTTTAATCACCCAATATTTATGCTAAAACAACTTTAGACAGAAAGTTACAAACAAGAATTATGACAGTAACTCTTTTCTTATGTTCAAAGTTATTTCTTTTTACCAAGAGTTTCCACAATTGGGAGCTTCTTCACAATGGCTCTCTTCTTTACCATTCTCATCACACCAAGGGCCAACGTTACTGTCACTACAATGGGCAAACCCTCTGGAATAGCAGCAACAGCCAAACTAGAATAAATAGGCAAATAAAAACAGCTATAAACACCAAAGTTGATTGTAAAAATATTCAATAAAGGTGAAACATGAAATAAAATTTGCATTCACAGCATTCTTCGCTAAGATCTAATAATGAATTATTCAAATACCTTTAACCATGCTCTGCATTTACAAGGCATTGAAAGGAACTGAAAAATAAAGGAGGGTAGTCTATTGCTGAATGAGCAGTTTTTGTTTTAGATAAATGTCTCCATCTGAGACTTTTCAATTCCTTTTATAATAATCTGACAAACAGCCAAGCTAAGTTAGCTTCTGTTGAAAAAATTGGTAGGAGAGGAAATGAAATGAGGAAAATAAAGTTTTGTTTTAGGGTTTTGCTTTCCCGCTCATTTCCTTCTCCAATATGTTTCTTCTGAAAGTTGGAATTCAAAGCAGTATATAATTCCACTGTGCAGTGGAAACCAAAACAACACTCCCAATAAGAGACTCTTTAAATGACACCCAATAGAATTATCAGCACTGGGGCAAAATATCCAAGCTGAAGCAGTTTCCACCCAGCACCTTCAGCGGAGGTGAATTGAAGAATGATTAAAGACGTTAGCATTTTGTTAGCTGTTCTTATCTCAAAAGCACACAGGTAAGAAGATAACTGTACTATGTCCATTACAACTTTGCTGTTATTCAGCCAAACATATTTGTGCTGGCACCTTGCTACAGCAAATAAAAATGATTTGGTTCAGTGGTATCACTCATGTCTGATTCAGAAGGTTATACACTCAAGATGCATTCTAAAAAATTTAGCACATAATTTAGG
Organism: Hemiscyllium ocellatum; assembly: GCF_020745735.1. Classification (NCBI taxonomy): domain Eukaryota; kingdom Metazoa; phylum Chordata; class Chondrichthyes; order Orectolobiformes; family Hemiscylliidae; genus Hemiscyllium; species Hemiscyllium ocellatum. The sequence continues at coordinate 40,715,238 of NC_083434.1, forward strand.
CAAATATAAGGTTTGGTTAACTTGCAATGAGTCATAAAATTGAGGCTGTCTGCATCTTGGGTAGTATTATGGTGAGTTCTCACTCAGTCTTAGTCAATATTTAACTCTCAACCACTTTCAAAACAGATAATTTGAGCTTTATCTCATCACTGATTGAGGCATTTTGTGCTCAAATTACTCTAATTCTAAATTACAACACTACTTAATCGGATATAAAGTGTGAAAAGCAATGAAAGTTCAAGTTATTTATCTTATTATGATAACCTCACAGCACTGCACTTTTCTTATAGCCATGTGTTGTCTGCTTCAAATGTTTATCTGCTTTTGCTGCAAAAGACAACACTCAACTCACCTCACACCAATAGTGAACATATCAAGAATATGTTTCCCCTGCAGCCAGCCAACTAGCATTATAACACCTACAAAAAGCAGAAAACATTGCATTTAGTCAGCCAAAACACTGACGTTAAAAATTATAACTTCTGTAACTCACTAATATTACGGAAACAAAACTTATCAGTATTTAAGCACAAAAGTTAACTTAACCATTTCGCCTGAATTTGCACAGGTTGACCATAGTTCAAATAATTTATTTACTAACACTAATCCATCAACAACTTTTATTTCTACAGTGATCTTCACATGCTAGGAGAGGACTCAATAGTGGAAGACAAAATAGTAGATGCTGAAAAGGAAGGAAGGAAAATAGAAGGTGGCCAGGGAGAAAACTAAAAAACAAGGCCAAAGAGAAAAAGATTTCAAGCATTTGAATACTCTGATGAATGTTCATTAACCTGAAATTTCAACGATTTCTCCCTCCATAGAAACAGCCAGACCACAGTTTTTCCAGCACTTCCTGCGTTCACTTCAGAATACTATTTTGTCCACAGTATTGTTCTTTTCTTATGGATAAGGATTTTAAGCTAGTCTTTTGAAATGCAGGTAAATCAGGTAACAATACAGAGAATCAGGCAGAACACCTACAGGACCAAAGTATATCGACTGAGCGAATAACCAACATTGCAGAACCAGGGAGGTGAAGGTAAGGGCTGAAAATGTGTTGCTGGTTAAAGCGCAGCAGGTCGGGCAGCATCTAAGGAACAGGAAATTCGACGTTTCGGGCAAAAGCCCTTCATCAGGAATCTACTAGGTGAAGGTAAGGGATCAATATTAGGGGAGTGAGGGTAGTATGAGGGTAGTGATTGCATGAACTGTCAAAAGAATTGTGAAGACATGGAGAATTTTTAAGAAGAGGACAAAAATTTTGAAGCATCAAGGGAAGCTAGTGAAGCTTGGAAGGGTGCAGAAGTTTGGCAGGGGGGGTTCATTTATGAGGATGTGGTCTGGAAACAGATTTAAATATACTTGCTTTTTCCTTAATTATTACATATCTGATGCCATATCATTAAATTTTCTATATTTCAGAGAGATGCCAGTTTGGAAAATACTTTGAAAATCCACTGAAATATGATCTTGAAGTTACAATTTACCACAATTACATCAAAACCTCACACAGCATTCCAAGTGCATTGATGTGCATCAGTAAATACTATGCCTTTCCAGATTAATATTTATATGTATGGTACAATCATAATACATCATGAATGTCCATGGAACATGATTCAACATTTCAATTACAACACTGACCATAATCCATAAATGACAGATACTAGACCAGTCCACTTGTATTGTAGTCATAAAATATATCCTAGTGGTTCTCATAACATATTTAAACTGTTTAAAAAATTGTAATTTTAAAAAACACAACAACTGCCTTTTTCTTTCCAGTAAGCCATTCCAATTCGGGGAAAAAAAAATGCTTCTCTTGGGTGCTTATAGGCTTGTAGTATAACAGTCTAAGGAGCTTATTAGCTCTCAGTGCATACACAGCTTCCAAAGGCTGTTCAAACTACATTTATTAAAGACTCTGGAACCCAAAGACAAAACTGTGAGTAACGTTAATGAACAAAATAGATCTTCAACAAATGGTATTTTAATTTGCAAGTTTTGAAATCAACACCTACATTTGTTAGTGGAGAACTGCTGAATTTGAACAATACAATCAAGACTTGTACGCAATAGGAAACAACAGACAAGCATATCACGAAGATGCTTCATTGCGTGTGGGCAGAGCAGGAGTTTCATAATAACTAAAATCAGTATAGAATCAAGCTGAGCTCTAAGAAACTGAACAAAAACAAAAAGAACTGCAGATACTGGAAATCATAAAAAAGGAGAAACAAAATTGTGCTTGTTTCAAAGAAATTAAATATAATTATTAATTTAGCCATATGCTGCAATAGGTTTTTGCTTTGTAGTGTTAAAGGTTTGGGAGAAGATTTGTAGCTCGGGTGTTCGTTGTTGTGGTTCTGTTCACCGAGCTGGGAATTTGTGTCTAGGTGACATCCTCAGTGCTTGGGAGCCTCCTGTGAAGTGCTTCTGTGATGTTTCCTCCGGCATTTGTAGTGGTTTGAATCTGCCGCTTCCGGTTGTCAGTTCCAGCTGTCCGTTGCAGTGGTAGGTATATTGGGTCCAGGTCGATGTGCTTATTGATTGAACCTGTGGATGAGTGCCATATCTCTAGGAATTCCCTGGCTGTTCTCTGTTTGGCTTGTCCTATAATAGTGCTGTCCCAGTCGAATTCATGTTGCTGGTCATCTGCGTGTGTGGCTAAGGATAGCTGGTCATGTCGTTTCGTGGCTAGTTGGTGTTCATGGATGCGGATCGTTAGCTGTCTTCCTGTTTGTCCTATGTAGTTTTTTGTGCAGTCCTTGCATGGGATTTTGTACATACATTGGTTTTGTTCATGCAGGGTATCGGGCCTTCGTTCTGGTGAGTTGTTGCCTGAGAGTGGCTGCTGGTTTGTATGCTGTTATGATTCCTAATGGTCGCAGTAGTCTGGCTGTCAGTTCGGAAATGCTCTTGATGTATGGTAGTGTGGCTAGTCCTTTGGGTTGCGGCATGTCCTTGTTCCGTTGTCTTTCCCTTAGGCATCTGTTGATGAAATTGTATGGGTATCTGTTTTTGGCGAATACATTGTATAGGTGTTCTTCTTCCTCTTTTTGCAGTACTGCAGTGTGTTGTGGCCGTTTTGAATAGTGTCTTGATGCAACTTCTTTTGTGTGTGTTGGGGCAGTTGCTTTCATAGTTCAGGACTTGGTCTGTGTGTGTGGCTTTCCTGTATACATTTGTGCTGAATTCTCCATTAGGTGTTCTCTGTACCATCACGTCTAGGAATGGGAGTTGGTTGTCCTTTTCTTCCTCTCTCGTGAATCGGATTCCTGAGAGTGTGGCGTTGCTGATCCGATGTGTGTTCTCTATTTCTGTGTTTTTAATGATTACAAAGGTGTCATCCATATATCTGACCCAGGGTTTGGGTTGAATTTGCGGTAAGACTGCTCGTTCTAACTTTTGCATTACCGATTCTGCTATGAGTCCAGAGATGGGTGAGCCCATGGGTGTGCCGTTGATTTGTTCATATATTTGGTTGTTGAATGTGAAGTTTGTTGTGAGGCACAGGTCCAGTAGTTTGAGTATGCCGTCTTTGTTGATAGGTTCAACGTCATGTTGTCTATTCTGTATGTCCAGCAGGTTAGCTATTGTTTCTCTGGCTAGGGTTTTGTCGATAGACGTAAACAGTGCTGTTACATCGAATGAGACCATTGTTTCCTCCTTGTCTAAGTGTATATTTCTGATGATGTCCAAGAATTCCTGTGTTGATTGTATAGAGTGTCTGATCTGCTGATCAGGTGTTTCAGTTTCTGCTATAGCTCTTTCGCCAGTTTGTGAGATGATGTCCCTGGTAGTGATACTATGTGTCTGAGTGGGATGTCTGGTTTGTGCATTTTAGGTAGTCCATCGAATCTGGGGGTGTTGTTGCTTTCAGGTTTCATTCTTTGTAAGTCAAACCTGGTTATCTGTCTGTTTTTTTGTAGATTTCTCAGTGTTGTTTATCCTATTGGTGAGCTGTGGGGTGGGGTCAAACTCCCTCTTTTGGTAGGTGTTGGTATCTGCAAGTAGTTGTTGCGCTTTTTGGATGTGCTCTGCTTTGCCCAGGATGACCATCATTCTGCCTTTGCTGGTAGTATGATTATGTTCTTATCGTTTCTTAGTGATTTTCATGCTTCCCTCTCCTTGGTGTTGAGGTTATGTGTTTGTCTCTTCCTTGTTAGCAGAGGTACGATATTTTGTCTCACTGTTTGTTGCGTCTCTTCTGTCAGTCCATTGTTCCCGAGTGTGCATTCTAGTGCTGCTAGGAAGTCTGCTGTCTCTGTGGTTGTAGTTGAGTCCCTTGGCCAGTGTTGTTCTTTCCGTGTCTGTGAGCTGTCTGTGGGAGAGGTTTCTAACCTAGGTGTGTGTTGTGGTGTCCTCTGTTTTGTGTTAGTTTGGTCATTTTTTCTTTCAGTGCTGTTTTTTTGCGGTGTGTGGTCCTGTTCTGCCCTATGGTGACGGCCTGTTCTATGGTCCGGGTCTATTCCTGATTGGTGGTTTTTAAAATTAACGATTTTTTGTGCGCAATTTCTTGTCCATATTTGTGAAGGCTGTTGTGTGCATCTGTAATCATTACCTGGATCATCCTGAATCCGTTCTGTCTGGCTGTGTCCCTGGCTTGTGGGTTGTTGATTTGTGGTCTGTATCTGACACATGGCGGAAGGATTTGATTCTTTCAGCATTCTTGCAGGAACCGGAGTTGTTCCTACGTGGTACTTAGGCGGTTGGCACAGGATTCCCATTTCCTGGCTTGACTTAGTGTCTCTAGCCCGTAGGTGTTCAAAGTTTGGGAGAAGATTTGTAGCTCGGGTGCTCGTTGTTGTGGTTCTGTTCGCCGAGCTGGGAATTTGTGTTGCAGATGTTTCGTCCCCTGTCTAGGTGACATCCTCAGTGCTTGGAAGCCTCCTGTGAAGCGCTTCTGTGATCTTTCCTCCGGCATTTGTAGTGGTTTGAATCTGCCGCTTCCGGTTGTCAGTTCCAGCTGTCCGTTGCAGTGGTAGGTATATTGGGTCCAGGTCGATGTGTTTATTGATTGAATCTGTGGATGAGTGCCATGCTTCTAGGAATTCCCTGGCTGTTCTCTGTTTGGCTTGTCCTATAATAGTAGTGTTGTCCCAGTTGAATTCATGTTGCTTGACATCTGAGTGTGTGGCTACTAAGGATAGCTGATCACGTCGTTTCGTGGCTAGTTGGTATTCATGGATGCGGATCGTTAACTGTCTTCCTGTTTGTCCTATGTAGTGTTTTGTGCAGTCCTTGCATGGGATTTTGTACACTACATTGGTTTTGCTCATGCTGAGTATCGGGTCCTTCGTTCTGAGGAGTTGTCGTCTGAGAGTGGGACTGTTGGTTTGTGTGCTGTTATGACAACCGGAAGCGGCAGATTCAAACCACTACAAATGTTGGAGGAAAGATCACAGAAGCGCTTCACAGGAGGCTCCCAAGCGCTGAGGATGTCACCTAGACAGGGGACGAAACGTCTGCAACACAAATTCCCAGCTCGGCGAACAGAACCATAGCAATTTGTAGTGTTAATTTGTTGACAAAAACCAAGGAAACTATACTTATTTAAGGGGATCAATATTTTGTAATGTTTCCAAAATTCAAAGCTTACTTTATAGTTTTTAACAAATCTAGATAATCTGTTGTATTTTTCATGCATTTAAATGAATTATTTTATTTCTCACTTCCTGTTTCAGTTTAGTGGTTAACACTTGAAAAATCCCAAGGTAGGACAAAATAGACCTTGACAGACCAATTCCAAACTGAACTTTAAATGTAAAATTTTCTTTCTTACCTATAATGCCAAAAGAATACAGTGAAAGTTGTTTTCCTAGCAGGTCCATGCTTTTCTGTAGTGGTGTTTTAGGAGCCTCAAGAAGCAAACACATCAGAAACATAAGTCAATACTTTGAAATGTAAATGCCCTGTTGAAGCCAATAATAACCATATCTTAAAATTGTTTCCTTCACCATCACCCTTTCAATCTCATATCCAACCACAGCAATCTGTAATGTGATAGCGCTGGGTAAAATGTCAAAAATCTTTCTTGTTGAATCTCTGCTACATGGGATAGGTGCCAAGTGATGAAGAAACACTTCTACATTGAAATGAAACAGAAGACCAGGTGAATAGTTGAGATTATCTGGCACTCTTCCAAGTAGCACCAATTCTATCGTTCTTCAGTTGGATGTATTTAAGAGGCAGAAAATACTACCCTAAGATGTTTTCAAAACTTGTGACTGATAGGATTTCTGCGAGACAGACAACCTCAAAATTAAAGTAGGTTTGTTCACCCTATAGAAATTCCAGAACAGTGTAACATGGTGAACAACCAGCTCATTAATAATTTTACAAAATGTAGATCATTGCATAGCAACTAGAGAATTCAGCTTCCACTTTGTGTCTTTCTTTTCAGCAATGTTTAATTTTGAGCTACTAAGCAAGAATTTAATATTTATTAATGAGGCATTTGTTATTTCTTTCAGTCGTAACAGCAGTCCTAACAATTCAATAGCCTATTGCCATATTAGAATAAGAACCACGAGCAGGAGCAGACAACTTAGCCCCTTGGGCTTGCACCACCTTTTAATACAATTATAGCTGATCTTCTCACTTCTAGGTCAACTGTACTTTCCTGCCCAATTTCCATAACCCTTCAATTCATTACTAATTAAAAATCTGTCTTTGTCTATCTAGTCAATGTCCCAGCATCCACCATGCTCTGGAGCAGTGAACTCCACAGACTCAGGACCCTTTGAGAGAAATACTTTCCCTCATCTTGGTTTTAAATCTGCTCTCCCTTATCCTAAAACCATCTTGTTGTAAATTTGCCCACTGTAAGGAAGCATCCTTTCAATGCCTACTTTTTAATGCCTTTTAACATCTTACACACCTCAACTAGATGTCTTCTCATTCTCTAAACTCCAGAGTATAGGCCGAAATTCTCAATCGCTTTTCATTAAGACAAACCCCTCAACTCTGGAATCAATCTAATGTACCTCCTCAGAACTGCCTCCAATACAACTACATTCCTTATCAAGTAAGGGATCCAAATTTTATGCAATATTGCAGGTGATTATTCACCTTCACAATGTTCAACGTTAAGATTTAAGAACTTAGCTGGTGGTATAGAATTTACTGAGATGGCAGCTGCAAAAGTTTAGGCCAATATATATCAAGCAAACAAATCAACATGTAGATAAATTTCAGATATGATACTCTTGATTAAACAAGTTTGTTAAACTAAGTCTATTGTGTAGGAACTCATCAACCTTAATCTTATTAATGCAGACATTAGCCTTTGATGCCAGAAATACAAATTCTCAGTGAATAGTCTTGAAGGCTTGTATATATGAAACTATCTTTCTCACTTATACCTTCACAAATTAGGTCCCAAGTTATCCTTAGAGAAAAACTTAGTATCTTAATTTCTAAATTTCAACTATGACAAATAATGTAAAAATGACTAATTCAAAAGCTTACTTCCTCAGCTTGCATCATTTTGAAAACCTCTCCAAATTCAGAGTTTTCTCCAGTCCCTATAACAATACCCTGAAAAAAACAAATGTAAGAATTTGTAAGTAATTTGTATTAACATCATATGCAATGATGCATTTCAGATGTCAATCAGTCATGAGGATATGCAAGATTTTCTGTTGAAATTATACTGTGAAGAAGCTACACTGCAATGCTGCAGGGAATTCTTTCTTAAAAAGTTACTGAGAACAACCTGATCAAACCACATTTTCATGCCTAAGAGTACAATTGAGAGATTGATTCGAAATTACCTTAGCTCTGCCACACCTAACCAATGTGCCCATGAAAGCAATATTATTTCTGGATGTGAGGTCACCATTTGTAGCTGATGGCTGTGGAATTGTTGATTTTGTACATGGGGAGGTCTCTCCTGTGAGGCTTGATTCATCAATGGAAGTGTCAACAACCTGAAGGAAAAAGGACATTAATTTATTAAAATTCGAAGTTCTTACAAGTTCCCAGGAAATGTTCTTTGATATTCCACTTACAGGTCTTCACAGCCACGGCACAAAGTTTCATTGCACATAACATCACAGCTTGGCCTATACTGTCCTTACACAATGTTTTTATGTGCAGACTTATAAAGGAGATCATCTCTACCCCCACCCCAAAACAAATACTATGCCCAAACACCCAAGTTAACTTAATCTAACACACTGCTTTACTGGAAACAAGCCTTTCACCATTTTTGTTGTCAACTTTCCATCTTTCTGAACTTTTGCTTACATCCAAAACTTACAAATGCATAACAAAGACCAGATAATGATCTGGCAATTACCTTCTGATGTTGTTTTGTGTGTGTATAATTAAGGCTAAACCAATATACAGAAGCAACACTCTGCACTGACCAGCAGCAATGACCTGTGAACACACTGATTGAAGCATATCCACATACATTTGGATGTGCTGAACTGTAAATGTTTTTAAAAAGTTCAAATCAGATTTAAAGCTAACACTGCAATGATCTTGAAGGCATGAAACTATCTTTCTCAGTTATCCCTTCACAAATTAGATCTCAAGTTATTCCTTTTTAAGCACTGGACCATTTTTTTTGAAGCTTTTGAAAATAAAGCTACATTTTTTATAGTGGTTATTCATTAGTCTAGAAATTAGTAGTTTAATATAATACTTCAGATTTTTTAAACAGTATATTAATATGTAAAACATGTTGGTTAATTCCGCTGAGCAATTTTTCAGTCAAAGTCTAAATTTAATCTGCTTGAATGCTCATACCACTCAAGAAAAACTATAATTGTACGAGAAGTAGGTCACCCATGATTTTTTTCAAGAAAGTAGAAATGAAAAAGAAATCCCTTATGAACACAGCAAAATGAAACCAGGCTGACAAATTATTAAAATACCTTCAGCTAGAAATATTTACACAACCCAATTTTTTTTTTACAGTTATGACTCTAAAATGTGTGTCAATGTGGATTAAAAATTGACTGACTAACAGATAAGGCAGAGCATGCATACACGGGCCTCTGCCTGATAGGCAGGATGAGTGGAGTGCAGTCCAGCAGGAGTCATCTGGGGTCTCCACGTTTTACAATTTATAGCAATGACTTTGATGAAGGGAATGAATCTATGGCCGCTAAGCTTGCATATGGCACCAAGATAGGTCAGAATTATATTACAAAGTTGTTGTAAGAAATTTGCAAATTGATATAAGTATCACTTTTTTTAAAAAACCTTGAGTTATCTCGAGAATGTGACTTAAAAATAATTCTGGGATTTACATACTAATTAATCAAAATCTGCAACCCATTCTAAAAGAAGAAAGACTTCAATCTAGCTTTGTTCAATATATAATTTCAGTTGCATGACTGTAATCTTTTGCGATAAATTCTGTGTCTTATGGCCCTGCTCCACAGCTACCTGAGGAAGGAACACTGCTCTGAAAGGTAGTGCTTCCAAATAAACCTGCTGGACTATAACCTGGTGTCGTGATTTTGTCCACCCCAGTCCAACACAACCCCCTCCACATTAGTAATATAGATACATTGAGTTAATGGGCAAAAGTCTGGCAGATGGAATATAATGTAGGAAAATGTTAAATTACGCAGTTTTTCAGGAAGATTGGGAAAGTAAACTATTATTGAAATGGAATTCCAAGATGCAGAGGGATTTGTGTGCTCTAATGTTACGACATGAAAGATTAATGTGCAGGTACAATGAGACCCTTTATCACAAGAGAAATTAAGTAAGGAGGTTGTACTTTAGTACTTCAATGATATGACTACATCTCTCAATGAGTTTCTCAAGGGGGAGAAGGGCCAGCAGGAAGTCATTGTACACATTGAAACCAACAACATAGGAAGAGAAAAGTTTAAAATTCTGAAGGAAGATTACAGAGAGTTAGGCAGGAATTTAAAAAGGAGGTCCTTGAGAGTACTAATATCTGGATTACTCCCAGTGCTACGAGCTAGTCAGGGCAGGAATAGGATGACAGAGCAGATGAATGCATGGCTGAGGCGCTGGTGTACAGGAGAAGGATTCACATTTTTGGACCATTGGAATCTCTTTTGGGATAGAAGGGACACGTACAAGAAGGACAGATTGCACCTAAATTCAAAGGGAACTAATATACTGGCAAGGAGATTTGCTAGAGCTGCTCGGTGAGGGGGTGGAACCAAGAGAGATAGTGAGTAAAGAGATCAATCTGAGACTGGAACAGTTGAGAACAGAAGCGAGTCAAACAGTCAGGGCAGGCAGGGACAAAGCAAAGAACAAGATAGTACTGATAAATTAAACTGCATTTATTTTAATGCAAGGGGCCTAAACAGGGAAGGCAGATGAACTCAGGGCATAGTTAGGAACATGGGACTGGGATATCATAGCAATGACAGAAACATAGCTCAGGGATGGGCAAGACTGGCAGCTTAATGTTTCAGGATACAAATGCTACAGGAAGGAGAGAAAGGGAGGCAACAGAGGAGATGGAGAGGCATTTTTGATAAGGGGTAACATTACAGCTGTACTGAGGAAGGATATTCCTGGAAATACATCCAGGCAAGTTATTTGGGTGGAACTGAGAAATAAGAAGGATGATCATCTTATGGGATTGTATTATAGACCCCCTAATAGTCAGAGGGAAATTGAGAACTTTGTAAAGAGATCTCAGTTATCTGTGAGAAAAATTGGGTGGTTATGGTAGAGGATTTTAACTTTCCAAACATAGGCTGGGACTGCCATCACGTTAAGGGTTTAGATGGAGAGGAATTTGTTCAGTGTGTACAAGAATATTCTGATTCAGTATGTGGATGCATCTACTAGAGAAGGTGCAAAACCTGATCTACTCTTGTGTAATAAAGCAGGGCTGGTGACTGAGATGTCAGTGCAGGAGCACTTTAGGGCCAGCGACCATAATTCTATAGAGATTTCAAAGAGAGATGGAAAAGCATAGACCAGATCGAAAAGTTGAAGTTCTAATTTGGAGAAAGGCCAATTTTGATGGTATTAAGCAAGAACTTTCAAAAGCTGATTGGGGGCAAATGTTCGCAGGTAAAGGGATGGCTGAAAAATGGGACGCCTTTAGAAATGAGATAATAAGAGTCCAGAGAAAGTATATTCCTGTTCGGGTGAAAAGAAAGGCTGGTAGGTATAGGGAATGCTGAATGACTAAAGAAATTGAGGGTTTGGTTAAGAAAAAGAAGGGAGCATATGTAAGGTATAGGCAGAATAGATCAAGTGAATCCTTAGAAGAGTATAGAGGGAGTAGTAGTATGCTTAAAAGGGAAATCAGGAGGGCAAAAAGGGGACATGAGATAACTTTGGCATATAGAGTTAAGGAGAATCCAAAGGGTTTTCACATTAAGGACAAAAGGGTAACGAGAGAGAGAATAGGACCCCTCAAAAGATCAGTGAGGCAGCCTTTGTATGGAGCTGCAGGAGATGGGAGAGATACTAAACGAGTATTTTGCATCTGTATTTACTGTGAAAAAGGACATGGAAGGTATAGAATGTAGGGAATTAGACAGCAACATCTTGAAAAATGTCCAAATTACAGAGGAAGTGCTTGAAATGGATAAAAGTGGATAAATCACCAGAATCTGATCAGGTACCCTAGAACTCTGTGGGAAGCTTGAGAACTGATTGCTGGGCCTCTTACTCAAATATTTGTATCATTAATGGCCACAGGTGAGGTACCAGAAGACTAGAGGTTGGCTAACGTGGTGTCACTGTTTGAGAAAGGTGGTAAGGATAAGCCAGGGAACTATAGATCAGTGAATCTGACGTCGGTAGTGGGCAAGTTACTGGAAGGAATCCTGAGGGACAGGATGTACATGTATTTGGAAAGGCAAGGACTGATTAGGGATAGTCAATATGGCTTTGTGCATGGGAAATCATGTCTCACAAACTGACTGAGTTTTTTGAAGAAGCAACAAAGACAATTGGTGAGGGCAGAGCGGTAGATGTGATCTATATGGACTTCAGAAAGGCGCTCATCAAGGTTCCCCATGGGAAACTGGTTAGCAAGGTTAGATCTCACGGAATACAGGGAGAATTAGCCATTTGGATACAAAACTGGCTCAAAGCTAGAAGACAGAGGGTGGTGGTGGAGGGTTGTTTTCCAGAATGAAAGCCTGTGACCAGTGGAATGCCACAAGGATTGGTGCTGGGTCCTCTACTTTTCATCATTTATATAAATGATTTGGATGAGAGCATAAGAGGTACAGTTAGTAAGTTTGCAGATGATACCAAAACTGGAGGTGTAGTAGACAGCAAAGGTTAACTCAAATTACAACAGGACCTTGATCAGATGGGCCAATGGGATGAGAAGTGGCAGATGGAGTTTAATTCAGATAAATGCGAGGTGCTGCATTTTAGGAAAGCAAATCTTAGCAGGACTTATACACTTAATGGTAAGGTCCTAGGGAGTGTTGTTGCTCAAAGAGACCTTGGAGTGCAGGTTCATAGTTCCTTGAAAGTGGAGTCGCAGGTAGATAGGATAGTGAAGGCAGCATTTGGTATGCTTTCCTTTATTGGCCAGAGTATTGATTACAGGAGTTGAGAGGTCATGTTGCGGTTGTACAGCATATTGGTTTGGCCACTGTTGGAATATTGCGTGTATTCTGGTCTCCTTCCTATCGGAAAGATGTTGTGAAACCTGAAAGGGTTCAGAAAAGATTTACAAGGATGTTGCCAGGGTTGGAGGATTTGAGCTGTAGGGTAGAGGCTGAACAGGCTGGGGCTGTTTTCCTGGAGCGTCGGAGGCTGAGGGGTGACCTTATACAGGTTTACAAAATCATGAGGGGCATGGATGGGATAAATAGACAAAATCTTTTCCCTTGGGTAGGGAGCCCAGAACTAGAAGGCATAGGATTAGGGTGAGAGGGGAAAGTATAACATGAGACCTAAGGGGCAACGTTTTCATGCAGAGGATGGTACGTGTATGGAATGAGCTGCCAGCGGAAGCCGGTGAAGGCTAGTACAAGTGCAACATTTAAAAGGCATTTGGATGGGTATATGAATAGGAAGAGTTTGGAGGGATATGGGCCTGGTGCTGGCAAGTGGGACTAGATTGGGTTGGGATATCTGGTCGGCATGGACGGGTTGGACCAAAGGGTCTGTTCCCACGCTGTACATTTCTACGATTCAGTGCAGCTTTGCTCTCCTTATTAAGGACTGTAAACGTAAAATGCTTTGTAAAGTTAAAACATTTTGTAGACGTAAAATGCACTGGAAGCTGTTCAGATGCCGTTTACGAGATTGAAATCTGGAATTAGTGGATTACCTTATGAGGACATGTTGGACTTGTTTTGATGGATGACTTAATTGAAGAGAAGAAATTCCTGAATGGTCTTGACAAGCTCAATGTGGAAAAGATGGTTGTACAATTTTGGCATTCTGTCTCAAAGTAGCAGAGGTATGGACATTTAATAATTGTAAGGTAGATTGATTCCCTTGCCTAACAAGAATCAAAGGATGTTTCGGTCTACCCTCAACAAGATGACATACAAACAGATCAACTACAAGATTATTAAATAACAAAGCAGGTTTCAGGAGCCAAACAGTCTACTTCTGCTCTTATTTCTGTGATTATAACTTTAGGTTTTTAGCTTTGCTCATTTCATTCGAGTTAAAGGCTGCAGTTTTCTTAATCAGGAATAAAAGAGGAAAGGCTGCTAGAGAGAGACTAAAAATAGTCTGACATCAAGTAAATCAAATACCATTAAAAAATATGATTCACTCCAGAGAAATCGCTTTTCCTTCTTAACAGTGCATGTGACATGTGACATAAAAATGCCTATCAAGACATTTCCTGTTTCGTGACCCCTCACTAACACATTTTATGATGTTATCACAAATTCAAGTGAACAAATACTCAAGAAATAAACGAGTAAAAGCAGCACTGACATTCAACAAAATAGCAAAGATACAGAGCAAGTTAGCTAACATCTATAAATAGAAACAAAGCAACATTTCAGCTCTAACCCTTCATTGTAATGAAACAAAGATAATTGTTAGTATTTTAGTATAGTTAGGATAAATGCAGAGGGAAAAAAAGGGAGGGAAATAACGGATACACAAATTACTGAGGCCTCCTGTAGAAACAAGCCTGGGACACAGGAAACAACGCTGACCAACTTTGTTGGGGTGGGTGGGGAGGACAGACGAGAAATATCAAAGAAATTCACCAAAAATGATAATCTTAACCCAATGTATAAGGGCATGAGACAGACCATGGAAACAAAATCAACTGGTAAGAAAGAAAAATAAAATGAAAAGAAACAATAGGATCCTGAAGCACCCCACAGTTTTTTTTTTAATTTTATGCTCTCTGGAGGGATCATTCACTCCAGAATATACCTATCCATACTTTCACCATCTGCACATTTTGCTGGCATCTGTTGTCGTACATCAAAATGCAACACCTGTTGACGAACTTCCACCCACTTTCATCCTCCAAAGCTCCATACATTCCAGGTGGGACAGAAATTATATGCACATTTTTGAATATTATATTTGATGATTAAAACATGAGGCCACACATAAATGAAGAGACAATTTTACTCCGTGTTGTTTTTCCTGTTGCAAAATAGCCCTCATCTGCCTGTGGTTTACAATATATACGCCTCTTCCATTTCCACTCTGATCACTCCATCTCTTCCTGTACTGTTGCAGTCCATCCAATGCAAGACTTGGAACAAATTTTAAATCTGGCACTCTGGTCTGAATCTTAAATTTAGTAACTTCAAATTTTAGTTACTTTCACTATTTTCTTCACAAAACAGTGCAGGTAAAAGGGATATGGTAATGTTATTAATCGGAATAAAATGCAGATGTTGTTTGGTTTTATTTAAAACTACTTTTGGAGGTGGTTGGTGGATCCACAGATTTTCCAGAGGTTTGCAGTTATAATTTATTTATCGCAATACTTTAATTTATTCTGAAGTTCTTCATTCATGTCGAGCTGCTGAACAGACTCAATCATTGCAGACAAATTGGGCTACTTAAATATCTTCACAAAGGCTGGTAATCCTGTCACCAGGTCACACTTTAATACACACGCATAGTACTTGACACTGGTCTGCATTCCTCAGAACCAGCTCTCAGAGTGAACAGAACCTCTGACACTCCTGTTCTTATATGTCAGTTAGGCCTGTCTGATTGAATCAGATTAACAGCCTCAGAGAACTCATTCTGAGAGGTCCACCTAGCTGACCTGGCTGCAATCACTACATCCGTCCCAGAGTGCCAGGACATAGGCCTATTCTTTTTTCTCGTAGCCTGTCCTGGACCTTTTTTGCACCTGGTCCAGTTCCTCCAACTCAGCCTCAGATACAGATGGCGTGCACCAAACTATGGCTTGTCTCTTGCACCAGAGGATCGGGGACAAAATTCATCCTCCTTTTCCGATGGTAAAGCCGTTAAGGCTGCGGCATACACTATGTCCACTTCAGACTCCCAAGGTTTCTTTGACGTTAGACAGAGGGGGAGAACCAATGGGTTCTGACAGCCTTTCTGGCTGTTCTCAGGGGCCGGGTTTTGGTCCTGGCACTTTTGCAGGTTTGCAACTTTCATGTGGACCATGTGCTTGTTCAGGATTACCTCTTCAACCAAACTTTGTACATCATGGGACCTGACATCGTGTTGACCATACCTCTTAACCATGCAGGGCCATTTCTGTGGTTTCAACACCAAGCTTCATCCCCTGAAGTAAACTGCATCTCTCGCTTAGAGTTGTCTCAAGTCTAGCAGTGGTGTTCCTGATACCCACACCTTCTGGTCTGGGAATATGAAGTTTAACTTGGCAAAGGGGCTTCTCCCCCTATTAGCCACTCTGTTGGAGCTGTCCTTTGCATAAGGTGTGGTCAAATAATCAAGTAGGAACTGGGATAGTTTGGTATCGAGTGAAGCAGTCAGTTGCTTGTTTAATCCTGCCTTCAAAGATTGGACTGCTCTTTCCACCAGGTCACTGGACGATGGATGGTATGGAGCTGTCCTTATATGCTGAATTCTTGAGTTCTTTGTTGGTAAATACTGAACTATTGTCTGTGACCAAACTTCAGGAAGTTTGTGTTGCAAAAGATGCTTGCAGCTTTTCTATTGTCATCATGTGTATAGAGTTCATTTGTCAAACACATCAACTGACTGAGTGGGTGCCCACAATGACTAAGAACATTGAGTCCATAATAATTGATGTGTAACTGAGTCCAGGGTTTACCTGGCCATTCCCACAAATGTGAAGGTGCTGCCATTTGTGTCTTTGGTGGCACTCAGGGTACTACCACACCAATTTGGCTATGTCTGCATCCAATCCTGACCACCAGACAACATCTTGCCAACATCTTGATTTTGAACATCCATGGAGGATTTCAACCAGTATCTAGCAGCAACTTTTGCTTCGGACAATCATTCTTGCTCCCCATAATAAAATGCTATCTTTTTGCCAGGACCAGAAAGGTTTCTATTCTGGCTATGATAGCCCTTTTGTTTCCTCCATCCCCACCAGATGTTTCACTTTTGCCAGCACTGGATCTTTTTGCATCTGCAGCCTGACATCATCAGTGGTGACTGGAAATGTCCAAAGTTTAAAACCAAAACGGACTTTTCCAGTAGCAGCAGCAACAGTGGTGTATCTGCCCGTAGGAAGCGGCTCAAGACATCTGTATTGGCATCCTGTACAGTGCTCTGGCTTGTTATTGTACACATTTAGGATGAGAGCCCTCTGTTGAATTTGGCCTGTAGCAATTGTTTTGGTGGCGGGAGGCAGGAGGCGGGGGAAGAGATCCACCTTGTCTTCTTTAACTAGATCTTGCAAGGGTTTGTGTCTGTCACTATTACAAATTTATGTGCATAAATGTGTTGGTGCAACTTTCTCATATCAAAAGTGTACACCAACCTTCCTTTTCTATCTGGGCATATTTGAACTATCAGCCAAAGCCCAGGAAGTATATGCTACTGGGTATTCCTCTCCATTGGGCCACCTGTAACCCAACACTCCCCAGACACAGTACAGGAATGAAACATGTGAGCACCAGATCTCACTTGGGATCATAATGCGCCAACATCTTAGACAATGATAGCCTTTACAGAAATGAAGGTGCAGCTGAGTCTTGGCAACAAGACTATTTCTAAGTCTGGCCTTTTTCAACGGCACATGTAACATGCCAAGATGGAGGCCAGGTTATGTTCGAACTTTCCATAATAATTCATCAATTCAAGTAAAGACCTAAGCTTTGGTACAGACGTGGGAGCTGGGGCATGTTTGATCGCCCTCGCTTTACGTTCCAGTAGGTGTCACCCAGACTTGTCAACTCTGAAGCCCAAGTAGGTGACTTTGGCTGTCTGGAACAGGCCTTTTCTCTTCTAAGGCATATACTTGCCTTGGAGAAATGTCTAAGAACTATGTAAAAGTTCTCTAAATACTCTTTATTGGTTTTTCCTATTATTAGTACATCATCCAGATAAATGGCGACCAGGGTAGTCCCTATAAAACGTTTTCCATTGTCTGCTGAAAATTGGCACAAGCTGATGATGGGCACAAGTCCCTATGTGTATTAGTTGGAATATACCTCTGGGAATCCTCATCTAACTTCAACTGCAGGTATGCATGGGCTCATGCCCAGCTTTGTGAAGGATAGTTCCCACCTCCACCCCACTCCAGTATTTATTCAGCTGTGAAAAGTGGTTAATCATTTGTTTAAAATTCCCACAAAAGCAAACCAACCTGTTGGGGTTCACTATCGGCATGACACATATTGCCCATGCCACAACCTGATGATTCCTTTGCTTTTCAGCCTCTCGATTTCTGCCTCTACTTTTGCTCACAATGCAAATGGCACTGGTCAGGTCTTCCAGAATCGCGGAATTGTTTCCTGGTCAACGTGCAGACACGCCTAAGCTCCTTAAACAGTCTCTTGACCTTCCTGAAAAACTTCCAGGTATTTAGTTAGGACTTCACTCAGGGAGCTATTTTCTAATCCAAGTCTAGTGCAATTCTTTTGCCATCTTGAGTCCACATACCAGCAGCAACTAAAATGGCTTGCTGGCCCGGAACCAGAAAAAAAATTGATAACAGTTTGGCTGAGGCTCGACTTTATTTTGGGATTTTGCTGTGGCCTGACCTGAGTCCCTCTGTTCAGGATATGTTCTGAGTGAGGCTATGCAATTGCCTTTACTCAGGTGGTGTCCCCCATGCTCAGTTGGATTGGTGAGTGTGTCCACTTCCATCTGCATACCCTGCAACTCTCGTGCTCCACTCACCACATTTTTTTTAATGACAAAGTCAATTGTAATGCATATTTGAAGTCCTGTTGGGCTTCTGGTACACAGCTCTTTTGTATGGTTACATCATTAATCCCACATACCAAAGAATCTCTCAGCATCTCATTAATGATTAAACCAAAATTACATGCCTCTGTCTATCGTATTAATCTTGTTAAAAATCCTGACATGATTCCCTTGGTTCTCGAACTGCCGAGTAAAAGTGATAGTACCTCAGAATTAGAGAAGGAATGGGATCATAATATTCCTTAACTAAATCTGTCAACTCCTGAAAGGTTTCAGTATCTGGTGCCTCAGGAAATCTTAAGCTTCTCATAACCGAAAATGTTACAGGTTCACAAGCTGTCAGGAGATTTATTTGTTGCTTTTCATCTGCTCCAATATCATTTGCCTGAAAAAAAAATGTATTCTTTCCACATACTGGGCTCAGTATTTAACAGCAGGAACAAATAAATTTAGCTTCCAAATAATGGCACAATGTCAGAAATGCTGACTCCAACTCAAAGAAGACTATTGCAAACAAATTTCTTTAGGACATGTTTATTCTCTCACTGCCATTGAAATAACTCCAGAGAGGCTGGTATCCCATCATAAAGGCACCCTTTATTTATATGTGCTTCCTCAGAGCCAGCCATCAGAGTGAACTGAGTTTCTGACACCCCTGTTCTTATCTTTCAATCTGGGCTCCCTGATTGGACCAGATTAACAGCCCCAATCAGGGAACTCATTCTATAAGATCCACTCAGCTGACCGCATTACAATCACTATACTTCCTTTCAGTAAACTTTGGAGAAAGGGAAGGGTAAGACTATGCTTAAGTGTTGTAAATAAAATTACAATTTTACAAGCAACATTAGTACTTAGTCTTTGATATAGGTGTGGATCAATAGGACTAAGAAATAGCTCTGTTGCAGCAACTCTTGAATGGCCAACTACTGAAAGCTAATCTATCTATTTAATTAGATTATTGATTTAAAATCCTCTTGCAGTACCGTGCCAACTCAAAGATACTCATTAAGATTATATTTTGAAATAATAATTCATGTGAAAATGCTGTCTATGGACTCAGACAAAATTACAGACAAATCTAGTGCTAATTTAAACATTAAAGTTAGCTGGGGATAAAATGGGCATAGTCTTGTTTTAGAAGATCTGATATGGGTACACAACTACTTTTTTTCACTCTGTTCTCCCCTTTTGCAGGTCTCTATTACATCAATTTCTCCCAAGATCAATAAATTGGGAGGTGTATTACTCCGTGGCCATCAAAAACATTTTTAAACTAGCATCTATAAGCAGCAAAATGTGGCAAAACTCCCCATCTGAACTTTTCTTTCAGAAAAATATCAAACACTAAACTACTCAGAAGCTAAGTCTCTTGGCCCGGAGACACTCAAGGTCACCTTCTAAGGTCATCTGTAGTTTTGCCCACTAAGTCAGCAGTTTTCCATAAGACATGCTTATAAGCACTAAGGCAGCACAAAACATTACGAAGCAGGCACACAATAGTTAGATATTAAAGGAATATTAAGCCTGTTAAGCTGCCCCTTCCATTCAATTTGAAATGCTTCCATTTAATAAGTTAGAGTTGGAATGCTTATTTTGCAGTAGTTTTTATTTCTGTATTTCAGCCAAATGAACATGATCAGGGTCATAGAGAGAGAGTAAAACACGAGTGTTGTTGAATGAGGAGTTGGGGTTATGGAAACTAATATCAGACCCAGGTGAGTTCTTCACATACATCCTTCTCAGTAAGGGCCTTTCTATCTTGTGTCTTCTTTCCTTTTACACTTCTTCCCCCTATTCATCTTTATTCTTTTGCTTCTGAACTCTTTTCAGTATCACTAGTGTAAAGTGCTATTTCCTTATGACAGCGAGGCTATGCAACATATTATGAATTTGCAATTGTTTTTCCCAGTATTGTATGCCTTCTCGAGGAGACAAGCTGTGCACATTGGACATTCAGAAGAGTTAGTCATGCTGTCAGTAGACAACCTTTGTTGCCTAGCCACACTTGGATAGGTCATGTAGCAGGTGCCATAGTGGACTAATACAGAATGAAGATATCATGACTGTTACCAGGGTATGGGATGTTCAGTGTGTTTCCTCCTGCAAGACAGGGAATTCTGCAAGCCACATACTAATTTTGCCTGTTTGTCTCACGAAGAGAAACCTAAGTGTAGTTTGTTTTCATTGAATGGAGAGATCCAGTGACTTCGCTTATCTCCCAGCAGATGGCAAATGACAAGTTATTTCACATATCTGTAGCTCTATTGCAGAAGGAGACAGATTCATAGAAATTCATTGCCACAGTCACTGACAATGCAGTCCTTGCCCTGTACTGATACATGTGCATCAGGTAGCCGATTTCAGTAAGGATATCCAGTACATGCCTTCCTGAGATTCAGGTTGGAGAATTGTTTCCAAACATTCAAAACAGTTATTTCCTTCAATTCTTCCCCCCTTTCCACTTCCTCCTTCCTTTCTAGCAGCTTGTTCTGCTCTGTGAGTCCTCTGCTCATTCTCTAACTGACAGTGCATTCAAGCAGAATGCTTACACCCAATACGTTTGCTTAGAAGCCTTGATGTTTCAGCACTTGACAAAAACATTCTCTAGAGGTTTCTGCAATCATTACGGCCTAGAAATTCCTAAATCAAAGCAACAAAATAATAACTAGCAACTGATCTAGAATCAATTACGTCTTTGAATGACACTGGTGGAATTATCTTTATGCTGCAAAACAAGTATCAGGATGGTGTATTAGTTTGGAGCTCAACATACCAGCTGACAACTGCTGGTATCAAAATATTTACCAGAGTCATCACAAAATTTCCAGAAATGCATAATATTCCCAATTTGACTGTCTTTTAGACCCAAGCTGACAGAAAGCACAGACCTGGTTTCTGTACACCACAAGAATTAATATTTATTCTAAACAGTAACAAACAATAATAGGGGACTACCTACAGATTAACAATTATAAACCACCAACACGTAACTATCAGTTAAAACTCGAACACACTTATAAAATGCCTCTATTACACGCGCACACACACATACCAACAACAAAAAAGGTATTTATGGATGAAAAGGCAGTTTGAGGAGTTTGCTGATCAAAACTCTGCTTCACCTTCCTTCTTCTGGTACTTTGTCAAGTTTGTAGAATGCACAAGGTGGCAGGTTCATACATATAAAGGTCTCTGACTTATTATTTAGAAGTCATAGCTTACAATAACTGGTAGTGAAATAAACGGGCTATTTTTCAGCTTAAGATGCTTTTGAACATAGCGCAGACAGCCCCTTCCCTTTCAGCCATCGAATGGCTTTTTCCCAGCACATTAACACACCCAATCTGTTTAGCTCCCTGGACGGCAATCATAGTTGGTGGTACATAAGAGGCCATTATCATCACATCAACCATTTCACAGCCCCATCAACTCCTTGTTATTGACTAAATCTCCATTCGTAAACAGTTGCCCGGTTCCAGACAGTTTGGAATTCGCTGCTGGAACAAAGAAAAAAAGAAAACAGCAATGTAAACAGCTGACTTACGAGTGAATCCCTTTCCTCATTCGTTTCAACTGTGCCTGTTTACTGGTTTTCTCACCTAAGCAAAGCAGAAAAGATTGTGTCTATCCATAAGCAAGGACCAAAGTTAGATTTAGACCCAATAACCATTGATAATTGTGTCAAGCTTGTGGAAGTAAGCAGCTACTGCAATGCCTTAACTGCAACACATCAACAAGTTGCCAATTTAGCTGGAGCTAAGAAAATGATACAAATTCAAACACAAAATTATCACATACAAAGCATTTCTGGCATTTGATGAATGAGGTGAACCTACTTTATGTCCAACTTCATCCCCAACACTGCAGTAGCATTCTACCATATATTTACACAGAACAAAAGTCTGAAAGATTTATTTAAGTTAACAGGAGAACCGATCAGCTGGTGTGTTATATTAAGTATTTCAGTGTTAAACCAGAAACATTTACAAGCAAATCATTTATACAATAAGTCCAGGCTAAACACTGCCCCATTTAATTTAATTTTCCCTTTACATCAAGGGACGATAAGACACCCATTCAACATTGTCAGTTTCACTTTAATGCCATTTGGCATAAATGTCTGCTTTTATGGTCTGCATACGCACATGACACATTCACAATATTTCCACCCCCACCCACAGGCTCTTAAGACCATAAGACATAGGAGTGGAAGTAAGGCCATTCGGCCCATCAAGTCCACTCCACCATTCGATCATGGCTGCTGGGCATTTCAACTCCACTTACCCGCATTCTCCCCGTAGCCCTTAATTCCTTGTGACATCAAGAATTTATCAATCTCTGCCTTGAAGACATTTAGCGTCCCGGCCTCCACTGCACTCTGCGGCAATGAATTCCACAGGCCCACCACACTCTGGCTGAAGAAATGTCTCCGCATTTCTGCTCTGAATTTACCCCCTCTAATTCTAAGGCGGTGTCCACGGGTCCTAGTCTCCTCGCCTAATGGAAACAATTTCCTAGTGTCCACCCATTCCAAGCCATGTATTACCTTGTAAGTTTCTATTACATCTCCCCTTAATCTTCTAAACTCCAATGAATACAATCCCAGGATCCTCAGCCGTTCCTCGTATGTTAGACCTACCATTCCAGGATCATCTGTGTGAATCTCCGCTGGACATGTTCCAGTGCCGGTATGTCCTTCCTGAGGTGTGGGGACCAAAACTGGGCAGTTCTCCAAATGGGGCCTAACCAGAGCTTTATAAAATCTCAGTAGCACAATGGTGCTTTTATATTCCAACCCTCTTGAGATAAATGACAAATGAGTGCTTATAGAGTCATACAGCACAGAAACAGACCCTTCAGTCAAACTCGCTCATGCTGACCAAGATTTCCAGATGAGTCCAGTTTGCCTGAGTTTGGCCCATATCTCTAAACCTTTCCTATTCATGAACGTTCTGAATTTTCAGGCTCTGCCCTTTAACCATGCACTCCTCCTCAGTGAGTTAGAACAGAATTGATGCTCCATAAGACATAAGTGTTGAAATTAGGTCATTCTGCCCATCAAGTCTGTTCTGCCATTTAATCATGGCTGATAAGTTTCTCAACCCTATTCTCCCGCTTTCTCCCTGTAACCCTTGATCCCGTGACAATGAAAAACCCATCTATCTGTTTTAAATATACTTTACTGACCTGACCTCCACAGCCTCCTGTAGCAATGAATTCCATAAATTCACCATTCACTGGCTGAAGAAGTTTCTCCTTTTTTCCTTTTAAGACTGTGCCCTCGGGTCATCGTCTCGCCTACTAAAGGAAAATCTTCCCAACATCCATTCTGTCATCTAATGACAGAAATCGACCAGTGCCAGCAGCAGTTGAAGTCCAAGTAGTAAATGCATTAATCAATTTCTACCATTAGATAGGGCCTAGTTAAAGTACTGTACAGTAGCTGAACACAATTTTAACATTTTATAATTATTGTATATTGCATTACTTTTATACTGAGTGTCACATTTTATTTTTTAATGTGAATGCATAGTGTTGAACATGTACCATATACTACACCATCTGTACTTTGGGTGTTTTTGGGCAAGAAAGTCCAAAAGATCTGAACTCCGGTTTTAACATCGATTCCGATGGAAACCTGTCATTCACTTGAGGTTGTTTCACTTAAAGGCAAGATTTTAAGTGAAGGTACCCCATACTGCTACTGCTTGAAAAAGGTTCTCTCAATTAGCACTGCCACTTACACTTGCACAGCCAGTGTTGCTCAAATCATATATTAAGCCATGGGAGAACTCTGATAATCATGAACACATCAACACAAGTTCTCACTCATAGTTGCTTAGGATAAGGTGTGAAATACTTCTCATCAAAAATGATACCTTTGTTCTGCAACAATGGAACCCCATAATTAAAAATAAATTATCTAGAAGTAAAGTTGCAAGATTTGAATACTTTATTAGAAATATGTTTTTGCCAAACATTTAACAGACGATCTTCAAAAAGAGAGAGATGACATCCTGGTATATGAAAATACTGAAAAGCCTTTCAACCCCTCAAAATTCTTTCATCATTTAACTGACAGTCTAACATTTACCAACCAAAACTCCATATATCTTGATGCCCCTACCTAATAAAAGTCTTGGTCCCAAAAACTTTGATTATTCCAGCACAAATAGACTTAACAGGGAAAATGATATTACTCACTTGGCACTGTTGTGGAGAAGTTAGTGTGTCATTTTCTACCTAAATAGCCTGGCTCTAATTTTAGATTCATGTCTCCCTGTTCTTGATTCTGCACCATGCTCCAGAAGAAGTTGTTTCTTTGTATTTACTCCTAAATACAGAGGAACCTCGACTGTCCAGCATTCGATCATCCGAATTTTGGATTATCCGAACAAGACCGCAAGGTCCCAATTTTTCGGTAAACTATGTTATCCAGCATTCAATTAACTGAACGAAATACTCCCTGCCCATGTCCTTCAGATAATCAAGGTTCCTCTGTACTTTTAAAACTTGATGAGCCCACATCCCCATACTTAAAGTAATACAGTCAGAGCCATACAGCATGCAAACAGACCCATTGGTCCAACACATCCATGCCGACCAAATATCCCAAACTAAACTAGTCCCAGTCTGTATGTGATGCGGTCTCAAGAAACTATTAACCTTCACGCTACCATTAACTGCGCAAGTCCTGTCCTGCTTTGTCTTACCAAAACACACCATCTCGCATTTATCTAAATTAAACTCCATCTCCCACTTGTTAGTCCACTGGCCCATCTGATCAAGATCTTTTCATACCCTTAGATAACCTGCTTCTCTGTTCACTATACCATCAATTTGATGTCACCTGCAAACTTACTAACCATACCTCCTATATTCTCATCTGAATCATTGACATAAATGACAAACAAGTGGACCCAGAACCAATCCTTGAGACACACTGCTGGTCACAGGCCGCCAGTCGGAATAAAAGCCCCAACCACCATCCTCTGGCTTCTACCACCTAGCCAATTTTATTACCAATTGGCGTTCTCTCCTTCCCATGTGATCTCACCTTACTAACAAGGCTACCAAGCAGTACCTTATAGAAGCGTAACTCAAGTCCATATGGACAGCATCTACTGCTCTGTCTTCATCTACCTTGGTAAACTCTTCAAAAAGTCAATCAAGTTTGTGAGACACGATCTACCTTGCACAAAGCCATACCGACGATCCCTAAACAATCCTTGCTTTTCCAAATGCACGTGATTCCTATCTCTCAGGATCCCCTCAAACAATTTACCGACCACTGACATCAGCTCAACAGTCTATAGTTCCCTGGCTTTTCTTTGTATCATTGTTAAACAATGGCACACCATGAGCTACTCTCCAGTCTGCCGGTACTTGACTCCCAAAATGCATCATTACACACTTCCAGAATTAAACTCCACCTGCATCGTTTTGCCTACCTGAAGAGCCTCTCTAGATCTTCCTGTAGCCAAAAGCTTCCGCCTCTTTATTCACCTTATCACTCATTTTCATGGCATATATTTATAATACTCAGCGAACTCAATATTTGCAGCTGTAACAAAAAGGCCTCAATTCCAGTAACATTAAGAAAATAATTCTCAAATGTTGACAGAAAAAAATGAAATATGAAAAGACAAAGGCTTTTTCTCCCCTCGGAGGTATGCAGTTACAAAAGTTTTTGCAAACGTTCTCGTTTTAAAGTTTCAGCCTCGCTCATCACTGGTATCATTGCTACTCAACTCTCAATCTTCCCTGCTCAAATTACTCCAGTCTTCTTTGTGTCCAGGTCATAGCATCAAGGTAACCTTACTTTATGGTACCAATGATACCTTGTTTGACTGTGGTAAGCGGTCAAATTTAATCCTGCACCTTCTTTGCATCATATGCAATGAACAATCCCATCTTTAAGTGCCTCACTCTCTGGTCCACATCTAAGACATCATCTTTTTGTCATTTGATCTCAACCTATTCAAGCATGGTCAGCCAATTTGTCTCCTTCAATAGGTCTCAATCACTTCTGGCTGCTTCAATCTCAATACATACTTATGAATAAATGTGCATAAATAAAATCAATGGAGTAGTAATCCAATCAAGGTCTGAGCCATTGATCAAAAATAGAGTTCAAATCACAGCACAGCAATTGAACAATTGAACTTTTTAAAAGAAAAAAAACGATACTTTCAGTAGAATGGCCCATTAAGTTGTTCAGATTGCTGTAAACACTCAATGTGGTTGACTCCTCACTGACAACTGAAGGAAATTAACAAGACAAGACAAGCAGGTTTGTGGAACTGCCACACACAGCAATCCAAAAAAAGCAATCCTACCATCTGCTTCTGAGGGTAACCCATGGGTAACATGCCAGTAATACCTAGATTCCAAGAATGAATATTAAAGATAGCTGTATCTCAAAATGTGTTTACAAGCAAGTGCATTATATGCAGCTTAAGTATGACATAAATCACATGTTGCAGTTCCAGTCTTTTGCTGATACTACTCAATAGAAAATTACAGTAATTAAAATCAGAAAGCTGAAATTTTACATGAAATTACTTACATGAGAAAGAAAATGAAATAAGATGAACGCCTACTTATTGGAACAGGATATGGATTTAACATTGCACCAGAAATTGTCCGGTTTGCAAGTTCACTTCCAGTTTACTTAATGCACTGAAATTCCACAAACTTGCTCCTTGTAAATCATCTTCAAACAATCTAATTGTAAGTATACAGCTTGTGTATTTTTATATCATCTTAAACTGATTTAGTTAAAAATTTAACTAACAACTCAAACTTTTCTGGTAGTCATGAGCTGAACATCCTTAAACAGTTCATATTTAAGGGTAAACCCAAGCAATGATAGACAGAATGAGAATTAGTGAAAAGGAATTTAAACAAATCTTTTCAAAGGTGAGAAAGAGTAGGTAAATAGAAGAGCTTGATAAGAGAATTCCAGAGTGTAAGAACGAGATGGCTGAAAGGTTTGCCACTGATGATACAAATAAAATCAGGGACACAGAGCTAAAGGTGGTTCAACAGGTGGGGACACTGTGGCTGCAAAAAGATTAACATAGGCACTGAGACGAGGTAAGAGTGGGACCATATGTGTAATAAGAACTAGATCATGGAACTGTGTGGAGTTTGGTTTGCAAGGCAGTCAAAAGAATACTCAAAAACTCAAGCGACAAATGCATTAAAAAAAAGGCTGATGGAGTGAGATATAAATAGACTTGGGTAATATAAAATAAATTATTGTTATTTTTAAGTTCCAACCTGCTTTGGCCAGAGGAACATACATTCTTTCTATCATGTTCAATCCTTATAATTGCACAGAAATATGAACAGAAAATGGCAGACAAAAACATATCAAATTATTAGTGAGTTTTGAGAAGGTTTGTAGCTCAGGTTGAGGTTCTGGGTGTAAATGTGCTCTCTGAGCTGGAAGGTTTGTTTTCAGACGTTTTATCTCTTTAACTAGTGGTGGCACAGTGGTTAGCACTGCTGTCTCACAGCGTCTGAGACCCAGGTTCATTTCCCGACTCAGGCGACTGACTGTGTGGAGTTTGCACGTTCTCCCCGTGTCTGCGTGGGTTTCCTCCGGGTGCTCCGGTTTCCTCCCACAGTCCAAAGATGTGCGGGTCAGGTGAATTGGCCATGCTAAATTGCCCGTAGTGTTAGGTAAGAGGTAACTGTAGGGGTATGGGTGGGTTGCGCTTCGGCGGGTCGGTGTGGACTTGTTGGGCCGAAGGGCCTGTTTCCACACTGTAAGTAATCTGATCTAGGTAACATCAGTGAGCCTCTGGTGAAGCAATAGTGGTATAGCTTGCTTTTTATTTGAGTTTAGGTTTCTTTGGGTTGGTGACATCATTTCCTGCGGTGGTGTCATGTCCTGCAGTGGTGTCATGTCCTGCGGTGGTGTCATGTCCTGCAGTGGTGTCATGTCCTGCAGTGGTGTCATGTCCTGCAGTGGTGTCATGTCCTGCAGTGGTGTCATGTCCTGCAGTGGTGTCATGTCCTGCAGTGGTGTCATGTCCTGCAGTGGTGTCATGTCCTGCAGTGGTGTCATGTCCTGCAGTGGTGTCATGTCCTGCAGTGGTGTCATGTCCTGCAGTGGTGTCATGTCCTGCAGTGGTGTCATGTCCTGCAGTGGTGTCATGTCCTGCAGTGGTGTCATGTCCTGCAGTGGTGTCATGTCCTGTTGTTTTTCTCAGTGGGTGTGGTAAATGGGATCCAAGTCAATGTGCTTGTTGACAGAGTTCCGGCTGGAACGCCATGCTTCTAGCAATTCTCGTGCATGTCTCAGTATGGCTTGTCCTAATATGGATGCATTGTCCCAGTCGAACTGTGTCCTTCCTCATGTGTATGTAAAGATATTAGTGACAGTGGGTCATGGCTAGTTGATGTTCATGTATCCTGGTGGCTAATCTTTTGCCTTTTTGCCCAATGTATTATTTGTTACAGTTCTCACAAACAAAGCTGCATTAGAACATTATTTCAACAAACCACCAGATGAACTACAAAGAGCAGAGGAAAATCATTTATACAGTTATTCAAAAGGAATGGATACCCAATGAACACAGTCCATCGATTTCTCAGCAACAAACCCAAACAAGCAGACAAAACAAGTCCAGAAACCATAGCCAATCTCCCCTACATCAAAGACATCTCAGAAATGACTACCAGACTTCTCAGACCTCTTGGCATCATGGTAGCCAAGAACCCACCAACACACTAAAACAGCAGCTAATGAACTTGAAAGACCCTATACAGACAATAAGCAAAACTAATGTCATTTACAAAATACCTTGCAAGAACTGTAACAAACACTGCATTGGACAAACATGCAGAAAACTTGCAACCGGAACACATGAACATCAATTAGCCACAAAAAGACTTGACCCACGCTCACTAGTATCTTTACATACAGATGAGGAAGGACATGACTTTAACTGGGACAACGCATCTATCCTAGGACTAACCAAACAGAGACACACACAAGAATTCCAAGAAGCATAGCATTCCAACTGGAACTCTATCAAAAAATACATTGATTTGGAGATGCCGGTGTTGGACTGGGGTGTACAAAGTTAAAAATCACACAACACCAGGTTATAGTCCAACAGGTTTAATAGGAAGCACATTGACAACAAACACATTGACTTGAATCCCATTTACCACCCCCTCAGATAGAGAACAGGAAATGCCATCTCCACAGGAAATGCCATCACCAACCCAAGAAAACCTAAATACAAATAAACAGCAGGCCATACCACCAGTGTTTCACCGGAGGCTCACTGATGATGTTAACGAGTATGGTAATAAACATCTGAAAACAAACCTTCCAGCACAGCACGCAAACTTACATCCATATCAGATTATTTTCTACATCCTGAGAATTTAACAGTGGAAGAATGTAGGATTTCAATGCACTCCAACATATATTCAGCTAATCTAACAGTTCTGGATAATTTGTTTGAAATGAGGTAACTGAAGAAACTGGCATCTTTCCATTCAAGTGCAACAGTGATCAATAATTATGACCCATTTTTCCGTAGATCCAACACTCGTCCCATAAGGTGGCAATTGTTAAGGACCTTTCATCAAGGTTAATAGAATAAAAACATTCTGATCATGGCAGCCCAAAACAGCACAATGCACTATTTCAATATGCTGACAGGGATATGCTTGCATCTGGTCTACTTTCAAACAGATTATCAAGTGAATCACAAAATTGAAACTATTCAGTCATGAATGATGGTAAATAATTTAATGAATGCACTGCTTTGATTCTGCATCAAAATTATTATGACAGACTGTGAACATGGTCACTACAAGTTTCCTCAACACAACAGCATCCCAGCAGCAAGCAGGTCTAGTTACCATGCTCTATAGTTTAACATACATTTTCCAACATAAAATGATAAATATTGAACATGATAAAAGTGTATATCAATAAACATTATATCAGTCATAATGAGTGGAACAGAAAATTCAAGTAAAACAGATAAAAATGCACACATAGCACTTTTTCACAGCCTGGCTTTTCACAGCCAGCCTCTTAACCCCAATATTATTCTACTGAATCTAGATTGCATTCACTCCAAAGTCAATTTTTCCTTTCTGCCCTATCCACAGCCCAAACTGAACACACTATTTCAGAAACGGCATGACTCAAACATGACCAATATGGGAAATGAACTTTATATTCCATGTTCAACAGAAATAATACTAATTCTTCCAATTTTACAGCAGATACCTATTATAGCTTGATTTTTAATCGCAAAACCACAAATATTTCAATACATAAGTCTAACAATTTCTTTTCAGAAATAAAGGTTGACCTACCGTAATAAAGTTAAAGTATACAGGAAAGCAGAAACACTACTGGTGTTTCCCATCAGGCTCTGGGTAGGAAAATGAACTGCTGCTTAAATTATTGAGGATTCATAATTGCAAAAGATCAGAGAATTGAGGGATCAACAAATCTAGTATTAAAGACAACAAACCAAAATCCATAAAGAATATGCATTTACTTTTGAAATTTTCATCACGTTTCAAGGAAAAAGGTGAAACAAACTGCACATTGAGCATTAGCAACAAAATTTTACTTCAGTAAGCCAGTATAATACCTCAAACAAACGGAGATCAGCAGGGACTTTATCACCAACACTTAAACACACTGTATCTCCCGGAACCAGCTCTCGGGCAAGCAAGTGCTCCATCTTTCCTTCCCGTATACTAGAGCAAAAAAAAACACAAGCCAAACAAAAGGCAACACTATTAGGACCGATTCATTATATTTATCACACTTGTGTTTGAGTGGACATTTGTGTTCTCAAACAGAGAAATATTAGTGCTGGGAATGGAATATTACCTTTATCCCGGTACTCAGCATTAGCATCAAAACATTCCCGTGTCACGCACAGCAGGATTTAGATTAAGAACAAAACGTACTTCAATGTTGTACCAAAATTGAGCTGTTGAGACATTTCATAGGAAGCCCCATTCTTGTGATCTGTAATTGGATTCAAGCCAATTCAAGGGTAGTATTGGATTGGATTGAGATGAAGGATGCCTATAGTTAACTAAAGACAGCATTTTCATCTCATTATTTTGAGCTATGTCCCAGAGATTAAAAAAATGTTATGCTACATCCTAGAAACATAAAGGATATTATCAAACCTATTATGGTACCCAGTTTCCAAACTTATGTTACTTTAATGCATTAACAACTTTATGAAAATATATACAATGGTAACCAGCGAGAAGTTGATGCGTTCTCTAAGATACAGAGAAGTTACAATCTGAAATGGAAAATGCTCAAATTTGTTAGCAGGTCTGGCAGCATCTGTGGAAAGAGAAACAGAGTTAACACTCAAGATTTTCTAGTTGATAATATTTTATCACTGCTGTCAAAAAGATAATTAACCTGAAAATTAACTCAATTCTCTCTCCACAGGTGCCATCAGACTTGTGGAGTGGTTGGAGCATTTTTTTTTTGTTTTGATGCTTTTGCTATCATTTACTGAAGGGTAAATATGTAAACAGATGTACCAGCAAAATCACTGGTTACTAATCAGAGTGCAGGACCTCACTGGTTTTGTTTTTCCTCTTCATAGCCTAGATTTTGAGGTAAATTGTAGTCGCTGCCCAGCTCAGGAGATTAAGTACATCAGTTTCGAGAAGCAATTGAACTTGGCACCATTTGGCTCATGTAACCCGATTATACGAGTTTATTCAGCTACACATTTATTTGTGTTAAAAGCTTAGTTCAAGAACAAAAACAAGAAATGGTGCATGGCTGATTTTTAGACTCAGATAGTAGTGTTCCACAGGGATCACAGTGGGACCACTGCTTTTTCCATGTATGTATCTTAAACATTGGAATGCAGTGGAAATTTTCAAAGACTGCTGATGATGCCAATCTCAGAATTGAAGCAAACAGCGAAGACGACACTGACTGTGACACAATGAAGAAAGGCTAACTGCATGATTCACTGGGCCCCTTGCGGAGATATTTATATCGTCAACAGTTACAGGTGAGGTGCCAGAAGGAGGTTGGTTGGCATGGTACCACAATTTAAGAAAGGTGGTAAGGAAAAGCCAGGGAACTATAGACCAGTGAGCCTGACATCTGTGGTGAGCAAGTTGTTGAAGGGAATCCTGAAGGACAATATGTACATGTGTTTGGAAAGGCAAGGACTGATTAGGGATAGTCAACATGACTTTATGCATGGGAAATCATGTCTCAAACTTGATTGAGTTTTTTAAAGAAGTAACAAAGAGGATTGATGAGGGTGGAGCAGTGGACATGATCTATATGGACTTCAGTAAGGCAATCGACAAGGTTCCCCATGGGAAACTGGTTAGCAAGGTTAGATGTCAAGGAATACAGGAAGAACATGCCATTTGCATACACAACTGGCTCAAAATGTAGAAGACGGGGTGGTGATGAATGGTTGTTTTTCAGACTAGAGGCCTGTGACCAGTGGAGCGCCACAAGAATCGGTGCTGGGTCCGATCATTTTCATCATTTAAATAAATGATTTGGATGTGAACATAGGAGACATAGTTAGTATATATGTAGGTGACACCAAATTGGAAGTGTAGTGGACAGAAGAGAAGATTACCTCAGATTACAACATGATCTTGATCAGATGGGCCAATGGGCTAACGAATGACAGATGGGGTTTAATTTAGATAAATGTGAGGTACTGCATTTTGGGAAAGCAAATCCTTCCACAGTCCAAAGATGTGCAGGTTAGGTGGATTGGCCATGCTAAATTGCCCATAGTCAGGGGTAAATCATGGGTAGGGGAATGGGTCTGTGTGGGTTACTCTTTGGAGGGCAGTGTGGACTTGTTAGGCCAAAGGGCCTGCTTCCATACTGTAGAGAATTTAATCAAAAAAAAAGATAAATGGACAGAGATTTAGAGTTTTGCATAAGAGATGAAGAGGACATGAAGAACTCTTTTACACAGCAAAAGACAATGATCGAGAACGTGCTGCTACATGGGTGCTGGAAAAGAGATGATCAGACTGATCTTGAATGCTGTCATACATGCTGAGTGCTTTTACCCTTTTGGTTTTGATGTTTGTTCTATCATTTTCTGAAATGTAAGGTCACAAGTGCAGAGGCAAGCAAAGTCACTGGTTGGCCATCAGAATTCAGGACCTCATTGACTTTTTTTTCCCCTTCTTTTAAAGCTTGGAGGTTCTCAGGTCAATTGTCGTTGCCAACCCAGAAAGAGACTGGCACAATTGTCCTGACTTTGGAAAGAAATTGGATGGGTACCTAAGAAAATAAACTTGCAGGATAATAAGAACTGAGTGGATCTGACTGGAATGCACCACCAAGAGGCAGCATGGATCTGATGGGTTGAATGGTCACCTTATATACCAGAATGACTATCAGCCAACAAATGCTTAGCTTGTCAGGAATTTCCTGCTGGTTGTTACAGATTACACGAGATAGCACCTTGATCTTCACTGCAAGTTCACGTGACAAGAATAAAACTGGAAGCAAAGGTCAATAAATAGTCTCCCATTTGTAACTAGCTCACTTCTGATGCTCTATGTCTCACCACAAATTAACCTATTTATGTTCGCCTTGAAGGAGGAAAAAAAAATAGGATTTTGTTTAAAAATAAAAATCATACCAGTGGCATTCTGGGGGAACCAATTTGCTCAATTCTTCAAGAGATTTTTCAGATCGATATTCCTGTATGAGATGAGCAATAATAAAGTAATGCTATCATACATGAAATATACAAAATAGTTAAAATATAAAGATGTGCACAAAATGATAATTGTATAATTTATATAACACAGCACAATTCTAACTCAATGACCTGCCCCTTTTCATCTTCACATTGTTAACTTTAAAGGTTCACCAGCAACTTAACAATAAGCATTTCACTCTTAAAAGTCTTGCACATTTGCTGCCAACTTCATTTTTTAAAAATTTCCAGAAAGGCAGAGGAAAACCTCCCTGATCAGGGACTTTCACTCTTTGGATCCTATTTTTAAGGTGTCAAAATTGGCTTAGTGATAAAGCTGGCGGTACGAAGTCAAATGTTGCAAGGTTAAAGCATCTCACGCCACTTCTTTATGAGCATAAAATTACCCTATTACTTGATCTAATTTCATTATGCTGCTCATAGACCTCAACAACTAAATAAAAAGTATGCATTGATCATTATAGCAATCCTAACAATTAGATTAGATTACTTACAGTGTGGAAGGCCCTTCGGCCCAACAAGTCCACACCGACACTCCAAAGATCAACCCTCCCAGAACCATTCCCCTACATTTACCCCTTCACCTAATACTAGGGGCAATTTAGCATGGCCAATTCACCTAACCTGCACATTTTTGGACTGTGGGAGGAAACCGGAGCACCCAGAGGAAACCCACGCAGACACAGGTAGAATGTGCAAACTCCACACAGACAGTTGCCTGAGACAGGAATTGAACCCAGGTCTCGGCGGTGAGGCAGCAGTGCTAACCAATGTATCACCGTGCCGCCCACAATTTAATGGCATGTTTGTGACCAGAGAGGTAGACAGATTTACAGTAAATTTCCCGGGGTTTCACCACCAATCATCTTTCTGATTGACTGACTGTCTAAATAGAAACAATGTGGATGTATGCCATCTTTGGATCTCAGTTGTTACTGCAATAATACTCACACTGACAGATTTATATTATGTTGTCATCACTGTAGGTTCCAAAAGTTATTGAGAAGTCCTTTAACCAGTGCAGTGTTGTACTTAAGCCAAGCTAAACCAAGCAGCCTCCAGCAATTAATTTGGCTGAATACCCACCAAAACATAGCAAGTGATTTTCGTTAAACTGGATTCATTTAGTTGTCAAGCTATTAAAACAATATGATAAAGAACTAAAAGAAAGAAAGTTCATTTCCTATTTTGTGCCATTGTCAACCAATTTGACATTAATGATTTAATGCACCACATAGGCAGACAAAAAGGAACAGAGATCCACGTGTCATAAAGTCAGAGGTGTACAGCAAGGTAACAGACCTTTCGGTTCACCTCGTCCATGCCAACTAAATATCCTAAGTTAATCTAGTGCCATTTGCCACTTAACCCTTCCCATTATTACACTCTTGCTGATGCTTTTTAAATGCTGTATTGTACCAGCCTCCACCACTTCCTCTGGCAGCACATTCCATACACACACCACCCTCTGTGAAAAAGTTGTGCTTTTGGTCCCTTTTATATCTTTTCCCTCTCTCCCCAAACCTATGCCCTCGAGTTCTGGACTCCTCCACACTAGGGAAAAGACTCTGTCTATTTATCCTATCGATGTCCCTCATGATTTTATAAACCTCTATAAGGTCACCCCTCAGTCTCAGACGCTCCAGGAAAACAGCCCCAGCCTTTTTAGCCTCTTCCTATAACTCCATCCCTGGCAACATCCTTTTAAATCTTTTCTGAACCCTTTCAGGTTTCACAACATCTCTCCTATAGGAGGAGACCAGAATTACACGTGATATTCCAAATGTGGCCTAACCAATATCATTTACAGCCATAACATGACCTATGACCTCCCAACTCCTCTGACCAATAAAGAAAAGTATATCAAATGCCTTTTTTAACTATCCTATCTATCATCGACTACTTTCAAGGAACTATGAACCTGCACTCCAAGGTCTCTTTTTATTCAGCAACACGCCCCAAGACCTTACCATTAAGTGCACAAGTCAAGCTCTGATTTGCTTTTCCAAAATGCAGCACCTCGCATTTATCTAAATTAAACTCCTTCTGCCACTCCTTAGCCCACTGGCCTATCTGATCAAGATCCCATTGTACTTTGAGGTAACTTTCTTCACTGTCCACTACACCTCCAATTTTGGTATCATCTACAAACTTACCAACTATATCTATGTTCCTATCCAAATCATTCATATGTATGACGAAAAGAAGCGGACCGAGCACCGATCCTTGTAGCACACCACTGGTCACAGGCCATGTCTTTTGTGTGTTTGTTCATTTGTAGATAAGCTGAAACCACTTGGAATTTTATGATATTTTACTTGAAACCTGAATTAATTTCAGGTGGTTGCAATTATTTTCTGCCAAGTCAATCCAAACATATTTAAAATCATGTTTCGAATTCAATGTAGAAACTGCAATTTTAGTTACATTTACTTAGAATATTTACGAATCAGTGTTGCTGAGACAAATCATGTCTTGCTTAATCATGTATTTAATGTTACACTAAACAATATCTTTAATTCACTGATATGAATTGTTTTCAGCATGAGAGAGAGAGAGAGAGAAAGAAAAAGAGAGAGGGTACGAGAGAGAGAGTGCGAGGCACTGACCCATAACAATCAGAGATTTATCCTTCCTCAAAATATTGGAAACGGGACAAAATACCTCCCACATTTTCGGTTTACAGCACAAGTTTATCATCTCTGGAAAACTACTGAAACAATTTTCTGGATGATCGTACAGGAAAATAATTTACCAAAAGGGGTTCAGCAATCAGCAGGTCAATTTCTGGCAGCAGTTATTAATGAAAATAGATTAGAGAAGCTGAGCTTCCTCCTGGGGAGAAGCAGAGACAGAGACACACTGCATTTTTACTTCTGTAGTCTTGAGTAAAGTATCCACTCATTTTTGTCTGGTTTTGAAGGGCCTACACTAAAAGAAATCACTTTGTCGCAATCCAATTCACACCCTGAGCATGGGCATATCACAAAATTTAGTCATTGTCATTGAAGCCTGCACCAGTACAATGGGTGAAAAAAACAGTTGCATTTGAAGCTGAGCACCTGTAAAACAAAATTGCTGAAAACCTTACTCTTGCCTGGAAAGTGTTCAATACAAAAAGAGGGAAAGTAAACCATTCCCAAAAACTGACATCCTTTGTTTAATGAACAGGAAAATTCTAAAACAGTCATATTAAGGAAAGTGAAAGTACAAAATCAATTGTCAAAATCTAATTTTGAGTAGTTCATGAAATTATGACCAAATACATTCTTGAGCATTTATTATTGTTATCGTCACTGAAGGAGATATAGCCAAAGTCCAAAATTACCTTACGCACAAAGTGGCTCTGACAAAGCAATTCATTGTGAACAATGAAACAAATTGGTAGTCAAGCTGCAAGAGTACTCAGTATATTCCATAAAATGTCAAGTTACATCTGAATTAGCTATACCAATATTTAAACTTCTGAGCCTTAATTGGCTGAGGAAGAAAATACTCTTTGAAGCTTCCAGCATAAGTGAGACATCAACGATAAAAGGAAATAGTACAGCATTTAACAAAGAAAGAACCTTCAATTACATAATGCCTTTCAGAGACATCACTCAGCAGTTTTCAGTGTTATAGAGATGCAGCAACAAATTTGCTTTGTGTAAACCCTCACAATCCATAAACAATAACATTTAGAAAATCTTTGACAGCTGCATTGGTTGAGATGCCAGGTCAGTTGAGGAACTCTTCTGAATGGTGCCATTGAACCTTTTACAGACAGTGACAGCACTGTTCTGGCTGAGTGTCTCATTTGATGTGCAGCACTTCCAACTGTTCAGTGTTCCCTCACTGAGGTGTCAACTAAGATTAGATATGTTTTTGAATCTTTCAATATGGTTTGAACTCATGACCTTGTGACTCAAAGGCAAGAGTAATATCACTGAGCCAAAACTGACAATTCTGTAATACAAAGGAAAAACTGAGAAATATCTAACAAAATTCAAATTATTTTTTAAAAAGTCATGGGAAGAAAGAAGAATAATAGTGAAGAAGAAATAAGTAAACAGAAAATTAAATAAAGTGGTACATCTCCTGCCACCACACTGAGCAGAAGCCACCACCACTGATATCATTGACATGTACCTGGAGCTGGAAGCTGACTTTATCCATATCTACATCTGCAGTGCCACTGATGCCCAAGGAATTTGCACCACCTCACTCCTCTCTCAGCTCCACTTGAGGCCACAGTTCTCACTTTACTTGACATCCTTCATACTCGCTCCTGCTTGCTGCCCGACTTGGGACCACATTCACCAGCCCACTCCCTGGTCACCCTTCTGCTGACCTGTGACTGACTCCACCCACCCACCCTCCCAAGACTCTCTCACTCCAGGGATGGTCAACAGCAAGGAAACACAGCAGTGGATAGAAGGGAAGCAGTGGGGGGTCAGCAGCGAACAGACAAGGGTTTGTCATGGAACAGTGAACAAAAGACAATTTCAGGATTTACATTGAAACATCTGGAAAACACATTCTACTGTTCCTGTTCTTTGATGCAGGCACATCACAGCAGTGTTACTGGCAATGACATCAATTGGTACTGTAACTACATGAATTAGGTGTACCTTGCAATTATACTGGCAATAAAAGCAGATTTAAATAAAACTAAGAGTTAAGAGTTTTAAGAGTTTATTTTAGCAGTAAAGTTCATTATAGTAGTAAAGCTATTTCTGAGGAGTTTTACTACTACAGTAAATTAAATATTAGTTCAAATTTCATGAAATGTCAAAGTAGTTCTTTACTGTGGTAGATTAGCATTACCTGGAAGATTTAAATACATAACAGACAAGTTAAAAACACAACTTTACAACTTTGGTCTTGTTTCTAAAGAGCATAAAAAGGTACTAACCTGTACAAAGGCAACTGTGACAACAATAAGTATAGCCTAGCAGAGGGGAAAACAAAAAAGTGATCGATCTGCATCAAAAAATGTAATTCAAAGATTGACACTGAGGCTATTAATTTACAGTAGCATTTCTATGACCCTCAAGACAACTAATTTAACTAACATGAACTTACAAAGCAAAGCAAAACTGTAACCTTATCAAAATCCAACTAATAAGCTCTGTATGTTGATAACATTTAAAAATGCTTGTAATCATATGCTCTAAACATAAAGGAGGCTGGCAGCAGGGAAGTGCCTTTCAAGAATTGGCAAATACCTGACATGTAGTGAAAGCATTCAAAACAGAAGTGCACTCGACATTTGTTTCTTTCACTGAAGTTGTTGACATGGTGTAAATATCTGCTGATCTTGGCAAATGGATGACAAATTGGGAAACAGCTTCCATACATGAGAAATTGAGGACTCATGTTAATTAGCGGTGCTTTAACCATAACAACCTCAATAAGTGCTTCATTACTGTCCCAAAAGAACTGAAGATTCCCCAATCTCTTTAATGCCTATCCAGAAAAGTCAGAAGTGACCAGGGTGACAGTGGGATCCAAGCTAAAGTAAATTTCTGGAACTTCCATACTCCCAGAACTGATTCTTCCAAAAGAGTGGAAAACTCTGTCTTTTATTTCTTTCTGCACTCAATTTGACTCTAACCCAATTTACTTCTCAGTCATTTCCAGACTGCTAGCTCCCAATGTTGACTAAGATTACAAATTCTTTTATCAATTCATCATCACCCTCGGCAGGTTATGCCAGAAATTATTTTTCAGCTGAAGTGAATAGGAAGTCGTCCAATTAACAATGCAGAAAACGGAATGCCCTGTTCGAGCAAGAGTTGGCCTTGTATGTTTCTACACTAAGTGTAAATATTTTGATTTAGTTTGACTGAATTATTGAATCTAGTCTTTTAAAAAATATTTTTAGAAATAATATAAATAACTTCCATATCTTACCACTGTGATGCTGACTGCATCATCAAGCTGGTGCATTAGAACACTGATAACAGCTGAAGCCAGTAGAAGCATAATCAAGGGATTTTTGAACTGCAAAAAATTGTAAAAATGTTTAATAACTTATTCTTAATAGAGGCTAGATCAGTTATTTTACAATTAACCTAGATTTCTAATTATGAAGCACCCCTTTCTAACACATAAATCACAGCTGCATCATCAGGAACTACCAATCCCATAAAATAGAAGATTGTTGCTGTAGTTGAGAGTGAACACCTTAAATTCTCTGCTAATACAGGTCATGAGCCTGGACACACAGCTTTCTAAAACAGATAGCTATATGGAAACAGAACCTCATGACTTTTGTACAAGTACTTCTTCAATTTCAACAGTCAGAGTTATAAACCTTAATGCATATCAATAAAGTGCCTGATTCTGCAGAAGGTAAATAAGTATTATGCAAATAAACGCAAATTTGTATAGTTGAATCAGTAAAACATCTTTGTACAATGACAAAAATGAATGCAATGCTATCCAATTTTGCATGGTGTAACAAACCAAAATAATCCTAGTGTCCTACCCTACAGCTTTGCTGCAGAATAATAACTGCTGAAAATGTGTTGCTGGTTAAAGCACAGCAGGTCAGGCAGCATCCAAGGAACAGGGAATTCGACGTTTCCGGCAAAAGCCCTTCATCAGGATGATTCCTGATGAAGGGCTTTTGCCGGAAACGTCGAATTCCCTGTTCCTTGGATGCTGCCTGACCTGCTGTGCTTTAACCAGCAACACATTTTCAGCTCTGATCTCCAGCATCTGCAGACCTCACTTTTTACTGCAGAATAATAACTTCCTGCAGTTTTCTGTCTTCACTACTTTTTCTATGCCTGATAGCCCGTGCAGTATCCTACTTTCATGTGTCAGACTGCTCTTTTTTGGTGTATGACATTTTTCTTTATTATCAGCTATTCTATCAGTAAGACTGAGGGAAGAAAGATTCTAACACAATAGAAATGAAGTATGTGTCAATTTTGGAGTTAAGTCCTGCACAAAGCTGTCCTGTGAAATTAAGCTGTTTAAAGTGATTTTTAATACAAAGCACATTACTGAAATTTACACACACAACCTAATGCCTTGATTTCAAACCACACGAAGGAATTGTAAACTACAGAGTAAGAGTATAGGGGGACAACCCTTTATCCGAAATTCCGAAAACCTCCAAAATCCAAAGGTTTTCTCGTGAAGTTCTTTTCACGTTAACAAGGCTGTTTGGTGTGCAAACAGTTAATCCAACTGCACACCCACCCGATGCATGCCACACAGATTTGATGTTGGGCAGGGAGGGCATGATCCAGCATTGGCACGCCTCAATTCTGTCTCAGGACCCATAGTACTCGGTGAGTCTGCTGTTCACTAAGATTTTTTTTAAACTTTCACTGTCAAACTGTCACTTATTCCAAAATGCAAAAAATTCCAAATTCTGAAAACCAGCTGGGCCCGAGTATTTCGGATAAGTGGTTGTGTACCTGCAATCAGAAAAAGAGTACAACCAAAGGCAGATTCACCTCGCTGGAGGGGACATCTGTTTGGGCAGGTCAAAATAATAAAATTAATGCTTGTTGTGGTTCTGTTCGCGGAGCTGGGAATTTATGTTGCAGACATTTCGTCCCCTGTCTAGGTGACATCCTCAGGGCACAGAATACCCATTTCCTGGCTTGTCTTAGCATCTCTCGCCCGTAGGTGTTCAAAGTTTGTCACCTAGACAGAGGACGAAACGTCTGAAACACAAATTCCCAGCTCGGTGAACAGAACCACAACAACGAGGACCCGAGCTACAAATATTTTCACAAACTTTGAAAATTAATGCTTATCCAAGAATCTTTAAAGCAGAAAAATGATTCAATGGAAGCAAACAGTCTATTAAAGAACAAATCTCAGTTTAACACATATCTCATGACTCCACTCCCATTCCCCCAAACATCACACCCACTCCAGTTACCAGCTCCGCCTACACTCCCAGCTCCACACCCACACCAGATCCCAGCTCCAAGCCCTGCCAGGACATTAACCACCTCAACCTGTCTACCCCCCTCCCCCACTCCAACCTCTCACCCACATAACGTGCAGCCCTTCAATCCCTCTGCTCCAATGCCGACCTCACCATCAAGCCAGCAGATAAAGGGGGCGTAGTGGTAGTCTGGCGCACTGACCTCTACACCGCTGAAGCCAAACGCCAACTCGAGGACACCTCTTTCTACTGCCTCCTCGACCATGACCCTACCCCCCCCCACCCCATCACCAAACCATCATCTCCCAGACCATGCAGAACCTCATCACTTCAGGAGATCTCTCACCCACAGCTTCCAACCTTATAGTCTGGGAATCCCGCACTGCCCGGTTCTACCTCCTTCCCAAGATCCACAAGCCCGACCACCCTGGTCGACCCATTGTCTCAGCATGCTCCAGCCCCATTGAACACATTTCTACCTACCTCGACACTGTCCTATCCTCCCTAGTCCAGGAACTCCCCACATACGTTCGAGACACCACCCACGCCCTCCATCTACTCCAAGACTTCCATTTCCCCGGCCCCCAACACCTCATCTTCACCATGGATATCCAATCCCTTTACACCTCCATCCACCATGACCAGGGCCTCCAAGATGTCCGTTTTTGCCTCTCCCAACTTCCCCAACAGTACCCTTCCACCGACACTCTCATTCGTTTGGCCGAACTGGTCCTCACCCTTAACAATTTCTCCTTCGAATCCTCCCACTGCCTCCAGACCAAAGGGGCAGCCATGGGCACACGTACGGGCCCCAGGTATGCCTGTTTCTTTGTTGGCTACGTAGAACAGTCGACCTTCCGTAATTACACTGGCACCACTCCCCACCTCTTCCTCCACTACATTCATCAACTTCACCAACACATTCCACCATGACCTTAAATTTACCTGGACCATCTCTGACACCTCCCTCCCCCTCCTGGACCTCTCCATCTCCATTAATGGCAACCGACTTGACACTGACATTTTTTACAAACCCACTGACTCCCAGTTACCTGGATTACACATCTTCCCACCCTACCTCTAGCAAAAATGCCATCCCGTATTCCCAATTCCTCCGCCTCCACCGTATCTGCTCCCAGGAGAACCAATTCTACCACACAACACACCAGATGGGTTAAAGATGCCCTCCAACGCATCTCGTGCACATCCCGCACCTCCACCCTCAGACCCCACCCCTCCAACTGTAACAAGGACAGAACGCCCCTGGTGCTCACCTTCCACCCTACCAACCTTCGCATTAACCAAATCATCCGCCGACATTTCCGCCACCTCCAAAAAGATCCCACCACCAGGGATATATTTCCCTTCCCTTCCCACCCCTTTCCGCCTTCTGCAAAGACCGTTCCCTCCATGACTACCTGGTCAGGTCCACGGCCCCCTGCAACCCAGCCTCCCATCCTGGCACCTTCCCCTGCCACCGCAGGAATTGCAAAACCTGTGCCCACACCTCCTCCCTCACCTCCATCCAAGGCCCTAAAGGAGCCTTCCACATCCAAAGTTTTACCTGCACATCCACCAATATCATTTATTGTATCCCTTGCTCCCGATGCGGTCTCCTCTTCATTGGGGAGACTGGACGCCTCTTAGCAGAGCACTTTAGGGAACATCTGCAGGACACCTGCACCAGTCAACCACACCACCCTGTGGCCCAACATATCAACTCCCCCTTCCACTCTGCAGAAGACATGGAGATCCTGGGCCTCCTTCACTGCCGCTCCCTCACCACCAGATGCCTGGAGGAAGAATGCCTCATCTTCCACCTCGGAACACTTCAACCCCAGGGCATCAATGTGGACTTCAACAGTTTCCTCATTTCCCCTTCCCCCAC
The DNA here is from genome assembly GCF_020745735.1 of Hemiscyllium ocellatum. Taxonomy (NCBI): domain Eukaryota; kingdom Metazoa; phylum Chordata; class Chondrichthyes; order Orectolobiformes; family Hemiscylliidae; genus Hemiscyllium; species Hemiscyllium ocellatum. Next base: position 40,759,051 of record NC_083434.1, read on the forward strand.
CTCACCCTAGTTCCAAACTTCTAGCTCAGCACTGTCCCCATGACTTGTCCTACCTGCCTATCTTCTTTTCCACCTATCCACTCCACCCTCCTCCCTGACCAATCACCTTCATACCGTCCCCCACTCAGTATTGTACTCTATGCTACTTTCTTCCCACCCCCACCCTCCTCTAGCTTATCTCTCCATCCTTCAAGCTCTTTGCCTTTATTCCTGATGAAGGGCTTTTGCCCGAAACGTCAACTTTACTGCTCCTTGGATGCTGCCTGAACTGCAGTGCTCTTCCAGCATCACTAATCCAGAATCTGGTTTCCAGCATTTTGCAGTCATTGTTTTTAGCTAGTTGATTTTAACACACAATAAGATGGTTGTCAAAACATACAAAGCAACATCACCATTCTTTGTTTTGTTCTGGGACTTCTGGGATCTTCTATTTTCCACAGGTGTCCTATATTATCATACTCAATTTTGATTGGAGCTGAAAAATATGGTTGCAGCCATGTTCATAGCAACCAATTATCATAATCCATTTTAAAAGAACAGACCATGAGGGAAAAGCAGACAGTCCAAAAATCTTACAATGATCCTCTCAACAGCTCAAACAAGATACTCAAAGCATGCCATGCCATGCCATGTCATGCAGGAAGCCTAACAGCCTCAGATATATCACACAGAAACCAAGTATAAATTTATAGACTAGAAACTATGCACAGAACCCTAGTAGCACAGAACGAGAGAGGAAAATATCAAACAAAAACAAAACACCTTCCTGCCTCTAAAATACTATATAATCAGTTCATAAACAGAGAATGAACTACATTAACTACGTCTTGATAGTAAGGAACTAAATTGAAAGCATTTCTGATGGATGCATTTGAAAACAAAATGGTCCCCCAACCAAGCTCCAATCTATACTAAACCACAAACATAAAAGATAAAATGGACTAAACCAATTATAGACATTATAAAATAAAAGAGTATCCAAAGTATTTTAGAACATATTGCAAAGAAATACTGACAATGACATTGTTAGACTGAACTTTCAATAGAACCCTATTAGTTGCTAACAAAAAAGCAAAAAACAAAAAACAATCTAGTGTCAATGAGACAGAGATTCAAGGCACTAACACTCACTCACCTCCATTCCCAACTATAATCTACCTGATATCCCCTTTAGGAGGGGATATAAAGAAGTCTTTGTTGCCCACCAGCATTTTTTTTGTACTTTGGCAAGCCACTTGCCCTTGCTAACAAAATTAATAATTTTCAAATATTCATAATTAAATGAACCATTTCCTTTACCAAAACATAAAGCAATAATAGCCAAAATAAACCACTTTACCTGCAACTTAAAATGGCAGGAAGCAAGTGCAAAGATCTTTAGATAGTTTTGAAAATGAAGATTAAAATTCAGAATTTGACCTATACAATCAAGAAGCCACTTAGAGGAGTTTGATGTAGGATAAGATGTGCACCAAAATTTGGAAAGGGTTGAAGTTTATGGAGGATTAAATGCATCAAAGAGAAAATTGAAATAATTGAACTTCACCAATGACATGAGTGAAGTTTTTATTTCTGAGAAGATAAAGTTGGTCATGGAGGTATGTTGCAAAGTACAAGTAAGCCGCTTATCAAATACTGAATATCAAACAAGTACCAACAAAAATGTGGTGAAAGAGGTAAAGCTTGACTTATCAATGCCCTTAAGAGAACTGATCCTCTGGTAGTAGACAGAACTATTTAGGGGAAGCACACAGATTAGGAAAGGGGCAAAAATAATCCTTCAAGGATTCTAGAGATAAAACAAAGAAAAATCTTTGAAGATTCTCTGGTTATGACAATAAAACTAGCACGGCAATGCTATCCAAATCAAGTTATTGAAATAGTTAATAAATATAAAAAGAACAAGAGAAAACTTAATAGGTCTGGCACCGCCTGTGGAGAGGAGAATAGAATTAATGCTTTTAATCAAATATGAATCTTCAAGGGTTGAGGGACTTTGGAACATTTTTCCACACAAGTCAGCAAAGAAAGGGTCATTGCGCATTTTTAAGATGGAGATCATTTGATTCCCTTGCACAGCAAAATTCTATGCTTTTTAAGAATAAATAGGCATGTAATATTCAGAACACCAATCTGTCCAGTATGAAATCGATAAGTGAAGCTGGTGCAAGGGGACTAATTCTGTACCTAGTTCATATGCTTGTATGTACAGAGGCAAAGAAAACAGGGGGTGAGGCCTGTGTCAGGGTGGAAGGCAGGAGAAATTATATAATAAAGGGGATGACAGTGCAAGGCAAAAAGAGACGGCAATAAAACAAGAAAACAAATTTGACAAACCCAGAATGTTGCAAATGGAAATAGCAGAATTACTACCAACAGCCACAGCCCACAAAATAGACAATGATTAGGATCTGAAATTATCCAACTCAGTGTTAATTTTGTAAATTGCACCACTTCAACTTAGGAAACTTTAATTCTATTAATAAATCTAGAATAAAATCAGTCTCATTAATAACATTCATTAAACTACCAGATTGTATTATATTTGATTCACCAACATCCTTTAAGGCAGGAAATCTTACCAGCCTGACTCTGTCTAGCCTACTTGAGTCTCTAAATCTACAGCTTGACTTTTACCTACTCTCTGAAGCAGCAGGCAGCAGCCTGGTAAGCCACTCAGCTCGAGGATAATTACAAATGGGCAATAGTTTGTTTTTCTTGTCAGTTATGCTCAAAATTCAGGGCTGAATGAAAAGTTAATAAAGACATATCAGTTTTAAAGTCTTAAGTCACTATCTACTGCTGTGCCATTGTTATAGTGCAATTATGGAGATGTTTAACCTGTAAAATATATTTTTTCCAAAGAGGTTCATCTTCATTGATTTCAAATTCATTCCATCCATGGTATGTGCGACGTCGAGAAATTTCACTATTTTTTAGGCCATTGTGAAGGTCAGCCTGCAGTGAGAAAATGGAATGCTTAATAAATATAGTGATATGAAAAGAATTCCTGATATGACAGCAGAGGGATCTATGAAGCCTGCACTAAGGCAACATATAGCAACCACGCTAAAAACAATGAATGGAAATAATGACATTTTACACAACCAAAAAAACTGGTAGCCAGCATTCATGATGAAATTTCATAAAATTTCCTGACTTTACATTTAAAATGCACTCATTTCCCTTTCAAGTTCTTTTGCACCAATTGCCATCACCTGCTGAGGAGAGGTTACATCCATTCTGTTAATGTAGAGCTTGGGTTAGTCATTAGTAGGCCCAAAGAGTTTAACATCACCCAATTTTCATTCTTCCAGAAACTCATCCCATCTGTAATTCCAAAATATAGTCCAGTATGTTGCAGCATCATTGGAATACAAGATATCCAAATAGCAGGAGGCTATTCAATACCTAAAGTTCAACATGCCATTCAATAAAATTAGGGCTGATCTATACATAAAATTCCTTGGCATAACTTTGATTCATACCGCAACACTTAACCAATAAAAGTCCTTCAATTGCAATCTTGAAATTTTCTACTGACTCTGAGCACAGCTTTATATATGAAGGCATTTAAGACATCTCCTCCACTTGGAGCAAAAATGCACTTTTGTGGTTCACTCCAACATAATAAGCAATTTCTAATTACCAGATTAAATCCTCTTGTTCCAAACTGTAACACCCGAATTTCCCTGGATAAATCCAATCATCGTTTGAAAGACTTCTTGTAAACTATATATTATTTGTCCTCATAATTTAATCCTTTAATCCTTCTGATATCATTCTGGTAAACTGGCATTTCAAGGTTGATAGATTCTTCTTGTGATCCGGTGCTGAATAATGGATAGAACACAAGTTGTGATCTATCCAAGACTCTCTACTCCAGCCATATTTGACATAAAGGGCATCATTCAAGTAATATCTTAGTAACATTTTGAACCTTTGCACCAGATCAAAAAGGTCAGGGGACTCCCAGGTACAATCTCTGATCAAGTGTTGACCTAGCTCATTTTAACTGTGGAGAGAATTAGTATCATAATGGATGTCAGTATCTAAGTGCAAAAGATATTCAGCATGGGCATTTGCATCAGACCCTTGCCCAACACAGCTCAAAAGCTCTGAAAGTTCATTATGGCAAACTGTTGAGACTTAATTAAGACAACTAGCAACCTGGTAAGACAACCTGAGGGTGACCATCATCTTATACAGAAAATGTGTTTAGGAAGACAGATTTGATAAATGAATTCAATCATACTTTTGCACTCTACAAGGGTTACAGATTGTCACAATAGTTTCAAGTTCAAATAAAATCAAATTATTTTTAAAATCACTTAATATTTGCTGCATTATTTGGAGGAGTAGATTAGAGAATGGTCATGTGGCAGACAACCAGCATCACCTAGAGGAGCAGGTGAGAGGACCCTGCAACATGCAATTAGCAGTACGTGAAGGAGTAGGCATGGAGAGTTGACAGTTTGTCAGTGAGAGACAGAGACAAAGCTAGATTCAATGGAACTGACTGAAATTGATTCTTGCCTTATCACAGTTTCTGGCAAATAGTTCACATTTTCTCTATTTTTAAGTTTTAACATAGTATACAAATTAGTGACGAGTAAAAGAAAAGTGAACAGCATAATTAAACAATTAAAACTCATTACAGTGACATGCTGAGTCTGCAGCACATGGAATCATCCTGTTTGCCATTGCAATTCAGAGCAAACGCATCCACAGTACATATTTTGAAGTTTGAACAACTTTAGCTCACAGTTTGTGCTGGTTGAACTACAAATCCACAACACAGAGAGAGAGAAAGTTACCTAGATTCTTTGTACCAGGAGGCAATCACACCACTTAGGAGAGTACTTCCCAATTGGTCAGTGGTCAGAGACAGGATGGTGTGACCCTGAGTGAAAGGGATTAAAGGGACACAGGCGGTAGGAGCGTCAGCCTTTGCAATTGGTTAACAGGTTTGAGATTCTCTCATGCTATCTAGATGAGAGTAGGAACTGCCGGAAGGTAAGCAAACTTGCCATGGCACTGGTATTGGAAGTCATTCAAGTCAAGGGAAGCAAGGATTATAGTGATAGGGGGAAAAAATAGTAAGGGGATTAACAGCATTCACTGCAGCAAAGAACAAAAGTCCTGAAAACGATGTTGCCTAACCAGAGTTAAGGTTCAGGACATCTGCTCAGGACTGAAAAGGAACTTACAGGAGGAGGAGAAAGATTCAATCGTTGTGGTCTACGTAGGTACTAACAGCATAGATAAGAATGAGGTTCTGCACAGATTGTACAAGGAGCTAGACACAAACTAAAAAAGCAGAAGCTCAAAGATGATAATCACCGGATTATTTCTTGAGCTGCATGCAAATTGGCATAAGGTGCACAAAATTAAAGAGATGAATGCACGGCTCAAAACTCGGATTGAAATGGGTTCCAGTTTGCAAATCACTGCATCAAATATACGAAAATAAGGGCTGCAAATTTGGAATGGCCCCCACTCAAACTGAGCTGGGGTTAGTGGGAAAACTGCAAAAGTAGCAAAGTAGAGAAGGAATTAGAATAAAATGTGGGGACAAAGGAATAAGTGTGCAAAAATGTGGTACGATGAGTAAAGAAGTTGAGCAAGGGAAGTAGTAATACAGGAAACTATGATCAGAGAATAGCAAGAAGGAACAGAGAGAGAAAACCCAAGAATCCTGACAATCAAGGTGTTACAAAGATGAGCAAACAAAAACACAAAACTGAAGGCTGTGGATCTGAAATACATGCTACATTCACAACAAAGTAAACAAATTGATAGCACATACTGAAGTAACTAAATACAATCCAATAGCAATTACAAAGACAATTTTTAAAAATTCACTCATGGGAGCCAGGTGTCGCTGGATTTCCCACCCCTGGCTATCCTCGAGAAGGCTGCGGCAAGCTGCCTTCTTGAACTGCAGTAGTTCATGTGATGTAGGTTGATCCAGAACACCCTTAGTGAGGGAATTCCAGGATTTTAACCCAGTGACAGTGAAGGAACAGACATATATTTCCAAGTCAGGATGGTGCTCGGGTTGGAAGGAAACATGCAGCTGTTCTTGCCCTTCGAAATGAAAGGTCATGGGTTTGGAAAAGAATCTTAGGCAAACTTCTGCAATGCATCTTGCAGATAGTACATATTACCATTACTCAGCATCAGTGGTGGAGGGAATAGATGCTTATGGATGTGGTGCCAATCAAGATGGCTGCTTTGTTCTGGATGGTAGGCAAAGGTGGGTACTGCAGCTACTAGAGATTCGAGTCAAGATTAGAGTGGTGCTGGCAAAGTACAACAGATCAGGCAGCATCCAAACAGCAGGAAAATCGACATTTCAGGCAAAAGCCCTTCATCAGGAATGATGAGTTTTTGCCCGAAACATCGATTTTCCTGCTCCTCGGATACTGCCTGGTCTGCTGTGTTATGCCAGTACCATTCTAATCTTGTTCTGGATGGTGTCAAGCTTCTTGAGTGCTGTTCAATCTGCACCTATCTAGACAAGTGGGGAATTCTAACTCAGTCATGACTTGTGCCTTGTAGATAGTGGACAGGCTTTGGAAATCAGGTGGTAAGTTATTTACCACAGTACTCCTAGCTTCTGGCCTGCTCTTGCAGTCATTGTATTTATGTGGCGAGTCCAGTTGAATTTCTGGTCAATGATAACCCACAGGATTGTGGGGGAATTCAGTGATAGCAACACAACTGAACGACAAGGGACGATGGCTAGGTTGCCGCTTATTGGAAATGGTCATTCCTCAACATTTGTGAGATGTGAATGATACTTGTCGGCCTAGGCTTGGACTTTGTCCTGATGTTGCTGCATTTGAACATGGACAGCTTCAGTATCTGAGTCACCGTGAACAGTGCTACACATTGTACAATAATCACTGAACATCCTCACTTCTGACCTTATGATGAGGAAATGTCATTGACAAAGCTGAAGATGTTCAGTCTAGGACACTACCCCAAGGAACTCCTCCACAGATGTCCTGCAGTTGAGACGACTGATCTCCAACAATCACACCAATTTTCCAATGTGCCAGGTATGACTCCAACCAATGGAGAGTTTACCACAAATACCCACTGTTCCAGTTTTGCTGGGGCTCCTTGATGCCACACCCAGTTGAATGCAGGCTTAAGGTCAAGAGCTGTCACTCTCACTTCACCTCTGGAAGTCAGCTTTTTTCTCGGTTTGAACCAAGGCTGCAATGAGGTCTGAAGTTTGATGGCTCTGGCAGAACCCAAACTCAATGAGCAGGCTATTGCTGAGCAGGTGTTGCTTGAAAGCATTGTTGACAACACTTTATTAATGATCGAGGATAGACTGATTGGGCGGAGTAGACCAGGTTGGGTTTGTCCTGCTTTTTGTGTACTAGACAGCAACTTGTATAAATTTTAGTCAACCTGTTCAGACATTTTATGATATAAATATGGAGTAGGTGAAATGTGAATTCAGGCTTTCCGGCACAAACGCCTGCTCCTATTTTCTATGTTTTACTGTGCCATAAGAGCCATGTAGAGCAAATAATGTGACCAAGGTTGACTGATCAATCACAGTAAAGGCACCACTAGTAGTTCTGATTACCATGAATGAATTTTGCATTCAGTTTGAAAGGAAGAATGTTGGATCTAAAAGCAGGCAATTATGTGGCAGAAAAGTTGAGCTAGCTGAAGTGAACTGACAGTGAACTAGAAGATAGACGAATGGAGACAAAGAGGTAGGTATTCAGGGAAAATGTCAGAATAATCAGAATAAGCATACTCCTACTATTAAAGTTCTTTAGGGTGAACTCACCATCATTAATTAACTACAGAAGTTAGGGAAAGCCGAGGAATACACTTAATGGTAAGGCCATAGGGAGTGTTGCTGAACAAAGAGACCTTGGAGTGCAGGTTCACAACTCCTCGAAAGTGGAGTCGCAGGTAGATAGGATAGTGAAGTAGGATAGTGAAGGCGGCATTTGGCATGCTTTCCTTTATCAGTCAGAGTATTGAGTATAGGAGTTGGAAGGTCATGTTGCGGATGTACAGGGCATTGGTTAGGCCACTGTTGCATGCAATTCTGGTCGCCTTCCTATCGGAAAGATGATGTGGTGAAACTTGAAAGGGTTCAGAAAGGATTTACAAGGATGTTGCCAGGGTTGGAGGATTTGAGCTACAGGGAGAGGCTGAACAGGCTGGGGCTGTTTTCCCTGGAGTGTCGGAGGCTGAGGGGTGACCTTATAGAGGTTTACAAAATTATGAGGGGCATGCATAGAATAAATAGGCAAAGTCTTTTCCCTGGGGTTGGGGAGTCCAGAACTAGAGGGCATAGGTTTAGGGTGAGAGGGGAAAGATATAAAAGAGACCTAAGGGGTAACTTTTTCATGCAGAGGGTGGTGCGTGTATGGATGAGCTGCCAGAGGAAGTGGTGGAGGCTGGCACAATTGCAACATTTAAGAGGCATTTGGATGGGTATATGAATAGGAAGGGAGGGATATGGACTGGGTGGTGGCAGGTGGGGCTAGATTGGGTTGGGATATCTGGTCGGCATGGACAGGTTGGACCGAAAGGTCTATTTCCATGCTGTACATCTCTATGACTCTATGAACTATAGGTTGGTGGGCAAGTTGTTGGAATCCTGAGGGACAGAATCTACACGTATCTGGAAAGGCAAGGTCTGAATTGGGATAATCAACGTGGATTTGTGCATGATAAAGCATGTCTTAAGAACTTGATTGAGTTTTTTGAAGAAGTAATGATGATTAATGAGGACAGAGCAGTGGACATGTATATGGTAGACTGATTAGCAAAGTTAGATCACATGGAATACAGGGACAACTAACAATGTGGATATAGAACTGGCTGGAAGGTAGAAGACAGAGGATGGAGGAGGAGGGTTGCTTTTCAGACTAGATGCCTGTGATTAGTGGTGTGCCACAAGGATTGGTGCTGGGCTCGCTGCTTTTCCTCAGTTATATTAATGATTTGGATGTAAACATAAGTGGTATAGTTAGTATGTTTGCAGGGGACACCAAAATTGGAGGTGTAGTGGACAGCGAAGGAGGTTATGTCAGAGGACAACGGGACTTTGATCAGATGGGACAATGGGCTGAGGAGTAGCAAATGGAGTTTAATTTATATAAATTTGAGGTGCCGCATTTTGCTACACTAAGCACACCTGGACCCTCTGGACACAAACAGCTCCCCAGGGTCATTCAAACAAAACTCTTCAATCTGTAGGCTCTATTGTAGAGCAAGCTCTCTCACCACAGATGCAAGACCTGGGAATACACTGAGAGGCACACTGACAATTTACTCAATATTCAAAGTAGATGACATTTCAATCATGATTCTTATGAAGAAACCAACAGTGTAATAGAAAGATTTTTAAAAATTTACAAAACAAAAATAAAGTTCAAATGCTTCATCAATGCAATTGGTTAAAAGCCCATATGAAAACACTCCTTTAAACAGATACAAAAAATCCTACACTTTGCACAATAAGTACATCCACCTTACCTGCAAAATACAAGCAACTTCATCAACAGGTAGTTCACTTGCCCTTTTTGATGACAGTACTGGAATCATCATATCATTTTCACCGTCGTATAACCCCTCAGATCCCGGAACCTATAGTAACAGACACAGAGACATTAAATTGTACTTGAAATTAAGCATTCAGATGTTAAAACACAACAGCACTTACAGACATTTTAGAGAATACACAATGATGTAGGTTGCTATGCTATAAGGAAAAAGTGAGGACTGCAGATGCTGGAGATCAGAGCTGAAAATGTGTTGCTGGAAAAGCGCAGCAGCTCAGGCAGCATCCAAGGCACAGGGGATTCGACGTTTCGGGCATAAGCCCTTCTTCAGGAATGAGACTTTCCTCATTCTTGAAGAAGGGCTTATGCCCGAAATGTCGAATCTTCTGTTATGCTATAATACATGTTTCCTCAACGCAAATTTGCTGTAACACGATTGACAAATTGAGGCTGCTATTTGTAAAGTGCAAAATTTTAAAACGTACGTTGGCTGTAACGCAATTACATTGCCAACACTTAAGTGCTGGTTCTAAAGCACGATTTTTCTATAATGCAGGGTTGCACAAGAACGCAACCATCCCATAATAGAAGAAATGACTGTACAGTGAGCCTCTGTGCACCTACCAAACCCTCAATGTGATGACTTTGAATGGTAACATTGTTGGATATTTAATAATCTTAAAATAAACATGATAAACAATAAGCCTGAACTCAAAGGTAAACAAATTCCTAAGATAAGGAACATGACAGAACTAAAAAGACTGCAGGCTTACAATTCGATGTTAATATTGAGGGAGTGCAGCAGTGTCAAAAACATATTTTGGGCAGTGTTAAAGCAAGACACCATTTCAGGTCAATTTGGAGCGTCTCAAGGTACCACTAAAAGCAGACAGAGGATGTCTAAGCCAACATTCACCAATTCATCCCATTAAAACAGAGTAATTAGCAATTTATCTAACTGCAACTTATAGTTAAAAATCTCAACACCAGGTTATATAGTCCAACAGGTTTAACTGGAAGCACACTAGCTTTCAGAGTGCCACTCCTTCATCAGGTGATTGTGGACAAGGAACGGTGCTCTGAAAGCTACTGTGCTTCCAATTAAACCTGTTGGACTATAACCTGGTGTTGTGTGATTTTTAAACTTGGTACACCCCAGTCCAATACCAGCTTCTCCAAATCATGCAACTTATAGGGCTTTGTTTTATGGCTGTTTCTAATTAGGCAGTCCCTTGAGATCAAGGATGACTTGCTTTCCAGTTCAATGGCTGATAAATCCAATCCATGATCTGCAAATTGTGACAGTGCTTGAAGGATAGGATAGTCAAGTGGTTTGGGGATTTCTGCATTCCCTCAACTGTTTTGACTATGTATCCACAATGACTCAGAAATGACTGGACTGTGGTTGACCAAAAGGTGGAGAAGATACGCTTAGGAAACAGCGAGATCATGCTTTAAAACTAACACACTCTGTATGAAGTGCCTGAAATTGTGAAAGAAGCTCGATAACTAAAAAGGTCCAGCTTTCTTCCTAAACCAAAACTAAACTCCTGAGAAGGTTGCCCAAGACCTATAAATAATAATTGCGAAACTGAAACTCCTGATGAATTAACAACTGGTTTATCAGGTTTTTTAAACTCAGTAAAAAGCATAAACAGTAAAAATACAGGAAAACACTTAAGGGTTTGGTAGAGGAAAATGCTATCATACAACTCATTGCTCTAAATTCACCTGACAGAGTAAGGTTACAAAACTAAAATCAAAAATGTTGGAGAAATTCATCAGATTTCAAAAATTGAAGAGTCTTATTGGATTCAAAACATTAAACAAGGTATATATTGCTTTATCATTTGTAAAGAGCTTCAAATTAATGAGGCAGGAACTAATTGTATCCACAAGTGTTTCAGTGAGGTGAGATTCATGGTAGTAGGAGTGTCAGATCTTCTGTAACACAAAACCTGCCTGAGCAGCCTTCCACCCAGCAACCATACCATGTTAAATCCTAACTTGGGTGTAATATGTTAGCATGGCAAACTAATTGGAGGAGATTTGGATAAGGAGAGCATTTTCAGGTTGGAGGGCTGTAACTAGTGGACTTTTACAGGGATCAGTGTCGGCATCATAATTATTTCTAATACATTAATGACTTTGATGAGGAAACAATGTAGCAAGGTTTGTGATGACACGAAAGTAAGAGGGAAGGCAGGTGACAACAATGACTCATATAGAAAGGTGGTCAAAAACTTGTCAGTTGGAATATATAATGTGAAAACATGAAGTTATTCACTTCGACAGGAAGAGGAGTCATACAGAGCACAAAAACAGACCCTTCAGTTCAACTCATCCATGCTGACTAGGTATCCCAAACTAAACTAATCCCATTTGCTTGCATTTGGCCCATATCCCTCATAATCTTTTCTATTCATACACCTATCCAAGTGTCTTTTAAATATCTTAACTGTATCCATTTCCCCTGGCAATTCATTTCACATATGCAACACTCTCCATGCTCCTCAGGTCCCTTTTAAATCTTTCCACTCTCACCTTAAACCAATGCCCTCTAGTTTGGGAAAATGACCTTTGCTATTCCCCTTATCTAGTGCCCCTCATGACTACATAAACCTCTATTAAAGGTCACCCCTAAACCGCCTCCTCCGGGGGAAAAAAAAAGTCCTAGCCTCTCCTTCTAACTCGAACCCTCCAGTCCCAGTAAATTCCTTAAAAATCTTTTCCGCACCCTTTCCAATTTAAGAAAATAGAGGAGCTGAATATTATTTAAATAGAGAAAGATTGCAAAAAGCTACAAGGCAGAGAGATTTGGGAGCCCTCGTGCATAAATGACACAATGCTCAGCAGGAAATAGGGAAGGCAATTGGAACATTAGCCTTTATTTCAAGGGGAATGGAGTATAAAAATGGATAAGTTTTGCTAAAAACTATACAAGGCAGGAATAATGTGAACAATTTTGATTCCCTTATCTGAGGAAAGAGATTGAAGGGAGTCCAGAGAAAGTTTACTCAGCTGATTCCAGATATGGAGGGACTGTCTTGTGAGGAGGGGTTGAGTAGCTTGGGCCTGTAGTCACTGGAATTTAGAAGAATGAGAGACAACCTTTTTACAACATGCAATTTTTTAGTAGACTTGACAGGATAGATGTGCAAAGGCAATTTCACCTTTTGGGAGAGCCGAGGTCACCCATTTAGGACAGAAAAGAAAAAGAATTTTTTCTCTGAAAGGATAGTGAATCTGTGAAATTGATTATGACAGAGGGCTGTTGCAGTATATTCAAGGCAGGGATAGATTTTTAATCATTTAGGGAATCAAGTGTTACGCAAAAATGATAATAGAGTTGTATATTATCAGATCAATCATTATCTTACTGAATGATGGAGCAGACTCAGTGGGCTGAAGGGTCTACTTCTGCTCCCAAACCTTGTCATCTGAATAAAGAACTCTCATCTTTCCAAACCAAAAGTGTAATTATTTTAAAAATGGAAACCAAAAAGACAGTCAGAAGTCACAACTTTAAAAAATAAAGATAAAATTTTGATACATCTATTGAAAGACTAAGAAACAGCCATGTACGCAATTTCTCTGGGGTTATCTAGGATCATAACCCCACCAGTAAACACCAATCTATTATGTCCATGACTGCCAATAACCTCACCTCCTCTGGAGATCTCCCTACAACAGCTTCCTCACTCAGACCCCTAACAAAATACAACCCACTTCTACTTTCTTGCCAAAGCTCCATAAACAGGACTGCCCTGAATGTTATTGTTCAGTTACTTTGCAATTATATTCGTGATTCTTCTAAGACATTATATCGATTTGATGACTTAGAGTTTCCGAGCCTTAGCTACTACTTCACCAGGAATGTGCAATCCCTTTACACGTCAACTCCCCATCGCGATTGTCTGAAGGTTCTCTACATCTTCCTTGAAAGGAGGTCTGAACAGTTCCACCACATTCCATCTGAATGAGCTCTGAACGACTTATGGTTATGGAATTATAGACTCATACAGCACAGAGCTGAAAATGTGTGCTTTTCCAGCAACACATTTTCAGCTCTGATCTCCAGCATCCGTAATCCTCACTTTCTCACACAGCACGGAAACAAGATTCTTCGTCCAACCAGTCCATGCCGACAACAATCCCAAATTCGTTCAACTCTAGTCATTTTTATTCTCAAATCAAAGGTGTATGTGCGGGTACTGACAGTGGTCTTAGTTGTAACTGTCTCTTTGTGGGATATGTGGAACATTCCTTCTTCCAGTCCCTGTCAGACCCCCTTGCTCAAATTTTTTCTGGTTCATCAATGAAGTCATCAGTGCTGCTTTTTGCGTAGCTGGAATCGGAACAAATAATCACTTTTGCTTCCAATTTCCATTCTTCTCTCACCTTTACCTGATCCATCTCTAAGTCTTCCGTTTTGGTTTCATTGCTTCAATTTTTGAGGATAGACTGTCTAGCGATAATCAACCACAAACACCGATTCCTAGTTACTTTGACCATACTTCCTCAAGCCTTGCTTCCTATAAGGACTCCAATCCATTCTCCGAATTTCTCCGCCTCCGTCACATTTGTTCAAATGATGCGATTCTCATTAGGGTGCCTCCATGACATCTTCCTTTTCTTTAAACACTGCCTCCAGTGTGCTAGCACTGCCTTCGGCCACCTGAGGCAAAAAATGTGTACGAGGACAACATCATCAAATCCAACACAAAGCTGATGGTATACAGAGCTGTGGTGGTTTCCACCTTCCTATATGTCTCTGACAGGTGGATGTTTACAGCAGACAACTCAAGATTCTGGAGTAGTTGCACCAATTCTGCCTGCATAAGACCCGACAAATCCACTAGTAATATTAAAGAGTTAACTTGCCCTGAGGACCTGCAGGAAATCAGATGCCCCGAGTCTTGACTTGCAGAAAGATTGTAAGAAATTACATTATCACCTCCTATTATTCAGAGCCTTTTATAAAGCCATTTCCTTGCCATTCAGAGCTATTCATATTGTCATCTCCTACTATTTACACTTTCATCCCCTATTCAGAAATCAATAAGAACATTATGGTTTGAATTCTGACTACTCCCTGTAGTTAAAAAATACAATTCACGCCAGATCTGGCCATGAAGGGATGATTTGCATTACATTGTTTCTAGAGGTGATGTGGTCACTGCATTGTGTCATGAGTGGCATGCGACTGTGAGAGTGTGATTGGAAGTTGTCTTGTAGGCATTACTGACTGTGATGTAAAGATTTTGTATAAAGAAAGGACAGTTTCCTTTGTTCAGACAGCTTTTGACATGACTTTGAAGCACTGCGAGGTATATGTGTGCGTGTTAAAAGTTCCTCCAGAAGGTTTGTACAGTACTTAATAAAATTTTGGTTGCTCATAGAAGGTGGTGTGTTGCAGTTGTATCAAGTGTGTAAGTACTATCTCAGAAAATAACCTAACACGCTGGGAAAACAGACCACCAGTATCCTTGACTAGATCAATATCCCCAGCATCGAGGCACTGACATTGGTTGTGATAGGCTGGGCATATCATCCGCATGACTCCCCAACAAACGCTCTACTTCCTGCTCTGAAATAGTTGGCTCGCTCCAGGTGGACAAAGGTTCAGGCATACTCTTAAGGCCTCCCTGGTGAAGTGTAGCATTCCCACTGACACCTGGGAATCAATGGCCCAAGATCATCCAAAGTGGAGGAGGATGAGTATCCAGGAAGGCACTGAGCACCTTCAGACTTGTCAGGAAAAGGTAGAAACTGGACAAAAACAGCAAAAGGAATGCACTGCCACACCAATGCCCCACCTACCAATTCCTATAATTACCTTCTACCCCAAGTGTAACAGAGCCTGGAGAAACTATAATTGGTCTATACAGCCACCTAAGGACTCACCGAGAGTGAAAGGGAGACATCCTTGTCTATGAGGGAGCACCAATGAATGTATGAAAACTTTTTCTTAACCAAGGATTTCTTACCCACCATGGTTGGCAGGGCCATACCTTACCCATTTCCTGCACTTTGCTCTCACTATTTCTCCCCAGGACAACAATAGCATTCTCCTTGTTTTCATGTGCTAACTCATCAGTTATCATATTCAAAGGATCACTCGGGTCCACTCCTCCATCACATCTAAATACATCATTCATTCCTCCATCACATCTAAAAATCACGCACTCCCACCCCCCTATTCTCCATCTACACACACCAAGCACACTTAGCAAATTAGAATGTTGGCTTTTATAGCTAAAGGAATAGAATGTAATGATAAAGAAGTATTGTTGCTACTATACGAGACATTGGTGAGACCGCACCTGGAGTATTGTGCACAATTTTGGTCCCGTATTTGAGGAATGATGTAGTGACATTGGAGGCATTAAGAGGAGGTTCACTAGATTGATTCCAGAGTTGAATGAAGACGGATTGAACAGTTTAGGCCTATACTCTCTGGAATTTAGAAGAATGAGTAGAGATCAAATTGAGGTATTCAAGGTGTTAAAAGGTGCGAATAAAATAGACTTGGAGCGGATATTTCCTCTGGTGTGGCATTCTAGGATGAGAAGTCATAGTTTTATGATAAAAAGAGTAGCAAATTTAAAACAAGAGTGGAGAAGAAACTACTTGTCCCAGAGGTTGTGGATCTGTGGAATTCACTACTGTGGATGCTGGGACAGGAGTTAGACAAATTTTTAATTGGTAACGGGTTCAAGGGATATGGAGAGAAGGCAGGAAAATGGGGGTGAGGAGCATATCAGCCATGATCGAATGACAGCACAGACTTGGTGAGCCAAATGGCCTAATTCTACCCCTATATTTCATGAACTATACTTTAGAAAATAAAGCTACATACAATCATATCAACGTTTGAATTAAGAGCTGGCACAGGCTATACAGCTCCTCATCGGGGCAGTCCTGTTTGTGGAGCTTTAGGAAGAAAGGAGAAGTAGGTTAGTCATGTTAGGGGTCTATGAGTAATAAGATTACTGCTAATCTAACCTAATCTAATGCAGTCCTTCCCACCTCTGATGATCTTGGTTTCTTAAACATATTCAAGGACTCAGCTTCCAACTTTTCAGGAAGGGAAAGCTCCAAAGACTCATGACACACAGAAAAAACACTCTCATTTTTGCTTTGAATGGACGATTCTTAAACCATAAACAGTGATTCCTAATTCTAGATTATCCATTAAAGGAAATATCCTCTCCAACTACAATGTCAAAACTCATCAGGATCTTATATATTGCAATCAAGTCATCTATTACTCTTCTAAAGTACCGTGAACACAAGCTTAGCCTGTACAACCTTTCCTCGTAAGAGAGCCCGCCCATTACAGACATTAGTCCAATAAACCTTCTCTGAACTACTTCCATACATTTATATCCGTCTTTAACAAAGAGGACCATTACAATGACAGTGTGCCAAATGCAGTTTCCAGTGTACTATATAAGAGGAATATAACCTCTCTACATTGGAATTCAATTTCCCTGACAATATGTAATAACATTTGTAACTACATGCTGCAACTGCATACTAACCTTTTATAATTCATGCACTAACACCCTAATCCCACTGCATCTTCTGACCATTTATACAAAATGCTTTTGCTATTTTTCCTACCAAAAGAGACAACTCCACATTTTCCCATGTTCTACTCCATTTGGCACATCTTTACCCATTTACTTAGCCTATCTTTTGTAGTCTTGTCATATCTTCTTCACACCTTACTTTCATTGGCAAGTCTAGCAACCATACCCTTCAGCCAAGTTACGTACATAAATTGTAAACAGTTGAGGTCACAGCACTGATCGCTGTGGCATACCACTTAATATGTCTTTCCAACTTGAAAAGAGCCATTTATAGACACACTGAGTTTCATATTAGCCTAACGAACCTAAAGAACCCAGTACCAACAGCCAGCAAAATGAATGTCATTTACAAAATACCCTGCAAGGACTGCAACAAACACTACACTGGACTGACAGGCTGGAAACTAGCCACCAGTTTCCACAAGCACCAACTAGCAACCAAAAGATATGACCAACTATCACTAGCATCCTTACACACACACAAAGAAGGATACCACTTTGACTGGGACAATACATCCATCGTAGGCCTGGCATTCAAACCAGAACTCCATCAATAAACATATCGGTTTGGACACCATTTACTAACCTCTGAGAAAAAGAACTGGAAATTATATCACCCACTGTAACAGTCCAAGACACACAAATAGAAAGCGAGACAGAACACTAGCACTTCAACCGGGGTTCACTGATGATGACGAAACATCTGAGAACAAACCTAGCAGCTCAGCAAGCAAACTTACAACCTGAACCTCAACCTGAGGTACAAATCTTCTCAAAAGTCACAAACACCTATGGGCACAATATGTTCAAACTAGCCCAAAGATGGGAAGCCAACACCATCAGACTGAGCACCACCTGCGAACAGCTGTATTTCCTACATGAATGCCTCAGGAAACAGGTATTACAAAGATATGTCAAGTAAAAGCCATCTCTCAACACTCCACAAGCCAGGAGAATAGCAGAACAGAACAGCCACAGAATGTTGCGAGAAATGATGAGTTATGCCCACAATCGACTCCACAAATAGAACAGGAAATTTCATGCCAATGCGACTGACCAGGAATGGACAAGTACGTGAGAATGAACCATCAGAATCAAACAACAGCAAACCAAGACAAAGAAGAAAGTAGCCCTACAAGACAAACTGGACAAGCTCACACAAAAGAACAACACAGAGCAATTAGGAAGCTCAGATAAAGAATCTATTGGACTGACCACTAACAGACACAGAAAAGCTGTCCGAGTAAGAGGGATGAACTACAACTTCAGAGACACTGTCAAAAAAGATTTCCTAGCAGTACTGGAATCAACCCTGAAAGTTAACTGTCTTATGGAAGAAACCCAGCAGGCCATCAGACAGATAGCAGCACTGACACTAAGCAAGGAAGGAAGGAAGGGAACACCCTCTACACACAGGAAAGGAAAGCCCTAGAAGGACTCAGAAAAAACAGAAATATTGTAATCCTACCAGCAGGCAAAGTGTGCATGACCACCACCCTAAACAGAACACAGTACAGAGGAACCTCAATTATCTGAATATCAATTAACCAAATTTCGGATTATCTGAAGATGATCTCGAGGTCCCAAAAAACATTACATCAAAAAGATAAGTGTATTTGGATTACCTGTACTGAAGAATGTGAGAAAACACTGGCAAAAACAAAGACACACAAGCACCTCAAGCATCAGTTACTGGATATATTTTAGGTGAGGATTAGTTACACAGCCCTTTTCAAAAGTCAGTGCTTTACAGAGTATTCCCATCATTTTACCAGGCCATTCATGAAAAAAATGGCCGAGAAAGGAAACGCATGCATGAGGCAGTGCTTCTGTCTTTATAAGATAAGGGAGCACAAGTGAGTTGCATGTTAACTTTCTCTGTTCGTTTATAAAGTTCTCTGTGAATGTCAGCCTGGAGAAGTTTCACACCTTTCTAAAAAATACATGAACAAAATGGCCAAGAAAGTACATGTCTGTGCGGGGCAGTGCATCTGTCTTTCTATTGTAATACTGCATTCATGGAAACTGACAAATGCTCCTGTGATCGTTGAAGCTGTTCGGGGCCTTGTTTAATGCTAAGATTTCATATATTTGTGTGATGGTAAGGGTTTAGTTATTATCAGCTTAACTTGCAAATTGCAGAATGCAAACATTAGTTTGTTTCAATAGCAGACTCATCAAAATTATAGATTTAAACAAACTCTCCAGTAGAGCACAGCGTTAGATCAGTATGGCTTCCCTTGGTCAAATTGATTATCCGAACAAAATAGCGCTTAGCCATCTCAATCAGATAATGGAAGTTCCTCCGTACGTTTAAAAGGTGAATAGGCACTGACACCTATCAATAGGTGGCGATGGACCCAACTCCACAACTAGAAAATCATATCAGAGCCCCACTGAAAAAACTCCACAAAACAGGCAAAATTAACAAGACAAATCTCCAAAGAATGAAACCTGATGGATCCAACACACCTCATTTCTTTGGATTACCTAAGGTACACAAACCAGGGGCTTCACTCAGACGCAATGTCTCACTTCCTGGCACACTGACATACAGTCTAGCAAAGGAACTTCACCGTAAACTAAAGCAACCTAGTACAAAACCCATGCCACTCCATCTACTCCAACCAAGAATTCCTGAACATCAAAGACACCAAGGTAGAAGAGGACAAAGTCATAGTCTCCTTCTCTATTCACATCAATTAATATCATCCTGGCCAAAAGAAATATTGACCACACTACTAGACGATCCAAGGACACAAACACCAGACAGCACCAATTCCATCCGCAAAGACAGCATCCTCAAGTTAGTAGACCTGTGCCTCACTACTCTTCACTTCACCTTCAACAAGACCTACAATCAACTCAACGGGACACCCGTGGATCACCAATATGAGGATTCTTTGCAGAAGCAGTAATGCAGAGACTAGAATGAACAATCCTCCCAATGATCCAACCCAAACGCTGGATCTGCTATGTGGATGATACCTTTGTCATCACAAAACGGAACAGATTAGAAGAAACTTACAATACCATTAATGGCATCCTTACTGGCGTAAATTTCACCAAAGAGGAATAGAACAACAACAGACTCTCCTTCCTAGATGTCAATGGAACGAACCCTAAATGGAGAACTGGAGACCAGGATCTACAGAAAAGCAACACACACAGACCAAATACTCAACTACAGGAGAAATCATCCCAACACCCACAAATGGAGCTGCATCAGGACACTATTTAAATGGGCCACTACACGGCAACACCTAGAAACTACGAGCAGAAGAAAAATACCTATACAACGTATTCAAATACAACGGGTGCCTGATAAGCACAGTACACCGATTCTTAAACAATAAAGTCAAACAAGACGACAACATGCCAGAGCTCTAGCCACACTACCAGTCAAACATGACCCCCAGACTACTCCAATCCCTTGGCATTGTGGTAGCCCACAAACCTACCTACACTGAAACAGCTACTGATGAACCTACTGACCAACAATCAGCAAAACCAATATCATATACAAAATACCCTCAGAGGGCTGCAAATAACACTACATTGGACAGACAGGCTGGAAACTAGCCACCAGGATACACGAACACCAACTAGTCGCCAAAACACATGACCAAATATCACTAGTATCCTTACACACAGACGAGAAATGACACCGGTTCGACGGAGAGAATACATCCATCCTAAGACAGGCTAAATAAAGACTCGCATGGGAATTCCTCAGGGCCTGGCATTCAAACCGGAACTCCATCAATAAATACATCAATTTGGGCTCCATTTACCAACCTCTGAGAAAAAGAATCACACACCATAACAGACTAAGACACTTCAATAAAAAGTGGGACAGAACACCAGAACTTCAATGGAAGCTCACTGATGTTACCTTGCATGGTGACGAAACATCTGAGAAAAAACCTACCAGCTCAGTGAGCAAACGTACAACCATAACAGTGAAGATATATCGATTATAAACTGAATATCTCCAATATTTTCTGGAATAGGCAAAATGAACTTTGCAAAGTATGAAGTTTCACTGTGGGGTCAAATCTACTGGGTAAAAGCAATGACTGCAGATGCTGGAAACCAGATTCTGGATTAGTGGTGCTGGAAGAGCACAGCAGTTCAGGCAGCATCCGATGAGCAGTAAAATCGACGTTTCGGGCAAAAGCCCTTCACCAGGAATAAAGGCAGAGAGCCTGAAGTGTGGGGAGATAAGCTAGAGGAGGGTCGGGGTGGGAAGAAAGTAGCATAGAGTACAATAGGAGAGTGGGGGAGAGGATGAAGGTGATAGGTCAGGGAGGAGGGTGGAGTGGATAGATGGAAAAGAAGATAGGCAGGTAGGTCAAGCCATGGGGACAGTGCCGAGCTGGAAGTTTGGAACTAGGGCGAGTTGGGGGAAGGCGAAATGAGGAAACTGTTGAAGTCCACATTGATGCCCTGGGGTTGAAGTGTTCCGAAGTGGAAGATGAGGCATTCTTCCTCCAGGCATCTGGTGGTGAGGGAGCGGCAGTGATGGAGGCCCAGGACCTCCATGTCCTCGGCAGAGCGGGAGGGGGAGTTGAAATGTTGGGCCACAGGGCGGTGTGGTTGATTGGTGCGGGTGTCCCGCAGATGTTCCCTAAAGGGCTCTGCTAGGAGGCGTCCAGTCTTCCCAATATAGAGGAGACCGCATTGGGAGCAAGGGATACAATAAATGATATTGGTGGATGTGCAGGTAAAACTATGATGGATGTGGAAGGCTCCTTTAGGGCCTTGGATCGACTTGAGGGAGGAGGTGTGGACGCAGGTTTTGCAGTTCCTGCGGTGGCAGGGGAAGGTGCCAGGATGGGAGGCTGGGTTGTAGGGGGGCGTGGACCTGTCCAGGTCGTCAAGGAGGGAACAGTCTTTGCGGAAGTCGGAAAGGGGTGGGGAGGGAAATATATCCCTGATGGTGGGGTCTATTTGGAGGTGGCAAGAATGTCGGCGGATGATTTGGTTTATGCAAAGGTTGATAGGGTGGAAGGTGAGCACCAGAGGCGTTCTGTCCTTGTTACGGTAGGAGGGGTGGGGTCTGAAGGTGGAGGTGCGGGATGTGGACAAGATGCTTTGGAGGGCATCTTTAACCACTTGGGAAGGGAAACTGCGGTCTCTAATGGAGGCGGCCATCTGGTGCGTTCCGTGG
Source organism: Hemiscyllium ocellatum (assembly GCF_020745735.1). Taxonomy (NCBI): domain Eukaryota; kingdom Metazoa; phylum Chordata; class Chondrichthyes; order Orectolobiformes; family Hemiscylliidae; genus Hemiscyllium; species Hemiscyllium ocellatum. The sequence continues at coordinate 40,781,373 of NC_083434.1, forward strand.
TGGAACTGGTCCTCCTGGAAGCAGATACAGCAGAGGAGTAGGAATTGGGAATACGGGATGGCATTTTTGCAAGAGGTAGGGTGGGAAGACGTGTAATCCAGGTAACTGTGGGAGTCAGTGGGTTTGTAAAAAAATGTCAGTGTCAAGTCAGTTGTCATTAATGGAGATGGAGAGGTCCAGGAAGGGGAGGGAGGTGTCAGAGATGGTCCAGGGAAATTTAAGGTCAGGGTGGAATGTGTTGGTGAAGTTGATGAATTGCTCAACCTCCTTGCAGGAGCACGAGGTGGCGCCAATGCAGTCATCAATGTAGCGGAGGAAGAGGTGGGGAGTGGTGCCGGTGTAATTACGTAAGATCGACCGTTCTACGTAGCCAAAGAGACAGGCATAGCTGGGGCCCATACGTGTGCCCATGGCTACCCCTTTGGTCTGGAGAAAGTGGGAGGATTCGAAGGAGAAAGTGTTAAGGGTGAGGACCAGTTCGGCCAAACGAACGAGTGCGTCGGTGGAAGGGTACTGTTGGGGATGTCGGGAGAGGAAAAAAACGGAGGGCTTGGAGGCCCTGGTCATGGTGGATGGAGGTGTAGAGGGACTGGATATCCATGGTGAAGGTGAGGCATGGGGGCCAGGGAAACAGAAGTCTTGGAGGAGGTGGAGGGTATGGGTGGTGTCTCGAACGTTAACATTTACTGGCAGAGTTGGAATACTTTTAATGTATCATCTCTTTTGTTAGCACAAGTAACAAAACTAGGTGAAGTGCCAGAAAATTCAGATCTGCAATTGCAGCAAGCACGCAAGTTAGTTGAGAACATCCACTCATTTCTTGAATCACGAACATGGCGCACAAATCTATTTTTCCATGCTGTTTTCAGTATTGACTAAAGAAACGAATTTTGTTGCTAACCTCTCATCCAGAAATAATAATGAAGTTACATTAAAGGTTTCAGCCCTCAAAAACAAAACGAATATGATCATTTTGATTACCTGAAATCATATTATACATAATCAACAGACCTCACAAAACTGATTGATAATCATACCACAACTTCTCAGCTTCCAGTAATATTTATTCCATTTTCCAGGGCAGGTAGCTCAAAGTTGTGCTGAATAGCGTGTACAGTGATATTTTGAGAAGATTTGTAGCTCAGGTTGAGGTTCAGGTTGTAAGTTTGCTGGCTGAGCTGGCAGGTTTATTTTCAGATGTTTTATCACCATGCTAGGTAACATCATCGGTGAACCGCCAGTGAAGCGCTGGTGTTCTGTCCTGCTTTCTATTAATGCGTCTTGATCTTTTAAGATGGGTGATATCATTTCTGGTTCTTTTTCTCAGAGGTTAATAAATGGTGTCCAATTAATGTGTTTATTGATGGAGTTCTGGTTTGAATGCCAGGCCTCTAGGAATTCCTAGTAGATAGTGAGGACTACAGACGCTGGAGATCAGATTTGCGAATGTGATGCTGGAAAAGCAACATCAGAGGAGCAGAAGAATCGACATCAGGAATGAAGAGCCTATGCCCAAAACATCAATTCTGCTCCTTGGATGATGTCTGACCTGCTGTGCTTTTCCAGCACCACACTCTCGACTCTAGGAATTCCTATGTGTCTCTGTTTAGCCTGCCCAAGGTTGGGTGTGCTGCCTTAATCGAAGTGATGTCCTTCTTCATCAGTATGTAAGGACACTAGTGATATTTGGTCACGTCTTTTGTTGGCTAGTTGGTGATCGTGTATCCTGGTGTCTACTTTTCTACCTGTCCAATGTAGTGTTTGATACAGTCCTTGCAAGGTATTTTGTAAATGATGTTCATTTTGCTGGTTGTTGGTATAGGGTCCTTTAGGTTAATCAGTAGCTGTTCCAATGTATTGGTAAGTTTGTGGACTACTATGATGCCAAAGGGTCAGACAAAACTCAACACAAAAGTGAATTCTAGAATTGTTGATTTGAGTGCCATGTCCACATGATCTAGAAGTTTTGTTCACAAGGAGCAGATTCCACTGTACCCTACCACAGTAGTAGCAAGCTTTTCCCATGGTGTGGGGGCCACATCTCAACTTTTCGCATTTTTGAAGAGCCCACAACAGTAAACACAAATATCAATAAAAATCAAAGCAATAAATCACTAATTTAAATAAATAATAATCAAAAGGACCATTAAAACTGACAAAAATCAAAACCTTGTAATTAAGACAATTTTTGATTTTTGCAGTGAAAATTAGAGTCCAAATTCATGACAACTTGGGAAAGGGTTGGTAATTCTGAACAAGCTAAAGAGTTACCTTTAAATAATAGTGAGCTTGCGTCACGTCCGGTGGAGCACAGTCTATGCTGGCCTGGCCTGAATTCTCATGAAAGTAGAGACCAAAAGCTTTCAGCCTGGGGTTTCTTCCTCGTCCTCCCAGCTTGCTTTCCCCCTTTTTCTTCTCTCTTGCACCTGTCTATCTCACCCCTTCCCCCATCTCTATAATCCCACCTCCCTTTGGCTTACTCTTCTCACTCCTGTTTTACCCTTCAACTTCAATAAAATAATCCATGTTGCTCTGTGCTGCAGTATTCTCCCATCATAGACCAACAGACCAGAAGATGAAGGAGCATAATCAGGCCATTGGGTCTGTTCTATTAATCATCGCTGATGTGTTTCTCAACCCCATTCTCTTGCTTCTCCCCATAACCCTTGAACCCCCAACTAATTAGGACCAATCCATCAATACACTCACTGACTTGGCCTTCACAGCCTTTTGCAGTCATCAGTTCCACAATTTCAACATCCTCTGGCTGAAAAATGGTCCTCCTCATAGTGCGGCACAGTGGCTCAGTGATTAGCATTGCTGCCTCACAGTGCCAGGGACCCAGGTTCAATTCCAGCCCCACACAATGTTTGTGGGTCATCCAGTATCCTCACAGTCCAATGATGTGCAAGTTAGGGGGACTGGCCATGTAAAATTGCCCATAGTGTCAAGAGATGTGCAAACTAGGTGGATTAGCAATGGCAAATGCAGAAATAAGGGGGTAGGAGAGGATTGGGTCTGGATGGGATGCTCTTTGGAGGGTTGGTGTGGACTCAATGGGCCAAAGGGTCTGCTTCCACACTGTAGGGATTCTATGATTCATCTCAGATCTGAAGGTTTGTCCTTTCACTCTGAGGCTGTGTTAAGGGTCCTTGTCTCTCTTAGTACTGCAAACATCTTCTCCACATCCGCTCTTTCAAGCCCTCTCAGTATTCTATAAGTTTCAATCAGATTCCAACCCCCACTCAAGCTTCTAAACTCCATTGATTACATATCCAGAGTACTCAACCACTTCTCATATCACAAGCCATTTATGCACAGGATCATTCTTGTAAACCTCCTCTGGACCCCCTCCAACGTCAGCTAATCCTTCCTTAAATACACGGTACAAAACTACTCTCCATCTTCCAAATGTGGTCTGACTGGACACTTAGACAGCCTCAGCAATACATCTTTGCTCCTCTATTCCAGCCCTCGTAAAATGTTAACATTATATTTCCCTGCATGTTAACCTTTAAAAAAGCCTGAACTCGGACTCCAAAATCCCTTTGTGCTTCAAATTTCTAAAGCCTTTCAAAATTTAGAAAATACATCTCTATTCTTCCTACTGAAGTGCTTAATGTCACATTTCATCACATTGTCTTCCATCTGCCATTTCTATGCCCACCCTCCTGGCCTGTTCCAATACTTCAGTAGTTTCCCTGCTTCCTCAACACTACCTGCTCCTCCACCTTTATTATCTGCAAACCTAGCAGCAACACCCTTAGTTTTTTTTCCTCAGACTGGTAATGCATAATATGATAGTTGTGGTCCCAACAGTGGCCTCTTGTGGAACTCCACTTGTCACCAGCTGAAAAAGCCTCCTTTATCCCCATTCTTTGCCTACTGTCAGTGAGCCAAACCTCTTTCTATGCCAGTACCTTGCCACTAATTCCATGGACTTTTACCTTATTTAGCAGCCACCTGTCCAGCACATTGTTTAAAGCCTTCTGAAAATTCAAATAGATCATTTGAACAAAGATCTTGAAGTGCAGATTCATAGTTCCTTGAAAGTGCTGGTAGTTAGGATAGTGAAGGCGGCATTTGGCATGCTTTCCTTTAATGATCAGAGTACTGAGCATAGAAGTTGGGAGGTCATGCACTCTTTGATCCAACCTGTTCATGCAAACAACATATCCTAACCTAATCTAGTTCCATTTGCCAGCAGTTGGCCTATATCCCTCTAAACCCTTGCTATTCATATATACATCCAGATGCCTTTTAAATGTTGTAATTTTACTAGTGTCCACAACTTCTTCAAGCAGTTCATTCCATACACTCACCACCCTATGCGTGAAAAAGTTGCCCCTTAGGCCCCTTTTAATTTTTTCCCATCTCACGCTAAACCTATGCCCTCCATGAACTCACCTACCTTAGAGAAAAGACTGTCTCCATGCCCCTTGCGATTTTATAAAACTCTAGAAGTTTCTCCTCCCCTCATGCCCCAAAGCCTCCAAAACTCCAGGGAACTTTTGTTTGCAATTCTGGTCTCCCTCCTATAAGAATGATGTTGTGAAACTTGAAAGGACTCAGAAAAGATTTACAAAGATGTTGCCGGGATTGGAGGGTTTGAGCTACAGGAAAAGGCTGAATAGGCTGGGACTATTTTGCCTGGGGTGTTGAAGGCTTAGGCAGGGGATTCCTTCGAGAGGTTTATAAAATCACAAGGGGCATGGACAGGGTAAACAGAGAAGGTCTTTTCTCTGGGGAGGGAGAATCCATGGAGGTCATAGATTTAGGGTCAGATGGGAAAAAATTTAAAAGGGGCCTAAGGAGCAACTTTTTCACGCAGAGGGATATGGACCAAGTGCTGGCAAATAGGACTACATTAGGTTAGGATATCTGGTCGGCATGGACGAGTTGGACTAAAGGATCTGTTTTTGTGCTGTACATCAGTGACTCCATGTTCACTGGCTCTCCTTGGTCTAACTTTCTTGTTACCACCTCAAAGAGATTTGTCTGGCATGACCTCCCCTCAAAGAAGTCATGCTGATGTAGCCCTATTTTACCAAGTACTCCACAATATCATCCTTAATAATGTACTATAAAATTTTTACCACTCACTGAGGTTAGGCCGAAACTTTGCGGTCTTCTGCCTCCCTCCCTTCTTCAACAGGGGCATTACATTAGACATTTTCAGTTTTCTGGGACCCTCCCTGACTCACGATTCCTGAAGGCCCCAGAAAATAACCTGAAACACTGACTTCTTCCCCTCCTGATACGGTCTGGCTTGCTGTGTTCTCCCAGCCTCCTGCTTGTCTTACTTTGATTCCATCATCTGCAGCTTTTTCGGTCTCCATCCACAATGCTTAGCTATGTCCTTCAGAAATCTGGGTGTATTCCATCTTGTCAGAGTGATTTATTCATCTTCAGATCATTCAGCCTCACCAGCATTTTCTCCTTAATGATAGCTATGGCACTGCTACCCCTTGACTCTCAAAGTTCTGGTAAGCTACAGGTGCCTTCCATGTGAGGACTGATGCAAATTACCTGTTCAATTCATCCACCATTCTATGTTCTCCATTACTATTTCTCCAGCCTCATTTCTCAATGACCCAATGTCCACTTTTGCTCTCTCTTACCTTTTAGATATCTAACCTCTTGCAATTTTCTTTTGCATTACTAGCTGGGTTTCCCTCATATTTCATCTGCTTCCCCCACCCCGCCCAGAATTGTTTCTTGCACTTGTCCTCTGCTGGGTTATAAAAGCTTCCCAATCCTCTGGCTTGCCTGGAATCACCATCACCATGTTTTTTCTTTTGCTTTTACGCTGTCCCTGACTTCTGTTATCAGGCATGGTTGCCTAGTCACCAAGTAGTAAAAAGTGAGGTCTGCAGATGCTGGAGATCAGAGCTGAAAATGTGTTGCTGGTTAGAGCACAGCAGGTCAGACAGCATCCAATGAACAGGAAATTCGACGTTTGGGCTCTGGCCCGAAACGTCGAATTTCCTGTTCCTTGGATGCTGCCTGACCTGCTGTGCTTTAACCAGCAACACATTTTCAGCTCTTTTCTTGCCTAGTCATCAGCTTGGTATGTTTCTTCTTCCTTAGGATGAATTTCTGCTGTCTCTCCTGGACTAACCCTCATCTCCACTGCCTCAACTGCCCTTCCAACCAAATCTGGCCAGGCCCTCCTTCATGTCTATGCAGTTACCTTTATTCAACTGTAGTACTGTTACAACCGATTCCAGCTTCTCCCTCTCAAACTGCAGGATGAATTCTATCATATTACGGTCACTGCCCACTAGGGTTCCCACACCTTAAGCTTCCTTATCATTACGAATTGTAGAGAACATATCAAAAAAAAATTTCACCAGCAAAACGAATGACACTGAACAGCAAAACTGCTTCAGACAGTTATCGGAAATGCAGCGCAACCCCAGCTTTGTGCTGAGGCAACACCATGCGTCTCTGAAACGGCAGTCTACGGTCATAATTTCAGTACGCACCATCAGGCCAGTTATCCATTTAGGGAGTACTTGGGAGCCACCAAGCCTTTCCAGTAGCTTACCAGTACTGGGTCTGGGAACACCCCAGTATCTGAGCAGCATGGTCAGAGCCAGAGTCCCTTCCCATTTCTTTGCCACAACAGCAAGAAGCAGTTCCTGTCTGGATTCACCTTGACTTTTGATGGTGGCAGCAGCTTCAGCTGGCTGTCCCATACAAGCCAAGAGGAGCTGCTCAAGCTAGTCCTCCACCCCATACTCCTACACAGACCTGATTGCCATGGCCATCCAGAACACCACTGAAAAAGATTGATCTTCAGCAAGATCTACCAGTAACATGACCAAGCACTTGCCATTCTACAAGATAGCAAAGGTGAGCTGGCCAAACACATCCACCACAACCTATTTCTGAATGACTCCTTCAAGATGATGTCTGGGGTGAGGACAGTCTAGTAGGGAGACCTCCTCCACAGGCCTAGATGCCTAGATCCAGCTCCTTTCCTCTCGGGAAGTACTGGGGATACTAGAAATTGGAACAAAAGCATAAAGCCTATTCCCAGAGCTGCCCAAAGACACCATTACTATAGCAAAAAGGTAAAAAACACTGACTGCAGATGCTGGAAACCAGATTCTGGATTAGTGGTGCAGGAAGAGCACAGCAGTTCAGGCAGCATCCGAGGAGCAGTAAAATCGATGTTTCGGGCAAAAGCCCTTCATCAGGAATAAAGGCAGAGAGCCTGAAGGGTGGAAAGATAAGTGAGAGGAGGGTGGGGTAAAGTAGCATAGAGTACAATAGGTGAGTGGGGGAGGGGATGAAGGTGATAGATCAGGGATAAGGGTGGAGTGGATAGGTGGAAAAGAAGATAGGCAGGTAGGACAAGATATGGGGACAGTGCTGAGCTGGGAGTTTGGAACTAGGGTGAGGTGGGGGAAGGGGAAATGAGGAAACTGTTGAAGTCCACATTGATGCCCTGGGGTTGAAGTGTTCCGAGGCGGAAGAGGAGGCGTAATTCCTCCAGGCGTCTGGTGGTGAGGGAGCGGCGGTGAAGGAGGGCCAGGACCTCCATATCCTCGGCAGAGTTGGAGGGGGTGTTGAAATGTTGGGTCACAGGACGGTGTGGTTCATTGGTGCTGGCGTCCCACAGATGTTCCCTAAAGTGCTCTGCTAAGAGGCGTCCAGTCTCCCCAATGTAGAGACCACTGCATCGGGAGCAACGGATATAATAAATGAGATTGGTGAATGTGCAGGTAAAATTTTGATGGATGTAGAAGACTCCTTTAGGGCCTTGGATGGAGGTGAGGGAGGAGGTGTGGGCACAGGTTTTGCAATTCCTGCGGTGGCAGGGGAAGGTGCCAGGATGGGAGGGTGGGTTGCAGTGGGGCATGGACCTGACCAGGTAGTCACGGAGGGAACGGTCTTTGCAGAAGGCGGAAAGGGATAGGGAAGGAAATATATCCCTGGTGGTGGGGTCTTTTTGGAGGTGGCGGAAATGTCGGTGGATGATTCGGTTTATGAAAAGGTTGGTAGGGTGGAAGGTGAGCACCAATGGCGTTCTGTCCTTGTTAAGGCTGGAGGAGTGGGGTCTGAGGGTGGAGGTGCGGGATGTGGACGAGATGCATCGGAGGACATCTTTAACCATGTGGGAAGGGAAATTGCAGTCTCCTAAGGAGGAGGCCATCTGGTGTGTTTTGTGGTTTAACTGGTCCTGCCGGGAGCAGATACGGTGGAGACGGAGGAATTGGGAATGCGGGACGGCATTTTTGCAAGAGGTAGGGTGGGAAGAGGTGTAATCCAGGTAGCTGTGGGAGTCAGTGGATTTGTAAAAAAAATGTCAGTGTCAAGTTGGTTGTCATTAATGGAGATGGAGAGGTCCAGGAAGGGGAGGGAGGTGTCAGAGATGGTCCTGGTAAATTTAAGGTCAGGGTGGAATGTGTTGGCGAAGTTGATTAATTGCTCAACCTCCTTGCGAGAGCACGAGGTGGCGCCAATGCAGTCATCAATGCAGCGGAGGAAGATGTGGGGAGTGGTGCCGGTGTAATTACAGAAGATCGACCGTTCTACGTAGCCAACAAAGAGACAGGCATAGCTGGGGCCCATACGGGTGCCCATGGCTACTCTTTTGGTCTGGAGGAAGTGGGAGGATTCGAAGGAGAAATTGTTAAGGGTGAGGATCAGTTCGGCAAAACGAATGAGAGTGTTGGTGGAACGGTACTGTTGGGGAAGTTGGGAGAGGAAGAAAGTGAGGGCTTGAAGGCCCTGGTCATGACGGATGGAGGTGTAGAGGGATTGGATATCCATGGTGAAGATAAGGCTTTGGGGGCCACAGAAACAGAAGTCATGGAGGAGGTGAAGGGCGTGGGTGGTGTCTCAAGCGTATGTGGGGAGTTCCTGAACTGGGGGGGGAATAGATAGATAGGTAGATAGAGATCAGTTCAGTGGGGCAGGACCATGCTGAGACAATGGGTCGGCCAGGGTGGTCAGGCTTGTGGATCTTGGGAAGGAGGTAGAACTGGGCAGTGAGGGGTTCCCAGACTACGAGGTTGGAAGCTGTGGGTGCGAGATCTCTTGAGCTGATGAGGTTCTGTATGGTCTGAAAGATGATGATTTGGTGATGGGGGTGAGGTCATGGTCGAGGGGGAAGTAGGAAGAGGTGTCCTCAAGTTGGCGCTTGGCTTCAGCGGTGTAGAGGTCAGTGCACCAGACTACCATTGCGCCCCCTTTATCTGCTGGCTTGATGGTGAGGTCGGGATTGGAGCAGAGGGATTGGAGGGCTATGTATTGTGAGGGAGAGAGGTTGGAGTGGGGGAGGGGGGTAGACAGGTTGAGGCGGTTAATGTCCTGGCGGAAGTTGGAAATGAACAGGTCGAGGGCGGGTAATCGGCCAGCATGGGGTGTCCAGGTGGATGCAGTGTGTTGAAGATGGGCGAGCGTCCTGATTGTGAAAGTAAGCTCAGAGGCAGAGGCGGCGGAAGAAGTGTTCGACGTCACGGCGTGTATTAAATTCATTGATGCGTGGATGGAGGGGGATGAAGGTGAGTATTTTGCTGAGGACTGATCGTTCGTCCTCAGTGAGGGGGAGGTCCAGAGGGATGGTGAAAACTCGACAGGGCTGGGAGCTGGGACTCGGTGTGGGTATGGAGCTGTGAGTGGGGGCAGACCCTGTAACTGGAGTGGGTGTGGTGGTGGGGGGGAATGAGGGTGGAATCATGAGCAGGTGTGGTGTTCCCCTCAGGGTTCTTAGGGGCTGGGGATGGTGACAGTGGGATCTGTGAGGAGCATGTCAGCAGAATGCAGATGAGTGGCATTGGTGGGGGTGGAAGTGGTTTCTATTAGATTTAAAATAGTGATGGAAAAGGATAGACCAGATCTAAAAGTTGAAATTCTAAATTGGAGAAAGGCCAATTTTGATGGTATTAGGCAAGAACTTTCAAAAGCTGATTGGAAGCAAATGTTCGCAGGTAAAAGGACGGCTGGAAAATGGAAGCCTTCAGAAATAAGATAACAAGAGTCCAGTGGAAAGTATATTCCTGGTAGAATGAAAGGAAAGGCTGGTGGGTATAGGGAATGCTGGATGACTAAAAAAAATTGAGGGTTTGGTTAAGAAAAAGAAGGAAGCATATGTCAGGTATAAACAGGATAGATCGAGCGAACCCTTAGAAGAGTATAAAGGCAGTAGGCGTATACTTAAGAGGGAAATCAAGAGGGCAAAACAGGGACATGAGAGCGCTTTGGCAAATAAAACTAAAGAGAATCCAAAGGGTTTTTATAAATACATTAAGGACAAAAGGGTAATTAGGGAGAGAATAGGGCCCCTCAAAGATCAGCAAGGCACTCTTGGTATGGAGCCGCAGGAGATGGGCGAGATACTAAACAAGTATTTTGTATCAGTATTTACTGTAGAAAAGGATATGGAAAATATAGACTGTAGAGAAATAAATGGTAACATCTTGAAAAGTGTCCATATTAGAGAGGAGGAAGTGCTTGAAATGCACAAAGGTGGACAAATCACCAGGACCTGATCAGGTGTACCCTAGAACTCTGTGGAAAGCTAGAGAACTGATTGCTGGGCCTCTTGCTGAGATATTTGCATCATCGATAGTCACAGGTGAGGTGCCGAAAGACTGGAGGTTGGCAAGTGTGGTGCCATTGTTTAAGAAGGGCGGTAAGGACAGGCCAGGAAACTACAGACCAGTGACCCTGACGTTAGTGGTGGGCAAGTTGTTGGAAGGAATCCTCAGGGACAGGGTATACACGTATTTGGAAAGGCAAGGACTGATTAGGGATAGTCAACATGGCTTTGTGCGCGGGAAATCACATCTCACAAACTTGATTGAGTTCTTTTGAAGAAGTAACAGAGGATTGATGAGGGCAGATAGTAGATGTGATCTATATGAACTTCAGTAAGGCGTTCGACAAGGTTCCCCATGGGAGATTGATTAGCAAGGTTAGATCTCACGGAATACAGAAAGAACAAGCCATTTGGATACAGAACTGGATCAAAGGTAGAGGACAGAGGGTTGTGGTGGAGGGTTGTTTTTCAGACTGGAGGCCTGTGACCAGTCGAGTGCCACAAGGATCGGTGATGGGTCCTCTACTTTTTGTCATTTACATAAATGATTTGGATGTGAGCATAAGAGGTATAGTTAGTAAGTTTGCAGATGACACCAAAATTGGAGGTGCAGTGGTCAGCGAAGAAGGTTATCTCAGATTACAACAGGATCTTGATCAGATGGGCCAATGGGTTCTGAAGTGGCAGATGGAGTTTAATTTAAATAACTGCGAGGTGCTGCATTTTGGGAAAGCAAATCTTAGCAGGACTTATACACTTAAAGGTCAGGTCCTAGAGAGTGTTGTTGAACAAAGAGACCTTGGAGTGCAGGTTCATAACTCCTTGAAAGTGGAGTCACAGGTAGATTGGATAGTGAAGGCGGCATTTGGTATGCTTTCCTTTATCAGTCAGAGTATTGAGTACAGGAGTTGGAAGGTCATGTTGCGGCCATACAAGACATTGGTTAGGCCACTGTTGGAATATTGTGTGTAATTCTGGTCTCCTTCCTATCGGAAAGATGTTGTGAAACGTGAAAAGGGTTCAGAAAAGATTTACAAGGATCTGAGCTACAGGAAGAAGCTGAACAGGCTGGAGCTGTTTTCCATGGAGCGTCGGAGGCGGAGGGGTACCCTTATTGAGGTTTACAAAATTATGAGGGACAGGGATAGGATAAATAGACAAAGTCTTTTCCCTGGGGTGGGGGAGTCCAGAACTACAGGGCAAAAGTTTAGGGTGAGAGGGGAAAGATATAAAAGAGGGCTATGGGGCAACTTTTTCACACAGAGGATGGTACGTGTATGGAATGAGCTGCCAGAGGAAGTGGTGGAGGCTGGTACATTTGCAACATTTAAAAGGCATTTGGATGGGTATATGAATAGGAAAGGTTTGGAAGGATATGGGCCAGGTGCTGGCAGGTGGGACTAGATTGAGTTGGGATATCTGGTCAGCATGAACGGGTTGCACCGAAAAATCTGCTTCCATAACGCACATCTCTATGACTTCATATGGCTGATAGGAGGGTCAAAGGGGGTCATCTAGCTTTTTCAAGCTTTAATAAACTTTAACTGTTTGCAGAAGTTGGTGTGTGTGAATTACATCTCGTGTGAGAAACCTTGGGAAAATAATCTAAAAACAGGATTACCGTAAAGCCTACAGCAACACAAATGGGAGAGCAAGGGCCCCTAATTGTAGGAGCACCTCTTTGCAAAATCTGTGTATGAGTTGAAAATTAAAGCAGATGTACAGCAACATGAAATGGTCTGGCTGGCTGTAGGTTGGAATCCTATTCTAGAGATGAAAATACACAAAAATATCAACAATGTTCTGCATTGGCTAACAATTTATAATATTGTATCTTAAAGGTGAGATTGCTACTAAGAGACTGAGTCAACATGAATCAAATGCTATTATTCAATTAAGTTGTCAAAGTTTCTTTTTGAATGGAAACCAAGTGTACATTTTCTCCCCAAGGTTTTTTTTGTGTTTCCTAGACATAATAGACCAGATACATAATTAATCAAAGAAAACTCAGATTTGCAAATCATGTTGATAGTTCAGTCAGAGCCTATATTTTATAAACATTGTGCTGAAAGTCAATTTAACTTTGACAGGATATTCAAAACGGATGTAGGTCATTAATAGTTTTGCAAATCCAAGACATATTTTGAATATTATTGGACAGACACCTTAAGGAATCAACTGTTCTTTACAGCACATCAATTGCTTTTTATAGTCCAACTGTTAAGTAAGAATCTGTGTATTTAGTTTGCTATTGATACATCAATACAGAAAAATCACAAAAAATGAGTTTAGAAATCTTTCAAAGTTCAAGCTTCTGAATATCAAGCAAATCAGTCAAAAGTCTTTCAAAGTTCAAGCTTCTGAATATCAAGCAAATCAGTCAAAAGGCTTGTCGGTGCTTGCGAACCCCATATTGACCTCAGAGCTACATGGAAAATGGGCAGTGTAAACATTCCAACTTAAGCACATGGTGTAAAGAGTATGGTCATCACCCTGATGACTCCCAGGTATCAGTTCACCTCAGCACGCACAGCTTTTATTTTCTGAAAACTGACAATCGATTCAAAGGAACATCACAGCAATCTGATGCACATAAACTGCGAGAACTTTGGGCAAATAATTCTCTTGATTTTGTTCTACATTTTAATTTTTGTACACCAAAATAAAACTAGAAATGCTAAGTGCATTTGAAGATTGTAGTACAGAGGTTAAACTGATAGGAGTAAGATAGGTTAGTCACTCCCCTCATCAGCTTGTAAAACTTTCCTTGTTTCTTTTTTTAAATACATACACCAGAATCGCACACGTAAAAGGGAACCAATGTCTAACTATAATGGCTTGGCATAAGGGAGAATATGTTGCAGCAAGAAATAAATTTTAAAGAATTACTAATCTGTGGACAAAAACTTTCAGTTTTAATATTTTGTTAATGCAAAAGATGGTCAACAAATATTGCGAGGATGATTCAGGAAAAGAGTGAAGGTAGCAGGGTGGTTGTTATGGGGGACTTTAACTTCCCAGATATTGACTGGGAGAGCTATAGCTCGAGTTCATTAGATGGGTCAGTGTTTGTACAATGTGTGCAGGAGGGTTTCCTGACACAATATGTCGACAGGCCAACAAGAGGGGAGGCTATATTGGATTTGGTTCTAGGTAATGAACCAGGCCAGGTGTTAGACTTGGAGGTAGGTGAGCACTTCGGGGACAGTGACCACAACTTGGTGACTTTTACTTTAGTGATGGAGAGGGATAATCGTGCGCCGCAGGGCAAGAGCTATAGCTGGGGGCAGGGAAATTATGATGCAGTGAGGCATGACTTAGGATGTGTGGATTGGAAAAACAGGCTTCAAGAGAAGAACACTAATGAGATGTGGGGATTGTTCAAGGAGCAGCTACTGCGTGTCCTCGATAGGTATGTACCAGTCAGGCATGGTGTAAAGGGCCTTGTGAGGCAGCCGTGGTTTAGTAAGGAATTGGAGTCCCTTGTGAAAGGGAAGAAGGCGGCATATGTAAAGATGAGGCGTGAAGGTTCAGTTGGGGCGATTGAGAGTTATAAGGTAGCCAGGAAGGAGCTAAAGAGGGAGCTAAGAGAAGCGAGAAGGGGACATGAAAAGTCTTTAGCTGGTAGGATTAGGGAAAACCCAAAGGCTTTCTATAGGTATGTCAAGAATAAAAGGATGACTAGGGTAGGTATCGGTCCAGTCAAGGATAGTAGTGGGAAGTTGTGTGTGGAGGCGGAGGAGATTGGAGAGACATTAAATCAGTACTTTTCATCAGTATTCACTCAGGAACAGTACACTGTTGCTGATGTGAATATGGAATCACAAATAATTAGAATGGATGCCCTGGAAATATGCAGGGAAGAGGTTTTGGGAATATTGGAAAGGATGAATATAGATAAGTCTCCTGGGCCTGATGGCATTTACCCCAGATCCTATGGGAAGCTAGGGAGGAGATAGCAGAGCCATTGGCCTGGATTTTTATGTCGTCATTGTCAACGGGAATAGTACCAGAGGACTGGAGGATAGCGAATGTGGTCCCATTGTTCAAGAAAGGGAGTAGGGATAGCCCTAGTAACTATAGGCCAGTGAGTCTGACTTCAGTGGTGGGCAAAGTCTTAGAGAGAATGGTAAGGGATAAGATTTATGAACATCTGGGTAGGAATAACGTGATCAGGGATAGCCAGCATGGTTTTGTGAAGGGCAGGTCGTGCCTCACAAACCTTATTGAGTTCTTTGAGAAGGTGACTAAGGAAGTGGATGAGGGTAAAGCAGTAGATGTTGTGTATATGGATTTTAGTAAGGCGTTCGATAAGGTTCCCCATGGTAGGCTAATGCTAAAACTTCGGAGGTATGGCATTGAGGATACATTAGAGGTTTGGATTAGGAATTGGCTGGCTGGAAGGAGACAGAGGGTAGTAGTTGATGGATTATGTTCATCTTGGAGCGCAGTTACTAGCGGTGTACCACAAGGATCTGTTTTGGGACCATTGCTTTTTGTTATCTTTATAAATGATCTAGAGGAAGGACTTGAAAGCTGGGTAAGCAAGTTTGCGGATGACACAAAAGTCGGTGGAGTTGTGGATAGTGAGGAAGGAAGTGGTAGGTTACAGCGGGATATAGATAAGTTGCAGAGCTGGGCGGAAATGTGGCAAATGGAATTCAATGTAGCTAAGTGCGAAGTCGTTCACTTTGGTAGGAATAACAAGATGATGGATTACTGGGCTAATGGTAGGCTACTTGGTAGTGTGGATGAGCAGAGGGATCTTGGTGTCTATGTACACAGATCTCTGAAAGTTGCCACCCAGGTAAATAGTGCTGTGAGCAAGGCATATGGTGTACTGGGCTTTATTGGCAGAGGAATTGAGTTCCGGAGTCCTGAGGTCATGTTGCAGTTGTATAAGACTCTGGTGAGGCCTCATCTGGAGTATTGTGTGCAGTTTTGGTCGCCATACTATAGGAAGGATGTGGAAGCTTTAGAACGAGTGCAGAGGAGGTTTACCAGGATGTTGCCTGGAATGGTAGGAAAATCTTATGAGGAAAGGCTGAGGCACTTGGGGCTGTTCTCATTGGAGAAGAGAAGGTTTAGGGGAGATCTGATAGAAGTGTATAAGATGATTAGGGGTTTAGATAGGGTAGATACTAAGAACCTTTTACCGCTAATGGAGTCAGGTGTTACTAGGGGACATAGCTTTAAATTAAGGGGTGGTAGGTATAGGACAGATGTTAGGGGTAGATTCTTCACACAGCGGGTTGTGAGTTCATGGAATGCCCTGCCCGTATCAGTGGCGAACTCTCCTTCTTTATGGTCATTTAAGCGGGCATTGGATAGGCATTTGGAAGTTATTGGGCTAGTATAGGTTAGGTAGGATTCGGTCGGCGCAACATCGAGGGCCGAAGGGCCTGTACTGCGCTGTATCCTTCTATGTTCTATGTTCTAAATAAGTGTTGGATATCCACCGTGTTATTTTAACATTTAGCAGCAACAATATGAATGGGTAAGCCCAGGGTGATGATGGTCACTCTGATGCAGACACTCTTGATAGTGGCAACAGGATGTCAAGACTATTTCAAATTCAAGGCACCCTCCCCACCCCTCCCCCACTTTATGCTGCAGTTAAATTCTCCTCAAAAGTACTATGAGGCAACAGCTGAGAGGAGAGAATATTATATGGAAAGAAGCCACTGAGGGAGCAATGATCTTCAGCACTTGAATAAATTAAATGGGGTGGAGGTGGAGAAGGTACAGGGCAACATTGCCTAAAGATGGGGCTTAGAGGAACACCCTTACCTAACAAAGAAGGTTAAAACTGTTACTTTTCTGAAGCTCCTTTAGCCTTGACAACTCTTCCAATTACATCATACTGGAAGAAGAGCCACAACCCCATTCCAACTCCAGGGTTAAAATTAAAAGTCATGCCTAAATGAGATGTACTTAAAATTTCCAATTCCTCAACTTAGTTGTTTCAAAGTGTAGTTTAAAATTATTGCTTGTGGGTTGGTGAAAAAACTAGGAGAACGTGAGGACTGCAGATGCTAGCGAGTCACTGAGTTGATAAAGCATGGAGCTAGAAAAAGCAGAGCAGATCAGGCAGCATCCCAGGAGTAAGTGAGCTGGCATTCAGGCAGGACACTTCTTCAACACTGAGGAGAGAGAAGGGTGCTGAGCGATAAAAGTGGGGGGGGGTGCGCTAAGGGAAAGCTGGTGAGCAAAGGTAGGAGGTGATGTTGATTTGGAAACTGGTGAATTCAGTGTTCATGTTGTGTGGTTGTTGGCTCCCAAGGTGGAAGATTGCAGGTGCCCTTGTGTGTGTGTTGGAGGAGACCCCAGAATGGATTTGTCCTCAGGGGAGTGGAAGGAGTAGTTGAAGTGGATGGCCACAGGAAGGTGGGGTTGGTTGGTGCATACAGACCAGAGATAGTCACATGAGATATTTTAATTGTCTGCCTAGCTGGTGTGCATTAGGATGACAAGGTTAAAGTTGATACAAACATTTCCATAACAGAGCAGAATATAAACAAGACTATGCAACACAGACTAATCACTATTTTACTGTGCTGCTACACAGAGATGACAATCATTCTTCTTTTCACTCCAGTAAGAAGACAACACTTTCTCTCTTATCTTTGCACTGTCAGTAATCTGCAATCATCCATCGTTGACTGCATCTCTTCTACTAACCTTCCTGGGCCTCACTTCCTTTAATTCAAACTCCAATGTAGCCACTGGCTGCCAAATATTTTCTCCCTTAGTCAAATTCCTCTTCATTTCCCTTTCTTTTCCCACCACTTTATTTTGCATCTACAGCAGATAGCATTCAACTGGCTCGTACTCTTTTTTCCCAAAAAACAGTAGTAGTCTCATCATTTGAATGGCCAATTCATGTTTTTCTGGTTTCCTTTCACACCTCAAATCCCTCCATTTCCTCTCCCTGAATAAACACTACCAATTCACATGCTGTCTTGCACAACCTCCTCTCCCTTCATACTGACTTCATTTATCTCCCACTTGAGGTTCTAAATTGCACCAGAGATATACATAATACTCCTACATATATTTCTGTTTTAATGCATAGCGTTTTCATTTTCTGATTAGATCTAATAAATATCTTTATAGTTAACCATAATGATTTGCTTAAAGGTCTGAGCAACAGAAACAACTATTGCCATCATTAATGATAGACGTGCAATAAAACCGAACAATAAAATCACTCATTTTGCAGTCAGCATTCTGGACCCAGCAATTCAAGTAGATTAAATCAACAAAGCAATTTTTTCCAAAGTTGCTCTTGGATTAACAAAGTGATACTCCCTCTGGAAACCATTTAAAGTAAAAACATGGCCAATGATATATGTATTTGAGAAGAAATGGAAATTTAAATGAGCTTGGAGATAGTATGAAATTAATTTTGAAAAGGAGTCTAAAATTACAAATAGATATATCATTAGACAAGTTGACAAAACAAAACAGCTGCACTTTTATGTAGTCATGTGCCACACCTTAAATAGAGGAATGACTGCAGGAGGTATGACGCTGTGCTGTGGAGGGAGAGGATGTACTAACTGAACATAGGGATAGAAGGATCCCGGTTCTGTAATTTATTAAAAGCTAGGTTGTAAGTGCAGAAATGTGACCAGAAACTCCACTGAGACACAGTACTTCAAAAACAACTTGTACTCAAACAGCATCTTTAAAATAACGGTAATCTCATGGTATTTTGCAAGATATAAGGAGATGTTAGAGCAAATGACAAAAAAAATTGTACAGGACACCTTGAATATAAAAGAGAGAGAGAGAGAGAGATGGAGAGATTTAGGAAATTAGTGATGTGCATGAAGCCAGAATTGAAGGTGCTTCGAGATCTTGGAGGGTTGTGGAACTGGAGTTTTATCACAAAAGCCAAGAGATTCAGAATATAAAACCATATTACTTTAGTTCAGATATCAGGAACAGGGATCTTAGTCCAGGGATGTGAGCAACACTTACCCCCAAAAAAGTTCCTCATATATAGGAATACAAAAATTTGAAATGTATTGCCTCAGAGTTCACTATAATATATAATAGAGACTTGAGACTGCTCGTGTTAAGAGGCGCAGAGACAAAGCAGGAGATTAAATTTAAAGAAAGGTATTACTTGCAAGGTCCATAAAGTGGCAGTTCACAAATAAACCATCTTCTAAACATAGAACAAGTTATTATACAAAAGCTTTCTTTCAGTTATACTCTAACATATTTACAGCATCAGCTGCTACTATCGAAATGTAAAGCAACACTGTTCCAGAAAAGAAATACAATGCAGCTACAGGAAAATAGATCTGTCACTGGCAGATCAGACAACATGCTGGACAGAAAGTAACCAGTCAGTGGAATCAACAATTTATATTTGTATAGGACTTTTAACATAATAAAATGCCCCAAGTTCTTCAGCAGTACTTTAAGTGATAATCCATAAGATACAGGTGCAGAATTAGGCCATTCTGCTCAAGTTTGTTCTACATTTGATCATGTCAGATATTTTGTGCAGCACCGTTCCCCTGCCTTCTCCCCGTAATCTTGGTTCCTCTTACCAAACAAAATCCTACTTTCTTCTGTCTTAAGTGCACTCATTTACTTGGCCTCCACAGCTTTCTGTGTCAAGGAGTTCCATTTATTCACCAAACTCAGGCTGAAGAAGTTCCTCCTCATCTCAGTTCAAAAGGTTTATGACTTCACTGAGGCTACACCCTCGAGTCCTATTCTCTCTGACGAGTAGAAACATCGTCTCCATGCTAAGATTGCTCATAGTGTCAAGAGATGTGCAAGCTCAGTGGATTAGGGGGCCCAAAATTACTCACAATACACCAAATGCTGTCTAACCAGAGTCTTATACACCCTTAGCCATACATTTCTACTCTTCTATTCTTGCCCTCTTAAGATTAATGCTAACATTGTGTTTGCCTTCCTAAATGCCAAGTGAACATGCATGTTAACCTTAAGAGAATCCTGATATAGGGTTCCTAAATCCCTTCGTGCTTCAGATTTCCCAAGCCATTCCCAATTAGAAAATAGTCTATGCCTCTATTCTTCCTTCCAAATTGCAAAACTTCACATTTCCCCTAGATTATTCCGTATGCTACTTCTTTGCTCTCTCTGCTAGCCTGTCCAAGTCCTTTGACAGCCTCCTCACTTCCTCAACACTATCTGTCCATCTTTGTGTCACCTGCAAACATAGCAACAATGTCCTCAGTTCCGTCATCCAGATCTTTAACACGTAATGTTGTGGTCCCAACATGGACCTCTTTGGAACTCCACTAGTCACACTTTACCATCCTGAAAAAAAAACCTTTATAAACACTGCCTGCCAATTAGCCAAGCTTTGTTCCATGGCAGTATCTTGGCCCTAACACCATGGGCTCTTATCTTATTTAACAGCCTTCTGTGCCTCACCTTGTCAATGGCATTCTGGAAATAAAAATAGGTCACATTCAAACAGGTGGCTATACAAGATGGATCAAATGGCTTCCTATGTGGTTCAAAATTCTACAATACCATGAAACACAAAACTCCAAGAATAATTATGGCCCAAAGCCTGCCATTGCACCCAACCTATGGTTAGCCACTAACATGTCTCCATTAAAACCTATTCTCTACCTACATCACTCCATGACTGGAGCTGTCGAGGACTTAACCTTCTGGAATACCTTGCCTAAGAGGCGGCAGAGTGGCTTGGTGGTTAGCACTGCTGCCTCACAGCACCAGGGTCCCAGGTTCGATTCCAACCTTGGGTGACTGTCTGTGTGGAGTTTGCACATTCTCCCAGTGTCTGCGTGAGTGTCCTTCGGTTTCTTTCAACAGTCCAAAGATGTACAGGTCAGGTGAATTGGCCATGGTAAATTGCCTAACACTACGGTGTTAGGTACATTCATCAGAGGGAAACTGGTCTGGGTGGGTTACTCTTCGTAGGGTCCAATGTGGACTGGTTTGGCCAAAGGGCCTGTTTTTACATTGTAGGGAATCTAAACAAAAATTGGAGATTTTAAGGAATACAAGTACTATGGAACAAATGTGAAACAAGTTAGGATAGTGAGAAAAATTGGCCAACAAATTAGGGGCGTCCAAAAGGCAGAATTCAAACTAAATGCATTTTATAAGCTTCCTTAACCTCTTCCGTGTTACTTGATATCTCAAATACTCCATCTCCCAGTTAATATCCATCCGCCACAATTCAGTCTTGTGACTTTGTTCACACCCATGCTTATTTGAAGCTATGCCAAGATCCAATGAGTGGAACTTCAACAGCAAGTTCAAATATCTTAAGTGTTGTCCCCTCCCTCACTGGATCTTAATATAAGCCCCTACAGTGTCTACTGTAGTTCCAAACTTGTCAATTTCTCATCTCTAAGCTCTACCACTGGCAAGAATTCAACCACTAACTAGGTCCCACCTTCATGACTTCCATTATAAAATACTTGGCTGCCATAGTTCTTTCCAATCTTAAAAACCTCCTTTGCACACTTCTGTTTTGTATGCCCCTCCCTAATTTGCTCATTCATCTTACATCAATCTTTGTTCAGGAATATTGCTCAGGGACATTACATCAATGTTATAGGGAATGCCACTGCAACAACAGTTACATTTACAATGGAAACAGAAATTACTGGAAAAATCACAGGTCTGGCAGCATCTGCGGACAGAAAACAGAGTTAACTTTTCAAGTCCAGTGATCCCTCTTCAGACGTTCTAAAGAAGAGTCAGTGGATCCGAAACATCAACTCTGATTTCTCGATGCAGATGATGCCAGACTTGCAGAATTTTTCCAGCAATTTCTGTTTTTGTTTCTGATTGGCAGCATCCCCAGTTCTTTGTTTTTTTCAAAAAGAGCTACAGTGAACCGGTCTTCAAAAATGTGTTGTTTAGAACCAAATAGCCTCAGTGTCACTTTATGATGGACTGCAT
Organism: Hemiscyllium ocellatum; assembly: GCF_020745735.1. Lineage (NCBI taxonomy): Eukaryota > Metazoa > Chordata > Chondrichthyes > Orectolobiformes > Hemiscylliidae > Hemiscyllium > Hemiscyllium ocellatum. Next base: position 40,802,863 of record NC_083434.1, read on the forward strand.
TTGTATCTTACTGCAGAGCATATATTGGTTGAAGTGAAACAACCTTTTTTTACTGCTAGCTCTGCTCCAGGAAATAGATCTGACTGATAAAAAGTGATAGCTGGCTTTCATGGTGTTCAAAATCACTGAATGTGGTGTTCTGAAACTTGCATTTTATGCAAGAATGACAAAACATACTTCCATTTTTATTTCACCACTTGAAATCTTTCAGTGCAATACCTTTAATATTGCTGAGCAATGCATACAGTAGATCCTCAGCATCCGTAAAATTTTTAGGAGGTTCTAAATTAGTTTGATCTGCGAACGGATTGCATGCCAGATTTTTCTTCTTGCTACTCTATCTGCACAAAGTTTGGACCTCAGTGGCTGTAGAGTTCCAAGGTCAAACTGAAATACTGAAAACAACTAAAGATAATTACGTTCTCAGTGCTACACTGATTACAGAAAACCACGTTAGGGCAGTCATTTCACAGAATAGCTTTAGTAAAATAAATTTGCTCAATTATAACTTCACTTCAACTTGTGCCTTTAAAGGACACTAACAGAGTGAAGCATAAAGAAAATCTGAAAATAACACTGTGTAGATGTCCAGAGGGTTAAAATCCTTCTTGTTTGGATGGCATGCAATTATCTGCAAGGAAAATGCAAGTAGATCTGACCTAAGTCATTTAAAGATTAAAAAGGTTACTGCTGTCTAGCTGCAGTTCCGTTGACACTTCTCATGTGCTAAATATTATAGGGTCATAGCTACTAAAAAGCCTATGGCTCAGCACTAAGTACTAAAAATCGCTTTATGTTAATTACTCATTTTGATAGCAAATGTCAGACTAGCTAAAAGATTTGCATGACATGAATGTGGGATCACATCAACCGATGCAGCAAAAATTCAACTTAACATCTACCTGGTTCATAATTAGGAAATTTTATAGCCTGTTTGCCCTCGAATCTTGCTACTCCATTTACAGCAGGTCCCAGTACCAGTAAACACGTGTTAAAGACCGAAGCAGCTTATCAGATTCTGCCACAGACACATCCACATAGCAAGGATTCAAGTTAATGGGATCAGTCAGGTCTGCCTTTTTAAACTTAGGCATAGCTGTACTATTGCTTGTGATTACATTAAAAGTATAGGTTGCTTTTCAAACAAATCAAATTAAACATATTTAATATTCCTTTCCTATTTCTTTTATTCATTATTTTCTTTTTAAGTTAAGTTGTTCAAGTTTCAGGATCACTGTCATCTAACATTGAAAATGAGAGGGGTAGGCCATTCAATATGAACATGGCTGATCATCCAATTCAGCACCCTATTCATGCTTTCTCCCTTACCCTTTGTTCTCTTCATCCCTAACTTTTTCTTGAAACCATTCACTGTTTTGGCCTTCTTTGTGGCAGAAATTTCCAAAGGTTCATGACTCTCTGGGTGAAGAGATTTCTCATCTCAATTCCCTTTTTCCTTAAACTTGTCCCTAATTCTGGACTTTCCAGTCATCCTTCCTGCATTTAGCCTTTCTAGTCCTGTTAGAATTTTAAAGTTTCCATGAAATATTCCCTCATTCTTCAAAACTCCAGTGAATATAGTCCTAACCAATCCAGTCTCTCTGCATACATCAGTCTTGCAATCTGAAGAATCTTTGATTTGAGGTGCCGGTGTTGAACTGGGGTGTACAAGCTTAAGAATCACACAACAAATTATTGCCCAACCATGTTTATTTGGAAGCACTGGTTTTTATATAAAGGAAGGACTGTGTCCTTTGCTCAGAAAGAAGTCTTCCTTGGACACACCTCGCAAGCACGGCAAAGAGTGTGCAAGGTTTCTTCAAAGTTTGTATTGTATTGTGCTTAATAAAATTTTGGTTGTTCACAGAAGTTGGCATGTTGCAATTGCTTCAAGAGTGTATAACATTTGGTGGCAGTGGAGGGATTCCAACATACACGGAGCTTCCAGGTGGACCAAGTAAGTGATCATCTGAGTGCCGGTTGCATGAGATGGATGGGCCCACAAGGTAAGATTTACCTTGATCTCTCTCCTTAACCTACCACTCAATCAACCCATTGTCCCCAAGACTCTGTGGTGACGGAATCTGAGGCAACTTACTCACTTGCCCGCCAACGAGCTCCCTTTCAGAATCATAAGTTACTGGGAATTCAGAGGTTAAGTCCCGTAGGTAAAATGGGGTTAAAGTCCCCTAGTGGTGAAGTTTCGGCCTCTGGAACATAGAGTGTAAGATTAAAAACAAAGACAGAGGATATTTACTGTGCCCATCTCTATCACCCTGCCTTAGACCAGTTGTTAAGAAGGGAAGACCACCTCTCAAAGGTCAGGACCCTGAAGTGGGTGTGGAGATTACAGACACGAGATTTGAGGCTCCGGTGCATTTAAAAAAAAGTTAGAAATCAGGAACTTCAACAAAGAAAAACATCTAAACAAAATCTGGTACTTCTCAAAGTTATCACCTTTATCTCCCACACTTCCCCTTAGAAATACTTTTAGGACAACATGGCGTAACTGGGAAAATAGGGAAAAAGTGGAGCCGGTCCACTCTGACACCGACGGTGAAATGCATTGACTGTCAGGAAAGTTTTGTCCAGGTTTTTGTTGTGGGAGTCTCGGTTTCAGGGCTGTGGACGCGACTTGGCAAGTCTTTATTCTGGTGGAGGGGGTGGCTTGTAACTGTGGCACCATGTGGTCTACTGCGAGGGTTTTCTCTTTTTATAAGGGTAATTTCATTGAGAGAATACGAGAAAAATAAATGAAAAATGCGGAAATTAAGGTTGCACTAATACTTGGGTCAAAAAAGGAAGTTTCAATATAAGTTATGTCATACTGAAAGTGTTTGATATTTAAATATCTTGGTTTGTTAAATACTGGTTCAGAAAATATCAAAGTAACAGTAATGCCTTACTGGAATTCGGATCTCAATACAGCATGTTTTGTGGACTATGTCATAAGGCAGATTTTATTTTTACATTAATATTATACAGCATTAGGTCCTTTTTAAAATTATCATACCATGTATATCTTAAAATAAACTGACTGAGGGCCTTGAGCCCTTGAGTTGTTTGAAATTCTACAATGCCTGTTTAAGAAAAAAATTGGGACAGTGGTCATCTTTAGCCATGAGAGTATTAAATTGTCTACTTTTTTTTAAATGCAGAGTTGTTCACAAAAAAGAGTTCATTTTAATTTTGATGCTTTAAGATTTTAGAGAATATTAGAACTTGAAGTTGACCTGTTTCAGTTCTTTCAATTATTGTTAAGACTTCATTGGCCCCCTTCATATTGCAAATTCAGAGAATGTAGATTTCTACCAAAGTTGCCATTGTAATTCCGACTGTTTTATTTGGAAAGTTTCATTTGGAGAACATATTAAAATATAGTCTGCATTTGTTTCCCTCAAATATTTGAGATTTAAATCTGAACTGAAACTGCCTCTTAAATTACTAAAGCAGAGAAAACAATTTTGTTGTTTTCTTGCTGTTCCAGATTTTTGAAATACTTTTCCTGACAGCTTTCACATTAGACAAGTATTAATTTGTTAAAAGAAAATAATTTTTGAATCATCTGAATGGGGTTCCCCAAGGTTTAATTTTAGGACCACTGATTGTTGTTTATAATTGATTGAATTTTTAGGCAGTAATATAGAAATTTATAGATTATATAAAACTTGATGATGTCATAAATAGTGAACAGAATAACTGACTTCAAGACAACTGAGTATCTTGAAATACGCAGACACAATGTAGTGTAGTTAAATGTGTGCCTGCCTTCATACTGATATCCACCTTCGCATGGAAGGAATGAGAGAGGAACTGCGAAGATACTTTCAGCAGCTAACATTATTTCTAGAGTTTCTCCATTCACATGTAAAGCATGCCTTAGGACCAACCTCTGCCTCTCCACAACCTGGTCCAAAGGATTCAATCAGCTTCCTAATCATGAGCATGAAAAGTGAAGAAGCTAACAACAGTGAAGAGGAGGTCAGTATGCTTTTGTTAGTAGCCTTCCTAGAAACATTAAACCACGTGAGCTTTACCTTGTCTTTCGATCATTTAAGGGATATGAAGGTTCACTGATCAAACTAACATCAAAACAGCCAGTTGTGTTAAGTATTTAACTGCCCTTATCCAAGAACTCAGATTTCTCTGTGGAGTGATGCAGAAGGACAGACTGAATTTTGTTTTCACGTTGGAGTTAACTGATGGAGATATTGGATAACTGGCTCTTTTCCACTCAACTTGGAGGGGGTGGAGTAGTCACTAAGGACTGAGGATTTATGAACTTTACGACAAACATTTTTTTCCACATGGGAGGATCCTGGAGATTCTATCTACTGTATGGCCTAGTAATTTTTGTTGTTGTAATCAGTGCGTGTTGTGTGTCAATAACTTAAGTACGGCAGTAAGATTCTTATGAAGAAGGTGGTAATGCCATCTAAGTGGTTATCATGGAATGATAAAAGAAGGGAACATGATATTAAAGAGTTAACTTGCTCTGCTAACCTGCAGGAAATTAAATGTCCTGAGGCTAGGGTAGGATGCCTCTGACTTACAGAGGGATTGTGAGAAATTACATTATCATCTCTTATTATTCAGAGCCATTTACATGGTCATTTCTTTGCCATTTAGATCTATTTACATTGTCATCCCCTATTCTGAAATCAATAGAAGCCATACTTTTAGAACAGACAATCACACACACACCAACCACCATCAATCACATTACCAACGAAAACATCATGAAGCTAGTGGACCTGTGCCTCACCACCCACTTCACTTTCAACAACATAGTCTACAAACAAACCAATGGCACACCCATGGGATCTCCGCTATCAGGATTCATAGCAGAAGCGGTAATGCAAAGGCTAGAACAAACAGCCTACCAATCATCAAACCAGAAATCTGGGTTCGCTACGTAGATGACACCTTTGTCATCACAAAACGAAACAAGATAGAAGAGACATTTAACATCATCAACAACACCCTCACAGGCATAAAGTTCACCAAGGAGGAAGAAACTGACAACAAACTCGAATTTCTGGACGTCACAGTAGAAAGAAAAGACAAGGGAGAATTACAAACCTGCTTTTACAGAAAACCGACAAACACTGACCAAATACTCAACTACTCCAGCAACCATCCCAACACACACAAACGAAGCTGTATCAGAACACTACTCCAACTAGCCACCATACACTGCAGCACAGACAAACTTCGAAAAACAGAGAACCACCTATACGACATATTCAAGAAGAACGGATACTCAAAAAACACAGTGCGCAGATTCCTCAAGAACAAACCATGACAAGCAGACAAAACACAGCCAGAAACCCTAACCACCTTACCATATATCAAAGAAGTTTCAGAAATGACAGCCAGACTCCTGAGACCCATCGGAATCCTAGTAGCACACAAACCCACCAACACTCTCAAACAAAAACTAACAAAAAGACCCAGTACAACCCATGGACAAAACCAACGTCATCTACAAAATTCCATGCAAGGACTGTCACAAACACTATGTAGGACAAATAGGAAGAAATTTAGCCACCAGGATACATGAACACCAGTTAGCCACAAAAAGGCACAAGCCCCTCTCCCTCATAGCCCTACACACGGATGAAAAAAAACACCATTTCGACTGGGACAACACATCTATCCTGGGACAGGCTAAGCAAAGACATGCCAGAGAATTCCTAGAGGCCTGGCACTCCAACCACAACGCCATAAACAAGCACATAGATCTAGATGCCATCTATCAACCCCTCAGAAAACAAACAGGAAATGACATCACCACAAACTCCAGGAACCCCATCCAGGAGAAAGATATAAATAGAAAGCAGGAGACAACAGCTTCGCTTCACTTGGAGGTCACCAATGACGATGTTACCTAGCCAGGTAATGAAACGTCTGGATATCAAACTTACAGCTCAGCAAGCAAACCTACCCCCTAAACCTCAACCTGAGGTACAAACCTTCACAAACCTTGCGATCAATAGGAGCATTGCAGTTGGAATTTGACTACTCCCCAATAGTTTAATAAAAGTACAATTCACACCAGATCTGGCAATTATGGGATGATTTGCGTTACATTGTTTCTGGAGATGATGTGGTCGTTGTATTGTGTATTGAGTGGCATGTGACTATGAGGGACTAACTGAGGGTTGTCTTGTGAGCATTACTGACTGTGATGTAAAGATGAGGGACTGACTGGGGGTTGTCTTGTGAGCATAACTGACTGTGATGTAAAGATTTTACGTAAAGGAAGGACTGTTTCCTTTGTTCAGAGAGCACACTTCCCTGGACATGCCTTGCAAGCATGACCGTGAGTGTTCAAGGTTTCTTCAAAGTTTCTATTGTACTGTGCTTAATAAAATTTTCATTGTTCACAAAAGTTGGCGTGTTGCAGTTGCATCAAGTGTGTAAAGAACCTCAGGGGGAAAAAAAACTTAATACTTCCACCTCTCTGGGCGGCACAGTGGCAGTGGGCAGCATGGTGACACAGTGGTTAGCACTGCTGCCTCACAGCAGAAGAGACCTGGTTCAATTCCTGCCTCAGGTGACTCTGTGTGGAGTTTGCACATTCTCCCCGTGTCTGCGTGGGTTTCCTCCGGGTGCTCCGGTTTCTTCTCACAATCCAAAAATGTGCAGGTTAGGTGAATTGGCCATGCTAAGTTGCCCGTAGTGTTAGGTGAAGGGGTAAATATAGGGGGATGGGTCGGTGTGGACTTGTTGGGCAGAAGGGCCTGTTTCCACACTAAGTAATCTGTAAGTAACCTCTCTATTCACCTTATTACTAATTTTCATGTCACATGCTTATAATATCCAGAGGACTCCATATTTGCAGCTGTAATAAAAAGGCTTCTCACCTCCAGTAACATTAATAAAAATAATAGTTCTGAAATGTTGACAAAAATAGGTTAAACACGAAAAGACAAAGGTCTTTTTCTCCCTTCAGACGTATCTAGCTACAATGGTTTTTGCAAAAGTTCTCGTTTTAAAGTTTCAGCTTCACTTACCACGAATGGCATTGCTACTCAACTCTAAAGTCAATCCTCCCTGCCCAAATTACTCTAGTCTAGTTTCTGCCCAGATCAAAGCACCAAAGCAACTCTAGTTTATGGTACCAATGCTATCTTATTTGATTGTGGTAAAGAGAAAGGAAGGACTGCAGATGCTGGAGATCAGAGCTGAAAATGCGTTGCTGGAAAAGCGCAGGTCAGGCAGCATCCAAGGAGAAGGAGAATCGACGTTTCAGGCATGAGCCCTTCTTCAGGACTGTGGTAAGTCAAAGCTAAACCTGCCCCTTCATTGTATATGATACAATGAACAATTCCATTCTTAGGTCCCTCACTCTCTGGTCCACATCCAAGACACCATTTTCTTTTCACTTGATTTTAACCTATTCAAGCATGGTCAGTTAATTTGTTTCCTTCAATAGGTCTCTGTCACTTCTGGCTGCTTCATTCTCAATATATATAAATATCTACATAAATAAAAGCTACGGAATACTAATCCAATAATTTGGATTCATGGTCTGAACCATTAACCAAAATATTCAAGAGTTAAAATCAAAGCACAGCAAACGAACAATTTGAAAGAAAAAAGACAATGCTTTCAGTAAGAAAATAAGGGTGAAAGCAGGAACGGAAAGAGTTAAGTTCCGAGCTTTGTTAAACAAGACGCTCAGCTGAGCATGACTCAGATCAGATAAGACCTTACAGTTAACAATGGGGTGCTGGAGGAAAGTATAATGGGTTAATAAGGTGGAAAAGAGTATTCAGCCATTTAACAAGCTAAGGTAGCTTTGTGTAGAGCCAGTCAACAAGATAAGGTAACTTTCAGTATGTAACATTAGTTAACAAGGTGAAAAGTATTCATTATGTGAAGCCAGTTAACAAAGTTAAGAACATTCATTGTCTAACAGTAAAGGATTTGGGTTTGCTATTGATACTCATTGATTGTAACGGTCACCTAATTAATATGTATGTTGCCTTATCTGGATGCTCCTCCCTGTAAAATGACTATATAGTTCATTGAGAAACTGCTGTTCCAGTGAAGACTGTGAACTCACGTCTCTGTGCACATGGGCAATCGTTTTCTCTCTCCCTCCATGGCCCAGAATAAAGAGAACAAAGAACAAAAAAAATTTACAGCCCAGGACAGGCCCTTCGGCCTTCCAAGCCTGAGCCAATCCAAATCTACTATCTAAACCTGGCGGTCATTTGCTAAGCATTTGGATCCCTCTGCTCCCCACCTACTCATGCATTTGTCCAGACGCGTCTTAAATGAATCTACCGTGCCTGCCTCTATTAGCTCTGCTGGCAACGCGTTCCAAAAGCCCACCACCCTCTGTGTGAAGTACTTGCCGTGTGTATCCCCCTTAAACTTTCCACCTCTCACCTTGAAAGCGTGATCTCTCGTTACTGAATCCTTCACCCTGGGAAAAAGCTTGTCTCTATCCATCCTGTCTATACCCTTCATGATTTTGTAAACCTCAATCAGGTCCGCCCTCAATCTCCTTTTTTCAAGTGAAAATAAACCTAACCTACTCAACCTCTCTTCATAGCTAGCATCTTCCACACCAGGCAACATCCTCGTAAACCTTCTCTGCACCCTCTCCAAAGAGTCCACATCCTTTTGGCAATGTGGCGACCAGAACTGTGCACAGTATTTTCAATGCAGCTGACCCAATGTCTTGTACATTGTTAACATGACTTGCCAGCTCTTATACTCAATAGCCCATCCAATGAAGGCAAACATACTATATGCCTTCTTGACCACTCTATCCACCTGTGCAGCAACCTTCAGGGTACAATGGATCTACACTCACAGATCTCTCTGCCCGTCAACTTTTCCCAAGGCTCTTCCATTTATTGTTTAATTCGCTCCAGAATTAGACTTGCCTCAATGCATCACCTCACATTTGTAAAAGATGCCATAGTGTTAAGGGTTTAGATGGAGAGTAATTTGTTAAGTGTGTACAAGAAAATTTTCTAATTAAATATGTGGATGTACCTAATACAGAAGGTGCAAAACTTGATCTATTCTTGGGAAATGAGGCAGTGCAGGTGACTGAGGTATCAGTGGGGGAGCACTTTGGGGCCAGCAACCATAATTCCATTCGTTTTAAATTAGAGATAGAAAAGGGTAGACCAGATCTAAAAAACTGAAGTTCTAAATTGAAGGAAAGCTAATTCTGACAGTATTAGGCAAGAACGTTTAAAAGCTGACTGGGAGCAGATGTTCACAGGTAAAGGGATGGCTGGAAAATGAGAAGCCTTCAGAAATTTGATAACGAGAGTCCAGACACAGTATATTCCGGTTAGGATGAAAGGAAAAGCTGGTAGGTGTAGGAAATGCTGGATGACTAAAGAAATCGAGGGTTTGGTTAAGAGAAAGAAACATACGTCAGGTACAAAGATAGACCGAATGAATCCTTAGAGTATAAAGGCAGTAGAAGTACACTTAAGGGGAAAATCAGGAGGGCAAAAAGGGGACATGAGATAGCTTTGGCAAATAGAGTTCAGGAGAATCCAAAGGGTTTTTACAAATACATTAAGGATAAAAAAGGGTAACGAGAGAGAGAATAGGGCCCCTCAAAGATCAGCAAGGTTGCCTTTGTGTGGGGTCACAGGAGATGGGGAGATACTAAATGAGTATTTTGCATCAGTGTTTGCATCAGAAAAGGACTTGGAAGATATAGAATGTCTTAGATGGCGAGGTCTTGAAAAACGTCCATATTACAGAGGAGGAAGTGCTGGGTGTCTCGAAACACAAAGGTGGATAAACCCCCAGGACCTGATCAGGTGTATCCGAGAACTCTGTGGAAGCTAGGGGAGTCAGTGCTGTAACATCAATATTTACAGGTGAGGTGCCGGAGGGGAGAGGTTGAGTAGGCTGGGTCTGTTTTCCCTGGAGTGTCGGAGGCTGAGGGGTGACTTTATAGAGGTTCATAAAATCATGAGAGACACGGATAGGGTGAATAGTCAAGTTCTTTTTCCCTGGGGTGGAGGAGCCCAGAAGTAGAGGGCATAGGTTTAGGGTGAGGGGGGAAAGATATAAAAGAGACCTAAGGGGCAAGGTTTTCACAGAGGTGGTTGTACGTGTATGGAAGTGAGCTGCCAAAAGAAGTGGTAGTACAGTTACAACATTTAAAAGGCATCAGGATGGGTATATTATTAGGAAGGTTTTGGAGGGATATCGGCCAGGTACTGGCAGGTGGGACTAGATTGGGTTGGAAACTCTGGTTGGCATGGATGATTTGGACCAAAGGGTCTGTTTCCGTGCTGGACATGAACATTTTGCTTCAGTGGTGGTGGGGGGGAACAGGACGACAAGTAGAATTGCCCATTGGATTGCTGTAAACACCCCATTATTCACAAATCTTATCAATACGGTTGACTCCTCACTGACAATGGAAGGAAACTAACAAGACAAGCAGGTTTGCAAAACTGCCACACACAGCAATCCAAAAAAACAGCCTACCATCAGCTTCTGAGGGTAACCCATGGGTAACTTGCCAATAATGCCTAGACTCCAAGAATGAATATTAAAGGCAACTGTATCTTAAGATTTCTTTACAAGTCCATTATACGCAGCTTAAGTATGACATAGCTCACATCCTGCAGTGTCAGTCTTCTGCTGATACTACTCAATAGAAAATTACAGTGATTAAAATCAGAAAGCGGAAATTTTACATGAAATTACTTTCATAAGACAAAAAAAAACTAAAAGCCTATCTATTGGACCAGGACATGTATTTAACACTGTGCCAGAAATTGTCTGGTTTGTAAGATCTTTGTAGGCTCCTGCACTAAAGTCCCACTTAGGCTTGCTCCTTGCAAATTACCTTCAAAACAATCTATTTATAATTATACAGTCTATATACTTTAATAGCATCTTAATAAACCGATTAAGTTTAAATTTAACTACCAACTCAAACTTATGTCGTAGTTCTAATTGATCTGAACATCCTAAGACAGTTCATATTTAAGGGTAAACCCAAGCAGTGCTAGTATGTGAATTAGTGAAAATGGTGACCAAAAAGGAAGAGAGTTAAAAAAACTTTTACTTGCCTCATCTTTTCCCATTTGTGATAAGAGAATTCCAGAGTGTGAGAATGAGACGAATGACAGGTTTACCACAGTTAACACAAATAAGAACAGAGAGCTGGAGGTGGTTGAACAGGTGGGAACACCGTGGCTTCAAAAGGATTAGCATAGACGCTGAGATGAGATATGAGTGGGACCATATGTGTAAAAAGATCTGGGCAATGGAATTGTGTGGATTGAAGCATCTAAGTAAGAAGAATACTTGAAGACTCAAGTTTAAAGATGACAAAGGCCTTAAAAAAGATGAAGAGCAATATAAATAAACGTGAATAACATACATGCATTGATGGTAGATGTGATGTTTGAATTCAAACTAGGTTCAGTGTGTAAGTGAGCACTAGTCTATTAAATTAACTAGATACCCAGGAGTGAGACTGCATACTTCTAAATATAAATTTCTCCCTGAAGCACCAAACACCATGTAACTGCTCATTCACTGCAATGTTGTGAAATCCAAGTAGGTTACTCATCTTCAAACTTTTTGTTTTAAAAAGTTCCAGTCTGCCTTGGTCAGAGGAACATTCATTCTTCCTGCCATGTCCAATCTTTATAATTGCACAGAAATATGAAAAGAAAATGGCAGACAAAAAACCATATGAGATTATTTTCTACATTCTGAGCATTTAACAATGGAAGAATGCAGGCATTTCACTGCTCTCCATCATATATCCTAACCTAAGAATTCTAAATTAATTTGTTCTAAATGAGGTACCTGAAGAAAGTGGCATGTTTTCATTCAAGCGCAATAATTATTAATTATAACTCATGTTCCCCAGATCCAACATTTCTCACGTAACAGGACAACTATTAAGCACCTTTCAACAAGATTAACAGAATAAAAGCATTCTGATCATGGCAGCCAAAACATCACAATGCACCATTTCCAGATCCAACACGGATATGCATGCATTTGGTCTATCATCAAACAAATTACCAAGTAAGTCACAAAAATGAAAATATTCAGTCATGAATGACAGAGTAATGCATTCATTAAAATATTTACTGCATCTGCATCAAAATTTATATGACAGGTTATTGGTTTCTTCAAATCTCCTGAACACAGCGTCCAAGATGCAAGCAGTTCACATTACCTTGCTTTATAGTTTAACACATTTTCCGACGCAAAATGACAAATGTTTAACATGATAAATGTGGACATCAATAAACAGTACAATGGTTGTGATAAGTGGAACAGAAAATTCAAGTAAAAAAAACAAAAAAGCAGTTACCCTAATTTCTTAAAAAGGTTTCTGTTTTAACCAATTTTAAAACATCTATGAATATAAACAATTAAATTTTAATATCTATAAATCCAAATAATTCCAAATGTGGAATTGAAAACTTGAGAAAATAAAGCATTCAATAAATACGAGGGAAGGAATGTTGGATAGTTTTAAAGAAAAGATGTTTCACTTTCAGTTTCATTCAAGTGCATTACTTGTCACAACATCATCTAAAGATTCACCTAAACTTTATATAATGTTTTATTAAATATTGTATAATCTGCACAGATTCACCTACATCATATGTAATTTGCAGTTTTTATTACTTTATGAAATGCCTTCAAGTTACATTACCAAAATTCCCATCCATAATTTTCCAGGCATATCATAGTTTAGTTCACATTGTCAAATATTATAAATCAAAAAAACTTTCCCTACATTATGCAATTTTATAGTGTCATATTTGTCAAGTATATCAGCTGTTTACCCACATCATAGTTTTTTTTTAATAGTGAGATATAGTATCACATATACGCAAATGCATTTTGTAATGCGATTTACGATACCAGACATATACAAACGCATTTGCTGATGTAACTTATACTACCAGTTATATGCAAATGCATTTTGTAATTAACTTACGGTACCAGATATATCTTAATGCATTTTGTAATGTGACTTACAATATCAGATAAACTACAATGCATTTTGTACAGCCTTACATTAGCAGATATTTCCAAATGCATTTTGTAGTGACTTACAGCACCAGATGTATCATAATGCATTTTTAATGTGGCTTATAAAGCAGATTTATTACGTGCATTTTGTTCAGCCTTTCGTTACCAGATACATTTCAACATGTTTTATTCAGTAGGAGTTAAAGAAGCATATATCACGCTAGAACGTGACCTGAACATTTGCCTTAATTTCGGAGATTATCATAATCAAGTCTTCCAATATTGCAGGCTTGTATTACAATAGACCAGAATTCTAGATAGATTCCACTCAACCTGCCCATCGAGCCTGTGCAAGAACAACTCAGGTACCTGATAACACACAGCATAACGACTGGCGATGCCAGACATATCGACCATGGGGCTGACATAGTCAGATCTACCGGATTTACACAGGGACTGACTTACATTACCAGACCGCAGCATAGTTGCCGGCCACGCCTCGCGCTCCCATTAACTCCGCCGCTTTCAAACGGTCGCTGGCCGGCTCGCGACGCACCAACATTCGGAACGGCCAACGGACAGGAAGTGGCCGCCGGCCCGCAAACCACTTCCGGAATCCGCACGCGCGCGCGCGCTCCCAAGGCCCAAGCGCGCGCGCCGGACGCCTCCCGAACCCGCCACTGCGCGCTCGCGCGCTTGCCGAAGTCCAGTGAGCATGCGCCGCGGTGAAGGGACGTGGAGAGTGCGCTAAGACTTCAAGGCGCATGTGCGTTTCTAACAGCTATTTTGGTTTGAAAACGGATTAAAACCGAAGGAGAACTTTATCCCTCTAGACCTCGTTAGAAATAACTATAGTTTTTTTTATTTTGCCTGGTACTCCGTGGAAATGACAATTAGTTGTAATGTTATATTCCTCATCTAAACGTTTGTATGGAGAGTTTGCTCTTTAAAAAACACTTTAAATTGCATTTTCACCCCGAATATGTTTTGAACAGCAAAAGCAGGTGATTATATTGACCAGCTGAAGAAATTGAAAGTGTATGTTTTGTTTTACGGTTGCGTTTTGTTTGAAGGCAGAGAGGGTAAATATTTGATGGGAGCATGCGCAGTGAGGGTCTGGATGTGAGCACAGATCAGAGTGGGACATTCTGTGTAAATGTTAATGATCTGATTTCACAGAGCCAAAGGGCTAACCAAACCATCCTTTGTGTGTTGATGTTTTTTTTTCGCTATCCACTTGTATTTGTTGAATATTTTCCTGGAATTTTTTTTGTCTTGCATCTATCAGGACCATTCACAAGAAAACCAACTCAAGGGCAAAAACAAAATTTGAGAAGAAAAGCAAAAGCCGGAAAGAACTGCAGATGCTGGAAATCTGAAACAAAAACGGGGTTGCTGGAAAATCTTAGCAGATCTGGCGGCATCTGTGGAGAGAAATTAGAGTTAATGTTTTGGGTTCAGTGATCCTTCTTCAGTACTGTTCTGATTTCTCTTCACTGGTGCTGCTAGACCTGCTTAGAAGTATATGAGAGGAGTGTGCTGCTTGGTTGGGAAGTGGAATTTAGTAGAGAGATGATATTATGGGGAATGCATCTATGCTAAATGATCGACAGTTAACAGCCTGGCTTTGTTTAATTTTTTAAAAACCTGTCTGTTTAAAATTGATATGAAGCATGACATTTAACTATCAATCAACACTAATGGATGCATTCTCTGTGGCAATGCTTCTACCAATCAGAGTCTCCTCGCCAAGCAATCAGCACTATCGTCTTGTACATACAAATGTTTGATTTCCCTTGAGTTTGTATTCTTGTAAAATGTCCTAATGAGTGAAAGATGAAAAGCTTGAACAAATTGTTTGTTCAACAATTTAAACTCCCAATTTGATCGAGTCTATTCCATCTAATTTTGAAAACAATCAATTTTATGTTTTTTTTAAAACAATTATGATTGAAAGGATAGAATCGTACAGTAAAGAAATGGACCCTTTGGCCCCAATTGTCCATGCCAACCAAGTTTCCCAAATTTAAATAGTCCCATTTGCCTGTGTTTGGCCAATTTTCCTCTGAACTTCACCTATCCATATTCCGGTCTGATTGTCTTTTAAATATTGTAATTGTACCTGTCTCTACCACTTCCTCTCATAGCTCATTCCATATACACACCACCCTCTGTGAAAAGTTGCTCTTAAACCTAATAGGAAGGATGTTATTAGAAAGGGTGCCGGGACTGGGTCGTTTGATTATAAGCATAGGCTGGGACTTTTTTCCTGGAGCCATTGGAGACTAAGGGATGAGCTTAGAGAGGTTCATAAAATCATAAGGTGAATAGCCAAGTTTTTTTTCCCAAGGGCAAGTGAGTAGTTAAGTTTGAATACCTGGTCAGCATAAATGAGTTAGACTGAAGGGTTTGTTTCTGTGCTGTATGACCATGTCCTCTAGTTTTGGACTCACCAATCCTTGGGAAAAGACCTTGACTACGCATCAGAGGAAAAAGGACCCAACCTATCTGGCTTGTCCATACAACTCAAACTCTCCAGTCTTGGTAACGTCTTTGTCAATCTTTTTGTACCCTTTCCGGTTGAGTAACATCCTTCTTATAGTTAGCAGAGCAGAATTGTACACAGTACTCCAAATGTGTACCAACGTCTTGTACTTCCATAACATGATGCCCCAATTCCTCTACTCAGTACTCTGATCAATGAAGGCAAGTGTGCCAAATGCCTTCTTCACTATCATGTCTACCTGTGCTGCCACTTTCAAGGAATTGTGAACCTACACCCCTAGGTCTCTGTTCAACAACACTCTCTAGGACCTTATCTTTAAGTGCTTCCCTGCTTTGTCTTAACAATGTGCATTACCTAAAATTTATCTGAATTAAACTACCTCAGCCCACTGGCCCAGTTGATCAAGATCCTGTTGTACTCTTAGTTCACCTTCTTCACTGTCCACTTTACCACCAATGTTGACGTTAGTTGCAAATTGAGTAATTATGCCTCCTGTATTCTTACCCAAATTGTTTATGTAAATGATGAATAACAGTGGACCCAGCACTGATCTTTGCGGCACATCACTGGTCACAGGTCTCCAGTCTGAACAACAATCCCCTATCACCACCCTCCTACTAGCATGTTAGTTTGCATCCAGCTGGCTAGCTCTCTTGCTAATGTCTGGGTCAAAAACTTCAACTGCTCTGCCTTCATCTATCTTCTTGGTCACCTTTTCAAAAAACTCAAATCAAATCTGTGAGACTCAAATTTGTGAGACACAACCTCCCATGCACAAAGCCATTTCTTATCAGTCCTTGCCTTTCCAAATGCAATTAGATCTGGTCTCTCAGAATCCTCTCCAACAACTTACCCACCACTGACATTAGGTCTATAATTCCCAGGCTACACCTTACAACCTCTCTTCATCCTCCAGTTTTCTCGCACGTCATCTGGAAAACATCCCCCCAGAGGCCCTATGATTTCTTCCTTAGCTTCCCATAATGTCCTGGGATACATTCGATGAGGTCCCAGGGATTCATCTACCATTATGCACCTCCTCTTCTGTAATGTGGACACATTTAGAATTAAGTTTTACTGTCACATGTACTCGTACATGAGTAAAGTGAAAAGTGTACAATGTCGTCATTTTCAGAAGTGCCTTGATACAAAATCTTAGGTATAAGTTAGAAAAGTAAAGAAATAAAGTTCAAAGTTCTGCATTACAGTCCTTTTAAAATAGAGAGAGACAAAAAAATAGTAAGAGCTGACCAGTCTGTGCTGAGCTTCAACTCGGGTTCCCTAGCTTCCATGTCTTTCTCCATGGTAACTACTGATGCAAAATATTTGTTTAGGATCTCATCTATCTCTTTGGTTGTGCACATACAAGGCCCCGTTGATCTTTAAGGGGCCCTACTGTCTTGAGTTACTCTTAGAATTAGAATTAGCTTTATTGTCACAGTACTCAAGCGAGCACAATGAAAGATTTACAAGTGCCACTTAACAGTGCCATTTTA
Organism: Hemiscyllium ocellatum; assembly: GCF_020745735.1. Taxonomy (NCBI): domain Eukaryota; kingdom Metazoa; phylum Chordata; class Chondrichthyes; order Orectolobiformes; family Hemiscylliidae; genus Hemiscyllium; species Hemiscyllium ocellatum. Next base: position 40,819,879 of record NC_083434.1, read on the forward strand.
GGTACAAAGGTACCTAGGTACAGATTCTTTAGTACAAATTCTTATGGAAAAACAATTAGGAAAATAAAGAAATAAAAAGTTCAGACAGGACATTGGTTAGGCCACTGTTGGAATATTGCGTGCAATTCTGGTCTCCTTCCTATCGGAAAGATGTTGTGAAACTTGAAAGGGTTCAGAAAAGATTTACAAGGATGTTGCCAGAGTTGGAGGATTTGAGCTATGGAAGAGGCTGAACAGGCTGGGGCTGTTTTCCCTGGAGCGTCGGAGGCTGTGGGGTGACCTTATAGAGGTTTACAAAATTATGAGGGGCATGGATAGGATAAATAGGCAAAGTCTTTTCCCTCGGGTTGGAGAGTCCAGAACTAGAGGGCATAGGTGTAGACTGAGAGGGGAAAGATATAAAAGGGACCTAAGGGGCAATTTTTTCACGCAGAGGGTAGTACGTGTATGGAATGAGCTGGCAGAGGAAGTGGTGGAGGTTGGTAAAATTGCAACATTTAAAAGGCATTTGAATGGGTATATGAATAGAAAGGTTTTGGAGGGATATGGCCCAGGTGCTGGCAGGTGGGACAAGATTGGGTTGGGATATGTGATAGACATGGGCGGGTTGGACCGAAGGGTCTGTTTCCATGCTGTACATCTCTATGACTCTAATAACAGTCCTTCCAACTCAGTCCACTCCAGCACCTACCTTTCTATTTAGTATGTATATTTATTGAAAAAAATTTACTTTTTTTTACAAACAAAGAAAACCAAAAGCTATAAAAGTACAAAAAATGCAGGAAAGTAGAAATAATACTGCATTATTATATTACAGTGATGTTAATAATAAACAACCTACTAATCTTCGAGATACAGTAGTTTCTTACTTAATTTAACCCAAGTTAAGATAACCTCATTAAATAAAATAGTATTAAATTAAATTACAATCCAACAAAATTAAATTACAATACATTCCACTATACTACATTATTCTACTCTACTCCACTCGCCGCACCTCCAGCAAAGCACCTGTCAACAGGAGCAACAATTATTATACCCATATTCAATAGGCTTCCTCCCACAGGATACCCAGACTACCAAGCACAGCCCTCACGGCTATATAAAGGCCCTATTCAATACTGCACACCTCAACAGCCATTAATTTAGAGACTGTGTCAACTAAAAATTTGAGAGGATGCACTGGAGGACAGTAAATGTTCAGGACACCATATTCTTCTCCATGTAGCAGAGCCTTGAGAATGATGAACCGTCCATACTCATCCTTAATTTGATCTATCACCTGAAATGGGAGGTTTCTTCGCACCAGTATGGCCACTCCTCTGCTTTTGGAGTTGAAGGAAGAGAAGAATATCCAATCATAGCCCTCCCTATTTTAACTTCAAATGTTCCCTATTGGTTAAATGTGTCTCTTGTAATAGAGCAATGTCAACTCTTTCCTTAAGATTTGAGAGCACCTTTTTCCTTTTAATGGGGGAGTGGCTCCCCTTTATATTCCAGGTGCACCACGTATTCAGATCACTAGCCATGACTGCACACTACAGCCCGTGATCCACTAACAGGAAGAAGCCCATTCAATGTATGGTGAGTGGAAAAAAAACACCCAATTTATCAAATTTGAAAACTATTCCTACAAAAGCTACTAAAACTAAAAATCTAACCACTACTCCTATCTTAAACAAATAAACACAAAAACCACAAATTTCCAGAGACCCACACCCCAGAGGGGGCATTCATTCCCAATCTTACAGCTGTCTTGCCATCTTCCAGTTAAGGCCGTGCCCCAAATCCCGGCAATGGAAAAAAACTTGTTATTTACACTCATACAAGTTAACAATGGACACCCTTCCCTCCCCCTTCACACCTCAACCCCACACATCTTTACACCAAATAAGTAACCACCCCTCACCCAGAAAAATAGAACAGTCAAATAATAGATAACTGCCAAATGGATATAATATGAAATAAACCAGATTTTACACCAAAGCAATACCAAGCTTATAAGGCCAGGAACCATGAAAGGGAAAAGAACAAAGAAAGAAAAGATTTTTAAAAAATTATGCCATGTCTGCAAACAACTCTTTCTCTTGCTCCGTCCCCCTCGGTCCAAGTCTATTATTTCAGCAAGTTCACAAATTCTTTTGCTTTTTCTGTCGAGTAAAGGTTTTGGAAGATCCCCCATAACTAAAATGTGGTACTGCTGGGTACCTTCTAGAATCTTGAATATTTAAGTCTCTCAATTTTCTCTTGACATCATCAAAGTCTTCCTCTTCTTAATTACAGCATTGGAAGTCTTGAAAAAAACATTGTGTTTGAACTTTATATACCAGATCTCTTCCCAGTCTTCTGGATGTTTCTATTATAAACTGCTTGACTTTGTAGTGCTGGAGTCACACTAGGATCTGACCTGGACCTGCGCATCGCAATCCAGTGGGCCCCGTCCAAGCTCAGCCGGCCTAACATGATATCCAGCCTGAGGAACTCTGGGAGCCACTTCTCCAGGCAATTGGTCAGATGTTTGCCTTCCTTGCGCTCCGGAAGACCCACAACACGTAAGTTTTTTCTCCGATCTTGATTTTTGAGGTCATCTACCTGATCCAGCAACACCCAAGGCTAGCCTTCCAAGGTTCGGATCCCCCCCTCGGAGTTCTCCATTGCGGTCTCCGACGCTGCAGTCCTTTGTTCAACTGCTTCCACACAGCGATCTAATAGCCAAATCTCCTGTTCATGCTTTACCAGCATGGCAGAAATTGGTTCCAGCGCCGTTTCAATTTTTTCAAGGAGTTTTGCGAACTCCGAGAGTAGATGCTGCTTCACCGAGCTCAGCGGCACCTCCAAAGGGATCGAAGCAGCGGCTGCTGGTGTACCTGACACAGTAGGGGAATGCCCTGCCTGCTGTGCTCCTTTTGCTCCCTTTCTCTTGTTTGCCTTCATCTTGGTTCCAAAGCATCCAAATCCAAATTAAAAAGGTTCTAAGTATACTGCTTGTTTCACACTGACAATTTTTCTTAATGAGGCAGGGTAGTTAATGAGGCGGGGTGGGTGGTATGCATAGAAGCCCACCTTGCCTAGGGTATGGCACAGAACCCAACGTAGCAGACTGCTCCCATCTTGAATCTTCCGGCCCCCAACTTTTAGTCTGCACTGGGCCTTGACTTCAGTCTGTATAGGACTTCACTTCAAGGCTGAGAGAATCATCTATGCATCTGCTATGGAATCATCTCAGGCTGGGACTCCATACTGGACTGAGAGACCTCAGTGCTGAATAGCCAAGAGACTGTCACGCTGGATCAGAACACCACCACACTGGGCCACTGAGAGACTGCCATGGTTAGCTGAGAAGCCACCAAACCAAGAGATTGCCATGCGGTCTACGCTGAGGCTGGGAATTCAGGACATCAGCAAAAAGAAGGAAGAAAAAGAACACAAGAAGGCAAAAGAAAGTGGATGAGCTCTGACTGAGGAGTCTTTATGAACCGCCATCTTGATCTTTTGCCCTTAGAATACTTGTCGAATCTCTTTTGGATTTTCCTTTCATCTATCTATTAAGGCTATCTCATGTCCCCTTTTTGCCGCCCTGATTTCCCTCTTAGGTATTCTTCTACATCCCCTAAACTTCCTTGGGAGTTTCACTTGATCCCAGCTGTCAATACCTGATATATGCCTCCCTCTTTATCTTGATCAGAACCTCAATATCTCTAGTCATCCAGTGTTCTCTCCTTCTGCCAATCATGACCTTTACACTAACAGGAACACACTGGCCCTGAACTCTCGTTATCTCACTTTTGAAAACCTACCACTTGACGGACGACCCTTTATCTGCGAACAGCTTTTCCCATTAAACTTTTGAAAGCCACTGTGTGATACCATCAAAATTGGCCTTTCCCCACTTTAGAACTTGAACTTGTGGACCAGGCCTAACCTTTACCATAACTATTTTAACACTAATAAAATTATGGTTCCAAGTTCTTCCCCACTAACACCTCAGTGACTTCCCCTGCTTTATTTCCAAAGAGGAGGCTGATCTTTGCCCTTTCCCTCAAAAGGCCATCTACATATCGATTGAGTTTTCTTGAACACATGAACAAATTCCTCCCCATCCAAGCCCTTAACACTATAGCAGACCTAGTCTATATTTGGGAAATTAAAATCCCCCACTATTACAACCCTATTATTCTTACAGCAATCTGCAATCTCCCTACACATTTGCTCCTCAATTTCCTGCTGACTTTTGAGATCCTATAGTTCAATCCTAATAAAGTTATTGCCCATTTCTTATTTCTTAATTCATCATACATAGCTTCACTGGACAATCACTCAGGAATATCCTAAGTATTGCCATGGTACTTTACCTAATCAAAAACATCAATCCCCCTCCTCTCTTGCCTCCCTTTCTATCCTTCCTATAGCATCTGTATCCCAGAACAGTGAGTTGCCAGTCCTATCCCTCCATCAGACATGTTTCTATAGAAGCCAATGATATCCCAGTCTCATGTTCTCACCCATACCCTGAGTTCATCTGTCTTACCTGTCAGGATTCTTGCATGAAATAAATGCAGTTTAATACATCAGTCTTTCCTCTATCCCTGCTGTGCTGCTGTTTCCTTATCTATTTAACTTGTTCTTGTTAACTTCTATATCAACCTCAACTTTCTGTCTCATCTCACTACTGCTTGAGGTCCCAATCCTTCTTGCTTGTTAAACTCTCATGTTTGTAGAATTCATTTAAGTTTGATTTACTTTGAATTTGCAGTGTAATTTGTTGTAACGTTTCAAAATGACAATCTCACATGCCAACACCAGCAGTTCACATTTTTATCCTCAATGTATAAATTGAACCCTGCTTTAGGAAGAGTTCTTTGAGATTTTGAAAATTTATGTGTGTGCTGCTATCTATGGTAATTTTCAGATGATAGTCCAGGTGGAAAAAGTGAGGAGGTAGTTTTCAGTCCAATTTCCAATCCTCTGCATTTGTTCTGAGAAAAAGCATCATAAACACCCAGCATTCTTTAATTACCTTTTAACTGCATGATTATTGTTTATGTATCAAGGTTAGGATTAGGCAATGAGTGTCACCAAGATATTCAAATGAAAGCAAAATACTTGGTGCTGAAAATCTGAAATAAAAAAACAGAAAATGCTTGTAAAACTTATCAGGACTGGCAGCATCAGCTGAGAGAAAAACAGAGCTAATGTTTCAAGCACAAGAACTTAAAGAAGACCTACTTCATGTTTCTCCAGTACTTTCTGTTTTTATGTCAAGATATTTCATTTAAATGTGATCCATCCCTTCCCCACTTTCAGCAGGATAGCAACTAGGTTGGGGAACCAGATTCATAATAGCTTGAATCTGAAGTTGGATTTGAAGGGGCTAAGGCCACATCACCAAGCCCATCTGTGAGCCACAGCTTCAGCTCAGACCGGGCTCTGATGCAGAAGCGAGCATCATCCTTGCAGCACTCCTACGTCCCATGAGACAAACAAACCTATCTAGATTACTGTATTACTGGAGAGAAGAGATATTTGAGCTTTGACAGCTCACTGGCAGGTCATTTGCTGATTTTTTGGGACATTGTGTAACCCATTATAGTGCTGAGGATGAGGGAAACTGGGCAATTCAACATTGATTACAAATGTTCCGATTTTCCTGTAAATTATATTTTTTTTCCCCTAATATGCAAGATATATCGATAATTCAGTTTTGGGTACAAACCTGTTTCTTGAACAAATACCATTTTAGAATTCAAACTTGCACTTTATTCATTAATTTAATCCAGGGATTAAATTTCAAATCTGTTTAATTTGTATTGCTGAACTACTTGAAAAGTATTGTTTGGTTTTTCTTTGATTTGGGTCTGTCTACTTGCTATAAATATACAGCAATCCCATTCGTGATCAGAAAATACAAGCCAATGCTTTGATCATAAACCCTTTGTCAGAACAAATGCACCATGTATTCAGAAAATCTATGTATTTTTTCTTTTGCTTGCACAGATGTCTTTTATATTTCTGTTGTTCCAAAGCATTTGGGAGCAGCTTTCACAAAGGAATTGCTGTTTACAGGAGGCACTCCCTAAAGTGTATTTTCAGGAGTGTGCAGCTGTTAATGTGACGCAATTATATGGAGTCTAAAATTACCTCATGTAAATAGAAGAAATGCCCTCAAGGGTCTTGTGGTATAATGGTAGTGTCTTTATATCTGGCCCAAAAGATCTGGATTCCAGTCTCAGCTCAGAATGTATTTGCCATGAAGGGTTCTTTTCAGGATGGAAGCTAGTGACTAACTAGTGCTGTTCCACAAGGGTTGGTGTTGGGACCATGATTTTGCACTTTATGCATTAATGATCTGGATGAAGGAACTGAGGGCATTCTGGCTATGTTTGCAGATGATACAAAAATAGGTGGAGGGGGAGGTAGTATTGAGGAGGCAGGGAAGCAGAAAGATTTAGGCTAGAGTGGGGAAAGAAGTGGCAGATGTAATACATGGGGAAGTGTGAGGTCATGTACGTTGGTAGGAAGAATAGAGGCATGGATTATTTTCCAAATGGGGCGAAAATTCAGAAATCTGTAGTGCAACCGGACTTGGGACTCCTAGTCCAGGTTTCTATTAAGGTAAACTTGCTGATTGTGTCGGTGGTTAGGAAGGCAAATGCAATGTTGTCATTCATCTCGAGAGGACTAGCGTATAAAAGCAGGGATGTACTACTGAGGCTTTATAAGACTCTGGTCAGCCCATATTTAGAGTGTTTTAAGCAATTTTTGGCCCCATATCTCAGAAGAAATGCACTGGCCCTGGAGCGGGTCCAGAGGAGGTTCACGAGAATGACCACAAAAATGAAAGACTTAACATATGAGGAATGTTTGAGGACTCTGCGACTATACTCGATGGAGTTCAGAAGGCTGATTGAAACTTTCAGAATACTGAATGGTCTGGATAGAGTGGACATTGGGAAGATGTTTCCATTGGCAGGAGAGGATCGGAGGGCACAGCCTTAGAGTAAAGGGAAGCCCTTTCAGAATGGAGATAAGAGAAACTAACTTAGCTAGATAGTGGTAAATCTATAAAATTCAATGCTACAAAAGGCTCTGGAGGCCAGGTCATTCAGTATATTTAAAACAGAGATAGATAAGTTCTTGATTGCCTATGGGGATCAAAGGTTACGGGGAGCAAGTGAGAAATTGGGGTTGAATGATTCAATGGCGGACCAGACTTGATGGGCCAAATGGCTTATTTTCTGCTTCTATATCTTATGGTCTTATGGACATATGTAAGATATTCAAATAGGTTAATAAATATAGAGCAAATGCCAAACATGTACTATGATGATACATGTAATACAAAGACAGAAAGTGCTAGAGAAACTCAGCCACCTCTGTGGAAAGAAAATCAGAGTTAATCTTTCAAAAGTCCAGTAACCCTTTGTCAGAACTATGCAATCTGATGTTTGGTCTACATGGGTTGAGCAAGACGGCATTTTAATTAAAATTAGAGATGTGAAAATCTTGATAATCCTGACTAGAATGCCAACAATATTGCTAAATTTAGTGTGTAATTGTTTTTGGTATAAATATCCACCACCAAGCCATTTTAGAAGCACTAAGCTTTTGTTGACATAACTGTGGAGTTCTTTGTGTATGGAGGAATCCCTCTCTCTTTCTTTACCTCCCACATTCTTATATAATAAGAATGGTCAGCTTGGTCTATGTGATGGAATGACTTGTAATAATTTTGCTAAATATTTCAACACTTGAAGTGTTTCAATATTCACAATTTGTTAACAATACCAACAGCACCAATTTGTAGAACACCTCTAATATAATGTACCACCGTGCTTCACTTGAGAGTATCAAGCAAACCTTAAGATAAAATTAAGGTTAAAGACACTGAGTCTCCTAAAGAAAGCAAATGATCAAAATCTTGATCGGAGATGGGTTTTAAGGAGAAGTGAAGTGAACATACGGGATACAGTGCATAAACCTTCAGCATTGCATTTACTGATCTCTCAAGCACCAGCTGGCTCACACGTGGCAGAGTCTGCAGATCACTCATTGTTCTCATTAGCCATCTCTGAACCCAATGAACAAGTGGAAACAAGTTGGCCTTTATCTCAAGGGGCTGCCTAAGAAGAAGAAATGGCTAATAACTTTAAATTACATGCACTGAGGCTAATTCCCTCCCCATCTATAATACCCCAAAATATACCACTTCCCAAACAATGCAAACAGAAGAAGCTTGACAGGTACGACAAATCCATTCCTAATGAAGGGCGTTTGCCCGAAACATCAATTCTCCTGTTCCTCGGATGCTGCCTTATCTGCTGTGCTTTTCCAGCACCACACTCTTGACTCTGATCTCCAGCATCTCCAGTCCTCATTTTCGCCTAGGTATGACAAGCAACCTTATACACAACATGTATATCATTCCATTTGAAACAGGTATGATGAGTTAACTGGCTTGATTTTCCTGTTGTAAACATAGCTTTCTTGAAAAAACTCCCAAAAAACAGTATGTTAGAAATTGCCAACTCAACTTTGTTAATGAAAAATTCTTAAAAGGGATCCAAGCAATTTTTACTTTCACTGTGCTTGTTTTTTTTGTACCCCTTCATCAATTCAGACAAATAAAACTAGTGGAGTTTTGCATTACAATGTCATGGTCCAAAAACCAGACCCCCAAAGCTGTTACAATCTGGCGAGGAACTTCTAACTTTGTTTTGCATAGAAATAGTATGAGATTTTTGCTGACATAATAAAACCGCATGATTCCATGGTTTTGAACAAACAATAAACTTTACTTTGCAAAGATGTAAAAGTAAAATAATCTACAATATAAATTTATGTTCCTCCAGATTTAACATGAATAAGCATTCAGAATTAATATGAGGTAAATATGGCTATCAGTTTCTCAGTAAACCTCCCCCCCTAACCCCCACCATGACTCCCAATAAGATGCAAGAATAAAATATTGGTATCCTACAGTACTGAAGCGGTCCATTCAACCCATCGAGTCCACACCAATCTCCTGAAGATCATCCTACCCAGACCCATTCCCGTAGCTCTCCTTTTTCCATGGCTAGCCCACCTAGTCTGCACATCCCTGGACACAACTGGCAATTTAGCATGGCCAATCCACCTAACCTGCACATTTTTGGAGCTGTGGGAGGAAATTGGTGCACCCAGAGGAAACCCACACAGATGTGGGGAGAATGTCCTGCTTAAATTTCTAAATGTGAGAGTCATTATTGAATTCAACATTTAAAATGATTCATTTATTTAAGTGGAATTTTTGAATAAAAATTTTATTGGAAAATAAGGAATGTTTTTACAGCAAATCCACAACAAAACAATACAAACAAATCCACTAAATACATAAATAAATGATAACTAATAGATCATGACAGTAATAATAATAGTAATAATACAGCTCAATGAAACAAAGTAATACCTCTCAACATCGAGAGCATAAATTTATACATATTCATGTGTTCATAGTTCCTCCTGTCTGGATACCAGACTCATTACACAGAATCGTCATGACTATATAAAGGCCCTTATAATATGGCAGACAAATGTGTACCCAAGTAGTCCAAAAAGGGCCGTCGTGTCTTATAAAAATTCTGTTTTATGGTGCACCATACTTGTAAGAAAGGAATGTGTTCCATGACTAGCTTACGCCAGCCCGACAATTCCAGGAGGTTTTCAGACACCCATCCTAACAGAATGTTCTTTCTTGCACAAAAAGTGAGGATACTAAAAAGTTTTTTTTGTTCAAGTTGAATGGAAGTGGATTAACAAGGCCAAGAAGAAGAGATACTGGGTCCATCTCCACCTCTGTCCCCAAGACCCTCTATTTCGCCTGCCACAGCTCTCCAGTATGTCAGCAGCCCATGGCAGGACCAGAGACAATGAGTGAGCATACCCATACTCATTTTGCATTTAGGATACTCCCATGTTAAATTTTGAAAGGCAGTCTGGTGTCATTTGGACCTTGTGGATAATTTTCAATTGCAAGGCATGGGTCCTGTTGCAACTCAAGATCCTCCTTGTGTTTTCCCAGATATCCTCCCATACTTCAGAAGAGATCTCAAAGTCTAGCTCCCTCTCCCATATCTTACAGACCCTCTCCTAATAGGTGACAGAGATTGCTGACAGAAAGTCTGTTCTCAGCACTCAGCACCCTCTTCTCCGTGTCAGAGCTTTAAGAATGGTCGCTTTTTGTGTGAAATATCTCATTTGAACAAAACGGAAGTGGTCCCCATTGGGCAACTCGTATTTCTGAGCCAACTGGTCAAAAGACATCAGTATATCCCCCTGGAATAAGTCATCCAGGCAAGACACCCCCCTGGCTGCCCATGGTTTAAACCCTGCCCAGCTGAAAACCCAGCATACCAACTATGGGTGTAAAAAATGACGTTTTGGCAATATTGACCTCACTCTGATGCATTGCCCTCCATGCTTTAACAGTATTAACTATTGGGCTATGGCAATATTCCTTAACTGTCCTCATTTTGTCCAAGAACAGCAAGCTAATAAGGAGGCATCTTGCCTGAGATGCTTCGATGTCTAACCATAGTGAGTGAGGGTTCCTCGTGAGATAGCAACGAGCTTAATTGATAGTTGTTGATATCTGAGGGATCCTCTCCTCCCAGTCTGTGGGGTAGCTGCAGTTAAGTTAGTTTAATAAGGGGTCACTTGGGAAACCAGATAAAGGAACTGAACCAGCCATTTAGTCTTCAAAATGTTTGCTTAGTAAAAAGCAGAGGAAGCATTGCATAGGATACAGCAGGTGGGGAAGAATGTTCATTTTAATGAGGGCTATCCGACCTAGCCAAGAGATCGGAAGTGCCTCCCAGCTTCAAAGGTCTTGTTTGATTCTGTGAAATAAATTGGCAAAACTGGTTTTAAATAGCCGATCAAAGACTGGAGTAATGAATATACCTAAGTAGAGAAAGCCCTCCTGTGACCATTTAAAGGGAAATCGCGATTCATCCTCTGGACCGGGCATTTTCAGGAGACTACCCATGGGCACGGCCTCTGATTTTGCAAAGTTGATCTTGTAACCCAAAAAGCTACCAAGCGAACTAATGCATTGTATCAGATGAGGCACTGAAACTGCTGGGTTTGATAAAAAGACGAGAATGTTATCTGCATACAATGCAATCTTATGTGACTTTGTCTCCACTTCTGGATCGGATATATTGGGATCCCTGCATATTGTCTTCGCCAGCGGTATCATCAATGTGAAAAGCAGCGGTGATAAGGGACAGCCCTGTCGACTGCTCCTAAGAATATTGAAATTGCTTGACCGTACACTATTGGTGAAAGCCACAGCAAGAGGCTTTCCCATTTGATAACTACCTCGCCCAAGGCAAACCGCTTTAAAGTATAAAAAAAGATATGGCCACTCGACCTGGTGAAATACCTTCTTCGCGTCTAGAAAGATCACTAATCCCTGTACCGATCATTGTTGCCATACTTGGGTCATATTAAGTAACCTCCTGACATTATCCAATGATCTGCAACCTTTTATAAAATCCGTCTGATCCTCTTTAATGATGGAGAGCAGCATAATTTCTAGTCTTAGTGCAAGAGTATTGCTTGTGATTTTGAAATTGACATTCAGGAGTGAGATGGGCCTATAGGAAGCACAGTCCTCCAGGGCCTTCCCTTTTTTAAGGATAAGAGAGATGTTCGCCTCTCTTAAAGATGGCAGGAGGAGGCCACGACTTTGTGAATTGTTAAACATACTAAGCACCGGTCCTGACAGCATACTTATAAATTCCTCATAAAACTCACTGGTAAGTCCTTCAGGACCAGGTGCCTTTCCATTCTGAAGCTGCTTCATAGCCTCCTGCTCTCTTGAGCTGATAATGGGGCATTAGGGAAAACCTCTTGCTTAGGGGTCATCTCTGGGATGTCCAAATTCTTGAAAAATGACTCCATCCTAGCCTTCATAGCTTTCAGACTCGTATAGTTCGGAATGAAATTCCCAAAATGCTGCATTAATCCTTTTAGAATCATGGATTAAATTTCCAGTATCTTCCCCGATCGAGGTAATGGCTTGGGAAGCATTCCTTTTCCTGGCAAGACACACTTTGTACTTGCCCGGCTTATCTCCATGCTCAAACAACCTTTGTTTTGCAAATGTAAGCACCCTCTTATATGTCTGTGTGAGCATGGAGTTCAGTGTGGACCGAAGTGCTGTGATCCTAGTTTAACCAATAAGGACTATCAAAGTATGCCTTTTCATCTGCCTTCAGCTGTGTTTCGAGCAAGCGTTGCTGTTCACCCTTCTACCTTTTCTTACTGGCAGAATAGGAAATAACTAATGCACTAGCATAGGCTTTAGCAGTTTCCCAGAGAATGGATGGGTTACTGGCCGAGCTTGAATTAATGTTTAGAAAAGCCCTGAACTCAGTAGAAAATAATTCAGTAAACTTCCTATCCTTAAGGATGAAGGGATCCAGTCGCCAGTACCTCAAACCTACTCTTGATCATTAGATACACTGGAGCATGATCAGAAATACTGACATAATTGCACATGACACCACTGAGCCCAAATGCTGCAGGAATCAAAAAGAGATCAATTCTGGTATGGCATTTGTGCAGATTTGAGAAAAACATAAAATCCTTACTGGTAGAATGAAGGTGCCTCCAAATATCTACCAGTCCTAGTTCAACACACAAATAAATCCCTTAATAGCTTAGATCATGAAGAAGATATTGGGGAACCTTTGAGCAATCTGCCTACCGTAGGATCCATGAGACAATTAAAATCCCCCCCTATGATAATATGCTGAGATGCAAGTTTAACCAGTTTAGAAAGTGCGTCTATTAAGGACTTGAGGGGGTGGGCCAGGGGACAATAAAAATTTAAGATCCTGTATTCTTCCCCATTTATCAAAGCTCTAAAGATTAAAAATCTCCTGTGTGTGTCTTTAATACACTTTCACAACTTAAATTGGAAATTCTTCCTCATAATTAAGCCCCCGCCCCCTACTTCTAGTGTTGAAGAATTAGAAATAAACCTGATCATACCCATTCTGTCGCAGTTTCAAATGCTCTGCATTGTCTAGGTGTATTTATTGCAATAAGGCAACATCCACCCTCTGCCTTCTAAGACTGAAAAGTACCTTCTTCCTCTTCAACAGTGAGTGACTCCCCTTAATATTCCAGGTGCACCACTTGAACAAATCCTTAGCCGTAACCTTCTGTTGCATCAGATTCCAGAGAGGAAGAACTTGAACTGTGAATCGCCGAGCCTCAGTACAAGAAAATCCACAAAACACAAAAATACATAAACTAAAACAGCTATAACCAGCAAATCTACAAAACTTGCAAAAACTATGGACACCAAAAACAAAAAAGCAAACAAGAGGCAAAGACACTGATTAGAGAAATTTACCTTCTATTCAAAGGGGGCACCTACACATCCCATAATCCTACTAACCATCCCAACCACCCTCTTAACTCCTACTAGTCAGGGTCATGCCGTAAACACAGACAAGCCAGGATAAAGTAGCGAAAAGATGGTAAAAAACAAGATTATTAATATACACAAGTAAGTTAAAAGTAAATCTGTCACCCATCCCCTGGTTATAACAACTTAGAAATTTAAGGTAAATACTCTATCCATCCTGAACATGATTTAATGCAATTTGTTACCAACAAAAGGAGACTTCACCAGGACCTCTCTAAAGAAGGACAAACCCAAACAACTCTGTTATCTCTGCCTATTCAAATGCCCGGCTTAAGTCAGCATGTCCACAAAGTTCCTCGCTTTCTCTAGCCAGTTAAATAAATGTACAGATCCATTATAATTAATCCAAAGCACTGCTGGAAATCTCAGAGCACTGGATCCCAAACTCTGTCAATCTCTTCTTGATGCCATCGTAGAACTTCCTTTTCCGGATCACTGCTGCTGAAAACTCTTGGAAAAACATGACCCTGAAGCCCTCACACACCAACACCCTCAGATTCTTCCCTTGGGCTTTGGAAGCTTCCATGACTCTCTATTTGTCTTTATAATGGCAGAATCATACCAGGACAGGGCAAGGGCGCTGTGACCCGGTGGGCTCTCTCAATCTTTATCCTCCCCTTTTCAGACTCCAAACTAAGAAATCCCAGGAACTCCTTCTCAAAGAATTCCACTGGACGCTCATCTTCCATCCCCTCCGGCATGTCAGCAACTGAAAGATTCTTTCTTCTGCCCCTGTTCTCAAGGTCATCCACCAGATCCAGCAAACCAGCGACCTGTATTTTCAGGGCTTCAATCTGACTCTTGGATGAATCAGGCTCTGCTTCCCCCCTGCCCAATGACCTGACGTTCGAGCTAATCAGTCCTTTTCCCCAGGTCTTCCAGGTGCTGTTTGTACTTTTGCAGCATAGCAGAGACCGGGGCCAGCTTTTCCTCAATTTTTTTCTTCAATATGTTTCCCCAAGACCTCGTAAGATTTGGTGAGCTCCTTAACCAAGGCCTGGCGAGCAAGCAAGCCCTCCGCCTCGGTGGATTGAGCTGTGGCCCCGGCAAACACCTTCCTTTCTTAGGCATTCTCCCACAGCAAAAGCAAAGGTAAGTGAAATTTTCAGGTTCATAGCTCTTTTACTGTTCTTGTGTTCACAGGAATGTAGGTGGTACAGGTTCTAGCTCTGTCCAGCTGATGTAGCGTGGAACCCAGCAACATGATCCCCCGAGGTTATTACCATCTTGGATCCACCAGGGAAATTTTTTTTAATGTTTAACTTTAAGCATTTTGCGACTTGAACTATCACTTCACATGATTGTTATTGATACCTTAAAAGCAATCCTTGTCCTTATATTGGTGCTGTGAATTTGGTATTTAATTTTCCACAAACACAATGGTTTTTATAACTTAATAAATTAACACAGACTGTATGTTGGTATTGGGTGTTTTAAGAATAACCACACCAAGCACTGAGTTTAGGATTATGATTTCAAAAACCTTTTTTGCATAAAATAGTCTCCTCTGCCACTTTAAAGCTATAATTGCTATTTGTGTTTTAGACTTCAAGGACTTAAATATAACTAGCGAATACTAGTGGTGAAAAATTGAATAATTGTGAATATGAACTGCAAGGGTGGTATCTTCCAGACAATGATATTCCATTCCATTTTGTTTGATTTTCATCTGTATTTCCTGCTCTAGGGAGTTTAATTTGGAAGGAGATGAGGAAGCAATTGCTTTACACTGTGTTGGAGGTTAATTTTGATAGGGTTTATGACAAGTAACCAGTAGTTCTAACATACTGTTTCTCACTAGCTTGACTGAGTTTTCTTTGAGGAGACAACAAAGAAGTTTGATGAAGGCAGAGCGGTAAACATAGTGAGATGTTCAACAAAAATCTGCATGGTAGATTGGTTAGCAAAGTTAGATCACATGGCATATGGGGGAGCGAGCCAACTGGATACAAAATTGGCTTGAAGTAGAAGGTAGGGAGTAGTTGTAAAGGGTAATCTTTGAACTGGATGCCCGTGACCAGCATGTAGGGCCCTGGGGAGTGTTGCTGAACAAAGAGACCTAGAGGTGCAGGGGCATAGTTCCTTTACATGGAGTTGCAGATAGACAGGATGGTGAAGAAGGCAATTGGCACATGTGCCATCATTGGCCAATGGATTGAGAGTAGGTCTTAGGACATTGGTGAGGTCATTTTTGGAATACTGTGTTCAATTCTGGTCTCCCTGCTAAAAGAAAGATGTTAAATTTCAAAGGGTTCAGGAAAGTTTTTGAAGGATGTTGCCAGGATTGGACATTTTGAGCAATAGGAAGAGGTTGAATAGGCTGGGGCCTCTTCCCCTGGAGCGTCAGAGACTGAGAGATATCATTATGGAGGATTATAAAATCATGATGGACATGGAAGGGTAAATAGCAAAGATCTTTTTCCCAGGATGGCAGAGTCCAAAAGTAGGTATAGTTAGGTTGACAGGGGAAAGACTTAAAAGGGACCTGGGGAGGCAACCTTTTCATGCAGTGAATAGTGCATGTATGGAATGAGCAGCCAGAGGAAGTGGTAGAGGCAGGTACAATGACAACATTTAAAGGGCATCTGACTGGGTACATGAATAGGAAGGGTTTAGAGGAAGATGAGCCAAATGCTGGCAAATGGGATTCGATCCGTTTAGGACATCTGGTTGGCGCAGGCAAGTTGGAACGAAGGGTGCGTTTCTGAGCTGTATAATGCAATGGCTCTAAGACCACCTTTTATTCAAATAAGCACCAATGAATACAAACCCAGTATGTCCAATTCTTTTACATAAAATAACCCTATCATCTCAGGAAACAATTGAGTGAATCTCCTCTGAACTGCTTCTATTGTAATTATGTCCTTTTTGTAAACAGGAAACCAAAATTGTACACAGTGCTCGAGAGGTGTCAGCAAAACCCTATACAATTGTAGCAAATGTCTCATTCCATTCCCCAATCTACATGATATTTACTTCTAAAATCAGTTCCTGTGCTTGCATACTACTTTTTTGTGATTCATGCACTCTATACCACGCAAGTTCTTCAGTCTCTCTCCATTTAAATAATGTATTGCCTATTTATTCTTCACATTTCCCACAATACATCCCATGTAAGAAATCTATGCCTACTCCTTTAACCTATGTGTATCAATTTGCAGCCTTCTTATGTCCTCTTCACAATTTACTTTCTAACCTATCATTGCATAATCCACACATTTTTCAATCATCTGTTTGGTCCTTTCATTCAAGACTCTGATATTGTTTGTATTCGAGAGATGAGGGTGTTTGTCCACCCATAATTATCCAGAGGGCTATTTAGAGTCAACCACATTTCTGTAGATTCTGAATTGCATGTAGGCCAGACCAAGTACGGATGGCAGTTTCCTTCCCTTAAAGACATTAGTGAACCAGATGGGTTATTCAACAATTGAAATGGGTTCATGATAATTATTAGACTCTTAATTCCAGAGTTATTTATTGAATTCAAACTCTGTCATCTGCTGTAGTGGGATTTGAACATGGGTCCCCAGAAAATTAGCCGTGTCTCTGGATTAACAGTCCAGTGATAATACCATTAGGCTATTGCCACCCTTTATGATTGTAAATAATTGAGGAACCAACACTCTTCCCTTTAGCACACCACAAGTTGCATCTTGACAACCCAAAAATAAATTGTTCACTTTGTTTGCTTTTAGCTAATCATTTCTCCCTCTAAGATAACATGTTCCCCCTAAACCATGACCTCTTCAAGGGTTCACTGATTCTTGAATTTTCACCTTTTGAAAGCCTGTTGGAACCTTGCGATCAAGTTAGTATTCGATTCCAAACCTTAAAGAATAAAAGTAGGCCATTCAGCCCCCTCAGCCTGTTCCACCATTCAATGAGATCATGGTTGATTTGTAGCCTATCTCCACATACCTAACTTTGGCCCAAATCCCTTAAAACAAAAATTCATCTGATTTAAAACTGACAAGTGATGCAGTTTGTGGAAGAGCTCTCCAAACCTATTCCACCTTTTGTGCGTAGAAGTGCTTCCTGGCATCTCTCCTGAACAGTCTCACCCGAATTCTTTTACATAAATACCCCCCCTCCCTCCCACCATTGTAGAATCCCCAACCATTGGAAATAGTTTATCTTTATCGACCCTGTCTTTTCCTATTAGTATCTTAGATACTTTGATCAGATCATCCCTTAACCTTCTCAATATTAGAGACCTATTTTGTGCAAACTCCTTTAACTTCTTTATCCCTGAAGTCCAGATATGAGCTATCTTTCCTGCAATAATTCTCAGTTTTATACTTTTTTCTGACTGGAGTTGAATTTGATTCTGTTATTATTACTTATGAATTTTTTACCTAACCAATAATTTACCATACATGCTTTTCCTAACATGCAATGCACTGATGCAGAAAGCAGTTGACTAATGAGCTGTTTGCCTGATGGACGCATTCTGTTTCCCAATGGACAAGAAAAAAATAGGAGGAAACTTCCAGATGTTTCACAATGATTTACAATAAATCACGTAAGTCATTAACAGAATGAGCTTTGTCGAGGTGTTAGCGCACTCATCTCTGAGTAAGGAAATCAGAGACTTGAGCACATAATTAAGAATGAAATTCCCGTGAAACACTGAAGTCAGAGGTACCTCAGATGAGGTTCAGTCTGCCGTCTTAGGTAGACCAATGAAAAACATGGATTTATTTGAAGGATAGAAAGAGTATTCCACTCATGTTCTGGTCAATGGCTATTTCTCAAATACCACTGCCAGTAATAGATTACTGGTCTTTTATCTCATTACAGTTTGTGAGATCTTCTTATATGCAAACTGACTGCTATAATTTCTCACACTCTGCACTTCAGAAAAGCATATTAGCTATGAAGCACTTGAGGACATCTGGTGGTGATAAATGGCATGATTATAAATGCAAGATTTTATTTTGCTTCTTAACAGTCTCTCTGTGGTCTTGCACACAGCTATGTATTAAAGAATGAGCTGCAGGATCTCAGCTTGTGTTGAGAGAATCTGCATAGCATAATATGCATTGATGCTCCTAACTAGCATTTACATAAAAGGGCCACTTTAAGAGTCAGTGAGCTGCCATCATTTGTGTAAGTGAAGCTCAGTAAATGTCAGCCAGACAGACATCCAATTTCAAAAGTTACCTAAGAGCAGGATTCAGTTTTAGTGCACAGCTACTTTAGTAGAAATGATAGCTTGAAAGTGAACAATCTTTCATTAGAACAAGAACTGTACAGTGTCTTCAATCAAGAAATGCTATATTGAATTTTGTGCTGTATGAATTAAATATCTTTATGTGATACTCTGCTATATCTCTGTGAATTCGACATCTTGTTTTATGATCTATTTTCTATTCTAAACTGTCCTATCCCGACAGGCTCACTAATGAGTTCTGTAAGTGAGGGCTACAATCAATAACTTGCCCAAGCAGTTGTTCCTCCTGTGATAGTCTAATCAAAAATTTACACTTAGATAATATCTTTAATGCAGTAACCCATTCAAAGAACTATTCTCTTGCAAAATTTGACTAGAAGCCAAATAAAAAAGATCGAATGGCAAGTGACTAAACAGTTGGTCAAATAGTTAGGCTTTAAATATCTTAAAGAAGGGCAGAGGGATAGAGAAGTTAACAATGAATGTTAACCTGCTGACCCAATCTCTCCCTTTACAGCAGTCTGACATCTACATTCCACAAGGAAAGCAGTCAGTAACAACTCTTAATTATTCTCTTTCCTTGGCATGGGTGGATAGATGCTAATTGTAATGCTCTGCCCACTCATCCTAGCCATCATGAAGAAACCCAACATAGTTGTGGTTCTGCTCGCCGAGCTGGAAGTTTTTGCTGCAAACGTTTCGTTCCCTGGCTAGGGAACATCATCAGTGCTGTTGGAGCCTCGTGTGAAGCGCTGCTTTGATGTTTCTTCCGGTATTTATATTGGTTTGTTCTTGCCGCTTCCGGGTGTCAGTTTCAGCTGCAGTGATTTGTATGTGGGGTCCAGGTCGATGTGTCTGTTGATGGATGTTCTTGCTGTTTCCGGGTGTCAGTTTCAGCTGTAGTGGTTTGTATATGGTGTCCAGGTCAATGTGTCTGTTGATGGAGTTTGGGGATGAATGCCATGCTTCTAGGAATTCTCTGGCTGTTCTCTGTCTGGCTTGTCCTATGATAGTGGTGTTTTCCCAGTCAACTTCATGTTGCTGGTTGTCTGAGTGTATGGCTACTAGAGATAGCTGGTCGTGTCATTTTGTGGCTAGCTGATGTTCATGGATGCGGATTGTTAGCTGTCTTCCTGTTTGTCCTATATAGTGTTTTGTGCAGTCCTTGCATGGTATTTTGTAAACTACGTTAGTTTGGCTCATGCTGGGTATTGGGTCCTTTGTTCTAGTGAGTTGTTGTCTGAGCGTGGATGTTGGCTTGTGTGCTGTTATGAGTCCTAAGGGTCGCAGTAGTCTGGCTGTCAGTTCTGAGACGCTCCTGACGTATTGTAGAGTGGCTAGTCCTTTTGGTTGTGGCATGTCCTCGTTCCGTGGTCTATCTCTTAGGCATCTGGTGATAAAGTTGCGTGGGTATCCGTTTTTGGCGAATACCTTGTATAGATGTTCCTCTTCCTCTTTTCGCAGTTCTGGTGTAAGAACTGACAGCCAGACTACTGCGACCCTTAGGACTCATAACAGCACACAAGCCAACATCCACGCTCAGACAACAACTCACTAGAACAAAGGACCCAATACCCAGCATGAGCCAAACTAACGTAGTTTACAAAATACCATGCAAGGACTGCACAAAACACTATATAGGACAAACAGGAAGACAGCTAACAATCCGCATCCATGAACATCAGCTAGCCACAAAACGACACGACCAGCTATCTCTAGTAGCCATACACTCAGACAACCAGCAACATGAATTTGACTGGGAAAACACCACTATCATAGGACAAGCCAGACAGAGAACAGCCAGAGAATTCCTAGAAGCATGGCATTCATCCCCAAACTCCATCAACAGACACATTGACCTGGACACCATATACAAACCACTACAGCTGAAACTGACACCCGGAAACGGCAAGAACATCCATCAACAGACACATCGACCTGGACCCCACATACAAATCACTGCAGCTGAAACTGACACCCGGAAGCGGCAAGAACAAACCAATATAAATACCGGAAGAAACATCAAAGCAGCGCTTCACATGAGGCTCCAACAGCACTGATGATGTTCCCTAGCCAGGGAACGAAACGTTTGCAGTAAAAACTTCCAGCTCGGCGAGCAGAACCACAACAACGGATACCCGAGCTACAAATCTTCAATCAGATTTTAAAAACCCAACATAATTAGTCATACTGAAATGGTAAACATTGAATAAATTTACCACATTGACTATAGCAGTTCGAGGCAGCAACTCCCACCCCCTTCTGTGTGAAGTCCTTGCCGCGTGTATCCCCCTTAAACTTTCCACCTCTCACCTTGAAAGTGTGATCTCGTTATTGAATCCTTCACCCAGTACCTTTGACCTTGTGGCAGTCCCTCAGTACTTCACTGTAGTTTGTTTATGTGCTGGTGGACTTGAATCCATGACTTTTTGACTCAAGTAAGAGGGCTGTACATTTGACATACTTTTTTGAAGCAGGGGATGATACATGGTATTAGAGACATATTCAAACAGATGCAATCAGTCAATGTCGTGATTCTGTGCTGCAAGTGCGTATAGTTGTATGAATGATAAACAGAACTTTCAGCATAATTGAGAATTTGGATGAATGTCAACAAACCTTTCAGGATTTTTGACCTATTATTTTATAATGAATGTAAAACCTTTAAGGGTTTCCTGAGCTGTCTCCAAGTTTCTAGGATTGTCTTATTTTTCACTAAACTACGAGCATACATGTTAAAATATATGTTCTTTGCAGTTTCTTTTTGTTAAAGTTGTAAAGCATTTTAAGAGAAGATATTTTCTGCTGGCCAACATTACCAAGTACTCCTGAAAGCAGCTCCAGGATCCACAGAGAACCTTCCCTCCATTCAACACCCTGCTCCTGCAAACCAACTACAAAATCAGGGTAACTGAGGTGAAGACTCAGAAATTACACCGAGAAAACTTTCCACAACACAGTAGTTACTAAAATAGGTTCCTCTTTTCCTTACATGATGGACTGAATACAGTATTTGCTCAGTCCAAGTCTCAGGCTCCAAACCGACAGATGGTTTCTTTTAACTTTAATAAACATTATAAAACGCTGAGCCATACATTTCACTGGCTTTCTCAGTACAAAAAATAATAAACATGCACCAAGGCGTGTCCAATAGAAGCATACATTTTGTGCTATAATTTCCAAAGTAACCTGACCACTCTGTTGATTGACATAACTTTAATTCATAGAATCCCTTTAGTGTGCAAAGAGGCCATTTGGCCCAATAAGTCCATACC
Source organism: Hemiscyllium ocellatum (assembly GCF_020745735.1). Lineage (NCBI taxonomy): Eukaryota > Metazoa > Chordata > Chondrichthyes > Orectolobiformes > Hemiscylliidae > Hemiscyllium > Hemiscyllium ocellatum. The sequence goes on from NC_083434.1 coordinate 40,841,810, forward strand.
AACCCTCTAAGAGTAACCCACCCAGATTCATTTCCCTACCCTGTTAATCTATATTTATCCCTGACTAATGCACCTAACCTACACATCCCTGAACACTGTGGACAATTTAGCATAGCCAATTCACCTAATTTGCATATCTTTGGATTATGGGACGAAACTGGAGAACCTGGAGGAAACCTGCACAGACACAGGGAGAATGTGCAATCTCCACACAGACAGTCAGCCAAGGTTGGAATCAAACACGGGTCCCTGACGCTGTGAAGTGGCAGTGCTAACCACTGACCTACCATGCTGCCCCCCCTCCACCTCAAATAAGACTTTAAATATAGACTTTTATATTGGCAGAAAGTTGAAAACAAGCACTTTCTAAGAATAACAAGTTTAATGCAGAAATGCAATTTTAACCTTTAAAGCTATATATAGTCTAGCTTGCATTCATGTAGCTCTTGCCACAATCTCAAAATGACCCAGCAGTCCTACAGCCAATGAACTGCAGTCAAGTAGGACAATGCGACAGATCATTAATGGACAGTGAGGTCCCATGAACATCGGTGTTATTATCAAACCATCTGTTTTAGGTTTTGGTTGAGAAATAGTTATTGGTTAACAAAACAGCACTCCAGATGTTTACTTCTCTTTTTGTACATCAGCTTGAAATTAATTTGAGGCCGGTGTTTAAAATCACATTCCAAAGATAAATACTAAAGCATTAGGCTGTTTTTCCCTCATCAATAAATGAATTGCCAATGTTTTACCTTGGCATTTAATAGTTAGTGTGGACAATTGAATTTTTAGAGCACAATTTCAGTTAGCAAATTATATAAAACTTGGAGGTACAGAAAAGAAGGTGAAGACTGGTTTAAAAGAAAACCTAGATAACATGCACAGATAAAATGGATAGATCCATAGAAGATGCAGTGAAAGTGTGAAGGAAGACAGAGAATGGTAATAGAGAGTTGCTTTTCAGACTGGAGGCCTGTGACCCGGTCAGGATCCGTGCTCGGTCCACTGCATTTTGTCATTTATACAGACAACAAGCAAAACTAACGTCATTTACAAAATACCGTGCAAGAACTGTAATAAACGCTACATTGGACAAACAGGCACAAAACTAGCCACCAGGATACATGAACATCAACTAGCCACAAAACGACATGACCCTCTCTCACTAGTATCCTTACATACAGATACGGAAGGAAACCACTTCGACTGGGACAACACATCCGTCTCAGGACAAGCCAAACAGACATGCCCAAGAATTCCTAGAAGCATGGCATTCCAACCGGAACTCTTATCAACAAACACATTGATTTGGATCCCATTTACTACCCCCTGAGAAAAAGAACAGGAAATGACATCACCACAGGAAATGATATCACCAACTCAAGGAACCCCAAACATAAATAGAAAGCAGGAAACACCAGCAGTGGTTTGTCCGGAGTCTCACTGAAGATGTTACCTAGTATGGTGATGAAATATCTGAAAAGGAACCTTGCAGCTCAGTGAGCAAACCTATATCCAGGACCTCAAATTGAGCTACAAATCTTCTCAAAACTCATTAAAGGAGAATGCAGGAACAGACAGACCTGGGACTGAAAGTGACAGATCTCCAGGAAGATTGCTTAAAATAAATGTGTTTTTGCATCTAGTAATTACAGGCATTGAGTTCAAGACCTCAGAATTTATGCCAAATCTTTAGAAATCATTGATTAGGCTTTTGCTGGAGTAATGTATTTGATTCTGAGCACCACACCTTAGGGAAGCAGTCAAAGTCTTAGAAAGGATGCAGAGGGTATTTGCTAAAATGCTACTCTGGTTGTGGGTTTTCAGTTTTATCGAGACTGGGGAAGATTGATAGAGTTTTTCAGAATCAATTATTTTGGTAGAACTTGAGTATTGCTTAAAAGATATACATTTTGCCCTAAAATGTCCATTATACATCCAACTTTGGTGTCATCTTCAGACTTACTAACAATACCTCCTTTGTTCACATTTGCCCATTTAGTGTTGTGCTCATCAGGATAAATCACAAGAAGTACCAAAGTAATAGGAAAACAAGCTTTATACTGTATGAGAGGGGAGTGCTGATTGATAGAAATGTTGCCATGGAGAACTCCTGAAGCAATGATAGCTGACAGGTGACTGATAGCTAATGGCCAAATTAAGTAGATTGACTCTGGTCAAAGCATTATCCTGAGAAATGAACTATAGATTGGCTGCGATGTATTTTGGTGACTTGAAATAAGCACATTGTGGATACATATTCTTTCTGACTGCATATGTTTTGATAGAATAAATTAGCAGAAACTGTTCACAGTTGTGGGAGGGTTATATAGTGATTGGAACCAGGGCCAAGTGATTGGGGATGTTAATCTGGACCAACAAACAGGAGATTCAGACTGTTGGGACTGGCTGTGAACTGCCTGGTCAGAGTCCATGTACTGTACACGTGGAAGTAAAAAGTGACTTAGTGATGGGATGTCTGCGTTTGTGCGTTTTTTTTTCAGATTGGGAGGGGTGTAGGGGCTGGAGGAAAACAAAGAGAAAATGAAAATGAAAAAGAAAAATAGTTAATATGAGATTCAGAGAGTCTTCTCACTCCAGAGACTGACTGAACTGGCTGGTCAGAGTCCATGTACCGTGCATGTGTAAATAAAGGGAGATTTCATGAGGGGGTACTGGTCTCCATGCAGCTATTTCAGTGGCAACAAGAGAAAACAGTGTGTGCCTGAAGAAAATTCACTTGCAACAGTCTTTGATTTAGGATAAATATTTCTGGCATCGTGCCTTTTTTGAGAAGCTCGATTCTTTTGATTCTGCCAAAAGAATGCAATATTTTTTCTCTGGTAAATGACATTGGGGCAGAAGAAAGGCAACGCGTAGCATTTTAAATTATTAGGAGCTTAACTTTTCCTGAGGCAACAGATACTAAAATCTTTCAGGGTTTGGCGGATTTAGTTAAGGATTAAGCCTCCTCTAATTCAGAGATGCTATTAGTTTTATTCAGCTGTATGAGAATGGGGAGAATCCATATCAGAATTTTTGACCAGGTTAAGATGATAGGCAGAGGCATGTGATTTTGGGTTAACCCTGAATGAGATGCTGAGAGAGTGTTTTGTATGTGGCATTAATGACGTAACCATGCAAAAGCACTACTTGCTGAATTGGACTTCATACAGGTGCTACAATGGGCTTTGTCATCAGAAAACGTGGCAAGTGGAGCTTAGGAGCTACAGAGCATCTTAATGGAAATGGACACCCTTGCCTGTCTGACTAAATTTGGGGAACATCATTTGATGTTCCTTACGCAGAACATATCATGATTAGAGGGGTCCTAGGTCAGCTCACAGCAAAACCTCATAACAAAGCCAGGTCTTGGTCAAATGGCTAAAAGGTTCTTCAGGATCTGAGCCAACAAGCCATTGTAGTTGTTGCCAGTATGTGGGCTCAAGACGGCAAAGAAGTCATTTTTATGGTCATTTAAGCGGGCATTGGATAGGCATTTGGAAGTTATTGGGCTAGTATAGGTTAGGTAGGATTCGGTCGGCGCAACATCGAGGGCCGAAGGGCCTGTACTGCGCTGTATCCTTCTATGTTCTATGTTCTAAGTCCTACGAGGCCTGACTTCAGTGAAAGAACTCATAGGCCAGTATCCAGAAAAGCAACACCCTGGAAAGTCCACTTATATATGGGTTGGACAGTTAAATTGCTTTGCAACATCCAACTCAGAACTAATTAAAATAAATATCTAGTTACAGTCACCCGGTTCTCATGGACGACGAGACCGGTACAGTTGTCTCAGTGGTTGCAGAATCAGATTTTAAGATTTGCTCTGGACTCCAACCCATAGGTTTGCACAAATACTTGGTCAGACTGAGAATGTACACCAGTGAACCATTGCAGATTAAGGATACAACTTTGGTTCTGGTCTCCTATGAGAAACAATTGGTGCAGTTACCACTGATGATAGTAAGAAGTTCAGGCCCAAGTTTATTAGGGCAAAATTGGTTGAGAAAGATTCTCCTTGATTGGCTTAACATTTTTCAGTTAGAAAATGGCTGCTTGGGTTCAGGAATATTAAGTCTTAATTAAATACCCCTAAGTTTTTCAGTAAGTGTTCGGGACTATCAGTAGAACAAAGGCCACTTTACATGTTGACTAGAAAGCAATTCTGTGATTTTGCAAGGCCTGCCCAGTGTCATTTCGCCAACATCTTCATTTTGAAAACCCCTGGATGACCAGAGTGGAGTTGAGCCAGTATCTAGAGATGAACTTTACACGGGACAATCACTCTAGCTCCCCATAGTGATATGCTATCGTCTGCAGTGATCTGGTCTCACCAGGGCGAGAAAGGTTTGAATCCAGGTTGTGATGACCCTTCTGTTTCCCTCATTACCACCTCATTTTAGTTTTGCCAGGGTGGGGCATCTTTGTGTCCACAGTCAGATATTATCAGCGGTGACCAGAAGGGTGTCCAAAAGGTTTAAAACCAGAATGGACAGTCCCAGGGGAGGCACCACCTGTGGAGTATCTGCCAGTAGGAGGTGGTTCAAGGCATCCACATTTGCCAATTGGCCTCCTGGCTGACGTTCCAATTTGTAATTGTACACAATGAGAAAAAGGGCCCACCGCTTAATTCAGCCAGAAGCTATGGGCAGCACAGCTTTATATTCTTTAAGTAGCCCAGAAGGTGGTTGTGGTCCATTACTATGACAAATTTATGTCTGTAAAGATATTGGTGAATGACCGCCAAACCTTCCTTCTCTATTTCGGCATATTTGCGGTTTGCATCAGCTAATGTCCAGGTAACATACATCATTGGGTGTTCCTTTCCATTGGGCCACACTATCTTGGTACTGTATAAGGAGGCATTGCACGTCAGCACCACTCCCTGCTTGGGATCATAGTGGGCCAACACCTTGGATGATGATAGCTGCTTTTTCGTTTCTCTAGTGGCTACTTAGTTTTGTCTTATAGCCAGGACTGGATGCCAACATAGCCAGAGTGCCGATAAAGTACAAAATTTACTGCTGCCAATGCCTCCATATTTGTGGGAATGGCCAAGTAAACTCTGGACTCAGTTACAAGTCAACATTCCTGGTCATTGTGGATGCACATTCAAAGTGCCTGGATGTGCATAGAGTTCATTCTGCAAACTCAGGGACGATGATTGAAAAGCTGTGAGCATAGTTTACGAAACATGGACTCCTGGAAGTATTGGCCATGAACAATTGGACATCATTTACCTGCAGGGAATTCAAGCATTTCCTAAAGTCAAGTGGAATTTGGCAGGTTCATACAGTCCATACCATCCATCGTCCAATGGTCTAGAAAAAAGAGCAGTCCAAACATTGAAAGCAGGCTTAAAGAAACAGCCTACAGCTTCACTCGATACCAAACTGTCCACATTTCTGTTTGATTATAGGACCACACCTCATGCAATAACAGGTGTAGCTCCAGCAGAGTTGCTTATGGGGAGAAGATGATTCTGCACCAGGTTAAACCTGATATTTCTGGACCGGGGTGGGGCAGTGAAATGGCAGCAGGAATGCCAATGCTGACCATATGCCTCCTCTGAGTGAGAGAGACAGTTTACTTCGGGGGGGGGGGAGCGAAGTTTGGTGCCAGAACCATGGAAACGGCCCTGTATGGGTACAAGGCAAGGTCAATGTGAGCTCAGGTCCCTTGACATATAAAGTTAGGGTAGGTGAGGTGGTCCTGAATAAACACGTGGATCACTGGAAAGCTACTACTGCACAAACGGGGCAGGAGCAAAACATACCTGGGCCCTCAGAGCAGCCAGGAGAAAGTGAGGTCTGCAGAGGCTGGAGATCAGAGCTGAAAATGTGTTGCTGGAAAAGCGCAGCAGGTCAGGCAGCATCCAAGGAGCAGGAGAATCAACGTTTTGGGCACGGGCTCATGCACGAAACGTCGATTCTCCTGCTCCCTGGATGCTGCCTGACCCGCTCCCTCAGAACAGCCAGAAAGGCGATCAAAAACATGGGCAAAAACATTCCAAGATAAGCTACAAGAGAAAGAACAGTTCTATCTCCCCAGTCTTGAGGTGGGGGGGGGGGGTGTAATGTAGCGATTGGAACCAGGGCCAGGTGAATTTCATTGACTCAGATCCTTGTTTGGGGTTGTTAAACTGGCCCAATCAGAGTGCCATAGCTGACAGGTATAATAGAGTGGGGTGTGCGGTGGGATCCCGTCCACGCTCACCCCTGCCCGGACGGAATTTCACATTGGCCCCAGGGTCCCGTACTTCCCGCGGGAGCCTGTGCCCCACAACCTGAGCCGCCTCCGAAATTTTAACTTTGTCCCGTTCAAGGACGTTAAAAGGTGTGTCCTATATCGACTGCTGCTGCACACCGTCCACCTCTTCTCCCTCATCCACCGCCCGGACACGCCCTGGCGTGCCCATTTGCCACCGGGCGGTGGGGATCCCCAGTGGAGGGCTCTCTACGCAGGAGTCCTCCCCCTTTCTCTCGGGGATCTGGGGTGGAGGGTGCTGCACGCAGCAGTCCCCTGCAACCGCAGATTGCGGTGGTTCACGGACTCCCAGCCCAACTGCTTGTTCTGTGGCGCTGTGGAGTCCGTGGACCATGTGTATGTTGGGTGTGGGCGTTTGCACTCCCTTTTTGATTTTCTTAAAAACCTCCTCCTCTGCTTTTGTTTGCACTTCAGTCCCACGCTCCTGATCTTCGGGCACCCGGTGCGGAGGAGGGAGGGCAGGTCTGAAGACCTCCTCGTGGGTCTGCTCCTGGGCCTGGCCAAACTGGCCATAAACAGGTCCAGGCAGCGGGCCGTGGAGGGGGTCGTTAGGGCCGACTGCCTGCCCCTCTTCCGCGGTTACGTTAGGGCCCGGGTGTCCTTGGAGAAGGAGCACGCGGTGTCCACCAACACCCTGGAGTTGTTCAGGGAGAGGTGGGCGCCGCAGGGAGTGGAGTGCATCATTTCCCCCTCCAACTCTATTTTGATTTAGTCCCTGCCCTCCCCTTCACTGTTTTGATCACACAGCATTGCCCTTTGATGTGAAGGGCACTGCTCATCACTGGCCACTCGGGTGTTTTCCTACTTTTCCTGGTGGTGGAAATTGAATAAAGATTTGTACACCTTGTCTCTCACTGTGTCTCACACCTGCACACACACACCATGGGTGCTGGGGATAAAAATAATAAGCACTACCGCAGTTAGGCGGTAGTGTGGGGGGTTAATGAAAAAGAAAAGAAAGAGAAAAAAAAAAGAAAAAAAAAAAAAAAAAAAAAATTATAGAGTGGGGTGTGCGGTGGGATCCCGTCCACGCTCACCCCTGCCCGGACGGAATTTCACATTGGCCCCAGGGTCCCGTACTTCCCGCGGGAGCCTGTGCCCCACAACCTGAGCCGCCTCCGAAATTTTAACTTTGTCCCGTTCAAGGACGTTAAAAGGTGTGTCCTATATCGACTGCTGCTGCACACCGTCCACCTCTTCTCCCTCATCCACCGCCCGGACACGCCCTGGCGTGCCCATTTGCCACCGGGCGGTGGGGATCCCCAGTGGAGGGCTCTCTACGCAGGAGTCCTCCCCCTTTCTCTCGGGGATCTGGGGTGGAGGGTGCTGCACGCAGCAGTCCCCTGCAACCGCAGATTGCGGTGGTTCACGGACTCCCAGCCCAACTGCTTGTTCTGTGGCGCTGTGGAGTCCGTGGACCATGTGTATGTTGGGTGTGGGCGTTTGCACTCCCTTTTTGATTTTCTGAAAAACCTTCTCCTCTGCTTTTGGTTGCACTTCAGTCCCACGCTCCTGATCTTCGGGCACCCGGTGCGGAGGAGGGAGGGCAGGTCTGAAGACCTCCTCGTGGGTCTGCTCCTGGGCCTGGCCAAACTGGCCATAAACAGGTCCAGGCAGCGGGCCGTGGAGGGGGTCGTTAGGGCCGACTGCCTGCCCCTCTTCCGCGGTTACGTTAGGGCCCGGGTGTCCTTGGAGAAGGAGCACGCGGTGTCCACCAACACCCTGGAGTTGTTCAGGGAGAGGTGGGCGCCGCAGGGAGTGGAGTGCATCATTTCCCCCTCCAACTCTATTTTGATTTAGTCCCTGCCCTCCCCTTCACTGTTTTGATCACACAGCATTGCCCTTTGATGTGAAGGGCACTGCTCGTCACAGGCCACTCGGGTGTTTTCCTACTTTTCCTGGTGGTGGAAATTGAATAAAGATTTGTGCACTTTATGTCTCTCACTGTGTCTCACAGCTGCACACACACACCATGGGTGCTGGGGTTAAAAATAATAAGCACTACCGCAGTTAGGCGGTAGTGTGGGGGTTAATAAAAAGAAAAAAAAAAAAATTATAAAAAAAAAAAGAAAAAAAAAAAAACAAAAAAAAAATAATAGAGTGGGGTGTGCGGTGGGATCCCGTCCACGCTCACCCCTGCCCGGACGGAATTTCACATTGGCCCCAGGGTCCCGTACTTCCCGCGGGAGCCTGTGCCCCACAACCTGAGCCGCCTCCGAAATTTTAACTTTGTCCCGTTCAAGGACGTTAAAAGGTGTGTCCTATATCGACTGCTGCTGCACACCGTCCACCTCTTCTCCCTCATCCACCGCCCGGACACGCCCTGGCGTGCCCATTTGCCACCGGGCGGTGGGGATCCCCAGTGGAGGGCTCTCTACGCAGGAGTCCTCCCCCTTTCTCTCGGGGATCTGGGGTGGAGGGTGCTGCACGCAGCAGTCCCCTGCAACCGCAGATTGCGGTGGTTCACGGACTCCCAGCCCAACTGCTTGTTCTGTGGCGCTGTGGAGTCCGTGGACCATGTGTATGTTGGGTGTGGGCGTTTGCACTCCCTTTTTGATTTTCTGAAAAACCTTCTCCTCTGCTTTTGGTTGCACTTCAGTCCCACGCTCCTGATCTTCGGGCACCCGGTGCGGAGGAGGGAGGGCAGGTCTGAAGACCTCCTCGTGGGTCTGCTCCTGGGCCTGGCCAAACTGGCCATAAACAGGTCCAGGCAGCGGGCCGTGGAGGGGGTCGTTAGGGCCGACTGCCTGCCCCTCTTCCGCGGTTACGTTAGGGCCCGGGTGTCCTTGGAGAAGGAGCACGCGGTGTCCACCAACACCCTGGAGTTGTTCAGGGAGAGGTGGGCGCCGCAGGGAGTGGAGTGCATCATTTCCCCCTCCAACTCTATTTTGATTTAGTCCCTGCCCTCCCCTTCACTGTTTTGATCACACAGCATTGCCCTTTGATGTGAAGGGCACTGCTCGTCACAGGCCACTCGGGTGTTTTCCTACTTTTCCTGGTGGTGGAAATTAAATAAAGATTTGTGCACTTTATGTCTCTCACTGTGTCTCACAGCTGCACACACACACACACACCATGGGTGCTGGGAAAAAAAATAAGCACTACCGCAGTTAGGCGGTAGTGTGGGGGTTAATTTAAAAAAAAACTCGGGATTGTTCACACAGCAAAAAAAAAAAAATAATAAACAGGAGTGTTTTGATGTGAGGGGCACTGCTTGTCAAAAAAAAAAAAAAAAAAAATAATAGAGTGGGGTGTGCGGTGGGATCCCGTCCACGCTCACCCCTGCCCGGACGGAATTTCACATCGGCCCCAAGGTCCCGTACTTCCCGCGGGAGCCTGTGCCCCACAACCTGAGCCGCCTCCGTAATTTTAGTTTTGTCCCGTTCAAGGACGTTAAAAGGTGTGTCCTATATCGACTGCTGCTGCACACCGTCCACCTCTTCTCCCTCATCCACCGCCCGGACACGCCCTGGCGTGCCCATTTGCCACCGGGCGGTGGGGATCCCCAGTGGAGGGCCCTCTACGCAGGAGTCCTCCCCCTTTCTCTCGGGGATCTGGGGTGGAGGGTGTTGCACGCAGCAGTCCCCTGCAACCGCAGATTGCGGTGGTTCACGGACTCCCAGCCCAACTGCTTGTTCTGTGGCGCTGTGGAGTCCGTGGACCATGTGTATGTTGGGTGTGGGCGTTTGCACCCCCTTTTTGATTTTCTGAAAAACCTTCTCCTCTGCTTTTGGTTGCACTTCAGTCCCACGCTCCTGATCTTCGGGCACCCGGTGCGGAGGAGGGAGGGCAGGTCTGAAGATCTCCTCGTGGGTCTGCTCCTGGGCCTGGCCAAACTGGCCATAAACAGGTCCAGGCAGCGGGCCGTGGAGGGGGTCGTTAGGGCCGACTGCCTGCCCCTCTTCCGCGGTTACGTTAGGGCCCGGGTGTCCTTGGAGAAGGAGCACGCGGTGTCCACCAACACCCTGGAGTTGTTCAGGGAGAGGTGGGCGCCGCAGGGAGTGGAGTGCATCATTTCCCCCTCCAACTCTATTTTGATTTAGTCCCTGCCCTCCCCTTCACTGTTTTGATCACACAGCATTGCCCTTTGATGGGAAGGGCACTGCTCGTCACAGGCCACTCGGGTGTTTTCCTACTTTTCCTGGTGGTGGAAATTAAATAAAGATTTGTGCACTTATGTCTCTCACTGTGTCTCACAACTACACACACACACACACACACACACCATGGGTGCTGGGAAAAAAATAAGCACTACCGCAGTTAGGCGGTAGTGTAGGGGTTAAAAAGAAAAAAAAAAAAAAAAAAAATAAATAATAGAGTGGGGTGCGCGGTGGGATCCCGTCCACGCTCACCCCTGCCCGGACGGAATTTCACATCGGCCCCAAGGTCCCGTACTTCCCGCGGGAGCCTGTGCCCCACAACCTGAGCCGCCTCCGTAATTTTAGTTTTGTCCCGTTCAAGGACGTTAAAAGGCGGTCCTGTACAGACTGCTGCTGCACACCGTCCACCTCTTCTCCCTCATCCACCGCCCGGACACGCCCTGGCGTGCCCATTTGCCACCGGGCGGTGGGGGTCCCCAGTGGAGGGCCCTCTACGCAGGAGTCCTCCCCCTTTCTCTCGGGGATCTGGGGTGGAGGGTGTTGCACACAGCAGTCCCCTGCAACCGCAGATTGCGGTGGTTCACGGACTCCCAGCCCAACTGCTTGTTCTGTGGCGCTGTGGAGTCCGTGGACCATGTGTATGTTGGGTGTGGGCGTTTGCACTCCCTTTTTGATTTTCTGAAAAACCTCCTCCTCTGCTTTTGTTTGCACTTCAGTCCCACGCTCCTGATCTTCGGGCACCCGGTGCGGAGGAGGGAGGGCAGGTCTGAAGACCTCCTCGTGGGTCTGCTCCTGGGCCTCGCCAAACTGGCCATAAACAGGTCCAGGCAGCGGGCCGTGGAGGGGGTCGTTAGGGCCGACTGCCTGCCCCTCTTCCGCGGTTACGTTAGGGCCCGGGTGTCCTTGGAGAAGGAGCACGCGGTGTCCACCAACACCCTGGAGTTTTTCAGGGAGAGGTGGGCGCCGCAGGGAGTGGAGTGCATCATTTCCCCCTCCAACTCTATTTTGATTTAGTCCCTGCCCTCCCCTTCACTGTTTTGATCACACAGCATTGCCCTTTGATGTGAAGGGCACTGCTTGTCACAGGCCACTCGGGTGTTTCCCCCCTGTCAGGAGTTGGACCAGTGGCAGTGTTGTGCCTGGAGAAGGAGAAGGAGAAGGAGAAGGAAGAAAGAAGAACAAGGAGGAGGTGGAGGAAGGAGGTGAGAGCTGTGTGTTCTGGGCCCTGTGTTTGAGCTGACCTGGGGCCCACTCCCACTGCTGGTCTCTGGGACCCCGCCTGGGCCTGCCCTCCACCACCGCAGCCTGGGACTCGCCTGAGGCCCCTTCCCACAACCTCCTCCACTGGTGTGACCTGAGGCCTACCTCCACTGCTGGGACCAAGGGCCAGCCTGGGACTCGCCAGAGGCCTGCCTCAACTTCTGCTGCAGCCAGAGGCCTGCCTCCACCAGCGCTGCCTGGGACTTGCCTGGGAGTCCCTCCCCAACTGAGGGCCTGCCTGGGACTCGCCAGAGGCCTGCCTCCACCACCGCAGCCTGGGACTTGCCTGAGGCCACTCCCCGCAGCCTCCACCACTGCTGCGACCTGAGGCCCACCTCCACCGCTGCTGCCCAGGACATAATTTTGGGGCTGCCTGGGACTTGTCTTGGGGACCCCCCCAACAGGCCTGCCCCCAACACTGCAACCGAGGGCCTGCCGAGGACTTGCCTGAGGCCTGCCTACACCACCGCTGCCTAGGACTCGCCTCGGGTGACTGGCCTCGGGCACCTCCCCAAGGACTCCACCGCGACTACTGCCAGAGGCCCACCTCCACCGCTGCTGCCGGGGGCCGACGGAGTATGGCGAGCCCGAAGGTCGCAGGGCCCAGCCGGACCTACGCCGGGGTAGCCGCTGCCTTGGGCTCGGCTGGCCCAACCCCGGCCGCAACCGCATCCCCCTTCAGGCACCTGACCAAACGCCTGGGGGTCAAGGCCTATCCCCATCCCAACATGACCATCGAGGCCTGCAGTAAGGCCATGGCTAGTGTGGTCGGCCCACTGGCCATCGTCGCTGCGGCCCGCATGTACGGGAAGGCCGTCTTCTTTCTCAAGACCGAGCAGGCGGTCCACCTGGCCGTGGAGAGGGGGCTCACTGTGGGCGGGACGTATTTGCCAGTCGACCCTTTGGAGGTCACGGCCCAGAGAGTCGTGATCTCCAACGTCCCGCCCTTCATTGCCAGCGAGCTCCTTCTTCCCCACCTCAACACCTTGGGGGAGATCCGGTCAGGTGTTCAACCGCTCCTGCTCGGTCTTAAGGACCCCACCCTCCGTCACGTGTACTCCTTCCGACGCCAGGTGTTTATTTGCCTGGCCCGGGAGGAGGTCACGGAGGGCTCATTCACCGTCCTCCACGAGGGCGCGGCATACCGCGCCTTCTGGACGGCGGACGGCGTGCGGTGCCACCTGTGCCGTGAGGTGGGGCACATTAGAAAGAACTGCCCCACCCAGAAGGCTGCCCAGCCCACACCAACGGCTGCGGGTGGTGCCGCCGCACCCACTCCCCCTCCCCCAAAGTCAACACCACAAGCCCCGGCACCGGGGGCTAAGCCGGAGGCTCCCAATGCCTCAGCCTCTGGCAGGGAGGGGGGTGAGCGTCCGACCGAACGGAAGGCGCTCAGGAAGACGCAACGCGTCAAGCCCGCCCACGGGGAGACCACCCTATCCCCATCCCCTTCCCCTTCCCCTCCACGTAACCCACGACCTGCCCCGCCCCGGCACGACAATGCCCCTGCGGCCGTGCCAGCGTCGCCCCGGCGCGGGAACCCTGACCCCCGAACCCCCAAACCCGTACCTGATCCTGGCCCCACTGACTCCAACCCCCACCTCGCCACGGAAACTCCTGGGGCTTCAACCCCTCGTCCGGAGACCGAGCCCCGCCCCACCCATACGCCCCCTGACACTAACCTGAGGGGAACCACCGCTGCCCTACCACCTCCAGAGACTGATTCTCCTAGCCCTGGAGAGGGAACTGGGCCCCTGCCCCGCCCGCCATCACCTGATATGCCAGGGGTGGGGCAGGAAGTGACACGGCTGACCCTCCCCACCCTGGCCACGACCCCTGCATTCCCCCAGCCAATCATATTCCGGGAAAGGCTGGGGGGAGGGACCTCGGGCCCCATGACCACCAAGGCGGGCGGAGAGGAGAAGGCTCATAAACTCCCCCCTGTCTCTCTGGGGAAGAGGCACTGGCCCTTGGAGGGGGGAGAAATCCCATCAGCGCGCCGGCGGCGCTGCCCCTCTCCAGGGGATGAGCCGACGGTGTCTCCCCACTGTCCTGCACCATGGCCTGACCTGCCCAAACCCCCAGGGGCGACAGCTGGGCCTTCCACCGCCATAACTCCTCCAGCCCCTGGGGAGGATTTTAATACCGTCGCGGGCCATGGTGCAGGCGACCGCATTCTTTTTACCATTGGGTCGTCGAGCGGTGGAGGCGAGGAAGGTGTTATCCTCGCTCCTCCCTCCCAGACTGTTTTTCCGGGGGCCTTGGCCCTGGGGGAGGACCTTTTCCCCGAGGAGCCGGGCGTCCCGGTGTCGGGAGAGGAGCGGGGCCCCGAGCCTCTGCCGCCCGGCGACCCGAACTCGGGGCGTTCCGGGAAGGGGTGCGCCGAGGAAGATACGGAAGGTGACCCTGGGGGTGGGGTCACTGGAGGTTTGAGGCCAGTTGGCGGTGCCGGACCAGCCCCCATCCTCTCGGTGGGGGAAGGGTCGGTGACCGAAGGCGACCTCCCGGAGGAGAGTTCTGGATCGGTGGCGGACACCGGGGACGACGCGGAGTCCGTCTCCAGCGACATTTTCGAGTCCCAGGTGCCCCCCACCGATCTCCCCCTCATCCCCCTCGAGGAACTCCGGGAATTTGTCGAGGAAACTCGGAGTCGCCGGGATAGAGCCCAACTGGCGCTCGACCGCTGGAGCTCCTTCGAAAGAGTCTACTGGTCGGCCCACGCTGCGCGCCAGGCGCCCGGGCTTGACGTTAACGAGCGAAAGCGAGTCAGGAACTTCCTGGGAGCACTCCTGGTGAGGGCGAGGGACTTCTGTGCCCCTCTCTCGTCCTCCCAGTAAATATGTACATAGCTTTTGTTAACTGTTTACTGGTGGTGGTTGCACTATACTTTCGACATGGAGACAACTATAGCTAGCCTCAACATCAACGGCAGCAGGGAGTCACAGCGCAGATTCCAGACCCTCTCGGTCCTTCGGGACGGGAGGTATGCGGTGTGCTTCCTGCAAGAAACCCACACTACCCCGGGAGACGAAGCCACCTGGCTCCTGGAGTGGCGAGGGGGGGTCTACATGAGTCACCTCACCCGCAGATCTGGCGGGGTGGCTATCTTGTTGGCCCCGCATTTTCAGCCGGAGATCTTGGGGGTCAGGGAGCCAGTGCCAGGCCGTTTGCTTCACCTGACGGTTCGGCTGGGGGGCGCGGTGCTTCACTTGGTGAACGTCTACGCTCCCCTGGCCGGGCCGAGGCAAGCGAGCTTCTTCGAAGAAGTGTCCGCTCATCTCGCTTCCATCGACGAGAACCAGTGCGTCGTCCTCGGGGGAGATTTTAACTGCGTCCTCGAGGACAGGGACCACGGCGGTGCCCGCACGAGTTCGACGTCGGGGAGGAGGTTGGGGGACTTGGTCAAGTCCTTGGACCTGGTGGACGTCTGGCGGAATCTCCATCCTGACTCCATCGCCTTCACCTTCGTGAGGCCTGGGGTCGGAGCGTCCAGAATCGACCGCCTGTACGTTTCGCGGGCGTACGCCTCCTGCTTTCCGAAGGCCTCCACGCGGCAGGTGTCGTGCACGGACCATCACCTGGTGTGGGCGGAACTCCTTCCGTTCGGCGCCAGGTTGGGCTCCGCGTACTGGCACTTTAACAACCTGCTGCTGGAGGACGAGCGGTTCCGGGACTCGTTTCGTCGTTTCTGGGCCGGCTGGAGAAGGAAGCGGGGAAGCTTCCCCTCCCTGAGGCTATGGTGGGACGTGGGCAAGGCTCACGTCCGCGTCTTCTGTCAGGAGTACGCGAGGGGGTCGACGAAGAGGCGGAAATCCAGGATCGGGGAGTTGGAGAGGGAGATGCTCGACCTGGAGTCACGCCTCGGTCAGCCCGACGCGGACCCGGCCCTGCGCGGGGTGTACGAAGAGAAGAAGGCCGCGCTCCGGGACCTGCAGCTCGTCGGGGCTCGGGGCGCGTACGTGAGGTCGCGGCTCCAGCTCCTCCAGGACCTGGACCGCGGCTCCCCCTTCTTCTACTCGCTGGAAAAAAGGCGTGGCACCCGTCAGCAGCTCCTTGTGCTGCTGGCCGACGACGGGTCCCTCGTCTCGGATCCGGAGGGTATCAGGGCCCACGTCCGATCCTATTACACGGCCCTGTTCTCTCCGGATCCGTCCAGCGAGGACGCTCGCAGAGTTCTGTGGGAGGACCTGCCGCAGCTCAGCCCGGAGGACGCCGGAAGGCTCGACGCTCCTGTCACCTTAGAGGAGCTGACCGGCGCCCTCGACCGGCTCTCGAGGGGCAAATCCCCGGGGCTGGACGGGCTGACTGTGGAGTTCTTCAGGGCGTTCTGGGACGTCCTGGGGAGCGACTACGCACAGGTCCTGGGGGAGTGTCTAAATGCCGGAGAGCTGCCCCTTTCTTGGCGCAGGGCGGTCATCGTCCTGCTGCCAAAGAAGGGGGACCTTCGTTCCTTGAAGAACTGGCGTCCGGTCTCCCTCCTCAGCACGGACTACAAAATTTTTGCCAGGGTGTTGTCTTCTCGCCTGGCTTCCGTGCTGGCCCACATGATTCACCCGGACCAGTCCTACACGGTCCCGGGCCGGAGGATACAAGACAACGTCCATCTGGTCCGGGACCTGATCCATTTCTGTCGACGGGCTGGTCTGCCGAGCGCCTTCCTGTCTCTCGACCAGGAGAAGGCGTTCGACAGGGTCGATCACAAGTACCTGCTCGGGACTCTGCGGGCGTTCGGGTTCGGGACGCAGTTCGTCGCCCGGATCCGACTTTTGTACGCCGCCGCAGAGTGTCTGGTTAAAGTTAACGGGTCCCTGACGGCGCCCCTTCGCTTCGGGAGAGGAGTGCGTCAGGGCTGCCCCCTGTCCGGCCAGCTGTATTCCCTGTGCGTGGAGCCTTTCCTGCGCCTCTTGCGGAGGAGGTTGTCGGGGCTGGTTCTGCGCGGCGCGGGCGCGGGGGTGGTCCTCTCGGCCTACGCCGACGACGTGCTCCTCACTTTCACCGACCCGGCTGACCTGGGGAGGATGCGCGAGTGCCAGGCCGTGTACTCGGCGGCGTCTTCCGCCAGGATCAACTGGGCCAAATGTTCCGGGCTACTGGTGGGTCCGTGGCGGGTGGACTCCCTGCCGGAGGAGTTTCGGGGGTTCAGCTGGAGTACCACCCATCTCCTCTACCTGGGGGTCTACCTCAGCCCGACCGAGGAATCCTGGCCGGCCAACTGGCAGGAGCTGGAGGCCAAAGTCTCGGCTCGCCTAGGCCGCTGGACAGGACTGCTCCGAGTGCTATCTTACAGGAGCCGAGTGCTGGTCATAAACCAGCTGGTGGCCGCCATGCTGTGGTACCGGCTGGTCACTTTGGTCCCTCCTCCTGGCTTTGTCGCTGACATCCAGAGAACGTTGGTCGACTTCTTCTGGGACAAAAAGATGCACTGGGTCGCTGCGCAGGTTCTGAGTCTCCCCATTGAGGAGGGCGGTCAGTCGCTGGTGTGCGTCCGCACCCAGGTCGCGACCTTCCGCCTTCAGACCTTGCAGCGATACCTTTACGTCGAGCCTCCTCCTAGGTGGTGCGCCCTGGCGACGTATTTTTTCCGCCAGGTGCGTAACCTCAACTACGACACGCAGCTCCTGTTCGTCGACCGTGACGGTTTGGAGGTCGCCCTCAAGGTGCTGCCTGTCTTTTACCAGGACCTGATCACTGTCTGGAACATGGTCGAATCGAGTCGCGCCTACCCTCCGGCAGGAGTAGCGGCTGTCGTCAGGGAGCCGTTGCTCAGGAATCCGCACCTCCGTGCTCGCGGGTTCGAGTGGCTGTCGGAGGGGAGGGCCGTGGCGGCGAGGGTGACCAGGGTCGGGGACGTGCTGGGTGCCGGGGGGCTGGGCTGGACATTGCCGCAAGACATAGCGAGCAGGGCAGCGGTAGACGTCCGGTACGTGGCCACCGGCATCCGACGCCTTAAAACGGCGGTGCTCGGACCCGACGTAGTGCACCAGTTGGAGGACGCTCAGGTGTGCGGTGGGATCCCGTCCCCGCTCACCCCTGCCCGGACGGAATTTCACATCGGCCCCAAGGTCCCGTACTTCCCGCGGGAGCCTGTGCCCCACAACCTGAGCCGCCTCCGAAATTTTAGTTTTGTCCCGTTCAAGGACGTTAAAAGGCGGGTCCTGTACAGACTGCTGCTGCACACCGTCCACCTCTTCTCCCTCATCCACCGCCCGGACACGCCCTGGCGCGCCCATTTGCCACCGGGCGGTGGGGATCCCCAGTGGAGGGCCCTCTACGCAGGAGTCCTCCCCCTTTCTCTCGGGGATCTGGGGTGGAGGGTGTTGCACGCAGCAGTCCCCTGCAACCGCAGATTGCGGTGGTTCACGGACTCCCAGCCCAACTGCTTGTTCTGTGGCGCTGTGGAGTCCGTGGACCATGTGTATGTTGGGTGTGGGCGTTTGCACTCCCTTTTTGATTTTCTGAAAAACCTTCTCCTCTGCTTTTGGTTGCACTTCAGTCCCACGCTCCTGATCTTCGGGCACCCGGTGCGGAGGAGGGAGGGCAGGTCTGAAGACCTCCTCGTGGGTCTGCTCCTGGGCCTGGCCAAACTGGCCATAAACAGGTCCAGGCAGCGGGCCGTGGAGGGGGTCGTTAGGGCCGACTGCCTGCCCCTCTTCCGCGGTTACGTTAGGGCCCGGGTGTCCTTGGAGAAGGAGCACGCGGTGTCCACCAACACCCTGGAGTTGTTCAGGGAGAGGTGGGCGCCGCAGGGAGTGGAGTGCATCATTTCCCCCTCCAACTCTATTTTGATTTAGTCCCTGCCCTCCCCTTCACTGTTTTGATCACACAGCATTGCCCTTTGATGTGAAGGGCACTGCTCGTCACAGGCCACTCGGGTGTTTTCCTACTTTTCCTGGTGGTGGAAATTAAAAGAAATAAACAGAAGTGTCTCACACAGCATTGCCCTTTGATGTGAAGGGCACTGCTCGTCACAGGCCACTCGGGTGTTTCCTTTCTTCCTGGTGGTGGAAATTGAATAAAAGATTCGTGCACTTTGTGCACTGTGTCTTCACACCTGCACACACACACCATGGGTGCTGGGGAAAAATAAGCACTACCGCAGTTAGGCGGTAGTGTGGGGGGGTTAATAATAATAAAAAAAGAAAGAGAAAAAAAAAAAAAAATAAACAAAAAAAAAAAATAAAGAGGAGTGTCTTAATCCCTGCCCTCCCCTTCACTGTTTGATCACACAGCATTGCCCTTTGATGTGAAGGGCACTGCTTATCATTGGCCACTCGGGTGTTTTCCTATCTTCCTGGTGGTGGAAATGGAATAAAGATTCGTACAGAAAAAAAAAAAGAAAAAAAAAAAAAAAAAAATAATAGAGTGGGGTGTGCGGTGGGATCCCGTCCACGCTCACCCCTGCCCGGACGGAATTTCACATTGGCCCCAGGGTCCCGTACTTCCCGCGGGAGCCTGTGCCCCACAACCTGAGCCGCCTCCGAAATTTTAACTTTGTCCCGTTCAAGGACGTTAAAAGGTGTGTCCTATATCGACTGCTGCTGCACACCGTCCACCTCTTCTCCCTCATCCACCGCCCGGACACGCCCTGGCGTGCCCATTTGCCACCGGGCGGTGGGGATCCCCAGTGGAGGGCTCTCTACGCAGGAGTCCTCCCCCTTTCTCTCGGGGATCTGGGGTGGAGGGTGCTGCACGCAGCAGTCCCCTGCAACCGCAGATTGCGGTGGTTCACGGACTCCCAGCCCAACTGCTTGTTCTGTGGCGCTGTGGAGTCCGTGGACCATGTGTATGTTGGGTGTGGGCGTTTGCACTCCCTTTTTGATTTTCTGAAAAACCTTCTCCTCTGCTTTTGGTTGCACTTCAGTCCCACGCTCCTGATCTTCGGGCACCCGGTGCGGAGGAGGGAGGGCAGGTCTGAAGACCTCCTCGTGGGTCTGCTCCTGGGCCTGGCCAAACTGGCCATAAACAGGTCCAGGCAGCGGGCCGTGGAGGGGGTCGTTAGGGCCGACTGCCTGCCCCTCTTCCGCGGTTACGTTAGGGCCCGGGTGTCCTTGGAGAAGGAGCACGCGGTGTCCACCAACACCCTGGAGTTGTTCAGGGAGAGGTGGGCACCGCAGGGAGTGGAGTGCATCATTTCCCCCTCCAACTCTATTTTGATTTAGTCCCTGCCCTCCCCTTCACTGTTTTGATCACACAGCATTGCCCTTTGATGTGAAGGGCACTGCTCGTCACAGGCCACTCGGGTGTTTTCCTACTTTTCCTGGTGGTGGAAATTGAATAAAGATTTGTGCACTTTATGTCTCTCACTGTGTCTCACAGCTGCACACACACACCATGGGTGCTGGGGTTAAAAATAATAAGCACTACCGCAGTTAGGCGGTAGTGTGGGGGTTAATAAAAAAAAAAAAAAAAAAAAAAAAAAAATTATAAAAAAAAAGAAAAAAAAAAACAAAAAAAAATAATAGAGTGGGGTGTGCGGTGGGATCCCGTCCACGCTCACCCCTGCCCGGACGGAATTTCACATTGGCCCCAGGGTCCCGTACTTCCCGCGGGAGCCTGTGCCCCACAACCTGAGCCGCCTCCGAAATTTTAACTTTGTCCCGTTCAAGGACGTTAAAAGGTGTGTCCTATATCGACTGCTGCTGCACACCGTCCACCTCTTCTCCCTCATCCACCGCCCGGACACGCCCTGGCGTGCCCATTTGCCACCGGGCGGTGGGGATCCCCAGTGGAGGGCTCTCTACGCAGGAGTCCTCCCCCTTTCTCTCGGGGATCTGGGGTGGAGGGTGCTGCACGCAGCAGTCCCCTGCAACCGCAGATTGCGGTGGTTCACGGACTCCCAGCCCAACTGCTTGTTCTGTGGCGCTGTGGAGTCCGTGGACCATGTGTATGTTGGGTGTGGGCGTTTGCACTCCCTTTTTGATTTTCTGAAAAACCTTCTCCTCTGCTTTTGGTTGCACTTCAGTCCCACGCTCCTGATCTTCGGGCACCCGGTGCGGAGGAGGGAGGGCAGGTCTGAAGACCTCCTCGTGGGTCTGCTCCTGGGCCTGGCCAAACTGGCCATAAACAGGTCCAGGCAGCGGGCCGTGGAGGGGGTCGTTAGGGCCGACTGCCTGCCCCTCTTCCGCGGTTACGTTAGGGCCCGGGTGTCCTTGGAGAAGGAGCACGCGGTGTCCACCAACACCCTGGAGTTGTTCAGGGAGAGGTGGGCGCCGCAGGGAGTGGAGTGCATCATTTCCCCCTCCAACTCTATTTTGATTTAGTCCCTGCCCTCCCCTTCACTGTTTTGATCACACAGCATTGCCCTTTGATGTGAAGGGCACTGCTCGTCACAGGCCACTCGGGTGTTTTCCTACTTTTCCTGGTGGTGGAAATTAAATAAAGATTTGTGCACTTTATGTCTCTCACTGTGTCTCACAGCTGCACACACACACACACACCATGGGTGCTGGGAAAAAAAATAAGCACTACCGCAGTTAGGCGGTAGTGTGGGGGTTAATTTAAAAAAAAACTCGGGATTGTTCACACAGCAAAAAAAAAAATAATAAACAGGAGTGTTTTGATGTGAGGGGCACTGCTTGTCAAAAAAAAAAAAAAAATAAAAAAAAATAATAGAGTGGGGTGTGCGGTGGGATCCCGTCCACGCTCACCCCTGCCCGGACGGAATTTCACATCGGCCCCAAGGTCCCGTACTTCCCGCGGGAGCCTGTGCCCCACAACCTGAGCCGCCTCCGTAATTTTAGTTTTGTCCCGTTCAAGGACGTTAAAAGGTGTGTCCTATATCGACTGCTGCTGCACACCGTCCACCTCTTCTCCCTCATCCACCGCCCGGACACGCCCTGGCGTGCCCATTTGCCACCGGGCGGTGGGGATCCCCAGTGGAGGGCCCTCTACGCAGGAGTCCTCCCCCTTTCTCTCGGGGATCTGGGGTGGAGGGTGTTGCACGCAGCAGTCCCCTGCAACCGCAGATTGCGGTGGTTCACGGACTCCCAGCCCAACTGCTTGTTCTGTGGCGCTGTGGAGTCCGTGGACCATGTGTATGTTGGGTGTGGGCGTTTGCACCCCCTTTTTGATTTTCTGAAAAACCTTCTCCTCTGCTTTTGGTTGCACTTCAGTCCCACGCTCCTGATCTTCGGGCACCCGGTGCGGAGGAGGGAGGGCAGGTCTGAAGATCTCCTCGTGGGTCTGCTCCTGGGCCTGGCCAAACTGGCCATAAACAGGTCCAGGCAGCGGGCCGTGGAGGGGGTCGTTAGGGCCGACTGCCTGCCCCTCTTCCGCGGTTACGTTAGGGCCCGGGTGTCCTTGGAGAAGGAGCACGCGGTGTCCACCAACACCCTGGAGTTGTTCAGGGAGAGGTGGGCGCCGCAGGGAGTGGAGTGCATCATTTCCCCCTCCAACTCTATTTTGATTTAGTCCCTGCCCTCCCCTTCACTGTTTTGATCACACAGCATTGCCCTTTGATGGGAAGGGCACTGCTCGTCACAGGCCACTCGGGTGTTTTCCTACTTTTCCTGGTGGTGGAAATTAAATAAAGATTTGTGCACTTATGTCTCTCACTGTGTCTCACAACTACACACACACACACACACACACACCATGGGTGCTGGGAAAAAAATAAGCACTACCGCAGTTAGGCGGTAGTGTAGGGGTTAAAAAGAAAAAAAAACAAAAAAAAAAATAAATAATAGAGTGGGGTGCGCGGTGGGATCCCGTCCACGCTCACCCCTGCCCGGACGGAATTTCACATCGGCCCCAAGGTCCCGTACTTCCCGCGGGAGCCTGTGCCCCACAACCTGAGCCGCCTCCGTAATTTTAGTTTTGTCCCGTTCAAGGACGTTAAAAGGCGGTCCTGTACAGACTGCTGCTGCACACCGTCCACCTCTTCTCCCTCATCCACCGCCCGGACACGCCCTGGCGTGCCCATTTGCCACCGGGCGGTGGGGGTCCCCAGTGGAGGGCCCTCTACGCAGGAGTCCTCCCCCTTTCTCTCGGGGATCTGGGGTGGAGGGTGTTGCACACAGCAGTCCCCTGCAACCGCAGATTGCGGTGGTTCACGGACTCCCAGCCCAACTGCTTGTTCTGTGGCGCTGTGGAGTCCGTGGACCATGTGTATGTTGGGTGTGGGCGTTTGCACTCCCTTTTTGATTTTCTGAAAAACCTCCTCCTCTGCTTTTGTTTGCACTTCAGTCCCACGCTCCTGATCTTCGGGCACCCGGTGCGGAGGAGGGAGGGCAGGTCTGAAGACCTCCTCGTGGGTCTGCTCCTGGGCCTCGCCAAACTGGCCATAAACAGGTCCAGGCAGCGGGCCGTGGAGGGGGTCGTTAGGGCCGACTGCCTGCCCCTCTTCCGCGGTTACGTTAGGGCCCGGGTGTCCTTGGAGAAGGAGCACGCGGTGTCCACCAACACCCTGGAGTTTTTCAGGGAGAGGTGGGCGCCGCAGGGAGTGGAGTGCATCATTTCCCCCTCCAACTCTATTTTGATTTAGTCCCTGCCCTCCCCTTCACTGTTTTGATCACACAGCATTGCCCTTTGATGTGAAGGGCACTGCTTGTCACAGGCCACTCGGGTGTTTCCCCCCTGTCAGGAGTTGGACCAGTGGCAGTGTTGTGCCTGGAGAAGGAGAAGGAGAAGGAGAAGGAAGAAAGAAGAACAAGGAGGAGGTGGAGGAAGGAGGTGAGAGCTGTGTGTTCTGGGCCCTGTGTTTGAGCTGACCTGGGGCCCACTCCCACTGCTGGTCTCTGGGACCCCGCCTGGGCCTGCCCTCCACCACCGCAGCCTGGGACTCGCCTGAGGCCCCTTCCCACAACCTCCTCCACTGGTGTGACCTGAGGCCTACCTCCACTGCTGGGACCAAGGGCCAGCCTGGGACTCGCCAGAGGCCTGCCTCAACTTCTGCTGCAGCCAGAGGCCTGCCTCCACCAGCGCTGCCTGGGACTTGCCTGGGAGTCCCTCCCCAACTGAGGGCCTGCCTGGGACTCGCCAGAGGCCTGCCTCCACCACCGCAGCCTGGGACTTGCCTGAGGCCACTCCCCGCAGCCTCCACCACTGCTGCGACCTGAGGCCCACCTCCACCGCTGCTGCCCAGGACATAATTTTGGGGCTGCCTGGGACTTGTCTTGGGGACCCCCCAACAGGCCTGCCCCCAACACTGCAACCGAGGGCCTGCCGAGGACTTGCCTGAGGCCTGCCTACACCACCGCTGCCTAGGACTCGCCTCGGGTGACTGGCCTCGGGCACCTCCCCAAGGACTCCACCGCGACTACTGCCAGAGGCCCACCTCCACCGCTGCTGCCGGGGGCCGACGGAGTATGGCGAGCCCGAAGGTCGCAGGGCCCAGCCGGACCTACGCCGGGGTAGCCGCTGCCTTGGGCTCGGCTGGCCCAACCCCGGCCGCAACCGCATCCCCCTTCAGGCACCTGACCAAACGCCTGGGGGTCAAGGCCTATCCCCATCCCAACATGACCATCGAGGCCTGCAGTAAGGCCATGGCTAGTGTGGTCGGCCCACTGGCCATCGTCGCTGCGGCCCGCATGTACGGGAAGGCCGTCTTCTTTCTCAAGACCGAGCAGGCGGTCCACCTGGCCGTGGAGAGGGGGCTCACTGTGGGCGGGACGTATTTGCCAGTCGACCCTTTGGAGGTCACGGCCCAGAGAGTCGTGATCTCCAACGTCCCGCCCTTCATTGCCAGCGAGCTCCTTCTTCCCCACCTCAACACCTTGGGGGAGATCCGGTCAGGTGTTCAACCGCTCCTGCTCGGTCTTAAGGACCCCACCCTCCGTCACGTGTACTCCTTCCGACGCCAGGTGTTTATTTGCCTGGCCCGGGAGGAGGTCACGGAGGGCTCATTCACCGTCCTCCACGAGGGCGCGGCATACCGCGCCTTCTGGACGGCGGACGGCGTGCGGTGCCACCTGTGCCGTGAGGTGGGGCACATTAGAAAGAACTGCCCCACCCAGAAGGCTGCCCAGCCCACACCAACGGCTGCGGGTGGTGCCGCCGCACCCACTCCCCCTCCCCCAAAGTCAACACCACAAGCCCCGGCACCGGGGGCTAAGCCGGAGGCTCCCAATGCCTCAGCCTCTGGCAGGGAGGGGGGTGAGCGTCCGACCGAACGGAAGGCGCTCAGGAAGACGCAACGCGTCAAGCCCGCCCACGGGGAGACCACCCTATCCCCATCCCCTTCCCCTTCCCCTCCACGTAACCCACGACCTGCCCCGCCCCGGCACGACAATGCCCCTGCGGCCGTGCCAGCGTCGCCCCGGCGCGGGAACCCTGACCCCCGAACCCCCAAACCCGTACCTGATCCTGGCCCCACTGACTCCAACCCCCACCTCGCCACGGAAACTCCTGGGGCTTCAACCCCTCGTCCGGAGACCGAGCCCCGCCCCACCCATACGCCCCCTGACACTAACCTGAGGGGAACCACCGCTGCCCTACCACCTCCAGAGACTGATTCTCCTAGCCCTGGAGAGGGAACTGGGCCCCTGCCCCGCCCGCCATCACCTGATATGCCAGGGGTGGGGCAGGAAGTGACACGGCTGACCCTCCCCACCCTGGCCACGACCCCTGCATTCCCCCAGCCAATCATATTCCGGGAAAGGCTGGGGGGAGGGACCTCGGGCCCCATGACCACCAAGGCGGGCGGAGAGGAGAAGGCTCATAAACTCCCCCCTGTCTCTCTGGGGAAGAGGCACTGGCCCTTGGAGGGGGGAGAAATCCCATCAGCGCGCCGGCGGCGCTGCCCCTCTCCAGGGGATGAGCCGACGGTGTCTCCCCACTGTCCTGCACCATGGCCTGACCTGCCCAAACCCCCAGGGGCGACAGCTGGGCCTTCCACCGCCATAACTCCTCCAGCCCCTGGGGAGGATTTTAATACCGTCGCGGGCCATGGTGCAGGCGACCGCATTCTTTTTACCATTGGGTCGTCGAGCGGTGGAGGCGAGGAAGGTGTTATCCTCGCTCCTCCCTCCCAGACTGTTTTTTCGGGGGCCTTGGCCCTGGGGGAGGACCTTTTCCCCGAGGAGCCGGGCGTCCCGGTGTCGGGAGAGGAGCGGGGCCCCGAGCCTCTGCCGCCCGGCGACCCGAACTCGGGGCGTTCCGGGAAGGGGTGCGCCGAGGAAGATACGGAAGGTGACCCTGGGGGTGGGGTCACTGGAGGTTTGAGGCCAGTTGGCGGTGCCGGACCAGCCCCCATCCTCTCGGTGGGGGAAGGGTCGGTGACCGAAGGCGACCTCCCGGAGGAGAGTTCTGGATCGGTGGCGGACACCGGGGACGACGCGGAGTCCGTCTCCAGCGACATTTTCGAGTCCCAGGTGCCCCCCACCGATCTCCCCCTCATCCCCCTCGAGGAACTCCGGGAATTTGTCGAGGAAACTCGGAGTCGCCGGGATAGAGCCCAACTGGCGCTCGACCGCTGGAGCTCCTTCGAAAGAGTCTACTGGTCGGCCCACGCTGCGCGCCAGGCGCCCGGGCTTGACGTTAACGAGCGAAAGCGAGTCAGGAACTTCCTGGGAGCACTCCTGGTGAGGGCGAGGGACTTCTGTGCCCCTCTCTCGTCCTCCCAGTAAATATGTACATAGCTTTTGTTAACTGTTTACTGGTGGTGGTTGCACTATACTTTCGACATGGAGACAACTATAGCTAGCCTCAACATCAACGGCAGCAGGGAGTCACAGCGCAGATTCCAGACCCTCTCGGTCCTTCGGGACGGGAGGTATGCGGTGTGCTTCCTGCAAGAAACCCACACTACCCCGGGAGACGAAGCCACCTGGCTCCTGGAGTGGCGAGGGGGGGTCTACATGAGTCACCTCACCCGCAGATCTGGCGGGGTGGCTATCTTGTTGGCCCCGCATTTTCAGCCGGAGATCTTGGGGGTCAGGGAGCCAGTGCCAGGCCGTTTGCTTCACCTGACGGTTCGGCTGGGGGGCGCGGTGCTTCACTTGGTGAACGTCTACGCTCCCCTGGCCGGGCCGAGGCAAGCGAGCTTCTTCGAAGAAGTGTCCGCTCATCTCGCTTCCATCGACGAGAACCAGTGCGTCGTCCTCGGGGGAGATTTTAACTGCGTCCTCGAGGACAGGGACCACGGCGGTGCCCGCACGAGTTCGACGTCGGGGAGGAGGTTGGGGGACTTGGTCAAGTCCTTGGACCTGGTGGACGTCTGGCGGAATCTCCATCCTGACTCCATCGCCTTCACCTTCGTGAGGCCTGGGGTCGGAGCGTCCAGAATCGACCGCCTGTACGTTTCGCGGGCGTACGCCTCCTGCTTTCCGAAGGCCTCCACGCGGCAGGTGTCGTGCACGGACCATCACCTGGTGTGGGCGGAACTCCTTCCGTTCGGCGCCAGGTTGGGCTCCGCGTACTGGCACTTTAACAACCTGCTGCTGGAGGACGAGCGGTTCCGGGACTCGTTTCGTCGTTTCTGGGCCGGCTGGAGAAGGAAGCGGGGAAGCTTCCCCTCCCTGAGGCTATGGTGGGACGTGGGCAAGGCTCACGTCCGCGTCTTCTGTCAGGAGTACGCGAGGGGGTCGACGAAGAGGCGGAAATCCAGGATCGGGGAGTTGGAGAGGGAGATGCTCGACCTGGAGTCACGCCTCGGTCAGCCCGACGCGGACCCGGCCCTGCGCGGGGTGTACGAAGAGAAGAAGGCCGCGCTCCGGGACCTGCAGCTCGTCGGGGCTCGGGGCGCGTACGTGAGGTCGCGGCTCCAGCTCCTCCAGGACCTGGACCGCGGCTCCCCCTTCTTCTACTCGCTGGAAAAAAGGCGTGGCACCCGTCAGCAGCTCCTTGTGCTGCTGGCCGACGACGGGTCCCTCGTCTCGGATCCGGAGGGTATCAGGGCCCACGTCCGATCCTATTACACGGCCCTGTTCTCTCCGGATCCGTCCAGCGAGGACGCTCGCAGAGTTCTGTGGGAGGACCTGCCGCAGCTCAGCCCGGAGGACGCCGGAAGGCTCGACGCTCCTGTCACCTTAGAGGAGCTGACCGGCGCCCTCGACCGGCTCTCGAGGGGCAAATCCCCGGGGCTGGACGGGCTGACTGTGGAGTTCTTCAGGGCGTTCTGGGACGTCCTGGGGAGCGACTACGCACAGGTCCTGGGGGAGTGTCTAAATGCCGGAGAGCTGCCCCTTTCTTGGCGCAGGGCGGTCATCGTCCTGCTGCCAAAGAAGGGGGACCTTCGTTCCTTGAAGAACTGGCGTCCGGTCTCCCTCCTCAGCACGGACTACAAAATTTTTGCCAGGGTGTTGTCTTCTCGCCTGGCTTCCGTGCTGGCCCACATGATTCACCCGGACCAGTCCTACACGGTCCCGGGCCGGAGGATACAAGACAACGTCCATCTGGTCCGGGACCTGATCCATTTCTGTCGACGGGCTGGTCTGCCGAGCGCCTTCCTGTCTCTCGACCAGGAGAAGGCGTTCGACAGGGTCGATCACAAGTACCTGCTCGGGACTCTGCGGGCGTTCGGGTTCGGGACGCAGTTCGTCGCCCGGATCCGACTTTTGTACGCCGCCGCAGAGTGTCTGGTTAAAGTTAACGGGTCCCTGACGGCGCCCCTTCGCTTCGGGAGAGGAGTGCGTCAGGGCTGCCCCCTGTCCGGCCAGCTGTATTCCCTGTGCGTGGAGCCTTTCCTGCGCCTCTTGCGGAGGAGGTTGTCGGGGCTGGTTCTGCGCGGCGCGGGCGCGGGGGTGGTCCTCTCGGCCTACGCCGACGACGTGCTCCTCACTTTCACCGACCCGGCTGACCTGGGGAGGATGCGCGAGTGCCAGGCCGTGTACTCGGCGGCGTCTTCCGCCAGGATCAACTGGGCCAAATGTTCCGGGCTACTGGTGGGTCCGTGGCGGGTGGACTCCCTGCCGGAGGAGTTTCGGGGGTTCAGCTGGAGTACCACCCATCTCCTCTACCTGGGGGTCTACCTCAGCCCGACCGAGGAATCCTGGCCGGCCAACTGGCAGGAGCTGGAGGCCAAAGTCTCGGCTCGCCTAGGCCGCTGGACAGGACTGCTCCGAGTGCTATCTTACAGGAGCCGAGTGCTGGTCATAAACCAGCTGGTGGCCGCCATGCTGTGGTACCGGCTGGTCACTTTGGTCCCTCCTCCTGGCTTTGTCGCTGACATCCAGAGAACGTTGGTCGACTTCTTCTGGGACAAAAAGATGCACTGGGTCGCTGCGCAGGTTCTGAGTCTCCCCATTGAGGAGGGCGGTCAGTCGCTGGTGTGCGTCCGCACCCAGGTCGCGACCTTCCGCCTTCAGACCTTGCAGCGATACCTTTACGTCGAGCCTCCTCCTAGGTGGTGCGCCCTGGCGACGTATTTTTTCCGCCAGGTGCGTAACCTCAACTACGACACGCAGCTCCTGTTCGTCGACCGTGACGGTTTGGAGGTCGCCCTCAAGGTGCTGCCTGTCTTTTACCAGGACCTGATCACTGTCTGGAACATGGTCGAATCGAGTCGCGCCTACCCTCCGGCAGGAGTAGCGGCTGTCGTCAGGGAGCCGTTGCTCAGGAATCCGCACCTCCGTGCTCGCGGGTTCGAGTGGCTGTCGGAGGGGAGGGCCGTGGCGGCGAGGGTGACCAGGGTCGGGGACGTGCTGGGTGCCGGGGGGCTGGGCTGGACATTGCCGCAAGACATAGCGAGCAGGGCAGCGGTAGACGTCCGGTACGTGGCCACCGGCATCCGACGCCTTAAAACGGCGGTGCTCGGACCCGACGTAGTGCACCAGTTGGAGGACGCTCAGGTGTGCGGTGGGATCCCGTCCCCGCTCACCCCTGCCCGGACGGAATTTCACATCGGCCCCAAGGTCCCGTACTTCCCGCGGGAGCCTGTGCCCCACAACCTGAGCCGCCTCCGAAATTTTAGTTTTGTCCCGTTCAAGGACGTTAAAAGGCGGGTCCTGTACAGACTGCTGCTGCACACCGTCCACCTCTTCTCCCTCATCCACCGCCCGGACGCGCCCTGGCGTGCCCATTTGCCACCGGGCGGTGGGGATCCCCAGTGGAGGGCTCTCTACGCAGGAGTCCTCCCCCTTTCTCTCGGGGATCTGGGGTGGAGGGTGTTGCACGCAGCAGTCCCCTGCAACCGCAGATTGCGGTGGTTCACGGACCCCCAGCCAAACTGCTTGTTCTGTGGCGCTGTGGAGTCCGTGGACCATGTGTATGTTGGGTGTGGGCGTTTGCACTCCCTTTTTGATTTTCTGAAAAACCTTCTCCTCTGCTTTTGGTTGCACTTCAGTCCCACGCTCCTGATCTTCGGGCACCCGGTGCGGAGGAGGGAGGGCAGGTCTGAAGACCTCCTCGTGGGTCTGCTCCTGGGCCTGGCCAAACTGGCCATAAACAGGTCCAGGCAGCGGGCCGTGGAGGGGGTCGTTAGGGCCGACTGCCTGCCCCTCTTCCGCGGTTACGTTAGGGCCCGGGTGTCCTTGGAGAAGGAGCACGCGGTGTCCACCAACACCCTGGAGTTGTTCAGGGAGAGGTGGGCGCCGCAGGGAGTGGAGTGCATCATTCCCCCTCCAACGCTATTTTGATTTAGTCCCTGCCCTCCTCTTCACTGTTTGTTCACACAGCATTGCCCTTTGATGTGAAGGGCACTGCTTGTCACAGGCCACTCGGGTGTTTTCCTATTTTTCCTGGTGGTGGAAATTAAATAAAGATTTGTACACCTTGTGTCTCTCACTGTGTCTCACACCTGCTCACACACACCATGGGTGCTGGGGTAAATAAGCACTAAGTGAAAAAAAGAAGAAAAAAAAAATAACCAAGAGATTCACACAGCATTGCCCTTTGATGTGAAGGGCACTGCTTGTCACTGGCCACCCGGGTGTTTTCCTACTTTTCCTGGTGGTGGAAATTGAATAAAGATTTGTACACCTGTGTCTCTCACTGTGCCTCACACCTGCACACACACACCATGGGTGCTGGGGATAAAAATAATAAGCACTACCGCAGTTAGGCGGTAGTGTGGGGGTTAAGAAAAAAAAAAGAAAAAAAAAATAATAGAGTGGCAGCCCAATGGTACGTAGGGGCAGACTGAGAGCCAGAAGGCGGGTAGGCCGTCCTCAGTGCTGTCACCCCGGGCAGGTACCGGGGCGGGCTGCCCCAGAGGTGGTCGAAAGGTGTGTGAGGGCGGACCGAGAACTGGAAGGGGCACGGGGTGGACCGAGAACCGGAAGGTGGGTAGGGGCGGGCTGCCTTAGAGTGGTCGGAAGGTGGGAGGGACAGGGACTTGCTGGGTCTGTATTGTCTGCACTTCTGTATGTAACCGTATTGTCTAATGTACAAATGCCATTGATGTCTCTTTATATTTTTGGGAAACTGGGATTTGAGGTTTATCCTCACGTCCCTGTAAACTGTTTGAACGGTAAGGTTTGGGGCCTGGCTTTGCAGCTCCTCTCCCTTGTAAAACTGCTGTCTCTTGTATGCAGCTGTAAATGTAACTTTGTTGTAAACTGGTTTTGTAATTTGTTTAATAAAATAAAAAAAACAGGAGATTCAATCTCCTCAGTTTAGGGGAAAAAAAATAATAGAGTGGCAGCCCAATGGTACGTAGGGGCAGACTGAGAGCCAGAAGGCGGGTAGGCCGTCCTCAGTGCTGTCACCCCGGGCAGGTACCGGGGCGGGCTGCCCCAGAGGTGGTCGAAAGGTGTGTGAGGGCGGACCGAGAACTGGAAGGGGCACAGGGTGGACCGAGAACCGGAAGGTGGGTAGGGGCGGGCTGCCTTAGAGTGGTCGAAAGGCGGGAGGGGTGGGGGGCTTGCTAGGTCTGTATTGTCTGCACTTCTGTATGTAACTGTGTTGTTTAATGTACAAATGTCATTGTCACTGTCTTGTTAAATGTGGAACTGGGATTTGAGGCTTGTCCTCATCTCCCTGTAAAATGGTCAAACGATAGGGTTTGGGGCCTAGCTTTGCTGCTCCTCTCCCTTGTAAACTTGCTGTCTCTTATACAGCTGTAAATGTTTATTGTAAACTGTTTTGTAAGTTGTTTAATAAAATATAAAAAAAAAATAGAGTGGCAGCCCAATGGTACGTAGGGGCAGACTGAGAGCCAGAAGGCGGGTAGCCGTCCTCAGTGCTGTCACCCCGGGCAGGTACCGGGGCGGGCTGCCCCAGAGGTGGTCGAAAGGTGATGAGGGTGGTTAGTGAAGCCAGAAGGTGGGTAGGCCGTCCAAACCGCTGTCACCCCGGGCGGGTACCGGGACGGCTGTCCTAGAGGTGGTCGAAAGGTGTGTGAGGGCGGACCGAGAACTGGAAGGGGCACGGGGTGGACCGAGAACTGGAAGGTGGGTAGGTGTGGGCTGCCTTAGAGTGGTCGAAAGGTGGGAAGGGTGGGGGCTTGCTGGGTCTGTATTGTCTGCACTTCTGTATGTAACCGTATTGTTTAATGTACAAATGTCATTGTCACTGTCTTGTTAAATGTGGAACTGGGATTTGAAGGTTGTCCTCATCTCCCTGTAAAGTGGTCAAACGATAGGGTTTGGGGCCTAGCTTTGCTGCTCCTCTCCCTTGTAAACTTGCTGTCTCTTATACAGCTGTAAATGTTTATTGTAAACTGTTTGGTAATTTGTTTAATTAAATTTTAAAAATAAATAAATAAATAGAGTGGCACCCTCTTCCGCGGTTACGTTAGGGCCCGGGTGTCCTTGGAGAAGGAGCACGCGGTGTCCACCAACACCCTGGAGTTGTTCAGGGAGAGGTGGGTGCCGCAGGGAGTGGGGTGCATCATTTCCCCCTCCAACTCTATTTTGATTTAGTCCCTGCCCTCCCCTTCACTGTTTGATCACACAGCATTGCCCTTTGATGTGAAGGGCACTGCTTGTCACCTGCCACTCGGGTGTTTTCCTATTTTCCTGGTGGTGGAAATTAAATAAAGATTTGTGCACTTTGTTTCTCTCTCTGCGTCTCACACCTGCACACACACACACCATGGGTGCTGGGGAAAAAATAAGCACTACCGCAGTTAGGCGGCAGTGCGGGGGTTAATAGAGAGAAAAAAAATAAATAAAGTGGCCTCCTCTTCCGCGGTTACGTTAGGGCCCGGGTATCCTTGGAGAAGGAGCACGTGGTGTCCACCAACACCCTGGAGTTGTTCAGGGAGAGGTGGGCGCCGCAGGGAGTGGGGTGCATCATTTCCCCCTCCAACGCTATTTTGATTTAGTCCCTGCCCTCCCCTTCACTGTTTGATCACGCAGCATTGCCCTTTGATGTGAAGGGCACTGCTCGTCACAGGCCACTCGGTGTTTTCCTATTTTCCTGGTGGTGGAAATTGAATAAAGATTTGTACACTTTGTGTCTTTCACTGTGTCTCACACATGCACACACAGACACCATGGCTGCTGGGGAAAAAATAAGCACTACCGCAGAAGAAAAAAAAATAGAGTGGCCACCTGCACACACACACACCATGGGAAAGAAAAAAAATAAATAGAGTGGCAGGTAAGGAGGGATGGGTGGGTCATTGGGGGTGCGGTGGGGGGTGTTGGTTGTCTGTATTCTATGCACTGTTTCTTATTTGATTGGACTGTCTTCTGGAAGTGGGATTTGAGGTTGCCCTAATTTTCCCTCAAAACTGGTTGAACGGTGGGGTTTGGGGTCAGGCTTTCCACCCCTTTCCCTGTAAATTGCTGTTTCTCGTACACGGTTGTTCATGTTAACTGTTTTTTTGTCATTTGAATTGGTCAATAAAATAAAAAAAACAGGAATGTCAGGAAGTCCTCTCAGTCCAGGGATTGAATTTGAACTGACTGGTCAGAGCCCCTATATTGTGCACATGTATGTAAAGGGTGACTTAGTAAAGGGCTACTGACCTCTGTGCAGTTATTTCAGGTTGTTAGCTAGGAGGTACAGATTTAAGGCAACAGAATCAAGGGCAATTTGAATTTTTAAAATATAAATATAAGTTATTAAAAATTGGAAAGTGGTGCTTGAAAGCACATTCAGTAGCAACATGCAAAAAGAAATTGGACAATCAATGGGATTTTTTTCAAAACTGTGGGTAAAGAATAGGGACTGGAACTAATTGGACTGCTCTACCAAACAAACAGGTACAATGGGCCAAATGGTCTCCTTTACTTTTCTGACACTCTTACTTATTTTTTGTTCTTTACCGCCTAACAGTAGTATGCTTATTTTCCCCCAGCATCCATGTCATATGTGTGCAGGTGTAGGACACAGTGAAGAACACAAGTGCATAAACCTTTATTTATATTCCACCACCAGGAAGAAAGGCAACCAGAGTGGCCCATGCCACTCAACAAAGGACAATGCTGCTTGATCAAAAAAGTGAAGGGGAGGGCAGGGGCTACAGTATTCTTAAGTCACAGAGTCATAGAGATGTACAGCATGGAACAGGCACTTCAGTCCAATCATCCATGCTGACCAGATATCCCAACCCAATCTAGTCCCACCTGCCAGCACCTGGCCCATACCCCTTGAAACCCTTCCTATTCATATACCCATTCAGAAGCCTTTTAAATGTTGCAATTGTACCAGTCTCCACTGCTTCCTCTGGCAGCTCATTCCATACACGTACCACCCTCTATGTGAAAAGGTTGCCCCATTATATTTTCCTCTCTCACACTAAACCTATGCCCTTGAGTTCTGGACTCCCCGACCCCAGGGAAAAGATATTGTCTGTTTACCCTATCCATGCCCCTCATGATTTTGTAAACCTCTATAAGGTCACCCCCTCAGCCTCCGATGCTCCAGGGAAAACAGCCCCAGCCTGTTCAAACTCTTCCTGCAGCTCAAATCCTCCAACCCTGGCAACAACCTTGTAAGTCTTTTCTGAACCCTTTCAAGTTTCACAACATCTTTCCGATAGGAAGGAGGTCAGAATTGCACGCAATATTCCAACAGTGGCATAACCAATGTCCTGTACAGCTGCAACATGACCTCCCAACTCCTGTAATCAGTACTCTGACCAATAAAGGAAAGCATACCAAACGCCTTCTTCACTATCCTCTCTATCTGCGACTCCACTTTCAAGAAGCTATGAACTTGCACTCCAAGGTCTCTTTGTTCAGCAACACTCCCTAGGACCTTACCTTTAAGTGTATAAATCCTGCCTAGATTTGCTTTCCCAAAATGCAGCACCTCACATTTGTCTAAATTAAACTGCACCTGCCACTTCTCAGCCCAGTGATTTAAAAAAATCTGGCACCAATTGATCCAATAGCGAATTGGATTTGTTTTTGTCCCAAGGCTTTCTGTTTACAGTATAGTTCGCTCAAGAATTAGACCTTCCAAAATGCATTTGCCTGGATTGAACTCCATCTGCCACTTCTCTACCCAACTGTCCAGTCTATCTATATTCTCCTGTATTTTTTGACAGTCTCCTATGCTTTCTGCTACTCCACCTGTCTTCATGTCATCTGCAAACTTAATGATCAGCCCACCAGCGCCCTCTTCCAGATCATTTATGTATATCACAAACAACAGTGGCTTCAGCACTGATCCCTGTGGAACACCACTGGTCACCTTTCCCCATTTCAAAAAACTTCCTTCGACTACTACTCTGTGTCTCCTGTTGCTCAACCAGTCCTATATCCACCTAGCTAGAACATCCTGCAAATGCCTTACTAAAGTCCATGTATATGACATCTACAGCCCTTCCTTTATCTATCAACTTGGTCACTCCATCAAAGAACTCTATTAAGTTGGTAAGGCATGATCTCCCCTGCACAAAACCATGTTGCGTATCACTGATAAGCCCATTCTCTTCCAAATATGAAATAGATCCTATCCCTCAGTATCTTCTCCAGCAACTTTCCCACCACTCACATCAGGCTCACTGGTCTGTGGTAACCTGGAATATCTCTACTACCCTTTTTGAACAAGGGGACAACATTAGCAACTCTCCAGTCCTCTGGCACTTTACCTGTGTTTAAGGATGTCAGGGCCCCAGTTATTTCCTCTCTTGCCTCCCTCAGCAACCTGGAATAGATCCCATCCGGTCCTGGGGATTTGTCCACTTTAATATCCTTTAGACTATACAACACATCTTTCCTTCTTATGTCAACGTGATCCAGAGTAAACAAACTTCTATCTCTAATCTCAACATTCATCATGTCCTTCTCCTCAGTGAACACTTTAGATGCAAAGTAATAGTTGAGAATCTCATCCACTTTCATAGGTTCAACACACAACCTTCCTTCCTTATCCTTTAGTGGACCAACCCTTTCTCTAATTACCCTCTTGCTTCTTATATATGAATAAAAGGCCTTGGGATTCTTCTTAATCTGCCCGCTAAAGTTATTTCATGACCCATTTTAGCCCGCTTGGTTCCTCTTTTAAGATTGGTCCTACTCTCCTGATATTCCTCCAGGACCCATTCTGTTCTTAGCTGCCTGGTCCTTACGTAGAACATAGAACAATACAGCTCAGAATAGGCCCTTCGGCCCTTGATGTTGCGCTGACCTGTGAACTATTCTCAGCTTATCCCCCGACACTATCCCATCATCATCCATATGCTTATCCAAGGATTGTTTAAATCTCCCTAATGTGGCTGAGTTAACTACATTGGTAGGTAGGGCATTCCAAGCCCTTACCACTCTCTAAGCAAAGAACCTGCCTCTGACATCTGTTTTCAATCTATCACCCCTCAATTTGTAGTTGACGTCATCATGTACACTTCCCTTTTCCTCTTGGCTAGTCACACAATTTCTCCTGTCATCCACGGTTCTCGAATCTTGCCTTTCCTATTCCTTGTTTTCAAAGGGACATGCCTATCCTGCACTATCTTCAAACTACCTTGAAAGTCTCCTACATATCAAATGTGGACTTCCCTTCAAATAGCTGCCCCCAATCCACACTTCCCAGCTCCTGCTGAATTTTGATATAATTGGCCTTGGCCCAGTTTAGTACTCTTCCCTTAGGACCACTCTCATCTTTGTCTATGAGTATTCTAAAATTTACAGAATTGTGATCACTATTCCCAAAGAAATCCCCCCACTGCAACTTCGGCCACCTGGCCTGGCTCATTCCCCAAAACCAGGTCCAATATGGCCCTTTCCTTAGTTGGACTATTGACATACTGCTCTAGAAAACTTTCCTGGATGCTTCTTACAAATTCTGCCCCATCCAGACCTCTGGCACTTAGTGTATCCCAGTCAATGTTGAGAAAATTAAAATCTCCCATCACCACCACCCTGTTGCCTCTACATCTTTCCATAATCTGCTTAGCTACTTGTTTTTCCTACCTCACACTCACTGTTGGGAGGCCTGTCATACAGCCCCAACAATGGAACTGCACGCTTATTTCTCAGCTACACCTATAATGCCTCACTGCTCAAGCCCTCCATAGTGTCCTCCTTTAGCACAGCCGTGATATCATCCCTGACCAGCAATGCAACTCCACCCCCCATCTTTTACTACCCTCCCTGTCCTGTCTGAAGTGTCTATATCCTGGAATATTTAGTTGTCAATCATGCCCTTCCTTCAACAAAATCTCTGTGATCACAATAACAGGCACCAATCCTGTAAGTTCAGTTACCTTGCTCACTATACTCCTTGCATTAAAGCTTATGCTTTAGACCACCAGTTCATTTGCGTTTGTGTACTCTCTGCCTACTCTTCCCCTTGGTAATGTTAACTTCGTGAGCCTGTTCCTTACAGTCTCTAGTTTCCACCTCACTGTTTACTAGTCTTCTCTTCTGGTTTCCAGCCCCAAGCCACATTGGTTTAAACCCTCCCCAACAGCAGTAGCAAAAACTCCTTCAAGGACATTAGTTCCAGTCTGGTTCAGGTGTAGACCATCCAATTTGTAATAGTCCCACCTTCCCCAGAACCTGTCCCACAAATCTGAACCCCTCCCTTCTACACCATCCCTCAAGCCACGTGTTCATCCTGTCTATTCTTTCATTTCTATCCTGGTTAGCACATGACACTGGTAGCAATCCAGAGATCACTACCTTTGAGGTCCTTCTCTTTAACTTCTCCTAGCTCCCTGAATTCTGCTTTCAAGACCTCATCATATATCGTTGGTGCCTATATGCACCACGACAACTGGCTGTTCACCATCCCCTTTCAGGATGCTCTGCAGCCAGTCAGTGACATCCCTGACCTGAGCACCTTGGAGGCAACATACCATCAGGGAGTCTCGTTTTCGGCCACAGAACTGCCTACCTAATCCCCTTATAGTAGAATCCCCTATGACTAAGGCCCCACGAGTCCTTTTCCCACCCTTCGGAACAGCAGCGTCCACCACGATGCCATGATACTGGAAACTGCTGCCCTCCCCTGATGAGCCATCTCCCCCAACAGTATCTAAAATGGTATACCTGTTTTGGAGGGAGATGACCGCAGGGGACACCTGCAAAGCCTTACTACTCTTTCTCTGCCTTTTGGTCACCCATTCGCTGTCTCCCTCAGCAATTCTAATCTGCGGTGTGACCAGTTCACTAAACGTGCTATCCACGACCTCCTCAGCATCGTGGATGGTCCACAGTGAGTCCATCCGCAGCTCCAGAGCTGTCATGTTGTCAAACAACAGCTGCAGCTGGACACACTTCTTATAAGTGTAAGAGTTAGGGACATCAGCCACGGTCCTGAGGTCCCACATTGAGCAAGAGGCACATGCCACGGGTTTGAGGCCCCCTGCCATTGGAAGCCTTGACCTTAACTCAACCAACTAATACCAAACAATGCATTTGAGTATAGAAAAGAAAAAAAGAACTTACCTTACAGAGTCCTTTTCTTCTGGTTAGAGGAGGGGGTCGGGAAGGAGATTTGAGCCTCTGCCAAAATATATACAAAGTCCTTACCTTCCTGGCCTTCTCCTGGTCCCAACGTCACCTTCACTCTGTCTCCCGCTGCTCCCGGACAGGCTTGAAAGGTAAGTATTTATATCAATGTGGATTTCACCAGTTTCCTCATTTCCCCTCCTCCCGCCTTATCCCAGATCCAACTTCTAACTCAGCACCGCCCTCATGACCTGACCTACCTGTCCATCTTCCTTCCTATCTATCTGCTCCACCTTCCTCTCTGACCTATCACCATTACCCCCACCTTCATTTACCTACCACACTGTCAGCTACCTTCCCCCAACCCCACCTCCTCCAATTTATCTCTCAGCTCCCGGCCCACAAGTCTGATTCCTGATGAAGGGCTCATGCCTGAAACGTTGATTCCCCTGCTCCTCGGATGCTGCCTGACCTGCTGTGCTTTTCCAGCACCACACTCTCGATTCTGATACTCCAGCATCTGCAGTCCTCACTTTCTCCAAGTTTTGCTGGACAGTTATCCAAAGGTTGCAGGAAAATTGTGACAAATCACAATAGTTCAGAAATAACCTGCACCCAATCGTAGGGAGCCTTATTGATATCTTGCTGCCAGAAGCTAGGAATCCTGCATCAGCTCCATCGCATTCTCCGATTTCCTCATTGCTGGGAGACTAAAACCAAGTCTCCCTGCAGTCATGGCTTGTACCACAGTTGCTGCATAAAATCCAGGCCAACGTTGATGGTGTTTAATCAGAACTGGATCATGTTAAGAGGTTTAATAACTCCTAACAAGCGCAGAGAATGAAGAGAGGAGATGAATGAAGAAAAAGGCCAGGCAAAAAAATGCTCCTGCTTGGAAAAAGGGTAGAAATGGGAAAAGCATTTTCCATTAGCCTAAAAAATGCTTGCTTCTTCATTCAACTCACAGAACCTTGGGTATGATGGTGATATTTTGAGAAAACTACATTTTTTTTCTGTTTGTAAATTGTTCATGTTTGCATAAAAAATTGCAAAGTGCTATTGCCCAGTATTCCCTTACACAATGCTTTGATAGAGGTAATATAATAACACCAAAAAAGCCAATTATCTATTCCAATCTCTTCATGCATGGCAGTTTTCCAACTACCTATTTCAGTGCAATACATATACATACATGGTAAAGACCCAGAGATTTTGGATCAGAGCTGACAGTTGTAGTTCACTGCATAGCAGTCTCGTGTCTGAGTGAGAACATTCTGGATTTAAGCCCCACTACAGAGAATTGAGCACAAAATCCAGGCTTGCATTCCAGTCGTGAAGATCTACCATGTTATCAGTGATGCTATTAACCGTTTGACGTTGGACCTCTTCTCTGTTAAGTGTTCATAAAGGATCCACACAGCAACCATGTTATTCCTTGCCAATATTTCTCCTTTAATGGACTTTATGCCCATATCACATTGTTATTTGTGTAGAACTTGCTGTGTTTCAAGAGAAATTACCTAAGTTTCCTACATGACAACAGTTGCATGATCACTGCTTTACAGCAACTGGAAGAAAGTGAGGACTGCAGATGCTGGAGAGTCCAGACTCAAAAACGGTGGTGCTGGAAAAGCACAGCAGATCAGGCAGCCTCTGAGAAGCAAGAAAGTCAATGTTTCAGGATTAAGCCCTTCATCATGAATGTGGAGGGGGAAGGGAGCTGAGAGACAAATAGGGGTGGGGGCTGGGTGTGTGGCTGGGGTAAGGTAGGTGGGAAAGTGGTAGGCGCATCCAGGTGGGGGGGTGATATCATTGGTTGGTGTGGAGGGTGGAGTGAATAAGGGGGGAAGGAAGATGGACAGATAGGACAGGTCAAGAGGGCGGTGCTGAATTGGACAGTTGGATCTGGGATGAGGTTGGGGAAGGGGAGATTTGGAAACTGGTGAAGTCAGTGTTTAAGGCATGTGGTTGTGGAGTGCCAAGGTGGAAGATGCGGTGTTTTCCCTCCAGTTAGTTGGTGAATTTGATTTGGCAGTGGAACAGCAGCCTACGAGTATTTTCTTAAAAGTGGATGGTTACAGTTTCAGGTAGAATACTCAACCATCTACAAACTATTTGCATCACTGTTTCAACCTCCTATTTTCTTTCAAGGTCATTGCAAAATATTGAAAAGTTTGACAACTAGTAGAAAGATAATGCCATATCGTTTGGAAGAATTCCAACCACCTAGGTTCTCATGGAAGAAAGTTCCAATTTCAAATTTTTAAAATCACTATGACTCCTTAACTCTCGTAATATCCTTAACTAATCTTTTCTAACTTCTTTCATATGTTTTCTATACATTTAAAAAAGTCATTCATAGAATGTGGGCATTTCTAGTGAGGCCAGCATTTATTGTCCACCTCTAATTGCCACTGAGAAGATAATGAGTTGCCTTCTTCAAGTGCTGCAGTCATTGTTTTTGGATATTAGTGTTGTTGGGCCTGCATCCATTAAGAATCCCTAGTGCTGGTACAGCTAGTGCGATTAGGGAAGGATGTTAACGATAGTAGCTCAGGGACAAGCCAGTATGGTGTGTGAATTGGAGGTGGGGAGGGGGCCCTTGGAACAGATGGTGTTTGCTATAAGTGTTGTCTTTGTCCTTCGGTACGATTGTTTCCTAAAACCAACACAATGCTCCAACCATTACCTAACTATTACTGTAATAATAAATGCAAAAGAATTATGTGTTCTGTACCTATTTTCTAACACTTACTGTTTCTAACACTTTCCTGATGAAGGGCTTTTGCCCGAAACATCGATTTTCCTGCTCCTTAGATGCTGCCTGACCGGCTGTGCTTTTCCAGCACCACTGTAATCTTGACTCTGATTTCAGCATCTGCAATCCTCACGTTTACCTATGTTCGAACACACTAGTTAAATACAACCCATATTTTACACTTGAACCACCGGTTTATGACATAGATATAATTTTCTGGAGTCACATTAATGAGGTTAAATGAATCAAATAAAGATAAAATTTTGGAATTCTATGAACACATTACAAGCAAGGTAGACAATGGGAACCCAATGGATGTAATGTACGTAGATTTCCAAAAGGCTTTCGATAAGGTGCCACACGAGACTGCTGCATAAGACAAGGATGCATGGCATTATGGGTAAAGTATTTAGCATGGATAGAGAGTTAACAGGAAGCAAAGAATGGGGATAAACGAGTGCTATTCTGGCTGGCCATCGGTGACTAGTGGTGTGCCTCAGGGATTAGTGTTGGGACTGTAATTATTCACAATTTATATACAGAACAACCTTGATTATCGAAACGACATTTGTTTTGTTCGGATAACTGATCTGATGGCTGTGGAGAGTGCGTGTGAGAGCACGTTAATGTTTCCCAGTGGCTGGTGGTGTCGTGCGTTCCCCTTGCAATTGGCATGCTATTGCCCTGGATCTGGTCTCTCTCACTCGGTAAGTTCTCTTATTTAAGCTTTTATTTAATATGTAGCTATTATGTTACAACAAAGGACTTTGTTTCAAATAGAGAATCATACTTCAAGTGATACAATGTAAGATGGAGCAGGAAATTTTTAACGACCTCAGGTCTAAG
Source organism: Hemiscyllium ocellatum (assembly GCF_020745735.1). Taxonomy (NCBI): domain Eukaryota; kingdom Metazoa; phylum Chordata; class Chondrichthyes; order Orectolobiformes; family Hemiscylliidae; genus Hemiscyllium; species Hemiscyllium ocellatum. The sequence continues at coordinate 40,883,713 of NC_083434.1, forward strand.
GCATAGTTGTCAGAGTTTTGCCAAGCATCAGGACCTCGAGAACTTGTTCAGATAATCTGAAATTCGGATAATCAAGGTTCGGATAACCGAGGATGCTCTGCAGATGGTTTGGAGTTGGGAACTACATGTAGTGTGTCAAAGTTTGCAGATGACACTATGATGAGTGGCAGAGCAAAGTGTGCAGAGTAACATAGATACTTCAAGTGAGTGGGTAAAGGTCTGGCAGATGGAATATAATGTTAATAGATGTGAAACCATCCATTTTGGTAGGAGCAACAGTAAAAATGATTATTACTTGAATGGTTAAAAAGTTGCAGCATGCAACTGTGCAGACGGACCTGGGTGTCCTTGTGCACGAATCACAGGAGGTTGGTCTGCAGGTACAAGTAATTAGGAAGACAAATGGAATTTTGTCATTCATTGCTGAAGGGATTTTGGTTAAAAGTAGGGAGGTTATGTTGCAGCTGTACAGGGTACTGGTGAGGCCCCACCTGGAGTAGTGTGTGCAGTTTTGGTCTTCTTATTTAAGAAAGGATGTACTGACACAGGAGGGGGTGCAGAAGAGGTTCACTAGGTAGATTCTGGAGTTGAGGGGCTTGGCTTATGAGGAGAGCCTGAGTAGACTGGGATTATATTCATTGGAATTCAGAAGAATGAGGGAGCATCTTATAGAAACGTATAAAGGTGTGAAGGAAATAGATAAGATGGAAGTAGAGAGGATGTTTCCACTGTTAGATGAAACTAGGACAGGAGTGCATAGCCTTAAGATTAGAGGGAGCAGATTTAGGATTGAATTGAGAAGGAACTTCTTCATCCAGAGGGTTGTAAATCCATGGAATTCCTTGCCAAGTGAAGTAGTTGATGCGACTTCAATAAATATTTGTAAAGCTAAGATAGATTTTGTTTGAACAATATTGGAATTAAGGTTTACGGTGAGAGGGCAGGTAAGTGGAGCTGAGGCCATGAATAGATCAGCCATGACCTCACTGAATGGCAGAGCAGGCTTGAAGGGCCAGATGGCCTACTCCTGCTCCTAGTTCGCATGTTAAAATACTGCAGTTACGGCACATCTGAAATAACAACAAACTGCTGGAGAAATGCAGCAGGTCTGGTGATCTCTATGAAGAGGGAAAAAGAGTTAATGTTGAGTCCAGTATGACTCTTGTTTGAAACACTTGTGATTTGACATAGCTTATTGTCATTGTGAAAAACTGTCAAAGTTGAGATTGTAATAATTATGTGTAGTATTGGATTTGGACAAAGATTACCTCCATAAATTTTACAATTTAGTTTATCTAATAATTCCTGATGAAGGCCTTGCGCCCGAAACATTGACTCTCCTGCTCCTCTGATGCTGCCTGACCTGCTGTGCTTTTCCAGCACCATACTTTTTGACTGTGACTCTCCGGCATCTGCAGTCTTCACTTTCCTATCTGATAATTCATAATACAAAACGAATATTTCCATTTTAATATAATTCTTTTTTTATTTTCAATCACTATAATTTGAGGGATTGAGTTGTTCGTTCGTAATTTCCTTAAAAATCAATATCTGTCCAGTATAGTACTCATGGTCAAGCCTCATTCTGTCCGGATTTAAATTGTTCAGATTCAACCAGTAGATGGCAGAAGATTCCACAACTGTTCTCTGAATTATTCATATGATGGAAATTGGTCTTAGCCCACTACAAACCAAATAATTTAACACATTTCGTTTCAGTAGGATAAATTAGCTGCTCATAATTGTGAATTTTAGCATTAAAGAAAAATCTGAAATATTAATCAACATTTATATAATTCTGAAGAAGTGCCCCTGGATCTGAAACGTCAACTCTGTTTTATCTTCGTAGACTCTGACAGAGCTGAGTTTCTCCAGCAATTTATTTGTTTACATGATTCATCTGTGTGTGTGCAACCTAATAACATTCTACAGATTGAAATCTAAGTTGGAACTTGCTTCTGCTCAAATCTAATGAGAGTGATGTTCATCAGTTTCTTAAAAGTGATGAAGTCTAATTATTACCAAACTTAAAGGCATCCTGGATTTGCTGAGCTGGAATCAACTCAGATTCATTGTCAGATGAAGGCACAATTACACTATCTGCTAAATTAACAATTATGCTTTGTCTGTTCCTTTTGAAGATTCAGTAAATTTGTTTTGATTAACTTCCTTGATTAATTTTCTTAGTTTAACAATTATTCAATTCATTTTCATGTTTTAACAATCCATTTAATAATTAGGAAAATGTTCAGTGTTCAGCTGTAGGAAACTGCATCTCAGAATATTCAGCCACAGAAAACTGCATCCAGGAGTTATTAGATTACAAGTATAACAGCATTATTTTATCTGACAAACTTTTCAATATATTAAAGGACTTCACTTTTTTTTCAATTACATTTATTCCTCCTTGACATCCATGCATTGATTATTAAATCTTGATGCAGTGCTTTGTGGAACAGATGCGCCATTGATAAATTTTATCATCAAGTTTTCTTGCTTTCAGTTCAATAGCTTCATTGAAATCAGAGAGAAAATTGACAATAAAAAGTCCTAATTAGAAACAACCCACTTTTAAAAGATGTATGATGACGTCTCGAGGAAGGCATTGTTATAGAACATAGAACATTACAGTGCAGTACAGACCCTTCGACCCTTGATGTTGTGAAACCAATCTGAAACCCACCTAACCTACACTATTCCATTTTCATCCATATGTTTATCCAATGACAACTTAAATGCTCTTAATGTTGGTGAGTCGACTACTGTTGCAGGCAGGGCGTTCCACGCCCCTACTACTCTTTGAGTAAAGAAATTACCTCTGACATCTGTCCTATATCTATCACCCCTCAATTTAAAGCTATCTCCCCTGGTGCTCGTCATCACCATCTGAGGAAAAAGGCTCTCACTGTCTACCTTATCTAATTCTCTGATCATATATGTCTCAATTAAGTCACCACTCAACCTTTTTTATAACGAAAACCAGGCAACATCCTAGTAAATCTCCTCTGAACACTTTCCAATGCTTCCACATCCTTCCCATAATGCGGTGACCAGAACTGAAGCCGCACCCCAGTTTTGGACAGCTGTAACATGGCCTCACGGCTCTGAAACTCAATCCCTCTCCCAATAAAAGTGAACATACTGTACGCCTTCTTAACAATCCTATCAACTTGAGTGGCAACTTTCAGGGAACTATGCACCTGGACACCAAGATCTCTCTGTTCATCTACACCACCAAGAATCTTACCATTAGCCCAGTACTCTGCATTCCTTTTACTCCTTCCAAAGTGAATCACCTCACACATTTCCACATTAAACTCCATTTGCCACCTCTGCAGCTTATCTATGTCCCTCTGTAGCCTGCAACATCGTTCGGCACTATCCACAACTCTACCGATCCTAGTGTCATCTGCAAATTTACTAACCAATCCTTTAATGCTATCATCTAGGTCATTTATAAAAATGACAAACATCAGTGTACCCAAATCAAATCCTTGTGGTACAACATGAGTAACTGAACTCTAGGATGAACATTTCCCATCAGCCACCACCCTCTGTCTTGTTTCAGCTAGCCAATTTCTGATCCAAACTGCTACATCAACCTCAATTCCATGCCTTCACATTTTGTACAATAGCCTACCATGGGGAACCTTATCAAATGCCTTACTGAAATCCATATATACCACATTAACCACTTTACCCTCATCCACCTGGTTAGTCACTTTCTCAAAGAACTCAATAAGGTTTGTGAGGCACAACCTACCTTTCACAAAACCATGTTAACTATCCCTAATCAACTTAACAAGATATTTATAATCTAGATGATTATAAATCCCATTCCTTACAACCATTTCCAACATGTTTGGAAAGCCAGTCTATACCTAAGGTTGACAATGATATTAAAGAACTTACTGTCACAACCCACTAGGGGAATACTCGTGGAATAGGATATCATGTTCGCTATTCTCCAAATCCCCATGAACATGAAAAGATTTACTCAAACTATCCCAAATCTCCAGTTTACCTGATTGATGAGCCCGACTTAAGAGAAAATAGTCACCAGGTCTATGTACTTAAGAAGAAAACATTTATTACAAAGTGCGACCAGTTATGGGGTGGAGTAGTGTTTGTTCCTGATGCTATGCAGTCTTTGGTAGGATAGGTCTTTGTCCTTCCCTTCAGCTAATGTACAGGAACTCCTGGTCAGCTCTCAAGATGATTTCTTGTTCCCCAGGTCCTCTCATTCCACCATCCACCCATGCACAGACTGTTTACTTTGAACAAGAAGGCTGAGGGAAGATCTCAAAGTATTGGTACAGTAGTTGGGAAAAATGTTCCCTTTCGAAAATAGAGAATGAGGGTACAAATTAGACCATATGATGTAGGAGCAGATGTCGGCCATTCAGCGTATGGCTGATCATGGCTGATTGTGATAATCCCCAACTCCACTTTCCCGCCTGTTTCCCATAAAGGAGATTTTGATAGCCGTGATTGAGTCAGGAAAGAGTGGGTTCTAGTCTCTCTGCATTACTGAAGGACATATAGACCCCCTAATAGTCAATGGGAAATTGAGAAACAAACTTATAAGGAGATCTCAGCTATCTGTAAGAATAATAGGGTGGTTATGGTAGGGGATTTTAACTTTCCTAACATTAGACTAGGACTGCCATAGTGTTAAGGTCTTAGATGGAGAGGAATTTGCTAAGTGTGTACAAGAAAATTTTGAGTCAGTATGTGAATATATCTACTAGAGAAGGTGCAAAACTTGACCTACTCTTGGGAAATAAGGCGGGGCAGGTGACTGAGATGCCAATGGGGGAGCACTTTTGGGGCCAGCGACCATAATTCTATTAGTTTTAAAATAGTGATGAAAAAGGCTAGACTGGATCTAAAAGTTGCAAGTTCTAAATTGGAGGAAGGTTAACTTTGATGGTATTAGGCAAGAACTTTCAAAAGCTGATCGGGGCAGATGTTCACAGGTAAAGGGATGGCTGGAAAATGGGAAGCCTTCAGAAATGAGATTACGAGAGTCCAGAGACAGCATATTCCTGTCAGGGTGAAAGGAAAGGCTGGTAGGTATAGGGAATGCTGGGTGACTGGAGAAATTAAGGTTTTGGTTAAGAAAAAGAAGGAAATGTCAGGTATAGACAGGATAGATTGAGTGAATCCTTAGAAGGGTATCAAGGCTACAATGGGAGTATACTTGAGGGAAATCAGGAGGGCAAAAAGGGGACATGAGATAGCTTTGGCATAGGAGAACCCAAAGAGTTTTTATAAATACATTAAGGGCAAAAGGGTAACTACAGAGAGAATAAAGCTCTTTAAAGATCAACAAGGCAGCCTATATGTGGGGCCGCAAAAGATGGGGGAGATACTAAACAAGTATTTTGCTTCAGTGTTTACTGTGGAGAAGGACATGTAAGATATAGAATGTGGGGAAATAGATGGTGACATCTTGAAAATGTCCATATTACAGAGGAGGAAGTGCTGGATGTCTTGAACGCATAAGAGTGGATAATTCCCCAGGACCTGATTAGGTGTACCCTAGAACTCTGAGAAGCTAGGGAAGTGATTGCTGGACCCCTTGCTGAGATATGTGTATCATTGAAAATCACTAGTGAGGTGTCAGAAGACTGGAGATTGGCTCATGTGGTGCTACTATTTTAGAAAGACGGTAAGGAAAAACCAGGGCGCTATAGACTGCTGAGCCTGACGTTGGTGGTGGGCAGGTTGTTGGAGGGAATCCTGAGGGACAAGACTTATATGTATTTGGAAAGGCAAGGACTGATTAGGGAAGAGTCAGCATGGTTTTGTGCGGGGAAAACATGTCTCATGATCTTGATTGGGGTTTTTGAAGAAGTAACAAAAAGGGTTGCTGAGGGAAGAGTGGTAGATGTGAAGGTGGTGTTTGGTATGCTTTCCTTTATTGGTCAGAGAATTGAGTGTAGGAGTTGGGAGGTCATGATGCAGTCGCACACAACATTGGTTAGACCATTTTTGGAATATTGCGTGCAGTTCTGATCTCATTCCTATCGGAAGGATGTTGTGAAATTTGAAAGGGTTCAGAAAAGATTTACAAGGATGTTGCCAGGGTTGGAGAATTTGAGCAATAGAGAGAGGTTGAATAGGTTGGAACTGTTTTCACTGGAGTATTGAAGACTGAGGGGTGACCATACAGAGGGGCATGGATAGGGTAAATAGACAAGGTCTTTTCCCTGGGGTGGGGGAGTCCAGAACTAGAGAGCATAGGTTTAGGGTGAGAGGGAAAAGATATAAAAGAGACCTAAGGGGCAACCTTTTCACACAGAGGAATGAGCGTGTGTGGGATGAGCTGCCAGAGGAAGTGGTTTCCTCTGGTACAATTGCAACATCTAAAAGCCATCTGGGAGATCCAAGATGGCAGCGACCCAGCAAGTCTGAGTCTATAGTGTTCCTCCCAAGACTTGGGCAAAGTGGGCCATCCGCTTCCACCACACTCACCAAATCATTTAAAATAGTTTTTAGTTAATATAATTAGTTGCTCTGTACTAAATTTAAACAGTCTAATCTCCTGTAAAAATGACTAAAGGGAAAAGTGCCCACAGTTCTCAGCGGGATTCCTGAAGAAGGGCTCATGCCCGAAACATCGATTCTCCTGCTCCTTGGATGCTAAGACCATAAGACATAGGAGTGGAAGTAAGGCCATTCAGTCCATCGAGTCCACTCCGCCATTCAATCAGGCTGCCTGACCCACTGTGCTTTTCCAGCAACACATTTTCAGCACAGTTCTCAGCAGGCAGGAACCCCTCCCTCACCCTCCCCAGCTGCAGCAGAGGCGTCCGCAGCCGCCCGGGGGACTTACCTACAGTGGCGATCCTCGCAGAAATAATCTCCAAACTTAACACGAAGATCGACACCTTCATCAAAGAGTGCCAGAGCAGATGGAATTCACTCTCGGTCGCGCTACAAAAGCACGACCGAGACATCGAGTGCCGAATCTCGAGGTCATCGAAAAAATATTCGTTTGCTGGGCCTTCCCGAACGAGAAGAAGAAGGCCAGCTTACACAGTGTTCCTCGAGCAGTGGCTTCCACAGCTGTTAAATCTGGAGGCTGGATCAAGCCAGGTAAGGGTGGAATGGGCCTACCGGGTTGCAATGCTTGAACCGGCTTGAACCAGCGCCCCCGCCCGGTCCTAAGAGTTAGACGCTCTTAGGAGCTTCCAGAAATCTTCAGAAAGATCCCCAAGCCATGATTTATAAAGGATCCAAGATTATGCTATTTCAGGACTTCTCCCCAGCCAAGGTCCGAAAGAAGAAGGCGTTTGAAGAAGCGAAGAAGCGTTTAAGGGACTTAAACATCCAGTGCTCCCTGCACTACCTAGCGATGCTACGTTTTAGCCATGAAGGGTCCGTGTACAACTTCAGATCGCCAGAGAAGGCCAAGGAATTTCTGGACTATCTTAGATAAATTGTAAGAGTTAATTCGAGTGGTGAATGATGTTGTTCTGCCCTTCCCCACCCCGGTTCACCCCCTTTGTTTTCCCTTTTATTACCTTACTGTTTAATATGTAGGTGGGGAGAGGAGTTTATTTGTTCTTCACTTAGCAATTTTCTACCCCTGCTTTAAATATATATAGGCCGGGTGGTCTAGTTCATGTAGGCGGGGGGAGGTGGTTATCTTATCCTATTTTATCTCTATCTTTAAGAGCGGGACTGTTTTCCCCTGTTATTTTGTATTACTATATTTAATTATTATTCGTTGAGACCGTAATTTTATAGTTATATATGTTCATACATGGTTTTAACATTACCAAATATATCTAGGTGTTGGTGTGGGTGGGGGTAGGGTACTCACTGTTAAATCTAGCTTTGTAGTATATTTGAATTTTCTTTATTCGATCGTGGGGTGCCTGGGTCAAGGGTGGGGCACTGGGTGGGAGAGGATATGATGGGTTTTTGGAAAGGAAGTGTTCCCCCCTGGTAACAAGGGGGAAAATCTCTGTTTATATATGTTTTATATTTTTTCTATTTAGAAATAGTTTTTTATTAAATTGATGTGGGTGTATTAAAGAACCTCTATTTTTGTGAGGTTCTATGCTCGGAATGTTTTGGATGAGGTTTCTTCTCCTGAGGGGTCTCAGACTTGCCCGGATGATTATGGTTAGTCAGTCGATGAAATGGTGCACCTGGAATGTCAAGGGGAGTAATTCACCAATCAAAAGGAGGAAAATATTATCAAACCTCAAGAAAGAAAGGGTTTATATAGCTCTCCTACAGGAGACACATTTTTTGGATAAAGAACACTTGAAATTACGACAAGATGGATTCGATTAGACCTTCTTTTCTTCCTTCAGCTCAAAAAGTAGGGGAGTTGTCATCCTTATTCGGAAGAATCTCCCTTTCAGAATCCTAAATCAGATAAAAGACGAATCTGGACGATATATTCTAATTAAAGTCCTTATAAATGGAGAGGAATATGGGATCTTAAACCTGTATTGCCCCCCAGCACATCCTTTTAAATTTATAACGGAAGCCTTCTCCAAATTGGTGACTCTTGGTGCTCATCGTACAATTATAGGGGAGATTTTAATTGTATTATAGACCCAGAAATAGATAGGATTCCCAAGAGTACTGCAGGGGTATCCCCCAGATCCAGACAGTTGGTGGATTTCAATAAAGAATTAGGAGATGTATGGCGATGCCTTCACACGCAAGGCAGAGATTTTTCTTTTTACTTCAGTCCACATAAATGTCATACCAGAATTGATATGTTTTTTGCCCCCTCAATTTTTTAAAATTCAATATCATCTTGTAAAATAGGTAGTATAGCAATTTCCAATCATGTTGCTGTATATATGGAAATCAAGGCGAGGAACAATGAGACATCTCCCTGGCCTCGGCGTATGGATTCCTTCCTGATAAAAGATAGTAAATTTGTAAAGTACTTCTCTCAGGAATTTAAAACTTTTTTAGAAATTAATTCAGGTTCGGCTAGCAACCCATCAATGATGTGGGAGACCATCAAAGCTTACACGCGAGGTTTAATCATTTCATACTCACCGACCCAGAAAAAATTAAACAGCATCTGCTTGAAGCTGGCTTAGAAGCAGCTGAAACAGCATCCACTGACAGACTTTCTATTATCAAATTACAAAGAGTTACAACCCTTAGGACAGCTCTGAATACCATGCTTACCCAAACGGCTAAGAGAGAAATATCATTTGCAAAACAGAGCTTATATGAATTTGGCGATAAACCTGGTAGATACTTAGCATTTCTCGCAAAGGAAAAAAAGGCCCCTGAAACTATCACATCTATCAAGGAAAGTGCGGGTACTCTGACTCATGATCACAAAAGGATTAACACAATCTTTAGAAAATTTTACTCTGATATATATAAATTGCAGGATTGCGAAGATAGAGCAAGGAGGATGCAGTCATAACCCTGGAAAAGGTATTGGTTCTGAATGTTCCCCTAACAATCCAAGAAATACTTGACACAATCAAGCAACTTCAGAGCAGTAAGGCACCCGGCCCAGATGGCTTTCAAGCTGAATTCTACAAAGAATTTCCAGGAATGGTCCACTTATGGACATGTATAACTACTCATACGGTCAGGGCTGTCTCCTGCCTTCGCTGCAAGAGGCGAATATCTCCCCTATTCTCAAAAAATGAAAGGACCCAGAAGATTGCGCATCATGCAGACCAACATCCTTGCTAAATGTAGATTTTAAAATCCTTTCTAAAACGTTAGCATTGAGGCTAGAAAGGGTATTGCCATACATCATAAAGGAGGATCAGACGGGGTTTATTAAGGGCCGTAGATCATCCAATAATGTTAGAAAGGTTTTGAATGTGATTCAAGCCTGTCATCAGGGAAAGATACCAGGAATAGTAGTCTCGTTAGACGCGGAAAAGGCATTCGACAGGATTGAACGGTCATATTTGTTTTACACATTGGCAAGATTTGGCGTCGGAAAGGCGTTTGCCAAATGGGTCTCAACACTATAATGATCCCAAAGCAGTTGGGATTACCAATGGATTAGGCTCAGATAGCTTCAATGTGGGTAGAGGCTGACGTCAGGGATGTCCTCTCTCGCCATTGCTATTCACACTAATAATCGAGCCACTCGCAAAGCTATATGGGCTGACCTTAATATAACGGCCCTGAGGATTGGTACAGGTAAACATAAAATTACCCTATATGCAGATGATGTTCTCCTATTCCTCAGTAATCCCCTGATGTCTGTGCCTCGCTTAATCCAAGTCATTAATATATTTAGTGCATTTTCAGGCTATAAAATTAATTTTTCAAAATTGGAGGCTATGCCAATGGGTGGCCTTGCTAGTATATCCCGCTTATTGGACGGATCCCACTTTCCCTTTCGGTGGTCCCTGGAGGGTTCCTTATATTTAGACATTTTTATCACCCCAGTATTTGGCCAGCTATACAAGGCTAACTTTGTGCATTTACTGGAGAGGGTAAGGCAGGACCTCCAGCGATGGGGAGACCTTCCAATTTCCTGGCTTGGTAGAATAGCACTAATTAAAATGAATGTTCTGCCCCGTCTCCTATACCCTATGAGAATGCTTCCGGTGATGCTGCCGAGATTGTATGGCTGGCTGGGTTCCTTTATCTGGAATCATAGACGGCCCCTCATTAAGCTGAGGAAGCTACGGCTTCCACAGGCAAGGGGAGCATTGGATTTCCCAGATTTTAGGAAATATCAGTTAAGTTCCCTATTAAGTTGCATAGCCGATTGGGTCTTGTCTGACCCGCAATCAATCTGGCTGGACATCGAGGCTTCTCAAGTAAAATGCCCACTTATTAACCTCTTATTTTCAGACAAGAGGAAAATCATCACGGATCACTGTAAAAACCCTATAATACTAAATACAATTAAAGCTTGGAATATAATGCGGCAAAATGAGGGCAATTCACATAAAACATCCCCCTATACTCCGATAGTGGGGGCATGGGGGTTTCAACCGGGGCTTATAGATGCCACATTCAAACTCTGGAGATCCAGGGGTATCTCCTGTTTAGGGGATCTGTTTAAGGAAGGGGTCCTGATGTCTTTTGAACAGCTGCATCAGAAATTTGGATTACCTACTGGTGATCTCTTTCGATACTTCCAAATTTGAGATTACATACAGAAGAAGACTACGCTATTAGATCGTCTTTATAAATCAGACAGAGAATGTAGAGTGTTATGGCCAATGGGGTACCTTCAGTCAGCACTCTTTATCATTTATTACATGATGGAGTATTGGAAAATATGGACAATCTGCTTAAAACATGGGATCAGGATTTGGGGCTGGAAATCTCCATAGAAATGTGGAATGACATTTGGGAAAATGCCAGAAAAATCTCCATCTGCAACAGAACCCAGGCCATTCAGCTGATACTTCACTGGGCCCACATAGCACCGGACCGATTGGCAAACTTTAAGGCAGGAGCATCTCCAATGTGTCCCAAATGTAAACAGAGGTGGGCACTCTTGTACACTGCTTATGGACTTGTCATAGATCCGTAAATATTGGACTAAAGTAGCAAATGCCCTGCCAGAAATCTTGGGAATGGAAATTAGAGTGGATCCAGTATCTCTCCTTTTGGGCTTTTCGAGCTTACCTTCTCTGGATGTGCACGGGAGGAGGTTATTTTCCATTCTCTCTTTCTGTGCAAGGAAACATATTTTGGTAAACTGAGTGGCTGAGGGCCCTCCTGGACTCTCGAAATGACATAGAATAATCATGGAATATATTCCCCTTGACTTCCTTACAAACATGGTGCACCAAAAAAACCCCGAATTATTCTGTAAAATATTGCAACATTTCTTGAATTACACATACAGATATTTCGACCGTCCTATCAAGGGCTTTTATCTAATTGAGACAACGACCATGGCTGGTCCGGGGCCTCTTGGGAGAGGAATCCTGCATGAACACGGGTTTGTTACGATCTGATGTTAACACATTCCGAGCATGTATTTTACTACTCAATTTCTGTGTTATCTGTTGTTTTTTTCTTTTCTTGAGTAATATAAGAGATTTAATTATACACTCTGGTTAGTTGTAGGTGAGATTAGTAGTTAGTTGAGTTTTGTCTTTTTTCTTTTCAGTATCCCTTCTTTTGTTTGGTATATTTTGGTTATTATATAATTAAGGTTTAATTGTATATCAATGTTTATACTTGGGTTTTTTAAAATTTGTAAACTTGTAAAAACATGTTAAATTTTCAATAAAAATATCTATTTAAAAAAAGCCATCTGGAGGGTATATGAATAGAAAGGGTTTGGAGGGATATGGGCCAAGTGCTGGCAAATGGGAGTAAATTGGGTTGGGATATCTGGTCAGCATGGATGAGTTGGACCGAAGGGTCTGCTTCCGTGCTGTATGTTACGCACAACTGAAGTAAGGCTCACTGTTCTACAAGTACCAGGGTTGTCTCTACTCCCCTTGAACAAGGTGACATTTCCCTAATCACATCATGCCTTTCTGCCAGCTATAACTCTTGCCTTGCAGTATATGCCCATCCTTTTCCATCGCTCAAGTAAACATAAGCGAATTGTGGTCACTATCACCACAGTGCTCTCCTACCTTCAAATCTAACACCTGGCCTGATTCATTATCCAGTACTATACCCAATGTGGCCTAGCCCCTTGTTGGCCTGTCCTCATGCTGTCAGGAAACCCTCCTGCAAAAACTGACCCATCTAAAGTACTCGAACTATTGCATTTCCAATCAATATTTGGAAAGTTGAAGTCTCTCAAAACAACTACCTTATTTCTCTCACTACTGTCCAGAATTATCTTTACTATCCTTTCCTCTGCATTTCTGGTACTATTTGGAGGCCTACAGAAAACTTCCAATAGGGCGACCTCTCCTGTCCCATTTCTAACCTCAGCGCATATTACCTCCGGAGACGAATCCTCAAATGTCCTTTCTGCCACCTTAGTACTGTCCTTGACTAACAATGCTACCCATCCCCCTCTTTTACCAACTTCTCTGTTCTTATTGAAACATCTAAATCCTGGAACCTGCAATGACTATTCCTGTCCTTGCTCTATCCATATCTCTAAAATGGCCACAACATCGACGTCCCAGGTGCCAATCCATGCTGCAAGCTCACCCAGCTTATTCAAACCACTTTCCTGCTTGCCGGTACACTTCTGTGACCTTGAAATCTTATTTCTGACCTCACTCCCCTCAATCTCCTGGGTGCTGAATCTACAATTGAGTTTCCCATCCCCCTGCTGAATTAGTTTAAATCCCCCCTCTTACCCCCACAGGATATTGGTATCCCTCTGTTTCAGATGTAGACATTCATGTTTGTAGAGATCCCACCTACCCCAGAATGAGCCCCAATTATCCACGTATCCGAAACCCTCCCTCCTGCACCATCCCTGTAGCCACGTGTTCAACTCCTCTCTCTCCCAACTCCTCACCTCTCTAGCAGGAGACTTGTGTAACAAACCAGAGGTAACAATTCTGTTTGTTCTAGTTCGAAGCTTCCACTCGAGCTCCCTGAATTTCTGTCTTGAATCCCCATCCCCTTTTCCTATGTCATTAGATTAGATGAATTACTTACAATGTGGAAACAGGCCCTTTGACCTAACAAGTCCACACCGACCCACCGAAGCGCAACCTATCCCCCTACATTTACCCCTAACACTACAGGCAATTTAACATGGCCAATTCACCTAACCTGCACATTTTTGGGCTGTGGGAGGAAACTGGAGCAACCGGAGGAAACCCACGCAGACATGGGGAGAATGTGCAAATTCCACAGTCACCTGAGGCGGGAATTGAACCTGGGTCTCTGGCGCTGTGAGGCAGCAGTGCTAACCACTGTCCCACCGTGCCGTCATTAGTGCCTATGTGGACCACCACTTGGAGCTGCTCCCCCCCCCCCCCCCCCCCCCCCCTTAAGGATCCTGAAAACATGATCAGAGACATCACAAACCCTGGTACCTTGGGAAGCAACACACCATTAGTGTGTTGGTGTGTTCTCACAGAAACTCCTATCTGTCCCCCGAACTATGAAGTCCCCAATGACTAATGCTCTGCTCTTCTCCCCCTTCTCTTCTGAGCAACAGGGACAGACTCTGCGCAAGAGATCTATACCCCATGCCTTAGCCCTGGAATGTCTTTCTCCACCCCCTCACAATAGTATCCAAAACAGTACACTTGTTATTGAGAAAGTGCAGGAACTCCTGTGGCCTATCTGCTGTTTCCCCTTCCATCCCCTAATTGAAACCCATCTGACTTTTTCTTGTACCTGAGGTGTGACTACCTCCCTTAACTCCGCTCAATAACCCCCTCCACCTCCCAAATGATCCAAAGTTCACCTTGCTCCAGCTCCCTAACACTGTTTTCGAGTAGCTGGCATTGGGTGCACCCACTATAAGGAACCAAAAGCACGTAAAAGATAACAATTTTGGGAAATATGAGATGGAACTAATTGCATTTCTTTTCAAGCAATTGCAGGAACAATCACTGCCTCCTTGTGCTCATTGGGTCATTGAATATTTCTAAGGTAAAAGTAGTTAGATTCTAGATTAACAAGGCAGTCAAAGGTTATTAGGAATAGTTGGCAATGTGGGCCTGAGGCCTCAAATCACATCAGGTATGACGTTATTGAATTGCAGAGGTGGTTCAAAGCAAGATGGTTGACTTCTCCTAATTTAAGACGATAAGACATAGGAGTGGAAGGAAGGCCATTCGGCCCAGAGTCCACACCGCCATTTAATCATGGCTGATGGGCATTTCAACCCCACTTACCAGCTTTCTCCCCATAGCCCTTAATTCCTTGTGACATCAAGAATTTATCAATCTCTGCCTTGAAGCCATTTAGCATTCCGGCCTCCACAGCAATGAATTCCACAGGCCCACCACTCTCTGGCTGAAGAAATATCTCCGCATTTCTGTTCTGAATTTACCCACTCTAATTCTAAGGCTGTGCCCACGGGTCCTAGTCTCCTCGCCTAACGGAAACAATTTCTTAGCGTCCACCCTTTCCAAGCCATGTATTATCTTGTAAGTTTCTATTAGATCTCCCCTTAACCTTCTAAACTCCAATGAGTACAATCCCAGGATCCTCAGCCATTCCTCGTATGTTAGGCTTGCCATTCCAGGGATCATCCGTGTGAATCTCCGCTGGACATGCTCCAGTGCCAGTATGTCCCTCCTGGAGGTGTGGGGCCCAAAACTGGTCACAGTACTCCAAATGGGGCCTACCAGACCTTTATAAAGGCTCAGTAGCACATCGCTGCTTTTATATTCCAAACCTCTTGAGATAAATGACAACATTGCATTCGCTTTCTTAATCACAGATTCAACCTGCATGTTTACCTTTAGAGAATCCTCAACTAGCACTTCCAGATCCCTTTGTACTTTGGCTTTATGAATTTTCTCACCGTTTAGAAAGTAGTCCATGCTTGTATTCTTTTTTCCAAAAGTGCAAGACCTCACATTTCCTCACGTTGAATTTCATCAGCCATTTCCTGGACCACTCTCCCAAACTGTCTAGATCCTTCTGCAGCCTCCCCACTTCCTCAGTACTACCTGCCTGTCCACCTAACTTCGTGTCATCGGCAAACTTCACTAGAATGCCCCAGTCCCTTCATCCACATCATTAATACATAATGTGAACAGCTGGGGCCCCAACACTGAACCCTGTGGAACACCGCTTGTCACCGGCTGCTATTCCGAAAAATAACCTTTTATCCCAACTCTCTGCCTTCTGTCAGACAGCCAATCCTCAATCCATGCCAGGAGCTCACCTCGAACACCATGAGCCCTCACCTTACTCAGCAGCCTCCTGTGTGGCACCTTTTGGAAGCCGAGATAAACCACATCCACTGGGTTTCCCTGGTCTAACCTACTTGTCACCTCTTCAAAGAATTCCAACAGGTTTGTCAGGTACGACCTCCCCTTACTAAATCCATGTTGACTTGTTCTAATCCGACGCTACTCTTCCAAGAATTTAGAAACCTCATCCTTAACGATGGATTCTAGAATTTTACCAACAACCAAGGTTAGGCTAACTGGCCTATAATTTTCCATCTTTTGTCTTGATCCTTTCTTGAACAAGGGGGTTACAACAGCGATCTTCCAATCATCCGGGTCTTTCCCTGACTCCAGTGACTTTTGAAAGATCTTATGATCACATAATTTGTATGATCACATCTTCCTTTGCAGCTGGTTTAGTTTAGATTGCTGGAGAAATATGACAATGAGCATGGAGTCATAGAGATGTACAGCACAGAAACAGACCCTTCAATCCAACTTGTCCATGCCGACCAGATGTCCTAATCTAGTCCCATTTGCCAGCACTTATCCCTTCCTATTCATATACCCATTCAGATACCTTTTGTACCAGCCTCCATCACCTCCTCTGGCATCTTATTCCATACACATACCACCCTCTGTGTGAAAAGTTGCCCCTTAGGTCCCTTTTATATCTTTCCCCTCTCACCCTAAACCTACGCTCTCTAGTTCTGGACTCCCCCACCCCAGGGAAAAGACCTTGTCTATTTACCCTATCCATACACCTTATGATTTTATATATCTCTATAAGATCATCCCTCAGCCTCTGACACTCCAAGGAAAACAACTCAAGCCTATTCAGACTCTCCCTATAGCTCAAATCCTCCAACCCGAGCAACACCTTTGTAAATCTTTTCTGAACCCTTTTAATTTCACAACATCCTTCTTATAGGAGGGAGGGAATCCAGAACTGCACACAATATTCCAAAAGTGGCCTAACCAATGTCCTGTACAACTACAACATGACCTCTCAACTCCTATAGTCAATTGTCTGAACAATAAAGGACAGCATACAAAATGCCTTCTTCACTATTCTATTTACCGGTGACTCCACTTTCAAAGAACTATGTGACTGCACCCCAAGGTCTCTTTGTTCAGCAACACTCCCCAGGACCTTACTGTTGTGTGCCTAAGTCCTGCTCTGATGTGTTTTTCCAAACTGTAACACATCACATTTATCTAAAGTAAATTCCACCTGCCACTCCTGAACCCATTAGCCCATCTGATCAAGATCCCATTGTACTTTGAGGTAACCTTCTTTGCTGTCCACTACACCTCCAATTTTGATGTCATCTACAAACTTACTAACTATACCTCCTATGTTCGTTGTCAAACGCCTTACTGAATTCCACATAGGTCACGGTCAGGCAGCATCCGAGGAGCAGGAAAATCAATGTTTCAGGCAGGAACCCTTGAGTCCTTGCCTTTCCAAATACATGCACATCCTGTCCCTCAGGATTCCCTCCAACAACTTGCCCACCACCGATATCAGGCTCACTGGTCTATAGTTCCCTGGCTTGTCCTTACCACCCTTCTTAAACAGTGGCACCACATTAGCCAACCTCCAGTCTTCCGGCACCCCACCTTTGACTATCGATGATACAAATATCTCAGCAAGAGGCCCAGAAATCACTTCTCTAGCTTCCCACAGAGTTCTAGGTTACACCTGATCAGGTCCAGGGGATTTATCCACCTTCACCCGTTTCAAGATATCCAGTACTTCCTCCTCTGTAATATGGAATTTTGCAAGATGTCACCATCTATTTCCCCACAGCCTATAATTCCCATATCCTTTTCCACACTAAGCACTGATGCAAAATATTCATTTAGTATCTCCCCCATTTTCTGTGGCTCCACACAAAGGCCGCCTTGCTGATCTTTGAGGGGCCCTATTCTCTCCCTAGTTACCCCTTTGTCTTAATGTATTTGTAAAAACCCTTTGGATCCTCCTTAATTCTATTTGCCAAAGCTATCTCATGTCCCCTTTTTGCCCTCCTGATTTCCCTCTTAAGTATACTCCTACTGCCTTTATACACTCCTAAGGATTCACTCGATCTATCCTGTCTATATCTTACATATGCTTCCTTCATTCCCTTAACCAAACCCACAATTTCTTTAGTCATACAGCATTACCTATACCTACCAACCTTTCCTTTCACCCCAACAGGAATATACTTTCTCTGGACTTTCGTTTTTCATTTCTGAAGGCATCCCATTTTCCAACTGTCCCTTTACCTGCAAACAACTGTCCCCAATCAGCTTTCAAAAGTTCTTGCCTAATACCATCAAAATTGGCTTTCTGCAATTTAGAACTTCAACTTTTAGATGTGGTCTATCCTTATCCATCATTATTTTAAATCTAGTAGAATAATGGTCACTGGCCCCAAAGTGTTCTCCCCCACTGACACCTAAGTCACCTGCCCTGCCTTATTTCCCAAGAGTAGGTCAAGCTTTGCACGTTCCCTAGTAGGTACATCCACATACTGAATCAGAAAATTGTTTTGGACACACTTAACAAATTCCTCTCCATCTAAACTCTTAACAATATGGCAGTCCCAGTCTATGTTTGGAAAGTTAAAATCCCCTACCATAACCACCCTATTATTCTTACAGATAGCTGAGATCTCCTTACAAGTTTGTTTCTCAATTTCCCTCTGACCATTAAGGGGGGGGGGGGGTTTATAATACAATCCCAATAAGGTGATCATCCCTTTCTTATTTCTCAGTTCCACCCAAATAACTTCCCTGGATGTATTTCCAGGAATATACTCCCTCAGCACAGCTGTAATGCTATCCCTTATCAAAATGCCAGTCCCCCTCCTCTCTTGGATCCCTTTCTATCCTTCCTTTAGCAGTTGTATCCTGGAACATTAAGCTACCAGTCCTGCCCATCCCTGAGTCATGTTTCTGTAATTGCTATGATATCCCAGTCCCATGTTCCTAACCATGCCTTGAGTTCATCTGCCTTCCCTGTTAGGCCCCTTGCATTGAAATAAATGCAATTTAATTTATTAGTCCTACCTTGTCCCGGCGTACCCTGAGAGTTTGACTTGCTTCTGTTCTCAACTGTACCAGTCTCAGTCTCTTTCCTCACTATCTCCCTGGGCCCATCTCGTCCTCTCCCCCCACCCTCACCCCAACACCTTACTAGTTTAAATCCTCCTGAGCAGCTCTCGCAAATTTCCCTACCTGTATATTAGTCCTCTTCCAATTTAGGTGCAATCCGTCCTTCTTGTACAGGCCACTTCTACCCCAAAAGAGATTCCAATGATCCAAAAATGTGAATTCTTTCCCCTTTCACCAGCACCTCCGCCATGCATTCATCTGCTCTATCCTCTTACTTCTGCCCTCAAGCTCGTAATACCAGGAGTAATCCAGATAGTACTACTCTCGAGGACGTCCTTTTTAAATTTCTGCCTAACTCTCTGTAATCTCCCTACAGAATCTCAACCTTTTTCCTTCCTTTGTCGTTGGTTCCAATGTGGACAATGACCTCTTACTGGCCACTGTCCCCCATGAGAACAACCTCTCTGAGACATCCTTGATCCTGGCTCTAGGGAAGCAACTGAAAATGTGTTGCTGGTCAAAGCACAGCAGGCCAGGCAGCATCTCAGGATTGAGATGCTGCGGGGCCTGCTGTGCTTTGACCAGCAACACATTTTCAGCTGTGATCTCCAGCATCTGCAGACCTCATTTTTTACTCTAGGGAAGCAACGCACCATTCTGCTTTTTCTCTGCTGGACACAGAAATGTCTGTCTGTACCTTGGACTAGAGAACCACCTAACACAATTGATCTCTTGGAATCTGACGTACCCCTTGTTGCATTAGAGCCAGTCTCAATACCAGAAACTTGGCTGTTCGTGCTACGTTCCCCTGAGAATCCATCACCCCCTACATTTTCCAAAACAGCATACCTGTTTGAAATGGGTATATCCACAAAAGACTCCTGCACCAGTTGCCTACCTCTCTTATCCTTCCTGGAGTTAACTCATCTATGTAACTGTATCTAAGACATTCCCCCTTTCCTATAACTGCCATTCATCACATACTGTTGCTATTGCAAACTCATTGCTTCTAACTGTCTCTCCAACCGATCCATTTGATCTGATAAGATTCACAGCCTACAGCATTTATGACAGATATAATCCACAGTAACCCTTAAACTCTCTTCAAACTCCCACATCTGACAAGAAGTACATATCACTGTATTAAAAGGTAATTTTTGTTCCTTCACAATCTACAGACCCAGAAAATAACACTGTCATATTCCTCTACAAACACTGCCCCAGGTTAAATTAATAGTTATGGCTTATATTTTAAGTTTAACCAAAAGACATATCTCCAAAAAACATATGATCACTCTACTCCCTACTGCAGATCTCTGTGGGCTACACTTAAAAACAACGCTTAACTTATCTGATTCTGTGCTGTGAACTTCACCCAACAGTTCCTCCAAGATCAGTTGTGAATTTCACTGCTTGTTCATTTTCTCAGACGCAATCTGATGTCCAGCAATACATGAATTCAAACAGCAAAGGCAGTAGCTGTGCAGGTTCTCTCTCTCTTTCCTGCAATGACCTCACCATGTGCTTCCTTTGTCTGTTCTTCTCCCCAGCTCATTCCATACACGTACCACCCTCTGCGTGAAAAAGTTGCCCCTTTGGTCTCTTTTATATCTTTCTCCTCTCACCCTAAACCTATGCCCTCTAGCTCTGGACTTTCCGACCTCAGGGAAAAGACTTTGCCTATTTACCCTATCCATGCCCCTCATAATTTTGTAAGCCTCTATAAGGTCATCCCTCAGCCTCCAACGGTCCAGGGAAAACAGCCCCAGCCTGTTCAGTCTCTCCTTGTATCTCAAATCCTCCAACCCTGGCAACATCCTTGTAAATCTTTTCTGAACCCATTTAAGTTTTACAACATCTTTCCGATAGGAAGGAGACCAGAAATGCACGCAATATTCCAACAGTGGTCTAACCAATGTCCAGAACAGCCGCAACATGACCTCTCCACTCCTGTACTCAATACTCTGACCAATAAAGGAAAGCATATCAAACGCCTTCTTCACTATCCTATTTACCTGCGATTCCACTTTCAAGGAGCTATGAACCTGCACTCCAAGGTCTAGTGGCTCTAAGTTGCTTTGAGTGGCAAAAACCTCTACCAACAGAACCTATTGGTCACATCAGTGTTCAGTTACTGACTGAGATTACATAAACAGGTTTGATTTGGATCATGATTTCTGTCCCGCTTTTAAGTTAATTATGATAATGACCCAAGCTCATCAGCTAAATGTCCTGAATAGCATTAGCAAGTAAAACAGATTTAACAGCGGTTTCCAGAAGAGAACTGTATAAATATTTGAAGATTATAAAGTGTTTGCATATGCAAAGAAGCAGTGGTGTAACAACTTGTGTACTTTTTGAATATGTTGGTGCAGACCTGATAGACTGAAATAACCTGCTTCTGTACGTACTATTGTATGATTTCAAAATTGTCATTAAGACAAGTTATAAGTAGTTATCAGCTTTCTGTTTGGATTACAGACACCCCAATTCTTGAGGTATCAAACATGCTACAGTTGTATGAGTCATTGGCGAGGCCGCCCTTGGTTGTATTGTGTTCAGTTTTGGTCCCCCTGTCATAGGAAAGACATAATTAAACTGGAAAGAGTGTAAACAAGATTTACGAGGATGTTGCCAGAACTAGTAGGCCTGAGTTATAGGGAGAGGTTGGCCAGGACTTTATTCCTTGGAACGTAGGAGAATGAGGGGTGACCTTATTGAGGTGTATAAATCATGAGGGGCATGGGACATGGATAGGATGAATGTATATACTGTAGCCTTTTTTCCAGGGTTGGGGAATTGAAAATTAGGGGCACAGATTTAAGGTGAGAGGGGAACGATTTAAGAAGGACCTGAGGGGCAACTTTGTCACGTGGACAGTAGTGGGTATATGGAATGGGCTGCCAGAGAACGTGGTTGACGCAGGTACAGTGACAACATTGAAAATACATTAGGATAGGTACATAAATAGGAAGGGTTAGATGGATATAGATAAAATTCAGGCAACAGGAACTGGCTGAGTGGTCAGCATGGACCAGTTTGGGCTGAAGGGCCTGATCCCATGCTGTGTTAAACAATGACTCTATGCGATTTGTCTGTTCTGGGTCTTGAATGCCACACACATAAAACAGTCTGCTAAACAGGTGTGGGACACAAAATCCTTGCTCAACAGTTACTGATCATAATTGTTGATGCCACCTGACTGTAAAACTAACATATAACTTCTGAACAATGTTCAAAAAATATTACAGAGTATGTGGACTTGACAATTATCCACCAAGCATTAGAATTCAAATGACTAACATTCTCTGGTCAAAACAAAATCCACATGGACTTCCTAGTCTATTATTTTCTTTGCCTTTCTCGAATTGGACAAGCAAGGATTAAAGGGCAGAATATTCTTGCTATTGTTCAAAATAAATGCCCTTTATGCAAGTCTGAGAGCAGACAAAGTTTCAGTTTAACATCTCACAGTATGTTTTACAGTGTAGCACTTCTTCAGTATTGGTCAGCCTGGATTTTGTGCACAAGTTTCTGCAGTGGATTTAAATTCTCAACTTTCTGATTCAGAGGTTATAGTGGTACCCATTGAGTCACAGACAAATCTCATGTCAGAATTTCATATTGATTTTCTCGCCCAGCTCCCATCTATCTCTCCTAGTAAATTCCTGCAAGGATACTGTACGCATAAGACCCAGTGTGAATCTATAGTTATTATCAAGTCATAAAAGGCTGGTATTTTCCTCTTTGTCTGTGAAACACTGAAATAAGGCAGTGACAACAAAAACACCTTGGTTCTATGCAATACCTTTTTGGTCTCGAAGTACACTGCTTAGGAATTGATCTTTAATGAAAGTTGAACCATACAGGCTTTACCTAAACTGCAGATTTATTTTAAAACAAAAGTGTATTAACATATCTATTCAAGACTCCTTTGTATATCATTTTATTTTCTTTGTGACAACATCAGGACACTGCTGGTGTGAGCAGCAGACGACATGGTCGAGCAGGAACTCATCTGTAAAAGCAGGCCAACTGAAAGAACAAAAGGTGATCCGAAAAGAGAAGGCATGACAGGTGGTAATCACATCAAAATCCAATTACTCATTACCTCATTATAGTTGCATTCAGGGGATGATTTTTTAAAAAGAAAGTCCTCTTTGCTTTATTCTTTTCCCGATACAGGACTCTGATGGTGTAACATTGTGTTTTTGCATCACTATACAACATTTAAACTATTTACAAATAATTTGTGAATCAGCTGTTCTCTCAGAGAAGATTAGTAAAATTTCAGTGACTATGTCACATTAATGAGTTTGCAACTCCTAGGAGTTAGTCTTTAAAGTCTACAAATTTCTATGACTTTCACTTTAAAAAGCCATGATTTAGAAATACATTTAAAGCATTATCTAGAATCATTCATTCATAATACTTAGGCTTCTGTTTTTAAAACAAATACTCAACAGTTTACAAATAATGACAGCCTGCAATATACTAAATATGTTCTTGTCTTGTACAAACAATGTTCTATATGAAAATTTGTTAATTTTTTTATCTTAATTAATCACAACGTAAGAACAGTGCTAAAGATGATTTTTTTTAAAAAAATGGTTGCACATCAGTGTGTGCAACTGGCAGAGAGGGCTTAGAAAGGAAAACAAAAATATCTCAACTGAACAGTCTCAATTTAGAAGTAAAAAGAGCATACAAGGCTCAAATTGATTAAAACTAATTGTTTTCCTGCTGGTCATAGAGGTGTATCATAGCAATCTGGGAGCTGGTCCAACTGATACTGACGTTGCTGTTGCTCCTGGTGTTGCTTCATAATCTCCTTCACTTCTTCCTCCAATTCTGGGGGAATGATGAATTGATCATCTGGATCAGGCTGCGCAGGGGCAGCAAAGTAGCCTCCACTTTTTTTCATCGGTACATCAGCTGCCACCTCAATCAAGTTGTGGCTCTTCTCCGAAGGTGCAACAGAACCATTTCCTCGCCTTCGACCAATAGTCCCTGTAGTTGAGTATTCAAACCTACTGCTGTCATTATCCAGCCAATCACTGTCACCATGCATTTTAAGAAGATGCATTTTTTCAGAGTTTTCATCTTCATTTGCGCTGATTACTATTCCCTCATCGCACACATCAGAAGTTAAGTGCATTGACATTTTTTCCTTCATCTGACTACAATGAATGTCAACCTCAACTTCCACTCTGCTGCCATTGGAAAACACACCTTCAATAGGCTCCTCATCTTCGCTGTCCAATCCATTATCTGAAAACGTGCTGGAGAAGGTGGCACTGGACAGCTGCCGCTGGAATGAACTGGTCAAACATACTGGATGCAGCATACAACGCTGCTCACCATGGACCGAGGAGCCCCCATCATTAATTGTGACTGGAGGAGGCTCATCAGAGGCCGTAGAACCCACTTCACTGCTCATTTCAGAGGTGGATATTTCGCTACTTATCTCTGAGGCAACACCACTGCTAGATGATGGCATCCCCAAGGTATCTCCCGGTCTGTCTTTTATTACCACATTTACTGATGGAGGAAAAATACCTGGGCTGGGAGGTGGTACACCATTCATGTCACAACAGCAGAAGCAGTCCTCACTAACGTTCAGCTGGACAACCACAGCACTGATGCTATCATTGCATCCATAGCTCTGGGCCAGGGTACAAAGCTTCTTGGCAGCAGCTTGAGCGTCAGGGACATTTCTCACAGACTCGACAGCTTCCAAATGGGAAATGCTGTCCCAGAGACCTTTACTACCCAGAATGAAGAACTCATCTTGAGGTGTGAGTGTAACAGAATGAACATGAGGTCGAGGCACAACATATGGATGAAGGAATGTGTAGCCCAAAATCCTTGTAGAATCAGTCACACCGTTAACTTTATTGTCCTATAATAAAAGGGGAAACATTAATTTCGGAACGAGTGCAAATAATAGATAAAGGAGGTGTAGAAATTATGCAGAATATAACATTCACAGACTCCCTCTAGTGTGGAAGCAGGCCATTTGGCCTGTGAAGTCTACATTGACCCTCTGAAGAGTGCCCACCCAATCCCTGCGACTCCTCATTTCCCATGGCCAATCCACCTAATCTACACATTCCTGGACACTATGGACAATTTAGCACAAATAATCCATCTAATCTGCACATCTTTAGACTGCGAGAAGAAACCAGAACAGCCAGAGGAAACCCACGCAGACACAGGGAGAATGTACAAACTCCACACAGACAGTTGCCCAAGGTTAGAATTGAACCTGGGTCCCTGCTGCTGTGAGGCAGCAGTGTTAACCCCTGAGCCACCATGCTACTCTATATTTGTAGACAATACAAAATAGAAAAAAAGCTACATCCTAAATTTTTTTTTTACTTTGGTCAGAATTGAATATCAGCAGCAGCAGCAGCTTCTTAGTGTCATAATTTGTTCAGAAATCAAGACATGAGAATATCAGACTTTTCAAAAAGCAACAGTTTTTAGGTTAAGTATTTTTAAAATATAATTCTGGAAGGCAATTTTAACAAAAATACATGACAAGTTGGTTATGCCAAAGGTTCTACTTGGTCGAAACAACTGTTCTCTGCTCTGCTACTCAATACAGAAATTATGGTTTCCTGGATCAGTCAAGCCAGGTGTCTCAGTTTGAAGAATAGAACCTTAGCACAAACAGTTCATTTCCAGAAAAGGGAGAATCGATAGAATCTTTTGAAGTTCAGGTCATCACTGTATTGAGAATTAATTTGGGATTGTTACAGCTTTGTTGGCTGCACGTATACCATGCAATAAAATTATTAGGGTTAGGGTTTACAGATGTGCTCTTACTTCCTTAAAAATTGAAGGGAGTGAATGTTTGTGCATGTGGGCATCAACTAAATAGGCTGCTCTGTCCTGGATGGTGTCAGGTTTGAGCACTGTCAGAGCTGTACTCACCCAAGCAAGTGGGGAGAATTCCTGACTTATATCTTGTGGATGGTGGACAGGCTTTGAGAGTCAGGAGGTGAGTTACTCACTTCAGGACAATATTTAGATGGCTACTAGAGTTTAACTTCTGGTCAATAGTAACACGTAGGATGTTGATTGTATGGGATTCAGTGAACGCAATGCCAATGTATGTCAAGTGATGATGGTTAGATTCTCTCATGGAGGAGATGGTCACTGTCTGGCATTTGTGCAGTAGTCAAAGACTATGGTGCTGGAAAAGCACAGCCAGTCAGGCAGCATCCGAGGAGGAAAGTCGGCGTTTTGAGCATAAGCTCTTTATCAGGATTGAGGTTTGTGGCCCAAGGAGGCGGAGAGATAAATGGGTGGTGGGTGGGGCTGAGGGCAAGGTATCTGAGTAAGCGATAGGTAGGTGAAGGTGCGGGTGAAGGCGGTAGGATGGAGAGGAGGGTGGAGAGGATAGGTGGGAAGGATGATGGACAGGTAGGACAGTTCAAGAGGACAGGGCTAACTTGCAAGGTTGGATCTGGGATAAGTGGGAGGAGGGGAAGTGAAGAAATTGGTGAAATCCACATTGATTCCATGCGGTTGGAGGTTCCCAAGGCGGAAGATGAGGCATTCTTCCTCCAGGTCATTACGGTTTGGTGGTGGAGGACTTGGATGTCCTTGGTAGAATAGGAGGGGGAGTTAAAGTGTTCAACCACAGTGCGGTGGGTTGTTTAGTGGGATGTTCTCTGAAACATTCCACAAGTTGGCGCTATCTCCCCATTGGTCATCCTGGGAGCAGATGCAGCAGAGGCGCAGGAATTGGGAATAAGGGATAGCGTTTTTACAGGAGGCAGGGTGGAAGGTGTAGTCCAGGTAGCTGTGGGAGTTGTTGGGTTTGTAGTAGATGTCTGTGTTCAGTCAGTCACCGGAAATGGAGATGTAGAGGTTCAGGAAGGGGAGGGAGGTGTCTGGGATAGTCCATGTGAACTTGAGGTCGGGGTGGAAGGTGTTAGTTATGCGGTTGTGAATGTTACTTGCCATTTTCCAGCCCAAAACTCGATATTGGCTGGGTCTTACTGTATTTTGACATGGAATGTTTCAGTATGAAAGGAGTCACAAATAGTGCTGAACATTGTGCAATCATCTTCTGACCTTATGAAGATGGGAAAGTCATTGGTGAAACAGTTGAAGACATTTGGGCCCAAACATTACCCTGGCGAACCCTGCACAGATGTCCTGGAGCTGAGATGACTGATTTGAACGACATCATCTAATCAGCAGAGAGTATTCCCTGATCCCCAGTGAATTCTGTTTGCCAAAGCTTTTTGACGTTGCACTCAGTTCAATGCAGCCTTGATGTATGAACAGAGGCTGTAATGAGGTCAAGAGCTGAGTGGCCCTGGTAGAATCCAAACTAAGCATGAGTGAGGAGGATGTTGTTAATCAATGCTGCTTGATAGTATTGTTGAGACACCTTCCATCACTTTATTGATGACTGAGAGTAGACTGATAGGGTAGTAATGGTCGGCTTGGATCTATCCGCTGAATACTGGCCTTGGTGATGCTGAGGACCTCTGGAGGAGGCTGAGATGGATTATCCATTCAATACTTTTGGCTGAAAATAGTCACAAATGCTTCAGTCTTATCTTTGGCACTGTGTGCTAAACTCCTCCATTATTGAGGTTAGGAAGATTTGTGGAGCTTGCTTTTCCAGTAAGTTGTTTAACTGTCCATCATCATTCACAGCTAGCTATGGTAGGACTTCTAAACTTATATCTGACAATTGGTTGTGGAATTGCTTAGCTCTGTCCAAGCTACTTACACTGTTTGGCACATGAGTAGTTCTGTTTTGTGCTTCACCAGGTTGATATCTAATTTTTATGTATGCCTGGTACAGTTCCTTTTGGGATAGTAGTAGATCTTAGTTAACTATGTATGATGAATGAATGAGGAAGAATTATGGTTCAAAAAGTGACAGTACTGCAGGCCAATCCACGACACTGACTGTGGCCTCAAACTTGGTTTTTTTTCCCCTGAAGCTAATTTCAAACATTTTTCCTTTGATTTTCAGATGTGGCCACATTCATGAGGGTGACCTTTGTTCAGAATAACTTTTTAAAAGTTTTTCTATGAAAATTGTTATAAATTGGTTGGAGGCAATAACCTTTGATAATAAGATTATGAAATGCACATATTTCTCTTCCACAAAGTAATTTTAGACAATTCTGTCTGCTGTTCTCTCACAGTAAACTGAAGTGAGGGATATGATACTCAAGTCAATTATGTCCTTAGCAGAAATGCATAAACACAGCTGCTCAGCTTTAGCGAATGGTGAGAAAATTAGTTTCAGTATTGTTAAAAAAAGACATTTTGTCTCAAAATGATTTGTCTATGCAAAAAGACAAATGTAAAAGGGAATAACAGTGCTGATTGGAAAGTATACTTTATAATACTGCTACCAGAGTCTACTGTAAGTTTATTCTTCGTAATTGTCTAAGTACCACATCCATTGTTCCTTTAGTATAAGGTGCACAATTTATTTAGAAACATCATCGGTTTCATCAATTATTCCTGAATTTATAAATTGCACTCTTAAGAGCAGCTACATAGGATATTTCAACAAGACCACAGCAGATCGCCTACTGGGTCAGGGATGTGAAAAAAAAAAATCAGAAGTCTAGGAGTGTGATAGTTAATTGCAAACCTCAAAACTTGTACATCTGGAAATAATCGAAAACTGTTTCAAATTAAACATTTTGCAGGGATTGGTTATTTGGAAAGCTGTTCTTGAAGTAACTTAACTTCATAGTGCTGAGTACTGGATAGCTTACCTCAGTGACAATAGCTTTGTGTTGTTTAACTCTCTGTAATTCTTCATCGCAATGAACAGTGTATAATTTTGAAAGTGGCAACGGCTTGCCATCTCTGCAGAGGACAGCTTGGCATTTTCCCACATTGGCTGCAGTCAATGTGAAGCAACCATTAGGATCCATGGGGTCATGCTTTATATGACAAAGCACAGCAGAGCCTCCAAGCTTCTGTCCAGCAGTTCCAAGTTTCCTAAAATAATAAAATCAGAATAATTATAGAATATAAGATGTCAATTACATAAAAGGTTTTCAGAATTGAGAAATACTTCACATATCACAAGTATAATGATTGAAGCACATTTTCATCCATAAAGAATGCAATATTATCATAAGCTATTGAGCAATTGTCCACTTCAATAATTCTGTGAAGTCTGGCAGAGAAATGGTATAGGCGTATGAAGAGTGCAATTCTGAATTTGCTTTCAGTAGCACACAGCAAAACACTTTCCTCGATGGGAAAGAGTACCGAGGTTACCTGTGAATCCGCAGTGTGATCTATTTGAAGCATTATCTGTGGAGAATTGTGGGGAATTTCAGGTTTCAGAATATTCAGTATTGAGAATTTCATTAAACACACACAAATTAAACTGGGCAAATAATTCTGCTGCAGTTTTTGTTAAAATGATAGGGAAAAAGTTAGTAATGGGATTTGTGAGGTAGGGGATTGTATCAAACAGGAAATTAGAGATGCATGCTGTAAGGGTACAGCAGTTATTATGGGTGGCTTCAATCTACATATTGATTAGAATAACCAAACTGGCAGCAATGTGATAGAGGAGGAATTCATGGAATGTATGAGGGATGTTTTTCTCAACCAATATTTTGAGGAGCCAACTAGAGAGCAAATCATCTTGAAACGGGTATTGTGTAATGAGAGCAGATCAATTAGCAACCTTGTGGTGCGAGGCCCTTCATAATATGGTAGGATTCTTAATTAAAGTGGAAAGTGATACAATTGAATCTGAAACTAGGCTCCAAAACTTAAAAAAAGTTAACTTTGATGGTACGAGGCATGCATTAGTTTGGATAAGCTGGTCAAGGGTACTTAAGGAGTTGACAATGGATATGCACTGGCAGACATTTAGGGAACACATCTTTGAACTTCAACAACTGAACATTCCTATCTGGCGTAACAGTAAAACAGGGAGGGTGGCTCAATCGTGGTTAACAAAAGAGATCAAGGATAGTGTTAGAACCACGTAAATTGGCCAGAAAAAGCAGCAAACCTGAAGACTGGGAGAAATTTTTAATTCAGCAAAGGAGGGATATGGGTTTAATTTGAAAGGGGAAAATAGAGCATGAAACTAAGGTTGAAAAAAAAATTGACCACAAAAGGTTCCAGAGACATGTGAAGAGAAAAAGAATGAAGACAAATGTAGGTCCCTTGCAGTTAGAAACAGATGAACTCACAATTGACAACAAAAAGATGACTGACTAGTCAAATGATACTCTGGATTTGCCTTCACTAAGGAGGACATAAAAAACTTTCAGGAAGTTAGGAAGTTGGGATCTTGATCAGATGGGCCAGTGGGCAGAGGTGTGGCAGATGTAGTTTAATTTATATAAACGTGATGTGCTCTATTTTGGAAAGGCAAATCAGGGCAGGACTTTTACACTTGATGGTAGGAACCTGGGGAGTGTTGCTGAACAAAGAGACTATGGAGTGCAGGTTCATAATTCCTTGAAAGTGGAGTCTCAGGTAGATAGGATAGTGAAGACGATGTTTAGTATGCTTTCTTTTATTGGTCAGAGCATTGAGTGTAGGAGTTGAGAGGTCATGTTGCGGTTGTACAGGACATTGGTCAAGCCACTTTTGGAATATTATGTGCAATTCTGGTCTCCCTCCTATCTGAAGAATGTTGTGAAACTTGAAAGGGTTCAGAAAAGATTTATAAGGATGTTGTCAGGACTTGAGGGTTTGACCTGCAGTTTTCCATTAACTGTTCATTCCACTGTGACATCTAGGAAGGGGAGTCTGTTGTTCTCCTCCACTTTTGTGAAATTTATGCCTTTAAGGATGTTGTTCCTGATGTTATATGTTTCCTCTATACGGTGTCATCCACGTAGTCGACTCAAAGTTTGGGTTAGATCGTGGGAAAGGCTGTTTGTTTGAATCTCTGCATTACTGCTTCTACTAAGAAGCCTGTTATTGGTGATCCCATGGGTGTTCCATTGATTTGCTTGTAGGTCTTGTCATTGAAGGTGAAGTGGGTGGTGAGGCACAGGTTTCTAGTTTGAGGATGTTGTCCTTGCTGATAAAGTTGGTGTTGGCTGGTGTGTGTGTCCTTGGTTCATCTAGTAGTGAGGTCAATATTTCTTTGGCCAGGCTGATGCCAATTGACATGAATAGGGTTGTTACGTCGAAGGAGACCATTATTTTGTTCTCTTCTATCTTGGTGTCTTTGATGATTTTCAGGAATTCTTGAGTGGAGTGGATGGAGTGGCGTGAGTCTTCTTCTAGGTATTTCAGTTTTCAATGGAGTTCCTTTGCTAGGTTGTATGGCGATGTGCCAGGGTTTGACTATGGGTCAGAGGGGGGACCCTGATTTGTGTACCTTAGGTAATCTGTAGAAGTTAGGTATGTTGGATCCATCAGGTTTCGTTTTTTTTGTTAATTTGGCCTGATTTATGAAACTTCCTCAAAGAAGCTATGATACGGTACCCTGAAAGACAACAGACTCACAGAAGAAACCCAGCAGACAATCAGATAGATAGTTGCACCAAAACTAAGCAGGAAGGAGGAAGGGAACACCCTCAACACACAGGAAAGCCCTAAAAGGGCTCAGAAAAGACAAACATTTTAATCCTACCTGCAGACAAAGGGCACATGACCGTCATCCTAAACAGAACACAGTACAGAGGAACATCGATTATCCGAATATCAATTATCCAAATTTCGAATTATCTAAAGAAAATGATTAGAAATGAACCCGGCTTACTGAAATACTGCCGAGAACAGTCCTGGACATCAATGGAAGCCCAAGCACCGTTTCCAAATGACTGACTTCCTACTCTCTTCCTCTCTCTCTCCTCCCCCACCCCCCCCCCACCCCAACACTTTCCCTGGAGATCTACACAGGGGTGTACCCTAAACCCCCCCCTTCCCCAGTTAATCTCTCCAACATTGTCCTGACCAGGGCAACGGTGGAACCTGTAAAAATGATGCAGTGAAGAGTTTGTGTGTGTGTGTGTGTGTGTGTGTGCGCGTGTGTGTGTGTGCGTGTGCGCTATTTTGAGACTCACCCCCAAAGGCAGCAGCATTCTTACTGTTGTCCAGTTCAGCTGCCGGGGGAGGGGAGAGCAGATACACAGTCAGTGGGTGGGGCGGACAGGGGTGGGGGGGACGTGGATGGTGGGTGGGGACAGAAGGGGCCTTACGGATGCGGTGTCAGATGGGGTTGGGGGTGGACAGGGTTGGTGGACATACGGGGGTGGACGGGAGCTTGCACGCGGTGTGCTGCTGCTTAGTCTCCTAAATGGGGAACAAACGTAGCAAGTGCTCGCTGTGTCAATCCCACTAAACTGATTTCAGCAATGCTGCAGGTCCCTTACAGACAAGGTGTGTCTGCTTAGAAACAAACCCTGAGACAGAGAGAGGGAGCAAGGCAGGCAGAGCAAGGAAAAACAAAACTTCAGAAAACTCCGAGCCCCAGAGAAGAGGCAGTAAATCAATTAACTGATTAATTAATTATCCGAATGAAATAGTGCCCGCGCATTGCATTCAGATAATCGAGGTTCCTCTGTACATTGAAAAGGCGAACTCACTGCTTGCAGGTACTGACACTTACTAACAGATGGCAAGAGACCCGTCTCCACAGCTAGAAAACCGTATCACATCATCACAAAATGGAACAAATTAGAGGAAACCTGCATCACCATCAACGTCATCTTTACTGTCATAAATTTCACACAAGAAGAGAACAACAATAGACTTCCCTTCCTAGATGTCACAGTAGAATGAACAGTTAATGGAGTGTTATGAAGTTGTAGATGTGTACTGTACCTTTCAGGAAGCTGAAATTTCTGGTGGGCACAAAGTATTCTGAAAGATTTTAAAACGTAACAGTGGGTTGAAACAAATAGCTGGAGCTGTGTTGCCTTGATACAAAAACACGTTCAAATTCGGCCCCAGATACCAAAATCCAATTAAATTTGAATTTAGTATTTTGACAACACCTAACCAATGAAATGATCCAATGTTTTGGGATATAGGATTAGACAGATTAGATTGGATACCCTACAGTATGAAAACAGGCCCTTCCACCCAATAAGTCCACATCAACCCTCCAAAGAACAACCCACCAGACCAATTTCCCCACTCTATATTTACCCTGACTAATGCACCTAACACTATGGGCAATATAGCATGGCCAATTCACCTGGCCTGCACATCTTTGTACTTAGGAGGAAACTGGAACACCCAGGAGAATGTGCAAACTCCACACAGACAGTTGCCCGAGGTGGGAATCGAACCTGGGTCCTTAGCACTGTGAGGCAGCAGTGCTAACCACTGAGCCACCATGTCGCCCCAGTGGTAAAATCAGACATTTTGAACAATTGGAGGGAGAACAGCAAAGACGGCCAAGCCAGCACCAACAAATATACACTGCTAGACAAATAACTCTCTGAAAGGTACCTGTTCATGTGAAGACCTGTGAAGCCGAATACCAAAGAGAAGATGACCTAGAGAAATCTACAGAGAAATTTCGACATCTGAAGTCGTCAACTAGGTTTGAAAGTGATTTGCCGTAAATTTAAGAGGGAATTTATTGGACCATTGTATTGTAGAATGGGGAGGTAGAAATAGGTTTAAGAGAAAGGAGTTGTAAATAGCTGTTATTTAATTTTGTCTTTTGGACTTAAATAATAAAATTGTTAATTTTTACTTGAAACAGTGAGATCTGGGATAGTTCTTTGACACTTGCAATTCAACAGATTACAGCACAAGACGAACATTTTCTGTGTGGCTAGTTTAAATTAACAGAAGGTTTACCCTGTGCTCTAACGCTTTGGGGGCTTGTCCAGAATAACTGTTAAAAACGTTTATTTAAGTAGCTTCAACTACTTCACTGGGCAAGCAATTCTATAGATTTACAACCCTTTGGATGAAGAAGTTCCTTCTCAATTCAGTCCTAACTCTGCTCCCTCTAATCTTGAGGCTATGCCCGCTTGTCCTAGTTTCATCTGACAGTGGAAACATCCTCTCTACTTCCATCTTATCTATTCCCTTCATAACTTTATATGTTTCTGCAAGACCACCCCTCAGTCTTATGAATTCCAATGAATATAATCCCAGTCTACTTAGTCTCTCCTCATTAGCCAACCTCTTCAACTCTGAAATCAACCTAGTGAACCTCCTCTGAACCCTCTCCAGTGCTAATACATCCGTGCTCAAGTAAGGAGAACAAAAGTGCATGCAGTACTCCAGGTGCGGCCTCACCAGCACAGCTGCAACATAACCTTCCAACTTTTATCTTCACACTCTCCATCTGTATTCTAAATTCAACAATACTGTGATCGCTCCTTCCAAGAGGATTCCTGTGAGGTCATTAATTATTCCTGTCTCATTTCAAAGGATCAGACTCAAAACTTTAACTCTTTCTCGCTCTACAAATACTGAGTTTCTTCAGCATTCTCTATGCTTTTTTTCAGATTTCCAGCATCCATTGTATTTTGTTCTTACTATACTCATATAGATATTTCTTAATAAACCTGTTCACATATGTCTTTACTTCATGGTTGCTTGGTTGAATCCTATCTCTTTCTGGGTTTTAGAATTAATTCTTTCAATGTTTCCAAATGTATTTTTTTCTGTTCATTCAACAGAAAACTGGACAAGGAATTTTACACAGAGAGAGAGAGAGAGAGAGAGATGGGAAAGGAAAGGAAAAGATTGATGCAGTTAACTTTTGAAGGCCTTGTTTTGTTCCTTTGCTCTGTCTCACTCTCCTCAGAGACTGTGTTAAACTGCAACCTGGTACATCAGAAGCTAATGGCTGTGCTGAGCTTTCCTGAACCCAAGACAAATACTGCCACTTTATTTGGATTCAATGTCCCTAAAAAGTAACATTCTTTCATATGGACAAGTTAGATTAACTTGTTGTTCCAAGGCTGCAACCAGCTGCTTGTACATAAATCCTTGTTTTTTGCATGGAATAGGCACAGACCTTCTGTGGATACTGTGAAGCCCTGCACAGTCTGATGCAATCTGTCAATTAGGGAAAAAAGAAAACTATTGAGCTTAGAACCAACCTTACAAGTATGCAGATCAGGGGGTTGCAAATCTACGTATAACCCTTCTTTATGCTGCCTGCATTTTTCTCACTTTCAGTTGATAGTTCAAATAAACAGAGGTATGATTTTTCATAGGGGGGAAATTGGAAGCTGCAAGTTACATTGATAAATTCAGTAATGTTTAATACTATGTAAAGGTATATATTAGTAAAGGTAAATATATCAATAAAGCTACAAAATAACAATCAGGCTCCACCTAGTGACAGAAATTGGTAAACACTTGAAGCAGCCAAAGTAGTCCCAGGACTTCAGTCAGGGAATACTAAGAGTGGAAACAGGACTAAGAACCACTAGCTGAAGAAGACCCTAAGGAAGGTACAAAAACAAAATGCTGGAGAAACTCAACTGGTCTGGCAGCACCTATGGAGAGAAGAGAGTTAGCATTTCAAGTCTGGTGACCCTTTGTTAGAATTGATAGCAGCTAGAAAAATGTTGTATTTGTGTTAATGGCTTGGGTGGGAGGGGGTGTTCACCGGTGAATGTGTTCAATGGATGGAGACAGTGCTCAGATACAGCAAAAAATGAAAAGAAAGCAAAGGG
Source organism: Hemiscyllium ocellatum (assembly GCF_020745735.1). Taxonomy (NCBI): domain Eukaryota; kingdom Metazoa; phylum Chordata; class Chondrichthyes; order Orectolobiformes; family Hemiscylliidae; genus Hemiscyllium; species Hemiscyllium ocellatum. The sequence continues at coordinate 40,919,228 of NC_083434.1, forward strand.
TTGTTGATTGTAAGCCAGGAGAGAAGTGCTGAGTGGGGGACTAATGCACAGTGTAAATAGTTGTAAAGGGATGCTGTCTGACCTGCTGTGCTTTTCTAATTTCACATCTATTGACTTTGGCTTCGAGCATCTGCACTGCTTAACTGACCAATAGTTAAAAAAAGGGTTGAATGCACTGGGACCACTGCATACAGAACAGGTTGGGGTGGAAAACAAATATGGAGGAAGGTGTTCATGCTCTGAAACAGGTGTGAGGTCTGAGTTGCAAGGTACCTGGATGGACAATGAAATCAGGTGCCTCCAACTTATGTTGGTCTTATCTAGAGCACTGCAGCAGACATGTCATTCCATACCATTCTTCCAGTTTCTCTGTCTCTGTAGCATCTGTATTGATGATGCCATCTTCTGCAAAGGGGCATTCACCCTTTTTGTCAACCAAATATTCCCTGCCATCGCTGGTGACCAGGGCCCTTAGCCGTGTCCAAACTGTTTCCCGCACTTCTGCCCTCACCCTTTCCCTCCCACCAGTTTCCACATCCAACAGATCACAAGTTGCCATTTCTGCCATGTCCAGCAGGATGCTATCACCAGATGCATTCCCTCCACCCTGACAGCATTCTACAGGGACTGTTCCCTCCAGGATATCCTGGTTCATTCTTCCTCCATTTCCAACACTTCCCATATCCTCTTCCCATGCTGTTGCAGAATGTGCAACATTTGCCCATTTATCTCCTCCCTCATCACTATCCAAGGCCCCAGGCACACCTTCCAGATGAAGCAGCAATTTACCTTCATTAATTCTAGATTACTGTATTGTTGTTCACAATGTGGTTTCCTCTCCATTGCAGAGACAAAAGGCAGACTGGTTGATCATCTGCAGAACACATCCGCTCTATCTATAAAAATGACCAGCATCCAGTTGCCTGTCACTTCAAAACACCATATTCCTAGATTAGCATGTGTGTCTCAGATCTGCTGCAGTGCTTTCAGTGAAGTTCAATGCAGCTGGAGGAACAATGCCTCTTCTTCAGCCTCACGCATCTTACAGCCTTCAGGACTCAAACTTCAGCTTAACAATTTCAGAGTGCGAACAATTTCCTCCCAAGTTTGTCACCCACCGTCTTACACTCAGGTCCTGGTTCTGTATAGGTTACTCCCTGCAGAGTCAATGCATTTTTAACTATTCAAACATCCCATTCACACTCATTCAACATTTACTTCTTTCCTGGCTTATTGGCACACTGGTTAGCACTGCTGCCTCACAACGCCAGAGACCCAGGTTCAATTCCCGCCTCAGGCAACTGACTATGTGGAGTTTGCACATTCTCCCCGTGTCTGCGTGGGTTTCCTCCGGGTGCTCCGGTTTCCTCCCACAGTCCAAATATGTGCGGGTCAGGTGAATTGGCCATGCTAAATTGCCCGTAATGTTAGGTAAGGGGCAAATGTAGGGGTATGGGTGGGTTGCGCTTCGGCGGGTCTGTGTGGACTTGTTGGGCCGAAGGGCCTGTTTCCACACTGAGAGTAATCTAATCTAATTTAATCTAATCTATCAACAATCCTTTTCTCTGCTTCCCTTTCCTTTCTCCTCTTTCTCTCAAGAACTTTCTCCATCTATTTGACTCTATTTTCTCTCTCTCTCTCACACACTCACTTACACCCACCCACCCCATAAACCCCATCCCCTGTGCGAGATATTGAATTATAGGTTATTTTTATTAATTCACTCACCAGCTGTATTTTACTGCATTTTCACATTTTATCTGCCTTTGCTACCAGCAGTGTTAACCTCTGAATAAGTGTACATACAGAACAATACCATTCTCAACAAGTCTCCATGAAATATTATAATATTAATCAACTCTCACCAACTATCTCCTGGACCTGACTAAATTAAGTACCTGTTAAATACCTTTTAACTGGGCCATTATCCCTTTAAGAAACTAACTGATAAAACAGCGTTTCTATGAAATTGAACTGAATTGAATTTATTGTGACGTGTACCGAGGCACAGTGGAAAGATTTGTCTTGCAAGCAATACGGACAGATCCCAAAGTTAAGTAGCATAGATAAGTAAATAATAAATAAACAGCGGCAAAAACAAAAAACACAGGTACAGGTGAATGCTAAGAGTTTGCAAGTCCATTCAGTATTCTAACAACAGTAGGGTAGAAACTGTTTCAAAATTGGCTGGTTCATGCATTCAGGCTTCTGTACCTACTCCTTGATGGTAGAGGTTGTAGAAAAACATTGCCAGGGTGGGATGGACCTTTTGAGAATGTTGGTGGCCTTTCCTTGACAACAGGCCTGGTAGTTGGATTCTATAGATGGGAGATTGGCCTTTGTGATTGGCTGGGCTGAGTTCACCACTCTCTGTAACCATCTCAGATCCTGAATGTTACATTTGCCATATCAGGTAGTGATACATCCAGACAGATGGTGCACCTATAAAAGGTGGCAAGGGTATTTGTTGTCATGCCAAATTTCCTCAGCTGCCTGAGGAAGAAGAGATATTGTTGGGTCTTTGTAACCAGTATATCCACATGAAGAGTCCAAGAAAGCTTGTTGTGGATGACCACTCCCAGGAGCTTGACACTTTCCACTTGTTCCACCTCTATGCTGTTAATACGTAGGGGGGCATGAGTAACATCCCGTCGAAAAGTCAATAATGAGTTCCAAGTCTTCTGAAACTCACACTGGCAAACAATAAACAAATCTCACAACCTAGCTGCAGTAATCAGTTTAATATCCTTTATTCTTTTACAATTTTTAACTTATTTAGAGCAAATAGGCCTAGTATTTTTACTAACATTTATTAATTTAAAAGACAAAAGAACTGACATCTCCTTATTATGCAAGCAGACTGGACAGATATCCTATCAGAAGTAGCAGCCAATAGTTAGCACATCTTTTAACCCATCTCCTGGCTCCCAGGACAGAAGTCGCTCAAACCTTTGTATACTATAGACAAAAAAAATGTAACACCATGGTAACTGAAAATTTAATATATGTAAGAACTGTATATGGGGATTCTATTGCTGCCTCAAACTTGTGTTGTGATTGTTGAATGAAGAGGCTACTTTTGCCACTCACTGATTCCGATCACTATTTGAACACAATACCACACCTATCATCAGGATGAATACCACTAGCTGATTTCAGTTCTGAAGAAGGGTCACTAGACTCTAAGGTAACTTGTTTTTTTCTCCCCACAGATGCTGCCAGACTAAAGTTTCTCCAGAATTGTGTTTTGTTGCAAATCTCATGTTTCCACAGTTTTTTGTTATTTCCTAGTGTTGGTAATGACTTTGAGAACAGACGATGGGGACAGGAATGAAGAAGGTCTTCAGAACTAAGGGGAGAAGCAAAGGCAGGAGAAACAAGTCAGCTGAAGATGATCAGGATGGTAAATGGATGCTGGAGAGTACAAAGATAAGAATGGAGCATGAACAAAAGGCATAGGAGGAAGAGTAGATCATTCACCTCCAAGCTTGCCCCATCAGTCAACATGATCATGACTGGTTTGTGGCCTCAACTCCTCTTTCATGCCAAGTCAGCATAACTGTTAACTCCCTGATTTTTCAAGAATATTCTGCTGAATTCCTTATTAGACTTCTTGGGGGATATCTTAGATTGGTGGCTTCTTGTTACGTTCTTCTTCACATGAGAAAACATTCTCTCTGTACCCATGGCATAAAAACCTTAATAACTGTAAAGACCTTTATTAGGTCATCCCTTCTTTTACAAGAGAAGAGAGATCTAGTCCATCAATCCATATAATTCTGATATCATGCTTATAAATCTGTCCTGCGGCTCCTCTAAAACCTTTATATTCATTTTAAGATTTGGTGACCAAAACTGTATACAGTACACCTAAATATGTTCTCACCAATATCTGGTGCAAGTTTAGCATAGAATATGGAACATAAGAGCAGAAGTTGGCCTTTCAATGAAATCAAGGCTGATCTGATAATCCTCAACTTTACTTTCCTTCCTGTTCCTCATATCCTTACTGATTAAAAATTTATCTATTTGGATATACTTATGACAACAGCCGTTGTGGTATAAAGTTCCACAGATACAACAACTCATTAGCCAAACCCCTTCCTACCAAGAATTAGGCTGGTGGTAGTAGGTCGAAAAGAAGGTTACCTCAGAGTACAACAGGATCTTGATCAGATTGGTCAATGGGCTGAGTAGTGGCAGATGGAGTTTAATTTAAATAAATGTGAGGTGTTACATTTTGGAAAGGACTCATACATTTAATGGTAAGCTCCTGAGGAGTGTTGCTAAACAAAGAGACCTTGGTTCACAGTTCTTTGGAAGTGAAGTAACAGGTAGAGAGGATAGTGAAGGTGGCATTTGGTATGTTTGCCTTTATTAGTCAGAACATTGAGTATCGGAGTTGGGCGGTTACCTTGTGGCTGTACAGGACATGGGTTAGGCCAATTTTTGGAATACTGCATTCAATTCTGGTCTCTCTGCTCTCGGAAGGATGCTGTGGTGCTTTAAACAGTTCAGGAAAAATTTAAGGGATGTTGCCAGGGTTGGACGGTCTGAGCAATAGCGAGAGGCTGAATAAGCTGGAACTATTATCCCTGAAGTGTCAGAGGCTAAGGGGGACCTTATTGAAGTTTATGAAATCATGAGGGTCATAGATAGAGTGAATAGCCAAGGTCTTTTCACCACGGTAGGAGAGTCCAAAACTTAGAGGGCATAGGTGAAACGGGCAAGATTTAAAAGGGACCTGAAGGGCAATGATTCCACACAGAGGGTGGTGCATGCTGGTAATGTCTTCTACAGTGAGATATACTTCTACTAAAGCGTAACTCCTATTTAATTCCATCCTTTCAGTAGTGCTTAAATTGCTTTTTATGAACTTGCTAATTTGTGGCATCACCTTTAGCCACTGATGTATTTGCACGCCAAGATACATTTGTTCCAGTACCCCACCTAGTACTTTCAAGTATTATGCAACTTCCATATTCTTTTGACCAAAATTACTACTTCACATTCATCTGCATTACATGACATTTGACAACTGTTTGCCCAGTCTGCAAGCATTTTAAAATTCTCCTGTAATTTATTGTCACACATCTCAATATTGACCACATCAGCAAATTTAGAAATCGGGAGTTTTAACATCAATGTCTAAACTGATCAAAACTATTGGAAGCATCGCTGGTCCCAGGACAGATTCTTCTCCAACAGCTGTTAGCACTTTCTATGGAATAAGTATCTTCTATTCCCACTCTCTGCTTTCTATCCTGAAGCCAGCTTGCTATCCATTCTGCCACCTATCCCCTGACTTCATATTCTGTTACATTATTCCTCATTTTATTATGGGGCACTTTAGGTCATTTGAAAATCCAAATAAATTATATTGATTGCATCACAATGCCAAAAATTCAATAAAAATGGTCAAACAAGATTCTCCCTTTTAAAATTCATGGTGAATATTCTTAATTTTATTTCTTATTTCTAGGATTTCATTCCTTTTCCTACACTAATGTTAAGCTGACTGGTTTGTAATTCCCTGGACATATTCTATCCTCCTTAAATATAGGAACTGAGGGACGATCTGAGAGAAAACTAATTAATTACTCCATCTTAATATATGAAGCCAGATATTGCACTACATCCATGTTGTAAACTTAATTATAATCCATTCATTTAATAAAAATATTACAGATTGAGGAATAAAGAATGTTAAATGTTCAATATTTTAAAAAAAAGGAAACACTTCCTCGTTTACAAGTGAAAGAAAATGAAAATTTGGATTTCAGGTTTGCATCTTTTTAAATTTAAAACACTATCAATTAGAGATATACGCTAACAGAATATTCATGAAGGCTGCATGACATCACATCCACAAAGTTATCCTCAATTAAGGTGAGCCAAGCTAACTCAACTGATCAAGTGATATCAGATAATCCACTAAATTTCTCTATTCAAATGGGCTGGTATTAAATTGGAACACGAAAACTAAATAGGTATAACACATTACGATGAAACAGATTCCCAATGAATTTACTCACCTCTGCATGACCAGAAAAGTGTTAGTCATGTATTCTTCATCACTCCTCGATTTCTGCAGTTCCTCTGCCAAAACATCACTCATGGTGCACTGCAGGAGATAGGGCACTTCTACATTCCGGTCACCATCAAATACTCCATAGAGAGCTTCTCTATTATCACAAAAATTATTCACCGACAAGGCAGCTACACACAACCTGAGTTTTAAATAGAGAAAACAAGTTTACCATTAGTTTTCACCACAATACTTTTTCTTTTTAAAAAAAAATCCTGCTTTTTCAGTTGGCTTAATGAGATTTCCAGGAAATGTCCATGATTAAAATACAGATTGTGCAACTTTATAAGAATAGCTCCACCATCTCAAAACACCCACTCAGGTTGATCATAAAATATGCAGGGAATAGTTTAATTGTAATGAATAAAATCTCATGTGAAATCTTTATAGAAGAGTGTATATCACCCTCCATCACTGCATAATAAATCTTTTAATTACTTAAGGCAGCCTAATGCCTTAACAAAGATAATGCACCATTTTTAGGAACTGCCATGGTCACTTAAACTCTGTTCTATAAATTGAATTCTTTGAATATTAATTTTCTGAGGTCACTTTCATTTCTGTCATTCTTTTTAATTCTTTTGTAAACTTGGTTCAGACAAAGAAAAAGAAGCCTTTGAATTTGTAAGGATCCATTTAGACTGTAGCTCTTTACTTCTGAAGACATCGGGATCTTATACAGATGTAACTGTCAGTTCCTTCCTGTATCCCAGCAACAGCACAAACAAATGAAAGAATCTTTTGCAAACAGATCAGATCATAACAGACAGAACCTAGCCTCGATGGTTGCAAATTATTGGAAGAACCAAATTTCTTTTAACTGACTTTCACATGAGAACCTCTCAGAGCAGATGAAAAAGATTCTTTACAGAATGCAGATTTCCTTTTCCCTGCAACTATCGCAACCTAGACATACCTGTTTTTTATTCCAGAAGCTTCTACATAACCATGACTCCACACAGCTGGTGCACTGGAAGCCTCACCAACAGTAAACGATGTGGAGGACTGATCTATCTTGAAGCAACGCATGTTACTGGAATAAGTGGTGCGGGTACAAGAGATTTGAGAAGACAGGAGAAATCTATTAGAAAACTTTGTATGGTTCAAGTCCCACCTGCTTCAGAGGAGTGTCATAACATCTCTGAACAGGTTGATAGAAAATATCAAAATGTATGAACAAGCACATCATCATATTACTTGTTTTAAATGTATGAATGCTTCTTAATTCCAGTGACAACATTTCATTAGGAATCTGAAAAACGTTTCATAATAAGCATAATGATGAAAATGTAAATTAGAAATTCTACAGAAACTGGGACAAAACAATCAAAACACACACACAGATCTACTTTACATCAGTGGTGTGTTAGTGATATTAATACACCATGGCATGCAACATTTTCTGGGGTTCATTTTATCACAGAGGTCAGATCTCAATCATCAGTATTGGTATTTGATACAAGATACAAAAATAAATTATCTTCTGCAAAATCAAGCAGTTCAATCAGCCTTACTGACTTACAAGTTATTATAGAAGACAAGTGCTCTGCTTTATAACTGTTTATACTATTTCTATCTCAATTTTATGCATTTCTTACTGAATAAAGATGAATTCTTCACTCAGGTAAATTTTAAAAACTACATTTTTTTTTACATCTGCTATATTATCTCTTGTTGTATTCCCATAACGCAAGTACTTTCAAGCATGGAATTTTGTCATTGAATCATTCTGTGGTCAGAAAATTTCCCAACCAACCAGACTTTTTTCCAACAGAACTTTCGCTGTTAAACCCAATTTCACCTCAGAAGCAGATTGGAATGTTTAAGAAGTTTTTCTTTTTTCACTTGACCTTGTCTCAGTGGGTTGCTTATATGTTAGGCCCTCTAGCCCCTCAGCAACCATTTAATTCCCATGCCAACTAGTTGTGCCTGCCCTCTCCAAATAGCTCCTCATACTCCATGCCAAATAATGCCACTTCAATGCCAATTCACCCAGTGTACATACTGTGCAGAATTAACAAGCATTTGGTAACAATTACATGTGTGGATGACAAAGAAAATTCATTTTGGTAGGAAAAATGTTGATAAAGCAGACTAGGGAAAAAAAGGCTAAATATATTATCAAAAACTGTCAACCAGGCAAATACTTCCCTTCTTACAAGCTGTATGAGCAAAACAAAACCACTTATGAGAATCTGAGCTCTCAGTTAAACCTCATTCTTCATGCATTTTTAAGCACTGAAGTGCCATGTGTTAGCATGGTGGGTATGACAGCCATTGGGGGTGAGGTCGCATGTCATAATATTCAAGGTAATGGGCCTACTGCAGGGAAGTGCGATTAACGTAGGTAGTAGGATATTTATGGTGATACCTAGAATAACCTTGATGGGCTAAAGAGCCTCTTCTGTATTGCATGATTCCATAAGGGGGCATGGGTAAGACCTGTAGACTGTAACTTTTTAAAGGTTTCTGAATCTAAATTCTGTTGACTTGGACCTGAAAGCTTAACCCACGTCAAGAAAAACTGGAGATGTCAGCAATGGGGTTGGAAATCCTGCAATCATGTCATCTCTGCCATTTTAAAATTCAGCTTACAGTTTCTGTTCCAGAGAGAGGTATGCAAATCTGGGCTGTGGTATTTAAAAAGGTACTTTCTTTTTAAAACAATCCAGATACCTGATAATGAAACAGAATTCTGTTTTTTAGATCTATAAAATTAATTAAATCACTTTCAATGCATCTAGTATTTGCAAATATAGAAATATGAAATTATTAAGCTCTGTCCTGGTTGATTGCATTCTTTTCTCATGCTTGAGTAATGATAAGTGATTTAAACATTCAGTAAAATCTGAAGTTCGAAGACTGTGTTCACCACAAGCCACAGAAACCTGCACAGCAGAACAAGATTGATTGCTGACACAATATTAAATGGATATAATGATTGCCTACTTCAGCAGCTCCAAAGTTTTGTGATCCAGGACCAGCCTGGGGTTTCCAGTCAGGTCTAGTTCTTGCAGTTTCAGTGGCAGATTTTCAGGCAACGTGATCTCGGTCAACTCATTACAGCTCAGGTCAACGCACTACAGAAAGAAGTACACAGGCAATAGGTTTGGCTGGATTGCAGTTCATCAACCTCCTGTTTCCCATACTTACTGTGTTATGCAAGATTCTGTTAACTACTGCCTCAGGCAAAAATCCAGGAGAATTATGAAATGTACTCTTGCAGAAACCGTGAGCGCCTAAGCTTTCTTTCCTTCTTTTGCTTTTGATTGTACGGGTGAGTTAACAAATTTATTTCTGGTTCAACAGACTCCTAAAAAGGCAGTTATCACAACAAAGGAATGTACAGCATATTTCTGAGTTAAAGCTCTCAACTGTACATACCAATTCCCTGAGTGCAAGTAACTGGTTTTGACCTAATTCCTGAGTATCATCTTACTTGTGTACACTCATATAGAAAATATCTACCATTGTCAAGGCTTCAAAGTCCTGATCACAAGAATTACGAGAATGGAAACTAAAAATATTATTCTATTTGCAAAATTAAGCAAAAGGATTTGTAAATTTACAATAAATAAGTAACTGAAATTAAAAAAAAACACCTATACCAAAATCCATCATAAATTTGATCTTTGACTTAATTTGTCCAAGCAATAAATTTGTTTCCTCTAAAGAAATCTAATTTAGATGGAATATGAATTTATCAATGGTCTTCCTGGCAACTAAAGAATAATGTTCTCCTAAAATATGCTTTTGCTTTATTTGATCCAGGCAAATCACTTTTTCTAATTCTGTGAATTGACCTACTTAAGCATCTAGATGCAGAGATTACAGAGATCTAAACAGTGAGGGCTTCTTTTAAATTAAGAATAACCAATTCCATTCACATTTGTAACATTTCAGATTGCAGCACATTCAAAATACTCATTTAATCAAATGTTTCAGTTCAATCTCGTAATCACTGACAATAATGGATGTTAAGGACTAATATTAGACCATTATGTTGAAAGCCCATAACATAATCCAGCCTCAATATTTCAAATCCGTGTTAACAGCTTGAACTGAACTGTCTAAATTATATTCTCAACATAACAGATGTTATTACTTTCAATGCACTCTCGCAGCTAAGAATTGTGCATTTTTCTTTTGTTTCCTTAAATTGAAACAACAAAAGAACTTGATGAACATAACAGAGAATCAGTGCTTGAAACCTGGTGCGGTTTAGATTAGATTAGATTAGATTACTTACAGTGTGGAAACAGGCCCTTCGGCCCAACAAATCCACACCGACCCGCCGAAGCGCAACCCACCCATACCCCTACATATTACCCTTTACCTAACGCTATAGACAATTTAGCATGGCCAATTCACCTGACCCGCACATCTTTGTGACTGTGGGGAGGAAACCGGAGCACCCGGAGGAAACCCACGCAGACACGGGGAGAACGTGCAAACTCCACACAGTCAGTCGCCTGAGTCGGGAATTGAACCCGGGTCTCAGGCGCTGTGAGGCAGCAGTGCTAACCACTGTGCCACCGTGCCGCCCACGGTGATCTCTTCTGGGATAGAAGAGAAAGTTAGGTTCAGGAAACCTGCTGTGGGTTCAGCAATGGGTTCTAATACAATCGGTTATCAATCAATTGGAATTAAGAAAGTAAACTGAACCTTTACATTCGGGGATAATAGAGTAAATGACTTCGGGGATAATAGAGTAAATGACCAGTGAAGGCCATATTAAACAGGAACAATATCCAGTTCTTAGTATTGGTAAGAGATTGAAGGATATTGTGAGAAGGAAGGTAAAGTTGGTTTAAGTCAATAAAAATAGTTTAGGTTTCAAGTTAATAACATATTCCCATTCTTAAAATTTCTCATTTTGTATCTTCTGACCATGTCATACCGGCACAGACCAGAGTCAACAACACATAATTTAAAAATCTGGAATATATTGTACAAATCATTCACAATGTCAGCTTTTCAGATACCAATTATTAAATCAGCAAAAAAAACCAAAGAACTGTGGATGCTGAAAATCAGAAACAAAAATAGAAATCACTGGAAAAGCGCAGATTTGGCAGTGTCTGTGCACAGAAAACAGCATTAATGTTTTCGGTCCAGTGACCCCACGTTCAGAGCTCCAAAAAAAAGGGACGAGAAAACAGTTATCGAATCATAGAGATGTACAGCATGGAAACAGACCCTTCGGCCTAACCTGTCCATGCTGACCAGATATCCCAACCCAATCTAGTCCCACCTGCAAGCACCCGGCCCATATCCTTCCAAACCCTTCCTATTCATATACCCATACAAATGCCTTTTAAATGTTGCAATTGTACCAGCCTCCATCACTTCTTCTGGCAGCTCATTCCATACATGTATTTCTCTGTGTGAAAAAGTTGCCTTTTAGGTCCCTTTTATATCTTTCCCCTCTCACCCTAAACTTGAACTTCCCAACCCCAGGGAAAAGACTTTGCCTATTTATCCTATCCATACCCTTCATAATTTTGTAAACCTCCATAAGGTCACCCCTCAGCCTATGGTGCTCCAGGGAAAACAGCCCCAGCCTGTTCAGCCTCTCCCCATAGTTCAAATCCTCCAACCCTGGCAACATCCTTGTAGATCTTTTCTGAACCCTTTCAAGTTTCACAACATCATTCCGATACGAAACCGAACAGAATTGCATGCAATATTCCAACAGTGTCCCAACCAATGTCCTGTACAGCCGCAACATGACCTTCCAACTCCTGTACTCAACACTCTGACCAATAAAAGAAAGCATACCAAGCGCCTTCTTCACTATCCTATCTACGTGCGACTCCACTTTCAAGAAGCTATGAACTTGCACTCCAAAGTTTCTATGTTCAGCAACACTCTCTAGGACCTTACCATTAAGTGTATAAGTCCTGCTAAGACTTGCTTTCTCAAAATGCAGCACCTCACATTTATCTGAATTAAACTCCACCTGCCACTTCTCAGTCCGTTGGCCCATCTGGTCCAGATCCTGTTGTAACCTAAGGTAACCTTCTTTGTCGTCCACTACACCTCCAATTTTAGTGTCATCTGCAAACATACTAACTATACCTCTCATGCTCGCATCCAAGTCATAAATGTTAACTCTGCCTTCTCTCCAAAGATGCTGCCAGATCTGCTGGGGTTTTCCAGCAATTTATATATGAAATCAGAATTTTCATTGTCATTTTTAAAAAATGTTTTATAGATATCAGGAGTTGGATGTATTTTCTTGCCTTAATTTCAGAGAGTTGCATCACTTCAGGGAAGACTTCAATACAGTTAGAATGTGCAATGACAGTGTGCATCCGCTTGCAATTCGTAATGGTAGTTGGAATGGTTTTCAGTTTGTTCCCACTTAGATCGATTTCTTCCAGTTCTTCGAGTTTTGCCATTTTACTGTGAAAGATTTCATACATATTAATATAAACTTCATCTCTCATCATCAGAGGAAAGGCAAGCATGTTGCCTACAATTAACAATGTACTTCTGGATCTGTACGAGATGCAATATCAGAACACTGCTTCTATATCAGTGGCACTGCGGCTCAATGGTTAGCACTGTTGCCTCACAGTGCCAGGGACCCAAGTTCGATTCCAGCTTCAGACGACTGTCTGTGTGGAGTTTGCACATGTCTGCGTGGGTTTCCTCCAGGTTCTCTAGTTTCCTACCACAATCCAAAGATTATGTGAACTGGCCATACTAAATTGCCCGTAGTGTTCAGGGATATATAGGTTAGGTGCATTTGTCAGGGGTAAATATAGGGTAGGGGAATGGATCTGAGTGGGTTACTCTTCAGAGGGTCGGTATGGACTTGTTGGGCTGAAGGGTCTGTTTCCAGGGATCTGTGATCAGTGATCAAACACCAAAGGTTTACGGCCTGGGAGAATAAAACTTTCTTGGGAAAGCTACATGGATTAAAACAATTACAAGAGCTATTAATGTCCAAGAGTGGAGAAATGGTTAGAGTTTTACTCCCTTTCTACCAACTCTATACCCACATCTAGACAACTTGCTGTGTTCACACAAGTCACTTCAATTAAAAATCTTCAGCATGTGGCCAGTGGAAAAAATACATTTTCATTGGCAAAGTGGGTTACAGGAATCTGTTCACATGCAGATAGAAAGAACTGCATTTATGTAGCACTTTTCAAGATCACCTGTCACAGTGCACTTTACATCAAAAAATAATTCTTTAAGTGTAGTTATTGTCATAATGCAGGAAACATTGCAGGGAATTTATGCGCAGCAAAGTCCCACATACAGCACTATGATAATGACCAGACACGGAATTTATTTGTGAATCAATTGGAGGGTAAATATTGGTCAGGACGTCAGTATCCAGTTTTTTGCTCACACCCTAGATTGGGACTTGAAACTAGATTCTTATTACTCAGAACATAACACTATTACACTATTGCATATAAGCTCATCTCTGAAAAATGGATGAGATTTACATTTATATTGAGTTACTGTTTATTAATTTGGTAAGAGTTAAAAAAAAATGAGCATAGTAAATAATATCTTCAGTGACAGAACACTTATCATCCAGCCATTCATTATTTTTAGAATTCCATTTTATTGTCACCTGTACTCAAGTGCAGGGATACAGGAGTACAGTGAAAAATGTACAAAGTCACCATTCCTGGTGTCATCTTATGTATGAGAGTATCTAGGTACAAACTCTTAGGCAAAAAGTAGAAAAATAAAGAAATAAGTTCAAATTACAGTTCGCTGTTAGCCACTGGCCTGCAGATGCTCCAGACTGGGCTTAGCATCACTCAGTGATTTTTTCCAAAAGAATCAAAGAAATATTACAGCACTAAAGAAGTCCATTGTTTCAATGTTGGTTCTTTGCAAGAGCAACTTAGCCAGCTCAGCGGCCTGATTCTTGGCCCATAGCTTTGCAATTATTTGTTTTCAAATAATTGTTCAATTTACTTTTGAAAGCCATAATTGAACCTGTCTCCACCTCTCTCTTGTTCTAGATCCTAAGCAAATTCACTGCACAATGTTTGACATCACACGCGACTTCAGGTACTGAAGCAGCCAAATTCATACACAACCAGAACTGTACAAGATTCAGGCATGGGCTGATTAGTGACAGTTAACATTTGTGCTATACAAGAGCCATGCAAAGACTATCTCTGACAAGAAAGAATCTAATCATCTCCCCTTGACATTTAATGGAATTACTATTGTAGCATCCCCCATCATCAGCATTACCAACAATATAAGAAACAAATAAACAATTTAATTCAACATTATAAATACTGCAGCTACAAGAGTGTGGGAATTCTGAAAAGAACAATTCAATTCTTGACTCTCCACTTGCTGGATGTGCATAACACTCAAGAAGTTCCATACCATCCAAAAGCAGGCAACTTGTTTGGTACTCTATTCAGCACCAAGGCACAGTACCAGTACGGTGTTAACATTTAGAAGATGAACCACAGTAACTCATCAAGGCTCTTCTTGCAACATCTTTCAAATCTGTGACTTCTAAAACCTAGAAGGTCTTAGAACCAACACATGCATAGGAATACCTGCAAAGATCCCTCCAAGTTACACACAATCCTGACCTGGAACTATATAGTTGTTCCTTCAATCAGCAGATCAAAATCTAGGAACTGCCTCCCTACTAATAATATAACTGTCCCCATGCTCCATGAACTGTAGCTCACCATTACACTTTCATTACCAATTAGGGAAGGCCAACAAATGCTGGGCTAGCTAGCAATGCCCACATTACATGAACAGAAGTGCTACAGAAAACAAAAACCTCATGTTATCTTTGAATAGTTAATTCGCTGATGCTTTTGTTATAAACTGGTATCTTCTGGTTCTCAACCCTGTCAATGGATACATATTCTCCCCATCTACTCTTTTAAGATCCTGCATGATTTTAACATTTTAATTACATCTCTTCTTAACCTATATTTTCTCTGAGAAGCACAGTTCTATTTCTTCAAGTTACTCTCGTAGCAGAAGTCCCTCATCTCTGGCCCATTCTTGGAAATAGTTTCTGCATCCTAACTGCTTCCTAGCCTTCCTAAACTTTGCTATATCTTCAAATTACTCCCTTATTCACTTAGGTCTGCTACTGCATTCATGGCAATCACTGTACTCTATAAATAGCCACTAAGTGCTGCAACCTTTTAATAAAACTTTACATATGCCCATCAAACAACTTAGTTTTCACTGACACAATTCTCAAATGATAGAATTGCACAGACAATTTTTCTATAAATTGTACAGTTAGGTGTGGGGAATCGCACCTGGCTGGAAAGCTCTGGAGTCGGTTGTAAGCAAGATGTAGAACCTTAAGACAAGTGTGACCAGTAAGCAAGGGTACACATTTATCTGTGAGATAATTATTAGTTAGGTACAACTCCTGTAATACACTGTTGCTTTCTTCAGACACGCAGGAAGGTGGAAGTATCTCCAGTTTATTTGCTGAAGCATTCAGACATCGTAAACTGTGGGAGACAAAAAAGAACTTCCAGTTACTTGTCAAATTTTAATGCATTAACTTTGTAAAGTTACGTATTTTAACGAAACAATCTCCAAAATGCTGCAGCAGGTCACTGAATCCTCAAACGTCAGCATATACATCAACCATTGAAGCCCACATACGGGAGTTGACTAATACACACAAGATAAAGGAGAATGAGCAGCATTGACGTATCAAGTTGCCATCTTTGTTATTTGACACACAGGGTCTGCTCTATTTTAGCATGTTTTAAACTCCTGCAAATTTTTGTGACACAAACAGTTTCAGCTCTAATCACTTGCACCCAATAAGGTACATGAAAGTAAAACATGCAGTTGTAGGTGAAAAATTGAGGGTGACCACCACCATCCTGATTTGGAATTATATTTCTATTCCACTGTTGTCACTGGTCAAAATCCAGGAACTCCCTCCAAAACAGCATTGTTGATGTACCCACATCAATGGACTGCAAGAGGCTCAAAAATGCAACTCACATCACCTTCTCAAGGACAATTATGGATTGGTAACAAATAGTGGCCTAGCCAGCAACACCCTCATTCCAAGAAATGAATAGAAACAGCACAAAAATATGATAATCAACAATGCTTGTTAAAGAATTAACTCTAAATATTCCTTTTTAGTGCTGAATACAGTACAAATTGTGCAGGGTGGCAATGGTGACAGCAATTCATGCTCTGAACCACTAGGAGATAGCCAAAGAAGTACAAGCGCATAATAGCATAGTTCAGCAATACAGTTTGACTTCCATTAAGGTTTTGCAACCAGTCATCATAATTTAGTCCATCCAGGGATGGATCTTTGAGAATGTTGACAGCCTTTCCTTGAGGGCAGCCCAAACACTTCTGCAAAAAAGGTGGCTTAACCTGGAGCAGCAACTGAAACCAGAAACTTCTCAACTGGATCCTAAGCAAACTCCCTCTGCACACAAAAAAAACCACACAATAAATTACCTGCTACACTGGGTCCGAAGCAGACCCTCTGCAAAAATACACTGAACTGCAATCTACCTGCTCTACAGGGTCCATGGAAGGATCACTGAACTGGAAGCAGTCACAATCAGCTCCACCAGACCACTCAAATGTAAGAAACTTGTGAGGAAGTGGGTAAGCATGCTGGCCTGCTAGTAAGACTGAGACATAGCGGTTTCAAGACCCCATTCCTAGTTTACTCCAAGCAAATGTACAATCTCTGGAGAACAAGATGGACAAACTCAGATCACAGCTCAGTTTCCAGCGTGATCTGCGGGACTGCTGTGCATTCTGCTTCACAGAAACTTGCCTCAACCCATCCATTCCCAACTGCGCACTTCAGGCTGATTGTCTTACCCGAGGACACTGTACGGTCCATACAATGGATAGAAAAACAAAGGGTGGAGGGATTTGCTTTTAATCAACAACTTGTGGTGCATGGACATTGCAACCCTGCACAGCCATTGCTCCCAACCCATCAAATGCCACCCCTTCTATCTAGCACAGGAGTTTACCGTAGCTATACTAACTGCTGTGTGCATACCACCACAAGCAAAAGTTGAGGGAGCTCTGGATGTGCTGTACTCCACCACTAACACCCTGGAGACGGAACACCCCAATGCCCTGTTTATTGTAACTGGCAACTTCAATCAAGCCAATTTAAGAAAGGTGGTGCCCAAGTACCACAAAAACATTACCTGCCCCACTAGGAGCCTGAACATTTTAGACCACTGCTACACCACTGTGAAAGATGACTATCATTCTATCCCCCACCCTCATTTCAGGAACTCCAACCACAATGCCATGTTTCTTTTCCCGGCCTACAGGCAATAGCTCAAGCAGGAGACCCCCCTTGCGGATACAGGTCCAGTGCGGGTCGGAGGAGGCAGAGGATCAACTCCAGGGCTGTCTGGAATTGGCTGATTGAGCCAGGTTCAAACAAACAGTCAGCAAGTACCTTGGACGAGTAAGCCACCACCGTCACAGACTTGATCACCAAGTGTGTGGAGGACTGCATAACAAGAAAGTCAATCCAGGCGTTCCCCAAAAGGAAACCCTGGATGGATCAGGTCATACAGAACCTGCGAAAAACCAGGCATGAGGCCTTCAGATCAGGAGACCCGCTCAAATATAAGGATTCCAAGTATGACCTTCGCAGAGCCATTAAGACAGCCAAGGACCAATACCGATCCAAACTAGAGGGCATTCTGTCTGGATGTATCACTAACCTGGTACGGCAACTGTACATTCAAGATTGGAGACAGTTACAGAGAGTGGTGAAGAAGGCCCGGACAATCACAAAGGTCAAACTCCCATCTATAGAGTCCGTCTACAAGGCCAGCTGTCAAGGAAATGCCGCCAGTATTCTCAAAGATCCATCCCACTTTGGCAATGTCTTCCTATGACCTCTACCATCGGGGAGAAGGTACAGAAGTCTGAACGCACGTACCAGCTGGTTTCGAAATCGTTTCTACCCTACTGTTGTTAGAATACTGAATGGACTCTCAAACTCTTAGCATTCGCCTGTACCTGTGATTTTGAGTCGCTGGTGTTGGACTGGGTTATATAAAGTTAAAAATCACACAACACCAGGTTATAGTCAGCTGTGATCACCTGATGAAGGAGCAGCGCTCCGAAAGCTAGTGCTTCCAATTAAACCTGTTGGACTATAACTTGGTGTTGCCTGTACCTGTGTTTTGGTTTTTGCTGCTGTTTACCTGTTACTAACTTACCTATGCTATTTAACTATGTGATCATTCTGTATTGCTCACAAGACAAAGCTTTTCACTGTGCCTCGGTAAATGTGACAAGAAATTCAATTCAATTCTGAAGTTTCAGTATACCCTGGTAAATCTGTGCTCTCCATTTTCCAAAGTCAATCTATCATTTCAGGTGCAGCTGCAAAAATTGAATGCAATACTCCAGATACACAGTTTGATCAACACACCATGACAACGAACGGCAGAAGCATCCATTTCCAATCCCCTTGAGATGAAGGGCAAGGTTTCATTACAATTTTTATCATACTTTTTTTGTAATTGTGCTATTAATAATTTCTGCAGACAGAAAACTAAATCCCTTTGCTCCTTCACCTTCGTCGTCTTGCACCATTCCTAAAATATTATGATTTCGAATGGATGGCTTCACACTTCCCCTTATTGAATCTGATCGTCTTCAGCTATTTTACTTGTTTTGTCTATTTATGTGTCTGTGCAGGTTCCTGCATTTCATATTCAGCACAGTGTTTATGAAGTACAGTCATTGTTGTAACTTTTGCAGAGTTTACACACAATTTGTGCCCTGCAAGGTCCCATAAACAGTAACAAGATAAATGACCAGATAATCCAGTTTTAATGTTTGTTTAAAAATATGGTCGTCAAACGACTCAGTCTCTCTGCTTTTCAATGAGAGTCATGAGATCTGTTATGTCTATATGAATAAGCTTCAATTCAGCATTTCAGACCAAAAATATATCTCAGGTTATACAGTAATTTGTCAGCTCCAAAGTGAAGGTTACATGTGCTCAAGTCTTCAGTGGGACTTGAACCTCTAACCTTCTAACTCAAACAGCGTGGTCACTGTGCCATGATCATCATTCAACAATATTTAAGGATTAACTTTGAAATGCTTCTGATTACTGTTTCACTGCTGCCAGATTAGTCAGTAAATAATCATCAGATATAAATGGTACAAAAATAATTTGTGATAGTCTAGAATTTATTACCAGTCAGCTTTTAGAAAAAGATTCGAGGGCAACTCAATTAGGTGGTTGTGCTGGACGTCAATAACCTCTGCTTGTGTGCGCTCAAATCGTTCCGGAAGTCTCCGCAGCTGGTTGTGACCTGCCAGCAGTTTGCGTAAATTACTACTGCAGAACAATCTGACAAGGAAATGCACAATATTGAGTTCAACATTTCTTATCAGTAAAACTCTTAGCTCTGTCAAAAGCAATTAAAAAAAAAGAACAATCCAGTAGGTAAGAAAACCTAACATCTGCATAAGGGAAGGAATAAGAATATGGACCCTTGGTTGTTTTTCCTTTATCTATTGTAATGGCAAAAAAACAGTAAAAAAATTAGTACAATTTTGTTAACTGAGCCAAAATGATAGAGGTCCTTGTAAAATAATAACATTCTGTACAGCAATGCACAAATAAACAGTTTGCTGGATTTTCTGTATTTATACTCTGTCTTAATAATACCCCATTGGTTAGTATTAAGAGACTTCAAATTCTTTAGACTCCTTTAAGCAGATCTAATTGTCATCTCGTGGGCATAATTTTCTAATACTATCAATTTCAGCTGATTATGCAATTATTAACAGTAGTCTGGACAGAGGCCAGAAAAGATATGCCCATCATTGATGGCACTTTTCAATATTCTGTTTGGTCCCTGGGATCATTGATTGATTTTGGGGAAAACACTTTTCATTGGATTCCTACGGCACTGTGATTGGATAATGAGAAAACAAATGGAAAATGTTATCTATTATTGATGTGTGTTAATGAATACTGATGGCTCTCTTTAACCTTGGGATTGTCACACTCTTCTGAGCTCTACTCTCTCAGTTACCCACAGACACTTGCACCATACTGCCAAGGCATAATCCTTGGTCTTCAGCTCTTTCAGCTTACACGTGTATGGTGATGGAGATCCTACTTTACTCCTTCACATGCAAAGGCTATTACTATACTTGCTGCACATGGATGTCTGCATAATTTCTTCGGATTGAATATCCTCAAAACAGCAAACATCACACATGACCCTGGCTTTTACTTGATTAACATGTTTTTATCTGTCTCCTAGCAAGAAATGGGAACATTGATCCCAAGCAGAGATACTTTCTGCATCTGTTCAGTTATCAAAACCATCTATTTTTCATTTTCACAGCCAACTCAGTTACACCTACTTTTGGTTCCTACTATCAGTGTCTCCTTCTCCTGAGCAAACTATCATCAAAGCCTCTGACTCCCTAAATGTTGTTCTCTCACTGGGCTCCAGCTCTTTGTCCCATGAACCCGACTGCTGCAATCTCCCATCTTTGACACAAATACCACCTTTTATGACCTATTATCAATTCTGAACACAGGTCAATGAATTCAAAACTCTGTTTTCTCTCCACAAATTCTGCTAGATGAGCTGAGTTTCTCCAATCATTTCTACTTTTGGTTCATCTTTCTACAGAAACACAGAAGACAGGAGCAGGAGTAGGCCATTTGACTCCTCAAAACTGCTCCGCTAATCAATATGATCCTGGCTAACCATCAATATACTAATCCCACCCTCCTCTCATATCACTTGATCCCTTTAGCAATAACAGCTATATCTACCACCTCCTTGAAAACACAATGTTTTAGACTCAACCATTTTCTATGGCAGTGAATTCCAAAGGCTCACCACTCTCTGGATGAAGACATTTCTCATCTCAGTTCTAAAAGGGTTACTCCTTATTTTTACACTCTAAGCTATGGTTCTGGGCCAAAGGTCTTTGTTTGAAATATTAATTCTGTTTCTCTCCTCAAATGCTGCTATGTCCAGAATTTTCTGATTTATTCCACCTTCGGAATATGGTTTGTTCTCCTCCAATGCCTCCTACCATTAGTACTGATTTCTTAATCCACACTTTCATCTCATCTCAATAATAAATTAACTTAAATTAAAATGCCTTTCACATTCTTTGAAGATTCAAAGAGCTTTGCGATTTTGAATGGGTTATTTCTAAAATGTAGCTAATTCATCAGAGTGACCAAAATGTAAAATGCCATTCAATTTTTAAAAATACTGTTAGTCAATAGCCACAATTCATCCAGATAGTAGCACATTTCAGTTATCGAAAGACTGTGCACATCATATTTTCAGTATTTGATTTACTTACATAATTTATCAAATATGTTTTTAAATAGGCTTCGGAAGAATTAATAAGTTACTTGTTTTTTCCCGATACTAGTTATCAGTTTACAGACCTTTCAAATTAAAAATATTTATTGATTAGCTAGTTACCAGTACTTATCAATAAAATATGCAGTATGTTACAAATTGTTCTTGTTGACTTTTCTCTTTGTGCTGGCATTACAAGAACCAATGCTTACTTTGCAGGGAGTTCACAAATCTGATTGTGGCTGATGTCCAAGATCTCCAGCTTTTTACCTTCACACACCCATTCAGGTAAACTATCCAGTTTGTTTCTGCACAAGCAAAACATGTAAAAACATTACGTGAAAAAAATATTAAAAACATTTATACTTTCAATAATGCCCGACTTGTAAAAGCTATGTTAGTGTTAAGCAATGGTACAGTTTCCTCAAAACATTCAAGTTCCACTCAACAAAATTATCAATCTAAAATTGGTCTTGCACAGTCGTGCTTTGCCTTTGGGAGAAATTCAAGTACTTCTGTCTGTACAGCCGACTTCTGCAAGTTGCATATTGATTCTGTTTACCAATGCAAAGCTTATTTAGCCAGGGAAATCATAAGAATTGATTGTACTAGAGTTCACATGTATTACGAGGAGAAAGTGAAGACTGCAGATGCTGGAGATCAGAGCTATAAATGTGTTGCTGGAAAAGCGCAGCAGGTCAGGAGAATCGACGTTTCGGGCATGTGCCCTTCTTCATCATCCCTTGTGGTTGGAGGGTTCCTAATCCCTTGTGGATGGAGGGTTCCTACCAACCCTCCAACCACAAGGGATGAACTCAGATTTCTCCAGTTTCCTCATTTCCCCTCCCCCCACCTTGTCTCAGTCAAATCCCTCGAACTCAGCACCGCCTTCCTAACCTGCAATCTCCTTACTGACCTCTCTGCCCCCCCACCCCCAATCCAGCCTATCACCCTCACCTTAACCTCCTTCCACCTATCGCATTTCCAACGGCCCTCCCCCAAGTCCCTTCTCCCTACCTTTTATCTTAGCCTGCTTGGCACACTCTCCTCATTCCTGAAGAAGGGCTCATGCCCGAAACGTCGATTCTCCTGCTCTTTGGATGCTGCCTGACCTGCCATTCTTTTCCAGCAACACATTTTCAGTTCACATGTATTGCATCAACTCCAGCCAGTAAAATTGAGTTAATACATGAATCTGTGTTTGGATCATCATATTTGGAAAGTTTGGTGGAAGTGCAACAAAAATAATGATCAAATTGTTATGTTACACTATTATTTTGATACAAGATTTACTTTGAAGCTGGAGTGAATCTGTAGAAATTAGATCAATAACTGCATGAAATTCAATCTCACCCCTTTCCATTTTAATCTCCAAAAAAAAAGACAAAATGAAGAGGAATACTTCCTGGAGGATAACCAACTCCAAGTTACCTACCTTGATACATCCACATAAGTGAGATTGTTAGGTACCGGATAGGCATCAATGTATTCAAGCTCTGAAATGAAGAATAATTCAATTACTTTCTTGGTTTGCTTGAGAGGAAAATCTTTGTATGAATTCATTTTTATGTTTAATATTCTTCTCTTCTGATCTCTGTGGACTACATATCTCCTGCAGGCCATCCTCTCCTCAAGCTCCTGCAAATACCAAACTGGACTTGGTCAAGAAGAGACCAAGAATAACGATTACCGTCACTCTGCCGGTGAATCAACATACCACATTGGTTTTTCCACAAAGCAAAATATATTTTCTGCTCATGCCTTTCTCGAGATTTATTGAAGGTTTAGGTTAGATTACTTACTGTTTTCCCTTTCCACCTTATATACTGGCTGATTTTACTAAGTTTCCTTAAGAAACTTTTGAACAATTATTTTGAACCATCAGAATAACAAGCTACATTGTACTTTCTTCAGTGATAATAATAGATTGGCTGAGATTTGATACACAAATCTACTGGAGATTAGATTGGGGTTGATGAGAGTATGGATTTAAATATGGCTTTTTTCCTACTAAGTTAATGCAAAATACTGGATGATGAATGCTAAACTTCATGTTGTTTGATTATACTATGTGACCATAGTATAATCAAAATGTAATTATGACACCATTTCATATCACCAAGCCACTTCCTGTTTATATAATTTCACCTTGCTGCAAGATAGTTCTTTATGACATCATGGGACAAAAATTTTAAAAACGCTTCTTGCTGACCTGAGCCTTAAAAGAATGGATTGGGAAACTGCAGTTGTACACCAGTGCCCAGGATTCTGATTCTTGGAACAAAAAGAGCAGAAAACTGGGAAGATGGTAAATCAGGCGCAATGAGCAGCATAGTGGCTCAGTAGTTACCACTGATGTCTCACAGCACCAGGGACCCGGGTTCGATCCCAGCCTCGGGTAACTATCTGCGTGGAGTTTGCACATTCTCCCCATGTCGGCATGGATTTCTTCCAGGTGCTCCCACAGTCCAAAGGTGTGCAGGTCAGGTGAATTGGCCATGCTAAATTGTCCATAGTGTTAGGTGCATTAGTCAGGGGTAAATATAGGTTAAGGGAATGGGTCTGGGTGGATTATTCTTCAGTGGACTTGTTGGGCCAAATGGCCTGTTTCCACACTGTAGGAATTCTAATCAAACAATTTACAAAACTTACCCAAAGGTTTCTAAATTCCAGCACAGATCAAGGAGCCTGAAACTTATTGTAAAATCATATTTTTGTGCAAATTAACATGGTTCACATCATGTTGCACACGGTTCTTTGACATGACATATTCTCTTTTACCAATCTCAAAGAGAAGTGATTCTCAAAGTCAAGTCTGTGGACCGATTTAAAATGCAAGTCATTGATGACAACATAGCCAAGGGAACATGCCAGAACCCTCACCTCTATCATATGTGCAATTATCATTTGTGCAGTATACACAACCAAAGTAACTTTTGCATGTGTGACATAAGTACAGCAATAACAATGTCATTTTATTAACAAAATTTGTATTACCATTACAACATACAAATGCAGGATTAGGGCCAAGTTAAAAAATCACACAACACCAGGTTATATTCCAATAGGTTTATTTGGAAGCACTAGCTTTTGGAGCAATGCTCCATAGGGTGATTAGCAACCATCTGATGAAGGAGAATGCTCCGAAAGTTAGTGCTTCCAAATAAACCTGCTGGACTATAACCTTTGTCCACCCCAGTCCAACACTGGCAGCTCCAAACCATGATTAGGGCCAAAAGCAAAGAACAGAAATCAGTTGAATGTGGAGCCCACACAATAGAGTGAAGCTTTCCAGCTGAGAAATAGGTGACATCTCATTGATGTTTCATCATGACGGTGCCATTCTTCCTATTAACACTGATGAGTCAATTTGTGGTGGCAAGCAATAGTGAGTGGAGCACAACTGGTAGTTGATTGTAGAGGTTTTCTATCGAATTAACCACTTTCTACATGAATTGTTGTGAGTAACCACTCAAAACAATCGATGTAGAAAACCAATGAAAATCACTGCATCAACATGACAGGGATGGAATTGCCATTGAATAAGAAAGTGTATGGTTAGATGGAAGGAGATTCGAGCTAAGATAAAGAAGAGTATATGTGAAATGGATAAAATTCATCGACATCCTTCTAAAGTTGAAAAATACTTACATGCGTACTTTATTTTTATGCTCACAAATAATATTTATGCAGTTGAACTGAATGTCATGTTTTTAGGTTCAGTGCCATGAAGTATCAACATACCATTTGTTGCAGCATAAAGATTCTTCAGGAAATATCCACTGACTTTAAGACTGGTTAGGTAGTTTCGTTCACAGTGTATAACCTCAATATTCTCAAATACAGTGCCATCAAGAACAGTCAGTTTATTATCACGCAGGTCTAGATGAGTAACATGTTGCAAGAAATCCACATTTGCCACGTCCACCTTGGTGAGGTGATTGAGTCTAAATTGAATTAGATAAATTTGAACAAAAGAAATCAACATTTCCAAAGAAAGTTTTGACTTGTTACACTTAGTACTATATTACGCTCAAAGCATCATACAGTACAGATGTGACCCCTCGACCAAAAACTACTCTAAATCTACACTTTCCCACACTTGTCCCATGGCCTTGAATGTTGTGATATTTCAAGTGCTCACCCAAGTATTTTTCAAAACATGGTGAAATTTCCAGGCAGTGGATTCCAGAATCCGATCACCCTCTGTGAAAATATTTTTTCTCCAATTCCCACTAAATGTTCTTCTTTTCAAATTGAAATTGTGCTTTCTTGTTATTGACTCTTCATCAAGAGGGTGGATGGGAAGGGGGCAAGTTCTTTTTATCACCCTGTCCGTACTTCTCAATCTTATTCACATCTAACAGCTTCCCTCCCAGTCTTCTTTCTTTGAAAGAAATCAATTTGAGCTCATCCAGCCTCTCTTCATAGTAAAATGCTCCACCCCAGGAAACATTCTGGTGAATCTCCTTTGCACCCCATTCACTGCACAATAGGAACGATTTGATTGCAGAAACCAGAAGTGTACATGGTACATCAGCTTGGCCAAACCAAAGTTTTGTATTTCTCCAAGACATTCTCCTTGCTCTTGTAGTCTATGCCATGAAAGATAGCCCTGTATACCTTATTAACTATCCTATCAACCTGTCCTGCCACATTCAGGGGTTGGTGGGTCGCGCTCCAAAAAACTCAAAGGAACAGGGGATTAAGTGTTTTGCATTTCATTTAGTACTCTCTTGTCATAGAGTCACAGAGATGTACAGCATGGAAACAGACCCTTTGGTCTTACCTATCCTTGTTGACCAGCTATCCCAACCCAATCTAGTCCCACCTGCCAGCACCCGGCCCATATTCCCTCCAAACCCTTCCTATTCATATGCCTATCCAAATGCCTCTTAAATGTTGCAATTGTATCAGCTTCCACCACTTCCTCTGGTAGCTCATTCCATACACTTACCACCCTCTGCGTGAAAAAGTTGTCCCGCAGGTCTCTTTTATATTTTCCCCCTCTCACCCTAAACCTATGTCCTCTAGTTCTGGACTTGGACCCCAGGGAAAAGACTTTGCTACTTACCTTATCCATGTCCCTCATAATTTTGTAAACCTCTATAATGTCACCCCTCAGCTTCTGACGCTCCAGGGAGAACAGTCCCAGCCTGTAGCTCAAATCCTCCAACCCTGGCAACATCCTTGTAGATCTTTTCTGAACCCTTTCAAGTTTCACAACATCTTTCCGATAGGGAGGAGACCAGAATTGCGCGCAATATTCCAACAGTGGCCTAACCAATGTCCTGTACAGCAGCAACATGACCTCCCAACTCCTGTACTCAATACTCTGACCAATAAAAGAAAGCATATCAAATGCCTTCTTCACTATCCTATCTACCTGTGTCTCCACTTTCAAGGAGCTATGAACCTGCACTTCAAGGTCTCTTTGTTCAGCAACACTCCCTAGGACCTCACCATTAAGTGTATAAGTCCTGCTAAGATTTTCTTTCCCAAAATGCAGCGCCTCGCATTTATCTGAATTAAACTCCATCTGCCACTTCTCAGCCCACTGGCCCATCTGGTCAAGATCTTGTTGTAATCTGAGGTAACACTTTTCGCTGTCCACTACACCTCCAATTTTGCTGTCATCTGCAAACTTACTAACTTTACCTCTTATGCGCGCATCCAAATCATTTATGTAAATGACAAATAGTAGAGGACCCAGCACCGATCCTTGTGGCAGTCCACTGGTCACAGGCCTCCAGTCTGAAAAACAACCCTCCACCACCACCCTCTGTCTTCTACCTTTGAGCCAGTTCTGTATCCAAATAGGCTAGTTCTCCCTGTAGTCCATGAGATCTAATCTTGCTTATCAGTCTCCCGTGGGAAACCTTGTTGAATGCCTTAATGAAGTCCATATAGGTCACATCTACTGCTCTGCCCTCATCAATGCTCTTGGTTACTCATTCAAAAAACTCAATCAAGTTTGAGAGACATGATTTCCCACGCACAAAGCCATGTTGACTATCCCTAATCAGTCCTTGCCTTTCCAAATACATGTACATCCTTTCCCTCAGATTTCCCTCCAACAACTTGCCCACTGCCCACGTCAGACTCACACTGGTCTATAGTTCCCAGGCTTGTCCTTACCACCCTTCTTAAACAGTGGCACCACATTAGCCAACCTTCAGTCTTCTGGCACCTCACCTGTGACTATCAATGATACAAATATCTCAGCAAGAGGCCCAGCAATCACTTCTCTAGCTTCCCACAGAGTTCAAGGGTACACCTGATCAGGTCCTGGGGATTTATCTACCTTTACCCATTTCAAGACATCTAGCACTTCCTACTCTGCAATATAGATATTTTGCAAGATGTCACCATCTAATCCCCATTTTCTGTGGCTCCACACAAAGGCCTACTTGCTGATCTTTGAGGAGCCCTATTCTCTCCATAGTTACTCTCTAAAGTCATAGAGATGTACAGCATGGAAATAGAGCCTTCGGTCCAACCTGTCCATGCCGACCAGATATCCCAACCCAATCTAGTCCCATCTGCCAGCACCTGGCCCATACCCTTCCTATTCATATACCCATCCAAATGCCTCTTAAATGTTGCAATTGTACCAGCCTCCACCACATCCCCTGACAGCTCATTCCATACACGCACCACCCTCTGCGTGAAAAAGTTGTCCCTTAGGTCTCTTTTTTATATGTTTCCCCTCTCACCCTAAACCTACACCCTCTATTTCTGGACTCCCCCACCCCAGGGAAAAGACTTTGTCTATTTATCCTATCCATGCCCCTCATAATTTTGTAAACCTCTATAAGGTCACCCCTCAGCCTCCGATGCTCCAGGGAAAACAGCCTTAATGTATATGTAAAAACTCTTAGAATTCTCCTTAATTCTATTTGACAAATCGATCTCATGTTCCCTTTTTGCCCTCCTGATTTCCCTCTTAAGTATACTCCTACTCCCTTTATATTCTTCTAAGGATTCACTCGATCTATCCTGCCTATATCTTACATATGCTTCCTTCTTTTTCTTAATCATTCTCTCAATTTCTTTAGTCATCTAGCATCACCTATATCTACCAGCCTTTCCTTTCACCCGAACAGGAACGTACTTTCTCTGGATTCTCGTTATTTCATTTCTGAAGGCTTCCCATTTTCCAGCCGTCCCTTTACCTGCGAACATCTGCCTCAAATCAGCTTTCAAAAGTTCTTGCCTAATACCGTCAAAATTGGCCATTCTGCAATGTAGAACTTCAACTTTTAGATTTGGTCTATCCTTTTCCATCATTATTTTAAATCTAATAGAATTATGGTCGCTGGCCCCAAAGTGCTCCCCCACTGACACCTCAGTCACCTCCCTGCCTTATTTCCCAAGAGTAGGTCCATCCACATACTGAATCAGAAAGTAGTCTTGTACACACTTAACAAATTTCTCTCCATCTAAACCTTTAACACTATGGCAGTCCTAGTCGATGTTTGGAAAGTTAAAATCTCCTACCATAACCACCCTATTTTTCTTATAGATAACTGAGATCTCCTTACAAGTTTGTTTCTCAATTTCCCTCTGACCATTGGGGGGGGGTTTATAATACAATCCCAATAAGGTGATCATCCCTTTCTTATTTCTCAGTTCCACCCAAATAACTTCCCTGGATGTATTTCTGGGAATATCCTCCCTCAGCACAGCTGCAATGCTATCCTTATCAAAATGCCACTCCCCCTCCTCTCTTGCCTCCCCTTCTATCCTCCCTTTAGTAGTTGTATCCTGGAACATTAAGCTACCAGTCCTGCCCATCCCTGAGCCATGTTTCTGTAAGTGCTATGATATCCCAGTCCCACATTCCTAACCATGCCCTGAGTTCATCTGCCTTCCCTGTTAGGCCCCTTGTATTGAAATAAATGCAGTTTAATTTATTAGTCGCACCTTGTCCCTACCTGCTTGACTCGCTTCTGTTCTCAACTGTACCAGTCTCATTTTGATCTCTTTCCTCACTATCTCCCTAGGTCCCCCCCGCCCCCCACCTTACTAGTTTAAATCCTCCCGAGCAGCTCTAACAAATTTCCCTGCCATTAGTCCTCTTCCAAATTAGCTGCAATCCGTCCTTCTTATACGGGTCACTTCTACCACAAAAAAATTCCAATGATCCAAAAACATGAATCCTTCTCCCATATACCAGCTCCTCAGCCATGCATTCATCTGCTCTATCCTTCTATTCCTGCCTTCACTGGCTCTTAGCACCAGGAGTATCCCAGATATTACTACTCTTGAGGACCTCCATTTTAAATTTCTGCCTAACTCTCTGTAATCTCCCGTGAGAATCTCAACCTTTTCCCTTCCTATGTCATTGATTCCAATGTGGACAATGATCTCTTGCTGGCCACTCTCCCCCGTGAGAACATTCTCCACCCTCTCTGAGACATCCTTGATCCTGGCACCAGGGAATCAACACACCATTCTGTTTTTTCGCTGCTGGCCACAGGAACGTCCGTCTGTACCTTGGACTAGAGAATCCCCTCACACAATTGATCTCTTGGAATCAGGTGTACCCCTCGTTGCATTAAAGCCAGTCTCAATACAGAAACGTGGCTGTTCGTGCTACGTTCCCCTGAGAATCCATCCACCTCTACATTTTCCAAGACAGCATACCTGTTTGAAATGGGTACATCCACAAAAGACTCCTGCACTAGCTGCCTCTCTTACCTTTCCTGGAGTTAACTCATCTATGTGACTGTATCTGAGACTTTCCCCCCCTTCCTATAAATGCCATCCATCACATACTATTGCTGTTGCAAATTCCTCATTGCTTCTAACTGTCTTTCCAACTGATCCATTCAATCTGATAAGATTCACAGCCTACAACATTTATGGCAGATATAATCTACAGTAACCCTTAAACTCTCTTTAAATGACAAGAAGTACATATCACTCTATTAAAGGCCATTTTTGCTCCCACTCAATCCACAGACCCAGAAAATAACACCGTCTTATTCCTCTACAAACACTGCCCCAGGTTAATTTAATAGTTATGGCTTATACTTTATGTTTAATCAAGAGACATATCACTAAAAAGCATATCATCAAGAAAGAACCCACTCTACTCACTACTGCAGATTCTCTGTAGGCCACACTTAAAAACGATTAACTTATCTGATTCTGTGCTGTGAACTTCGCCCAACAGTTCCTCCAAAATCGGTTGTGAATTTCACTGTTTGTTATTTCTCCCAGATGCACTCCGATGTCCAGCGATACATGAATTCAAGCAGCAAAGACAGTAACTATGCATGTTCTCTCTCTCTCTCCTGCAATGACCTCACCATGTGCTTCTTTTGTCTGTTCTTCTCCCTTTTGAAACTGCTGTTGTTTTGATTTTTTTTCCCCAAAGTTCCAAAACAATGCAACAGCACATAAAACAGTAATTGTTGCTGCTGGAATTCGAGGAAATCACCTCCAGCATCCAAAATACCTCAAAAAAGGAGCAACTGTTACAGCCAGAAATTCTTCCCGTCGTCCATCTCTTGTCTTGCTACTTCCTCCGAAGTGTATTACCTCACACTTATCAGGTTTAAATTTCAACTGTGACTGATCTGCCAATATCCACCGTAACCTATGATCTTCTTCCTTACTGTCAATCGCAAACGTATTTATTATTCTCTTCATTCCAACACCACTACATTCACCCCCTTCATCCCATATTTTCTATATCATTTACATATTTCACAGAACAACAAAGGATCCAGCACTGATCCAAGGGTATGTCACTAAACTGCAGCCTCCAGTCACACAAACTGCATTTGACCTTCACCTTACGCTTCCTACCATTAAGTAAATTTGGCTCCACCTTGTTAAGTTACCCTAGATCTTATATGCTTTCACCTTATTTATCAGTTTCCCTTGTGGGACCTTGTCAAAGGCTTTGCTGAAATCCAGAAGCTACATCAACTCCCCTACCCTCATTTACATATCTGGTCACCTCCTTGATTAATTGAATCGATTTTGTTAGGCATGGTCTCCCTCTGACAAAGATATGCTGACTATCCCTGATCAAACCTTGCCTCTCCCAAGTGGAGATCAATTTTCTCCTTCAGATGTTGCTTACAGAAAGCTAAACAAACAAATATTATTCCATTCAAGGGGAACAATGCAAAAGATTTAATGAATAAATAGAATGAAAAATTATAAAATAAATCTATTTAATGAGCAAGTCTGTGCAAATAACAATGCATTGTAAATTTAGAAATGCAATAAAACAAGATTGCCCTGAAGCGCAGAAAAAGCTCATTTTGCATCAAGGATGAAACAAGAGACAACCTAGGCAGGCGGTAGACCTAGTGCAACATATTGCCAGTGATGGCCAATTAACAAGCCATTGTCCATCTCAACATGCAGCCTGCATCCAAGAGCAGCCTACCGAATCCAAGGACTGGCAGCTCAGCAGCACCACAGGAAGAGCTGGCAATTGCCAGACTGCAGTTCTAAACAGTGCAAAATAATAAGTCAGATCATTCTAATGGTTTGTGGTAGGCTAACACAAATGTTAGTTACCTTTGTTTTACACAGGCCATGGAAACAGAGTTGTGTGATAAATGCTGTAAATTTATTAACCCAGGTGAATTTGCAAAAAACCTACCTTAAATCCACTTGTTTGATGTGAGGCATTCTCCTCAAACCTTGCAAGCATAATGTCTCAATGTAGTTGCCTGACATACAAAGCTTTTCCACAGCTTTCAGACTCTCCAGAACTACAGGAATGCTTCTGAATTCGTTGAAGGAAAGGCTCAGGTAGTTCAGTTGCACCAGATTCCCCAGCTCCAGAGGAAGAGAACCAAGACAGTTGCCATCCAGTAAAAATGTCTGTAAGCTGATTTGCATAAAGACAGAAACGAAAAGCGGTGCATCAGTCTTTATATTCTCAAGCGTACTTGAAGGTTCCAGCCAAATAAAAAAACAAGAACCGCACATGTTGGAAATCAAAAACTAAATCAGAAATTCCTGGAAAAACTCATCAGGTTTAGCAGCAAATATGCAGAGAAAGCCGAGTTAACATTTCTGGTACAGTGACCCTTCTTCAGAATGGCTCTAGCTTTCTGTTTGTCCCCCTTTAAAAGTAAAATATTACTGGCAATATGGAACAAATTAATACAGTAATGAAAGATAAAAATGTCTCGTATCAAGATTTGCATCAGACTCCAGTACTTACTTATTCATGTTGCTAACCGCTGAAGGGATAAATTGTAGGGCATTGCAGGAAAGATTGACTTCAGAAAGGGTTGGTATATCACAAATGGCAAGTGGAAATTCTCCCATGTGATTATTGGAAAGGTTTAAACTTTTCAGCTTCATGAACCTGCAGCATAAATTTATCAGGAAAAATTTGAAAATATACAAATGAAACAACAGCTTGACATTGCAGGTCAAAGATCAAATAAGAGAGAAATGGAATTGATATTATCCAGAGCCTTTTGTCTTGTGAGTCATTTTTCAAATTTTGCTTCTTTAAAATCTTTGGATGTCCATATAGTACTTACCACTCTTGAGTTCACTTATTTCCAACTACTCATGGAGGTGGAGGTTAGGCTGCATTGCCTGTTCACTGAAGTGTCAGCAATAGAAAGCAGGTTATGTAATACTCACTGACTTTTAGCATAAATCATATTGAAAACAGAAATGATGTTCTTGTGTCAATGAGGTTACTTAGCAAAACAGACTTCTCTGGCAGACATTTTGCAAACTTTTGACAGTCACACATGGACCATATACACACTGGCAGGAAACATGGTTTGGCTAAAATGAACAAGTTAACAACAAAAAAAACGACCTACTACAAAAACAAAGATCAGACTTGAGGGAGGTGCTTTATGGGGCTTGACCTTTAAAATTATTTTTCCTGTTTAAAAATACAAACAAATCTTTTTTTCATTTTGCACCAGTTGAAGGTGATAAAATTTGTTTTGCAAAGTAAAAAAAGTCCTGAATATCAAAATACATGTGAAGAGTTTTCAATGTATAAGTGAGTGTCTTCATAGGATTCAATGAAACATGCCCTAAGCAGTAAGTACAAATTGAGATAGTATCAAAAGCAATCTTTTGAGACACTTAAGGAAGCCACATGATTATATCTGATTGGGAAAAAAATGATCTAAAAGTTTCAACTTTAATTTAAAAATGGCAGACAAATTCTATAGCAATACAAAAAACAATAAATTGATCCACTCATTGCAATCCAGGAAAGACTCATGTTCACCCCTGACCTCCCAAATGGGATGGCTGATAATAACACAGCTGGAACAGCGTACAGACAACCTTCAAGACTGAAACCAGTTACCGAAAATGAACTACTACTTCTAAGCAAACTGCACTGAATCAATGGACCCATGATAAACAGCGGAACAGCAACTTTACAAAAGCCTGCAGCTCTCTCATAAATATATTCAAAAATAGCTATAATGTGCAATGCAAGAACAGGATTCTATCTCATTTGGAAAACATTGTGTGATCCCTGTAGAAAGGGTTTGTTAAAATGGCTGACAGAAAGTCTTCACTTAGTAACTTTTCATTAAAGAAATATTTTTCTGTAATATAGCATGGCTCATTACTAGATCAGTAAATAGCATATAATAACTTGATCCTTAACACCTTTATTTTTGACCAATCTTTTGGTCACTTATACAAGATATCTATGTGGCTCTTTGTCAAATCATGTCTTACAATACTTCTAATAAATTCCCAGGGAAGTAATTATGTTTGAAGCACTTTATAAATTTAAGTGAGTCATGGCAAATTATCAATTGACCATAATTTTCAACTCTGCATACTATGTTATTAGAGTTACATGTAACATTTTCAAAACAATAAATAATGTAATGGGACTCTTTTCAAAAAAGGGTAAGCAACGTGATTGGAAAGGTTATTTCACTTTAAAAATAAGCCCTTGCAAATAATACTCCAAAAGTGTACACAGCTAGGATTATAGAGATGCAAGCATCCTTTTTCTCTCAAACAATATGAATGATTTTGAAATAGAATTTTTGGTGATATACTGTTTAAAGCATTAAGTTCATCATTTTTTTTGAGCAAAGCATGAATATCCTCAGTGCTTCTGAGTCAATGCAAAAACAAATATGAAAAGGTCACTAATAAATATTTCACAGCAGCTAAAACTGTTCAGTCTAAACATGGTTTACAGCAACGCTCAAATAGCACTCTGGTGTACAATATACTAAATTAACTAGAATTCCATTTGATTCATTAACTGCTTCATCCTGTTCAAGGTTCTCAAAACAGATGGCTGGAGATTTTATCTTCCCTTGAACCATAGCATGTCATAATGTAAATTAACCTTCTCTGCCACCATTTCTTTAGAATATCTGAAATTATCCGGCACACCATTCTACACTGATGATTCAGATGCCACCTCTAAATGGGGATAACAATTTATAATTTCCTTTAAAACTGCTAACTCTACACTGCAATCGTTAATCCATCTCTAAAATGCAGCTTTATTATAAAAGGAAAAAAGGAAAAAAAGTCCAAATTGATCCAAACAGGGCTATGGTGTGGAGCAAAGTTTCGGGCATAAGCCCTTCTTCAGGAATGATGCTGGCGTGTCAAGCAGGCTGAGAGAAAAAGGTAGGGTAGAGGGAATTTGGGGGAGGGGTGCTGGGAATACGATAGGTGGAAGGAGGTGAGGGTGAGGTTGATAGGCCGGAGAGGTCGGGAAGAAGATTGCAGGTCAAGAGGGCGGTGCTGAATCCGGGGGTTGGGACCTTATCTCAGGCCCAACCCCCAGATTCAGCACCGCCCTCTTGACCTGCAATCTTCTTCCCAACCTCTCCGCCCCCACCCCCTCTCCAGCCTATCACCCTCACCTCCTTCCACCTATAGAATTCATAGCGCCCCTCCCCCCTACCTTTTATCTCAGCCCGCTTGGCACACCAGCCTCATTCCTGAAGAAGGGCTTATGCCCGAAACATCGATTCTCCTGCTCCTCGGATGCTGCCTGGCCTGCTGTGTTTTTCCAGCACCACATTTTTCAACTCTGGTCTTCAGCATCTGCAGTCCTCACATTTTCTAAATTTATAGCCAAATAATAATGTACCTTCTTATCTTTTGCTAGGAAAGTGGGTACGGTCACATTTATCCACATTATATTGCATCTGCCATGCATTTGGTCACTCATTGAGCCTGTCAAAAACACACTGCAACCTCCTCACAGCACACTCTTCCACCCAGCTGTGTCATCTGTAAATTTTGAGATATTACATTTAGTTCCCTCATCTAAGTCATTAACATATCAAGTGAAAGCTGGGATTTTAGTAACAATCCCTGCAGTACCCCACTAGTCACTGCAGAATGCTATTCTCGTCAAGAATGTGCTTTCAGGAGAATATAATTGATGAAAGAACTGGAATTAATGGAGTGTCTTTCAGGGTCTCACAATGCCCCAAATCGCTTCACAGCCAATTACGCATTTCTGAACTGTAGTTGCTGTTGAAATGCATATGAACATGG
Organism: Hemiscyllium ocellatum; assembly: GCF_020745735.1. Taxonomy (NCBI): domain Eukaryota; kingdom Metazoa; phylum Chordata; class Chondrichthyes; order Orectolobiformes; family Hemiscylliidae; genus Hemiscyllium; species Hemiscyllium ocellatum. The sequence goes on from NC_083434.1 coordinate 40,955,195, forward strand.
TAGCCAATCTATGCAAAAAAAGTTCCCACAAACGGCAATTAAATCATTGACCAGACGCAATTTTGATGTTGATTAGGGGTAACTACTGACTAGGTCATGGGGAGAACGCTGTTGCTTTTTATTTGGAGTAGTCAAGTGGAACACAGAATCATAGAATCCCGAGAATTACTGCGTGGAAACAGGCCCTTCGGCTCAACAAGTCCAGACAGACCCTCCAAGGAGCAAGCCATTCAGATCCATTCCCCTAACATATGATCCTATATTTAACCCTGACTAACACACCTAAATCTACACACCCCTGAACAATTTAGCATGGCCAATTCACCAAACCTGCACATCTTTTAGATTATGGGAGGAAACTGGAGAACCCAGAGGAAACCCATGCAGACACGGGGAGAATACTCTGCTTACACAGTCGCCTCAGGTTGGAATCGAACCCAGGTCTCTGTTGCTGTGAGGCAGCAGTGCAAAACACTGAGCCACCATGCCACAAAGCCACTATGCTGCCCACAATTTAAGGCCACAATAGAATCAACAATAGAGCCACCAATAAGACAGCAATAGTTACCTAACAAAACCTTATAGCTGTTCAACAGATTTTGATAAGATTCAACAGACTACCTATTAGTAATTCTGATAAAATTCAAAGCTGAAGCAAGAACATAAAAAGTGGCTTGTGAAAATCTAAGATCAAATGCAAATGTCCAGCTTTGATCATAATCAGATAAGAAATAAATGTGCTATCAATTCAGTTCAGTGTTAAATTTATTTCAGTCGATATCCTCTACTTCTAAATACTACGTTCCAAAGCACAGCTGCAATCTGTTGGCTCAGAAGAAATTAATGAATAGAATAGGAAGGCAAAATGACTTCTAAAACAGGTATTTGTAAATATGAAAACTATAATTAGCCTTTCAGTAGAAGAATCTAATGCTCAAGCAAACTAGACAAAACACTGCACCTGAAAGTAAAAATGTTCTGCCAATTGGTGCTGCTGCTTTTTCAGCTTACACTGAATTTTGAGTATGGTTCCTCTAAGTCAATTCCTCAAAAGCACCAAGTGCTCATTGCAGTGGGTACTTACACTTCCTCAATAATAGATTTGGAATTAGGAGAGGATAGCAAATTTGTCTGGGAACAAAGAATGCTTTTAAATCAACAGTCATATTTTTTGTAACTGTGCTCTGGAGGGACAGGTGAGTAATGTTTTAATCAAAAGCACTCCATCTAGACGTTCTTTTCTACCTTAGGCACAATAAGTAAATATTAAGAAAAGGATGATGATTTAAGATATTAACAAAACCTTTTAAGGTACTTTTTAAAAGAAATTAGAAGTAGGTACCTTTGAAGATCATTCAAGCCTCCATTTGCTCCAGGCCCTAAATTCTGCTTGAGGAAATTCTGTTTCAGGTTCAGGTGAGTTAGATCCTGGCTATAAAAAAGGTTACGTGGAAGATTTTCCAAGCTGCAACATGATAAGTCCACTGATCCAATTCTCTGGGACACGATCTAAAACAGAACAATAGGCACAAGACATTTTCTTAATTGTTAAACCAAACTTCTTTATCCCAACACATTACACCTTATGGAATAACATCTGAAAGAAAATCCTCAACTGGATGAGGACTGTAAAAGGAGGTCTTTTAAAATGAAACACAATAGTAAGTTAGGGAGCAATGAGTGAACAACAGGGACTTGACTTTATAGAACTCTTAATTAACAAAATTGCTAAAATGACTGAAGAATAACCTGTAACACTGCTGTAAGGAGCTTTAATTATTTTTTGCTGTAATGGTTCACAAAAATAACACAGCATTAGATGCCTTGCTAAGATAATAAGGAACAATATAAGCATACTGGCCTGGTTTGTACACTTCATTGTGAGACAGATTCAATTAAAGACCACTAGACTAATTTCCAACTTAAAAAGTTATAAGTTACAATGAACAGCTTACTGTACTGGTCTTTATTTCCTAGAAGGTTTAATTTAGCATTTTAACATAATGCAAGAGCTAGATTATGTGCATATGGCTAGACTATTTGAATCAGACAGCTGAAAGAGAATCAGGGGACAAGCTCTCAAATAGAGAATTGGTTTGGATGTTAACAAGATTTTATTTAGAGTCACTGACATCAGGAACAAATTCTCATCTCATGCAGATTCAGTGCATGCATTCATAAAAGTGACTTGGTTAAATTCCTTCCTGTGGGTAACATCATTTCACAAAAAAGGTAGGTGCAGTAGTAAGGATTGTACGTTATGGTTACTGTAACAAACAAGTTTACTGGCTATGCCTCAAAAGAGCCTATAAAATTGATATGCTTCGTCTCCACTCCACATCCAAAACATGGGATCCATTTTTAGCCCCTCATTTCCAACAGATGGGAAAATGGAAGGCTGGCACATGGCAGTGAGATTCAACAGAAACAATGTATGTATGATTCTAATCACCTTTGCTCATTGAAGGTATAAACCAAAAAATTTGCTTTGGCAGTCAGTCAATTCTTGTCTTTCTCAATGGTTAACTGTCAATGGTTAACTCAATGGTTTTTGTCTGCTTTCTCACTTATATTTTATTTTTTAGCTATTAGAAACAAATCAAACAGAGACCAGGAAAATAAGAAAACGAAAATAAAATAAGAAAAATGAAAACGAGAAAACAAGCAAGGAAACCAAGCGAAAAAAGCAAAGGGAAAAGGAAATTTGAAGAAAATTGTGTACAAGTTCATGTCCTGACAACTGAACATTGAGCTTTGTTCCAGAAAAGCTTTGAATTAGGGAACATGGGAGGGAGAGGGAGAGGGAAGAGGAGTTATTTCTGATGTAACACAAATTACAAGACAATTCTAGCAGCTTCCATTCAATTTGTGATCGTGATTCTGGTAAATATTTTTAAATCTGATTTTACTCTTTGATGTCTGGTGATTGATCATGAAAGTGACAACTTAAGAAAAGTTCAAATTCTGAGTCAAACAGAACTGAATAAGGTCTTAACTTCAGTCAAATAAAAGCAAAGTACTGCAGATGCCGGAGATTTACAACATGAACAAAGTATTGAAGAAACTTAGCAGTTCTAGAAACATCTGTGAAAAAGAAAGAGGGTTAACATGGAAATCAAAATGACTATCCTTCAGAATTTTGCTTCAGTCCTCAGCTTGATCTAAGTTAGCAGTGAAATGAGTCAGATTCCAAATCCAGTACAGCAAGAATAAAGTGATTCAATGCTGAGGGTATGCAGATGAATACTATGTTAACACAAAGTTGTGGCTGACTGCAAAATCCCCGACAACACCTTACACTCAAATAATTATCCATACGTAAGTGTCAACTGACACCAATGCCAACTATGTCAAATGCACGCAGAAATCAAGCTTGCGACTGAATGGATTTCAGTGAGGGGGTGGGGGGAGGTGAAACAGAGCACAGTGCATATGCATGCTGTATCAACAGACACGGTCAAAACAAAAATCAGAAAAAACTTACATTCTATCCTTGGATGGTTATGATTAGACAGATCTAAGCAAAACAGTTGATGAAAAGAAACAGGTTAGTGGGCAAGGTTGGAGAGTTTGCCATGGTTCTGTTACAAATCATTGGCCAGTGACCTTAGCTGAAAACAGAAATCTCAAGAACGAAAGAAAGCACCATTAAGCTCAGCTGTGAAATGCTCCCTCACAACTTACAGGATAAATGCAGCAAAAATGGAAAACCAGGGAGAGACTCAAAAATGAAGAACATTTCTTCAGACATGTTACCCACAAGCTTGCTGGGGCTGGTGATAGTGAGTTGTCTGAATCACCACTTCATCAACAACAAGGCAGGACAAATGGGGAACGATAGCCAAACCTGCATTTCGGCCAGAAAGCTAAGCAGTCCAGTGGCTGCTTCATGTTTTGATGTCAGATTTGGAAATTTGACTTTCTCTTGCACATCCCCAAAACAACTATTACACTGAAAAATTGGAATCTTGAATAAGTGAAACTGTTATTATGGAAATAGCGAAATATCTAACAAAATCAAGTATTTGACACAGTATAAATTCATTCATTCATGTTGAATTAGTTAGTACAAAATAATATTGTAAGAATGTCAGTCAGCTCTGAAACATTAAATTCTAAGTAGAGAAAGTATATCCATAAATATCTGAGGGGAGATCAGCTTTAACTTTTGGACTCTATCCAGATAGCAAAACAGCCATTCAAGACCAGAACCTGTTGCATAATTTAAAGTACATACAGTAATCTTATGATTCACATACTCAAATTTTCCTTTATTCCAATTGGAAATCATAATTGCAAATCCTGTTTGATTAAAGAACAGTAGATATATTATAAATTTTATTTTGTGATAATTAAAATTGAGAAGTCTTTACCAACAGAATGTTTCAAATTTGCAGATTTTTTTGGAAGGAATATAAATGAGAAATCAGAATTACATTTCAACTGTAGAAATAAATGCATAATTTGAAGACATTATTTTGATTTCTTGAGTTTTCTGAATGTTTTTTTATACTTTGTTATAAGAAAAACAAGATACAACAGCATGAATGGGAATGCACCATGTTTTGGGGGGAAAAAATTACTTGGAAGCAGTACAAAGGCAACATTTGAATAAGCAAACAAAGGCACATTGTGTAGAGCATTCACTCTTAACTTAATCAAGAGGAGTGTATTAATCTATTGCCTAACTGCTCAAAACTTAGATGTTTCATTAGCATTCCATACACTGCTTACTAGCATTGAAAAAATGTTGATTTATAAATGTACAAAATAGTTTCATTTTTCTTCCCTCTTTTACAATGATTCCTCTGAACACAGATTGTTAACTGAGTCCTGCTTTAGTATAAAATATGCAAGATAAGCAGCTGAACTTTTTCATACCAGACATTGAATAATACCCTTCAAAATAAAGAAACAGTTAAAAGGATTTCTGCTCAAGAACGTCACCACAATTAAATCTTTGCAGGCCAGAGTCTTTTGGGGCAAGTCAAAATAAACAATATAATGATGACTCAAAAACTATTCACAAACAATGCAGGTCTTTTTCTGCATTTCCAAGGAAAAAATCCAAATTGATTTGTGGTATAAAAATGCACCATAGTATTTTCTTTTTATCCATCTTTCCTGAAGATGTAGACTTGTATAATCCCAGTTGTGCTGCCTCTGGCATCTCACTCTCATACTCAGCTTTGTGTCAGCTAATATCAAAGTGTTTACAGACAGTTTGACCACAAAAGTCATTAGCCAACAGTCTAGTCTTATTCTCACTGACATAAATACATACTGGCACAGGTCACCTGATAAAAATCAGCATTAAAATCTTTGACTCTCCTTATTACAAAGTGCTTACAATACCGTCTTCAGTAACTATCTGGAAAATTAATGGCACCTTCCAATTCAAACCTACCTAGCCTTTGGCTCTCCATTTGACACAGCTTTTCTGCAGTTACTGATTCACTCAATGGCAATCTCATCCCAAATGTTAGTGTCTTAGTCCCCAATAAAACCATTACTCTCCCTCAAGCTGGCCTTCCTCCCTCGAATCACCACTCCCTTAAACCCAAGAATCACAGATTTGAAAGGTTTAGCTACACATCACCAGATCTGGTTGGGCTTCTTAAAACAAGTTGTGTATAGTTCTTGTCTGCTAAAACTGCTTACCATTCCAGGGTCATCCAGAAATGTAAAGATAACTTTGCTTCTTTTCTCCACACTAAACCAATTTCTTAAACCCTCTTCATCTGTCCCTTCCATCCTGCCTGCAGCAAGCATAAGGTTTTCACAGCTTATTTTGATATTAACATCAAAGCATTTTGATCAACTGATCAGCCACATCCATTCCTCTCATTACAACATGTAACCAAACTGTTGTTTTTGGTTCCACTTGTCCTATCCATACCTTGCACTAGATTTTTCAAACAATCTTCATGCCTCTTTCAGTGCAAATCGCCCATAAGACACACCTCCGAAACATAATCCTATTCTCACTAAAATTATCACCCAAATTCCCTTCCTGTTTCCCAATTTAGCTGATTTAAACTATTCCTTCTTTCCTTTAAACCTGCAGTCACCACTGCCATTTACAATAAAATAAAACCCTTCACCCTACCATTCTCAGAACCTACAGCCTGATCATCAACTTTCCTTTTTTCTCCAAGGTCCCTGCACATATTGTTGCTGTCTTTCAAATCCATTCCCATCCTTCTGAGAATTCCTTCTTTAAATCTTTCATCAAATCTCCACGCCGCCACCATGCTGAAATAGTTTTTAACAGTCATCCATGACATTCTATGCAATTTTATTCAATATAAAATGTCCCAGGAACAGGCCCTTCAGCCCTCCTAGCCTGAGCTGAGCAAAGAAGCATGTATTAAACCCTGAAATGGTGAGAAATCTTTTGATGGAGTGAAATGCTAAGCAGCATTCCTAAGAAAAGGGATTTAAAGTAATTATTTCAGAATAAGAAGCTATTATGAATCTCAGACAGGAATGATGGGATGTAACTGATGGAAAAAAAAGAGAAGCTGTGTTTTTGAAATGAAAAGAAATGGAATTGAAGGTACATCAGGTAAGGTATAGCACTGGGAGGAATTGTAACAAGATGTACTGATTTGCATTCAAAGCTGTTGTTTCTGTTCAATCTGTAAAGAGTTTTTGGATTATGTCCACTGTAAAAAGTCTTGAAATTTGTAATATAAGGGAACAGTGATTTTTTTTTCCCTCCCTGGTTTATCTTTAGTTCTCTTGTTGTTCTTTTATTGTTCTAAGACGGCAACATTGAGAGCTTATGATGTAGTAAAAGATCTCTCAGTAACAAAAATAAGAAAAAATTCTTCAAGCCAGATTCCTGTCAGGAAACTGACTTATCCAGTACTAAAATCAACTGGGCATTACCTAATAACAATTGGAGTCACTAGGATGGAAGGATTAATGAAACAACTGAAGATGGTGGGGCCTTGGACTCAACCCTGATGAACTCCTGATTTCTTGAGCACCCCCTATTTTAATTGCTGCACCACTTGTGACCATGTTCACTGGAGACCTTGACTCATGATTTCCTGTTTAGTTTTATTAAAGCCTTCAATTAAAAATGCAGAAAATGTAGAAACTTTAACTGTTCTTGGCAAGATTTGTCCTTAGCCTGCAATATGTCTAGGTAAGCGACATTTCTTTTTTAAATTCATTTGTTGCTAAATTTATAACTAAGCCAGCTATGTGCAGCTACATAAACAGGACTCAAAATTGTCTTACTTGCTCTCCCCCTGTGTTACAGTATCATCTAAATCAGCTACAAAGATAGGGATTTCAGCTACAACTTGATTTGTAAGTCTTTAGAATCTAGCTGGGGTGTTTAAAACCCAAATGAACTGGCTCAGTATTACTATAATCCATTTGGTGTAACAAAGGCAGTTTGGGTTTCCTTGAGTTGGTGATGGCATTTCCTAGGTTAAAAACAAGGACTGCAGATGCTAGAAACCAGATTCTAGATTAGAGTGGTGCTGGAAAAGCACAGCAGTTCAGGCAGCATCCGAGGAGCAGGAAAATCAATGTTTCGGGCAAAAGCCCTTCATCAGGAATAGAGGCAGAGTGCCTGCAGGGTGGAGAGATAAATGAGAGGAGGGTGGGGGTGGGGAGAAAGTAGCATAGAGTACAATGGATGAATGGGGATGAAGGTGATAGGTCAGCAAGGAGAGTGGAGTGGATAGGTGGAAAGGAAGATAGGCAGGTAGGACAAGTCATGGGGACTAATCTAGAGATGGCATTTCCTGGCGGTCAAGACCATCAAAAATACCCTTCCTGGCATAAAATTCACTAAAGAGAAGGAAAACAATAACAAACTGCCATTCCTAGATATTGCAGTAGAGCAAACAGCCAATGGGGAACTCCAAACCAGCGTCTACAGGAAAACAACACATACAGACCAAATATTGAACTACAGAAGCAATCATCCCAACATCCACAAATGAAGCTGCATTAGAAGATTACTTCAATGGCCACCACACACACTGCAGCATGGAAGAACTACGCAGAGCAGAGGAAAATCATCTATACTGTGTATTCAAAATCAACAGGACCCAATGAACACGGTCTGCCAATTTCTGAACAACAAACTCAAACAAGCACACAAAACATGCCCAGAAACCCCAGCCATTCTCCCCTACATCAAAAACATCTCGGAAATGACTGCCAGACTACTCAGACCCCTTGGCACCATGGTAGCCCACAAACCCACCAACCCACTAAAATAGCAGCTAATGAACACGAAAGAACCTATTCAGACAACAAGCAAAACTAATGTAATTTACAAAATACTTTTCAAGAACTGTAACAAACACTGTACTGGACAAACAGGCAGAAAACTAGCTACCAGTATACATGATCAGAAACTAGCTACAAAAATACATGACCCTTAGTATCCTTACACACGGACGAGGAAGGACACCACTTTGACTGGGACAACACATCTATCCTAGGACGAGCCGAACAGAGACACGCACAAGAATTCCTGGAAGCATGGCACTTCAACCAGAACTCTATCAACAAACACATTGACTTGAATCCCATTTACCATCCACTGAGAAAAAGAACAGAAATTATTTTAACCTTTGGAAATGATGTCACCACAGGAAATGACATCATCAATCCAAGGAAACCCAAACATATAAATAGAAAGCAGGCTACACCACCATTGCTTCAGTCGGAGGCTCACTGAAGATGTTACCTAGTATGGTGATGAAATGCCTGAAATCGAACCTTCTAGCTCAGCGAGCAAACCTACATCCAGAACCTCAACCTGAGCTACAAATCTTCTCAAAACTCACTATAATGCATTTAGATATATCTACAAATTTTCATTATAATTCCTCAGTGGTCTCACTAAATCTTCCCATTGTTCTCTCTCTCAAAATGAGAGCAATGTGTTTAACTAAGTACTTCTGTGTTGATGTGTCAATTTGTAGAATATTCACTTTAAGAACTATCATCCTCTCATTTTACCTCACTCTTAAAAGACTTTGTCATCATCCTCTATTCTTACCATCTGACACACTTTTTCCTCCATATTCTCTTCTCTTCACCTGTTATTCAAACATATTTAGATTCTCTATACTTCCATATATGAAATGTGTTAACGTTCTTATCTTCCACTGTTACCCTCAGCTTATAAAACTTAATTGAAAGAGCAACAGTGTGGGATATGTTAGCTTTGACTTATTTTGCTTGTTCCTCCCTTTCAATGGAAAGCTGAGGGATGTATATGTAATTTAAGTTATCTACAATAGGAGCTCCTAAACTCAAATTCAGCACCAAGTGAAGCTCCTGCCATAGGTATATCAGGAATAAAAGAATGACTAGAGTAAGGTTAGGGCCAATCAAGGATAGTTTGTGGGAGGTTGTGAGTGGAGTCAGAGGAGATTGGTGAAGCACTAAATGACTATTTTTCATCAGTATTCACACTAGAAAAAGGCAATGTTGGCAAGGAGATACAGGCTACCAAACTAGATGGAATTGAGGTTCACAAGGAGGAGGTGTTAGTAATTCTGGTAAGTGTAAAAATAGCTAAGTCCCTTGGGCTGGATGGGATTCATCCTAGGATTCTCTGGGTAGCCAGGGAGTAGATTGCCGAGCCTTTGGCTTTTATCTTTATGTCATCATTTCCTATAGGAATAGTGCCAGAAGACTGGAGGATAGCAAATGTTGTTCCCATGTTCAAAAAGGGAAGGATGGACAACCCTGGTAGTTTAGAGTCCCTACAGTATGGAAACAGGCCTTTCAGCCCAACAAGTTCACACAGACCCTCAGAAGAGTAACCCACACGGACCCATTCCCCTACATTTACCCCTGACTAATGTACCTAAAACTATGGGCAATTTTAGCATGGACAATTCATCTGACCTGCACATTTTTGGATTGTGGGAGGAAACTGGAGCATCCAGAGGAAACCCATGCAGACACGGGGAGAACGTACAAACTCCACACAGATAGTCGCCCAAGGCTGGGATCGAACCCAGGTCCCTGGTGCTGTGACGCAGCAGCGCTAACCACTGAGCCACCATGCCACCCTAAATTATAGATCAATGAGCCTTACTTTGGTTTTGGATAAAATGTTGGAAAAGATATAAGCAAGAGGATTTGTAATAATCTAGAAAGGAATGACTTGATTAAGGATAGTCAACACGGTTTTGCGAAGGGTAAGTTGTACCTCACAAACCTTACTGAGAAGATGACCAAACAGGTGGATGCGAGTAAAGCAGTTAAGGTGTTGCATATGGATTTCAGATAAGGTTCCCCATGGAATGCTATTGTACAAAATATGGAGGCATGGGATTGAGGGTGATTTAGCAGTTTGGATTAGAAATTGGTTAGCTGAAAGAAGACAGAGGATGGTGGTTAATGGGAAATGTTCATCCTACAGTTTAGTTACTCATGGTGTACCACAAGGATTTGTTTTGGGGACACTGATGTTTGTCATTTTTATAAATGACCTAGATGAGGGCATAGAAGGACTGGTTAGTAAATTTGCATATGACACTAGGTCGGTAGAGTTGTGGATAGTGCCGAAGGATGTTGCAGGTTACAGAGGGACATAGATAAGCTGCAAGGTTGGCAAATGGAGTTTAATGTGGAAAAATGTGAGGTGATTCACTTTGGAATGAGCAACAGGAATGCAGAGTACAAATGGTAATCTTTTCTTGGGTAGTGTAGATGAACAGAGATCTTGGTGTCCATGTGCATAGTTCCCCGAAAGTTGCTACCCAAGTTGATAGGATTGTTAAGAAGGTGTACAGTGTGTTCGCTTTTATTGGGAGAGGGATTGAGTTTCGGAGCCGTGAGGCCATGTTGCTGCTGTACAAAACTCTGGTGCGGTTGCATACAGTTCTGGTCACTGCATTATAGGAAAGATGTGTAAGCACTGGAAAGCGTTCAGAGGAGATTTACTAGGATGTTGCCTGGTAAGGAGGGAAGGTCTTATGAGGAGGAAAGGCTGAGGAACTTGAGTCTATTTTCATTGGAGAGAAGAAGGTTAAGAGGTGACTTAACTGAAACATATAAGATAATCAGAGGGTTACATAGGGTGGACAGTGAGATCCTTTTCCCTCGGATGGTGATGGCTAGCACGAGGGGACATAGCTTTAAACTGAGGGGTGATAGATATAGGACAGATGGGGTGGCACTGTAGCTCAGTGGTTAGCTCTGCTGCCTCACAGCACCAGGGTCCCAGGTTCGATTCCAGTCTCGGGCGTCTGTCTGCATGGAGTTTGCACATTCTCCCCGTGCCTGCGTGGGTTTCTGCGGATGCTCTGGTTTCCTCCCACAATCCAAAGATGTGAAGGTCACGTGAATTGGACATGGTAAATTGCCCATAGTGTTCAGGGATGTGTAGTTTTGGTGCATTAGTCAGAGGGAAATGGGTCTGGGTGGGTTACTCTTCGGATGGTCGATGTGGACTGGTTGGGCTGAAGGCCTGTTTCCACACTGTAGGGAATCTAATCTAATCTAATGTCAGAGGTAGTTTCTTTACTCAGTAGTAGGGACGTGGAACTCACTGCCTGCAATAGTAGTAGACTCGCCAACTTTAAGGGCTTTAAATGGTCATTAGATAGACATATGGATGAAAATGGAGTAGTGTAGGTTAGATGGGCTTCAGATTGGCTTCACAGGTCAACACAACATTGAGGGCCTAAGGAGAAAGTGTGGACTGCAGATGCTGGAAATCAGAGTTGAAAAATGTGTTGCTGGAAAAGCGCAGCAGGTCAGGCAGCTTCCAGCAGCTGGAGAATTGACATTTCCGGCATAAGCCCTTCTTCAGGAATGAGGAAGGTGTGCCAAGCAGGCTAAGATAAAAGGTAGGGAGGAGGGACTTGGGGGAGGGGCAATGGGAATGCGATAGGTGGAAAGAGGTTAAGGTGAGGGTGATAGGCCGAAGAGGGGGTGCGGGCTGACTGAGGAAAGACCAATCCCTCCACGACTCCCTCGTCAGGTCCACACCCCCCACCAACCCAACCTCCATTCCCGGCACCTTCCCCTGCAACCACAAGAAATGCAAAATTTGCGCCCACACCTTCCCCCTCGCTTCCCTCCAAGACCCCAAGGGATCCTTCCATATCCGTCACAAATTCACCTGCACCTCCACACACATCATTTACTGCATCCGCTGCACCCATTGGGGAGACAGGCCGCCTACTTGCGGAACGCTTCAGAGAACTCCTCTGGGACATCCGCACCAACCAACCCAACTGCCCCATGGCGAAACACTTTAACTCCCCCTCCCACTCCGCCAAGGACATGCAGGTCCTTGGCCTCCTCCATCACCAGACCATGGCCACACGACACCTGGAGGAAGAGCGCCTCATCTTCCGCCTAGGAACCCTCCAACCACAAGGGATGAATGCAGATTTCTCCAGCTTCCGCATTTCCCTTCCCCCCACCTTATCTCAGTCCCAACCCTCCTACTCAGCACCACCTTCTTGACCTGCAATCTTCTTCCCGACCTCTCCACCCCCACTCCCTCTCCGGCCTATCACCCTCACCTTAACCTCCTTCTACCTATCGCATTCCCAACGCCCCTCCCCCAAAGTCCCTCTTCCCTATTTTTTAATCTTAGCCTGCTTGGCACACCTTCCTCATTGAGGGCCAAAGGGCCTGTACTGCGCTGTAATGTTCTATGTTCTCCCATACAAAGACGAAATGCTTTCACATGGAAGAGAGTTAGAAAACATTCCAAGAAAAAGATGTTATCTGTCTTCTCCCAGTATCTGAATGTACATCTGCTTGATGGAGGCTTGGAAACACTTCATTTTTCTGAATAGTGTATGGTTCTAGAAGACAGGTTGCAAATCAAAATGTAGTAAAATTAAGAAAGACTCACAGATATGATAATTTTAACACAGTAAGCATTTCCTCTGGGCACGACCCACAAGCCTTACCACCTCATTGGCACATTAACTGCATATCTTACATTGCACATGATGCAAAAATAAGTAGAAAACTGTCAGCTGTGAAGTAATTTTTTTTCAAAATGTTGTTTTGTTAATAAATTATAAGTTACTCCATCATCACATAATACACTGGCATATATAAAACTGGTGAATGAAATTTGCTAATATTTTACAAAAAAAGTGAAATTTGAAGAAACAAATAAAATTGCAGAAATAACCATCTAAACTTGAATCCCAGCATGCAGAAAGAGGGTTGCTGTTTTACCAAAAGCAATACTTTGACACACAACGCCTAATGGTTCGAAGCAAAGTCTCTACAGCCTCACCTTTGAAGCCTGCCGAAGCCAACGTAAATACACTGGGAAAGTATCAAAGCTGACATAATAGGTCTGACTGTGTGGTCCTGATGAGGTGAAGGCCAAACAGTATTGGTGCTTTTTCACTTCTTCCACCTGTGAAGAAAAACCTTCACATTTACACGAAACCTATATCACATCACTTTAGAGTACTTATAAATAGTGATGAGGCAAATTCAAACATTCTATGCTTGAATGTCTCACAGGGTGAAATGAGGAAAGAGACTAGTCTGCTTGTGTCTTGAACGAACATTGATAATATAGCCAAGACAACAGGAGACTGTCCTGCTCTTGTCTGAAAATTAATCTTTACAATAAGCCTGCAGTATGAGAACAGGAGGCCTGGATCTTGATTTAGCCAAAGGACCCCATCTGTCATTTTTGTTACTTGATCAGACTAGATAGTCAGCTTATCTGCTCAAATCCTGTAACGGGGCTTGAACCAACAAACTCTGTTACAGAGGTACAAGGGTTGCAATTCAACAGCATAAAAAAAAGAGCAGCATAAGGCCCAATGGCCCATTGAGCCTGTTTTGTTATTCAGTACAATCATGGTTGATCATATTTCTGGCCTGCCCTCCATATATCTTGATTCCGAGCACTAAAATGTTTCTCCAAACCCTAACCATATCTAAAACATATCTGGTGTGGAGAATTCCAAAGATTCACAACTCAGAAGTGAAGAAATTTTTCCTCACTTCAGTTCTAAATAACCACCTCCTCATCTTGAGACTTGATCCTGTATTCTAGATTAGAGTGCTGGAAAAGCACAGCAGGTCAGGCAGCATCCGAGGAGCAGGAAAATCGACAAAGGCCCTTCATCAGGAATGCCCTCATGTCGAACAGCCCTCCCTCACTATCCTTACATAGTACTCCATCTGCCATCTTGTTGTCCACTGGCTTAACTTGTCTAAATTTCTTTACAGCCTTTCGTGTCCTCTTCATAGCCTAAATTTCCACTGTGCTTTGTGACATAATCGAACTAAAATACATTACTTTTGGTGCTCTTGTCGAAGTAATCTATATAGATTGTAAATAACTGCAGCGCTAGTGCTGATCCTTGCAACAATCCATTGGTCACAGCCTGCCAACATGAAAATGTCAGGTTTATCCCTAAACTGCGAGTCCTGCCTCTTAACTTATTATCTCTCTTTACCAATATATTTCAAACTCCATCTGCCCCTGTATTTTGTATTAATTCTTTCTGCTATTGAGTGCTTTTTGGGAGTTCAAATATACTACACGTATGTTCTTCTCTATCCAGCCTATTAGTTATATCCTTGAAAATCTCTAATAAATTTTTAAAAAGAATTCTGACTTTGTCTCATCATACTAAGAATTCAAAAGACAATTCAGGATTTTCCAGAAGATTGACTTCAGACAAACTTGCCTTTTCTGTCTCTACTTTCTTGTTACATTCATTGGAAGCCAATTGGTGGGAAGTGTTCCAGAACCTTGGCAACTCTGGTACACAATCAGCACATCCATTATCTCCAGACACATCGGCACTGAGGGATTTATTGGACGTTAGTCCCATATCTTTCTCCAATATTTTATCTCTGATGCTAACTATCTTAAGTTTTCATCTATTTTAGACCATTTTCAACCCCTATTTCTGGGGTGTAATTTGTGTCTTTTACTGTGACAGAAATAGCTCAATTGGCAGATAAATAATTGATTAAGTATTAGAACAACGTAATCTTCAGTTTTCCTAGTGATAGCAAAAGTATTTTAAAAATAAGATACTGCCTAAATGTTTTTGATAAAATCTAAACTATTTCCTGAAAGCATCTTTTAATGTGGAATCACAGATTTTAAGACAGACTTTGAATAGCAAAATTATAATAAGTAAACTCTGCATTTTAAAATCTGTTACAAAATAACATTACTGTGTGTTTCACCAAACCAAAATACCTTGCCGCCAATTAAAGGAAGAACATGCATTTTTCCAGACTGGCTATCTTTCACAGATGAAACGATCAAACAGGTACCACACAGGATAACTTGACGGTTGGTCCACTTGTGAAGCTGCATCTTCCCTTTCCGGACATTGAACAACCCACATAGCTGGATCTGCTCTAAGTGGTCAACACTATATGGTTTCCCTAGATACAAAGAAAACAATTAATCACCAGCAAGGGTGGAGGGTGTTAATGACATTTAACATGGCAAAAACATATTAATGTAATTCAGCTCTATTTCAAGATATATAGGTCAAGATTACATGCAGCTGTAAAACCTCATGAATAAATAGCTTGTTAATAAAATAAACTCCAATGATCTCCTGGAAGATGCAGGAAATGAATTCTGGAAAGCAAAGATAGAAAGGAAAAAATAATGATATTGGTCACTCCAATTTTTGATTGGATGATTAGCAAATGGCATCATTTTAACTCAAATTCCAAGAGAACAGAGTCACTGACCTGGCTCCCAGTGCTAAATCTGGAAATTTTATCCAATTCAATTGGAAAACACAGGTCTGATGTAAAGAGAAGGGCAGATTTATGTTTCAGGTAGGGAGCCTTTCTGAAAACTGCTGAATGATCCACATCAAAACATTACTTTGACTTTTCTCATCGGTTAGGCCACTTATGGAATATTGCATGTAATTCTGGCTTCCTTCTTTTCAGAAAGATATTGTGAAACTTGGAAGGGTTCAGAAAAGATTTACTAGAATATTGCCAAGGTTGGAGGATTTGAACTACAGGGAGAGGCTGAATAGACTGGGGCTGTTTTCCCTGGAGTGTCAGATGCTGAAGGATGACCTTAAAGAGGTTTATAAAATTATAAGGGGTGTGGATTGGATAAATAGCAATGCTAAAGTCAAGAGTGTTTGACAGATGCAGGTCTCATAGGACCTGAGGAAAAACAGTAATTAACAAACATGTATTAATCAGCATATCAGCCATTACAATGTCAATTATACTCAGACTATTTATCTTTTCCCTGGGCTGGCGATAGAGGGTGGGAGTCTGGAACTAGAGGGCATAGGTTTAGGGCGAGAGGGGAAGAATATAAAAGCAACCCAAGAGGCAACTTTTTCATTCAGAGGGTTGTGCAGATATGGAATGAACTGCCAGAGAAAGTAGTGGATACTGGATCAGTAGGGCTGGAAGAGCACAGCAGTTCAGGCAGCATCCCACAAGCAGCGAAATCAACATTTCGGGCAAAAGCCCTTCATCAGGAATAAAGGCAGTGAGCCTGAAGGGTGGAGAGATAAGCTAGGGGAGGGTGAGGGTAGGGAGAAAGTAGTATAGAGTACAATGGATGAGTGGGGGAGGAGATGAAGGTGATATGTCAGGGAGGAGAGGGTGGAGTGGATAGGTGGAAAAGGAGCTTTTTACCTCAGAGAAAGTAGTGGAGGCTGGTCCAATTGAAGCATTTAAAAGGCATCTGAGTTGGTATACGAATAGAAAGGGTTTTGAGGGATACGGGCCAAGTGTAAGCAAATGGGCCTGGATTAGGTTAGGTTATCTGGTCGGCATAGACGAGTTGGACCGAAGAGTCTGTTTCATGCTGTATAGCTCTAGGACTCTGACAGATTTATATGATTCTGGACCTTGTTATTTCTTTTTTAGATTTCCAATTCTGTTGACTCCCTTACTCCAGTGGTGAATAAGTGGGCCAATAAAAATGGAACAGATGTTCCCGACCAATAAACTCTTTCTGTATTGTAGTTTCTCTAGTTGTGTAAAGGAACCGCATTTAGCAATGCTAAAGTCAAGAGTGTTTGACAGATGCAGGTCTCATAGGATTTGAGGAAAAACAGTAATTAACAAACATGTATTAATCAGCATATCAGCCATTACAATGTCAATTATACTCAGACTATGTGAGGCCTGACACATCACATCTGGATCAATTATAACTGTCTGTTCCCACATAAGGATTTTTCACACTGATTTTGTGCATCTATTATAGTTACAACTTTTGACTACATTTATTTCTGTCACAATTTATGAACAGCGATTGCAACTATTACTCTGATATCCAATGGTAGCATCATCATCAGATCCCAACAACTTGGACAACATCAAAGATAAGAATCCCATTGCACCAGCCAGATAAAATGTTAAGGTCACCAGTGTAGGTCAGAGACTGGGTATTTTATTACATGTGGCTTAATCCACTAATACTGTGAAGAGTAAGTGGTAAGATAGAATTCTCTCTGCTTGCATAGACAAGTACAACAGCACTGAAAAATGCTAAAATTAGGACAAAACATGCCACTCCTTTGACACATTATCCACTAGCTTAAAATCCATCCATTTCACCAGCATGCTGCAGTGCTATGATCTACAGAAGGCAACCTGCAAAGCTAATCAGCAGCACACCAACCCAAAATATCTGTCTTCCCAACCAAGCAATCAATTAATTCTATGGATTGGAGATTATTTGTATTACTTTGAGTAAAATTATCAATGCAAACTTCTATAGTTTGCACAAACAATCAAACAAATTTCCAGTATTGTTCAGCACTTTGAATTTTATGGTTCTGTTCGCCGAGCTGGGAATTTGCGTTGCAGACGTTTTGTCCCCTGTCTAGTGACGTCCTCAGTGCTTGGGAGCCTCCTGTGAAGCACTTCTGTGATGTTTCCTCCAGCATTTATAGTGGTTTGTCTCTGCCGCTTCCGGTTGTCAGTTCCAGCTGTCCGCTGCAGTGGCCGGTATATTGGGTCCAGGTTGATGTGTTTGTTGATAGAATCTGTGGGTGAGTGCCATGCCTCTAGGAATTCCTTGGCTGTTCTCTGTTTGGCTTGCTCTATAATAGTAGTGTTGTCCCAGTCGAACTCATGTTGCTTGTCATCTGCGTGTGTGGCTATTAAGGTATACAGGAAAGCCACACACACAGACCAATTCCTGACCTACGAAAGCAACCACCCCAAAACACACAAAAGAAGTTGCAACAAGACACTGTTCAAAAGGGCCATAACACACTGCAGCACACCAGAACTGCAAAAAGAGGAAGAAGAACACCTCTACATTGTATTCGCCAAAAATGGATACACCTGCAATTTCATCAACAGATGCTTAAGGGAAAGACAATGGAATGAGGACATGCCACAGCCCAAAGGACTAGCCACGTTACCATACATTAAGAACATTTCTGAACTGACAGCCAGACTACTGTGACCACTAGGACTCATAACAGCACACAAACCAACAACCACTGTCAGACAACAACTCACCAGGACAAAGGACCCGATACCCAGCATGAGCAAAACCAATGTAGTGTACAAAATCCCATGCAAGGACTGCACAAAACACTACATAGGACAACAGGAAGACAGCTAACGATACGCATCCATGAACACAAACTAGCCACGAAACAACACAACCAGCTATCCTTAGTAGCCACGCACGCAGATGACAAGCAACATGAGTTCGACTGGGACAATACTACTATTATAGGACAAGCCAAACTGAGAACAGCCAGGGAATTTCTAGAGGCATGGCACTCATCCATAGATTCAATCAACAAACACATCGATCTGGACGCAATATACCAGCCACTGCAGCGGACAGCTGGAACTGACAACCGGAAGCAGCAGATTCAAACCACTATAAATGCCGGAGGAAACATTACAGAAGCGCTTCAGAGGAGGATCCCAAGCACTGAGGTGTCACCTAGACAGGGGACGAAACGTCTGCAACACAAATTCCCAGCTCGGCGAACAGAACCACAACAACAAGCAACCGAGTTACAAGTCTTCTCACAAACTTTGAACTTTGAATTTTAAATAGAAAGTTAGAGGACTTAAATGATGCACAAAGCCCAACACTATCAGTCATTTCAATTTATGCTCTGAAGATTGTAAAATTCAATCCAAAAACTTCACTGCTTCTCTCTCTACAGATGCAGTCAGATCTGCTGGGTGTTTCCAAGTTCGAGCATGAATGAGCTCAGCCAGATGGGCCTGACAGAATATGAGTTCACTGACTGGAGCTGTTAAACTGGTCCAATCAAGGAGCCCTGGCTGACAGATATAAATGGGAGTTTCAAGAAAAGAAAAGAGAGAAAAGAAAAGACAGGATTTTCAAGACCCTCTTGTGGTGTAGTGGTAGTGTCCCTATGCCTGAACCAAGAGACACAGGATCAAATCCTACCTGCTTCAGAGGTGTATAATAGCATCTCTGAATAAGTTGAGTAGGAAGAGTAGGTTAAAAGAAACAGGGGTGTCAGAAGTTCTGCTTAGTCTGAGAGCTGGCTCTGAGGAAACCAGATCAGTGTCCAAGAAAATAACGGATGACTTGGTGATGGGATACCAGCCTCTGCGGAGTTATTTCACAGCACATCCTATTTTTAATCTCAGTTTCTGTGCTACTTTCTGAACTGGGCAACACTTCAACACTGATGTACTAATTTTCTCATTCTTAAAAAAACAGGTTAAACTAACTAAACATCTTTAAATACCTTTAATTTCTTACTCTTCCCTTTAATAAAGAGGCAACAGTCACAGATGATGCTGAAACATTAAGTAATTTCCTCAGTTACTAATAGATGCATAGTTATTTACAGCACAGAAGAAAGCCATTGACCCATCATGTCTGCACCAATCAACAAAGATCTCACTACACTAATTACACTTACCAATTTTTGGCCCATTACACTGAAAGCTATGGAAACACAAGTATATATCTTAATACTGTTTAAATCTTCTAAGAATTTCTGACTCAATCACCTTTTCAGGCAGTAAGTCTTTTCCAAGACTCTCGCTGCTTCAAGTGAAAAAACAATTCACCTCAAAGCCTCTATCTCTTACCTTAAATCTATGACTTCTGTTTATTGATCCCTCTACTAATAGAAAAGGTGCCTTCCAATATATCAAACCTATCTAAGGCCCACAAAAGTTTATTTAATGCCATCAGGTCCCCTCTCAACCTTTGTTGCTCCAAGGAAAACAACACTAATCTATCTAATCTTCCTTCATAGCTCAGAACTTTTAGCACATGCAGCACCCTGTTAAATTTCCTCTGCATCCTCTCTAGTGAAATTACATCCTTTCTATATGATCAGAACTGTATGCAGTACTCCAGTTTTGGCTTTTAAAGAGTCTCAGCATAATCTCTTTGCTCTATTACTATTGCTACCGGATACACTTGCTTTCCTTACACTCTCCTCTGCAATGATACCTTTTCAACATGTTTATATGACCTAAATGATTTGTCTTCCCACGATCAAGATGTCAGATAAGTCAAGTTACTAACCTTGCTAACTACCTCACACAAACCACTAAACTTTGTTTTCAGAGGTCCACCATGCAAATGCAACAATGCCAATACTTAATTTCCAACTTAAAATATATTTGTGGTTGAATATTAAAGTGTGCATTTTTTCACTTTTATTTGTGGAATGTTTTGAATGCTCCTGTAGTCCCTCCACCTGTGAGGCTTTCTAGAAACATAGACATGTGATCCAACACTGAGGATTTGAATTTCTGTTTTAAGAACTTTTCTTTTAATCAATTTCAATGGACACTATGGGATAGTGTTTTAGGTTATCTTTACTAACTCACTCACCAGCTCGCTATATTCAATAATGCTGGGTCCCCATTCATTCATTAATAACCCTTTAAAAACCCATTGTTTACCATAACATTCATTCATTAACAAAACAGTTATAACTCTGAATAGGTGTCAGTATCATAAACAATACCATCCCTATCAAGTCTCCACGAAACATTATAATACTAATCAGTCCTTAACAACCATCTCCCGGACCCAGAACACCATACGTTTTCCCCATATAGCACGCACGTGTTAAGTACTTTTAAACTGGGCTGTTCTCCTTTAAGAAACTAACTGTCAAACCAGCACTTATGTGAACTTGCATGCATGAATGAAACATACACCAGCAAATAGCAAACAAATCTCACAACCTAGCTGTGGTAATCAGTTTAATATTCTTTATTATTCTATTAAATACAGGTATAATTTCTAACTTATTTAGAGTATATAGGCCTAGTATTTTTACTAATATTTACTAAGTTAAAGATGAAAGGACTAACACCTCTTAATTATGCAAGCAAACCAGACAGACACTCTTAATCCCATCAGAAGTAACAGAAGTATGGACACTTAGCATCTCCTCTCCCAGGACAGAAGCTCCTCAAACCTTTGTGTATTATATGTAAAAAATGTAACACCATAATAATGGAATTTTAATACATGTAAGAACTGTGTAAAAAGGGGTTTTGTAAGAAATGTATTTCAGAACTCTATTGCCACCTCAAATTTGTGCTCTTGCATTTGCTTAATAAAAGGCTATTTTCCATACATAAAATTGTATTTTTATGAAAAAGTACTCTGTGCTTTGGGCCCTGCTGATGCCTCAGCTAAATGCCAAGAGGTTGATTTATAACTCAAGAATGATGAATGTCAAGGCTTAATTTGTTGTCTGTAAGTAAAGAAAGTATGGATCTGAACAAAGTAAAAAAAAATCAAACAACACCAGGTTATAGTCCAGCAGGTTTATTTGGAAGCACTGCTCCTTCATCAGGTGTTTGTGGTGAAAGCTAGTGCTTCCAAATATAGAGGAACCTCGGTTATCTGAAGGAGATAGGTGGGCACTATTTTGTTCGGTTAATTGATTCAACGCCTCTCCTCTGGGGCTTGTGTTTTCTGAAGTTGCTCTTATTTTCACTCTGCCTGCCTTGCTCCCTCTTTGTGTCTTAGGGTTTGCTCCTGAGCAGACACACATCTGTGGGTAAGGGACCTACAGCATTGCTGAAGCCTCCCGCTCCCCACCAACACCAACACCCCACCCCACCAGTTCAGAGGGATTGACACAGTGAGCACTTGCTAAGTCTGCTCCCCATTTAGGAGACGAGGCAGCGACACACCACATGCAAGCCCCCGTCTGAAACCCCTAACCCCACTTCCGTCAGAACCCCCTCAACCCCACCCTGGTTCCCCTGTCCGACCCATCCAATCCACTCCCCACCCCCTCCAGGGCAGCTGGAATGGAGATCAACAGTAAGAGCCTGGGGGATGAGTGTACACACACACACACACACACACACACACACACACACACACACACACACACACACACACACACACCAACCTTTTGACAGGTTCCACCTTTGCCCTGTACAGGACAATGTTTGAGAGATTATCTGGGGAAGGGAAGTTTAGGGTACATCCCTGTGTAGATCTCCAGGGAGAGTGGGGGGGGGTGTGTGGTGCGGGTGGTCCATCAGTTGGAAATGATCACCAGGCTCCCATAGATGTCCAGGACTGTTCTTGGCAGCATTTCAGGAAGCTGAGTTTGTTTTTAATCATTGTAAACAAAAGGCATGATCAGTGTTGGAAATACATCTTTGATGTCATGTTTCTATCAGGACCTCCAGATCTCCTTTGGATAATCCAATATTTGGATAATTGATATTCGGATAATCGAGGTTCCTCTGTAAAACTGTTGGACTATAAACTAGCATTGTGTGACTTTTAATTTTGTACACCCCAGTTCAAAGCCAGCATTGCCAAATCATAGATCTGAATGGCATCAATAACCGTATATATACTTAAGATTAGTTTTTATGAAGAAAGCGTTTTTTCCAATAAATAAGAGGCTATTTTTGCTACTCAATAATTTCAGTCATTATTTGACCACGGTCCCACAACCCTTAATCTTTATGAAAAAGAATCAATTCAAATGGACTAAAGTCAGTAGATTCATCTGAGGAATCTCTGGTAACAAACAATAGGATATCTAATCCTTTCTGATCCTGTGCGAAATTATGACAGTATGCTTTAATCATGGTTTTGAGAATCTGATGGTATCTCTCCAAAGCTCCCTGTGTTTCCAGCTGATGTGCAGTTGACTTGAATTGTTTTGTTTTATGCCCAACCTGCTAATGTCCTGGAAAACTTTAAGCATAAAGTCAGGAACTTGATCAGATTGTATTTCAATTAGTAGTCCATAACATGTCAAAATGAGTTAAGTTTTCACCTACCATCTTAACTGTAATGGTCCTTAAAAAGGAATACCTTTTGGGAATTCAGTTGTCATAGCCGTAATTGCAAGGATATACTTAATGTTGTGCTTTCACTTAGGGTAATGGACCAACACAATCTACTACCACTCAACTGCATGATATCCATATCAGCATCTGATGAACCAAAGGTGCAGGTTTAATTGTTGAAATGTTCCTACCATGTGATGTGGTGGCTGAGTGGTTAGTACTGCTGCCTCATAGCACCAGGGACCTGGGTTCGATTTCAGCCTTGGGTGACTGAGTGGAGTCTACACATCTCCCTGTGTCTACATGGGTTTCCTCTGGGTGCTCCGGTTTCCTTCCACAATCTAAAGACGTGCAGGTTAGGTGAATTGGCCATGCTAAATTGCTCATAGTGTTCAGGGATGTGTAGGTTAGGTTGCATTAGTCAGGGGTACATGTAGAGTAATAGGGTAGGGGAATGGGTCTGGGTGGGTTAATCTTCAGAGGATCGGTATGGACTTGTTAGGTCAAATGGCCTGTTTCCATATTGTAGGGATTCTATCTAAATGTATGACATGTTACAGACATTACATCTTTATAGTGTCTTGACCATTTAAAATACTGTTTATTGATGTTAACGTTTCGTATTTTTATTTCTATGTCCTGCAATAGGAATTTCATGTACTATTTGTAATATCTTCTTACAATATCTGGGCATCGTACTATTTGATGAACAACCATCCATTCTTTGCCTTGTAGTTTTACTGTAAGTGCTGACAATGGACTTTGTTTAGCCATTACTCTAGTAACTACACAAGACAGAAAGATACCCAAAATTGTACTTGTAACTATCCCATCTCTTTAGCCTCACTTGGACTTTGTGATCGTAGGCAAAGATCTAACTTTCATTCAGTCAAATCACTCCTCAGGAATAAAGCAACTCAATCCACAGGCAATTTCCTAATTGTCCAGATTACACTATCAGAGAAGAAATCACACTCCGATTAGACTCTGAACAATTTTCTCCCTTCCTCTGTTGAAGAGACAGGCTTGCTGAAGTGATAATTTGGAGATGCTGGTGTTGGACTGGGATGTACAAGCTAAAAATCAGGTTATAGTCCAACAGGTTTAATTGGAAGCACTAGCTTTCGGAGCGCTGCTCCTTCATCAGGTGGTTGTCCTCACAATCACCTAATGAAGGAGCAGCACTCCGAAAGCTAGTGCTTCCAATTGAGCCTGTCGGACTAAAACCTGGTGTTGTGTGATATTTAGCTTTGCTGAAGTGAAACCTTTGAGTTCCTGATCATAAGAACAACATGGGGAGTCATACTGAAGAAGGGTCACTAGACTTGAAACAATAACTCTACTTTCTCTCAACAGACCTGCGGCTGGGTTTGTCAGCAATTTCTGTTTTTGCTTCATATCTTCAGCATCCATATTTCTTTATATTGTGGTGAAGAGAACAGTTGAATATTGCTAAATGTTTTGAATACCGTTGAAACTGATCCCACCCATTGTGCACGTGCATTTTCCAAGATCAATGGATAGCAATCAGTAGTTGAAACTTCCTCAATATTAAAATAAATTTAAAAAACTGATTGAGAACTGCACTTTGAAACAAATGCAAACAGGTAATATTTGAGTTCAGTTGAAATTAAGGATGTGAACACTGTATCAAAATCCAACCGGCATTTCAAAATAATGAAATTTTTTTCCACTTTTCAGAGAAAAATATTACATGTTTTTTCTCCTAACATTCAAAAGATCTTTCACTTTGCTAAAGGTGCTGATTTGTGGTGAGGTTCAATTCCTCAGTTACTGGTCAACAGCTGTTATTTTTTTCCAACATTTAAAGCAAAGTCAAAAGAAAACAATTGAACAAAGAGTCAAAATATTTAGCTATGGGAAGCACCGCATATATTTGCAACACAAATTTATTTTCTAGCAGAGATCTCTATATAACAATCAGAACTACATTCTCTGGTCTGCACAGTTTCCTCTACAAATGACCTTGGTCTTCCATCTCAAAAAGGAACAAAATGTAGTATTTAATTAAGAAACAAATCACTGAAAAGTGTGATACATAGGCAATAAAATTCTAGAAGCTATCATAACAGTCGGAATAGTCGAATGCTTCATGAAGGGAAAATTATGTCCAAAAAATTACTGGAATTCTTTGAGAAGATAAAAAGTAGGATAGATAAAGGGGAAATGGGGGATATAATGTATTTGGGCTTTCAAAAGGTTTTTGACAAGGTGTCACATACTAAGCTACTTAGTAAGACCATGATTGGAGGTAATTTTAGAATGGATAAAGGATTAGCTAAGTAATAGAAGACAGGTAGTTGGGAAAAGCAGACATTTTTCAGGATGGTGACCTATAACTAATGGAGTGCCACAGGGATCAGTGCTGGGGCCACAATCTTTTATTTATAATATATATTCGTGACATAGATGAGAAATGTGAATGTACTATAGCCAATTTGCAGATGACACAAAATGTAGATGGGCAAGTGGTGAGGATGACATGAAGAGTCTGCAGAGGGATATGGACAAGCTAAGTGAGTGAACAAAAACTTGGCCAATGGAATTTTGGCAACAAGAACAGAGGAGCTGAACTTTCTTTAAATATAGAAAGACTGCATGCTGAAAGCTACAAAACATAGGGAATTGGGAATCCTCGCCCATGAACCACAAAAGCATCCAAGTTCACTGGGTAGCACAGAAGGCAAATGGAAATGTTGGCCTTTATTTCCAAGGGAATGGAGTATAAAAGTAGGGAGGTTTTGTCTAAAACTATAAAAGGCACGAGTCAAACCACAGCTGGAAATACTGTGAACAGTTTTGGGTCCCTTAGATGACAAAAGATATATTGGCATGGGAGGCAGTCCAGAAAAGATTAACTAAGCTGATACCAAGTATGGAGGGATTGCCTTAGAGGAAAGGTTATATAGATTGGGCATGGAATATATTGGAATATAGAAGATTGAGATTGACCTTATTGACAAATACAAGTTTCTTAGAGGACTTAACATGACGGAATCTTAATCAGTTAAGAGAATCAAAGATTATGGGGAAAAAGCAGCAAAGTAGAACAATGAACAAAGAGCTATACAGCACAGGGACAGGCCCTTTGGTCTATAATACTGCACCGACACATGAGACCTTTGTAAACTAAAAATCTTTTGCTTCCATGCAGTCCATATCCCCTATTCATGTAGGCGAAAGTGAGGACTGCAGATGCTGGAGATTACGGTCAAGAGTGTGGTGCTGGAAAGGCATAGTAGGTCAGGCAGCATCCAAGAAGCAGGAGAATCGATGTCGATTCTCCTGCTCCACGGATGCTACCTGACCTGGTTGTGTTTTTTCTGCACCACACTCTCGCCCTTATTCATGTGTCTGTCAAGATGCCTCTTAAACATTACTATTGTCTCTGCTTATACCAATTCCTCTCACAGCTCATTCCAGGCACTTAACAACCCTGTGTTGGAAAACTTCCTTCTTGCAAAACCTTCAAACTTTCTCCTTCTTACTTTAAACTGATATCCCCTAAGTCATTGACATTTCTACTCTGGGGAAAAAAAAAGACTCTGACCATCCATGCCTCTCATTTTGTAAACTTCTATCAGGACGCCCCTCAGTCTCAAATTTTCAAGAGAAAACAATCCAAGTTTGTCTAATATCTCAGAAATGCTAAATATCCAAACCAGGCAACATCCTGATTAACCTTGTCTGTGCCCTCTCCAAAGCCTCCACATTCCTCTAGTAGTGTTCAGACTAGAACTGTACCCAATATTACAAAGTGGCCTAACTGAAGTTCTGTATAGCTGCAACATGACTAGCCAATTTTCACATCCCATACCCTGACCAATGAAGGTAATTATGCCGTACCTTCTTGATCACCTTATCCACTTGTGTTGCCACTTTCAGAGAAATGTGGACCTGTACACCAAGATGCCTCTGTAATTGCTTCTTGGGGTTCTGCCATTTACTGTATACTTCCCTCCTGCATTTGACTTTCCAAACTGCATATTTGTCCAGATTAAATTCTTTTTGCCATTTCTCTGCTCAAATCTCTAGCCCCCCTATATCCAACTGTATCCTTCGCCAATCCTCATTATCCACAGCTTCCTAATAATTGCGTCATCTGCGAACTTACTTATCAGACTACCTTCATTCTTCTGTGGTAAAATGTAGCACTAGAAAAAGCACAGCCAGTCAGGCAGCATCTAAGCAGCAGGAGAGTCAATGTTTCAGGTATAAGCCTTTCATTGGGAATGTGGAGGGGGAAGGGGGCTGAGAGATAAATGGGTGGAGGTGGGGAGGGGGGGATGGTTAAAGGCTGATGCAGGTGGGAGGCGATTGTGATAGGTCAGTGGGGAGGGTGGAGGAAAATGGACAGGTAAATCAAGTCAAAAGGGTGGTGCCGAGTTGGAGGGTTGGGTCTGAGGTGTGGTGGGGGCTGGGGAAATATGAAACTACTGAAGTCGATGTTGATGTGGCGCAAGTTGACACGGTATCAACATCAACCTGACCTAACTGTCCATCTTAATTCCCACCTATCAGCTCCACCCTCCCCACCAACCCATCACCATCACCTCCCACCTGCATCCACCAACACCATCCCACCTAGCCTCCTCCTAGCACTAACCCCACCTCCTATTTATCTTTCAGCCCCCTCCCCCCTCCACATTCCTGATGAAGAGCTTATGCCCAAAATGTAAAATTTCCTGCTCCTCAGATGCTGCCTGACTTGCTGTGCTTTTTCCAGTGCCATACTTTTCAACTGACTCTCCAGCGTCTGCAGTCCTCTCTTTCTCCTTCAAATCATTAATATAGACTACAAACAACATGGATCCCAGCACTGATCTCTGTGGACCACCACTGGTTACAGATCTGAAGTCAGCAAAACAACCTTCCACCATTATTCTGTCTCCTATATCCAAGCCAATTCTGTAACAATCTTATCAGCTCACCATGATCCCATATGACTTCACCTTCTGCTAAAGGTTATCAGATTAGCCATGTGCTTATTGTGTAGCGCAGCAGACTCAATGGGCTGAAGGGAAAATTTCTGCTCCTACATCTATGGTCTTAATGTCTTAAACTCAGCAGCATAGCTTCAGAGGTGGACATTGATTTTGGTGGCCCATCAGTACAACAGTAAATGTTATAAGTCAGCAAATCAGGAATGACTTGAAGGTGCCGGTGTTGAACTGGGGTGGACAAAGTTGAAAATCACACAAAACCAGGTTATAATCCAACAGGTTTATTTGGAAGCACTAGCTTTCGGAGCGCCGCTCCTTGGTCAGGTGGTTGTGGAGGTTAAGATCATGCTCACAAACTTTATAGCCAAAGAAGTCCAGTGTCATGGAGATGTGATACGGTAAACAATCTTAGATTAAAACTTTCATCTTTTACAATAGGATATGCTGGTCTCTGTTCTTTTATATGTAAATCTGAGAACTTTTAAATTACATTTACAAGCTCAGGTTTTTAAACAATAGGTGTGAAGTCTGTCAGTGTCCCAATGTTATGTCAGACTGAAAAACCCTCTGTGTAGCTTTACAGTTTGACGTGGATTCATGCAGTTTTTGAGAGAGAGAGAGAGAGAGAGAAAGGGCGAGAGAGGGGGCGAAAGAGGGGGCGAGAGAGAGGGACACACACACACCTTCAGGTCACCATCCTCCAAGGCAGACTTCAGGATAAGCAACAGCGCAGAGTGGCAAAAGTGAGGACTGCAGATGCTGGATATCAGAGTCAAGATTAGAGTGGTGCTGGAAAAGCACAGCAGGTCAGGCAGCATCCAAGGAGCAGGAAAATTGACGTTTCAGGCAAAAGCCCTTCATCAGGAATGCATGGCTGAGCTGAAGCTGATAGCAAGTTCGGTACCCATGGGAATGGCCTCAACGGGGACGTTGGTTTCATGTCACACTACAGCGCGAGTGCGCACGCGCGTACACACACACTCCCTCATACACATGCTCTCTCTCATATGCAGACACATATGCCCCCCCGCATTCATACTGACACATGCACCCTCTCACACATACTATATACACACACGTGCACTCACGCACATTCAATCTGCCACTCCTACATGCGCACACATAGATACTTATAGGGTGAACTGGTTTTTGCAGAATTACATGTTATTTTGCTCAAAAACTGCATGAATCCTTGTAAAACTCTGTAAAACTATACAGAGGGTTTGTCAGTCTGACATAGCATGGGACACAGACAGACTTCACACCTGCTGTTTAAAAACCTGAGCTATCTTGAGAATGTAATTTAAAAGAAGTTCTGGGATTTACATATCAAAGAACAGATGTCAGCATATCCTATTATAAAAAATGATAGTTTTAATCTATGATTGTTTACTGCATCACATCACCATGACACTGGACTCCTTTGGCTATAAATTCCGTGAGCATGATCTTAACCTCCACAACCACCTGATGAACGAGTTGCACTCTGAAAGCGAGTGCTTCCAAATAAACCTGTTGGACTATAACCCGGTGTTGTGCAAATCAGGAGAGTGGATGAGTTCAAAATTCATTTCCAGCTACTGAGTTACCTGTGAATTACTTTACATACACACATGACATGCCATTGTCTGCCATAAAAATTAGGGCAGATACTTGCAAAGATATAGTGTTCAATTAAGTGCTCAATTATGTTGTGAATTGTTGGCCTAAAGAGTGTGATACTGAGAAATTGCACGTGTATTTAGCATCATAGAGATGTACAGCACAGAAACAGACCCTTCAGTCCAACTCGTCCTTGCCGACCTAATTTCTTAAATTAATCTAGTCCCATTAGTCCCAATTGCTAGTACGTGGCCCATATCCCTCTAAACCCTTCCTATTCATGTACTCATTCAAATGTCTTTTAAATGTTGTAACTGTACTAGCCTCCACCACTTCTTCTGATAGCTCATTCCATGCACACACCACCCTTTGCATGAAAAGACTGTCCATTAGGTCCCTTTTAAATCATTCCCCTCTCCCCTGAAGCTATGCCCGCTACTTCTGGACTCCCTCACCCCAAGGAAAAGACTTTGTCTATTTACCCTATTCATGGCCCTCATGATTTTATAAGCCTCTATAAAGTCACCAACACTCCAGGGAAAATACTCTTAGTACTTCCCATCATGGGTCCTCCAAGTAGAATCTTTTTTTAAAAGGTTCAAGTCAACTGGCAGAGAATAGCAAACCTTTGTTTGAATTACATATTACAGCACTGGATCACACAGGAAAGAGCTGATTAATGAGCAGATTTAATTTAGCCAAGGCAGCCATAAACAGCACCAGTACAATCTGAATGCCATTTCCAGCATGGCAAACAAAAACCTGCTCCAGCAAGCATAGCAGACTTTTTGCAGACAATGAGACAAAGGAATGCTCCTGTCTTCCAAATGCAAAGTACAGCTTGGTTCACTTGATAATTTTATCTTCAAATGAAAAGATTCTGGGTTCAAACACCTTTCAAATGCATAATCTAAGCACTTCACTGCAGTGCTAAGGGAATGCAGCACACTTTGAAGGGGCAGTCCAAAGAAAGATTAAATTGTAGTTCCACCTCACTGTTGTGATTGATCAAAAAGAACTCTTGCAAACTCATCTCAGTGCCCTGGTCAACATTCCCTGGTCCAAATCTTCGTCAAATTTTCAAACATACTCATTTAATTATACAATGCCAAGAGCATTATTTGATAGATTTTAAGTAAGTACTCTATTCTAGAATCTAAATCCATCACTGCATCAAAAGTATCGAGAAAGACCAACATCTGAATGAATTAACAAATTCCACAGTTGGTTGGAAAGGAGTATTGCTCTTATTTCTTTCAACCGTCATCAAGTTGTTAGTGCAAGAATATAAGACAGACCTTGGTGGGGGGTTGGGGAGGCAGGGAGGTGAATCTCCTTAGGAAACTGTAACACTAGGACATTTAATAAAAAACCAGGACTGCCTATGACAAACCATGACAACTAGTCACCCAGTTCATATTTTCTGATGAAGGGCTTTTGTCCGAAATGTCAATTTTCCTGTTCCTCTGATGCTGCCTGACCGGCTGTGCTTTTCCAGCACCACACTATATCATTTATGGAACCTTGCTGCATGTAAAATACCTTTACATTTGTCCACCAAACAGTGACTGCAATTCAAAAAGTAAGTAACAAACTACAAGGCATCTTACAATTGACAGGATTCATCTTGCAGCCAAGGTATTGTTCTATGCCAGAACAGGAACAAAGAAGAAAGAAGAAAATTTACAGCCCAGGAACAGGCCCTTCGGCCCTCCAAGCTGAGCCGTTCCAAATGTACTGTCTAAACCTGTCGGTCAATTCCTAAGCATACCCTCTCAGCATGGACAGGTTGGACCGACCAGATATCCCAACCCAATCTAGTCCCACCTGCCAGCACCCGGCCCATATCCCTCCAAACCCTTCCTACTCATATACCCATCCAAATGCCTTTTAAATGTTGCAATTGTACCAGCCTCCACAACTTCCTCTGGCAGCTCATTCCATACACGTACCACCTTCTGCGTGAAAACGTTGACCCTTAGGTCTCTTTTATATCTTTCCCCTCTCACCCTAAACCTATGCCCTCTAGTTCTGGACTCCGTGACCCCAGGGAAAAGACTTTGTCTATTTACCTTATCCATGCCCTCATAATTTTGTAAACCTCTATAAGGTCACCCCTCAGCCTCCAAAGCTCCAGGGAAAACAGCCCCAGCCTGTTCAGCCTCTACCAATTGTTCAAATCCTCCAACTCTGGCAACATCCTTGTAAATCTTTTCTGAACCCTTTCAAGTTTCACAATATCCTTCCGATAGGAAGGAGACCAGAATTGCATGCAATATTCCAACAGTGGCCTCACCAATGTCCTGTACAGCTGCAACATGACCCCCTAAATCCTGTACTCAATAATCTGACCAATAAAGGAAAGCATACCAAACGCCTTCTTCACTATACTATCTACTGTGACTCCATTTTCAAAGAGCTATGAACCTGCACTTCAAGGTCTCTTTGTTTAGCAACACTCCTCAGGACCTTACCATTAAGTGTATAAGTCCTGCTAAGATTTGCTTTCCCAAAATGCAGCACCTCGCATTTATCTGAATTAAACTCCATCTGCCACTTCACAACCCATTGGCCCATCTGATCAAGATCCTGTTGTAATCTGAGGTAAACCTCTTCACTGTCCACTACACCTCCAATTTTGGTGTCATCTGCAAACTTACTAACTGTACCTCTTATGTTCACATCCAAATCATTTATGTAAATGACAAAAAGTAGAGGACCCAGCACCAATCCGTGTGGCAGTCCACTGGTCACAGGCCTCCAGTCTGAAAAACTACCCTCCAGCACCACCCTCTGTCTTTTACCTTTGAGCCAGTTCTGTATCCACATGGCTAGTTCTTCCTATATTCCTTGAGATCTAACCGTGCTAATCAATCTCCCATGGGGAACCTTGTTGAACGCCTTACTGAAATTCATATAGATTTACTGCTCTGCCCTCATCAATCCTCTTTCTTACTTCCTCAAAAAACTCAATCAAATTTGTGAGACATGATTTCCCATGCAGAAAGCCATGCTGACTATCCCTAATCAGTCCTTGCCATGTTTCCATGCTGTACATCTCTATGACTGTATGACTCTATAAAAGCTGTCTGTCTGCTTGCTTGAATCATCACTGCTTTAAATTACAAGAATGTCAGGTTTCAAAAACCCCATTCCCACTTTTGACACTCTTAATGATGTCACACAAAGATTTAAAAATTGAGGAATATTATACCATCAGCATAGTTTTCTCCATGTTTCAAACACAGTCCTACAGAATATAGACAATACACTAGTTATACATTGTTGGGGGTGATGCCTTCAAAAGATACAGTAATGAATGCAGCATATGGTATACCATCAGCACATACTGGATTATTACTTTATAATTCTCTTTTAGTCAGATAGAAATTAAAAACACAGGCTTTGATTATAGTCTTACATGTGCAGAATGTTGTGCTGGGAAAGCACAGCAGGTCAGGCAGCATCCGAGGAGCAGGCAAATCGATGTTTCGGGCATAATCCCTTAATCAGGAATGAAAGCTTCTGCTTCTTGGATGCTGCCTGACCTGCTGTGTTTTTCTAACACCACACCCTCGACTCTGATATTCAGCATCTGCAGTCCTCACTTTCTCCTATGTGTGCAAATTATATTGCATACGAAGGAAGAATATCTAACACTCTACTGCATTCTCTTCTTTTAAAAAATTGCTAGATTTTAGCTGCATACTTTTCAGGCATCAATAAATCTGGTCACAACACATGAATTATTCGGCCTGATTACTTTTCAACCCAGCTGAATCAGAAATACCTTGTAATAACAGTTGAACCAATGCCTGCAAATAGGCCTCACAAGATTGCACATCAGCAATTTTAAGCACAGACAGATACCATTTCATTTACAAGTATGTGTTTTACAGACACAATTTTCATTAGAAGTATTTTGCATCAAACAGCATTCAGAAGAGGATGATTGCCAAACACAAAGGAGATATATCATTTAGACAGAGCATATATTGATATTTTAAAAATGCATTAATAGAAATATTACCTAAATGATACACAATATCAGATCAGCAGAGAAACTGCATTAATTTTAGCAAAGAATGAACTTGCATTCATATAGCAACTTTTATGTACTGGACATTCCAAAGTGTTTCAGTCCATTAAGTTCTTTAAGAAGTGCAACCACTGCTGTAATGCAAGAAACACTGCAGCTAACATAAAAAGGCCCTATGAACATCACAGAGAAATGGCCAGATAATCTAAAGGCTGTTAGTTGAGGGAAAAATAATGTGCAAGGCCCTGCAAAGAATTTCCTGCTTTTCAAATAGTGCTTTTGAATCCCTTACTTAAGATCTTTCTAAAGTCGGATTCAGGACCCCTGGGGTTATGAGCAGAGTTTGGAGTCACCACAGGGTTCTGTCTGAGTTAAGACAACTGAGCTTCTGCTCCCTCTCCTCCCTATGAGCTCTGAGGCTACAATAATTCATTGCAGGGGCAGGATGGGGGGAAAAAAAATGACTGAGGCCTTCAAAATTGAAAACGTCTGTTTGGTTTGTGAAAACTAACCTCTTTAGCATAGGAGATTACAGCATAGTGCAATGTCACTGAACAAACCATTCAAAGTTCCAGACAAATGTTCTCGGGGTAAACTTGAATCCCACCATATCAGAATTCACCTGATGAAACCATTGTCAATTGTTGTATAACCCCATTTCTTTAAAGAAGGAATCTGCTATCCTTACCTGGTCTAGCATACTCATGACTCCGGCCCCATAGCAATGTGAGTAATCCTTAAATCACATAGAAGGCCATCAATACTCTGTTTCATTAAAAAGTCTACAAAGCAATTAAATTACACTAACTAGCATCAACCTCGGCAGTGGAAATGAAACTACAAACTCATCACTGCCAATCCTGTAAAGCCTCCTACCTAATATCTGGGGGCATGTGGTAAAATTGATGAGATATCCCACAGACTAGTCAAGCACCAGCCTGGTACTGGATCATATCAGTGTTCCAGACACCATCAGTAGAACAGAGGTGGTACACATTGGTATATGGACAGACAGGAGCTGGCATTGGAGGCCTCAAAATCGACTCCAGAGGTGTCACAGAATCAGGTCAAATGTGGGCAAGGAAATCTTCAATTAATAATCGCTAATAACTTCCCTCAGTTGATGAATCAATACACTTCATGTTGAATTGTAATTGACAAAAGTATGAAGGGCAGCAAGGGCAGAGGATGGATAGGTTCATTCCAAAGAGTAACCTGGTGACACAACTTCTTGCTCTATGATAAAGAACAACTTTCAGAAATCATTTGATACAGTGCCACGTCAGGTTGGTTAGCAAATTCGAAATGCTGGTGATAGATGAGTCCTTGGCAGCATGGATTAGGAGTTGGCTAGAAATATGAAATAGAAGGTAGGTATGAATGGAATTTCTCAGATTGGAGAGGAGTTGAAGGTAATGTTTCCCAAGGATCAGTGTCAGGGCTCTTACATTTTTGGATTCATATAAACAATTTGGAGATGGGTGTTGAGGACAAATTCACTAAATTTGCAGATGGTACTAAGCTAGGGAGAATGGTGAACTGTGAAAATGATGCTGAGCAACTTTAGAGGGAAACTGACAAAACTAGCCAGATGGGCATACATTTGGCAGATGCATTTCAATGCCGAGAAGTGTGAGCTAATTCATTTTGGTAGAAGAAATACAGAGAGGCAATATAGGCATATTGGTACAACGTTTAGAGGAGCCTCAGGTTTCACATGCATGAATCTCTGAAGGTGGCGATAAGTGTTGAAACAGTTGTTAAGAAGGCTTGGATTTGTAAATTAAGGCTAAGAGTATAAAAGTAAGAGAGTGATGCTACTTCACTACAAATCACTGGTCAGACCACATTTGGAGTACTGTGTTCAGTTCTAGGCAGCTTACTTAAGGATGGATGTTAAAGCTCTGGAGAAAGTTCAAAGGAGATTTACTAGAATGATATCAGGAGCGAGGGACTTTAGATAGAAAGACAGGTTAGGGAAATTGGGCTTTTTGTCCTTGAAGCAGAGATTAAGAGGTGACCTGATTCAGGAGTTCAAAACCATGAACAATTTTGACAGGGTAAAGCAGGATATTTTATTTCCACTAGTTGTTAAGTAAATAACTAAGGATCACAATTTCTGAAGAAATGTCAGTGCACCTGAAATGTTAACTCTGCTTTATCTTTATAGATGTTGCCAGGCCTGCTGAGCTTGTCCAGTAATTTTTGATTTTGTTTCTGATGTCCAGCATCTGAAATTTATTACGTTTTGCTGACAATTTCAAGATTGTCAGTAAGACAGCAGGGAGTGGGATGAGAAATTTCTTTATTCAATGGTTAGGATTTGGAATGCGATGACTGGGAAAATGGTGGAAGCAGATTCCATTGAAGATTTCAAAAGAGAGCTGGATTCTGTATATATTTGTAAGTGATGAATTTAGAGGGCAATGGAGATAGGGCTGGAGAATGGGACTAGCAAGGGTAGCTCTTTTGGGAGCTGGTACAAATACTATGGGTTGAAAGTCTCCTTCTGTACAATAAAATACTAAGATTCTAACAAAGCTATTAGATTTAATCTGTGACAGCTAGTGAGGGAACCAACAAGAGGGAAAAACTTTCTTGATTTTGTCCTCAATCTATGTGTTGCAGATATATCTGTTCATGACAATACAGGAAAGAGTGGTGAATGTACAGTCCTTGTGGAAATATATACACTTCAAACCCAGGGCATCAATGTGGACTTCACCAGTTTCCTCATTTCCCCTCCTCACACCTTACCTCAGCTCTAATCTTCCAGCTCAGCACCGTCCCCATGACCTGTCCTACCTGCCAATCTCCCTTCCCACTATCCGCTCCACCCTCCCCTCTGACATATTGCCTCCATCCCCACCCCACTCACCTATTGTACTCTTTGCTACCTTCCCCCACCCACCTCTCTGACCTATCACCTCCATCCCCACCCCCATTCACCCACTGTACTCTTTGCAACCTTCTCCCAAGCACCACCCTCCCTCCCGCCCCCATTTATCTCTCCACCCTGGAGGCTTCCTGCCTCTATTCCTGATAAAGGGCTTTTGCCCGAAACGTCGATTTTCCTGCTCCTCGGATGCTGCCTGACCTGCTGTGCTTTTCCAGCACCACTCTGATCTAAACTCTGGTTTCCAGCATCTGCAGTCCTCACTTTTGTCTTGTGGAGATTAAGCCATACCTTCACGTTGAGCATACCTGCAATGTGCTGTGTACCATTACCACAATGCTAAATGCGATGGGTGTTGAACAGACCCAGCAATTCAAAAACTGGGCATCCAGGAGGTGCTTTGGACCAATAGAAGTAGCAACAGAATTGTATTCAACCACAATCAGTAATTTCATAGTCCACCATATCCCTACTCTACCATTACCATCAAACCAGGGAAATAACCTGGATTAACAAGGATTGCAGGGTGAACAGCACCAGACACCAATAAAAATGAGATGCAAACCTATTAAAACTACAACACAAAACTACATGCATGCCAAACAGTGGAAGAAGCACATGCTACACAAGGCTATGCTATCCAATAAACAACTGATCAGATATAAGCATTGCAGCCCTGACGTGTCCTTCATGAATTGTAATGAACTATTCAAAGCAGGAAGAGGTTCCAAAAAATAACCCCAAAAGCAATTGGTGTTCAGACCACACAAGAACCAGACATTAACCTTCTCCAACAAGAGAAAACATAACCATTACTGACAACATTAAACGGTGTTACCATCTTACACTAGCATCATCATTACTATTGATCAGAAACTAGAATGGACTTGCAATACAGACAATTAGTTCCAAGAGCAGGTCTTTGTCTAAGAATCCTGCAGTGACAAACTTGGCTGCTGACTTCCCAAAGCCTGTCCATCATGCACAAGTCACAAATCAGGAGTGTGATGGAATACATCTCAGTTGCCTGGATAAGTGCAGCTTCAACAACACTCAAGAAACTTGACATCATCCAGGACATCACAGCCTGTTTCACTGACGCCACATCCACAAGCATTCACTTCTTCCATCACCAACACTCAGTAGCAGCAATGTGTGCCATCTATAAGATACACTGCAGAAAGTCACAAGAAAGTCATCAGACAAATCCTTCCAGACCCACAATCACTATAATTTAGAAGAACAAGGATAAGAGATATACAGACATGCCACCACCCCAGAGTTCCTCTCCAAGTCGCTCACTATGTATACTTCCTCCAGTATCACTGGGTCAAACGCGCTGGCACATCTAACTTTACTATAGCCTTAGGCTAAACATAGTCAAAAGAGCTGATATCCAGAGATAATGCACGAATGATTGACATTAAGGCTGCATTTGACACAGTCAAAATTAAGGAGCTCTAGCAAAACTGGGGTCAATGATAATCAAAGAGAAAACTCTCCTCTAGTCGTGGTTGTTGGAAGTCAATCATTTTAGTCCCAAAGCACCACTGCAAGATTCCTTCAGTGTACTGTCTTAGGTCTGACCAGCATCAGCTCCTTCATCAGCAATCTCCCCATCAACATTGTCAGAAATGTGGATTATTCATTGATGGTGACATGTTGTTCTTCACCATTTATGACTCTTGAGATGAACCAGTCCACACTCATATGAAGGAAGACCTGGTCATCCATGCCACAAAATTGTTAGGCAATGACCACGTCAAACAAGGATGATCCAACTATCTCTCGTAATACTTAATGGCATCACCATTGCTGGATCCCCTACAGGCAATATCCTGAGGCTCCCCGTGACCAGGAACTGCCCTATATTACATAGCTACAAGAGCAGGACGGAAGCTAGAAATTCTGCAGTAACTTATCTCCTTTGTCCCCATGCCTGTTCACAATCTACAATACACAAATCAGGCGTGCATTAAAATACTCTCCACTTTCTTGGATGGGTGCAACACTGAAGAAGCTTAACGTCATTCAACAAACTTGACTGGTTTCCCATCAACATTGTCAACATTGATGTCATTGCAGATCCAAGCCAGTTGGCAAGACGGAAGCCAAAACACCTCTCTTCATGTTTAGAGTTTATTAATGATTCAGTCTTACAACTCCTTCCACAAACCTGATCCCTGTTTAATTTTTTTTTCTCCAGTCATCGGTAGTATGGTTTATCTAAATGGAGTTGGTATATTTCGTGACTGCTTTTGTGCCTTCACAGACAAATGTTTGGCCAGTTTCCATGACAGCAAGTGACGTATACTGGTTTAGCCAAGAAGGTCTGGTGCTTAGCGTAGCAGGTAAGATACGAGTCCTCAGAGGTGAGGTGTTCAAGTATGTCAATAACGGAGTTGTGCATGACACTTGTGATATTGGATAAACTCCTGGTGAAAAGATGGACCTTGGTCAGCAGTCTGTAAGAAGGTAGGTACTGCTTCTAATTTTCTTGGAAAATTTCTTTTAACTTCAGTTTCAAGGTCTTTCAGGATGCAACGCTATTCTTCATAGCCAGCAATACTGGCATTCCATCCAACTCCAGCAAATGCAAATCAAATGTCCCCCTTTTTATCTATGCAGTCAAAACTAAACAATCATCTGCTTAACTATTTGCCGAAATTAACAATTCACTTCCTTCATAAACACACAGTGGCAGTACTGCACATTATCTGCATGATGCACTGCAGCATCTCAAGGTTCCTTCAGAAGTACCTACCAAATCTGCAAACTCTCCCATCTAGAAGAATTAGGACAGTAGGTGCATGAGAATGCAAACATCTGAATACTTCCCTCCAAGCCACACACTATCCTGACCTCCAAAATTAATCACTGTTCCTTCACAGTTGCCAGGTCAAAATCCTTGAAAGCTTTTCCTAACAGCCCTGTATATGTTCCCACACTTCAAGAACTAAATGTAGCAGCTCAAAAGGAGCAGATCATCAACCAGTCCATTACAAATGAACCAAGTTAACAGCTTGTTTCAGTTTCACCAAGACATAACAAATGAATGGGGAAACTTGATGAAAAGAAACAGGTTGCAGCTGTGTCAAGTGAAAACATATTTCAATGTGTAGACAAGGTTGACCCATCAGAGCTTTGGGAATCTGTAAGGTTGTTGTTAGGGTAAATAGGTTGAATTTTTCTTTGATTTTTGCAAGTTAGACTATTTAAGAAAATTCTCATATAGTGTCATTGAGTTGTTTTTACTGGATAATAATAATGTATTTCTCTTCACAAAGAATACATGTAAAAGTAATAACCAGAATTATTAAGGGGATTCCACAATTTTCTGGTTTTGCCCTTATACATGGCTTGACCTCCTTTGGTCAGCTTACATTCAAATATTCTTTCATAAATAAAACCAACTGCTTTCTTTCCCGAAGTAACAGGAAAATAATTTTACATGCAAATAATTATTCACTTTCTTCAGTTTGTATTGTTTAAAAAAACTATTTGCACAGGGGTATCAACTCAATTATTTTTGATGCTTGGGTTCCTATGAACACCAAAAACTCAGGAGCAAGAGTATGCCATTCAGCCTTCAAGCCTGATCCACAATTCAATGAGATCATGGCTGACTTGTGTCCTAACTCCATATACCTGCCTTTGGCCCATATCCCTAACACCTTTGCCTTACAAATATTTAACAAAAAGAATCAGTTGAACATGTGTGAGAGCAAAGAACAATTATACCTTAAGTAATATAAATGGACACGTTTTCACATTCAAGCAATAATTCCTAAAAATAAATCCTAAAAGTAATGATTCAAAATGAGTTTGTCATAATTTTTCCAAGTCAATTCTACTCAGTTTTAAACTTGGATAAAAACAGGACGGCAGATGTTGGAACTTTAATGAACAAATTTAACTTCCTTCACTTGAAAGACATGTCCAGTATCCAATGCTCAATGTCATTGGACTAAAAAAAAATTAAATGAGTAATCGGGGCTAGTTACTTTTTCTATAGTTACTTTACTATATAATGTGCAAATAAATTGTGCAAATCAAAGTTGCGGATTTCACAATTTTTCAAGTCAGAGAGGTGAATGAGGTCATCTGCTTGATAATCTAAAACCTGTCCTTTTAAAAATAAGCAGGGTACAATACACAAAAATCAGATCTTGCGCAAGTTGAGGGTTCAGCATTAATATAACTAATCCACTTTGACAATTGAGAATGAAGTACTTCAAAGCTCATTACGAACTGCTCCACTGATTCAGCTGGTTAGAAACAACATCTTTTGTCTGAAACTCATCAGCCTTTTTTTTGTGCAGGGCAGTATAAAATCTCTGCTAATAGAACATTTTGCTTCCTAACTATTGAATGTGGAACCCTGTGGGATTTCTAAAAAGCTCATTAAGGTCTTGGACTAAAAACATTAGTTGAACAACTTCAGTTCTGTTGCTACTGACGAATTAGGTTGTATGTGCATCTCTTGATTTAAAGTAACTTCATATTTGTTCATAACTTATCAAATATGTGTGGGCTTAGCATCTCTCTGAAAGAAAGGACCAGGGCTTGTTTAAGGTATGGACTATGGCTGATAGACCGAGGCCACATTTTTCTCGCATACTAAGTGGTGAACTGAATCAAAGACTCAGCAAACACCAGAGGTAAACTGTTAGCATAGACCAGAGGTGGGGAACCTTTTCATGTTGGAAGGCCACATTATGTTAGTTGTAATCTAATAAGGCCGCATCCAAGAAACTTCAATTATATATTCTTCAAAATTCACATTATTTTGTAAAAATCTAACTGTACTAACTAACTTAAAAAAAAGAAAAATAAATGTTAATTCTAAAGTTAACTAACGTTTTAATGACTTTGTTGTAGAAGGAGCAGGAAAGGAGAAAAACAGGATCCAAGTAGAAGCCCTTTAAATTTTTGCTTTATCCTTGTACTTTAAAATATTTTCTTAAGTGCCTCCATATCACTTTTACACAACAGAGACCAAAACTGCAAGCACTTCAAGTGTGGACAAACTAAAATTCTGTAAGGCTTATACATATGCATACACTATGCATTGCTGTTTGAGTGACTTGAGTAGCTGCATTCGCAGATCCCACCTTTATTCCTTTACCTGATTTTGACTCTAATTTTCCAAAGAGATATACTCTTTCTCTATTCTTCTAGTAAGTGCACCACTTTAAATATCCACACTGAAATTAATTTGCCAATTTCATTGCCATTCTGCAAGCTTGTAAATGTCATCTCGTATTTTATCACTACCCGCCTCATTAACACAATCCCGGCCTCGATTTGGTGTCGTTAGCAAATTTTGAAATTCCACTTCCAATTCCAAAATCTGGTGTATGTAAATCATAAACAATAGTACAATACCGATGAATGATCAATGATTAAACATAGATTCTTTACTCATATAACTGTCCAATATGTTGTATATACAATTCATGCTTATTGTGCAAAGCTTATTGTGCTTATTGTACTAGAGGGATTCACCTTAGTGAGCTGGAAGCTTTTTCTTACCTTTTTTTTTACTAATGATAGACTTCATCTGTTAATCTGATTCACATCCCCAAATACCAGATTTCTGAAATGTGACTTATTGCGTTTAAAATCTCACTGCTTCTTACAGTGTCTCTTCTATTTGATTAAACATAAAATGATAGCTCAAAGTAGCTCTTTGCATTTACCAATATCAATATAGAAATAACTCCAGTATAATTCCTATTTCTTTTGTTGTTAAATAAAATGAAGTTGTAAGAAATCAAATTGCTTATTAATGTTAACCTGATCCCATTGCCCTGGTGTCCTGCCTTTGTGCACTTGTAATAGGGTATAATAAGTGTTCTGTATTCATAAACATATCCCACATCATTGTTGTGACAGCCTAATTTAAACAGCACCACTTGGGCAGCCTTTTGTTCTCCCTGCTTTGAACCTAAGTCAACATGAGACCAGAAATCAGGATAGTTGGTGTTATTGCTAATAGACTGATTTCCAGATCTTCAGCAGTTGGGTATACTGAAATTGATATGCTGTTACACTTTAAGGGAATCAAGTGGTTTGGGGATCAACAGGAATTGTTGAGGTCAAAGAACAGCTATGATCTTACCCAATGATGAAGCAAGTCTGAGGGACGGTACAATCGAATCCAATTATTTCATCTTCTGTTAATATTTCAGATTTATTATTTTTTTAAATTCAGTAAGTCCTGCAACGCTGAAAGTGTAATTAATATACTAAAAACAGAATATGCTTAAATATGCTCAGAGGGCTTATGTAGAGAGATCAGAGTTAATGTTGATTTTGAATTGTAGATTATCACCTACAGATAATAGTGACAGTTGTAATGAAGAAAGGGGAAATTATTTTTTTAACATGGAGAGGCAGCTTGCTTAGGCTTTGAATCACAGGGATTTTGAGGTCAGGCATGCTTCTGTCATGGTTATAGATTGCTATTATCCAAGAGGTTTTTGCAGTTTGATCCTGGTCATGCAACAGCCTTAAACATATATAGATTAGATTCCCTACAGTGTGAAAGCAGGCCATTCAACCCAACAAGTCCATAGCTACCCTCCGAAGAGTAACACACCCAGACCCATTTCCTTCTGACTAATATGCCTAAACACTACGGCAACTTAGCACGGCCAATTCACCTGACCTGCACATCTTTGGACTGTGGGAGGTAATCGGAGCACCTGGAGGAAACCCACGCAGACACGGGGAGAATGTGCAAACTCCACACAGACAGTTGCCCAAGGCTGGAATCAAACCTGGGATCCTGGTGCTGTGAGGGAGCAATGCTAACCACTGAGCCACCATGTCACCCTAAAGAGTAACCACCTAGACCCATTCCCCTCTGACTAATTCACTTGACCTGCACATCTTTGACTGTGGAAGGAAGCCGCAAGACCTTGGAGGGGGACAACACAGACATGGGGAGAACGTACAAACTCCACACAGATAGTCACCTCGAGGGTGGAATTGAACTGCGTCCCTGGTGCTGTGAGGCAGCATTGCTAACCACTAGGCCACAGTGCCACTGAGCATATATTTGCATGAGCGATGAGTCCTGAGTTTTGGAGAAATTAAATTTGCAAACTGATAGCTAACAAATGACTATAGCTAAAGGAGCATGTTAGAGGGAGTAATTCCCTAAAAAAAGTCAGCAGAAGCATTGAGAAAGTGTTCAATGTTCAGTTTCTCCTACCACATGCATGTTTATGGCCAGCATAAATAGAAAGACATGGGCACCTTTGTTTGGTCACCTTTGCAGGGAGAATGCCAAGTAGGGGAGGATGTTGGGATACAAGAAAGATATCTAGTTGGTATAAAGAATTTTAATTTATTTACTTTACTTAGTGCTTTGGGGTTTTGTTCCAGTGTTTAAAGAGCTGTCTGCACAGCCTGAACGGTGGACTGAAAACTGTAAGGAATTCTTTGCGTTTCCACCTCAACATTTGTATCGTCAATGTTTTGTTCAAGGATTAAGGCTGTGATTGTTTGTTTTAACTATGTGGGGTTCAATATCTTCAGTCTTCCCCTTTATCTGTCGTATAGGAACTCAGACATCTGTTGGCACTAAACAGATAGCTAAAGTTGGTCATGGAGAAATAATGATCAAATTCTAATCCATTGTAATGTCATAAGCTGGGACAGTCCATAGGGAATTCTTTGGTGAGTGGTACTGTGCTCCTGTACTGGTTTGACTTGAAGAGGGCATTGTTAAGGTTGGAAAGAGCACATTTGTTGTAT
This sequence comes from Hemiscyllium ocellatum, assembly GCF_020745735.1. Taxonomy (NCBI): domain Eukaryota; kingdom Metazoa; phylum Chordata; class Chondrichthyes; order Orectolobiformes; family Hemiscylliidae; genus Hemiscyllium; species Hemiscyllium ocellatum. The sequence continues at coordinate 40,999,725 of NC_083434.1, forward strand.
TCTCAGGATTGGGAGAGTGGCTATGGTTGTGGCAGGGTCATTTTCAGTCCCTCAAGTATTAATGTTTCACTTATCTATGGAGAGATCAGATCTGCAACTTCTTTGGTGAGAAAGCTGCTTCATGTGCTGGCAGAAACTTCAAATTTCAACATGTCTGAACAAATACTGCCTTCTTTAGAAAAGCAAAATACTTTGAGTGGGTGGGGTGTGGGGTAGGTGGGTCATGGGGGTGGGGATTGCACAGAATCCCTACTAGACTGTGCAGCTTTACTGCTAACATTCAAATGTGTGGCTCTCAGTGAATTTCCGAAGTGAAACTTCAACAGACACCACCAGAACAGGAGCTTGAAATTGGAATATCATGTCTTGACATTTATTCTCCACATACTTAACTCCACATAAGTATAAATTATTAACACAGTAAAATTGTCCTTTAAGAAAATATGCATTTTTGTGATCTGTATAACTGCTGAATTTGTTTAAACTGAATATCATTGTGTGTCTACACTTTTATCCAAGTAGGCATTTTAAACAGGTTTGAGAAAAGGATGGAAAGTAAGGCTGAATATACCATTTTCAAAAGGAGACACATCACTTTGGCAAGATAAGGCACAATCGAAACAAATTACAGACGCTCTAATTATTTTGCCACAGGGCATGGAAATGTGGCATTTTGGAAGAAGCAGTGCTTTGAAACCTAGTATTTTCAAATAAACCTGTTGGACTCTAATGTTGTGTTGTGTGATTTATTTTCAAACTTAGTCCACCCCAGTCCAACACCAGCACCTCCAAGTTAAATTTTAAAGCATCAAATTTAACTACAACATTAGGGATAATAATGAAATCACCACAAGACTCTCATGTATTGTATTGGAAGCATAGTTCATTTATGCACTTCCAAGAGTTTGTTACAAGACTCCAGCTTTGGAATAACATTGGATTATGTGGAAACTCACGAAAACATTCTTGAACCTTGCCTTTTTCATCACTGTTACTTCATCTCTCCAACCCTCACCCAGATCACGCTTCCTCTTGCATTTAACACATGACATCAAGTTCTCCACAGGGATCAAAAATAGACAATAATTTAATGATACCTCTTCAGGTCTCATGCATTCAATAATATACCACTTGCATTAAAGTTCTAACAATTCTCTGTTAGATGACCTAAAATCCACAAAACAAATATATTACTTTTAATATAAATGAAATTTCTATTTAATAAAAATCAATACCAAAACAGATACCAAAAATATTTGATAGCAAGTATTTTAGAACTGAAAATACATACAAACCTATAATAACAAACGATGTATAGATAAACATGTTTCAAGGACAATTATACGTGCTGCATAAGGTTACTATAAATAGAATTCAAAAGTATTGTGGATTTTAATAATAATTAATTTAATTCATCCTGTGAATGCATAATTGTATTCATTAAATTGAAAGTGTCTGGGTTTTAAAAAGGTTTCCACTTCCCTGAATTATAGCTCATTCTAAGCCCTGTGTCAGTTGAAATTACAGTAGTTCATTACACAACTCTCTCTAGAGACAGAGAAAAATGAACTGGAATCATCCAGAAAAAAAAACTCCAATGTTAGCTGGTAATCTGCTCAAGGAACTCAATACAGTAATAGGTTAGGGGGTACTAGGGAGACAGGGGAATGGAGTGGAAAATAAAAATTCAAAGGCTTGAGAGGACACCCCATCTCAATCAAATTAGATAAACTACAACACAACATTTGTGAAATTTTTCACACGTGACTTTGCTCAAATTGAAATGCTAACCTACCTTTTCGATTTTCAAGTGCTCGCAAATGTACTGCATATTCTCATCGTACAACTATACCACCTGGTTTGAGAATATTCAATTTAAAACAACAATTCCCTAAAAGCTCATCTGCTAATGCTTGTCTACTATTGTTCTGCATCTCACAGATAGGGAAGCTGTCAGGATATTTACTTCCGGGACTGAAATGGATGCTGTTTGCTTTCTGTCAGAATGTTGACTCTTCAACATCTAAAGCAAAAAGTATAAGCTTCTAAATATTGTCAGTCTCTCAACCATGCACTTTAAAGCCACCTCACCAACCAAGAAACTTGAACCTGGCAAAACAGATTTCATTCTGAAATTTCAACTGCTGAATCTATTAAGAACTATCTACACTTATTCATAAAACACAAAATAAAACCCTGTGCTGGGTTTTAAAATGCAGGCAATTAGCTCCTAAATTTCAAGGTCGAAAAACGTCCTCTGCATTTTGACTACGTTTCTCAATCTGCAAATATTTTCTACACATTGTTATTAAATTTGAGGTGCACAGATTCATGTTTCAATGCAACACCTAAGACTGTAATTCAATGTCTAAAATGAACCACCAATTAGCTGAGTGATATGAAACCAGTGCAAAACTTCCACAAAAACAAACAAAAGTCAAATGGATTTGCTCTGACTTTTGATAGGCAAAACCATGTTTCAAAAAATCTAATCAGTAGTGTGAAAAAAGTTCCTTTCATTCAATTTTTAAAATAATGACATTTTCATTCTAATATGCCACACCACAGAGAAAGATACCATCTATACTGTACTTTCCAGTACATTAGTTTGCATTATACTGTACAGTTGCTTTCTGCACAGTAGCAGAAATCTCAATACTGGAATTCTCTTGGGTGGTGGTGGTGCTAAGCAAAGGGATAAATTACCCATGCATTTCCCCAGAGTAACAATGAACGTGCTTTTGCAGAGAAGGATTACAGAAACAGGGACAAGCTTAAAGTCGCAATACGGTATCCAAGAATACTGGTAGAGGTAGTCTGAAAGAATCAGGCTTTGATTACAATTACAAGAAATGTATTTTCTGTTAAAACAAGGTTGTTCAAATGCAACATAAAATGTGCAGTCTCAATTTCAGTGACAGCTATTTACGAGTTCAACAAAAAACAATACAGAACCTGCTTTCGCAACTATCAACATTCAACAATGAACTGCCCCGATTACTAATGAATTATATCTAATGGTGCTCTGCAGAAAATAAATATTATTAAACATTAGACTGAAATCAGACTCATTTTTTCGCAAAGCTGATCAAAGTGACTGACAATTCACATACCACTGGTGTCCAAACTGCACTGGTTATGGTAGACAAGAAGGCAGGAGTGATACTGGAGTGCTGCATGTGCCAATCAATTTTGCACCTAAAATGAGATTGTTTTTCATCCTTTCTTAGATATAGAATCACAGAACTGTTATAATGCAGCAGGAGGCTGCATTGGTTCCATTACCTATATCAGGAACACCAGATGCAGCAGACTAGGTTGGAGGAGATTCAGGTGAACCTCTGTCTCACCTGGAAGAACTGGATGCAGGTGAGGGAGCAAGTGTAAGGACAGGTGTTGCATCTTCATCAGTTACAGGGTAAGGTACTGGGGTGTTGGAGAGGTTGGTGGAAGTGTGGCGCAAACCAAAGAGTTGTGAAGGGAATGGCCCTTGTGGAAGGGAGAGAGGATTGGGGAGGGAAAGATGCTCTGGGTGGTAGGATCTAATTGGAGTTGGAAGTGTTTGAGGATGATATGCTGGATGTAGAGGCTGGTGGGGTGGAAAGTGAGGACAAGGAGGACCCTATCTTTACTAAGGTTGGGGAAGGGGGGTATGTTTAGAGCAATGGAGGAGATGCAGTGGACGGCTGTCTGGATAACAGAGTGGGGAAGAAATATAGTTTGAAATAGGAGAACATCTGGGAGGCTGGAGAGTGGAACGCCTCCTCATCAGAGCAGATGTGACAGAGACAGAGGAATTGGGAAAACAGGACAGAGCTTTTGCAGGATATAAGATGGGAGGAGGTGAGGTCCAGGTAGCTATTGGAGTCTGTGAATTTACAATAAATACCAGTCTGCGAATTGTCACCGGAAATGAAAATGGAGAGGTCAAAAAAGGGGAGGGAGTTGGTCTACATAGACCTAGTGAATTTGAAGGCAGGGTAAAAGTTGTTAGTGAAGTCGATGAACTGCTCCAGTTCAGCACAGGTATAGGATGCTGCACCAATGCAGTCATTGATGTAGCTGCGGAAGAGTTAGGAAAGAGTACTGGTGTATATTCTGAAGAGGGACTGTATAATATAGTAGTTGGGTGGGGTGAACACCACACTCTCTCCCCTTCCCCCCCACCTTTTGCAGAACTGCTGGCCCCTTGACACTTCATGTCAGCTCGGATGAAGAGTCATTTAGACTTGAAACATTAGCTTGCTTTCTCTCCATGGATTCTGCCTGACCTGGTGCGATCTCCAGCATTTTTTGTTTTCAGAACAAAATATCAATGTTTAATTCATATCTAAGGAAATATTCAGAAAAAGAAAATCCTGAGTAAAAACCAACATGTGTTAATTCATTTGACTTTAGCTAATGTTTTTGCTAGAGTAACTAAGCAATGCTGATGGAACAGAAAGGAATAACAAATTTATTTTGAAAGTTGAGTTTACAGATCCTTTCCTTAAATATGAACATGTTCCTAAGCATGCAGTCAAAATGTACATGTGTGAAATTGTAGAGACTGAAATTAGTTTTATCAATTAAGTACTGGGATCTTAAATTTTATTGATATGTTCAGACATCTCTATTAAAAATAGGTCTAAGTTGGAGATTTAGACTTAGCCAAGATTTTATGTGTCCTTTAAAATTAATATCAGCCTGCTAAACAAAAATGTTCAACGTAATTTTGCTTGACAATATAGGTGGAAATCTCTTATTTCACTGATAGATCAGTGTACTATTATGAAACAATGAGATTGTTTGCTCTTTGGACACACAATTAGGAAAAACCAGGAGCAGTGAACTGGTCCAGATGGACACAAATAAAAATATACATCCTTAAAGATGTTAGATATTGTACTGCATAACACACCTCTCATCTTTTAATGTAATACAAACTTTGACATAGAGTCATAGAGATGTACAGCATGGAAACAGATCCCTCACTCCAACCCGTCCATGCCGACCAGATATCCCAACCCAAACATGCACAAGACTAAATAGAGTGTGGTGTAATAAACATTAGTATACAAGTGTATACATCATCTTATTACTTATCACAATTGCAAAGATGCTTCAGGGTAAAATCTTACATTTAACATATCAGACTTTCAGCCATAAGGTTTGATGGTTGATCTCAATTCTCCTTGCATTATTTCTTGTGGTACAACCATAACATGATTCTATATCCATCCAGCTCACCAAAATTAGCACATGCTAGGTAATGTCTTCTTGGTTTTGTCCCAACTCCCACCTGATTCTTTCAGATGCACTTCATGGCTCCGTCTTCTACATGCTGCGCATATAAGTATCAGTCAGAAACATTGGGCAAAATTTCCATATGCATGCTGACAATGCCCAATTCTACTTCTTTGACACGAGGTTTAGTTCTCAACCACCACTGCCATGTCCAACTACTTCATAATCACCAATACCTGATTAAGTAAGAATTTCCTCCAGACCAAATTGAAGTCTCTCTCGTCAACTTTGCATACTGTTCAAACTCTGACTGGCTTCCAAGTTGCTTCCTCAGGTTGAACTCAACAACGCTTAAACCTCAGTGATCCAGCTGATCCTGACTTTTGACATCCTAGGCTCATCGTACAGGATGTTTACTTCCATAACATAGACCATGACTCCCCATTATTGCTCACACAGTTTTACCCATCCCACTTGCTCAGAATCAATTGTTCTGTCTGCCTCTCTCTATAGTGTCCCTCTCATCAGATGCTAACTCAATCCTCCCAGTTAACATAGCTGGATGAATTCAAAATTGTCTGGATATCTTTGAACAAACTGGCATCCTTGGCCCCAATGCCATCTTTAAATGATGTTCTGCGCCCAAACAAGAATTAGAACTCCAGAGATGCCCTGCACAGCTGCACAGTTTGGTCGATGCCACAGCAGACAAGGGGAAATTCATAGCCCACTTTGTAAATGTGAACTTCGAGGTGCTAGTGGACAGGATAGTGCAGTAAAATGGTTCCTCCTCCCCAACACTGCAAACAAAGCCATGCCACCAGGCTCTGCTCGCCTGATCTGAAGTATTTACCTGCAGTAGTGCAGTCTCCTCAGTTCAGAGAAACATTAAAAGAAGTAGGAAGATAATTAATAACCTTCTCTACCCTGTCAGGGTAAGTGTCACTAACTTCTTTCCACGACCTTATAGTCACTCTAATGACAGCTACTGCACACAGCTCCCACCAAGGTTCTACCAATCTTGCTGATTACAGCAACTTCCCTCACTCACTCTCACCCAACCCAGCAGTCCCACATTACTATCCATGCATACTCATACATTGCTACACACTTGCTCAGGACACCATGAGATACAGGAGTAGAATTAGGCCATTTAACCCATCCAGTCTGTTCTACCTCACCGTCTTGCCCCCATCTATACCAGCACTAACAGCGGTGCCACCTCATGTCACCTCACTCAATCACTCTCTCTCTCTTGCTACAGAAGTAAGTGGTCCACAATAGGTCTGAATACGCCAGGAGGTTTGGTGGTGAACTGGTCCACAGTGGCTATAGTTAAGACAGCCACCACCTCAAGGCAACCACCTCAAAGGAGGAGAATACTGGTAAGGCTGCATGCAGCACTACCACCAGCTCAGATTTGGATAGCTCAGCAGGGATTTTATCCAGGTTAGAATTGGAGCACTTACTGATGAACGCATTGCTGCAACTGACCAAGGAAGAGGTGCTCTAAGTCACTGGCACTTAGGAGGGCTGTCTGAGATCAGACAACTGCTCAGCCCCAGGAAGAAGACTACCCCATAGTATCAGCAATCAGTGACTTCATACAAGTGAACACGCAGGCATAGGAGTAGGATTGTTGAGGGCAATGGTCAAAATAGTGCAACAGCTGCAAGAATGCCATGAAGACCCTACTGCCTCAGGATTGCAATCATTTGGCTGTATCCTCTAACAAAATAGCAGCTGCTATGGACAGCCAAGTCTAGCAGTCTCAGAGTTTGCTTAATAAGTGGATGGACCTACACACCACTGCCTTTGCCATTGGTCCCCAACACCTACAGCAAGATGAGAGGGGAATAAGAAGGCAAGGCAGTGCTACCAGCACCCAAACAGATAAGGAAGCTCAAAGAGAAGTTGCAAAACTTGACCTACTCTTGGGAAATAAGGCAGGACAGGTGACTGAGGTGTCAGTGGGGGAGCACTTTGGAGCCAGCGACCATAATTCTATTTGTTTTAAAATAATAATGGAAAAGGATAGACCGGATCTAAAAGTTAAAGTTCTAAATTGGAGAAAGGCCAATTTTGACGCTATTAGGCAAGATCTCTCCATGCTTCAGGCCCTCTGCCTTTATTCCTGATGAAGGGCTTTTGCCCGAAACATCGATTTAACTGCTCCTCTGATGCTGCCTGAACTGCTGTGCTCTTCCAGCACCACTAATCCAGAATCTGGTTTCCAGCATCTGCAGTCAGTGTTTTTACCAAGAACTTTCGAAAGCTGATTGGAGGCAGATGTTCGCAGGTAAAGGGACAGTTGGAAAATGGGAAGCCTTCAGTGATGAGATAACAAGAATCCAATGAAAGTATATTCCTATTAGGGTGAAAGGGAAGGCTGGTAGGTATAGGGAATGCTAGATGACTAAAGAAATTGAGGGTTTGTTAAGGAAAAGAAGGAAGCATATGTCGGGTATAGACAGGATAGATCGAGTGAATCCTTAGAAGAGTATAAACAAAGTAGGAGTATACTTAAGAGGGAAATCAGGAGGGCAAAACGGGGACATGAGATAGCTTTGGCAAAAAGAATTAAGGAGAATCCAAAGGGTTTTTACAAACATATTAAGGACAAAAGGGTAATTAGGGAGAGAATAGGGCCCCTCAAAGATCAACAAGGCAGCCTTTGTGTGGAGCCATAGAAAATGGGGCAGATACTAAATCAATATTTTGCATCAGCATTTACTGTGCAAAATGATATGGAAGATATAGACTGTAGGGAAATAGATGGTGACATCTTCCAAAATGTCCAGATTACAGAGGAGGAAGTACTAGATGTCCTGAAAAGGTTAAAAGTAGATAAATCCCCAGGACCTGATCAGGTGTACCCTAGAACTCTGTGGGAAGCTCGAGAAGTGATTGCTGGGCCTCTTGCTGAGATATGTGTATCATCGATAGTCACAGGTGAGGTGCCGGAAGACTGGAGGTTGGCAAATGTGGAGCCACTGTTTAAAAAGGGCGGTAAAGACAAGCCAGGGAACTATAGACTAGTGAGCCTGACCTCAGTGGTGGGCAAGTTGTTGGAGGGAATCCTGAGGGACAGGATGTACATGTATTTGGAAAGGCAAGGACTGATTCGGGATAGTCAACATGTCTTTGTGTGTGGGAAATCATGTCTCACAAACTTAATTGAGTTTTTTGAAGAAGTAACAAAGAGGATTGATGACGGCAGAGCAGTAGATGTGACCTATATGGACTTCAGTAAGGCGTTCGACAAGATTTCCCATGGGAGACTGATTAGCAAGGTTAGATCTCATGGAATACAGGAAGAACTAGCCATTTGGATACAAAACTGGCTCAACGGTAGAAGACAGAGGGTGGTGGTGGAGGGTTGTTTTTCAGACTGGAGGCCTGTGACCAGTGGACTGCCACAAGGTCCTCTATGTTTTGTCATTTAGATAAATTATTTGGATGCGAGCATAAGAGGTACAGTTAGTAAGTTCGCAGATGACACCAAAGTTGGAAGTGTAGTGGACAACGAAGAATGTTACCTCAGATTACAACAGGATCTGGACCAGATGGGCCAATGGGCTGAGAAGTGGCAGATGGAGTTTAATTCAGATAAATGCGAGGTGCATTTGGGAAAGCAAATCTTAGCAGGACTTATACACTTAATGGTAAGGTCCTAGGGAGTGTTGCTGAACAAAGAGACCTTGAAGTGCAGGTTCATAGCTCCTTGAAAGTGGAGTCACAGGTAGATAGGATAGTGAAGGCGGCGTTTGGTATGCTTTCCTTTATTAGTTAGATTATTGAGGACAGGTGTTGGGAGGTCATGTTGCGGCTGTACAGGACATTGGTTAGGTCATTGTTGGAATATTGCATGCAATTCTGGTCTCCTTCCTATCGGAAAGATGTTGTGAAACTTGAAAGGGTTCAGAAAAGATTTACAAGGATGTTGCCAGGGTTGGAGGATCTGAGCTACAGGGAGAGGCTGAACAGGTTGGGGCTGTTTTCCCTGGAGTATCGGAGGCTGAGGGGTGACCTTATAGAGGTTTACAAAATTATGAGGTGCATGGATAGGATAAATAGGCAAAGTCTTTTCCCTGGGGTCGGGGAGTCCAGAACTAGAGGGCATAGGTTTAGAGTGAGAGGGGAAAGATATAAAAGAGACCTATGGGGCAACCTTTTCACGCAGAGGGTGGGTACGTGTATGGAATGAGCTGCCATAGGATGTGGTGGAGGCTGGTACAATTGCAACATTTAAGAGGTATATGGACGGGTATATGAATAGAAAGTGTTTGGAGGGATATGGGCCAGGCGCTGGCAGGTGGGACTAGATTGGGTTGGGATATCTGGTCGGCAAGGACGGGTGGAACCGAAGGGTCTGTTTCCATGCTGTACATCTCTATGACTCTATAAAGGTTTTTAAACGTGCCCTCTAAGGACATGCCAAAGCTGGCCGAACCTTCCAGCACCACCCCTAGCCCTGGGGAGTCGAAGCCAAGGAAGGTGCGCTTGTTTCTGGCAAGGACGCACCTAGCACTGTCTAGCCAAAAACAACCTCCTGCCCAACTGACCAAAGTGCCAAAGCCAATGGGCTCCACTGTCTGACAGACTTCTTCTACCTTAGCTGTGAACCTAAGGATTGCACTGAGACATAGTGAGAGAGAGAGAGAGAAAGAAGATGACCTTCTGAAGGCACATTTGAAGTGTAGGTGACATTTCATTGTCAATAAATCACACACTTATCAATATATACGTTCAATTCTGACTACTGTCTATTTAACAAGTCTCTGTGCAGTCGCAAATGCAATCTTTAAGGTACGGAAACCACCTAACCTTAGTGCTAGATAATCTTTCTTGTACCATGGACATGAAATAGGTGCAATGCAGATGCCAGCACCCTTGACACTAAGCTCCATTTTATCTGGTGTGTAGGCAATGCTATTGCATCTCAAGCATCAGTGAAATTCAGCCATTAACCTAATGAAATGGTTAGGAATGCTGGGACCAAGGAACTGGACAGTAGCACACAGTAGGTTAATGTCCAAGGATTAGTAGGAATGTTGAGCTCACAACAGTGTTTCACCTTCACTGTATGGCATGTCTCTACTGGTGGTACCTTTTGACGGGTTCCACGTAGCTATATTCCTAACTTTAGCTACATGTTGCAGACTCCTCATAGGTGGCAGTACTTAAGAAATCCACTCCAGATATAATCACAACTATATTAAATTTCCATTGCACACTTATGACTTATAAGACAATGGAAGACAACAATGACACCACCCCTCCCTCCAAACCATGAGTTCAAGGATCCACCTCTCTGTGCCAGTGAACCGCCAAGCATTAGCATAATTTTTCTGAGAAGTTTTCCCACGAACACATAGATATCTCACCTCCTCAACCCTGACCAACTACTAAATTTGCATCAGCCCACCGTTTGCCTCCATCCCCAGGCATATGCAGTGATTGCCAAGTCTGGTAGTGCACTGTCCTCCTCTCAAAGCCAGGGTACTGCTCACTATCAATGACCCCCACCTCTCCTATATGATCATAAGACCATAGGACATAGGAGTGGAAGTAAGGCCATTCAGCCCATCGAGTCCACTCCGCCATTCAATCATGGCTGATGGGCATTTCAACTCCACTTACCTGCATTCTCCTCACATGTACATCCTGCTACATGCTCACTCATGCGACATTGTTTCTCTCCCCCACCCACCACTTATATTGGATTGCTGTTCCTTCATTTTTGTAATCCCCTCTGCATTCTACCTCCAGTTCCCAGTCTCCCTCCGACAGTACCAAACCCCTAATAACCCCTGTCCCATTAAAATTTAGTAGATGGAACTCCTGGACTTATTGCGGTCCAACCCCATGAGCAATTTAGCCAGACATCCCTAGATGATGAGAGACAAGATACCTGTCAGATATCTGTACAGCTCCCTAACTCTATTTCCACAACTCACCGGATTGACCATGTTGATTCACAGGGCTGACAATGACCCTATCCATGCCTAAGCCCATGGATTAATATAGGGGGCTGCCCTGGATTTACAGTGCTGCAACCCCTTGACTGACTGTGGTTCCTGGACATCAATAAGGACAACTTCCCTAAGATTTTGAGACATGGCTGTTTGCTGCATATATGATTGGCACATGGTGTAGGTGCAAAATTGACACATCAATTTGCCATCCTTTAACATGTCCATCCCTTTGATTGCTATTGGTTAACCACCTCAACAAGATTACGGGCTTTGAGTTAGCAATGAATTGGGCACTACGGCAATACTATGGGTCTTTAAGATCTGGCTGACAGGACAAACCACAAAAAGGCAAGGGAAGGCAAATCAGGGAGCTTTTAAGCATCCAGGTAGGTGCTGAGCTAATGTGCACTAAGAAAGCAATCAAACAGCCCTGAGATATGGCTTGACCAAATCCACGAGCTGTTTGTCTGTCCCTCTACATTTACTGTCCATGCAATTCAATTTATAGATAATAAAGGCCTCAAGGGGTATAGAAAGTAAACAAGAATATGGTGTTGAAATAGAGGATCTGCCATGATCATACTGAATGGCAGAACAGGTTAGAAGGGCTATATGGCCCACTCCTGCTTCCAGTTTCTAAGTTCCTATAGATAACAGTACACTCTAAAACGCAGCACTGAAATGCAGCAGCATTCTGCGAGGCTCATCAGAGATATACTATGATGGTGTGGAGAGGCTATTTTATGTCAGATGCCAGCATTCATAGGTATAGGTTGCATGCACTGCTGGCAGAGAGCATGTCGGATGCCCAAGATGGCAGTCTGGAGAAGCACGTGTCAAGCTGGAGTTGCCAGGTACTCAAACTTACATATCAAGAATTCTCAGAATTAAGTTTCCTCACAGTGAGTAGTGGCACAGGAGGCTGCATATTAATGAGGCAAGACATGCAGGTAAATAATTATGCTCAAAACAAGCAATTATCCCTATTAATGGGCACCTTGCAAGAATCTTGCCTTGACGCCCAGAACCCTGCTGGAAAATGCAACTTTTGTTCCTAAAGTTGAAAAAGGCCTTGAGATTCTCCTATACAGTATTTCTTACCACAATCCACATCATTCAGGACCTGGCAAGATCGAACACTACGTAATCTTATCATGTTTCATTTTTGGTATAAATAGTATGCATCATTCCAGGCGGCTAAGAACCATAGAAAATAATTTCTACTTTGAAGACTGGATACACACAACAGACTTTTAGTTTCAATCAGCTTCCGGGAACACTCACTTTCTAATGCTTGTAATTTACGCAGCACCTTAAATCACATTGCCAAAATGTCTCAAACCACTTTATACAGTGCTTTTCAAAATGCAGTTACATAAGTCAGTTACAGACAAGCTAAACCAGCACTACATTACTGTGAGATTGCTGTTAAGTCACAAGGGTCGCATGAGCAGCAAAATGGAGACAGTGTAATTCCCTATTTTATTTGAGCTCAAGAAAATGTTATCACAGGCATTAATTTATATAATTTTTCACACAAATATGGATATTTTCCTCAAGTTGCAGGATTAAAGCACTATTTTCCAAACTGTAAGTTCTTTGTTTTCGATAAGAATAAAAGGTTATACAATCATTCTCTGCCTAAAATTAACACAGAAAGCTCCTGATTGAATTTTAGAATGGTCACAGCGGAAAGAGCCCTTCACCCAGTCATGTCTGTACTGACTCTCAGAAGGAGTAATTCAATTAATGTCACTTCAAACTTTGCCCTATACTCTACACATTCTTTGCTTTTAGATAATAATCCAATTCTCTCTTCAATGCCTCAATTGAAACTGTCTCCACCACACTCTCAAGCATTGCATTACAGATCCTAATCATTCACTGTGTGAAGGCATTTTTCCTCACATCACCCTTGCTTCAATTTTGAGCCTCCAGTTCTTGATCCTTCCATCAATGGAAACAATTTCACTCCATTTGCTCTCTCCAGACTGATGATTTTAAATGCCTCCATCAAATCTGTGTAACTTAATACTTCGTGATTTAAGACCATTTTGGTGAATCTCTCCTACACTCCCTCCAAAGTGATCAAATAATTCCTAAACTGTAGTCCCCAGAATAGGACATAAGACTCCAGTACAGGCTGAATCAGTGTTGCGTAAATTCTAAAATAACCTCCTTGCTTTTGTAATCTATGGCCATATTGAAAAAAGCTGAAAATGTGCTGCTGGAAAAGCGCAGCAGGTCAGGCAGCATCCAAGGAACAGGAGATTCGACGTTTCAGGCATAAGCCCTTCTTCAGGAAGGACTTATGCAAGGATGCCTTCCTTGAAGAATCCTCTTGCAAGGATGCCTTCCTTGAAGAAGCTCTCTTCCACTCTGATCTCCAGCATCTGCAGTCCTCACTTTCCCCCCATATTGAAAAAAGCCAAGGATGCTGTATGCTTCATTAACCACTCTTTGGCCCTATCCTGCCACTTTCAATAGTTTGTATCCAGATTCTTCGCTGCTGCGCACACCCCCTTATGATATGTACCCTCCCTTTTTTATTGTTTTGCCAAGATTCTTCTGCCAAAATAAATTGCTTCACAATTCTCTGTATTAAATTTCATTGGCCAACTGTCCACCTATTTGGGATAAAAGGTTCTTTTTCGGAATGGCAGCCGGTGACGAGCGGTGTCCCGCAGGGTTCAGTGTTGGGGCCACAGCTGTCCGCATTATATATTAATGATCTGGATGAAGGGACTGGGGGCATTCTAGCAAAGTTTGCAGATGATACGAAGTTAGGTGGACAGGCAGGCAGTACTGAGGAAGTGGGGAGGCTAGAAGGATCTAGACAGTTTGGGAGAGTGGTCCAGGAAATGGCTGATGGAATTCAACGTGAGCAAATGTGAAGTCTTGCACTTTGGCATGAAGAATAAAAGCATGGACTACTTTCTAAACGGTGAGAAAATTCGTAAAGCCAAAGTACAAAGGGATCTGGGAGTGCTAGTCGAGGATTCTCTAAAGGTAAACATGCAGGTTGAGTCCGTGATTAAGAAAGCGAATGCAATGTTGTCACTTATCTCAAGAGGGTTGGAATATAAAAGCAGAGATGTGCTACTGAGACTTTATAAAGCTCTGGTTCGGCCCCATTTGGAGTACTGTGTCCAGTTTTGGTCCCCACACCTCAGGAAGGACATATTGGCACTGGAAGGTGTCCAGCGGAGATTCACACGGATGATCCCTGGAATGGTAGGTCTAACATATGAGGAATGGCTGAGGATCCTGGAGGATCCTGTATTCATTGGAGTTTAGAAGATTAAGGGGAGACTTAATAGAGATGTACAAGATAATACATGGCTTGGAAAGGGTGGACGCTAGGAAATTTTTTCCGTTAGGCGAGGAGACTAGGAACCGTGGACACAGCCTTAAAATTAGAGGGGGTCAATTCAGAACAGAAATGCGGAGACATTTCTTCAGCCAGAGAGTGGTGGGCCTGTGGAATTCATTGCCGCAGAGTGCAGTGGAGGCTGGGGCGCTAAATGTCTTCAAGGCAGAGATTGATAGATTCTTGATGTCTTGAGGAATTAAGGGCTACGGGGAGAATGTGGGTAAGTGGAGTTGAAATGCCCATCAGCCATGATTAAATGGCGGAGTGGACTCGATGGGCCGAATGGCCTTACTTCTACTCCTATGTCTTATGGTCTTATTCCACTAATTTGTCTATTTCCTTTTGAAATTTAAATCATCTGCCTTTAGTTCACAATACCTCCAAATTTTATTTTAGCTGTAAATTTTGAAATTGAACCTGTATAACTAGTTCATTAACGAGTACACCAGAAAAGAAAAATAGTAATCCTGGACTAACCTCTGAGGAACTCCATTTAAACCTTCTTTCAGTCAAAATAACCTGGAGATTACAAAAAAAATCGTAAAAAGGCAAAACCTAAGCAAGACAAATAGGTAAATCTAGTGGGTGTTATGTTATTGAGACATGATCCAGTCCAAGATGACAGCAGAGAAGGACACAAGCCGGAGCTCCACTGCTCCGCCTGCTCTTTCCATTTTCCTTTCAAACTTCTAACTTTAACTTACTCAGAGGAGAATGGAGGAGACCAGCCCTGGACTGGAGGCCATCATATGGAGCTGGTCCTAGTCTGCAGGCAATCATGGGGAAGCGGGACACGGACTAGAGGATGTCACGGAGAGGCGGGTCCAGGACTGGAGACCATTGCGGGGAGGCATGTTCCAGACCAGAGGCCATCGCGGGGAATCGGGTCCTGGACCGAAGGCTATTGCGCGTAGCACATCCCAGACTGGATGACGTACAAGATAATACATGGCTTGGAAAAGGTGGACGCTAGGAAATTTTTTCCCTTAGGCGAGGAGACTAGGACCCATGGACACAGCTTTAAAATTAGAGGGGGTCAATTCAGAACAGAAATGCGGAGACATTTCTTCAGCCAGACAGTGGTGGGCCTGTGGAATTCATTGCCGCAGAGTGCAGTGGACGCTGAGACGCTAAATGGGAGGCTGTCGCAGGGAGGAGAGTCGGAGACTGGAGGCCACCACAGGGAGTTAAGGCCTCCAGGTTTGAAGCTCTGTGTAGTCTGGAAACTTGGCCCGGTGCGGTCTAAAGGCTAGGTGCTGGCATGGACTTGGGTGGAAAGGACTGCAATTCCTGTACTTTTTTTTTCCATTTTGTTCTTATGCTGGACTTTTCTTCATTACTTTTTCAATTTTGTACTAAGTACTTAAGTATCTGTACCTAGGTATCTTAACCTAAGATGGCGCCATAAGCGGCAACACCAAACTTTTCACTGCACTCATTTGAGTGGACATGACAATAAAGCTAATTCTAATTCTATCATGGCTACAAAATGATCAGGTTTCAGACCTTAATACTGAATGGCATGTAACATTTAGGAAGGACAGAACGCTCAGAACCTTTGGAGGAGTCATTCTGTGAATTAAAGTTGATATTACCGCAATAGGGAGGGATGACCTAAATTCAGGAAACCAGGATACAGAAGCAGTCTGGGTAAAGATGAGGAAAGATTAAGGCAAGAGGTAATCTTGAGAGTTGTGCACAGGCAGTCTAATGGAAACCACATGGTAGAATAGAATATCAGAGAAGAAATACTGGGAGTTTGTCAAAAGGGTATAATGATTATCATGGAGGGTTTCAATCTGCATGTATGCCAGAAAAACAGGATGGGAGAAAACAGTCTAGGTGAGCAATTAATTTAAATTTTTGAAGACAATTTCTTGACCAGCATGTTATGGCATCAACCCGACAGCAGGGTATGACAGACCTGATTTTGACCATCAAGATAGGATAAATTACTAAACCTGAAGAAAGCAGTGGTCACAATAGGATTGAATTTTACATACAATTTAAGGGACAAGTGTGGGTTCAAGATGACTAGCTTGAATTTATACAAGGGTAATTATCAGAGCAGGAAAGCAGAGGTAATGAAAGTGAACTGACAATTTAAGTTAAGGGATAGGTCAAGAGAGATGCAGTTCCAAACATTAATAAATACATAGAATCATTACAGTGTGGAAACAGGCCATTTGGCCCAAAGGTCCACACCGACCCTCCAAACAGTATCCCACCCAGAGCCATTCCCCTATTCCTATTATTCTACATTTACCCTGCCTAATACACCTCATCCATGAACACTAAAAGCAATTTAGCATGGCTAATTCACCTAACCTGCATATCTTTGGATTGCGGGAGGAAACCGGAGCACCCAGAGGAAACCCAAGAAGACATGGGGAGAATGTGAAAACGCCACACAGTCAACCAAGGGATTTGAACTCAGGTCCCTGGCATCGTGAGGCAGCAGTGTTAACTACTGAGTTACCGTGCCACCCCCAACATGCAAAGGGATATTCCAATAAAGTGCAAAATAGATGCATTTCAGTAAATAATGAAAATTCTAAGAGACAGGTCCACCATCCTTGGTTAACTGAAAAAGTCAATGATAGTATCAAGCTCAAAGGAAAGGCATATAATTGTACAAAGATAGGCAGTGGGTCAGAATAATGGACAGAATATGAAACACGGCAAATATTTACTAAAATATTAATAAGGAGGGGAAAAATTAGAGTATGACAGAAAGTTTGCCAAAAACAAAAATACAGATAAGGAAGTGTATATGCAGTATAAAATAAGTCTGGGGAAATAGATCTGGAGGATAAGGTGTTTGCAGATGAATCAGGGATTTTCAGGAGAGAGGATACAAACATCCTGGAACTAGCTATAAATCAGGAATTGAAAGTGAAGAGTAATTCAAGTAAATTACAACTACCACAGAAGTAGTACCGAATTGACTGTTGAAACTAACAGTTGACAAATACCCAAATCCTGATGGATTTCATCCTAGCATTTTAAAAGAAGGTAGGTGAAACAGTTGATATAGCTGTTTTAATTTTCTAAAATTCACTAGTTTTAGGGAAGGTTCTTTTAGATTGAAAGATAGCCAATGTAACTCTTATCCAAAAGGGAGGGAGACAGAAGCAGGAAACTACAATTCAGTTAGCTTAACATCTGTCACAGGCAAAATCTTAGAAGATATTATTAAAGACTTTCTAACAGGGCACCTAGGTAAGGTCAAGGTAATCCAGCAGACCAGACATGGTTTTGCCACAAAGAAATTATGCTTAACTAATTTATTTGAGCTCTTTGAACTTGTGCTGTGGATAAAAGGGAACCAGGGGATGTACTGTGTTTTAATTTCCAGAAGGCATTGGTAAGGTGCCACCTCAAAGGCTACAATAAAAACACATGGTGTAATCAGAAAAGACTTACAAAGGTTTTATTGGGATGGGAGGGTTTGAGTTATAGGAAGAGGCTAAATAGGCTGGAGGTTTTTTTCTCCTGGAGCGATGGAGTGATCTTATAGAGGTTTATAAAATCATGATGGGCGTGGATAGGGTGAATAGACGAGGTCTTTTTCCAAGGGTAGGGGAGTCCAAAATTAGAGGGCATAGATTTAAGGTGAGAGGGAAAAGATTTAAAAGGGACCTAAGAGGCAACTCTTTCACACAGAGAGTGTTGCATGTATGGAACGAACTGCCAGAGGAAGTGGTGAAGGTGGGTACAATTTCAACATTTAAAAGATATTTGGATGGTACATGAATACGAAGGATTGAAAGGAATATAGACCAAATATTGGCAAATGAGACTAGATCAGTTTAGGATATCTGGTCAATGTAGACAAGTTGGACAGAAGGATCTGTTTCTGTGCTGTATAATTCTATGACTCCATGAAAGCTAATAGAATATCATGTTTTCATACGAGGGGAATTGAAAGCAATAGTAAGGAGATTATGCATTCAGTATTGGTGAAACCGCATCTGGGTGTCCTACGTATAGTATTGGTCATCATATTTATGAAAGAATGTTAATACATTGGAACAGTTCAAAGATGGTAAATGCGAGTAGTTCCTGGAATGAACAAATTGCTTATAAGGATAGGCTAAGCCTGTAAGCTTGTGAGTTTAGAAGAGTCAGAGGTGACTTAATTGAAACATACAAGTTCCTGAAGGAATCTGATTGGTTGGATGCAGAAAGGATTTTTCCTCTTGTGACAGAATCTAGGAAATAAGGGTCACAGTTTAAAAATAATGAGCCACCTATGTTTGATAGATGAGAGGAACAAAAGTGCCTCAGAGAGTTTAGAGGATTTGGAATTTCCTTCCTTAAAAGGCAATGAATGCAGAATCTTTAAATTTTTCTCAGGCAGAAGTAGATAGATTCTTCATTACCCCAAGGGGATAAAAGTTATCAGGGGTTATGCAGGAATGTACAGCTGATGTTAAAATCAGATCAGTCATGATCTTATTGAATGGCAGAGTAAGCTCAAAAGGCTTACTCTTGTTTCTTAGGCAAAAGTGAGGACTTCAGATGCTGGAAACCAGAGTGGTGCTGGAAAAGCACAGCAGGTCAGGCAGCATACAAGGAGCAGGAAAATTGACGTTTCAGGCAAAAGCCCTTCATCAGGAATATTCCTGGTGAAGGGCTTTTGCCCAAAACCTCAATTTTCCTGCTCATCGGATGCTGCCTGACCTGCTGTGCTTTTCCAGCACCATTCTGGTCCATACTCTTGTTCCTTGTTTGTAGGCTACAAACATGCATATCTTTACAATGTTTTTTAAAAAATGATGTAACATTTGCAATTCTCTTGTTCTCTAGCACCTCTGATGTGTTATTTTGCTGATCTGATACATTTATAAAAGCTGCTACAGTATATTCTCTTATTTAACAATGAAAAATGAATTAAAGTTTCTTTCTCTCAATGGAGTACAAAATGATCCTGAACTATATGTGAAGTGACTTTACACAAAGTAATTAAATGCTGTATTGTAGGTCACCCAAGATCCAAGAAAAAATCAAACCCAAAAACCCAATTTCTATGCAAAATAATCACACATCAACACACTTGTTGTTAGAGTTCCATGAGCATTAGTTCGTATTACTACATTCTAAGACATAAGGTATTTTCTAAGAGATTTTGTGCACGGATAGAAGCAGGCTTTTATAAAGATTTGTACAATGTAGATACAGTGGCTTTTGTCTTTCCTGATTTAGAAGTAACAGTTATAGCCATGCTTCCTCAGTAAATCAGTGTTCTCCAGTTTGGATTTAATATAGTTGGGGATAAAAGGATCATAGCTAAATGATGAACAACTTTCTTGCAAAATGTGTTTTGAAAAGTCTTCAGACCATCTGTTCTGCTTCGATCAACACTTCAATTTGGTCTGGTTATGCATCTCCCCTCAGTGGGACTGTAACTTTAAAGAAGAATCTTAGTCAAAGTGCTATAACCTTGATTTGAAGAGACTTCGTCAATTTAAGGTAAGTTGAGTAGGTCAAGAAGTGCTAAACTTGAAGACTACTGTGCAGTTGCCTCTCAATGCAGTTACATGTATTAATTGAGAAAGTGAGTTCTCACGTACAGGTACTTCAATTAGAACCTTTGAAACTATGCATACACAGAAATATCTATGTTCACCATATTAGATTAGTATGGAATGAAAAATCTTTTGTAGCTTACATATCTTTTCAGTCTGCTGCACATCTAGCATCAAACTAGACAGAATCTATGGGTACTACTTTCTTGCTTTCTAAATCATCCAACTAGCTTTTATCTCATCGCTTCTGGTTTTCTTACACATAAGAACATCCTATAATGGCATGAACTCGTTGACACTTTGTTAAAGCAGCTCAATGGTATATGACATGTTGTAAAGCTGGCAAAATGTGTTAATGGATGGTTAATCACATTGGCAAACTTAACGATGTCTTTAAGGTTTAGAAAAACCCACAATAAGGAAAAGTAGAAACAAATACCTAACTGCTATTACATAACTTAGGAATTCATGGAAAGGGGAAGGTGCTATGTAAAATGAAGTACTACAGAAAGCCAAAGGGTAACATACAATCAAAACTATCAAGTAAAATTAATCGTCTCTGGTTCTTGTGGTGTAGTGGTAGTGCTCCCTACCTCTGGGCCATAAAGACCCAGATTCAAGTCCCACCTACTCCAGAGCTGTGTCATAACATCTCTGAATAAGTTATAAGACCTTAAGATTTGGGGCAGAATTAGGCTGAATAAAAATATCTTGAAAGGTAGCCTGAATGTATTAAGTCATTTGTAAAATTTTGTATTTCATACTTTGCTGAATGCACATAAATTAGTACAAATTATTTAATCATTCCTTAAAAGTCATAAATACTGCACAAAAAATAGATTCAGCCACTGAATTTGGAAGAACTAATACGATGATTGCTGCAGTACGTAAAACATGCTGCATTTCCTGGAAGACCTTCTCTTTTTCCCCCAAAAGAGTCATACAATCCCTTGAATGCAGAAAGAGGCCATTCAGCCCATCTAGTCTACATTGACCCTTTGAAGAGCATTCCACCCAGACCCACGGCCTCATACTATCCCCGCAACGCCGCATTTACCATGGCTAATTCACCTAACCTGCACATCCTGATGAAACAAGAGCACCCAGCGAAAACCCACAGTCAGGGGGAGGACATGCAAACTCCACACAGACAATTGCCCAAAGCTAGAATCGAATCCAGGTCCCCGGTGCTGTGAGGCAGCAGTGCTAACCATTAAGTCACCATACGACTCATCAGTTAACATTATTTCAAATTCGGGTAAAGGGTAAGACAGAGGGTAAATGTGAGTGAGAGAGAGAGAGACAGCAAGAGAGAGAGAGAGAGAGACAGCGAGAGAGAGAGAGAATAAACAAGAGATCAAAAAGAAATGCGAATGATGGGGGAAAGTTTTGCACTTTTGAATTTAATTTTAACATTCAAACGCAGATATTTAATTTTGACCAAGTTGATATTTTGCATATTGTTTAAAAAAAGAACCTCTGAAAATGGGTCACTGGACTCGAAACAATAACTCTGCTCTCTTCATAAATACTGCCAGAACTGAGTTTCTCTAGCAATTTGTTTTTGTTATAATTCTGTCCTTTATTATTCTAAACTGTGGTTCACTCACCCCACCCTAAAATTTCTTGCTTTGAAGTTACAGAGCTATGACAACCTTATGAACTTTATTATAATCTGCAGACTAAGAACATTGCTGTGAACCCTAGAAATTTGCTTATTTGTTCACCTTAACTTGCTATTAACATGCCTGCTGTTTTCTGCAGCGCCATATTTGCTGGATGACTTGAAATCCCTGCCAAATAAATAATTTGTACATGAACTTGAACTGTAGAATATGATTTTTAACTTTGGATGGCATCACAGTCTAATTCCATCATAATTCAATGCCTAAGACGTACACTTTCCAGAGGGATATTATTCCTTTGTTGCTGAGGGTAGCAGATCCCATTTGGGCTGTGCTGAATTAGACCATCTTCATTTGAAGGGGGTAATTATTGGGTCCAATAAATCGAAAATCAGCCACAATTCCCAACCTCTACCATAATTCAATGACCTGCACAGAAAGGATTTTTGAATAGGCTGAAACTCCCAAAATGTTCTGTTTTCACTTGGCCTACAGCAACACATTTGATTTATGTTGCAGACATAATAATTCAATCTGTCTCAAAATAGATTTCAAATAACTAGCCTGTAAACATTCACTTTAAAAAAAAACAGTTTGAAACTTGCCCATAAATTTTAAGTCAACCACAGGGCATCATATCTTGCATATCTAACCTTGGGATTGGGGATCTGCCTTCCTGAGATTGCCTGCTTTTAGGTTTTGTGACTCACTTCCTGAACAAAGCACAATAAATCAGTATAAGGAACCTCTGCTAGTAACCAAATATTGAATAAATGCAGATAACTTTTCTAACATTTACCTACAAAACATATACATGCCTCCTGCTGGAAAATGGGATTAGAATAGTTAAGCATATGTTTTTGCCCGACACACGTTCGATGGGCCAAAGGGCTTTTTTCTGTGCTCTATAAATAAAACTTTATTGGTTGACTCTGCAACTCTCTTTCATAGATCCCATTTGACAATGATTAAATGAACTGAAATGTTCATAACATGTCCAAGATGTGTGGGCGTCAAAGTCCAAACAAAAAGTAAACAAATGTTTTACCCAACTGCCAGAATTGAACATAAGGCCACAATCTGACATTTTTAAAAAAAAAGTATAAAATTAATTTCTCAAACAAATATTAACAGGACAACAGAGACACAGATAAAAATGAGAATACCTCATGCAGGGAAGTCTTTGCCTTTTTCCAGACCTGTTCATTACTCCTGCTGTTCTAATAACCTGGTGAGGCACAAATATAATACTGCACCAGTTACAGGCATTTTCCAAAGACAGATTACGTCTTAATGAAAGGGCACATGAGAACCAGGTGCTTTCACTAAATAATCTAAATGTTGACATGCTTGGTTGTTGTTGTTGGAATAACTGGTATTTTTACAATCAATACATAATTCCTATCTTTCTTCTAGTGGTAAAGGTTATTTCAGCTATTATTTCCTTTCCAGTTAGATGGGGATTGGGGAGGGGGCGGTAGGCGAGCAGGAATAGATGCCTCTTTACCGTTCTCTTCATAGCTATTTAGAGTCATAGAGTCATAGAGATGTACAGCATGGAAACAGACCCATCGGTCCAACCTATCCATGCCGACCAGATATCCCAACCCAATCTAGTCCCACCTGCCAACACCCGGCCCATATCCCTCCAAACTCTTCCTATTCATGTACCCACCCAAATGCCTTTTAAATGTTGCAATTGTACCAGCCTCCATCACATTCTCTGGCAGCTCATTCCATACACGTACCCACCCTCTACGTGAAAAAGTTGACCCTTAGGTCTTTTATATCTTTCCCCCTCAGCCTAAATCTATGCCCTCTCGTTCTGGACTCCCCGACCCCAGGAAAAATACTTTGTCTATTTATTCTATCCATGCCCCTCATAATTTTGTAAACCTCTATAAGGTCACCCCTCAGCCTCCGACACTCCAGGGAAAACAGCCCCAGCCTGTTCAACCTCTCCCTGTAGCTCAGATCCTCCAACCCTGGCAACATCCCTTGCGAAGTGCCCTGAACAGTACAAGATAAAAAAGCTTTGTGAAACAGTCTTTTTTTTAAATGACACTTACATTCTGTACTACCAAATCACTATAATGTATTTTGACTCTTTCTTGACAGAGGTTAATGCTGTGAAATGGAACACAGTCAGAGTTGTACAGCACGGAAACAGATCCTTCTGTCCAACTTGTCAATGCCGAGCAGATACCCTAAATTAATCTAGTTCCATTTGCCAGCATTTAGCCCATACCCTGGAGAGACCACTGATGGATTTTTTTTTGACTTTGTTAAGCTCAGGGGAGAGACAGCCAAAAGAAATTACAGGAAATATTACATGGCTGTGTAGGCCAATGCTGCTCAGAAGTAAAGGATACAGTGAACTACATTGCTTTAGAATAAAGAGCTGATGTTATTCCTGGACCATGTGTTGGGATATAACCCTGAATAGGCTACTTAAGGGTGAGTACATTGAACTTCAGATGTATAACAACTCCAGGAAGACACCATTCCTAGTTCTAGTCGATAAGTTAAATGCACAAGTGACTTAAATTTACCAAGGTGTTAGATATAGTGACACTGATAATGGATTATATTGTACAAGTGGTGCTTTAAAATCATGTACCAAGTAAGATTCTACTCTAACTGTGTGTTTAAAAATCTTTGAATCTGTATTATAGGGAGATGGTTTGGTTTCTTTTATCTTTTTCTCTTTTGTTAATAAATTTCTATTATATTAAAAATCTGCATGCATTGTATGCTCATGTTGCATCAAGATATCACTTGTCAAAACAAAAAACAAAATATGATCCATTAAGCCAGGTTTCTGTCTGGGATTTGATGTGTCCAGATAAGCAGCTGTGATCATAACACAGTCATCATTGTCTTGGCACTGTAGTTTAATTTTGAATGATTTGCAGCATTAATGTGATTTCCATTAACATAGTTTATGAGATTCCTATCTTACACTCTGACACCAAGAGCAGCTTTTAGCCGTAATTTGGAATACTTCAGACCATTTAACAGTAGGTTATAACGGTGTTTCACTTCTTAATTCCATTCACTCAATTAAAAATGTGTAGATTAGGAGCTAATAGATTCACCATCACTTTCCCACAGTTTTTAAGAATAGGATTTTACATTTTTCAAAGTGACAGTACACTATTGCATGATCTTGCTCTGCTTCAGAAAGATGACCACCCAGTCACGCCAAATGGAAAACTTGGAAGTGCACAGCAGCATGCTGGGTGAGTAGGGTTTTTATAAAACTGTTGCCAAATATCTGCATACATATTCATTCAAACAACAGTACTACAGCAGTAAAAATGTTGCTGTAGCCTGACAATGTCAGTAAGACGAAGTCTCAGTTAAAACCTTTTCTCCCCTATGATGACTAACCTGTGTACTTCCAGCATTTGTTGCCCTTGTTTCTCATCACAGTACTTTGTAAGCAGTTCACTTGGATATTGCTTTAATTTTGCCACATGCTGTGTAGCTAATTAAATCCATTAGGTAACAACACAGGTTACAGAGGAGAATGCCCTCAAGGACACAAGAGGCGGGGACAATTGCAATAAGCTCAACAGTATTCTAATGTACAGCTGGCATTTTATGAGTCATACACATGTTAAATGTATATCAGAGTAACTGGTACAAATGCAAAGATGGGCAACAAAATGGCCATTTAGACATATGGCTGCAAATGTGTTGCTGGTCAAAGCACAGCAGGTTAGGCAGCATCTCAGGAATAGAGAATTCGACGTTTCGAGCATAAGCCCTATGCTCGAAACGTCGAATTCTCTATTCCTGAGATGCTGCCTAACCTGCTGTGCTTTGACCAGCAACACATTTGCAGCTGTGATCTCCAGCATCTGCAGACCTCATTTTTTACATTTAGACATATGGACCAGATTATGGCAGTTGATGAGGACAAATGATCCTATGCCAGACTGAAATTGCATACTAATGTCACATTGGCTGTGCATGTACAAATGTCATTCCACAGCCATGTAATATTCTGCACATGCAGGAATCAGGCACTAAGAATCCGAGAGCATGGACACAAGTCATGAAAGTATCACCAGTCGATAAGTGGTGCAGCCAGCAGCTCCTCATACCAGGGGAAGGAGAGCTCATGGTTCTGGGCTGAATTTTTACTTGCTCACTGTACCACTCACTTTCTCCTGCTTCATTGAATGCCAGGGCATTGGCTCAATAGACTTCTGATTGGAGGGCAACTGTGTTAATCCCTTGGCAGTGATGCAGCACTGTCAAATAGAATGTCGGCACCTGCATGCCCCTTGTACTACCTAGAGGTGGCATTCTTATAAATTCCCATTAATATGCATATCACACTGACATCACCATTGCTTAACCTCAAAGCCCACAAAATTCAAACAGTTAGCAAAAACTGCTCCACCATTCAAGACATGCCTCACATCCATCTTCCTGCTCCCCTTTAACCGCTGATTCCCCTATTAATCAACAATTAATCTATCTCAGCCTTAAATATACACAAAGACACTGCCCTCACAACTCTCTGTGGTAAGAAGTTTCAAAGACTCTCAACTTTAAGAAGAAATCCCCCCCCAATCACAATCATTTAAGTTACATTTGATAGGGTCACAAATCCAAGGATAATTCATCATCAGATGTGTTTTAGCATCCTCACAGTTTCAAGCTAAAAGCACAGATTCAAGCATTTTAATAATCAACTGCAACAGCTGGAACAAAACATTTACAAGTAATCTGCTTTATGTATTTTTTAAGAAGTCCTATTGGTGAGATTTTGCTCAGCAGCTTGGTAGATCTCCTGAATGAAATCACAGGGTTAAAGTAGCCATGCTTATACAATAACCATCAAACTGGCTCACTGAGCATCAATTTCTAATTTCAAGGCTCAGGTTCAAGTCCCACTCCAGGGTTTAAACACAAAAACTAGACTGGAAATCTAGTACAGTACTGTTAGCACATTGCACAGGTGAAAGTGCCAGCTTTTGGTTAAGCAATGAAACCAATGTGCCTGCTCTACAGAATGCAAAACAGCCTATGGCTCTATTCTGAAGACAAGCTGGACGGATTTCCCTGGTATCTCAGGTAATGTTTATCATTAAGTCCAATCCTTAAATCAACATTACCAGAAACAGATTGTCCTGTCTGAGATCACATTTCTGCTTCTGGGAGTTTGGGGAGCATAAATTAATGACCACATTTGATATGTTAGAACCATT
Source organism: Hemiscyllium ocellatum (assembly GCF_020745735.1). Lineage (NCBI taxonomy): Eukaryota > Metazoa > Chordata > Chondrichthyes > Orectolobiformes > Hemiscylliidae > Hemiscyllium > Hemiscyllium ocellatum. Next base: position 41,026,683 of record NC_083434.1, read on the forward strand.
GCTGCACTGGCTGTAAAGCACAGGAGCATACTGTGTTCTTGACAAACATGACATAATTGTGTGCCTTTCTTTTCCACATATTTATTCTATGAGCAAAACCTTGGTGACACAAGTCTTCTATGCATTATCATTCTCTTTACTTATCATTGTAATCCTTCATAATTCTTCCTTATGTATTCAGTTTAAATTGGAATTTTATTGAAAACTAAAGTAAAAGAAAAAGTCCTTCCAATATGACAGCCAGTATCTGGAAAATGAACATTAGTGCAAATGGAATGCAATCTACAGCACGAAGTAGAAAATGTTTCAAAATATACATTCTTCTTTATTTCACTTGTGGAATGTGATTGTTGTGGCTCTGCCAGCATTTATTGCACATCTCAAGTTGCCCTGGAAAAGGTAGTGGTGAGCTGCCTCCTTGAACAGCTGCAGTCCAAATGCTGTAGGCAGACCCACAATGCTTCTGGGAGGAAATTCCAGGACTTTGACCGAACGACACTGAGGGAACAGCGATACAATTCCAAATCAATGCAAGTGCTTTGGCGAGGAACTTGCAGGTGGTATTGTTTCAATGTGTCTGCTGCCCTTATTCTACAAGATGGAAGTGGTCATGTGTTTGGAAGGTGCTGTTTAAGAATCTTTGATGATTTTTTGTAATACATTTTATAGATACTGTCACTGAGCATCTGTGATACAGCGACTGGATATTTGCAGGTGTGATAACAATTAAGCGAGCTGCTTGGCCTGGATGGTGTATTGCTTCTTGAATGTGATTGGAGCTGCACTCATCCAGGAAAGCAGAAAGTATTTTATCACATTCCTGACTATTGTTTTATAAATGGTAGGCAGGCTTTGGGGTGTTAGGAGAGGAGTTATTCACAACAGTATTCTTAACGTCTCACCCGCTCTTGTAGTCACTGTATTAATATTAGATTGAATTAGATTCCCTACAGTGTGGAAACAGGCTCTTTAGCCCAACCAGTCCACACCGACCCTCCAGAGCAACCACCCAGACCCGTTTCCCCTCTGACTAATGCACCTAACACTATGGGCAATTTACCATGGCCAATTCACCTGTCCTGCACATCGTTGGATTGTGGGAAGAAACCAGAGCACTTGGAGGAAACCCATGCAGACACAGGGAGAATGTGCAAACTCCACACAGCCAAGTCCAGTTCAGTTTCTGGTCAATGGTAATTCTCAGGACTTTGATAGTGGGGAATTCAGTGATTGTAATCCCACTGAATGTCAAGGGGTAGCCAGTGGATTGTCTCTTATTGAAAATGGCCATTGCCTGGCATTTGTGTGACATGAGTGTTGCTGTTATTTTTCCTCAACTCCCCTGTAAACCACTCCTGATTTTCACTTTGAAGTATCCCCTCTTGCTCTTGACACAACTCAGGGGACAGCTGCTTTCTATCTAAACTATCCATACTTCCCATAATCGTACACACCTCTAAGACATTCTCCTTCGACCTTTCAGCTCTAAAGGAAATACCTATGCTTATTCAGCCTCTCTCCATAATGAAAGCAATCTATTCCACATAACAAGCTGCAAACCTCCTTTGCACCCTGTCCAATGCAATCACATCTTTCCTATAGTGGCCAGAATTGAACATATTACCCTAGCTGTGGCCTAACTGAAGTTCTGTACAGCTTCAACATGCTCTTATACTCTATGCCACAACTGATAAAGATAAATGCCCCATATGCCTTCTTACTTACCTTATTAACCTACCCTGCCATCTTCAGGGATTTGTAGAAAATATATCAAGAATCCTCTGAGCTTCCTAGTGTCCTATCATTCATCGAGTACTTCCTTATCTTGTTCCTTCTTCCAAAGTACATTACTTCACATTTATCAGGGCAAAATTTCACCTGCCGATGTGACCAATCCTTTTATATCCTCCTGTAACCCCAGACCTTCTTCCACAATGTCAACCATCTAGCTGATCTTTTTGTCATCTGTGATCTTAACTTATCCCCCACATTACCATCTACATAATTTATATAAATGACAAACAATAAGGGATCCAACATTGATCCCTGTGGTTCACCACCAGATATAGGTATCTGAACACAAGCAGCCTTCCATCAACAAACTCTTGTCTCCTGCCACTAGGCAAATTTTGGATCCAACTTGCAAAGGCAACAACATGAGAAGGAAAAAGGATGAGATTCTGAAGGGAGAATATAGGAAGTTAGGCAGGAATTTAAAAAGGAGGTCCTCAAGGTTAGTAATCTCTGGATTACTCCTGGTGATACGAGTTAGTGAGGGTAGGAATAGGAGGACAAAGCAGATGAATGCATGGTTGAGGAGCTGGTGTATGAGAGAAGGATTCACATTTTTGGATCATTGAAATCTCTTCTGGAATAGAAGTGACCTGTACAAGAAGGATGGATTGCACCTGCATTGTAAGGGGACTAATATACTGGCAGGAAGATTTACTAAAGCTGCTCAGGAGGATTTAAACTAGGAAGGTGAGGGATGGGGCCCAGGGAGAGAGTGAAGAAAAAGATCAATCTGAGACTGGTACAGTTGAGAAAAGAAGTGAGTCTAAGAGTCAGGGCAGGCAAGGACAAAGCAGAGAGCAATGTAGGACTGATAAATTATTTCAATGCAAAATGCCTAACAAGGAAGTCAGATTAACTCAGGGTATGGTTGGGAACATGGGACTGCAATATCATAGCAATTACAAAAACGAGGCTCAGGGATGGACAGGACTGGCAGCTTAATGTTCCAGGATACAAATGCTACAGGAAGGATGGAAAGGGAAGCAAGAGAGGAGGGGGAGTGGCGTTTTTTTTGATAAGGGACAGTGTTACAGCTGTATTTGGGGAGGATATTCCTGGGAATACATCCAAGGAAGTTATTTGGGTGGAACTGAGAAATGAGAAAGGGATGATCACCTTATTGGGATTGTATTATAGACCCCCTAATACAGTCATAGAGATGTACAGCATGGAAACAGACCCTTTGGTCCAACCTGTCCATGCCGACCAGATAGCCCAACCTAATTTAGTCCCACCTGCCAGCACCCGGCCCATATCCCTCCAAATCCTTCCTATTCATATACCCATCCAATGCCTCTTAAATGTTGCAATTGTACCAGCCTCCACCACCTTCTCTGGCAGCTCATTCCATACACGCACCACCCACTGCGTGAAAAGGTTGACCCTTAGGTCTCTTTTATATCTTTCCCCTCTCACCCTAAATCTACGCTCTCTAGTTCTGGACTCCCTGACCCTAGGGAAACGATTTTGTCTATTTATCCTATCCATGCCCCTCATAATTTTGTAAAACTCTATAAGTCGGAGGCTTTGGCCTCCGACGCTCCAAGGAAAACAGCCCCAGCCTGTTCAGCCTCTCCCTGTAGCTCAAATCCTCCGATCCTGGCAACATTCATGTAGATCTTTTCTGAACCCTTTCAAGTTTCACAACATCTTTTCGATAGGAAGGAGACCAGAATTGCACACAATATTCCAAAAGTGGCCTCACCAATGTCCTGTACAGCCGCAACATGACCTCCCAAATCCTGTACTCAATACTCTGACCAATAAAGGAAAGCATACCAAACGCCTTCTTCACTATCCTATCTACTTATGATTCCACTTTCAAGGAGCTATGAACCTGCACTCCAAGGTCTCTTTGTTCAGCAACACTCCTCAGGACCTTACCATTAAGTGTATAAGTCCTGCTAAGATTTGCTTTCCCAAAATGCAGCACCTCGCATTTATCTGAATTAAACTCCATCTGCCACTTCTTAGCACATTGGCCCATCTGGTCATGGTCCTGTTGTAATCTGAGGTAAACCTCTTCGCTGTCCACGACACCTCTAATTTTGGTGTCATCTGCACCCTAACTAACTGCACCTCTTATACTCGCAACCAAATCATTTATGTAAATGACAAAAAGTAGAGGGCCCAGCACTGATCCTTGTGGCACTCCATTGGTCACAGGCCTCCAGTCTGAAAAACAATCTTCCACCACCACCCGTTGTCTTCTATCTTTGAGCCAGTTCTGTATCCAAATGGCTAGTTCTCTCTGTATTCCATGAGATCTAATCTTGCTAAACAGTCTCCCATGGGGAATCTTATCAAACACCTTAATGAAGTCACATCTATTGCTCTGCCCTCATCAATCTTCTTTGTTACTTCTTCAAAAAGCTCAATCAAGTTTGTGAGACATGATTTCCCATGCACAAAGACATGTTGACTATCCCGAATCAGTCCTTGCCTTTCCAAATACATGCACATCCTGTCCCTCAGGATTCCCTCCAACAACCTGCCCAACACCGAGGTCAGGCTCACTGGTTTATAGTTCCCTGGCTTGTCTTTACCACCCTTCTTAAACAATGGCACCACGTTTGCCAACCTCCAGTCTTCCAACACCTCACCTGTGACTATCGATGATACAAGTATCTCAGCAAGAGGCCGAGCAATCACTTCTCTGGCTTCCCACAGAGTTCCAGAGTACACCTGATCAGGTCCTGGGGATTTATGCACCTTTACCCATTTCAAGACATCCAGCACTTCCTCTTCTGTAATCTGGACATTTTGCAAGATGTCACCATCTATTTCCCTACTGTCTATATATTCCATATCCTTTTCCACAGTAAATATTGATGCAAAATATTTGTTTAGTATATCCCCCATCTCCTGCAGCTTGACACAAAGGCCGCCTTGCTGATTTTTGAGGGGCCCTATTCTCTCCCTAGTTACCCCTTTGTCCTTAATGTATTTGTAAAAACTCTTTGGTTTCTTCTTAATTCTATTTGCCAAAGTTATCTCATGTCCCCTTTTTGCCCTCCTGATTTCCCTCTTAAATACACACCTACTGCCTTTATACTCTAAGGATTCACTCAATCTATCCTGTCTATACCTGACATATGCTTCCTTCTTTTTCTTAACCAAACCCACAATTTCTTTAGTCATCCAGCATTCCCTATACCTACCAGCCTTTCTTTCCACCCTGACAGGAATATACTTTCTCTGGACTCTTGTTATCTCATTTCTGAAAGCTTCCCATTTTCCAGCCGTCCCTTTACCTGCAAAACCTGCCTCAATCAGCTTTCGAGAGTTCTTGCCTAATACCATCAAAATTGGCCTTCCTCCAATTTAGAACTTCAACTTTTAGATGTGGTCTATCCTTTTCCATCACTATTTTAAATCTAATAGAATTATGGTCGCTGGCCCCAAAGTGCTCCCCCACTGACACCTCGGTCACCTGTCCTGCCTTATTTCCCAAGAGTAGGTCATGTTTTGCACCTTCTCTAGTAGGTACATCCACATACTGAATCAGAAAATTGTCTTGTACACACTTAACAAATTCCTCTCCATCTAAACCCTTAACACTATGGCAGTCCCAGTCGATGTTTGGAAAGTTAAAATCCCCTATCATTCTTACAGATAGTTGAGATCTCCTTACAAGTTTGTTTCTCAATTTCCCTCTGTCTATTAGGGGGGAATCCCAATAAGATGAACATCCCTTTCTTATTTCTCAGTTCCACCCAAATAACTTGCCTGGATGTATTTCCAGGAATAGCCTCCCTTAGCACAGTTGTAATGCTATCCCTTATCAAAAATGCCACTCCCCCTCCTCTCTTGCCTCCCTTTCTATCCTTCCTGTAGCATTTGTATCTTGGAACATTAAGCTGCTGGGCATGGTTCAGAACATGGGACTGGGATATCATAGCAATTACAAAAACGTGGCTCAGGGATGGACAGGACTGGCAACTTAATGTTCCAGGATACAAATGTTGCAGGAAGGATAAAAAGGGAAGCGAGAGGAGGGGGAGTGGCGTTTTTTTGATAACGGATAGTGTTAAAGTTGTACTTGGGGAGGATATTCCTGGGAATACATCCAAGGAAGTTATTTGGAACTGAGAAATAAGGAAGGGATGACCACCATATTGGGATTGTATTATAGACCCCCTAATAGTCAGAGGGAAATTGAGAAACAAACTTGTAAGGAGATCTCAGCTATCTGTAAGAATAATAGGGTAGTTATGGTAGGGAATTTTAACTTTCCAAATATAGACTGGGACTGCCATAGCGTTAAGGGTTTAGACGGAGAGGAATTTGTTAAGTGTATACAGTACAAGAAAAATTTTCTGATTCAGTATGTGAATGTACCTACTAGAAAAGGTGTAAAACGACTTCCTCGTGGGAAATAAAGCAGGGCACATGACTGAGGTGTTGGTGGGGAAGCACTTTGGTGCTAACGACCATATTAGATCGATTAGATTTAAAATAGTGATCGAAAAGGACAGACCAAATCTAAAAGTTGAAGTTCTAAATTGGAGAAAGGTCAAGAAGTTCTAAATTGGAGAAAGGTCAATTTTGATGGTATTAGGCAAGAACTTTCGAAAGCTGATTGGAGGCAGATTTTCACAGGTAAAGGGGCGGCTGGAAAATGGGAAGCCTTCAGAAATGAGATAACAAGAATCCATACAAAGTATATTCCTTTTAGGGTGAAAGGAAAGGCTGATAGGTGTACGGAATGCTGGATGACTGAAAAAAAATTGAGGGTTTGGTTAAGAAAAAGAAGGAAGCATATGTCAGGTATAGACAGGATAGATTGAGTGAATCCTTAGAAGAGTATAAAGGCAGTAGGAGCATACTTAAGAGGGAAATCAGGGTGGGGGGGGCGGGGTCACATGAGATAGCTTTGGCGAATACCATTAAGGAGAATCCGAAGTGTTTTACAAATACATTCAGGACAAAAGGGTAACTGGGAGGGAATAGGGCCCCTCAAAAGATCAGCAAGGCGGCCTTTGTGTCAAGCTGCAGGAGATGGGGGAGATACTAAACAAATATTTTGCATCAGTGTTTACTCTGGAAAAAGCCATGGAAGACAGACTGTAGGGAAATAGATGGTGACATCTTGAAAAATGTCCATATTACAGAGGAGAAAGTGCTGGATGCCTTGAAACATATAAAAGTGGATAAATCCCCAGAACCTGATCGGGTGTACCCTAGAACTCTGTGGGAAGCTAGGGAATTGATTGCTGGGCCCCTTGCTGAGATATTTGTGTTGTCAATAATCACAGGTGAGGTGCCAGACGACTGGAGGATGGCTAACATGTGCCACTGTTTAAGAAAGATGGTAAGGTCAAGCCTGGGAACTATAAACCTATGAACCTGACGTCAATGGTGGGCAAGTGGCTGGAGGGAATCCGGAGGGAAAGGATGTACATATATTTGGAAAGGCAAGGACTGATTAGGGATAGTCAACATGGCTTCGTGCGTGAGAAATCATGTCTCACAAACTTGATTGAGTTTCTTGAAGAAGTAACAAAGAGGATTGATGAGGACAGAGCGGTGGACGCGATCTATATGACCTTCAGTAAGGCATTCAACAAGGTTCCCCATAGGAAACTGGTTAGCAAGGTTAGATCTCATGGAATACAGGGAGAACTAGCCATTTGGATACAGAACTGGCTTGTGGTGATAGAGGGTGGTGGAGGAGGGTTATTTTTCAGATTGGAAGCCTGTGACCAGTGGTATGCCACAAGGATTGGTGCTGGGTCCACTACTGTTCATTGTTTATATAAATGATTTGGATGTGAATATAAGAAGTATAGTAAGCTTGCAGATTACACCAAAATTGGAGGTGTAGTGGATAGCGAAGAATGTTACCTCAGATTACAACAGGATCTTGATTAGATGGGCCAATGGGCTGAGGAGTGGCAGGTTGAGTTTAATTTAGATAAATGTGAGGTGTTGCATTTTGGAAAAGCAAATCTTAGTAGGACTTATACACTTAATAGTAAGGTACTCGGAAGTGTTGCTGAACAAAGAGACCTTGGAGTGCGGGTTCATAGGTCCTTGAAAGTAGAGTCGCAGGTAGAAAGGATAGTGATGATGATGTTTGGTATGCTTTCCTCTATTGGTCAGAACATTGAGTACAGGAGTTGGGAGGTCATATTGCAGCTGTACAGGCCATTGGTTAGGCCACTTTTGGAATATTGCATGCAATTCTGGTCTCCTTCCTATCGGAAAGATGTTGAGAAACCTGAAAGAGTTCAGATAAGATTTACAAGGATATTGCCAAGGTTGGAGGATTTGAGCCACATGGAGAGGTTGAATAGGCTGGGGCTGTTTTCTCTGGAGTGTCAGAGGCTGAGGGGTGACCTTTTAGAGGTTTATAAATAGACAAAGTCTTTTCTTGGGGGGATTCCAGAACTAGAGGGCACAGGTTTTTGAGTGAGAGGGGAAAGATATAAAACAGACCTACAGGGCAACTTTTTCATGCAGAGAGTGCTACGTGTATGGAATGAGCTGCCAGAGGAAGTGATGGAGGCTAGTATAATTGCAACATTTAAAAGGCATCTGGATGGGTATATGAATAGGAAAAGTTTGGAGAGAAATGGGCTAGGTACTGACAAGTGGGACTAGATTAGGTTGGGATATCTGGTCGGCATGGACAAGTTGGACTGAATGGTCTGTTTCCATGGTGTGCATCTCTATGACTCTATATGCTTGGTCCCATATGCTTTTGTCTTCTTTATCTGTGTCACACGCAGGAGTTTGCAAAGGTCTTACCGAAATCCATATTAACATCATCAATTAACTGCACTACCCTCACCTACATGCTTGATCATCACTTCAAAAATTCAACCAGGTTTGTTAGGCATGACCTTCCTCTGACAGACCCATGCTGACTATCCCTGATTAAATCTCGCCTCTCTCAATGCAGATTAATCATCTCTTTCAGAATTTTCTCCAATAGCTTCCCTACCATTGATGTGAGAGTCATTGTAGTCACTGGTCTATAACTCCTGGAACCACATTAGCTGTCCTCCAGGTATGCCTGGTGCTCAAGAAGAGCTTTCTTTTATGGCACAAAGTGGGCACTGTAATTAAAAGAAAGTTACCAAGGCCAGATACATTTTCAGCACTCAGTGAAATAAATAAGATGAACTTTTAACATGTCTGGATTCCAACTTCAAGGAAATTGTATAAGGAATCTGAGGAAGCATACTGACTCAGTGGTTAGCACTGCGCCTCACAGCACCAGGGACCCAGATTTGATTCCACCTTTGGGTGACTGTCTGTGTAGAATTTGTCCATTCTCACAGTCTGCGTGGCTTTCCTCCTGGTGTTCCGGTTTCGTCCCACAGTCCAAAAATGTGCAGGTTAGGTGGATTGGCCATGCTAAATTGCCCACTGTATCCAGGGATGCGCAGGCTAGGTGGATCAGCCATGGGAAATCTTGGGTTACAGTGCAGGTGAGTCTGGGTGGGATGCTCTTCCGAGGGTCAGTGTGGACTCAATGGGCCAAATGGCCTGCTTCCACACAATAGTGATTCTATTCTATTCTATTCATGCTTCTCCCTGAATTAAACACGGATGCACTGTTACCTTGTCTTATTTTAAGTTAGTATAGTGAAATAACATCACTCTCACAGATATTTTAAAATTTAGTGTAAATGAATTCGATAAAGGGCCAAGAACATTGGGAGAATCTAGAACTAGGCACCACCATTTAAAAATTCTATTCTATTCATGCTTCTCCCCGAATTAAACATGGATACACTGTTACCTTGTCTTATTTTAAGTTAGTATAGTGAAATAACATCATCACTCTCACAGACATTTTAAAATTTAGTGTAAATGAATTCGATAAAGGGCCAAGAACACTGTTGCTATTTTTCCTGATTCCACCTTTGGGTGACTGTCTGTGTAGAATCTTGGGTTACAGTGCAGAATACCGGAGGTGAGTCTGAGTGGGATGCTCTTCCGAGGGTCAGTGTGGACTCGATGGGCCACATGGCCTGCTTCCACACAATAGTGATTCTATTCTATTCTATTCATGCTTCTCCCTGAATTAAACACGGATTTAAAAATAAGGAGTTGCCCACTTAATACAGAGATGAGGAGAAGTACTTTCTCTGAAGGTTGAATGCCTTTGGAATTGTATTCTTTAAAAGGATTTGAAATCAATTTGAACATTAAGGTAGAGGTGGAGGGATTTTAGGTAAATGAGTGGATGAAAGGTTATTGGGGTAGACAGGAGTGTGGAGTTGGGATCACAACTCAATTGACCACAGTCGACCCACAAAATCTTAGGCAATGATGAGAAATGAATTTAGACAATATAAATGGAGGTCACTTGCAAGTCAAAGGCCAGATATCCATACTACATATACTGAAGAATAATTTAACATTTCCATTGACAAGCCACAGTAGAAGCCAAAACGAAAGTGCCTTGCAAGCCCTGCAACCAGGAGACTGATTTCTCTTCCAAATGTCCCGATCCAATATGCAGTTCCTAACCCCACCCACTTCAGAACAGACATGTGTCCTTCTTCCTCTCCTCATGAAGGATCAATCTGCTCTCAAACATATTCCTCATTACCAGTTTTCCTTCAGTACAACTCGAAGCCATATTTTCCTGCAGGTAAACATTCTTTTCAGATGGGAATTTCGGATTTGATTAAATGGTTCCAAGACCGTGAATTTCCATTCTCACCAAATATTCCTGGACCATGGGGTGGAAAATATAATTTGCACTCAGGTAACAAACATGTGACTTCTGCACAGGAACTCCAAATGCATTCCCAAACCTTTTGACACTCACTGTTAACGCTCACTTTGGCCAAAGTTTTAAGGCAAGACCTTCACTCAAAGGCTTTCAATAGAATGCCCAAAAAGAAGTAAAATTTTGTGTGACAGCTGAAAGCTCGCCCACTGTTTTATCTGAGCTTTCAAAAGGTCCCGAGCATTAATGCGTTTCTGCAATATGACATTGTATACTATCTAAATTTGAACAGTGCTGAAAGTCTTGAGTGGGTGGAAAAGGGATGGTGGCAAGGTTGTCACATGAACAAAATATGTAAGTTTTAGCCAAGACTCAATCAGCTCTTTTACAGAGTCATTTTTTTTTAAACTTCCTATTTAAATAGATTTTGTCAAAGAGTCATTTTTGAGCTGCATGAATGGGAAAATTGGATTTTCTTTTGAAACACATACCTGATCTCCGCAGCCTTTCTCATGCGATCATCAACTGGATTCTTATGCAGCAATTAAATTCTGAGTAAATACAATTTATCAAGGGTAAGGATGGAAATCCACAAACAGGTCACCATATACAAATCAACAAGAACAGGGCCTTTCACTTTCTGATACTGCATCTTGTTCAAAATTACAAGACTGCCACTAAAAAATACATAACGCTCAATTCTTCTGGACAAAAACAACTGTTGAATAAAGTGTGCTGTTAACAGAGCACTGAACTTTAATTTAAATCAATCTACTTGTTGTGTTGAAAACTGCACGTCAAAACACTGTCCTTGACAGTAAGTCACAGCTACACACAAATACTTCACACGTTATTGGAAACCAACCCAGTTAGACTATCTCATGTCATGCCAGTTTTCCCTCAATAATGACAAATGCCTACAACAAACTCATCTTCAGAAGATCTTACACATCTACTAAATCCATTTGACCAAGAAATTTCTGACAAAACTCTCCTGCGAAGTAGACTTCACTAAGATGCCATTTCTAAATATAGCCACACTGCAAAATACGCATACATTATATACAGTAGTAACATTTCTCTTTTTTTTAAAACACAAGCTTTAAATAACTGCATTCTTCACAAATATCTACAAGGTACTAGATAACAAGAAATTTCAGAGTCAAAATAAGCCTTAGAACAACTGAAAGTTCAGTCATAAAAGAAAATTTAACCTTATGTATTAAAACACAAAAACCAGTCACATCGCTTGCCTTTGCGTCCCTGTGAGGAAATGACAGCATTACTGAAATAATCACATTTCCAAAGAAACACTTTGGCTAAATAAAAATATACCCATTATTGTCAATGTAAACTTTCAAAATGCTGTGCTTTCTTTAATGTCTCCCTGAACAGAAAATCCAGGGCATCAGCAAAACACCAACGCTGCAACACTTCCTTGGTACAAAAATGTCAGCATAAGTCACATATTTAAGTCTTGGGCTGGGAATTTGCACCCAGAACCTATACTGAAGAGGAGAAGAAGCTTGAGTAATTAGATTAGATTCCCTCCAGTGTGGAAACACGCCTTTTCTTTCAGGCCAACAAGTCCACACAGACGTTCCGAAAAGTAACCCACCCAGTCCCATTTCCCTCTGACTAATATGCTTAACACTATGGGCAATTTAGCATGTCCAATTCAACTGGCCTACACATCTTTGGACTGTGGGAAGAAACCAGAGCATCCGCAGGAAATCCAGACACGAGGACAATGTGCAAACTCCACACAGACAGTTGCCCGAGGCTGGAATCGAACCTGGGACCCTGGTGCTATAAGGCAGTAGTGCTAACCACTGGGCCACCATGCTGCCTCGAATAAGAACCATTTTCTTCCAAGTGAAGTGAGCCATTTGCAAAATTTCTGAGCATTAAATATCAGTGAAGTAATGTTTCTTGTTAATTATGGCACTGTCTCAAGCCTTTATTCCATTGCTATATATTCTATTGTACTTTCTAACATTACAGGTTTTATTGTACTTTTTGTTTTTAGATTTCCTAAGATATACAAGCATTGACTTCAACATGCAGCTATCCTTTTCCCATGGAACTTGGAATCATATTGGATTTGAAACAGTAATTATATTTCACTCTTGAGAGGTGCTACCAGACATGCTCATTTTTTTCCCATACTATCACTTTTCATCCTCATGGCCATCTCAGTCCAATACAGCTAATTTTACAAGACGACTGTCAAATATTACAAAACGTACAATCTTCCACATTATAAAATGAAGAAACTTTCAAGCTCAGGTGAAATTGCTGGGAGCAAATTGAACTAAAGACCTTGAAAGTCATAAACAAAAAGACAGAGCTGAAGCAATCTACAAATGTAAGCTCATCTGTTACATTATTCTTTTATAATTCTGCAGAAGGGACTTTATATCACTTTTTAACACAAAACTTTTTTTTTCTGTTTCCTCTTGTGATGTGTGCATAATGCAGGCATTGTGCAATCATCAAAGTACCTTCTGGAAAGGAGGACACACAAGTTCACCACTTTCACTATACTTGGAGCACAACAGGGCATGACAGGAAACAAGTCAGAAACAAGTCATTAAAACAAGCCTGAATTGAAGGATTTAAAGGAAGCACCAACTTTTAGACCATGTAAAGGATAGTTAAAGCAGGAAGAAGCCTCATTGTTCTGCCTGCTGTCAGTTAAATTATGCAGAGATCTGGTTCATACTCGATTTGTAATTTTTAGAACTTTGTTCAAACTGTGCTGTCTCACTACGAGCTAAGTAAGGTTAACAGTAACATAACGAGTTATCATTCCATTCGAGATTTACAAAATCAGCAAATTGAAGATTAAAACTTTTCAACTGATGCAGCTCCGAAGTGCAAAGAAATTCTAGTTTCAGTACTTCATCTGACTGGAAATTAATTAAACAAGCTATTACATTGCTGGTCTTAAAATATCAGAAAGTAAGATAGCAACATTCAAGTCATACCTAGTAGAGATACTAAAGCCCCAAACTGAATTCAAGCAGATAGGCTTGAGCAGACAATATTGTGAACAAAAGCAGCAAAACATTTAAAAAAAGAAATTTTTGAAGTCATGTCCATCACTCAGGTGGTTGCTCTCTCAACTCAAAGTCAGAAAATTGTAGCTCAAATTCCACACGAGTATAAAAGATTAGACTGTAACGTATTGCACTTGGGTGTACCATCTTTTACAGCTGAGAGTGTGGTGCTGGAAAAGCACAGCAGGTCAGACAGCATCCGAGGAGCAGAAGAATCGATGTTTCAGGCAAGAGCCCTTCTTCAGGGCTCTTGCCCGAAACGTTGATTCTTCTGCTCCTCGGATGCTGTCTGACCTGCTGTGCTTTTTCAGCACCACACTCCCGACTCTGATCTCCAGCATCTGCAGTTCTTACTCTCTCTCTGTATCATCTTTTATAGGAGTCAATAAACCAAGTTCTCAGGTGGATTGCTTGACATATTTCAAAGAAATTGTTCCCAGTATTGTCACAATACTATAGCTTTAAGAGGTGTATTTTGTCCTTATTTTAAATGAAGAAAGGTTGAGACAGAGGTGATGAGCAGTCTGCTCAAAGCCATTAAACAGCTCTTAAGGCCGTGAATTTTTTAAAAGTTGAATAGAAGCAGTCTGAATGGATAGGGTCGAGCTCCCACAGAATGAGAATTTTTAGTTTTAGCTTTCTGCAGTTGCTAGTGGAGATAAAGTGTTAGTGTTATTCCCAATGGTAAGTGAACTTTTAAAGGCAAGATTTAGTGGGCCTTATCAAATTAAAATAAATTGAGGGAGAGGTATTGTTTGAGAAGACCACTAGACAGAAAGAAATCTGAGAGAATGAGTCATGAGAATATGCTCAAAAAGATACTTTGAGAAAGAAGGAAAGCAAAAGAAAAAGAAAATGTGTTATTTGTGTTTGGTGAAGAACCAAGTTCAGATTATTATGAATTGAAGATTCCTCAAATTAAACTGGACAATGAGGAAGTTCTCAAAAATTGAGATAAATTATTGAGTTACTTTACAGAAGAAAATCTTAATGACCTGGAAGAGTTATTATAATCTCATGGGGAGATATGTGGGAATAAGCTGGAAAACAGTAATCTGATTATGCATGATGTAGATATATGAAATGCTGTTCCAATTAAGCAACATCCTTATGGACCTAACTCTCTAAGTTGGCACAGGTTGAAAAAGAGATTGAACACATGCTGAAAGACCAAATCATCAAAGTGAGTTGCAGTGAATGCAGCTCAACCACAGTAAGATGTCAAAACCATGATTAAGTGTGGACTATCGCAAAGTCATTGCAATTACAAAACCTGACTCATATCTTATTCTATGTTTGGAAGACTGTATTGAGAAGGTGGGACAAGCAAATTGGACTTGCTCAAAGAATACTGGTAAGTACGTCTATCTGAAAGAACAAAGTAAATTTCAGCTTTCATGATGCCGAATGGCAGCTTACCAGTTTAAAGTCATGCCATTTGGTATGTAAAATGCACTAGATTTCAGCAAAAGTGAAATAAGTTTAGGTATTCTCCAGCCTCCCTCTAGTTTCCAATATGATAAAAGTAATTAATGAACCATAACTATTTAACACCAAGCAACACTACTATGGAGAGTTAGGATGGTCTTCATCAACTGCAGTTGAGGTACATTGTTAAGACAACGAGGAAAGCTTTATGGTGCATCCAATCATGTCACAGATAAGATAGCTTGACATCTACAAGAAGTATGTTGTGGGTGTACAGGACATCAGTCAGGCCACTGTTGGAATATTGTGTGCAATTCTGGTCTCCTTCCTATCAGAAAGATGCTGTGAAACTTGAAAGGGTTCAGAAAAGATTTACAAAGATGTTGCTAGGGTTGGAGGATTTGAGCTATAGGGAGAGGCTGAACAGACTGGGGCTGTTTCCCTGCAGCATCGGAGGCTGAGGAGTGACCTTATAGAGGTTTACAAAATTATGAGGGGCATGGATAGGGTAAATAAGCAAAGTCTTTTCCCTGGGGTTGGGGAGACCAGAACTAGAGGGCATAGGTTTAGGGTGAGAGGGGAAAGATATAAAAGAGACATACAGGGCAGCTTTTTCCACACAGAGAGTGGTATGTGTATGGAATGAGCTGCCAGAGGAAGTGGTGGAGGCTGGTACAATTGCAACATTTAAGAGGCATTTGGATGGGTATATGAATAGGAAGGGTTTGGAGGGATATAGGCCAGGTGCTGGCAGTTGGGACTAGATTGGGTTGGGATATCTGGTTGGCATGGACTGGTTGGACCAAAGGGTCTGTTTCCATGCTGTCCAACTCTAAATAGATATAGATTAAGAAAAAGTTCAACATATACAGTACTAATACTACACATGTTGCATGGTATACAAACATAAACACTTAATAATATAAAAACAAAGATTTGCAGCACAGTAAGTCATTCAGTTCATCTTGTTCATGTCAACCTAAATAAAGTTATCCCTTTTAATTGCATTGTCCAATTTTTGGTTCATAGCCCTGTAGGGAATGGCACCTCAAATGCATACGAAAGTATTATTTTCAAATGTAATGAGGTTTCTACCTCTGGCACCCTTTTAAACAGCAAGTTCCAGATTCCCACTCGTCTTTGAATAAAAAAGACTCCACAACCTACCTCCAATCCTTCCAGCAATTACATTTATTTTTATCATTCATGGGTATCGCTAGCTAGGTCAGCATTTATTGCCCATCTCTAATTGCCTAAAAGGCAGTTAAGATTCAACTACATTTCTGTGGTTTGGAGTCACATATAGGCCTGACCAGGCAAGGAAAGTAGATTTCGTTCTTTAAATAAGGACATTCGTGAACTTGATGGGATTTTACAACAAACAACAATGTGGCCACCATTAGGTCATGTGACATGCATGTTAGTTAATACATGAACAACAAAAGTTTTAATCTTTATCTTTGTAACAAAAATAGAATCTGCAGGATCATACATCAGATCACTCAGCACCTCTGAAAAGAAAACTTACAGGCTTAAGTTTTGGGTACAATCTTTCAAAAAAAATCCATTTAGAATCTGAAAATCCCTTTACTCTAAATGTACTGTATTGTAAATCCCTTCTTGCAAATCTGGCACAAAATTCAAAACTGAAAAATAAAATAATGGAGGGATGAGAAAGTTCAGGTAGGACAAAAATAAAACTGAAGAACCTGTCAAGGCTGGGGACAAAGGTTCTGCAAAACATGTCATTTGGATTATTCTGCACCTGACAGCTGACTGAACTGACACCTTTTACAGTGGCCTGAAAGAAAAACCAGTGGCAGCAGACCATAGAATATAGAACAGTACAGCACAGTACAGGCCCTTCAGCTGATGATGTTGTGCCAAACATTAATCTTAATTGCAGATCAACCTAACCTACACACCCCTCCATTTACTGCCATCCATGTGCTTGTCCAGCAATCGCTTAAATGCCCCTAATATTTCTGACTCTACTACTACCACTTGCATTGCATTCCACCATCCATCACTGTCTGTAGAAAGAACCTACCTCTCCCCTATACCTTCCTCCAACACTCGCAAGAAGTACTCCTTAAACAGCCTCCACATTTCAGACGTTCATTTCCCATAGAACACTTGTTCTCAATTTATACTCCACAGCTCCAGTCTAATAGCAGTATAAATTCCCCTCCCCCAATTAAATACTTTCCCACACTGTCTGTTCCTATCCCTCTCCACGACTATTGTAAAGGTGAGGCAGTTGTGGTCACTGTCACCGAAATGCTCTCCAACCGAGAGATCTAACACTTGGCCTGGCTTGTTGCCTAGCACCAAATCCAATATGGTCTCCCTCCTAACCACCCTATTTACATATTGAGTAAGGAATCATTCCTGGACATCGTGACAAGATCATCTCCGCTGCACTAAGGACGTTCCAATATTGGTGAAATTGAAGTTACCCATAACAACAACTGCTATATCTGTACCTTTCCAAGATCTACTGTCCAATCTGTTGTTCCATCTCTCTGATGCTCTATAGAAAACATTCAATAAAGTGACTGTTCCTTTCCTGTTACTGACTTCCACCCATACAGACTATAATTGGCAACACTTGGGAGAATCTCTGGCAATCAGAGGGGGAAGGACGTAATCATGGAGTGGAATGGCAGACGTTCTTCATGAAGTTAGCCATTGGGAAAAGTGAAAAAAGCAGCCGTTATCAGCAAAGTGATGGCCAAAGGCTCTCTATAGAAGCTGCGTGGACACTTCTACTGTCTTTTCTTGGCAATAAGGAGTTCTGAAAAAGGCATTTATTTAACTTGGATTTCCTAACTTCCAGTTAACACATCCAGCAACATGCTATTAGCCTTAGAACTGCACTATAGAGATCTGATCCTGCACTATAGAGATGAGAAATATCTGCCCTATCCACTGTACAACACTCTGATCTACAAAACACAGCAGCATAAAATTAGCAATGCGTGCATGCACATCAGTTCTTACATTTCGTGATTTAAAACTCCCACCTAGACTTTTTTTAAAAGAGGTGTATGGATCAGATCAGACTCCCCAAAAATATTTTAAGGTGGGAGATTTGTCCCTAACTTCTACTTATTTTTAAAGGCAAACGTAAAGTATCTCAGATGCAATATGACTGGTCAAACTACTCAGTCTTAAGAAAAACACCATTTATTTAAACACTTGTAGTTAAAATATAACCAAAGAAAAAAGATTCAACAGATTGGAAACTTAACAGAATAATAAATATAATAACTGTTATTAATTAACTGTTCCAATATAGTAGCAGAAAATGTGTTGCTGGAAAAGCACAGCAGGTCAGGCAGCATCCAGCGAGCAGGAGAATCGACGTTTCGGACATGAGCCCTTCTTCAGAATACTGGAAAAGCGCAGCAGGTCAGGCAGCATTCAAGGAGCAGGAGAAACTGAAGAAGGGCTCATGCCCGAAACGTCAATTCTCCTGCTCCTTGGATGCTGCCTGACCTGCTGCACTTTTCCAGCAACACATCTTCAGCTCTGATCTCCAGCATCCGCAGTCCTCACTTTCTCCTCCAATATAGTAGCATCCCATAAACACACACCTTAGGAAAAGGAAAATTCAGAAACACATTTTCACATACAGTTCTCCATCCAGCAAGAAAAAAAAAATCAAGAGAAGATTCAGAAAGAGTAGCAGCCAAGAGACATTCACCAAAGCTTCCAACTCTTTTGAGACCCCAATATCTAGAAATCTGTGAGAGCTGAACACATCCATTCTGGCTGTTAAAAATAAAACCTAAGGCCTCCTAAGCTGCTTACTCAAGAGGTCTTCAATAGCAAATTTGGTGACTCTGCCTTACAACTTCTCTTCAAAAAAAGGTCAACATAACCTCTTAAAAGTGAAAGCATTGTCACAGAGGGAAGGCAGAAGACTAATGCCCAAAACATTGATTCTCCTGCTCCTTGGATGCTGGCTTATTGTATTATGCCCAGAACTGCACCTCACTGGCAACTGTAAACAAAGGGAAATTTCTAACTTGGAGCACACTATTAGTGTTCTATGCACTAGAGTGAGCATTTTATAGATAATAGGAAAATAAAATAAACCATGATTTGATTGGGTCAAGCTGTTCAATATTTCATACTATTTTAATAAGCCAGGGTGGCACAGTGGCTCACAGCGCCAGGGAACCGGGTTCAATTCCCACCTCTGGCAACTGTCTGTGTGGAGTTTGCACATTCTCCCCATGTCTGCGTGGGTTTCCTCTGGATGCCCCGGTTTCCTCCTACAGTCCAAAGATGTGCAGGTTAGGTGAATTGGCCATGCTAAAATTGTCCATAGTGTGAGGTGTAGGGGAATGGGTCTGGGTGGGTTGCTCTTCAGAGGGTCTGTGTGAACTTGTTAGGCCGAAGGGCCTGTTTCCACACTGTAGGGAATCGAATCAAATCGAATTGAATCAAACCATTCATGCATCATTTATACATAGGAAGCATATTTGGATGCAACATGCAACTGATTGCTATTGTGCTGAGATTTCCCCTTTTGTTTTGCATAGTCCAGCTATTATCAAGACAAGTTCACAACATGATTATTTTGACTGGGCCACTCCCCTTTCCTGCCTTAGGTAAGGCCCTAAAAGGCAGTAATGTTAAAGCTCGCAACACTCTGGACTTAGAGCATGCCAGGATCCACTGTGCTCCAAAAATCCATATCTCCTGGAGGCCGAAAATGTCTAAAACATAGGCAAACCTTCTAAGTGGGATTTTGACAATTAAACGTGAGATTACAGATACAATGTATTGGCAGGCAAACAATACAGATGAGAAAAAAAGGGGTGCCATCTGTAACAAGACAGCAATTACAGCCAACAATGCCCAGATTGAACTTTAGGCTGTATATCGAAATGAGTCACACTTGTTTATGATAACCTTACAGAAAATTACAGGTGGCAAGGTTAAAACTGGAACTACAAAGCAATCCAACATGAATCTGGTAGTACAATACTCAACCTACATAATATAAAAACTTTCCCCAAGAGGAGTGAGCTGAAAATTGTTATGCCAAGCTGCACAAAGGCAACTCATACCAAACACTGCCCAAAACTGCAAGCTGAAAACCAACCATGTGCTTGACCATAAATTGTATGAGGTGACCTCTGATGTAAATGCAGGTTAGTGCACTGTCGGTTTTCTGCTGACACAAAACCCCACTTAGAAAGTTTCCTTATGTTTCAGTCATTTGAGTATCTAAAATTGCTGCATTTGTTTGAATTTGCAGAAAATCTGGCAGATGAGCAACTCAAATCTACAAATCAAATATTCACTCTGCCTTAACTCAGAGAAGGAACTACTTAGCATAAGCTAACTGATTAGCATCTAAGCCAAGATCCTGCCTGAAGTACAGATAAAAGGGCCTTGCAGACTGTTGGACTCTAAACTCACGTTTGAAGGTCAGTCAAGGTTTACATCTGAACACGCGCTGTTCTAAAACTATAGAATATAACATTCTGGGTTTATTCCAAAACAAAAACAAAATCTTACATGGATTAGAGCAGATCAATTCAGCAAACAAGTCCAGTTCAACCTAGGATGGAATGTATGCCTTTGTTGGTACGATTTCTAAATCTTCTTGTGTACAAACCGAACAGCCCAAATTGGTTTGCAGCTGGCATTAGAAACTGAAATTTAGTTTAAATTCTGCAGTTGCTAGCATTAAGCAACACTTTATTTTCAAGACTTCCAGTTAATCTATCTCGAGCTGAGTGGATCCTCATTAAGGTGTTTCAGATGGAGCTTTTCTGCTGGGAGGACATAAAAGTGGGCAACTTGGTGCGACTCAGTACGTGAAGTACGAATTACAATAGAGTGCCAGAGTTGAGTACCTCGGGGAATGAAGTGGAGGAAGGAACATCACACCAGGTTATTTTTGCCTAAACAAAGCAACAGATGAATATTCTCATTTTTAAAGTAAAAATAAGATCTTCAAGATTGAAACTAGTGTAAAAAATTACAAAAATGAAAACAGCATGGATTCTTGAGTAGTTAATTAATATATCTAATAATATCATAATGCTGGCAGGGTGGGTAATGTCCTGCTGCAGCAGCACATGGGAGCTCCTGGACATCAAGGTGATCCGAGCAAATGCATTTGTAGCAAGTGTTTGCAGCTAAAGCAACTCCAGTTCCTCAACTCACAACTGAAGTCCAAACTACAGACATGGCATCACTTCAGGGAAGACACCTGGATACCTTGCCCAAGGAAACAGTCACACCCCTCATATTATGTAATTCAAATTTCATCTATGAAGAGAAATAAGAGATTGAGAGTGCAGATAAAGCAGGAACAGGGAGCCAAAGAGTAATTTTTTTGAGACATCTCAGTTCCAACAGTCATCGAACACAGAAGATTTTCACAAGCAATGGGGATGAGGGACAAGAGCATGGTTGGAGATGTGAAGCCATTAAATGAAAAGAAGCAAAATACAAAAACAGAAATTGCTGGGAAGCCTCAGCAGGTCTGGCAACACCTGCAGAGAAAAAGCAGAGTTAACATTTTGATTCACTGATCCTTCTTCAGAACTGATTGTAGCTAGGAAAAGGTTGGTATATATGCTGTGTGTGTGGGGGAGAGAGAGAGAGAGAACAACAGTAGGACAGACAAGGAAATGAGTAAAGGTCAGCCTGAGGGAAATCAATAGCTACTAATTGGGACCATTAGTAATTGACAATGGGATGGTTGTGATAACAGCCTATGTGGTACAAGGCCTAGTGTGTGAGGTTTGGGTTAAGGACACGGGAGAAAGTTCCTCAGGCCCTAAAATTATTGAACTCGATATTGAGTCCCAAAGGTTGCAGTGTCCCCAGGCTGAAAATGAGATGCTGTTCTCCCTTGAACTTTGCTGCAGAACTGTAGCAGGCCTGAGACATATATTAGTTGAGGAACAGTGGTGTGTTGAAGTGACAGGAACAGAAAGTTCAGGGTCACTTTTGGGGAGAAAATATAGGTGCTCTGCAAAATGGTCACCCAGTCTGCATTTCATCTCCCCAACGTAGACAAGACCATATTGTCAGCAGCATCTTATTTTCTACTCAGGGACTCTGTGGCTTTCAGGACTCAGTATTGAGTCAATAGGGCCTAAGCACCTTCTCCCATTTCCTTACCCCAATCCCCACACACTAGAGCTTGTCTTCATGTGCTGCTACCACAACCATCCAATCTCAGCTACTAATGGTCACAATCAGCTATTGATTCCTCAAGGTTGACCTTTACCCATGCCTTGTCTGTCCTACTGTTAGCCTCTCTCTCTGGGTTTCATCGCCAAAGATTTACTCCATGCCCTTCACACAACCCCCCCATTCCAAGCACATATACCAGCCTTTTCTTAAGAACATATCCAGGTAGTGGACTTTCTGAAGCCCTGAGGGCGAGTCCTGAAGGCTGTTTTGCCCTCCTGATGACAAGGTTAAGAATATCTCCTCCAGACTGAAATGGAACTTGACGTGGGAGTGAGTAGGGAAATCCAGTGTTCATCATATATGTTGGTACCACTGGCATCGATAAGATGAAAAAGGAGCTTCTGTCGAAAGAATTTGAGCAGATAAGATCCAAACTGAAGGCCAGAAGCACCAAGTATATAATCTCAGGATTACCACTTGATTCAAGGACAAACTGGTATAGGATAAATAAAGTCAAGGTTTTAAATCCACGACTCAGAGTTTGGAGTGTTAGGAATAGGTTTCAATTAATGGAGCATAAGTACCAGCACTGGTGGAAGAGAGCTATTCGGGTTTAATGAATATCACTTGAACTGTGCTGAGACCAGCACTCTAGCAAACTGAATAACTAGGGCTAGAGGCCTTTAAACAAAGTGGAATGCCAGGGGTTTGGACAGGCCACAGGCTTGCACAGTAAAAGGATATGGCACCACTGCATGGCAGCATCTTAGGTCATAATACCTTGAATGGGACAGAATGTACTAATTTTTTTTAAGGTAGCAAATACATTCACCAGAAGAAAAAGTGGAAAAAAGGCAAAACTAATGACCCTTTATTGTACAAATATTGTATTTGTACCAAATAAGTGATTTAATAGCACAGAGGTTCAGCGATACAATTCTTATGGTTATTATAGAAACAAAGAGATCAAAGCTTGAAACTAGATGTTCAGGGGTATATTACTTTTAAAAATGACAAGCAGGGGACTCGGCAAGATGGCGGCGATTCTGTAGAACTGCTGTGGACAGCTCTGCCTAACAGCCAAGGCATAACGGTGTTTTTTTGCCATCCCTGGCCAACTTACGTGGTGGAATTATTAGTTTAAAACCTTACAGAACACATATTTGTTAATATTTGAGTGTGGGAAGGATGCCAAAGGGAAAAGGAACAAGCAAACAGCAGCAGGGAGGAGACTTCCCTGCAGCATCTACAACACCAGGGACTGCAGCAGCAGCAGCCTCTCCTGAACCCCCCCGGGGACCTGACAGGCTCACAGGAATTGGCTGCGGCGAGTTGCTGCTGCAATTGAGGAAATCCATGAGGAGATTTGTGTCCAGGTCCAACCTATCACATCCAAGCTGCAGAATCCAGAGATACAGAGAGGTTGTTGCTACGTTCCACAAGCACCCTTTCGATTAGTGCCCTCTATCGCCTGCTGGGAGGCAGGGCCTGGCAGGATATTAACTGGTTGTGCGAGTTCTGAGAGCAAGAGCTAGGAGTGGAGGTCTCTTCTGAAAGATGGGAGAACATATGGGAGAATTCTCGAAAGATCTCAGTCTGTAATAGGACATGCGCTACGCAGTTAAAAGTTCTGCGCAGGGTTCATCTGACACCAGACCGCCTGGTGAAGTTTAAAAAAGGGGCATCTTCAGTGTGCCCCAAATGTATAATAGGTGTAAGTACTCTTATCCATTGCTTCTGGACATGCCACAGGCTCCGTGTTTATTGGAGTGCTGTGGCGGGAGAAATAGGGAAGGTATTGAGGACTGAAGTCAAAGTAGACCTGATATCTCTCCTCTTAGGTTTGCCAAATTTACCAACTTTAGACAGGCATGGGAAGAAACTATTTAATATTCTTGCATACTGTGCATGGAAGAATATTCTGATGAACTGAGTGTGTGAGAACCCGCCGGGCTTGCTGGAATGGCAGAAATTAATTATGGAGCACATTCCCTTGGACTTTTCTTTTACAAACACGGTACACCACACAACAGACCATTTTTATAAAACATGGCAGCCCTACTTGAGTTATTTGGAAACAGATTTGTCAGTTGTCTTAACTGGGGCTTTTGTTTAACCAGGATGGTTAGATTTGTCAAGCCATGGGCCCTGGAGGGAGTCTCCTGAGTTAATACGGGTCACACATACAATGCTCCTGTTCCTCTGTTTGTGAACTTTGCGCCGAGCATAACTTCTGTATTCTGTATTTTCTTTTGCCTTTCTTTCTTTTTTTTGGTGTTGCTTTGCACAGTGTTAGGGCTTGTGCTGTATTAGAGGGTAGGTTAATAGTTAGGAGACAGTAGTTGTACTGTTTTTGTGTTTGTTTTCTTTTTATTATACTGATATACTGTTATTGATTGTATTTTTCAATAATTTTATATGTTTGTAAAGTTAAAAAAAAGTTTGCTAATAAATATATTTACAAAAAAAATGACAAGCAGGAAGGAAAGGGTGGTAGGATAGTTTTATTAGTACATGTGGAATAAGGGCCATACAAGAAATGACCCTGAATCAGATGATGTAGAATCCACACGGGTGGAAGAAAGAAATAACAAGGGAAGACCACACTGGTGTCTGTAGTCCCCCTGTTTGTTCTGTTAAGGTGGAGAATAAATTAGGACATAATAAGGTCATGTAAAAGTAACTGTACGTTAAGATTAAAGTCAGCTATGATTAATGTAGATTGGGAAAATCAAAGTGACAAAGGTAGTCATGAGGAAGAATTCAGAGTGTATTCAGGACAGTTTCCAAAGAACATTATACAAAAAGCAAAGAAATGTGTATGCTGGAAATCTGAAACAAAGACAGAAATTGCTGGAGAAACTCAGCAGTCTAGCTGTATCTGTGGAGAGCGTGGTCCCCAGTTGGATCCGCACTGTGGTGTTCTCATACATAAAAACAGAAGTTTGCTGGAGAAACTCAACAGGTCTGGCAGCACTTGTGGACAGAAAGCAGAGTCAACGTTTTGGGTCCAGTGACCCTTCTCTCCACAGATGCTGCCATTCTGCTGAATTTCTCCAGCAACTTATATTTTTATGTCCGAGAACACTACGTTGCAAATTCAACTGGGGCCCAGGCTATTTTGGAGCTGGCAATGTCTAATGCAACTGGTTTAATAAATGATCTGAGAGTAAAAAAAACTCCTCTGAAACAGCAACCATAAAGTGGTAAAATTTAACACAGTTTGAGAATGAGAATTTTGAGTCAGAAATAACTATGCTGCACTTAATGGAGGTAATTACAAAGATACGAGATCAGAAATGGCTGGAATGAACGGAGAATTGAGTCTAGCAGAAAAGACACTGATGTATAACTGTAGATACTTAAAAGAAAAAGTCTTGGCTTACAGCACAGATATATGCCAGTGATATAGAAAGAATCTAAGAAGGGAATAAACTAACTCTGGCTAGCCAAGGAAGTTAACAACAGTATAAAATTCGAAGAAAAACCTATAATGTGACAAATACTAGTGGTAAACTAGAAGAGCAGGAAAGGTTTTTAAAAATCAACAAAAGATGACTTAAAAATACAACAACTAATAATGTTCAAAAGCAAAACAAATATTTTCTTGAAATTTTGAGTGAAGAAACAGGTAACATTCAAAAGGAAAAACAAATATTTGTTTCAAAGAAGAGTCATAATGGACTTGAAACTAACTAGCTTTCTCTTGCAACAGATGCTGCCAAACCTCCTGAGTTTCTTCAGCTCTTTGTTTTTATTTCAGATCTCCAGCAACCAAAGTTCTCTGCTTTCATTAATAAATATTTATCAATGGGAGCTCTGAAATTTAGGTTAACTGATAAGCTTGACTAGCAAACCTTTTAGTTTCCACTGACAAACAAACAATACCAAAGTAAATGATAAATATATGTGTCATGTATGTCAATGAATGAGTGCATTTTCTGTCATAACTGAATTCCCTCAGCAGTTTAAAACCTGCTGATCACAACATTTGGACGGTGAGCTATTTCCTCATCCTTCCATTCAACGGAGGTATGTTCTCAATACATAACATATTCAGGACAATTCTGGCATCAGAAATATGTTGTCATTTTAAACCCCAATGGCTGAAAGTGAAAGACCATGAAAAAATAATCAACATTTATCATTGTGAAGCATAAAGAATTGCATGCATGTGCATGTTATCCTCTCAGTACACTATCATTGACAGATGTCTTCAGGCAAATATTTGCAAGCTTGGATTTTTTAAAAATCAAACATATCAACATTCTAGTGAATCACACTTCTTCAGAACCTGGGTTTTGGACAGAATATGTCTTCACATCAGAATAAAAAGAACTATTACATGATATGATTATTAACTTGTCTGTGGGTGACGTTGTGACCTTGGGGTTACACACTGGTTTTAAACTGCACTCATTAATTTACATAGGTGCTTGTTAGGCCAGTTAGATTCCTATATTACAACATGACTACAGAGCAAAATGGTTTACCAATAGGCAGCACAGTAGCTCAGTGGATAGCACTGCTGCCCCACAGTGCCAGGGATCTGGGTTTGATTCCAGCCTCAGGTGACTGTCTGCTTGGGGTTTGCACATTCTCCCAGTGCCTGTGTCTGTCCAGATGTTCTGGTTTCCTGCACAATCCAAAGATGTGCAGGCTAGGTGGATTGGCCATACTAAGTAACCCATAGTATCCAGAGTTGTGTAGGCTAGGTGGTTAGCCCTGAGAAATGCAGGGATGGGTTCGAGTGAGAATCTCTTTGAAGAGTCAGTGTGGACTCAATGGGCTTTTCCAGCACCATACTCTTGCTGTACTACCTGACTGCTGTGCTTTCCAGCATCACACTCGAGATGCTGCCTGACCTGCTGTGCTTTTGACTCAATGGCCTGTTTCCATACTATAGAGAATCTATGATACTACGATTCTATGTTTGCAATGCACTTTCAACATCCTTAGGTCACGCATGATACTGTTAAAATGAAAGCACTTATTTGCTTTTGAATTGTGGCAGTCTCCTGGAGCTCCTTCTTCACTATATTTTGCCTTATTATTTATGGCCTTCCACGGCTTGCTTTTCCATTTTGCAATGTCTCAATGCTTGGTGTACAGCCCACAGCTTTTATTCCAAGCTTTAACCCCTATGTTAGCCTATTGGCAACTGTTGAGTACTTTAACTTGTTTGTGCATTTGGCCAGATAACCTCTATTATCTTGTGAAGGTGTGATATCCAAAGTGTCAAGTTTCTTCTTTGTAACCTTTTTACTGTTAAAGTTCCAGCATTGAACAGTCTGATTTTGACTTCGGGAATGGCATGGTATTTCATCTATTGGTATCTAATTTGTTACTCACGCCAACTGCTTTGCAACTTTAATTGATAACTCTTCCAAAACTAGCACAGATATATATTGCAACTCTTTGATGGATGGGATGCTCACGATCTGCAATGATTCTTCTGTGATCTTGGCATATTAATATACACATAAAAACAAAAATAAATCATTTGCCCATTAACAAACAACAGAATACAAATGGTGAGTGATATTTTACACATTGTTTCTTTAAAAATACAACTGTTGAGATGAATATACATTTTACAGAAGTGCATCTAAAGCACAAGACTATGGTGACTGTTCTATGGTGAGGTGTACCATACCTGTACTAAGTCCTTCTGAAAGTAACTATTTTATTCTTGTACTCAGGATATTTCACAGTTAAATTTGAAACATTACCACAATTATAAGCTCAATTTTGCCCAAGCCATCTGACAGGAGCAGGAATAGTTCAGGAAGAATGTCCCTTTTGCAAATACCTGTTTTTGCACTCCAATTCAGTGGGATTGCATAAATAAAAGCCTCAAATTTAATCAACCAGCCTTCCATATAAGTCATGTTGAAACAAAAATCAAGGATCACGTTTTTGTAGTTATGTTGACTCAATGTTATTCCTTTAATACTTGAAAATTAAAATGAAATGCTGTTGAATTCATTAAAACAATAATATTGCTGACTTCCAGTTAAACTATCAGTACAGGGCTACCAGATCAATTCACTGAACAGGTAATAAGTATCAAGGCATAGTATTCTGCATCAAGGTTTGCTCACTTGAAGTCATTAAAATATGCATCAGTGGCAAATTTGCTGCTGAATTTCCAATGCACACTTAAACAGCAGTCTTTTTTAAAGGCCAATTTAACACAACCCACATTTTGTGATTACCCTTGAGATTTTCTAAGCGGTGTTATATGTTTCACTAGGTACAAAGCACAAATCTGAACAGTATGTATTCGGTTTGTTCTATCTGAACAAGGGGAAATTTCACATAGCAGCCCAAATACTTCTGAAAAGCATTTTTGGTGGAGAATAGAAATGTTCTCTTTTTTACATCTGCCAAAGTGTAAAACTCATTCCATGAAAGTCAATGTACTAATCATAATCAAAGTTCTTGAATAACAAAAGAAAAATAATGTTGGGCTGCACAAGCTCATGTTCAATGATTTTGATGGCAGTCAGAAGATTTTTAAGAAAATTAATTATGCTGAGTACAGTTGTTAGGGACACTGAATTATCAGCACTAAAAGCAGCCTAGACCTGGCAGCACTGGGATGACATCTCAGAATCTGGGAGTACTGCATAAGATGTTTTGGGGAGCAGAAAAAAAAATTAAACAATAAGTTTGGTTCGGGAAGACAGGGGTGCTGATGCCATGGTGCTGGGTATAAAAAATGGAATCGAGCAACCTTAATGGGAAAATGGCCAGACGAATCTAGTCAAGACTGTCTTCGGCATTGTTTCTCATATTACAACAAAGACAGCACCTTAAAAGTATTGTAAAGTACTTTGGATCAAACAGAGATCACAAAAAGTCTATATATAAAGACAAGTCATTCTATTGGATTATCACTGTCCTCCATTACATTGGCATTAGTAACCTTATACATACAGTCAAACTTTCTTTTGGGAAATCAAAAATCACTAGCTAATTTGTCAAATCATTTTTATCTTAAAACATATGTATCCAGTACGGTCTTATTACATTTGAAATAAATTAAGTATAGTGGCTTAAATGTTACATTCAAGAGTTGTACAGTATCAAACAAATTGCATTGCTTTCATTCTTTCACCGTAAATAACTAAGATTAACCATTAGCTTCTGCATTGTTGAGGAAGGAGGATGATAAAGATGGAACAATAGTAAATCCAAACCTGCGACAACCTAAATTCCATATTAGGTGAGAGTGAGAGTTTGACCACTAAAACTCTGTTTAATCAATTAGATACTTGAAGTTTTTTAAAAATCTTGCCGTTCTTTCACTGTTATCAATAAAAGATTGACCTCCCTCCCTAACAGCAGTGCAGGTGTTAATTGCTGCTCAGTAACATGGTCGAAATGCTGAAAGACATTTCAAGTGCAATTTATAGATTATGAACTAAACAAAATACATTTGCAAAAGTTATTGCAAGTTTATAAAGTAGAATTTTAAAATTATAGCAATGCCTCAAGCCCATAGTGACTTTTACAAAATTGGAACTTTTTCGTCAACTCCAATAGAACGTCCATTTGAGACAACTGGAGAGGAGAAAAAAGAAGAAATGGCTGCATAAGGTGGTTTTTAATTCAGTAACTAGGCTCTGTAAGCTATCAAGACTTAAGACATGAGGCAATAAATACTTTTCAATGGTATTTCAAGGGTAACAGAGTCACAAGTTGAATATTGAAGTCTTTCCTATGAGGAAAATAGGATTCTTGCTCAAACTATGGATCTCTCTGCAAAATACAAATTGAAAAGTGTACAGAAAACAATTATCATTTAAAAGCACACATTGTAAATTCCTTATTCCTTACCAGACATGAGCTATCTTGATCAGTCTGAAAAACAACCAACTCATCTCACTTCTTGCTTGTTACTATTATCTTGCCAGCATTGGTCATCTCCAACTACTATCATACATTTACCACAGTGTAGAGAAGCGGTGAGCAGCAAGATCAGGTAGAGAAATGACAAACAAAAGGGTCAAGATGCAAGAGACCAAGCAATAGCCAGTGAGGAGAAAATAAGAATGGTGGGTGAATAACTGCACTGGCTGGCATATGCAGATGAGAAAGGGGATAAACGAAAAGGTGACATCAGATGAGAAGGAGTTAAGCAAAAAGACAGTCTGAATAATTATATTTTTAATTTTTAAAACAAGATTTTTTTCACTTATGAATATAGGAACTTAGATATGCACGTTATTTCAAAGTACAGGATATATATTGTTTTATTTTTGGACACAACTGTAACTAAATTTTTTTACCAAGTCTAGTGGGAAAATCTGATTCCCTTAACTAATACTGAGGGAGGCAAGGGAGGATATTGCTGGTGCTTTGATAAAGATCTTTGCATCTGCTTTAGCCATAGGCAAGGTCTCAGGAGACTGGAAAACAGCCAATGCTATTCTTTTCTTTAAGGAGGGCAGCAGGGACAATCCAGGAAATTATAGGCCAGTGAACCAAATCTCAGCGTTACAGAGAATACTGGAGTAGATTCTTAGCAACAGGATTTACTTGCACTTGGAAAAAATTGATTTATTTGGGAAGAGTCAGCATGGCTTTGTGCAAGGGCGGTGTTATCTCACAAATTTGATTGAGTTGTTTGAGGAATTGACAAAGGTGACTGATGAGGGTAGGGCACTGGATGTAGTCTACATGGACTTCACTAAAGTATTTGACAAGTTCCCACATAATAGGCTGGTCCAAAAGATCAAGTCACATGGGATCCACAATGAGTTGGTAGATTGGACACAAAATTGACTTGGTCACAGAAGACAGAGGATTGATGTGACAGGGTTTTTTTTCTTGACTGGACATCTGAGACCAGTGGTACTCCTCTAGGGCGTATATAAATTATCTGGAAAAAACCATAGGTGGTCTGATTACTAGGTTTACAGAAGACACTAAAATTGGTGGAGTTGCGGATAGTAAGGAAGATTGTCAAAGGATACAGCAGGATATGAATCTGTTGGGTGGAAATGTGGCAGACGGAATTTATTTTGAATGTGAGGTGATGCATTTTAGGAGGTCAAATGTAAGGGGAAAGTATGCAGTAAATGCAAGACCCCTAGAAGCACAGATATACAGAGGGATCTTGGGGTGCAAGTTCACAGCTTGGTAACAAATGGATAATGTGGTAAAGGAGGCAAAAGCATGTTTGCCTTCATCAGTGAAGCAATGAGTATAAAGATTGGTAAGTCATGTTGCAGCTGTAGAAGACTTTAGTTAGGCTATATTTAGTATTATGTGCAATTCTGGTCATCACACTACAGGAAGTATGTGGAGGTTTTGGAGAAGGTGCAAAAGAGGTTTACCAGGATGTTGCCTGGATGGGAATATATTGGCTGTAAGTAGAGGGTGGACAAACTTGGATTGTTTTTGTCAAGCATCAGAGGCTGAGAGGAATCTGAAAAAAAAACTTTATGAAATTATGAGAGGCATGGACAGGGTGGATAGTCTGAATCTTTTTCATAGGGTGGAAATGTTAAATACCGAGGCGGCATAGGTTTATGGCAAAAGGGGAGAGTTTAAAAGTAAAGTGTGAGGTAATTATTTTTAAAAAGAAGAAATGAGGGAGATTGGTGTCTGGAATGTGCTGCCAGGGGAGATGGTAGAAGTAGGTATGATTGCAATGTTTAAAAGGCATTTAGACAGAAACAAAGCAGGGAATAGAGGGATGGATGTGAACCATGTGCAGCCAGATGGAATGAGTTAAGAATGGCATCATGGTGGGCCAAAAGGCCTGTTCCTGTGTTGTGCTGTTCAATGGTTAATAGTAAGGAAATGAAGGGTCACACAAATAAAGCAGGAAAGTTGGAGCTGAAGATCATACGATGAACCATAATCTGACTGAATGATGGAGTAGATATGATGGGACAAATGACCTATACTGCTATCGTTGTATGGGTTCCTGACTCCGCCACTCTTCAAAATAATTAGCTCCAGAGACATTACCTTAAAACTATGTCCCTGGATATTGACTCCTGTAAGGGGTTAGGTTTCTTCCTATCTGTGCCCCTTATAATTTCATACATCTTAATCATGTCACCACACATCCCCTTCACCATTTTTGGTTTGAAGGAAAACTACCCTTGGATGTATAGCCTTTCTTTATATCTGAAGCGTCCGCATCTGCTCCCAGGAGGACCAGTTCCAACACCGCACAGCCCAGATGGCCTCCTTCTTCAAGGACCGCAGATTCCCCCCAGACGTGATCGACGATGCCCTCCACCGCATCTCCTCCACTTCCCGCTCCTCCGCCCTTGAGCCCCGCTCCTCCAACCGCCACCAAGACAGAACCCCACTGGTTCTCACCTACCACCCCACCAACCTCCGCATACAACGTATCATCCGCCGTCATTTCCGCCACCTCCAAACGGACCCCACCACCAAGGATATATTTCCCTCCCCTCCCCTATCAGCGTTCCGCAAGGACCACTCCCTTCGTGACTCCCTCGTCAGATCCACACCCCCCACCAACCCAACCTCCACCCCCGGCACTTTCCCCTGCAACCGCAGGAAATGTAAAACTTGCGCCCACACCTCCATACTCACTTCCCTCCAAGGCCCCAAGGGATCCTTCCATATCCGCCACAAGTTCACCTGTACCTCCACATACATCATCTATTGCATCCGCTGCACCCGATGTGGCCTCCTCTATATTGGGGAGACAGGCCGCTTACTTGCGGAACGCTTCAGAGAACACCTCTGGGCCGCCCGGACCAACCAACCCAACCACCCCGTGGCTCAACACCTTAACTCTCCCTCCCACTCCACCGAGGACATGCAGGTCCTTGGACTCCTCCACCGGCAGAACATAACAACACGACGGCTGGAGGAGGAGCGCCTCATCTTCCGCCTGGGAACCCTCCAATCACAAGGTATGAATTCAGATTTCTCCAGTTTCCTCATTTCCCCTCCCCCCACCTTGTCTCAGTCGGTTCCCTCAACTCAGCACCGCCCTCCTAACCTGCAATCTCCTTCCTGACCTCTCCGCCCCCACCCCACTCCGGCCTATCACCCTCACCTTGACCTCCTTCCACCTATCCCACCTCCATCGCCCCTCCCCTAAGTCCCTCCTCCCTACCTTTTATCTTAGCCTGCTTGGCTACTCTCTCTCATTCCTGATGAAGGGCTTATGCTCGAAACGTCGAATTCCCTATTCCTGAGATGCTGCCTGGCCTGCTGTGCTTTGACCAGCAACACATTTTCAGCTGTGATCTCCAGCATCTGCAGACCTCATTTTTTACTCGAAGATTTATATCTGAATGCTCCAACAAGATCCTAGTGAATCTTCTCTAATGCAATCATATCCTTCCTTTTTTCCTAATTTAATGTTTTGTTTTTAAACCAACCTGTTCAGAGATGTTATTACACACGCATGGAGTAGGCGAAAAGAGTCCCTCATTCTCCTCCGTAGTGCAGCATCCAAAGCTGCATACAAATGTGGCCTAACTAATGTTTTAATTAAACAGAAATTGCTGAAAAAAATAGTAGGTATGACAGCAACTCTGGAGAGAAACAGAGTTAACATTTCAAGTCCAACAGCTTCTTTGGAACCGAGTTGGGTTCTGAGGAAGGGACCTACGTCTCGCATATTCCATATACCTTCATCACAACTTTATCTACCCATCCTGCTGCCTTCAAGGATCTATGGAAATTTAACAAAGAACAGTGTAGCACTAGAATAGGTCCTTCAACACTGACGGCACACGATACCTTTCCAAGGCCAGAATCTTTCAGTTCTACATGGTCTGTACCCCTCTATTCCCTGCCTATTCATGTATCTGTCAATTTGCCTCTTAAACATTGTTTTTGTATTGGTCTCCATCACGTCCTCTGGCAGTGCATTCCAGGCACTACCACCCTCCGTGTAAAAAAAAATCTTGTGCCTCACATCTCCTTTAATCTTACCCCCTTTACCTTAAACCTATGTCCCCTCGGAATTGACATTTCTACCCTGGGAAAAAGACTGCAACTATCCATTCAATCCATGCCTCTTATACTCTTGTGTCAGATCGACCCTTCGATATTCAAGTGAAAACAAAGTTTGTCCAAGTCAAGGCGTTTGACTTTTTGAGACCTTGCAGATTCTCTGTCTGCTTGCTTGTCTTTCAAGACAAAATAACGTAAAAATAAACAAATTAGTATTATTTGGTTCTCTTGAAAGATTCAGAAGGAAATTAAACATTAAGCTATGGTATAACACAGAATTATACTAGGAGACTATTCTATGTTATTTTTATCCACTTCAGGTCATAAAATGTAGGATTACACAAAACGTTTATTCTTCAAACCATACACAGTTACACACACAATTAAAGGGGTGGCGCATGTATGGAATGGGTTACTAGAGGAAGTGGTGGAGGCTGGTACAATTACAACATTTGAAAGGCATCTGGATGAGTATATGAATAGGAAGGGTTTAGAGGGAAACGGGCCAAGTACTGGCAAATGGGACTAGATTAGATTAGGATATATGGTCAGCATGGACGAGTTGGACCGAAGGGTCGCTTTCTGCGCTGTATATCTCTATGACTCTAAATATTTCAGACATTTTGGCATTGCAGCATACAGTGACTGGTGTGACAAGTGCAAGTTTTCAATGAAACAGTCATTTAGCATTGCGATTTTTTTAAAATGAAGATTCAAAAGGATGCAAAATGAAAAGAAAACATTTGATCTGCCATGCAAAGTGCCAGAAATTTTAAAAGGAGGTA
Source organism: Hemiscyllium ocellatum (assembly GCF_020745735.1). Taxonomy (NCBI): domain Eukaryota; kingdom Metazoa; phylum Chordata; class Chondrichthyes; order Orectolobiformes; family Hemiscylliidae; genus Hemiscyllium; species Hemiscyllium ocellatum. Next base: position 41,061,584 of record NC_083434.1, read on the forward strand.
GCTGCAGTTTATCATGTCAAAGTGTTTAGCTGAAAGTAGAGGTGCAAATTGGAGGTCAATGTGATTTGGTGAAATCCTACAGCACATTCTTGAATATTCCTCCACTCCAACCTATGTTTGCATCTGATTAGACTCACATTACAATGTGAAAATACTGAAATAAGTTGCACAGACACACAGAAAATAGGAACAGCAGTAGGCCATTCAGCCCTTTGAACCTTAACCTCCATTCAATATGATCATGGTTGATCAAGCAACTCAGCACCCTTGCTTTCCATCCATACCCTTTGATCCCTTTATCCCTGAGAACTATATCCAAGTCCCTCAAAAACATTCAATGTTTTGACTCAACTGTTTTCTGCAGCAGGAAACTCTACTGGTTCACCACTCTCTGGGTGAAGAAATTTATAATCTCAGTCCTAAATGGCATACCCCATATCCTTAGACCATGAATGCTGGTTCTGGATCTCCAAATGGTCACCAGGAACATCCTTCCTGTGTTTACCTGTCTAGTCCTGTTAGAATTTTCTAGGTTTCTGTGAAATCCCCCCTCATCCTTCTAAATCTAGTGAAAATAGTCTGAACCAATCCAGTCTCTCTTCACACACTATTTGTGCCATTCAGGAATCAATCTGGTCAACCTCTGTTGCACACCCTCCATCCATCCTTCCTCAGATAAGGAAACCAAAACTGCACACTATACTCCAGGTGTGGTCTCACCAAAGTCCTGTAAAATTGCAGGGAGACATCTCTTCTCATATTCATAAATCCTCTTCATATGAACACAAACATGCCATTTGGCTTCTTAATCACCTGCTGCACAGAATGGCTCGTTTCAATAACTGATGAACTTGTCCTCATCACACTTAAAAACTTTGTATCCTCCTCATAGCGCACACTCTCACCCAGCTTTGTGTTACCTGCAAACTTGGAAGTATTACATTTCGTTCCACTGATCTTAGTTATGAATATACAGTATATTGTGAATAGCTGGGGACAAAGCACAGATCTCTGCAATATCCCACTAGTCAATGGCTGCCATTCTGAAAATGACCTGTTTATTTCCACCCTGTTTTCTGCCTGCCAAACAGTTCTCGATCCATGTCAGTACATTATTTCCAATCCCAATTTTTAAGTTTACATGCTAATCTCTTATGTGGGACTTTATTGAAAGCCTTGAAAGTCGATGCAAAACACAACAAGAAGCTTCCCTTATCAACACTACTAGTCACTTCCTCAGAAAATTCCAGAAAACTTGTTAAGCATGATGTCCCTTTTGTAAATCCATGTTGATTTTATCCAATCGTATCACAGCTTTCCAAATGCTCTTCTATCAAGTCTTTTAGAATTAAAACAGCATTTTCCATGCTACTGATGGCAGGTTAAATGGTCTATTTCCAGTTTACTCCTCTTTAAGTTACATTAGCTGCCCTCCAATCCATTGGAACTGTTCTATACTCTCTATTGACTTGTATGTACTTGCTTCATGCATGTGAATATTATGATGACACGAAGGTATACATCCAATTCACATCAGCCTCCCTTTTCTTGTATTTGCAACACAGTAAAATTAAACATTCAATACCCTCAAAACTGACCTCACTGGCTTCTAACTAAACTTTTTGAAATAACCAGGACCACCTTCTGAATAACCAATACCATAGACCAGGATATTAGCTTCAACAGAACAATGAATAATTGTGATGATGCTGTTCCTTTAACAAGGTTATGTTATCCTTGGTTTTCTCAGGAGGTCATTAAAGCACAGGTTCCGTAAAGTCTGGAGCTGAAGGTTTTTATGGCCAATTTGATTATAGCTAATAAGACACTGCCTCGGACAAAAGGCTTTAAAGTTTCAAAAAAGCACTTGCACAATGAAAGGGGAGTGGCCTGTTCTCAACTTGTCTCTGGTTTGGTTTGGTCTGACTATTCACTGAAAGCAGTCAGGCAGTTGTAAACACTGCTTGATCCAAAGAAGCAGGTCCATACTTGGACTTCTCTCCTGTTTGAGCCTGTGTTTGACTTTACCTTTTGGTGCCAATGGGTGTTTATGGGGTTGTTGCAAGTACTGGGACAGCATGATTATTTTGAATTTTGGGATAATCTGTTGGGTTTTCAGATAGGTTGTCATTCAGTATGGTTTCTCTTTTGTTTGTGTTTCATTTGATAATCTTGGAAATAAATCCAATTTATTTAAAGCTAAGTGGTTTGACCAGCGGCATTTCTCCTGGTGTATCCACTTTATACCTGCTTAAAACAACTAGTAAAATAAGGGTCCGGGCTACTTTCTTGAAATGTTTTGAGGGGAGTCTGGCCTGGTCCATAACACAATTTGTTAAAAATTGAGCGGCTTTAGCAGAGCAAACTTAAGTCATAAGGTAATCTTATTCATGTTGTGAATGTAAACCCAATTTGTCTTGCTTCTCGGCCCTACACACACACACGCATGGATAGGCAGACAGCTAAGGGATGAATAAAAGAAATAAATGTGACTGACCAGTTCACCTAAGCAAATGTTACAGAACTGTGACATCACATGCATTGGTATTTTGCTTGGCTTCCAAAGACAATGATGCATATAAGTAGCTTGTAACGCTCAAAGGAATATTCACTTAATAATTATATCAGAGATTCTAAACTCTGGGCTTTCAATAAGTTGATAATGGGACGACAACCAGGGAGCAATCAAACCTCCATCAGGTAGTTTTCAAAGGTGTAATGCTTCTGACTTAAACAGTTCAAACACCAGTTCAAACTTTCGGTGTCTCCCCATACAGTCCCAGTTAGTTAATACTCAACATCCGCCATCTGTTTGAGCAAAATGCATATCTGGTGTAGAAGCATCTATAGAACACTTAACAAGAATCAACTTGCAATTAACTTGCAGGCCTGGTGACAAACAAGTATCAGTTTGCACATTGTCCTTTTCTAAAAGAAAGCAAGCTGCTACTTATAGCCCCCAAAAAAATCACAGCTACAAATCAAAAATAATAAAGTTAACAAAAACAGAATTTGCTGGAGAAGCTCAGGAGGTTTGGCAGCATCTATGGAAAGAAAACAAAATAATATTTAGAAGAACTATCAATGGACTTGAAACATTAACTCAGTTTTCTTTCCATGGATGCTGCCAGACCTCCTGAGCTTCTCCAGCAAATACTGCTTCTGTTTGTTTCAGATTTCCAGCATCTACAGCTCTTTATTTTAACTGGTTTGTTATTGGATAAGTGACTGCCATCGTATCAATGCTTCTTTTAATGACTTCTGCAACATAATAAGTACATCATTGGTTCATCAAGATGTTTGATTAGTAGCAGTTTATTGTCTTTACCATCCATCTAAAGTAAAACATTCACAAAATTTTATTTCAGTTATATCACTACTAGTGTTTTAAAATAAAGTCGTATCTTTAAAAAATATACATGTGGAGTTACGCAGGTACACAGATTTTGCTTTAAAATCTATGTAAAATGCAGTGAAGTAAAATTATTTCACTTATATCTGCTAATCCAATTATAATAATTAATTTCAAGTGTTTTATTGAATGCCAGGAACTGTTTGAGCTTTGGACTGCTTGTGCCAAGACAGGTCTTAAAAGCAAAAGACTTGCCTATCATAGTGTTGCTTAAAAGGAAAATGAAGCCATCAACACATTAATATCAATGTAACATAGTGGAGGCCAACAAATGAGTTTCCACAGTAACAGATGTAAAGATTGTTAGGCAACAAAGTGAAATGAGAATGCGGGAGAAGAGGTGGAAATACTGCTTTCAACCAAGGCAAAGTTAAGTTGACGGTATCAATGCAAAAGGAAAACAAACAAAACTCTGTGAAATCCAACGAGTGAAGCCAAGTTGGAATTCCAACTAGATGACCCCAACACAGCTATTTAGAACATTTCCCTCCGGATGTTGTTCATTGTCAAATTAAAAGAAAAAAAAAGCAGGATCCATTCAGTAACTTGAACATTGTTGAGCTTGTGAATTCCTCTAATTTAGTGGCAAGACAGGGCTTTCACAGAGCTCTGCACTGGCTTCCTGACTTATTGCCAAAACCTATTCACAATGCAATGAACACAGGAAGTTCTCACATTCACTGAAAAAAAAGCCACATAGAAGAGAGACAACTGTTAGGAAAACACACTAGTGCCTCCAAGAGCAACTGACCTACTTTTAATAGTCTGTACTTCAGAGTTTACTGCACTAATTGACCTTTGACATGTTACTGTATGCCTGTAAAATGACAACTGCTTTACGAATGTTGTTGCTAAGATGCCCAGACCATGGTTATAAATGCTATGGCTTTTTATCAGTACTTATGAGAGGTTTGGCATAATTATCAGGCAGTTAACTTGTAATTAAGCATGTGTAACAGCAGTGAGCCTTCATGGTCACCCAAAGTGAAATTTTGTTAAAATAAATTAGGATCTTTTAGATCTATTTTTGTTGCTGTGTATTTGTTTCCCCATTAAGAGCAACATCAAAAGTTACATGGACAAGGACAACTAGGGATGGGCAAAAAATGCTGACCCAGCCAGTGAAGCCCACATACAATAAGTGAATTTAAAAAACATAAATCCACCAAAAATATACTGACAGGACAACAATATTATTACAATAACACACCACTCATCACCAACTCTCTCTATTACATAGAAGCATACAAGATAGGAGAAGTAGTGTCAAGAGTGTGGTGCTGGAAAAGCACAGCAGGTCAGGCAGCATCCGAGAAGCAGGTGAATCGATGTTTTGGCCATAAGCCCTTCATCAGGAATGAGGATGAGAATACCCATCCTCTGATAAATTCATTGGTCACCAGGATATATATCATTGGTTCAGTTAAATTTCTGGCTAATGGCAAACCTCGGGATGGTGGTGACACAAATGCAGTGATTTTAGTGCAGCAGAATGTCAATGGGTGGTGGTTAGGTTCTCTATTGCTGAAGATGATCATTTCCTGGTATGTGTGGTGAATGTTCTCTCTAATGCATTAGCTCACTATTCTCAATTGTACTTTATTAATTACAAAGGAATTGGAAAGGATGAGAGAGAGGAGAAATGTAAAAGTTCAAGTCGTACTTCGATTAAAAAAAATGTAATAAAGTACTAAATCACTATCAGTTTGGCTTAGTTGATAGCACTCTGGATAGTTATACTTTGTGGTATCAAGCTGCTTTCCAGGACTAGAATGCAACATAAGCTGGCACTTTAAATTTAGTACTGAAAGGTAGCCATTGTTTCAAATGCATTTTTTGGATGAGATAGCAAACACAGATATGAAACTCAGTTAGATTTTTCTTTTCAAAATGTTATAAAAATACTACCTTAACATAGAAGGGATTCTCTTTTTGGCAACCTAGTTAATACTGCTTCCTTGACCAATGTCACAAGAAGCAGATTTTAGTCAATGTATTGACCCACAAACAAGAGTGAAGAAATGCAAAAACTGATTTGCATAGTTGATTTATATCAGAGGCTATAATTAATTTATAAACTATTTGTCATATATAGCTTTGGGGGTGTCCAAGAAGCATTAAAGCACACCAATTAAAATTAGCAAAGTCAACTACCATGTGACATATATGAAAAATAGCAACAAGATTTTCATTAAGGACTAATCAATCCCATTCTGTTACAAAGGAGATGGGCGGGACTAGGGTGATCATACAATTAATCTCAGAAAGTCACAGGAATTTTTAATTTGATTTATTTTTGTCATATGTACCTAGATACAGAGAGAAGTAATGCTTTGCGTACTGTCTAGACAAATTAAATCTTACATAAGTACATTAGGGTCACAAGCCAGAACGCAGAATATAGTGTTACAGCTATAGAAGGGATGCAGAGAAAGACAACTCCTATATATCCATTCATAAGTCTGATAACAGCAGGGAAAAGGCTGATCTTGAACCTGTTGGTGCATGCTTTCAACTTGTGTATTTTCTGCCTGATGAAAGAGAGCATAACAGGGGTAGCATGGGTCTTTGATTATGTTGGCTGCTTTCTCAAGGCACTAGGAAGCACAGACAGAGATAGTGCAAGGAAGGCTGTTTTCGTGAGGGACTGGGCTGCATTCACAACTTTCTGTAATTTTTTGCAGTCTTGGGCAGAGCAGATGCTGTACCAACCGGTGATACATCTGGGAATAATGCTTTCTACGGGGCATCTATAAAAATTGGAAAGTGTATTTGTGGATATGCTGAATTTCCTTCACCTTCAGAGGAAGTAGAGCCATTGTTGTGCTTTCTTGACCGTAGTGTCGATGTGGATGGACCAGGACAGATTGTTGATGATACTTACTCCTAAGAACTTGAAGTTCTCGGCCATCTCCACCTCAGCACCATTGATACAAACAGGGGTGTGTCCTCCACTCTGCTTCCTGAAGTTGATGACCAACTACTTCGTTTTGCTGTCATTGAGGGAGAGATTGTCGTCTTTACACCATGCCATTAAGCTGTCTCTACCCTGTACTCTGTCTCATCATTGTTTGAGATCTGACCCATTACAGTAAATTTGTAAATGAAATTAGAGCTGGCTTTGGCCACACAGCTGTGAGTGTATAAGGAATATAGTAAGGCTGGGTAGCTGGGCATGGGTGTTCAGGACTATCATGGAGGAGGCATTGTTGCTATCCTTATTGATTGCAATCTGAGGTCAGGATGTTGAGGATCCAGTTACAGACAGGGAGCAGAGTTCTAGATCTCTGAGTTTGGAGTTGAGTTTGGTTGAAATTATGGTATTGAAGTCAGAGATAACATCAATAAATAGGAGTGTGACGTGGGTGTTCTGGTTATCCAGATGTTCTAGAGATTGAGTGTAGGACCAGGAGATGGCACCTGCCATGACCTATTGCAATAGTCGGCAAATTATAGTGGATCAAGGAAATCTGGAATGATGTGTACCATTACTAACCTCTCAAAGCACTTCATAATTGATATCAGAGCCACTGGGCGGTAGTCAATAAGGCACATTGTCTGATTTTGCTTTGGCACTGGGATAATAGTGGTCGACTTGAAGCCTCACGTCAGAGTAAGGAAAGGTTCAATACGTCTGCAAATATTCCTTCTAGCAGGTCCACGCAAGATCTGACTGCATGGCCAGAGACTCTACCTAGCCCAATCACTTTCCATGGGTTCACTTCTAAGGCGGCTGATCTGACATGTGCAACGGTAACTGAGTATGATGCATGCAAGGCTGTCAGAGCAGGTGACATCATTTCATTCAACTTTTGTTCATCACCATCATAAAGTGCAATATGCTTATCGAATAGGTATGCATTGCTGTCAGTGATTCTTACCAGATTTTACTTTGTAGCCTGTTATATCGTGTTAGCCTTGCCACAAGCAACATATTCGTGTGGTTAGCATGGGACTCCAGTTCAGTCTGATATTGTCACCCGATATCCCTAATGGCTTTGCGAAGATCACAATTAAGACATCATTTGAGCTGGGAACAGATCCTCGCAGGTGGTTGTACAACTAAATATTCTGACCACGGTGAAACTGCTGCTGAATTCGTTGATGCTTCTGCCCTCAGAAGGCAGATAAATGACTGACTGCATTTGCCATCATGGTAAACTAAACTTTATTTCATCAAAACATTGAGTGTTCTGTTCCCCTATCACTCCCATGCTTTCTGACCTACACTGACTTCTAGTCAAACAACATCTTGGATTTTAAACTTAATTTTTTTCACAAGTTTTCAAATCCCTTCAATGGGTTGACTCTATATGTGTCATTTCCTCCAAGCCCAATCACCTGAGATGTTTGATCTTTTCCCATTCTGGCCTCTTACGCATTCAAAGTTGGTGGTCAAGTCTTCTGTTATCTAGACCCCAAGCTTTGCAATTCCCTCCCTCTCCCTTTCTACCTCATTACTTTCCTTTACAAAACTGAAGACTTTTCATTTTTGTTCAACACTTTTGACATCTGATTAAACTTTATTTCATAAAGACCCTATAAAGTTCTTGACATTTTGTGGTGTGAACGAACTACATAAAGGAAAAACTCCTGAAAACAACTTGCACACATTTTCAAAAAAAAAAACAGTGCTGAGAATTTCATGGGCTTTCTCTTGGTTCGTCACTTATACTGCAAGCTTGAGGGATATCATATGAGAACAGTTCTATTGATACTTGTTACTGATTTGGGGAAAACTCCAATTAAGTTTCTGTCATAAGTTTCCGTATTACTAACTGTCATATGCAGGCTTCCATATGCTGTTAGGCAGGTTAAGTTGGAACTTTATGTCAAAATTGGCAATAGTACTGCTTGGGAAAGCACAGCAGGTCAGGCAGCAGGGGAAAAAAAAAGAAAAAAAAAGGAAAAAAGTAAAAAATAAAAATAAAAAACATGAAAAAAAAAACGACATTTCGGGCACAAGCCCTTCATCAGCCATTCCTGCTCCTTGAATACTGCCTGACCTGCTGTACTTTTCCAGCATCACTCTGATCTAAAAATTCTGGTTTCCAGCATCTGCAGTTCTCACTTTTGTCTAATAGTACTGCTTGCCTAAATTAAGATTTTTCATCAAGAATGAAACAAAATTCAATTATGATAACAGCATTTTCATCTGAAACTCTGATCTGAGCTTTGAGTTTGTAATCAAGGATGACAATTGAGTACAGTGCTATTAGAGGGTCTGCCCTCTACATTAGGGAGGACCCATTTACCAGTTCAGCACATACAAAAACATTTGCAGCATGAATAGAAGATCAGGGTAGTTCTTCAGACACGTAGCCCTCAGTCAAAACTGAAGGTTTTGTAAATCATTCATATGCTGCAGAAGTGGCAGATATATCCTCTCCCTAATTGTGCTTAAGATAGAGGATATGAAATGAATTCCAATATTAGCTGTAAATCAGAAGATGGAAGGGAGCAAAGAACTTAGTAAAACTACTATTTAATATATAATAAATGGCCAGAGTTTGAATACTCTCTGATAAGTACATATGCCTGATAACTATTTGGAACAGATTTGGTGGATGCATGCATTACTACAAGATAGCAACTATTAATAGAACAGAAGTCCTATCAGCTTTATGAAAAAGTAAAAGTAACTACTTACAAGGCTGCAATTCTTGAGTACAAAAGGTGGAAAGTGGAAGAAAACTATATTGATAAAATAAACTGCATGATACAAGTTACTGCTCCACACAGATGTGATGACAAGACAAGAAAATCTTCATTCTAAAGGCCAGCAAATCTTATTTAAATTGAATGTGCCCACATACAGTTGAAAATTTGAATACAAGTTTAAATATTCAATTTATTTTAAAAGACAGCAAGATACAGGATAACTCCTGCTGCAGCATTGCAAACTGCTACCCAAAACTGCAAAGACTTAACAAGGATTTCAAATCAATTTATTTAAAATGGGTTTAGGCATTTTCATGCAGTTAAAGGTTACATTCTTGATTTAGAAAACGTTTAAATTAAATCATAACTTCTTTTGAGTACTTGCAGATGTAAAATCATTATAGCTGAGCTAGTTACCAGAGGTCTGTATTTCTCAAAATGAAACGAAAGAAAGAATTGAGAATGCTGGCAATCTGGAAATAAAAACAAATTGTGGTAGAAACTCAGCAGATCTGGCAGCTCTGTAGAGAGAAAGCAGAGTTATCATTTCCAGTCCAGTGACCCTTGTGCTGTTCTGTAGATGGGTCACTGGACTGGAAACGTTAATGACTTTGATGCATATTCTCCATGTCCTTGAATTTCCTTCCTAAACCCCTGAAGACTGCCACCTCTCTCTTCACCTTTACTATTTCCCTTGGACTACATCTTTGACCAAGCTTTTGGTCACCTTGCCAATAATGGAGTATTTCAGGAAGCACACACTTTAAACTTTCATATTTGCTGCGCAAGTTGCTCTTGTTGGATGTATGCTAATAGATACAGCTTATTAACCTCCTAACCAAAAGCATCGGCAGCATTGATTCAGGTAATTGTAGATCCCCATGATATTTACAAACACCACAGAACATTAAGCAAACATACTCGTATGAGTGTTGTAATGGCTAATTAGCCTAGAAAAAAAAAGTTCCCTGGGGACTATATTAGCTCAAAAGGAAGAGAGTCAGTTTGCATCTCTGAATAACCAAGAAATGTACACCTGACTTTGATTATAAGTATCTAGAAAGTTTATGAACATGCAACATTTTCACTCAGTTTCAGCAAAAACACAAATTCTTCAGTCAAAACTGACTGAATTTGATAATATATATTGGAAACTAAGTTCTAAATTTTTGATTTTTTTTTAAAAAGAAATGTCATTTTACCCACTCTAAAATGATGTGCCAAATGACAATTATTTTGTATAATAGAATGAAAGATAGCATGTGATAACAAAAAATTACAACACAGCAACAGGCCCTTTGGCTCCTCAAGCCTGTGCCAATCCAGATTCTCTATCTAAATCTGTCGCCTATTTTCTAAGGATTTATATCCCTCTGCTCCCCACCCATTCGTGTATCGAGATACAGCTTAATTGATGTAATCGAGCCCACTTCTACCACCTCTGCAGGCATCTCTTTCCAGGTACCCACCACCCTGTGCATAAAGAACTTTCCACGCATATCTCCCATAAACTTTTTCCCTCTCACCTTGAACTTGTGACCGAGTAATTAAGTTCCCCACTCTGGAAAAAAGCTTCTTGCTATCCACCCTGCCTACACCTCTCATGATTTTGTAGACCACAATCAGGTTCCCCACAACCCCCCCCCTTCTCTCAACCTCTACCTTTCTAATGAAAATAATCCTAATCTCCTCAATATCTCTTCATACTAGCATCCTCCATGCCAGGCAACATCCTGGTGAATCTCCTCTCCAAAGCATCCACATGCTTTTCGTAACGTGGCGACCAGAACTGTACGCAGTATTCCAAATGTGGCCAAACCAAAATCCTATACAAATGTAACATGACCTGCCAATCTTCTACTCAATCATGACCCTTCTATTGATCTGTGTTGCAACTTCTGGGTACAATGAACCGGAATACCCTGATATCTCTGTACATTAAATTTTCCCCAGGGCTTTTCCATTTAGCATATAGCTCACATTGCTACATTCCCAGAAGCATTTTTTGCTTAAAATGTAGTTATAGACAATGAAAAGCTACTTAAACTGATGTAACTAAAAGGGAGGTTAGGCTTCATAAGGCACTGGTGAGACCACATCCAGAGTACCATGCATAGTACTGGCTACCTTATTCAAGGTAGGATATAAATGCATTGGAGTTCAGAGAAGATTAACCAGACCATTTAAGGTATTAGTATGGTAATCTTATGAGGAAAGATTGGAGTTAAGTGTAGGAAGTGACTTGATTAAAAACCAAAAGATCTTGTGGTATCTTGACAGGGTGAACATGGAGAGGATGTTTCCTCTAGTAAGAGAATGTAGAACCAGGATATCACTATTTAAAGATCAGAAGCCTCCAATTTAAAACAGGAATTAGGCCAAACTTTGTCTCCCAGACCCAAGTATCTTCCTGAAAAGATCGTGGAAACCAAGTTCTTCAAAATTTTTAACAGAGGGAGATTTTTGTCAATCAAGGGTGTGTCAATTATTAGGGTAGGTGAGAATGTAGGTTTGAGGTTACGATCAGATCAACTCTGATCTTACTGAATGGCAGAATAGGCTTTACAGGCTAAATGGCTTTCTACAGTTCCTAATTTATCTGCTTATACTTAATCTGTAATACTTAAATATTTTTGGAAAATATTAGCAGTGGAAGAGAAAGAGAAGGAAGGAGCCAGTGGGAAATAGTGACTGAATTAATTTGCTTACTTTGCAGATTGCATAGAAGCATATGCATAATTAGAAATATCTTTACTTAACCATGTATTTAACCAAATGGTTTATTGCAACACTGGTAAGCAGCACACAGACTAACACAAAGTACAAGCTACCAGGGAAGATTTCCAAGATGGTTTAGAACGTGTTCTATTAAAAAAGACACAGGCTTGAGTTACTAATCTAACATTAATTAATTTGTGTTTTAAGAGTACAAACCATACTTAAATGCAGTCAAAAAAAAAGTGCCATGATTGTTTGATAAACAAGTTGTATTGCAAGTCTATAATGCAATACCAACTAAAACATGGGGCCAACATGGAGAATTTTCTCAGATAGGAGCTACTGAATTAAGAATACAGAGCTGAGTGCAACCTTGCATGTTGCCTTGGGAACACTGGACTGGTCACAGGAAGTAGTATGGTCTTCAAAGCAATCTTTCATTTAAAATTTCAGGTTGTTAACATTACTGGTCTTAACTGCCAAATGCAAAGCTCTTTTAAAACACAATTATAACGAAGAACTGCATTTTGATTTACATGAATGGTTTTAAAAACTAAAGAAGCTTGAAGAAAAAAATTGATACAAGAAAATCATTAATGCAGATATCAGAAATGAGAGAATAATCAAATTAAAGTCATGCAGAGACAGAAAATACAATTAAGAATTATTCCCAATGGTTGTTCATTTTGTTGTAGTTTTCAAAGGAATATTACACCACACAACTGACAAAATACTAGTGACTACATCAGCATAATCATCTTGTAATATAAGAACATTACAAATCTCAAGAGTGCCAAGCTCTGCAACAGAAATTAACACCATTACTAAACCAAGAAAAAAGCACATCATCTTCCTTCTCCAATTGTAGAAATACACATTTTGTACTCCCTAATTCTAGATGATTCAGATTTTAATTGCAGTACACTTGTCCAACTACTTTTTCCACTGTCTTTAGGCAAAAACAAATGACACTAATATCTGGTAGATAGTACAATGATAAAATTTCATTTGTTTACATCCATACCTTGATATGGAAAACAGTACAATATGGTCATGAAAGTTCCATATGTGTACACAAAATGCAAATGTTCAGTGATTTGCACACAAAAGTGAATTGTATAGCATAAAATTAGCACATTATCCAACTTACTGAAATGAATACATTTGAAATAAATCATATAATCTTGCAAGCACTCAGCAGTAAAGTAACAAGATCAGGTGTATCCCAGAACTTTGTGGGAAGCTAGGGAATTCATAGTATCCCTACAGTTTGGAAACAGGCCCTTTGACCCAACAAGTCCACACAGACCATCTGAAGAGTAACCCACCCAGACCCATTCCCCTACTATTCTACATTATCCTAGACTAATGCACATCCCTGAACATTATGGGTAATTTCGCTTGGCCAATTCACCTGATCTGCACATCTTTGGATTGTGGGAGGAAACCGGAGCACCTGAAGGAAACTGATGCAAACTCCACAGTCACCCAAGGTGGGAATTGAACCCAGGCCCCTAACAACTGTGAGGCAACAGTGCTAACCACTGAGCCACCCGAATTGATTTCTGGGTTCCATGCTGAGATATTTGTGTCATAGCTAGCCAGGAATATGGTGCTAGAAGACTGAAGATTGGCTAATGTGGTGCCATTATTTAAGAAAGATGTTAAGGTAAAGCCAGGGAATGATAGACCAGTGAGCTTGACGTCAGTGGTGGGTAAGTTGTTGGAAGGGATTCTGAGGGACAGGATTTACATGTATTTGGAAAGGCAAGGACTGATTAGGGATAGTCAATATGGCTTTGTGCATAGTAGATCATGTCTCACAAATTTGTTTGTTTTTTGAAGAGGTGACAAAAAATACTGATGAAACATAGCGGTGGACTTTGTCTATATGGTCTTCAGTAAAGTGACCAACAAGGTTTTGCATGGTAGACTCGTGAGCAAGATGAGATCGCATGAAATCCAAAGACAGGTAACCAACTGGATACAAAATTGGCTTGGGTGGGAGACACAGGGTGGTGGAGGGTTGCTTTTCTGATAGGAGGCTTGTGCCAGCAGTGTGCTACAAGGATCGATGCTGGGTCCGCTGCTTTTTTCATTTACATAAATGATTTGGATGTGAATATAGGAGGAGTGGTTAGTAGGTTTGCAGACAACACCAAAATTGGTGGTATAAATGGACAGTGAAGGAGATTATTTCAGAGTACACTGATATGGGGTCGCAAGTTATCTCAGATGGACTGAGGAGTGGCAGTTGGAGTTGAATTCAGATAAGTGTGAGGTGTTGCATTTTGGTAAGGCATAGGTAAAAGTGAGGACTGCAGATGCTGGAGATCAGAGTTTCGATCAGAGTGGTGCTAGAAAAGCACAGCAGGTCAGGCAGCATCCGAGGAGCAGGAAAAATCGACGTTTCTGGCAAAAGCCCTTCATCAGGAATAGAGGCAGGAAGCCTCCGGGATGGAGAAACAATGGAGGGGGGGGGGACTGGGGAGAAGGTAGCAAAAAGTACAATGGTGAATGAGGGTGGTGATAGGTCAGAGAGGAAGATGGAGCAGACAAGTAGGAAGGGAGATTGGCAGGTTGGATAGGTCATGAGGACAGTGCTGAGCTGGAAGTTTGGAACAGGGGTAAGGGGGGGGGGGGGGGGAAATAAGGAAACTGGTCAAGTCCACATTGATGCCCTGGGGTTGAAATGTTGAAGTGTTCCAAGGTGGAAGACAAGGCTTTCTTCCTCCAGGCGTCAGGTGGTGAGGGAGCAGCAGCGGCAGAGGCCCAGGACCTGCATGTTTTCAGCCTTGTGGGAGGGGGGAGTTGGTTGGTGCGGGTGTCCTGGAGAGGTTCCCTGCAGCGCTCTGCTAGGAGGCGTCCAGTCTCTCCAATGTAGAGGAGACCGCAGCGGGAGCAACAGATCCAATAAATGATATTGGTGGGTGTGCAGGTGAAACCTTGATGGATGTGGAAGGCTCTTTTGGGGCCTTGGATGGTGGTGAGGGAGGAAGTGTGGATGCAAGTTTTGCAATTCTTGCAGTGGCAGGGGAGGGTGCCAGGATGGGAGGGTGGTTTGTCTAGGGTGTGGACCTGGCCAAGTAGTCACGGAGGAAACTGTCTTTGCGGAAAGCTGAAAGGGAAATATATCCCTGGTGGTGGGGTCCATTTGGAGGTGGCGGAAATGTCGGTGGATGATATGGTTAATGTGAAGGTTGGTATGGTGGAAAGTGAGGACCGGGGGGGTTCTGTCCTTGCTACAGTTGGAGGTGAGGGATGTGGATGAGATACATTGGAGGACATCTTCAACCACGTGATAAGGGAAATTACAATCTCTAAAGAAGGAGGCCATCTGGTGTGTTCTGTGGTGGAACTGGTCCTTGTGGGAGCAGATACAGCAGAGATGGAGGAATTGGGAATACGGATGGCATTTTTTCAGGAGGTAGGATGGGAAGAGGTGTAATCCAGGTAGCTGTGGGAGTCGGTGGCTTTGTAAAAAATGTCAGTGTCAGGTTGGTCGTCATTAATGGAGATGGAGTGGTCCAGGAAAGGGATGAAGGTGTCAGAGATGGTCCAGGTAAATTTAAGGTCAGGGCGGAATGTGTTGGTGAAGTTGATGAATTGCTCAACCTCATTGTGGGAGCCCAAGGTGGCACCGATGCAGTCATCAATGTAGCGGAGGAAGAGGTGGGGAGTGGTGCCGTGTAACTACAGAAGATGGACTGTTCTACATAGCCGACAAAGAGACAGGCATAGCTGGGGCCCATATGGGTGCCCATAGCTACCCCTTTGGTCTGGGAGGAAGTGGGAGGATTCGAAGGAGAAATTTTTAAGGGTGTGGACCAGTTTATCCAAATGAATGAGTGTGGTCAGTGGAAGGGCACTATTGGGGATGTTGGGAGAGGAAGAAACAGAGGGCTTGGGAGGCCCTGGTCATGAGGTGCAGAGGGATTAGATGTCCATGGTAAAAGTGAAGCGTTGGGGGCCAGGGAAACAGAAGTCTTGGAGGAGGTGGAGGGCGTGGGTGATGTCTCAAACGTATGTAGGGAGTTCCTGGACTAGGGGGAAAATAGGACAATATCAAGGTAGGTAGAGATGAGTTCAGTGTCTCAGCCTGCTCCTGTCCCAATGGGTCAGCTAGTGTGGTTAGGCTTGTGGATCTTGGGAAGGAGGTAGAATCGGGCAGTGCGGGGTTCCCGGACTGAGGTTGGAAGCTGAATAAAGAAAGTTACTGAAGGAATGAAGCGCCGGGCAGCACCTGCAGTTAACTAGATGCGAACATGTGATCAGACGCATTTCAAGGAAATCGAAGAAGCTACTGAACTAAAGCCGGAGCTAATGCCTTTTGGTAAGGCATATCAGGGCAGGACTTGTACACTTAAATGGTAGGGTCCTGGGGAGTGTTGCCAAACAAAGAGATCTAGAGGTGCTGGTTCATAGTTTGTTGAAAGTGGAGTCACAGGCAGACAGGGTAGTAAAGGTGTTAGCATGCATGCCTTCATTGTCCAGTGCATTGAGTATAGGAATTGGAATGTCAGGTTAAATACACTTATTCAGCCACTTTGGAATACTGCATTCAATTCTGGTCTCCTTGCTACAGGAAGGATGTTGTGAAATTTGAAAGGGTTCAGAAAATATTTACAAGGACGTTGCCACAGTTGGATGGTTTAAGCTATAGGAAGAGGCTGAAATGGCTAGGGACTTTTTCCCCTTGTAGAGTTGGAGGCTGAGGGGTGACCTTAGAGGTTTATAAAATCATGAGGGGTATAAACTGGGTGAATAGGCAAGGTGTTTTTCACAGGATAGGGAGAGTCCAAAACTAGAGGGCATAGCTTTAAAGGCGAGAGGGGAAAGATCTAAACAGGTCCTCAGAGGCAACTTTTTCACCAAGTGGTTGGTGCATGTTCAAAATGGACTGCTAGAGGAGGTAGTGGACACTGGTACAATTACAAATATTTAAAAAGGCATCTGGATGGATGTATGAATAGGAAAGGTTTAGAGGGATATGGGCCAAATGCTGGCAAATGGGACTAGATTAATTTGGGACATCTGGTCAACATGGACAAGTTGGACCAAAGAGTCTGTTTCTGTGCTACACATCTCTATAACTCCATGACTGTAAATACTTAAATATCCATGGAGTAACAAATAATATTTTCACATTATAACATTGTTTGCAATTACACTTATGGTATAACACAGCTAAAAATCACAACACCAGGATATAGTTCAACAGGTTGACTTGGAGGCATTAGCTTTCTTCATCAGGTGGTTGACAACCAACCATGATTTTTAACTTTGTACACCCCAGTCCAATACCAGCACTTCCAAGTTATATAAATAGCATTTTATTGAAATAATAGATAAATATCACGAGTTATTTATGATGTTGCAGTTGCCTGTATATCTTCACCCTTTGCAGGTTTTAGTGGAATTTTTAATGACATTTTTGAATTATTGAGCACTTTATAAGATTCAAACTCAGGACAAAAGGTGCTTAAAACAGGTAGATAGCACTAATACAACACACAAAATAAAAGAAAATTTCCAGACAAAAAAAAACATGTTCATCTAGCTTACATTCAGTCATCCTAGAAGTTCCATGGTGCAGCAATAATAGAGTAACGACTATAGGAATCAATCAATTAGTCTACAATAGACCTAAACACAAGTCCAAGAAAATCCCAAGTGGTAGAGAACCAAGGTCACTTGTCCTCTCAACCATGCTGCACTCACTGCATATCAGGTCTCAAACCTCTCAATTCTGT
The DNA here is from genome assembly GCF_020745735.1 of Hemiscyllium ocellatum. Lineage (NCBI taxonomy): Eukaryota > Metazoa > Chordata > Chondrichthyes > Orectolobiformes > Hemiscylliidae > Hemiscyllium > Hemiscyllium ocellatum. The sequence goes on from NC_083434.1 coordinate 41,079,128, forward strand.
ACCCAAAATTTAATTTTTGGAAGTAAAATCAACTCACATTTGAATATATCTTTACTAACTGCTCCTTAGGGAGTGTGTTCTATGGATTAACCACTCAGTCACTGAAATATTAGTTATAATACACTGCAAGAATCCCACTTAAAATAAAATGTGTTTCTTGCTGTCCTACTGGCCTGCAGTCAGGCACATAACCCACTCTATTGGTTTTAATGCCATTTCATATTAAACCAAAATGACCTAAATTATAATTGATGTAGTATAATAAAATAATTGCTAAACCTGTTGAGCGCTCAAGGCTTTGAAAGAAATGTGGACATTTTTTCCACACACGTTCCTTGGCATTTCAGAAAAAGATATACCTACATGCCCTTGGAAGAGCTACACAGAGAATTCCTACAGTGCAGAAAGAGACCATTTGACCCATCAAGTCTGCACCAACCCTCCAAAGGAGTATCTCACCCAGATCCACAACCCCACCCCCTCCCATAACCCCTATTTACAATGTCTAATCCACCTTTTGAAAGAAATGTTATAATTACACATGAAAATTATGTACAAGAACTGTTCAGAAGCAAGTTTAACCAAATTTGATTAATTTGTATTTAGATGAATAGTGTGAATTTTTTCAACATTGCATTATTGGATAGTTGAAGTTATAAAGCATCTTTAACATGGGTGATTTTGCTGCTACAAATGGTGTGCAAGAATATGGGGAAAAAGGCAGGAGATTGGCACTAGGTAACAGAACATATGCTGGCACAATGGGCCAAATGGCCTTTTTCTGAACCTTTACTTCTATTGTGATTCTGGTGCAGTTATAGGGCATGATCAGCTAAACTGAAATATTCTTCTTACGCTTTATCATAAAAAAGCCAAGTATGCAAAAAGACTAATTCAATAACATTACACATTAATCACTAATTGCTTTCAGAGAATATTCTGCAAGCCACATACGACACAAATTATAAATATTGCAAATAAACCTGATGCAAATACAAAAGGAGATTGTCATGTTATCATGAAAAGCACAAGATCATTGATCACGTAGGTGGAAGTGTTATTTTACATTGGTAAGAACAAAATAACCATCTGTAGTGACAATAAAGCTCATAGTAGTCACCAGTGTCGTCAGCTATCCTCAGCACTAGCACCTTTTGTGTCGGATATTCTGGAAGTGAGTCAAGCAGTTTCACTGCATTATTTAAACCCTTAACAGAAACAGCATTATGCACTAAAAAACAAACATTCAAAGCACTCTTGAATGCCAATCCAACTACACGAACATAAAAGAAGCAACACATTCAAATGAAAAGTATGCAGAGAGAAATATAATGTTCTCCGTGGATTTGACGGTGGTCTTAATTCACTTGCACAGGAACAACATACATCCGACTCATGCCATCATCAGTGCTATGTTCTTTTGAAAATCTTGAGTTATAGTATTCAATACCTATTAAAATACATGTTAATGCTGTCTTTAAAGCATTTTGTTCACGTCAATTGAACAATTTATAAAACTACTCATTGCTGGTACTTATCACCGTAGGTAATATTATAAATATGGGAAACATGAGTTCTCATCTTTCTGTAGACGATTATAATTTCACTTTTGCCACCTGAAAGTAATTTTTTTTAGATAATATCTGTAAACCAAAGTGATTCCCAAAACTTTTCCCACGGCAACCCTATTTTAAGCCTAGAAATTGTCATACCAGTCAGTGAGAAATGAGAGCATGGGGTCCTACGAAAGCAGAGGTAGAGCTGCGATATCTCCATCCAAGTTCAATAGTAGTCATTACTACCTCAGAGCTTGAGACTCCTTTGGGATCCCACTCCCCACTTCGCCTAGTCTAAAAGATAGGTAACCACACTAAGTCACTGCAGCCAAACAAACATCTGTTTCTACCACTTTCTTTTCTTTCTATAAAGAAATATTTGTTGTTTTAAAATTCTAAACCATCAATGAATATTTTTACTATATCAGCAATGATGTTTCTCAGAATATGTCTGAGTACATCAGGAAAATGTTTAGTGCTTAAAGTAAATCCATAAAAATTATTGACTTTAAGATTGCTAACTGGTAGCATTCCAATTCTGTTTTGGTAAAGCAAGTTCAAAGCTAAAAATCAATGATCACCTAAAGGTCATACCTGCATAAAATCGAATCAGACAGCCAATTTCAACATCCATTCCCTCCTCCTGCACCCTACAAGGATCTTTGAATCCCAGTTTAAAGAGGTACTCATTTTGTATTTCAAGTGGGTTTTCATGTGGCTCCAGCCTCCTGGTAGTTTCACCATGAAGTTGCACATAAACCACTGATGTGAGCAAACCATCAGTCACCTGCATTCCCAAAGTGTCAGGGTTTGAAGACTTCAGCTGGCTTTCACCAGTAAGGGAATCACTCATTTCAGATCTGTCCACACATTCTCCCAGGATCATAGTGTCAGTTATGGTATTGCTATTTACATTTTCATTATTTGCCATGCTGCTGTCCAGTGAAGGTCTAGCAACAGTGTCCAAAGCCATCGATTTAAAAGAATTGTTTGACGATTTCAGTTGATTGGTATTATTATTCAATGAAGACCTGAGCCTGTTAATTTCAGTATCAGATTTTGGTCCATCTCTGACAATGACTGGTGCTAAGTACACTTGCCTGTCACTCGTATTTACTTCTTTTTGTGTGGCATTCCGATTATCCAGTGAAGTCCCTAACCTGGCAAGGCTGGTATTAGCTTTGTCATACCGGACAATATCAGTATTTGAGTGTTGGCCAACACTGGCGGCAGTGCCTAGTGACAATCTCAGTTTTCCGTGAGCAGCCAAGCACACACGTGCTTGCTTCTTAGCAGCAATATTTGACGATCTGGTATTCAATGTCCCGGTTTGTCTTAACCTGACCGAAGAGCCCAGTCCTGGCCTGGCACCGACGCTCCTCGACATCCCCAATCTGGCACCGCCAGCGTTGTCCAAAGGGGTCAAGTTGGCCATGCCCGCACCATTTGCCTTTGGTATACCCCCTGCCCCTGTGCGGCCAGAGTGCAGCAACCTGGCAGCGACCTCGGCCGCGGTGGTGTCCAGGGTGCAGATGACGGGTCTCAGATAGGAGGACATGTGCCTATCGTACAGATGCAGGCAGCCCCTCTGCACATCGGCTCGGACCCACTCCCGATCGGCTGCCGTCAACTTGGTGACCGGCATCTTCCGGCGGTCCAAGCTGCGGCCCTGACCACAGGAAGGGGCGGCGGCGGCGGCCGAGAGGTTCCTCCTCAGTCTCCTCCTGGACAGCAGCGAGTTGGAGTTGTTGTTCCAGCTGCGGTTACCGGGCTTGGGCTGAGGGTGCAAGGTGGCTACGGCAGGGGAAGGCGGCAGCATTTGCCCTGATCCGCTGCACCCACCTCCCCCTTCCCTGCAGGAATCCAGTCGTTGTACCTCCTCGGCGCTCACAGTGCTGCCGCCGCCGCCGTTCACTTTAACACTTCTACACCTCGACACAGCCGAGCGCTCCCTCTGGAGATCGCGAACCAACGCGGCTTCCATGTTCCCCAAGACAGTTTTGTAGATGCTGTTTTCCACACGCACAATACACGTGAAAAAAAAATCGAAAGATTACTTTATCAACCGCCAGTCCGAAATATTTGTCTTCTCCTTGATTTCGGGGCCTAATGATAACATTTTGGGAGTGTCACTGGCTTTTCCCTCCCTCACTGGCTGCACCTTCCAATCGCCATTAGCGAGCTGGAGACGCTCGAGCGCGGTCGAACGACAATAAGCGGGAGAGGGCGGGTTCAGCCTGATCAACAATTCAGACTCCGCCCCCTCAACAAACCCCGCCCTCTCCCCATCCCATTCAACCAAACCCCCCCTCATGCCACCCACTCCCCTTAAACCCAACCTCCCTCCTTCACCCACATCCACTCCCCTTAAACCAATCCTACCCTCCACTATAAAAAAAACCCATTAAGCTCAACTTACCCTCCAATATAAACCAACCCCATCCACTCCCTTAAACCGAACCTAGCCTCCCCTATGAACCAACCCCTCCTACACCCCATTTACTCCCCTTAAATTGAACCTATCCTCCACCATAAACCAACTCCTCCCCTTAAACCCAACCTCCCTCCTATAAAACAATCCCTTCTTCACCCCCATCCACTCCCCTTAAACCAATCCTACCCTCCAGTACAAACCAACCCCATTAAATCCAGATTCTGGATTAGTGGTGCTGGAAGAGCACAGCAGTTCAGGCAGCATCCAAAGTGCAGCAAAATCAACATTTCAGGCAAAAGCCCTTCATCAGGGATCCAACCTAGCCTCCACTATAAACCAGTAGGCCAAGAAGCGCAACACATTTTCCACTATAAACCAACCCCATTAAATCCAACCTAGCCTCCACTATAAACCAACCCTCCTACACCCCCATTTACTCCCCTTAAATTGAACCTATCCTCCATCATAAACCAGCTCCTCCCCTTAAACACAACCTCCCTCCTATAAAACAATCCCTCCTTCACCCCCATCCACTCCCCTTAAACCAAATCTACCCTTCAATATAAACCAACCCCATCCACTCCCCTTAAACCAACCCCATTAAATTCAACCTTGCCTCCCCTATAAACCAACCCCTATCCACTCCCCTTAAACTGAACCTAGCCTCCACCAGAAACCAACCCCTCCCCTTAAATCCAACCTAGCCTCCACCAGAAATCAACCCCTCCCCTTAAACCCAACCTACCGTCCCCTATAAACCAACCCCATTACAACCAACCCCTATCCACTCCCCTTAAACCCAATTTACCCTCCACCATAAACCAACTCCTTCCCCTAAACCCAACCTAGCCTCCCCTATAAACTAACCTCCTTAAACTGAATCTAAACTCCACTATGAACCAACCTCTCTACCTCCCCTCCACTATAATCTCAAGATCACTTCACCCTCTTAAACCAAACTCCTCCCTCGCCTCATCCCCATAAACCAACCCTTCCCCCACGAACCAAACCTCCCCTCCTTAAACCAATCCTTTCTTCTCCCCACCCCTCATCCCGGCCAACGGCTGGTCCTTCAATAATATTCATATTCACCATACGCCCCCCCCCCCCATTTCCTTTTTATTTTTCTCATCCTCAGATAAATGTATGTTTTTATACATTTCTTGCAAAATGGAATATCCTACGGGCAAACACGACCACAAATAAAAATCATCTTGATCTTGTTTCTGTTTATTACGAGGGGCGGGGCTGGGACGATGAATATTCACAACCTCTGACGGCCCGCGAAAGGGGGTGGGGGTGAGGGAGAGGGATAGCGTCCTCGCGACCTGGCAGTTGGGAAGGGGCTCCCGCTTCCCCCGCCAACCCAACCATGGAGATCACCAACCCTGCATGCAAAGCACCCCGGGAATTGTAGTCCTTCCCGGAATAAGAACGCGTGCCTCCCGACTGTGCGAACTACATTTCCCGTGGGGCAGTGCGCTTGTTCCGACACCCGCGACCTTGACCGTTGAACGGGATGGAGGCGTTCTTTCGAAATGGATGCACGGAGATCGGCGACTGTGTTACGCTTCATGATATGAGAGAAAATTTCTTTCCCAGCACGGGACAGCATGAGTGCAAGTTTCCAGAGCCGAAACAGTCCAGCGGATCCGAACCTGTTAGCTTCACAATATTGTGTCTGTCTGCAAAGTTCATGTGATAACTATTGATGACTCAAAGCACCCGCCTGTCTCGGAATATTATCGGTTTCGTTACTCACATGGTGGCCTGAACCAGGACCTTGAGTTCATGTCATGCTCCAGGTGACCCCACTACACTATATGCACTCTTCTCTCACGCACTCTTACATCCTCTAACCCTCACGCAAATGCTCTCTCATACACAGATATATATACACACACACCACCTCACTTTACCAAACTTTCATATACCATCTCAGGTGCACTCACTCTCTCTCCCTCTCATGCACATGCATACACATATAAGTCCATGGGGTGAATTTGTATTTTCAGGTACATTCAATGTTGCTCAAGAAATACACAGTCAATACACATAATATTTTGTAAATTCCACTTTGTAAATAGAACAAGTCTGACTCAAGATTGGGATACAGATAAACTAACCTCACACCTTTAATGCATTGTTTTATAACCTTAAATTATCTCAAGAAGGTGACTTAGAAGTTCTGGGATTTACATATTAATGAACCCAAACCTACAACCCATTCTAAAAGATGAAAGACTTAACAATTATCCAGGTTTGTTCAATATATCATTTCAATTGAATGACATTAATCTTTTGCTGTAAATTCTGTGTCTTATGGTCTTAATCTCCACAAGCACCTGATGAAGGAGCAGCACTCCAAAAGCTAGTGCTCCAAAATAAACCTGTTGGACTATAACCTAATGTTGTGTAATTTTTAACTTTATCCATCCCAGTCCAACACCAGCTCCTCCACATCATGGAAAGTGTTTGATAATCGCTTACACTGAGCACTTAGTGATTCATACTTTGAAACTCTGCATCATAAGTAAAGTTCTTCAGTTTTGAGGGATATTCATTCTGGCATTGCACTCAAAAAATTCTTGTGTAAAGAAACAGATTTGCCAGCTTTTAGATCAAAAGCACTACACGTGGACCTTATTTCAGTTAGCATTTGCTGAGTCGCTGGTCCGGCCAATATTTAATCCAGTGCCAAAATCGCAGAAAGATAAATCAAAGAACTGCAGTTATGAAAATTTGAAAACAACAAAAGCAGAAATTGCTACAGAAACTCAACAGGTTTGGCAACATCTGTGGAGAGAAAACAGCTAACATTTTGACTCCAGTGTTTAGAATCTCTCTACAGATTCTGACAGGCATCTTCAGCATTTTCTGTTTTTTACCACAGGAAACAGAGCTAATCATTCATTATTGAATAATTGGGAAAATTGGCTTCTGAAATTCATAAAACAGTGACTAATTGCCCTCCATAAGATTGATTGTAAAGCACTTCTGGGTCACCCTGCACTCAGTAAATGTGCTGTGTGAATGCAAATTTTATTTGGGACCTAGCCTGGCAGACGTGAATTGTTGGTGTTCACATGCAGTCTAGAACTTGGTGCTCACCTTCATCCATCTACAGTTTAAACAGCAGAACAATTTGCTATTAACAAACCTCTCATTCCTCAGAAAATACAGATATGTTGTGCAGAATTTAAATTTAAGCAACAGGAATTCTAGAATTTGAACTCTGAGAACTAACTACCTTAGCAGCAGTCTGGGAATGGACATTGTAAAGTGGGAAGTTGCATATCCATGTCATTAGGGACTGTTTTCTGGCATTGCGTCATTAACATTTCATTTGTTTGGTTGTGGGTCTGGTTGTAGGAGAGGACAGACCAATAAAACAGAGGGTCAATCTTCTGTAAATATTTAGTCCTCAAAGTCCCGTCTACCCAATTCTTTATCCACCAAGTACCCTCCCACCAATACTGTGGAAATTTCATAGATGCTGGAATAAGTCCATATTTATCTACATTCTATATGAAGTAAGTCATAATTAAATATACTTAACATTACTGTGGCTGCACTTACATTTTCACTGCCATCTTCCAGTCTCTTCCATTGGACTGAAATAGTCTCTGCACTCCAAATGACCAGAAACGTCTTACATAAATATCCTTTGAATTTCCAAAATAATTTTTTATTGACTCAACAGTCAAGAAAGCACAACAGCTTTACTTCCTCAGGAGGCTAAGGAAATCTGGCATGTTCACAAGAAATCTTATCAATTTTTATTCACCATGGAAACCATCTTATCTGGATGTATCACAGTGATCTGGCAACTGCTGTTCCCAAGACTGCAAGAAACTAGAGTCAAGAGCACAGCTCAATCCATCAAGCAAACCAACCTTCCATACATTGACTCCATCTATACTTCCCACTGTCTCAGGAAAGCAACTAACATAATCAAGACCCCTCCCACCCTGATTATACTTCCTTCCACTCTCTTCCATTGGGCGAAGATATAAAAGTTTGAATACACATATGAACAGATTCAAAAACAGCTTCTTCCCAGCTATTATCAGACTATTAAACGGGCCTCAAAGGTTAATTCTGATCTCTCTCTCTGCGGCTGTAACACCGTATTCTGCACTCTGTTCTGCTACCCTAATGCACTTTATATGATATGATTTGCCTGAATAGCATACAAATCAGCATTTTTCACAGTATCTAGGTACATGTGACAACAATAGATCAAACAAACAAACTATTTGTGTTAAGCAACCAATTCTTTCAAAAATGCACACACTGCATAAAGTGTGGTACTGGGCACACTTCCAATTCTGTATAGTACAGTAGACAGTAACTCATTTGCAACTTCACTGTCTGCTCACTCAGACTGCAAAATAATAATGTGCTATACCTACATTAATTATTTATTTTAATATAACTGAGTTGCACAGAATTGTAACAAGCTGTTTTGACCAGGGTTAATCTACTCATACCTACAAATGCAAACTATGCAAACATTTTTACAAATTTTAGCCTTCTGTACAACGGCCGTAAACACCTGGCAAAAGCTGAACTTTGGCAGCCATTATGCACTTAAGAAAACAAAGATGAGATTAAGATTTGTTTCAATGCTAATGCACAACCAAAAGGATTGTCTGGAATTAGAGAATGAGTTATTATGTTATTGATACATATAGACTCAAATCTGGTAATTTACTTTTATATTAAGATAAATTCTTGCTCTAACATGTGAAAGCAAATCAGCACTGCCAGAGATTTACATGGCACTTTTAAGATTGAAGTGCTTTTATGTGCTTTTCCAAAGTGTAGCCAGAAAGTGGACCTTGTACCAAAGGAAGCAATAATAGATGTTACCAACTGCTTGGTGAGAGATAGATGAAGAAACAATTGCTAATTATGGGGCAAAAAGTGGGTTAAACACATGAGGTGCCAGAATAAATGGAACAAAGAGTTTGAAGGAAGAATAGTGTTGGAAGTGGTCACAAAGCTGAATATAGGCAGGACCACAAGCTAATTTGGATAATTTATAGATGGCTGGAGCCTCATACAAATCTCATGCATTTATAGAAAGTTACAAACAATGCTGCACATTACCAAGGAGTGTCCCCTTTAAAAGGTGGCCTAATTACCTGAAACTCAGCAAATTAGACAATCTCTTTACTCTGGGGATTTGCATTTGCTAAATAAATAAAGCAGACCTGGTACAAGTTAAGACATGAGAAGCAAAGTTTTTGATAAGGTGACATTTATTAAGGGTAAAGGATAGAAGTGCAGCTTGGGCACATTAAATTCATTGAGTATGGGGGTAATAAAAATATAGTTGAGAGTCCAGTGGCCTGTGGACTAACTTAAGGAAGCATATGGACTAAGTTGGATGTAGACAGGATGGACTTGGTTTGGAGTTGGAAGATTAGATGAGGGTTAAATAGGACAATGAATTTCAAAATATCTAGTTTAACTAAAATGGGATTTTTTTTATTGGCAGCTCATTATAGCTTTCTCCAGGGGTATCAGGGATGGGGAATAAATGCTGGTCTAGCCAACAATCGCATAAACAAAAAAAGTTACTATTGAGGCTAGAGGAATGTACTCTTGCTTTAGACCATCTGCTCCAGTATGACTATCAGTCACAGCATAAAAATATTATTCCCAGTTACAAAGGTGACCAATGCTACCCATATCAGGTTTTAATCAAGATCGATCTACTGACCGGATTTCTTAAAAAACATAATCATGAGCTTATTAACAACGCAAAACTCATTCAATAAAGAAATATTTGGTTAATATTCACAGTAGGTAAGATAGAAGTACAAATTGTTATCATTTTAAGTTTTGCCAAAACACAGTAGCACTTCAGGAAAAGAGACAAGAAAAGATTTCTCTGCAGAGCTTGGCTCCCCTAAGAAAATAAACACTTTAGACAATGAGTTATTTTCGAAAGCAAAAGGATAAAGTGGAGAATGTTCCAAAACTCTTTGTCCTGATGTTGGGCACAAGTAGATAGGCCGAGCAGTAGCAGATAGAGTTTAATTTAGATAACTGTAAGGTACTGCATTTTGATAAGGCAAATCAGACCAGAATATATACACTTAATGGTAAGGTACTGGGGAGTGTTGCTAAACAAAGAGAGCTTGGAGTGCAGGTTCATAGTTCCTTGAAAGTGGAGTCGCAGGGAGAAAGGATAGTGAAGAAAGTGCTTAGTACGCTACACATTGAGTATAGGAGTTGGGAGGTCAGCTGCACAAGATATTGGTGAAGCCACTTTTGGAACACTGTGTTCAATTCTGGTCTCCCTCCTATAGGAAAGATGCTGTGAAACTTGAAAGGGTTCAGAAAAGATTTACAAAGAAGTTGCCAGAGTTGGAGGGTTTGAGCAATAGGGAGAGGCTGAATAGGTTTGGGCTATTTTCCCTGGAACTTCAGAGGATGAGGAGTGAACTTATAGTATGTTATAACGTCGTGAGGGGCATGGACAGGGTGAACAGTCAAAGTCTTTTCCCCAGAGTAGGGGAGTCCAGAACTAGAGGGCATAGGTTTAAGGTGAGGGGTGGGGGGAGATTTAAAAGGAACTCAAGGGACTTTTTCCATGCAGAGGGTGAAACATGTATGGCGCAATTACAACATTTAAAAAGCATCTGGGTAGGTACATAAATAGGAAAGGTTTAGAGGCATACTGGCCAAATTCTGGCAAACGGGACAAAAAAAGCACCTCAACCGATTTCTGTTCCTCATTTAAGTGCACAAATGCCACCTAGGGGAAGTATTATGGAAGCAGCGGCTTACTCTATCTCATGTATGTTTGTTTACTTAAAGTTGCTGAACGTAGATAATATTTTTGCAGAGATTTGCAAAGATACTTCAACCAGAACTAAAATTTCTGAACTACAGGAAAATTTAAGACACAATTAACGAAGCCTTATTTGTTGAGACCATGTGGCAGGGAATATTTTTGTGCAAGTCCTTAATTATTGAGGATGAGTGAACTATATTATATTTTCTCACGATTTGAGATTCCTTGCAAGATTTTAAGAGGTCACTCTTGGAGTTGTTGCTGGGTTGTTTTCTTTTTCCCTCTTCATTCTTGGCTAGAAATGATAAAATGGTAAAACTGTCCCAGTTTTTGTTCCTAAACTCAGATAGAGTAGGCGGGGAAAAGCAAGCTCATTGGTATATATAAAGATATATTTAATTTTAGTGTGGTGAGTCATTTCATTGAGGGGTTGTGGACTCATCAGCACTCTCTACGTAACATGTCAGATCAACCACTTCCTGAGCTACTTACTGTTTTTAGATTTTCCATCTCATTAAATAGAAACGTTGTACAAGGAAAGCCAGTGGTGATTCTCCACCTAAATTTCCTCCAAGGGAAATATTTGGCCTACATTTATTGCCAGAGATTGAGTACCTCTCTGGAGATAATCGTTGCTGATAAGGACTGATGTAAATCAAATTTAACAATGATTTTAGATGTATTTCTTTTGAAATATTGTCATGGGGGTTTTGGAGTACTTTTTGAACTTTCTGTTTTAATCCATTTTTTAAAACCATTGTGAAAGACATTCAGCTCAAATGAGAGAACACAAGAATAGCTGGGCTGATTTTCACTTCCTGAGTGGAGGTCAGTTCCCTGGTACAGTCCCATTAGCAGTCTCCAGTGGTGGATGATTAAAATGGTTCCATATAGCCATTTAATGAGGTTTCTGAGCTTCCAGCCCTCTGATTAGGCCAGGGCTTTAGGAGCCTACCTGCCAACTTTAATTGGATGATAAACATACAGGCAGCCAATTGCCAAGAAGCGCAGCTTGCAGTCCACTTTGACCCCTGAAGTTAGAGACTCAAAGCCCAGGCTTTTGCTTCTAGAAACCATCTTATTGTTTCTGGCAGTTAAATAAGGGTAAAGCCACCATAGTCTTATCAGACCATAGGACTACTCATTCGAGAGATAACTGGTGAGGTTTAACCCAAGGGTCATCATGTCTCACACAAAGGGAAAAGGTTTCAGAGAGACCTTCATGGTAAGCACAGCTGGTACTGGAATTGAACATGTGTTGGCATCAGTGTGCATCTGATGACAATTAACCCAGCAATGACACCCAATTTTTCCCTGATTGCCACTAGGAAATGCAACTTTTTAATTATCACGTCCTTACTGGACAAACTCAAATCTATATGCACATATTCTTTGGCGCTGAACATTGAGATTTCAGTTCTTAGCTTACTTTATAATCCTAAACATAAACCATAACCAGATTTTTAAAATGCTTTCATTACTGCCAAGACATTTTGACCATCCAAGTTTGTGAAAGATGCTATATAAATGAACATTTATCATAGATAAAATGAAGGGAATAAAGAAAGATAATTCCCTGAAATATAGGGATAAGTACACAGAGATAGATGCTCACAAACTTTGTGAATGTATTCATTGGCCAACTCTAAGTTTGTGAGAAGATTTGTAGCTCGGGTGCTCGTTGTTGTGGTTCTGTTCGCCGAGCTGGGAGTTTTTGTTGCAAACGTTTCGTCCCCTTTCTAGGTGACATCCTCAGTGCTTGGGAGCCTCCTGTGAAGCGCTTCTGTGCTGATTCCTCCGGCATTTATAGTGGTGTGTCTCTGCCGCTTCCGGTTGTCAGTTGCTGTCCGCTGCAGTGGCCGGTATACTGGGTCTAGGTCGATGTGTTTGTTAATAGAATTTGTGGATGAGTGCCATGCCTCTAGGAATTCCCTGGCTGTTCTCTGTTTGGCTTGCCCTATAATAGTGGTGTTGTCCCAATCGAATTCATGTTGTTTGTCATCTGTGTGTATGACTACTAAGGATAGCTGGTCGTGTCGTTTCGTGGCTAGTTGGTGTTCATGGATGCGGGTTGTTAGCTGTCGTCATGTTTGTCCTATGTGGTGTTTTGTGCAGTCCTTGCATGGGATTTTGTACACTACGTTGGTCTTGCTCATGCTGGGTATCGGGTCCTTTGTCCTAGTGAGTTGTTGTCTGAGGGTGGCTGTTGGTTTGTGTGCGGTTATGAGTCCTAGTGGTCGCAGTAGTCTGGCTGTCAGTTCAGAAATGCTCCTGATGTATGGTAGTCTGGCTCGTCCTTTGGGTTGTGGCATGTCCTCGTTCCGTTGTCTTTCCCATTTGTTGATGAAATTGTGTGGGTATCCGCTTTTGGTGAATACCTTGTATAGGTGTTCTTGTTCCTCTTTTTGTAGTTCTGGTGTGCTGCAGTGTATTGTGGCCCTTTTGAATAATGTCCTGATGCAACTTCGTTTGTGTGTGTTGGGATGGTTGCTTTCGTAGTTCAGGACTTCATCTGTGTGTGGGGCTTTCCTGTATACCTACGTGTTGAATTCTCCATTCAGGGTTCTCTGTACCATCACGTCTAGGAATGGGAGCTGGTTGTCCTTTTCTTCCTCTCTCATGAATCAGATTCCTGTGAGTGTGGCATTGATGATCCGGTGTGTGTTCTCTATTTCTGTGTTTTTAATGATTACAAAGGTGTTGTCCACATATCTGACCCAAAGCTTGGGTTGTATTTGCGTTAAGACTGTTTGTTCTAACCTTTGCATTACTGCTTCTGCTATGAGTCCAGAGATCAGTGAGCCCATGGGTGTTCCGTTGATTTGTTCATTGAATGTGAAGTGTGTTGTGAGGCACAGGTCCAGTAGTTTAAGTATGCCGTCTTTGTTAATAGGTTCAACGTCCTGTTGTCTGTTGTGTATGTCCAGCAGGTTGGATATTGTTTCTCTGGCTAGGGTTTTGTCAATAGAGGTGAACAGTGCCGTTACATCGAATGAGACCATGGTATCTTTCTTGTCTATGTGTATATTTCTGATGATGTCCAAGAATTCTTGTGTTGACTGTATAGCATGTCTGGATCCACTGATCAGGTGTTTCAGTTTCTGCTGTAGCTCTTTAGCCAGTTTGTGTGATGGTGTCCCTGGTAGTGATATTATGGGTCTGAGTGGGATGTCTGGTTTGTGTACTTTAGGTAGTCCATAGAATCTGGGGGTGTTGTTGCTTTCCGGTTTCATTCTTTGTAGGTCAGATCTGGTTATCTGTCAAACTCCCTCTTTTGGTAGGTGTTGGTATCTGCAAGTAGTTGTTCTGCCTTTTGAGTGTACTCTGCTTTGTCCAGTATGACCATCATTCTGCCTTTGTCTGCTGGTAGTATGATTATGTTCTTATCTTTTTTTAGTGATTTTAGCGCTTCTTTCTCCTTGGTGTTGAGAGTGTGTGTATGTCTTTTCCTTGTTATCAGAGGTACGATACTTTGTCTCATTGTTTGTTGTGTCTCTTCTGTCAATCCATTGTTCCTGAGTGTGCATTCTAGTGCTGCTAGAAAGTCTGCTGTCTTGGCGTCCCTGTGGTTGTAGTTGAGTCTCTTGGTCAGTATTGCTTTTTCTGTGTCTGTGAGCTGTCTGTGGGAGCTCACCAAAAATGGATACTTGCGCAATTTCATCAACAGATGCCTAAGGGAAAGACAACGGAACGAGGACATGCCACAACCCAAAGGACTAGCCAGACTACCATACATCAGGAGCATTTCTGAACTGACAGCCAGACTGCTGCGACCACTAGGACTCATAACAGCACACAAACCAACAACCACCCTCAGACAACAACTCACCAGGACAAAGGACCCGATACCCAGCATGAGCAAGACCAACGTAGTGTACAAAATCCCATGCAAGGACTGCACAAAACACTACATAGGACAAACAGGAAGACAGCTAACAACCTGCATCCATGAACACCAACTAGCCACGAAATGACACGACCAGCTATCCTTAGTAACCACACACTCAGATGACAAACAACATGAATTCGATTGGGACAACACCACTATTATAGGGCAAGCCAAACAGAGAACAGCTAGAGAATTCCTAGAGGCATGGCACTCATCCACAAATTCTATCAACAAACACATCGACCTAGACCCTATATACCGGCCACTGCAGCGGACAGCAACTGACAACCGGAAGTGGCAGAGACACACCACTATAAATGCCGGAGGAATCAGCACAGAAGCGCTTCACAGGAGGCTCCCAAGCACTGAGGATGTCACCTAGAAAGGGGACGAAATGTTTGCAACAAAAACTCGCAGCTTGGCTAACAGAACCACATCATTGGCCAACTCTTTTAAAGTTCAGTACAATAAGTGCACAGTAAATAGGAGCAATTCAAACTTTACTATTTGATTATGTTTTACTGTACATCAATTCAGTGCTCAGGCTGACACGACTTTCTGTTTGGAGTATAAATTGAATAGAAGACAATCTTGAAAGTCAATGACTGGACCTTAACTTTTCACCAAAATCAATGTGAAATCCATTTTCTGTGTGCTGTAGCTGGTAACGTCATGACCAATTTACATTCATGGTGGAATCACCTGGCCTGAAACTCACATGCAGAGCTTGGGGAACACAGTGCCTGATGTAGTTTTCTAGACCTCAAACTATTAATAGTAGTATGAAAATTATACAATACATAGCTGCAAAAGGACAATAACAGGGCATGAAAAAGACAAAATCATCCAAAACAATATAGTGTAAAAAACATTTATTCTAAAAAGTGATTGTGATTGAGATCCAACATTGTAACATGCTCATCAATAGATCACACTATCTAGAAAATATAATGGAGCTATAACAAACCTAAGAATTTTTATAAATTTAAGGAAGAATGTAATTGCATAAAATCTCTATGGCCTACAAAAAAACAGTTCTGGGAAATGTCAACCATCACTGGTGCAAATAAGTGAATAGGCACATTCATATCAAGTTTTCTTTACTCTGCATTCTCATTTTAAAAAGGTTAAGATTTGAACCATGAAGGATGGAGGGTTCTTTCTCAGGTATCATGCCTCAAGGCAGCATTGGCAACCATGGATTTCTATTGGGTTGATGTTAGTACATGATTATGGTTGGTACAAGATTATGGTTGGTAAGATACTCCATAGTCTTTTGCAGCATGACTAATGAAGAAACATGCTCACTCTTTGCCAGCTATTGGGTACATCAAAAGACTAACAGGTTAATAAGTATATTTGATCAAATAATGAAGTCACCTACTATGGTGATCAAATCCGAAGCTATGGCCCAGAGGGATAGATGTTCACACAGAGAGTAAAAAATGAGGTCTGCAGATGCTGGAGACCACAGCTGAAAATGTGTTGCTGGTTAAAGCACAGCAGGTCAGGCAGCATCTCACGAATAGGGAATTCGACGTTTCGTATGCTCGAAATGTCGAATTCCCCGTTCACACAGAGAGGTCTAGTGGCACACCCTTCTTTGTGATCTTGTCCTTCAGAGGACTCTAAATCAAACACTGACTTCAGAATGGCCCAGTGTGTTGTTCTGGCAACTATGAATAATTTTATGATTGCACATTAGCAAGGAAGGAGATCCATTAGATCACTATTCTCTTGACAACAAAATTGATGTTTCAGAAAACAGAGGATAAGAATGTTGTAAAGTAAACAGGATGATGCTCAAAATTGTACTATTCCCATTATATGTTACTTTCTCTATCTGTATAGATGTTAAAATCAACAGTCATTTCAAAGTGATGTTGCAACCACAAATTTCGGTTTCTCTCATGGAGTTATTTCTGTCAGTGCCATAAGTTCATGTGGAGTTGTGCACTGCTTCACAATCTTGAGCAATCTCAAAACATGTAACATCTTGAACAGCATGTTTTTAAAATCTCATTCTAATAATCATTCAGAAGGAGTCACTTGTTTCATGTACAACTGTACAAAACTACCACCTTAAATAAATCCATAAAAGCCAACACTGAGTGTGTGTGGGGGGGGGAGATATTCAATTGAAGGCACATTTAAAACAAAAATCAAAGACAATGAGAGAGTAGAGGTGTAGTGTAGTGATGAGGTTTAAAAAAATCTAAAATGCGATAGGGAGGAGTAGACAAAATATACAGAAAGTCCAGCTGAAATTAGAACCCAAAGTCAAATCTTAAGGATCTTCATCGGAATATGCACAGTATGCGAAAAAAAATAAGATGACATGATCACAGAGATAAAATTGATTGAATGAGATTACTACATGGAATGGTGGGTTCAGGGCAATCAAGACCAAGAACTCAGTATTCAAGGGCATTTGCTTTTTTTCTGGAACATCAAAGAAGATGGGGTAGCTCTTCTAAAGGATGGTATCATTTAGTTCAGCTGGCTGAATGGCTCGTGTTTGATACAAGGTAATATCAACAGCATGGGTTCAATTCCCACATAGCTGAGGGTACCATGAAGGACACTTCTCCTTGAACTCTACTGCATCTGAGGTTTGGTGACACTCAGGTGAAACCACTATCAGTTATCTCTAATGAGAGCAGCCCCACTTACTGGTAAGAATTTGGCAACTTTCAGTAATATAGGTGCAATAGATCATAATGAGTTATCAATTAGTTTGATCATATATTGACTGGACAATCAGACAGTCAAGTTCAAAAATGGAGTTCAAATTTGTAGTGCGCAGAGATTGTTTCTTAGAGCAGTATGTTACAGAACCTACCAGGAACAGGCTATTTTGTATGTGCAATGAGGTAGGATTCATAAGAGATCTTGTACATAAGATCTAGGAGATAGCAATCACACCATTGTAGAATTTCAAACTCAGTTTGAGATACAGCAACTTTGATTTCAAACTAATGCACTCAACCTAAATAAAGGCATTTAGCGAGACATAAAAAGTGTTGTATAAAGTGGGCTGGGTAAACAGACTAAGAGGAAAATCAGTGGATGAGCAGTGGCACATAATTCATAATTCTCAGTAAAAATGTATTCCAGTCAAAAAGGACTTGATGAGAAGATTAACAAAGGCAGTCAGGAGAGTATCCAATCAAAAACTAAGGCATATACAGCAGCAGAAACCAGAGGCAGAGGATTAGGAATTTATTTTTGGAACCAGCGACTGAGGCTAATAAAAAAGGGGAGAAAATGTCTTAATGAAAGCAAACTAACAAGAAACAAAAGTGAATAGTAAGAGCTTCTATGGTTTTACAAAAACAGTAGCTAAATGGTGTGTGGGATCTTTGGAGAATGCAAATTAAGAATTTAAAAATAAGGTAGTCTTGTTACAATTGTACAGCATGTTGGTACACCGAGAGCACTGTGTATAGTTTTGGCCCTATATTTAAAAGAGATATACTGGCACAGAAGGCAATTCAATGGATGTTCACTACACATTACTGGAATGAAGCAGTCTCAAGATCAGCTAAACATGTCAGGCCTTTGAGTTTCGAAGAATGAAGGGTGATCTTGTTGAAATGTACAAGGTTAAGAGGGCTTGAGAGTGTTGTGGGGAAAAACGCCAGTCTCAGAGTCAGAATCGGGGTTCAATGACAGTTTATTGCACAAGGAAATACTGGAGCTCCAGGCAGAGGAAGACACCAACAGCACAGTGGTCAGCTGCGAGTTTTCTCTCAACCTGGAGCACATGTCAAGAAATTTTTATCCATATTGTGATACAATAGGTCAATGATGAGATTATTGTCTTTGTGACATGGTTTGTTTATGGCAATCATAGCAGGATTGTTGATAGCTTTGATACAGCACAGCCTTTGTTAATTTCCCCCAATAATCCAGAGCGATTATTGTCTCTGGAATTGCATTGCTCACCTGGTCATTAATTCATATGGTGTTAACCTGGTTGCCTGATTCGTGGTGGCTCTTAATCTCATTAGTATGGTTGGCAGCACTTCAGCCCATGTTCTGCCTGAGGCTTGTATAGCCTTAGCTAAAGCATTTTTGAGTGTTCTATTCATTCTCTCTACCATCCCTGAGCTCTGGGGGTGATGAGGTTGTGGAATTTTTATCTCATGCCAAGCAATCGGCATACAATCTTCATGACATTTCCTGTAAAATGTATCTCTTGGTCTGAGTCTGGAGGGGCACCCCACCAAGGGATTACCTCCTCTGCTAGTAGTCTGGCCACAGTGGTTGCAATGCAGCTTTTGGTTGGGAATGCTTCTCCCCATCGGATGAATTGGTCTATGATAGCCAGACAGTATGTTTTCTCACAGGAAGGTGGTAGTGGCCCTGTAAAAAATCTATCTGAAGGTGTTTCCAGGGTCCCAGAGGTCTCCCTGGGTTATTTGGGCACAAATCATGCACATACAGCAGTACATGGCCACGTCTCTTCCCATTTTCTTCCACCACCACTCTCTCCCTAGGCTTGCTATCATGGCCTCTCTACCTGTATGGGAGAGCCCGTGGTGTAGTTCAAGCAATGTGTTCTGTATACATGCTGGCACTACCAGCTTGTCTGCTTGCCTCCAGACACCATCCTCCCTTTTGAATGCCCCCTGCAGTTTCCATTGTTCTTTCTCTTCCTGTGGGGTATCCTCCTGTAGCTGCTGAACTTGGATAGCGTTTTTCGCTAACTTAATAGTGGCTATTGCAGTCTTGTTAATGGCTTCTTGTTCTAGGGCTTTCTGAGGTGCTTGGCTGCTGCTTGGATTCTTTTGAATTTTGGCCAACCTGGACTCTCTTTTGCTGGCTCTTTTTGATGGGCTTTTATTTTTATTACTGCAGCCTCTTTTGGCTGTTCACTGGCACGCAGTAGTGCCTGAATTCTTAACTAGTATCTGATCAGGGATCCCCCTTCAGTGGTGAACCCTCTTCGGCCCCATGCCACCATGTCACGGACTACACCATAGGCATATTGGCTGATGGTTTACATATTCACGGTTTTTCCTTTTGCTAGTTCCAGTGCTTTGGTGAATGCTACCAATTCTGCTACCTGGGCGGACTGATTTCCATCAATCCCTCTGGACATAACGATTTCTAATTTATCATTTACCACAGCCCATCTCGTCCGGGACGAGCCTGCTACGTATTTTCGTGACCCATCTACAAAGAGGGTCTCCCCAGCTGTGTCTGGGGGGGGGGGTATCATTTACCCTATCCTCATCCCCATTGCTGTACGATTCCCCTGCGTCAAGAATTGCCTCAGCTGGGTTTTCTCCTGTATCCCTATTACCACGGACCAATTGAGGGTAAAAGAACTGCCTCCCACTTTGCCCTTCTCAAATTGGAAACAGCCCTCAGTTTTCCGGTGTTAAGCATCTCTACTAGGGTGTTTAAAATGTGGAGGATGACATTCCCTGTCATTACTATTCCCAAGCAGCACAGTATAAGGCTGCTATGCACCTGGGCAAACCAGTGCCTACTGGCCCTTCCGTAGTTTAGTAGTACCGTACAGGCCTTCTCCTGTTACCGTCATCTTGGGTAACCATTGTGGAGTAAAACTCTCCCTTATTACAGTGGATGTGAAAATCCTTGCTGGGATCTGGCAGCCAACATGAGTTTTAACCTGACTGTATGCCTCCTCCTGTTCTGGCCCCCAGGTTACAGCTTCCAAGGTGGGCTTGCCTCCTTTAATTAATCGCTGGATTGGTTCAGCCAATTTTCTGAACTCGGGTCTAAAGCTCCAACTGTAGTTGAATAGCCCCATGACCTTTCTGACTCCCCTGACAGTGGCAGGTCGTGGCGTCTGTTGGATTGCCTTCCTGCGGTTGTTGGACGTTTCCTCGAGTGCCTGGGATAGAAGATGTCCCAGGTAGAAGGCTTGTGTCTTGCCAATGAGCCTTTGTGGGGCTAAGTTTTAACCCTGCAGTTACCAATTCCTACAATACTAGTCCTAAAGCTTCCTGGTGTCCTGACTCAGACTCTGAGGCAATTAGGATATCATCTCCATATTGGAGGGCAGTGCTACCCTCTGGTAAATCTACTCTCTAAGATGTCACTCATCACCCTGTGAAAAATAGTGGGGCTGTTGTGGAACCCTTGTGGCAGGACAGTCCACGTGTTGCTGCCTCTTACTCTAAAAGTGAATTTATGGAGTCTCAGGGTATAACAGAATAGATCAGAAGCCGTTGGTTATGTCTAAAACAGTAAATAATCTTGTGCTCGGGGGTCAAGCTGCTTAAAATGGTGGAAGGGTCTACTACAATGGGATGCAATTTGGGGGTGACCTTATTAGGCCTGTATAAATCAATGATGAGCCTGTAGCTCCCATCGGCCTTTAGCACTGGCCACATCGGGAAATTACTTGTACATGCAGTTTCTTTCAGGATTCCCTGTTTCACTAGCCCTTGCACTATCTTCACAACTACTCGCTCTGCTTCGGGTTTTATTGGGTATTGCCGCTGAGGCTTATGCTCTGGTCTGGGAATCCTTATTGGGTCTATGTTAACTAGTGGAGAAAGTGAGGACTGCAGATGCTGGAGATCAGAGCTGAAAATGTGTTGCTGGAAAAGCGCAGCAGGTCAGGCAGCATCTAAGGAACAGGAGATTCGACGTTTCGGGCATAAGCCCTTCTTCAGGGCGTTGAATCTCCTGTTCCTTGGGTGCTACCTGACCTGCTGCGCTTTTCCAGCAACCCACTTTCAGCTCTATGTTAACTAGACCTGTATCTAACTTTGTTTGTGCCCAGTCTCTGGGGACGGAGGCCCTGATGGCTCCAAATACCCGCTTTGAGGTTCCAGTCCCTACTGGTGACTGCAGCCACTTTAATAGTTTCAAGGTGACTTATAAGTTTCCCAATCTCAGTCTTCCTATCTGGGCCAAATCAATTTCCCTTTTGCACAATCGATTAGAACATCATATTCTCTCACGAGATCATTGCCCATTATGGTGCCCTTGTTATCTTGGTATGCATTGAATCTCATGGGGATATATGTCACTTATTGCTTTCAGGGTAATTCTGCTTAGGTAAGCTGGTGTTTTATCCCCTCCTACCCCACGTGAGTGAATCATTTTGTTGGTGTGGGGTAAGGGTACATTTGTGATGGATATAGCAGCTCCTGTATCCACTAGCATCTCATATTGCCTCTCTCCTATTAATGCGTAAATTCTTCCCTCTCTGTTGCCTTCACAAAGTGGGGCAGCTGGTTGTCAGTACTCCTGCGGTTCTCCCATGCTTTTCCCAGCACTGCTTCTGTGTCCCCCGTTTGGTTGCAGCGGCTGCGGTATTTTACATTGCAAGAGAGCGTAGGGTCCTACGAGCAGGAGATAGACCAGGGAACAAAGTGTCCCTGGCAGCCACAGTTGTGGCACGATCACTTTATTCTACTCTCGCCTTCATTCTAGAAGGCTGTTTTGTCAGGCCTTGCCTTTGTTGCAGGAGTTTCTGCATCCTGCAGCCCATTGGTCCACTTCATTAGGTCATCAAAATCCTGGGACATTATCACTCCCATTTTTAGGACAGCTTGGACCCCCTGATCTGGGTTTGCTCACCCTGAGCATTACTGATAAAGGGGAAGGTGCTTCTAAGTTGCTTAGTGTTTGTGGTCCCGCTCCAGCTCGTGGCAGCATTCCCTAGCACCCTCTGGATTTCTTCTTCTTTCAAGTCAGCGACTGGGGTCTGCTGGGCATCTCTCTCTGCTGAGGGGGCAATGACCTATGTCTACCATCCTCCCTTAACGCCACAGCAGCCTGAGACTTTATGTGCCAGCTACCTGTCTGCTGGGCAAGCTGCCCAGACCAGCTGGTGTATGTCCCTCAGGTGTAGTTGGTGCCTTACCCATAAACAATCCAGCTCTTCCCATTACCTAGTGTTGGCACTCCAGGGCTGTAATTTACCCAGAGACCATGCTCTGCTGCCTCACACATGGGGATGCGGGGCTTATAATTCACTTTAGGTTGCAACTCTGCCTCTGCTGGTAACAGGCACTTAAGTTATATTCCTGCATAGTTTGACCAACAGAGGGAGCAGTTAGTCCCTGCAGGACTGTTTCGTAGGAGAGGAGACAATTTTTTTTCAGGTAATTTAAAATTTTTTATTCTGGCTTCCAGTTCTCTAACTTGCTCCTGGTCCTTTCATCCACCTACTCACAGGAGGCACGCACTTGTTCAATTAGGCCTGCTAATTGGACACTAACATTACCCCTTTTTTTAATTTTATGCCATTTCTGCTTATCTATCTACTTTCTCTGTACGAATGTCTGCAATAGAGCAAATGAATGAATGTGTTTGGGGCCTATCAGCCCTTACTTCTCAATAAGGGAATCTGCAGTATCCCCTTTAGAACTTTGACCTGCCATTTAGCAGACTGTGTATCCTTGGATACTACCAACAGGGAAGTGCTCCTGATCCCAGGGGACTTCTCTACCCTGGCTGAAAATGCTGTTCCCGATACCGCACGCACAGCCATAGCTAGGCACGCTCTCCAGCGGTAAGACTTCTCTATGCTTCTAGCCACCACTACTAGTCAGTACCTATCTTTAAGGTGCGCTCTCTACTGGAGGGACGCTTTAGCCTCCTAGCCACCTCTATTGACCCAACACCTCCTGGGAGGCCCAGAAACCTAGCCTGGTGTGCTCTCTTCAAGTGCTTAGCCTCCCCACCACTGCACCAGCTCTGTCATTCTACTGCGAGGATATGACGGTTTCTGTGTCCACACTCCCCACCTTGGATACATGTACTCCACTGAGGTTTGACTCTTATGCAGAGTGATCAGCTCCTCTTCCTCACCACACTGGAAGTTACAAGTACAGACAGCACCCAACTTTATTAGATTAGATTAGATTACATTAGATTAGATTAGATTACTTACAGTATGGAAACAGGCCCTTCGGCCCAACAAGTCCACACTGACCCGTCGAAGCGAAACCCAACCAAATCCCTACATTTACCCCTTACCTAACACTATGGGCAATTTAGCATGGCCAATTCACCTGACCCGCACATCTTTGGACTGTGGGAGGAAAACGGAGCACCCGGAGGAAACCCACGCAGACACGGGGAGAACGTGCAAACTCCACACAGTCAGTCAGTCACCTGAGTCGGGAACTGAACCCGGGTCTCAGGCGCTGTGAGGCAGCAGTGCTAACCACTGTGCCACCGTGCCGCCCACAAGCCACCATGCCACCCACTTTAACCTTAAACTCTGAGTGGACTCTGCATTGTTCACCCGGACAGAGTCCAACGTTATCAGACTTTGCCACTTGTGCTTCACAGCTCCTAGCCGCCTTGGTGCCTTAATTCCCATTTTAAATCCCACAACACCGGGTTATAGTCCAACAGGTTTAATTGGAAGCACACTAGCTTTCAGAGCAACACTCCTTCATCAGGTGATAGTGGAGGTCTCAATCGTAACACAATTTATAGCAAAAATTTGCAGTGTGATATAACTGAAATTATACATTGAGAAGTTGATTGTCTGTTAAGCCTTTCATCTGTTAGTGGTATCTATATTCTATTACACGTGGGAACACCTACCACCTTGTACATGGTAGGTACTCATGTGACTCAGCCAACGTTGTCTATCTTATACGTTGCAGGCAAGGATGCCCGGAGGCTTGGTACATTGAGGAAACCGAGCAAAGGCTACGACAACGGATGAATGGGCACCGCACAACAATCAACAGACAGGAGGGGTCCCTCCCAGTTGGAGAACACTTCAGCGGTCCAGGACATTTAGCCTCAAACCTTCAGGTGACCATCCTCCAAGGTGGACTTCAGGACAGGCAGCAGAGGAAAGTGGCCGAGCAGAGGCTGATAGGTAAGTTTGGTACCCATAGGGAGGGCCTACACACACACACACACGTGAATTTGTACTTGCAAAGTTACATTGTATGCAGTTTTTGAGCAAAGTGCATTCAAGTAGAACTCTGAGCTCAAAAACTACATGAATTTATGCAAAACTCTGATATCTCACTTTTTAAGATTGATTCTGATCTAACCGTCAGGTCATACACAGAACACAGGGGGCTGACACCTTCAACATATAGTCTAGCTATCACCATTGTTAGCAGCTAACCCGAGAATGCAACTTTTTTAAAAAAAAGGGTTTTGTGATTTACACATGAAAGTGAAACTATCACTGTATTCTAACAGATGAAAGGCTTAACAGACAATCAATTGTTCAATGTATAATTTCAGTCACATCACACTGCAAATTTTTGCTGTAAATTCTGTTACGATCGAGGCCTCCACTATCACCTGATGAAGGAGCATTGCTCCAAAAGCTAGTGTGCTTCCAATTAAACCTGTTGGACTATAACCTGGTGTAGTGTGATTTTTAAACTTTGTACACCCCAGTCCAACACTGGCATCTCCAAATCATTTTAAATCTCAACCTTCATATGGCTGGTTTTTTTTTGGGGGGGGGGGGGCGAGGAGTTGTGGGGAGAAAAAGAGTTAAGACAGGCACTACCTTGTTCTCTGGCTGTTTCAGCACAAGCTTCAGATTCTAACAGCAGTTAATACAGTTAAACACTTTCTCCACAGACATTCACTTTAAAATTTTTAAACTCAGTCCTGTAGCAAATTAGGCATCACAATTCATATGCAGAGTTTTGACAAGATTTGTTGCTCAGGTTGAGGTTCTGGATGTAGGTTTGCTCACTGAGCTGAAAGGTTCATTTTCAGACGTTTTGTCACATACTAGGTAACATCAGAAGATTTGAAGAGGTTACCTACAATGGTGATGAAACATCTGAAAATGAACCTTCCAGCTGAGCAAGCAAACCTACATCCAGAATCAGTACACATGTTAAACAGTGTCCTTGGCCCAGTCTGACTCTTCCCGTTTGCAGGTACAAATTGGTTCTTACCGTGGTCCCCGATCGTGGCCTTCGACCAGGGCACTAGTTTTTTAAAAAAAGGACCCTGCTTGCAGCGCCTATTGTTGTAGGGAAAAACAACCAGTCTGTCATTTAACCCAGATTCTGACTGAGTTTATTGTACAGGGAAATACTGGAGCGCCAGGAGAGAAAGGCACCAACAGCACAGTGGTCAGCTGAGAGTCTTCTCTCAACCCAGAGCACGTCAAGAAACTTCTATACATCTTGTGATACAATAGGTCAGTGATGAGATTGTCTTTGTTACATGGTTTGTTTATGGCAGTCATTACAGAATCGTTGATAGGACTGACAGACTATAACAAAACTATGTGATCATTGAAACTGACAATGTCTGCACAGAGATGCATTGCTGTAGTAATGGGCGCTAATCGATCTTCCAGTCATACATTAACAATCTGAAAAGTAGCCTGTTAGAATTGATGAAGCTGTACCTTCATGCTTGTTACAAAGTTGTTACCATAAGGCTTTTGCCAAATAGCTTTGAAAGGGAACCAACCGACAGGACTGACCTTCTCATTTCCCATCAGGGCTTCACAGCCATCACGTACTAACCACTGCCTAATGAATTTGGGTCAAAGGCTTTTTGGTGGACAACATTTTCCTTAAGATACAGTACGGTTCAAATACCTGGACTTGGAAGGTTCTGCAGCAAGGTGGCCAGACCTATCCTTCATAGGAAACCCAGGTAGAACTGCAGCATGTAGTGCCACTTATGTACTATTGGTCTGTGTGCAGACCGACAGTCAAATATAAAAAAGGTGGCCATGGTTCTAAATGAAGTAGATTATGCTCAGGTGCCTGCTGTTTTGCAGGGTCAGGGAACAGGCCAGATACAGTGACAATTTAATAGAGGGGAAAAGTCTGGTCATCAGCTCAGGAAGAGCAGCACTCCAACCTGCCCAGTTTCTGCCTCACCTTGGTGTTATGCTCCTCTAGTTTTGGAAGCATGTCTGGTTCTTCCAAATCATATGCCCAGCATATAGTAATCTGACTAGACAGTGAAGGGAACAAAGGTTGGGTCAGCTCAGTTCCTCAAAATATTAACTCACTCTTGCCCTGATTTAGTTTGGTTCCTAAGGCAAAGTCAGCATCGTGACAATAAATTTTAGAAGATTGCAACATTGTCCATATACCATCATCCCTCTTAAGACAGCATCCTACGGAATGGACTCAGCAATAGAAGGCAGAAACAGAAATGGCAGCCCTGCATGACTCTGGATTTGATCAGGGAGTTAAGACTCCTACCCCCTGGTTGATGTACCATTTACATTTGTGTTCAGCAGACAAATCCTCAGATTCCCCTGTTAAAAGCAATTTTGGACAACATATCCTTCATGTAGGTTCGTGATGTTCTGAAAGGCCTGCTCGTCCAACCCTCCCCCCCCCCCCCATGACAATGATCTTATCAGGAGGATTATTAACCGCAGATTTTCCTTTCTAATACATCACAGGTCTGGTCAAAGTGAATCACCGATCCCAGAGCAGACCTGATCTGGTTGGTGACAACCTTGAACCAGTGTTAACCTTAATGTTTCTCTCCTCCTGGTGAACCTCAAGTCCATGTGTGGCAACAACCTCCAGAACTAGAAGTCAATGCTGTCATGCAGATTGGCACATGGATCGCTGTACATGGGATATCAGAGCAGCAACGCAGCTTATTGGGAATTTTGCCTTGGATGGTCTATATTTGGCAGTGAGATTGGTACCAAATCCTAATTGTATTCCTTTCCTCTTCCACTTGTCAATGAGGGTAATGATACTTTTCCTCATGGATTCATACATCTAACCAGCCAGAAGCATGCTCATATATACCTCCAGCAGATCCCCAAAAGGATTGCAAAATCCCTTGTTCAAGACCATCAGATTTTGCAATCTTTTTAACTCTGATCCCTGGTAGCAGAAGGTAGTGTCAGAAACCTCAACTACACAACAAAATAGACAGCTAGAAATATATTCTTGGAAGTCTAAATATTTCTTGCTATCTCCACAAATAGAATCTGTAGTTCTGAACATTTGCTGCTATTTGAGATAATGGTTTATTTTCCCAAATACATATTTAATGCTTGGTTCATTAATTCAACTTTACTTTCCCAATTGCCTTATTTAAAACAAAACATGCAAAAAGCAATTCTGTGTGAAGAAAGATCAAAAATTTGTTTAGAAGATCATGAAGGTATTCATTTGAAAATTCCTCATTGGCATAATTTATTTCCGCATTTAAACTCTGAAGTATGCAGAAAATCACACCAAGTAGCACACCAAGTTAAAAAGTCCCATAAACATATATGCTTCTACTTTGAAAAAGCACTTAATGAAATTCTTCACTAGCAGCTACTTCATAGGTTTAAAGCACAAATGATTCATAGTAAAATTTAAAGAGAGTGTAGGTGTGGGATAAGACGTAATGATTACTCGGAGAGATGTTTTGTTGCATTGTAGTTAAGTGATGAGCGGCGTGCCTGAATCACCAATACACCAACCTAGCTCTGATGAGTGCAAGACAAAACTTTTTGTTGCTTCATTAAGCTCAATCATGAAGGGCTTAAGAACACAGGGGTGTTAAAGGAGAGTAAAAAGTGAGGTCTGCAGATGCTGGAGATCAGAGCTGAAAATGTGTTGCTGGTTAAAGCACAGCAGGTCAGGCAGCATCCAAGGAACAGGAAACTCGATGTTTCGGGCCAGAGCCCTTCATCAGGAATGAGGAGAGTGTGCCAGGCAGGCTAAGATTAAAGGAGTGCAAAACATTAAAGCTGCCAATACTCCTACAAGAGGGAATATAAAACAATTACATTTTTACAGACTGAAATGTATAGATATCATTGGGTCAGTTAGAAAGAGAACATCACCATCTGCATAAAGGGTGATCTTATGCCCTGCAGGGCAATTGTATTGGGGTCCCTCTGAATGGTCTCTGCCAATGGCCCAATCACCAAGGTAAACAGGAACAGTGAAAGAGTGCACCGTTGTCAGCTGCCTCTACCAATGCTAAAATTGTCAGACCGTATACCATTAGTGAGAACCACCGCTTCAGGGTCACCATATAACACTGCCACCCACCTGGCAAAGAACCCTCCAAGACCAAACAGTTCCAAGACAAGAAAGAGGTACGAATACTCAATTTCGTCAAAACACTTTCTCTGCATCCAGGGAGACTACCAAGCCCGGAATCAACCTGTTCTGGCATTCCTGAACCATATTTAGTACTCCATTATTAAAGACTTGTGGCCCTAATAAAACTTGTCTGGTCCTCCTTTATGATGAAGGGCAAAACCTTCCCCAAACTCAACACTAGCATTTGACAAAATATTAAAGTCCACGCTTAATAACGATATGGGCCTGTATGAAGTACAATTCTCTGGGGCTTTCCCTTTCTTGAGAATAAAATAAATATTTGCTTTTCTCAGAGAGGATGGGAGGCAATCCTGGCTGTATGAGTATTGTAGATATCCAACATTGACCCAGCCAGCACATTCCTAAACCTCACTGAAATCTGGGCCAGACGGTTTACCACACCGGAGCTGCCTCACCACAGAATTCAAAAAGGCCGATGGGGCAAAAATAAAATGTCAATCCTCGTATACCACTTATGGGGGTTAGAGAAAAAGGTGAAATCTCTACCCTCAGGGTGAAGACATTTCCACACATCCACCAACCCCAGCTCCCTGTTCAAGTCCACCAACTGCCTGGATTGCAGGGACATACCTGCAAGGCCCCTAGCCATCCTGTCCATGTGGGGGTCCACAAGTTGGTTAAAGTCTCCCCCTGTAATTTTATTATGTGCCCCAAGAGCCATCAACCTGGAAAACTCATCCATTAAAAAATTAAGGGGATATGCAAGGGGGGGGGGGGGGGGGGGGGGGGGGGTGCAACATACATTCAAAATCCCATACTCCTCTCCATGTACTAAAGCTTTAAACATCAGAAAACACCCATATTTATCCTTAATTTGGTCTAACAGCTGAAATGGGAGATTCTTCTGGATGAGTATAGCAACTTGTCTACTTTTTGAATTAAAAGGATGAGAAAAACACCCAGCCAAACCCTCCCTGCTGTAACTTCGAGTGCTCCTTATCAGTTAGATGTGTTTTGTGCACCAAGGCTACATCGAACCGTTAAGATTTGAAAGCAGCTTTTCTCTCAATTGGTGAACGACTCCCCTGAACATTTCAGGTGCACCATTTAAAACGGACAATTAGCCATAGCCATCCAAAAACAGGCTGTGACCACCCCCACCCCTCCAAAAACCTGGTAAACTAGAGAAAACAGAAAGAACACCATTGTCCATATTATTTGAGCCAGCCAATCTATTTTAGAAAGGTATCCAGGAACTCCTTTGCCTTTTCCAGCGAATCAAAATTGAACACAGACACTCCATGGCTGAAACATAATATTGCCAGATATTTTACAAAGTACTGAATAATCAAGTCCCTCAGCCTCCTTTTTACTTAAAAGGTCTTCCGCTTATGGATTGCGGCCACAAAAGTCTTGGAAAAACATAACTCGTGACTCTTTGTACATCAGGGCCGGTGAATCTTTCCCCAGTGCTCTAGAAGCTTCCAGCACTATTTGGTTATTTCTGTAGTGCTGGAATCACACTAGGGCACTGGTCCGACCTGGGCCTGTGCACTGCAACCCAGTGGGCCCACTTGACCCATACCCAGCCCGACCCAACTTCCAGCTTCCAGCTTCAAAAACTGTGGAGCTATTGCTCCAAGAAGCTGACAAGCTGGCCTCCCTCTTTCCAATCCAGCAGCCTGACCAGGCGGATGTGCTTCCAACGGCCTGGATTTGAGGTTGTCGACCTGCTCTACCAAGGCCCGTACCTGCCATTCCAGGGCCTGGACATAATCCACTGCGGATTCAGCCATGTCTTCGAAAGCCGCAGTCCACTGCTCCACCTCCACGATACGCTGCCCGAGACACTGGATCATGCAGTCATGCTTCTGCAGCATGGCAGAGATCATTTTCCACCTGGTCCATTGCTGAATTGTTCTTCTCTTGGAGTTTCATGAACTTAAGGCGAGACCAGGCTGCTCCCTAGGTAAGTCCCCTGGGGCAATGGCAGAAGCAAACACCACAGCTGTGGAGGTGTCTGTTGCTGCAGGGGAGTGCCCTGCTGGTTGTGATCCTAGTGCTCCTCTTCCCTTAGAGATTTTCCTTACTCACTTAAACTGACATACTGATTTTTACCACAATGGCTGAAAGGGAGGGTGAATGCACCACTTTGTCTGGGTTCTGGTGCAGAATTCAGCAGAGCAGACCAATTGGATTGCCATCTTGGATCTCCATAACAAGAGGTTACTCGTTCAAGGTGACAGGTGGAAAATTTAAGGGGGATACATGCGGCAAGTACTTCACACAGAGGGTGGTGGGCGTTTGGAACTCATTGCCAGCAGAGGTGGTAGAGGCAGGCACGGTAGGTAAATTTGAGATGCATCTGGACAGATGCACGAGTAGGTGGGGAGCAGAGGGATAGAGATGCTTAGGAATTGACTGACCGGTTTAGATAGTACTTTTGGATCAGCTCAGGCTTGGAGGGCCGAAGGGCCTGCTCCTGGGTTGTAAATTTTCTTTGTTCTTTATGATTTATAAAAGGCTTCCACTTCATTTGACGAGGAAGTGGTCATCTAGTCCTTCCAACTTGTTAAATGGTTTTGGTTGATTTGTACCGGTCTTTACCCATTTTTTTCCATACCGTTTGATTCTCTTATCTATTCACCTTGAACTTAAAAGTTCTATTGGACTTTGAATTCACAACACTTTGAGGGGGATGTTGGTAGTAAATTCCAAATTTTTGAAGTTTTATATTTAAATTCTAGACTCAATAGCCTGCAGATTCTGCTGTTGTCCTGGATTCCTCAATGAAACAGAACAACTTCTTCTTCAACTCTATCCAAATAAATATCTCAACTCAGATTAGCCATCTGCGATATGAAACCCAGAGAATACAACCCATGCCCAACACAGAATACAATGGTCCTGATGGAGGGCAATTGAAGGTAAGCAATAAAATGCTACTGTCAGGGACACCTAAAGGAGGATTTTACATGAAGGATTAATTTGAATTTAGAAATTTCTTTTGACCTTTATATTAAAAAAGTATGAAAGCTCATTATACTTGTAGTATTTAAAGCTTTGTACATTTAAAATAATTCACTGTTAAGAGACAACATCTCTCAACCTTGGAGACGTATAGCTCAGATTTCAATTTTACCCTCAACACAGAAGTTTGATTTGATGTCAGGGGGACTTGCGTCCATCCACCAACTGCTACACTGAACAATAAATAAGCTAATCACTGCTACAATCCTCCAAAACAATACCAAATCAAAGGATTTGATACCAGACTTGTGAAAACCAAACATGTAGGAACTCAGTTGATATAAATCAGATCAAAGTAGACTGAACTCACCCATCAAGTACCTATAGTAACAAACTGGAAAAGATCAGCAGGTCTGGCAGCATCGAAGAGAAATCAAAGTTAACATTGAGTCGTGAACTTTGGTTCTGAAGCAGGGTCATTGGCCCTGAACATTAACTTTGATTTATCCTCACAGATGCTGCCAAATCTGCTGAGCTTGTTGAGCAACTTCTGTTTAGGTTTGATTTATAGCATCCACAATTCTTTTGGTTTTTATTTAAGTATTGATCGTGTCTTTACCAAAGCATCCAACCGCAAGGTCTTCACGCACCTGAAACTTTACTCATCTTTCACGTGCATTGGAGCTCTTCTGTTCTCACTCTTAGCAGAAGCATGTCATTATTCCGTTGCCTCCCTACAAGAATGAGTGTTCTTCTTCACTAAGCACGGATGCCCATGTGCCTTCCCTTACACAGTCCAGTTTCATACATTTCTTCGCACCTTTCCAAGCATCACTAGTTCCTGGAGTGAAGGCATTCTCCTACAGAAACACTCAGCTTGTGTAGGTGAATCTTTAATCGCACTCTCAAAGTATATTCTCTCTCAGGCAGTGAAAACAAAATGACAGGGCACCACGCTGAGTCTCATCAAGGCCCTACACAATTTTAAATTAGCATTCGTTAGGATCGGGGGCACAAAACCAAACTTCGAAAGGAGAATTAAAGAAAACCTTTTTTTAAAAAAAACAATATATAAGTGTAGTAAGGCATTGTTGGTCTTGTACTCCAACCACCATAAAAATTTTTTTTGTAATTTCTTACTGTACCAGATGGATATTATTCAGGGTGTCCTTTTACAAGGACCTTTAACATTACAAAGCTAATCCTATAGAACATTTTACAGATTCTAAATGCCTGAAAGCATTTTGTTTTGCATTAGAGGCCTGTCCTTTTGAAAAGCCCGGGAATTTAGTCATGTATCTTTCACAGGGACATCACTGTTGAACCCCAAATTGCAAACATCTGTTCTTACAATTTTAAAGCATTTCAAAATTTGCTTGGGTGGAACTGGAGAGTATTTGTGAAAATGCATTTGCATCATTTCCTACCTGAAGATTGCCAAAAGAATTTGCAAGAACGATACCAGAACTGTATGATTAGCCAGGCAAGGATAAACAGGGTGCATTTCTTTCCTCAAAGAGAAAGCCGAGAGCTCATCCAAAATGGTCTTCAAAACGAATAACGGACCAAAATAGGTTTTAAAACTTAAAAGGGTATAACTTGAGGTTGGCGACATTGAATAGTCACCAAGGGATTAAAAAGGGTCATAAGAAAATTCTGCAGAGGGAATGGTGAGAATATGGTATACCCAAGTAATGAGAGATTGAGGTGAATGATACTGATGCTTTTTAAGAGGAAGACAGCCAAGTTCATGAGGAAGGGAGTGTTCATGCACATTGGTAACAATGGAAGGATGGGAGAAGGCTCAAACACATGATAAATGCCATGGACTGTTGGGGGCTAAATAGTCCATTTCATAGAATCCCTACAGTATGGAAGCAGGTCATTTGGCCCAATAAGTCCACACTGACCCTCAAAAGTAACCCACCCAGATCATTCCCCTACCCTATATTTACCCTTGAATAATGCATTTAACCTACATATCCCTGAACACTGGGCAATTTAGCACAGCTAATTCACCTACCTACACATCTTTAGATTGTGGGAGGAAACCCACGCAGACACAATGTGCAAACTCCGCACAGTGCTACATATTCAATACAAGTATATTTTATGTAATCAGTAAAACCTTTATTCTTAGAATTGCAACAATTCAGTTAGCTTTTCCTTTAGTCTTAACTTTTTGACGTGGGATGGGACAGAAAAAGAATGATTGATTTGTTTCACTTCTTAAAACAAAGACTAAGGCAGGAGACAAGGCAGCTATAATTCCACTTTTACAATTCTGCCAAAGATATTCACTGCTCGCTACTACCATATAACTATCCCTCTTTGTGATTGCATAACCTCTGATCTGTTAAGCCACACCATGGGAAAACAAACCTCGCACAGGTCCAGCTTATACAAATATCCTAACAGCCTCATTGTCCAGGGATCAATCATGGAATACTTGGCACTGTGAATTATTTCTAAGTCTGTTCAGTAGCCACATGCATGTTCATACCAGCTCTACGTTCAAACTGTGAACTTTGACTTATTATGGAAGAACAGGGAAGCCAGCTGTTTGTCAATTGTGACCGTCAGTGGTCACATACGTGGCAGCAAATAAACAGTTTGTACCTAATTGGCACATTTTGTAGGCATAAAACAGTAAATCACAGTTGAAGAAAAATGCATTGGCCACATTATCTGGCAGCTGAACATATTGACAATGTCTGCCAATAAAATGAATCAAGCCTTTACAACTTTTATAAAGTGCACCATGCAAAGCTATTCAACATGAAAATCCAACTGGGAAAATGGATTCCTGCATTAAACAAATGTTTTCCCACTTATCAATGTGCCAGATTGTATTAGGTCATGGATTGGACATAACAGCAAACATCTGCATACGGGATTAAGATCAGTTTGGTCAAAAATAAAAATGACGTGTTAACCAGCAGTCACATAGCTTACAAGACAAAGTGATTTTGAAGACACTAAATTATTAGTTATCTGACTACTTAGCAGAGCCAAATCATTTGCCATCTAACTTTAGCAGTTTTTAATTTTGACAAGTTGCTGAATCTTGCTAATATACCCTACTCCCAACTTTCTCCCTACATCCTTTGATCCCTTTCGTGTTAAATACTACACCCAACTTTTTTCATGGTTTGAAATTACACAATGTTTTGGCCTTGACTGCTTTCTATGGTACCAAATTTCATAGGCTTACCACACTCTCGTGAAGACATTTTGCATCTCAGTCCTAAATGGTTCATTCTGTATCCTTAGACTGTAACCCCTGGTACTGAACTCTACTGTTACCAGGACTATCCTTCCTGCTAGGATTTTATAGGTCTCAGATTTCAGTCTCAAGGGCCAGATTAGTCAAGATAGCATCACCATTCACAAAGGGAAACTCTTCACTTTCTGGTAGATCTTAGCACACCAGTAAGATGCAAATTTGAAAAACAGGGTGGTTACTAAATTAATTGCTTATCACCCCAGGCTCAGTAGTTAGTGGTGTAGTTAAGTAGCAAACACAAACAATGGGCCTCAAAAGTGAAGCAGATAGTATTCCCTAAACAATTCTTGTTACTAATTGAGGGGTACGGGGACCATGAAAGTGACAAAAGTTAAAAGACATCAGTATGATCTCACCATGAAAACAAGCATTGTGATCAAAATATTGATGTTATGGAAAAGAATGCAAACAGGTTTTACTTTTTTTAAAAAAGACCATAGTCTTGTCATGGTTCTATCACAGCAACTGTACATGAATGCGAAAGATGGGCCTAGCCCCTGAAGCCATTTCTGCTGCTGACTGATAACCACATTCCAATTAGCAAAGCTACCATTTGGGCAAAGTATAGCTACAAAGGTTGGGATTCAAACACTATTCCTCTCATGTAGACCAATACTTTCTTAATGAATTACTGTAAATGATAACAGCAAAACAAATCTGGTTCTTGGATCTGTGAACGTAAGAACAGTGTTTAAAATGAGAGGAAACTGTAATAAAAGATTTGTATAATTTTTATTGCTGTTAATTCAGGGAAAAAAGTTGCATAAAATCCAAAAATTTGTTCTAGAAATATAAGTGACCTTTCCAGTACATAACATTTTGAATATCAAAGAATACAGTAAACATATGAATGAACTGAAGGTAGCAGCATACCTCCTATATACAGTACAGTTTTTAAACCATAAAATTAGTTTCAATATAGCCAAGTTATTTACAACATATCGTCTTACAAGTTCACGTGGCTTACCTTTTTTTTAAATCTATTATCGAATTCAACAGCACAGTTGCAGCAAGATAATGGTTTTGTTTTCAATTGGTCATCCAAAGTTAGTAAAATACATTTAAGGAAAATAAATGCCACACGTCATCCTCTAGAGATCTAGAAACAATTATTAACTGATTCACATAAGTGGCATTAAAGGCTCAAATGTCAACTGGTTATTTCTTACATGCAAGTAGTTTGGGTCAAAGCAGCTTGACTAACGTATGGACAGATTAAGTCAACTGCAATGTTTCTTTCCCTTAAAAAAATACTCTGACAGCTTTTCATTGACATGGGCCTTAAAGACGAGACAAAGGCTCCTTAAGAGCCTACAGAGAAAAAGCACATTCAACTCCTATGACACTCACTCATTTTTCAAGTCAACATACATCAATCCACTCAAAAAAAAGATAAGACTCTATACATTTACAAAAAGCAGACTGCTGCATGCCAATATCACAACTCCATATATTCCCATTAATGTTAAGGAATGTCAACTGTCAAGCTTGGACAGCACTAATTCAACCTGTTGCTGGAAGATGCAGCAACCCTCAAAACTGCCATCATCTTGCAAATCACCTCAGTGCACTTAAATAAACCTGGAAGCAGAATAGTGCATACTGGCTTTTACCTCTCTTCCTAAAAAAGCAGCAATAATTACTGACAAGCTGACATGATTAATACCATTTACAAATATCAAGCATCCATCTTCACATTATAGTAGTGGTAAATGCAAGTGAAATGGTGAAATCACTACCACGTCAAATCTGCAGAGATCACACCACTCTATAATAAATATCTAACAGTGGTTTTTGTTTTTCATCATGGAGCAGTGTAACCTTTATGTAGAGCTAGGAGTAAAATAAAATTTGTTTTACATTCTAAAACCCAAGTAAACACCATCTCCCCATTAACAATCTCAGCTTAGAGCCTTTTTTTAAAAAAAGAAAATCAAGTAACACCCGATGCACATTTATGGTACAGTATAAAGATGGGATTCACAAAATGGTTGTGGATATTCAATGGTTTGATCTAAAGAAATTTAAAAACACATTCACACTTCTGTCAAATTTAAAGAGTCATCATAAATATCAAAAAGTAAAGTAATGAAGATAATCAGCTATTCAAAAAATGCTTTTTTTTTAAAGCCTAAAAAACAAAACAGGCAGTATTCTGAAAATTGTGCTCCTGTTATTTTTAT
This sequence comes from Hemiscyllium ocellatum, assembly GCF_020745735.1. NCBI lineage: Eukaryota > Metazoa > Chordata > Chondrichthyes > Orectolobiformes > Hemiscylliidae > Hemiscyllium > Hemiscyllium ocellatum. Next base: position 41,116,248 of record NC_083434.1, read on the forward strand.
CTGGATTAATACAGGCACTCAAAAGCTTTTCTTCAAAAAACAATAAAAAATGTTACCCATATCAATCTATTTTTACTCTTACTCACTATTCCAAAACAGAAGTATCTAAATTCATGCATCTACCTTTTGAAAGCAGAGTGATCTCTACATCAACTGAAACTAAAAAACACAAAACAGAAAAAGGGAGAGATTTGTAATTTGAAGACAATTTGACGCAGACAGGAGATGTACCATGATGCAAGATGTGACCTGGCATTTTAACCGGCAGCAGTCTGCTCATTCCAGCCCAGTGTCTTTGTCGGACAAGTCAGTTCTCAAACACTGCCATAAAATATAACAGCGAACATTGCACGTGCCTCTTGGTATAATACATTCATCAGTGCAAATCGAGAGGTCAATATTATATATTTCTAGGTCGACTGCTCTGTTTGCTTCATGAACACCACAGCCAAAATAGGTCAGGATATGTCCATACACTGAAAAAATGCCACAAGTTCAAGACAACCCAGGCTTCAGTGACCATGTGCTAATTCCAATCTAATGGAGAAACCATTTGTGCTGGACTAACAGAGCATCAAGTGTGTTGTTCGGGTCACATCTATATATTCAGGCTCATTTCTAAGTTGATATAACCCTTCTAGCTTAGTCAGCTGAATCCAAATCATGAGATGGCGCAAACTTTAATTTGAAGGCACCTGAAAGTGAGAAGAAAATTAATTTTATTAAAAACGCCCACTGCAGTATTTCAAAACATTACAAGATCACTGCAAAAGACATGTTTACTCCATGGAGAAAATGTTCATTGTCAATTATGTTTTGGTGTAGTTTACACATTATATTGCAATAAGGTAGAAGACTACAAAAGACTACTTTGGCCAAATGCAGTGCAGATCCTGCCAAAGGATTGTTTTGAAAGAAGATGTCACCGTTTGGAAGTTGAAAACACAAGGGTTAAATAGGATTCTTTCATGCTGAGAAAAAAAAATCCTTTTTGAAATCACTTTGGCCTGGTCAAAGTACAGAAGAGTCTTGTGATAATTTTAATCCCACCTACAGGAATTTTTAAAAATTGTATTTCTGAAATATTTAAGACAGGAGGGGCATTTTTTTTAATAGCAGTTGCTCACGTGCCATAGGAAGTGGTGCATACAGGTAGATTTACAACTTTTGAAAGACATTTAGATAAGTTCAAGAATTGGAAAGGTTTGGAGGGGTATGGGCTAAATGCAGGTAAGTGGGACTAGTTTGGTTTTGGAAAGTGGTTGGCACACACTAGTTGGACCAAAGGGTCTGTTTCACGCTGTATGACTACAACTGATCCAAGTCTCCATTGTGCAATCACTGTTAACTTTCACAGGAAAGACTGCAAGAGGACTTAAATAAAAATCTTATACTACTGAAATCTAAAAGAAATCTAGAAGCATATTTAGAAAGAAGGATGAATCACCAGAAGCAGCTGCAAGTTCAACACTACTTTCATTCTACTATTTTAAAAACGTATTCTTGAGCAGTGATGAGGAGTGATGGCATTTAGAAACAAAAAAAAGAGCTGCTTCTGCTTGTCATTGTGATCCAGTTAGTAGCACACAGATGTTTTCAATTACACACAGCTTTGCTTCAAGTAAAACAGGGAGCAGAGTTGCAATTCATTACAAAGACAAAGACAGAGTACATAAAGCAAACATGACAGTAATCAGAAAGCATTGGCTCTGTGAACTTTAGAACACAATTTATAAGAGGTGAAGTCCAAGACAGGCAAGGACTTAACTTCTGTGGTCCAAAGAGTAAGTTACCTACAGGACAGGGCTGCTGAGCAGTGATAAGCTAGTCAGTTGGTAGATTAAAGTTTCATTTATAAGCTGATCTGAATACTTTTAGAAAGATAATTCATTTCCATTTGTTTTCTCATTATTATGCCTTGAACTCTAAAGGAGTTAAAATTTAACTTTTGTACAGCCATTCATGTGCCTAGCAATCCCAAACAGAAACGGTTCTGTACAATCACTAGTTCCTTCATCCCTAAACTGTAAGGGAATGTCTGAATGTTGAGCCCACAGAAAAAAAATATTTTATGTTTGAATTAAACTCGAGCGGGTATGTGTTTTTGCAATAAGTGTGCATGCTGCTACACTTGTCACTTGAAATTTGAAAGTATCACTTCATAAAGACAGTGGAGATGAGGAAGACTCATTACTTCCCTCCCATTGTATTTTAATGGATCTATAGTTTGTGCCTCCAACACAACTCAGATGGTCATTTCTGCATTACTTACAAGCACAGGCACCAGTATCCTTGTACCAAAATAAGGAAGTTTTCACCCACAGCTTTTCATGCTACAAATAAAGAAGGTACAATTCTAACTGGACTCCTGCAGTGGTGCCTGGCAACAAATAGTGAAAAGCCACATGGAACACATCTTACTGACAAAACTACTGGGAACTTGCTTAGAGTTTTTTTTAAAAAAAGTGAATGCTCTCACATGTAAATCAAGGCCTCCGGAATCAATGCTGTTCTCTCCCACCATCACTTGGTGTCTCTCCAGTATGTTGATCAGAACTGAAAGTAGCATTCTCGGTTGCTGCTAGACTTTACAGTGTCAGTAAGATAATCAGAGTTGCGCTTCATTAGTCTGGGGAGTAATTTTGCTACTTACTGCTCTATCATCTTCAATGTTCTTTCAGTCTGTCCCATTCTCAGTACAAAGGGACACAATTAGCTCCAACCATCTCTGAACAAGTGCACATGACTGTCTTTGAGTTAATAATAAATTTGATCAAATTAGTTTACAAATCTCTATTCTAGCCCAAGACACAATATGACAAATTCCAGCAATGCCATCAGTATAGAGAAGAGGAAAAAGTAAGTAATTTTGAAAGCTTTAAAAGCTAATGTTGAAAATACCACACGGAGGTTTCAGATGCACCTCCAGCCTGGGCGTTCAATGTAGTATTGAACAAGACAAATAGGAACAAGATCAAAGATATCTTACCTTCCCTTTTCAAATCAGTGCACTGAAGTACAAGCTGTATATTCACAATTACAGGATACAAGACAAATTCTGTCAACTACAAATTTAAGCTTTTCCTCAGAATATTATTATTTAACAATGCAATAATTTCACTGGTCACTCAGTAACCTGCGGATTAGATTATCAGATCCACTCAAATGTATTTAATGGAGTTCAATGGTTAAATCAGAAATCACATGATTATACTTAACAGGGCAGCAAATCTCAAAATGGCTTTGCAAACAGAAGCGAGGCCATGGCATAGCTGAACCGCTACTGAGTTTGAAACTGTCATTTCAAGATTCTGGGAGCAAATCAAACTAAAATATTTGAAGCAGATTCCTGTTTGAATTATCTTGAACACATTCTGCTTACCTGGCTGACTGGCCTCCATAGATGGCTGTTTACAATCCTGTGCATAGTGTCCACCTACACCACAATTATAACAGGATGCATTTCCATTTTTTTTAGGTCCCATACCATTTACACTGGTGACCATGTTGGCCACTTGATACATCAATGGAAATCCTCTGAAAAATCCAGGCATTTGTTGCATCCCGTAGTTAGTCTGATTTGCCATAGGATCATGCATTAATCCACTAGTATAAGGGTTCTGATAAAAGGGCATCTGGGTTCCATTGTTTTGATGTGCTTGGTTGAGGTAGCTACCATTACAAAGAGAGGTTACCCCACTGAAAGGGATAAAAGGAACTCTGATAAGATGGCTAGGTATTGTGCTAGGGTAGTAGTAGTTTAGATGAGGGTTACTATTGGTCCCACAGCTACCTCGGCATCCGCAGGAACTACAAGCTCCACAGCCAAGCTGCTGGTTTGGTTGAATGGTCCCATTAGTACTAGTATTTCCTATTGTGTTGATATAAGAGGTGCTGTCACTCTGAGCTGTGCTGTGAGTTAATGCTGTATTGAGGCTTGGCACAGGGCCTGGGGTGTGGGTGGGGACAGAGGATCCAGTAGACTGGATTTGACCGACAGGAGATGGAGGGGTTGCTGAACCCTGCAAAGGCAAAACACTGTTTGGAGTTCCACTTAGATTGTATGAGCCAGGTGGTGGTAGCAGGCCAGCTGCAGGAAGCATCACCTTTAAACTGGCAGATTCTGGTACGGTGCCTAGATTTCCATCAGCTTGAGGCAACAAAGCATTCAGTCCTACGATGTTCTGTGAAGGTTTAGTCGTGGGATCCAAAACAGAGGGTGTTGATAGTTTCCCAGATGGAGAGTGGCTGTGAACTGGGATGAAAGCGGTGTTGGCTGATCCAATATTCACCGTGCCTGCTGGTGTCTGGGGTCCCGGAACATGGCAGTTCTCAAAGTTCATTTGTGACGCTGTCATTTTATGTCTGTGCGTCATGGGATGCAGGGCAGGGTTAGCAGTCTGCAGAAGGAAAGGTGTCGCTACTGAAAGGTGGGAGGGGATCATGTCCACTCGCTTCCCAGCTTCAGCAGCACCAAGTGGTGCTACATGTGAAGATTCCCGAAGAGAGGTGGCAGCAGGAGGGACAGTCACAATCATCCCAACAGTTTTGTCTACAGGAGCAATACAGTCTGGCTTCTTTCCACCATTTTGCATCACATAGGGCATAGGAGGCATTAAAGGAATGCGAGGAAGAAAAGGGATAGGCGGGTTCCCTGGAGGAGTACAATTCTCGCTCTGCACTGGAGCAACCTGAGCAGTTGGCCGCGAAGTACTTCCACGAGCCAGATTACAGGGGGGCCTCTCCTGGTGCTTATCTTTCCCAGAATCCTCTGAAGTGCTATCAGAATCTAATCGAAAAAAAGAAGCATGTAACATGTTACTTTCAAAACAAAACAGCAATTATAAATTTATACACAAACATGCTAGATATTAATTAATGCTCAGTGAATCACTGAGGAGGAAAATTGTGGTATTACTGCAATAACCAAAGTATAAACTGTTTAAAAAAAAGACCGCGGCAAAGTTCACGTTTGCCTTGAACAAACAACTAATTTTCAAGAAGTGATCTAGCAGGATTATGCTCAAGGAATACAAAAGCAAGCCACTTAGACTTTCATGTGCATGCTATCCATCAGAAGATCACAGCTGACCTGTACCCCAACACTTATTTACCCTGATCCATCTACTTTTGATACTCATTACACAACTTAAAATTCAGGCTTGAAAATTTGTTCAAATTACTGCCCGACAAAACTAGTGCTTTGTGGATCATCATTTTAAATATTTTATCATAAAATGAGTAATGCTTGGAAGAGAACATTTGACTGCGAGAAGCACTTCTAATACCTGCATTAAAGAATGACACCTAAAGCCAAGTTCCAAATTGTGTGGAACTGCACATGCTCAAAAACCTCTCCAAAAATTCTTATAGGAAAATACAAAATCACTAGTATACTATCAACTAGACAGAGATTGGAATATTTGATACAACAGCAAGACATTGAGAAGGTAATTAAAACATTCATCTAAATGATACTACATTAATCGTACCCCAAGTGTCAGCCTGGTGCAACGATTACACATGCACTTGAGAAGGTAGTGGCTTCATTTCAGACTATGGGCATATAATGCAGGCTAACAACGTGCAAAAGAAGTTTGTGAGCAATAACATTTTTCAAAACGGGTATCAAACTGAAGCAGGTCCTACATGCCCAGATCCCTTGGCAGAGTTTCCTTTCTTAAATTCTGACCAAACTTCATAGCCAACCCCAAAACCTGCTCAACTGGAGATACATCTCATTCCTGTTTGAATACACAAACTTGCTATCACATTTTTGTGCGACATTGACTTCACTTCCAAACTAATTTCCACAAAGCATTTCTGTACATTCAGAATATTGCACTGTAAATTAGAGTTCACTTGAAATCTAATCAGTAATTGAAAGACTAACTAGCATAACATGTGGAACTACAGACTTTGCTGCTAACAGGTGAACACCAGCTTGATTACTAGAAGTTGCAATATGGGTTAGCAAGGTCATAAGTAAAAGCAAGCTCCAGGCTCCAATTCTAGAAGAACAAAATTGAAAATGGAGAGAAGTTTTGCCAAATTTATTGAACCTTTAGGTGAATCACAGTTAAAATACTGCCTGCAATCTGGTGGCCATATTATCAATAAGACTATAAAAACTGGAAGGCAAGGAAGAAATACCCAAAATTCAAATGCATACAAACTAAAATTGACACATCCCTTTCTTTTCAAAAGGAGAGACAACCAAGTGGAGCATGGACTGGTTGGGTTGAATAGGTCATTTCTGAGCTATATATAACCACACAAAGTTAACAAAATGAGTGCATTCAATTCATGACATATCGACTTGGTTTAGTAACAACTCTTGCATAGAGACTGAAGGGTCAAGTTGATAGACTATCAAAGTGTCCTGAAGTTAAAAGCAATTACAGAAAAGGTAGTAAAAAAATAAGTTTTGGGCTGGAAGTTTCCCAAAAGCAAATGAGTTAAGGGTGAAGGAACAGCTGTCACTGGAGCAAAATAAAATATGGCAAGCAAGCCAGAAGAGGGGGTTCTGGAGGAGCACACATTGATACAGACTTAACTGTTCATGTGACTTGATCTTTAGATTACCAAATTACTAAATGAACATATTAGTATGAAAATGCAAGTACCAGTAAAGGACCTGATACTAAAGAGTGTATGTTTTATTAGCAAGGAAAGTGGGGTAGGAACACACATTGTCAAACTTAGCTGAAAGCTACAGGAATCAAGATTTTTGTAAAAATTTTATTTTGAGGATGTCAGTATTGCTGACAAGATTAGGCATTTATTGCCTGTCTCTATTGCCCTTGAACAGTGGCTTGTTAGAGGGTTAAGAGCCAAATCACACTACAGTACATTGGAGTCACAAGTAGAACAGATCAGGCGATGAGGTAGATTTGGTTCCAAAACAGCATGAGAACACGAGATTGATTTTTGACAAAAATTAATGATTTCGTAGCCACTACTAACAAAACTAACTTCCTCTAATGTTAAAACATTTTTGGTCCACATTTGAGCTACATTTAAAGTGCTCTCAATAAGCTGAGACTCCAAATTTATACTGGAATACATGATTAAAGAATTAAAAATCAGTGATTACTTTCTAGTAGTTTGTTACACATTACACAGCAAAATTTACAGTTCCCATACAAAAGTCCTTCCATATTTCATTTAGAATTGTTTTCTAAATTGGGATTTCATCTTCAGGAGCATGAATATTTAAAACTGGTTCTAAAATCTTTTTTTGATACCTTTTCTGAATACTTATCAAATACCCACTTGAGATCTAATCATTTGACACATCATTACTAACTTCATTGAATGCTTCAAGATAAAATACAGGCACCTGCAGTGAAGCTAGTCCAGTATCCATGTGCTGTCAAATGGTCTCTTATAATGTTCTTAAAAACTATTTAGAAGGATTTTAGTAATTCAAAATAACTCACCTTTGTCTTTTTCATCTTCACTTTCACAACTCTCTTTTCCATCATGTCTTGGGCTGGAGGGAGAACTGTAGCTTTCTGAAGAGCTGTCTCCACATGCCTCCAGTCCAGAGCCAACATCCCTTAATTCTAGAACAAATCAGGTAGGTACATTTGAATGATAAAATAAAGCCAAACAACTCTTTAGTCTGTAGCACGATGCACAATTACAGGCCATGTAGTTCATTGCATTATTTTGTAAAACACTTTGTTTGCACCTACCCCCTTATCCCTGTCCTTTAGGCAAGTACACTGCAGAGTTTGGGCTACATTTGCATTGCCACTAATGACAATCCACAACATTATAGCATCCAGCTCATTTCTTGTCATGAGACAGCCAACTATTATGAACCTTAATTGCAACACCACAATTTTGCAAAATATGCAAACAAAATACAACTTCTAAATGGCAAAAGCACAAATGAACACCATTTTCAAACTGAAAAATACATAATCTGCAAGTGGACTGGATCAGATATGAACAAATGACATTGAGAAATTCCCTTTTGTCCAACACCAATACAAAGGTTGGAATAACATTAGCAACATACTTAGCTTTTAACCACTAGGTGGTGTTAAAACTTCAAAATAAAATTTGTGTATTTATGACTGGCAGACTTGCTCATTGACTGTAAGGCACCATAGACAGATTCACAGCCAATACTCCCACACTGAGTTACTGGGCTCCGCTTCATCGAAGCGAATACTAAGCAGATGCTAAGCATTTCTTCTCCTGCTTCCCTGCCTCTACACAAACCTCACAGGGTTACAAGAAACAATAGACTTTCTAAAGGTTAATGTAAGTATTATGAAAATCTAAAGATTATGAAAAACCAGAGGAGGGACAACAGTAGTTATTCTTTATTAAAGATCTGAATGATCAATTGATGGCAGTTACAGTACAGTTATTTCCAGTTTCAATTCTGATATAGAATATTTTGCACAAGTTTATTGGGGCTGCAGTCAACTTTCCAAGCACATGAATCATAATACTATACTTTATAATCTTTACTGTGACAAATCAACTGCAAATTTAAAATAGGAAAAGACCTAATTAAAAGGGTCTTAAATTAAAAGTGAAAGCTGCAAGTTATTCTGTGAATGATGCTTCCAAGAAGATTAGAAATCAGTTTGTAACTTGCTGGAAAGATCCAGTTCTCTGGGTCATCCCCTCAGTATGGAATATTTTGCAAGCTAAGTGCAACTCTTTAATAAATCTTTCTTGCCTCAGTTTCCAGCTACAGTTGGCATCTTTTCCACTACTGAAATCAAGTTTTTAATCACTCTGATTTTTGTCATACTGCCTTTGGAAGGACCAATACTTCCAGCTCGATGACTTATTCAATTCTGACTTGCATAGATTCTTTCTAAATCACTATCTACAAAAACACAAGTAAAATCACTACCTTTGTATGCTTAGTCTCTAAATACAGTGTATAAAAGTGATCTGAATGTCACATTAATATTGCTGTCAGTGAAGTTATTTACAATCACATCAAAACTGACAAGCAACAAAACAACTTTTGAACTTAATTGGACTCTGTTTGCTAGACTGGAATGTTAAACTTGAGATAAAGTTAGCAAGGTATTGAAGCAGGCTGTGTTAAAGACACAATGCAAAAAAATAACCAGAGGAAAATGAATTGGCTCATTTCAATATTCTTTCACTAAAGGACAAAAACATCTTTTTGAAAAAGCAAAACACTGCACTTAGAAGAATATAGAGCGTAACTGAAGAAATCTCTGAACTAATCGCCAAGTACTTTGTTACTAAGCACTATAATCCTGACCTGCTTCTCAAAGTAAGCCAAATAGAAGCACGTTAGGGAACATCTCTGGAACACCCGCACCAATCAACCCCACCACCCTGTGGCTGAACCTTTCAACTCCCCCTCCGTTGAGGGCATGCAGTTCCTGGGCCTCCTCCACCTCCACTCCCTCACTACCCGACACCTGGAGGAAGAACGCCTCATCTTCCACCTCAGAACACTTCAATGCCAGGACACCAATGTGGACTTCACCAGTTTCTTCATTTCCCCTGTCCCACCTTACCCCAGTTCCAACCTTCCAGCTCAGCACTATCCTCATGTCCTGTCCTACCTGCCAATCTCCCTTCCCACCCATCCGCTCTATCCTCCTCTCTGACCTATCACCTTCATCTCCACCTTGTGTACTCTTGGCTACCTTCTCCCCAGTCCTAACTCCCTCCCATTTCTCTCTCCACTCCAGAGGCTCCCTGCCTCATTCTTGATGAAAGGCTTTTGCCCAAAACATCAATCTTCCTGCTCCTCGGATGCTGCCTGACCTACTGTGCTTTTCTAGCACCACCCTAATCTAGTCTCTGATCTCCAGCATCTGCAGTTCTCATTTTTGCCAAATAGAAGAGGTACATTATGTTGTAGACCCCAAAGTGCATCAGATATATTGCTGGGAAATTGTAAACTTCATCCTTGAAATTGATTTTGGCAGATGTCCCTACCAAGCCAACTGCAGAACTTAATCAGTGCAAATCTAGCCCTTAAAAAGTGTGGTTCACGTTAAAGTTTAAATTTTCAGAACAAATTCAAACTGAACTCCAATCAGCCCACTTTTGGTTTAATAGGGTTGTAACAGGCAACCAATCCATTCATGAGACAAGTCAATCATTTAAAAGGTTAAAGAGGTTGTATATCCCTATATTTTTCAAAAAACTTTGCATTTGTATTCACCCAGGGGGAGGATATGGAGGATAGCGAGATTTGTGTTGAGCAGCTAATATGGTGGGGCATTGAGATAGAGAAATAAGTGGTGTTGGGTCTCTTGAGGATCATTAACAAGGATAAGTCCCCTGGGCCCGATAGTAAGTACCCCTAGTTATTTGAGTGGGCAAAACAGATGATTTGAGGCCTTGACCAAAATCTTTGTAACCTCAGCCAATGGAGGGGGATCCTGGGGGGCTGGTGAGTAGCTCAAATGGTTCCTCTGTTCAAGAAGGGAAACAGGGGATAATCCAGGATTCCCTAGACTGGTGAGTCTCAGTAGCTGGGAAGCCATTGGAGAGAATTGTAGGAATAGGATTTATGGGCATTTGGAAAAGCATGGCCTAATTAGGGACAGTCAGCATGGCTTTGTGTGGGGCAGATCATGTCTTACTAACTTGATTGAATTTTGAGGGAAAAAGGTGATCAATGAGTTTAGAACGGTGTATGTCATATACATGAATTTTAGTAAGTCTTTCATTAAAGGTCCCTCATGGTAAGCTCATCCAGAAGATTAAAATACATGGGATCCAGTCACTAGGATTCAGAACTGGCTTGCCTATAGAAGACAAAGGGTAGTGGCAGAAGGGTGCTTTTCTGGCTGGAGGCCTGAGATTAGTGGTGTTCTGCACTTTGACCTCTGTTTGTAATATATTTAAATGACTTGGATAAAAACATATATGGATGGGTTAGTAAGTTTGCAGATGATACAAAAGATCAGTAGAGATGTAGACAGTGAAGATTGTCAAAGGATACAGGAGATGTGGGCGGAGAAACAGGAGGAGTTTAATCTGGGCAATTGTGACGTGTTGCACTTTGGGAGATCAAATGTTAAAGGAAAGTATACAGTTAATGGCAGGATCCTGAATAGCACTGATGTACAAAGGGATCTTGGAGTTCAATCCATAGCTGCCTGAAAGCAGCCACTCAAGTAGATGGGAGGGGGAAAGGCAGCAAATGACATGGGGACTTGGGAAAACGAGTACAAGTGTCCAGATGACAAGCTGCAGCTTTTTAAGATCTTGATTGGGTCACATAATACTGCGTTCAATTCTGGTCACCACATTACAGGAAGATGTGGAGGCTTTGGAGAGAGGGCACAGAAGAGGTTTACCGGCATGTTGCCTGGATTAGCAGGTAGGAGCTAAAAAGAAAGGTTGGAAAAACTCAGGTTTTTCCTCTGGAGTAGCAGAGGCTGGGGGAGCCTATATGTCTATAAAACTTTGAGATGCATAGATAGATTTGACAGTCACACTCCTCGCCGCACCCAGAGTTGAAAAATTTAGTACTAGGGGACACGCATTGAAGGTGAGGGGAAAGTTCAAAGAAGATGAGGGACAGATTTTTAAAAAAAAAAATATATAGTGTTGCAGGAGCCTGGAACATGCTGCCAGGAATGGAGGAACATGGGCATGCAGAAGGTATTCTTTTAATGTGGCATCATGTTAGCACATCATGGGCAAAGGCCCATTCCTGTGCTGTATATTCAAAGTTCTACTTTAAATGCTAGGAAACTAGACAGGTAAGAGAGACAAAAAGGGCTGGATCCATAAGCCTTTGCAGCACTGTATAAAACAGTACAGATCTCTTCTTCCAGAACAAACATCAACCAATCTCATCATCACCCTTGTGACCCTGCTGTTTCCAACACCACCCCTCACCAGTCAGTGATTACATACCACCTTCTGACCAACAATCCAATGTAATCTCAAACCAGAGAAGCTAATTAATTTAGCCAAGCCAAATGAACACATGGGAACTAGCAAGCGAACAAAAACAAATTGCTGGAGTAACTCAGCAGGTCTGGCAGCATCTGTGGAAAGAAAGCAGAGTACATGTGTCAGGTCCAGTGACTTCTTCAGAACTTTCTCTTGAAGTCAACCATCAGGCAGACGTTTGCATCTCAGTCTCAAGCTTTCTTCAAAAAAGTGAATAAGTTTGTGAATTCTTCCCTGTCAACACTGACATCTTTTGGGGAGGGGCAAGGAGGGGGGCGGGGAGAAAGAGGGGGAAAATGGGGTAGCTATCTCACAGACCAGTCACCCAACAGCCTTACAGTCCTACTCTCAGAATCATATCTTACACACATCGCCTCAGACACCATCCGTGGATATGTCCTGTCTCACTGAAAGGACAGACCAGAGGTGGTGGTGCGTCAGGAGGGAGTTGCCATGGGAGTCCTGACTCTAGACCATGTTAAGTCTTGTGGATTCAGGTTAAACATGGGTAAGGAAGCCTCCTGTTGATTACCACATACAGTCCTCCCTTGGTTGATGAATTGCACTCCATGTTGAGCAACACTTGGAGAAAACACTGAGGATGGCAAGGCCACCAAAATGTATTATACTTGGGGGGGATTTCAATACAAGGTCAGCAGGTAATGAGGAAGCCAAGAGGGAAAGACATACCTGTTCTCATCCACAGTCAGTAGATGCATCTTATGACAGTATTGTTAAGACTGCCTTCACATGGAGAGTAACCTCCATCATGTTGCATGGTTTATTACCATTTTAAATGGGGCAGACTTCAACCAGATCTAGCAACTCAAGTCTGGGCATCCATGAGGCAATATGGGCCATCAACTGCAGATTGTAAAGGTGTGAGATTCTGCTAGCTCATAGCCCAGCTTATCTCCCACGCAATCACTATCAAGCCAGGGGATCAACCCTGTGCAGAAGGACATGCCAGAAGTAGCAGCACGGTGGCTAGCCCCTTAGCACCAGGGACCCGGTTCAATTCCAGCCTTGGGTAACTGTCCGTGTGGAGTTTGCACATTCGCCTCGTGTCTGCGTGGGTTTCCTCTGGGTGTTCCGGTTTCCTCCAACAGTCCAAAGATGTGCAGGTCAGGTGGATTGGCCAAGCTAAATTACCCATAGCATTAGGTGCATTAGTCAGGGGGAAGTGGGTTACTCTTTGGAGGGTCGGTGTGGACTTATTGGGCCGAAGGACCTGTCTCCACACTGTAGGGAATCTAATCTAATCCCTAAAGATGAAGTGTCAACCTGGTGAAGCTACAAAACTGGACTAGCTGCATGCCAAACAGCATAAGCAACAAGCCCATATCCAACAGATCAGATTCAAGCTCTGCAGTCCTGCCACAGCCACTCGTGAATGATGGTGGTCGATTAAACAACTCACCAGAGGTGGCTCCATAAATATCCCCATCCACAATGATGGGGGAGCCCACCACATCACTGCAAAAGATAGACCGAAATATTTGCAGCAATCTTCAGCCAGAAATGTCAACTGCCAGAGGAAGTGGTGGAGGCTGGTACAATTGCAATATTTAAGAGGAATTTGGATGGGTATGGAAGGGTTTGGAGGGATATGGGCTGGGACTAGATTGGGTTGGGATGTCTGGTCGGCATGGACAGGTTGGACACGCCTAGGACTCGGACTCCTCCAGTGGTCATGAGCATTACAGATACCAATCTTCAGCTAATTCAATTCACTCCACATCGTATCAAAAGACATTTGGAGACAATGGATACTGTAAAGGCTACATGTCCTGACGACACTCGGTCAATAGCATTCAAGGCTTGGGCTCCAGAACTTGACTCTCTACTCACCAAGATAGTTTAGTGGAAAATTACCCAGTTCAGTCCTGCAGCTGAAAAACAAGACAAATCCAACCCAGCCAATTAGTGCCGCATTAGTTTACTTAAATCACTGAAGGGATACAAAGTGTAATCAATAATACTATCAAGCAGCACCTGCTGAGTGATGCCCAGCTTGAGTTCCACCACGGCCACTCAGCTGCTGACCTCATTACAGCCTTGGTTCAAATATGGACAAAAGAGCTAAATTCCAAAAGGTGAGGAGAGGAGAGTGTGACAGTCCTTAACATCAAAGCTGCATTCCACCCAGTGTGGCATCAAGGAGTCCTGGCAAAATTGAAATCAAGGGAATCAGGAGGAAAAGTCTCCATTGTTTGGAGTTACACTTGGCACATGGGAAAATGTCATGGTTGTTGGCGGCCAGTCATTTCAGCTCCAGGACATCTCTGCAGGAACTCCCCCAGACTACTGTCCTACAATCGACTATCTTCAGCTGCTTCAAATGACCCCCCCCATCATATAGCAAGAGGGAAGGTTTTGTGATAAGTTCAGGACCCTTCATCACCACCTCAGATACTGAAGTAGTATGTTCAAATACAAACAAGCTCTGGACAGTATCCAGGCTTAGTGCGACAAGTAACATTTTTGTCACACAAACGCCAGGCTTTGACCATTTCCAAAAAGAGATCATCTAACCATTGTCCCTTGACAGTCAATGGTGTTACCACCACTGAATACCCCACCATCAACTTAATCTCCCCATTTTTATATTCAATCCTCTCAGGAAAAAATTCTAACATTCAATTAGCTTTCCTAATTACTTGTGAAACATGCCTAATAACTATTTTGAATTCACATACTCGAACACAGATTCTTGTGCATCTCAAAGGGGTCTGCAAAACTGTATCAGATAGTTTTTTCTCTCCTTCCAGAATGGTCAATTCCACACTTCCCCACATTATAATCTGTTTGTCAGATCTTTGCTCACTCACTCAGTTAACTAATCTATTTTCCTTTGTAGCCTCATGTCCTCTTCACAACTTATTTTCCTACCTACCTTTTTGGCAAGAGCAAGTTTAGCGACCAAATCTTTCATTCTGTCGTACAAGTTTTAAATAGTTGAGATCCAGTACCAATCCCAGCACTGGTTCCCTTCACCAATCTTATCAAAAGCCTCTGGAAATCCAAATACATTTGCCAGTTCCCCATGATCCACAGCACATTACCACTTCAAATCCAACAGATCTAAAGTTTCCAGCTTTCAGTAGCCCTCCCTTTGTAAGCAAAAAAGTTACATTTGTTATATCCCAAACCAACAGAACAGTCCCTGAATCAACAGGATTTTGGGCAAACTAAAACCCATGCAACCACCTTGTAATAACATAAAAGTGAATTCCTACTAGTTTCTCAAGTAATGAAATTTAAGGAAACTACAAGGTTATGAATTTATCAAATTATGCTCCTGTGAAGCACTTCTGATGTTTATGGGTTCCAAAATAATTGTAAACTTTTACTTCCTTAGAAGGGGAAAATAAATGAGCCTGATTTGTCTGAAAATTCTTTCACCTCATGCAGAGTAACAAAAGATTCTTTTGGAAGACTCAATTTTGTGCTCAAGGAATTCAGTGCACAACCAAAGCAAATCTCTACAGGTGAACGTGACCATCATCAGCATACATTCCCAAACCTGTATAATGGCAGTGAAGAACTTTGGATTAAATGTTCCAAACATGATCGCCACATAAATATTCATTAGAAACAAAACAGAACAGTACCATAGATATTCAGTTTAGGCACCATATCTTGCAGCTTGAGCAGAGTAAAATTTCTATTTCAGCTTTCCTGCAATAATGACACTTGGTTTCCATACTTTTAGAAATGGACACGTTGCCCCTTGATCACATCTCTATATAGACTAAAATTCATCAAGCTAAATTTACCCAACATGCTTTGAAAAAAAAAGTAATATCCTCTGTGACTTGTAGAAATATCTTGCCCAAGAAAGTCATCTTGACCAAGAGACTTCCCTATAAGGCAGGCAGTATCATGCCTTATAACTATTTAGCTATCACACTAATACATTGTTTAATTTCAATACATTTTCACCTGCAACATACCACTCCTCTATGAAATCACAAAAATACTCTTTTCTCCCCTAAGTATGTATGTACAAATTAAGACGAACCCCCATTTTCACTATTCTTGTCTCCAAGTCAACTTCCCTCAAAATCTAACAGTATAACTTCTTGCTACTTTCCAGTCACTTACGACGGATTTGCATTTTGCCAATACACTCCCTATCTATTGTCAACATAAAATCTAGGACATATGCCCCGCACATACTCCTCTCAATCCATAAGGCATGATACTGAAAACTACATTTCTGTTCCATTGACACAGTTAAGGGACAATCTCTCCCCATATTGCTGGTTGTAAAACACAACACAGGTCTTCTGAGGCTACTTGACATCACGTAATGGAGGTGGAGTGCAATATTATTGATGACAGTCCAGCTCTCAAGTTTGTATTAGCTTACAATTATATCCCAAACAATTTCCAATTATGATTCGAAAATGAAGAATGAAACCGCCACAGGCCCCCTGACTTGGTCACTCAACTAGGCATTCCCTCACCTCACTCGCTCACCTACAATGCCAACAATCTAACCTATACTCTTTAAAGCACTTTTCTGGTTTTAAAACAACTGCCAGCAAAATGTTTCAATCCCCTCACCTATGATTTTTAGCACCGACCACAATCTCTATTCTTGATAGAAATGGACTAGTAATAGGACATTAATAGCCATATGCTATTCAGGGAATGATGCAAAAAGATAAAAGTCTTACCTTTCCCTGGCACAGCCCACACATGCTGTACAGGTGGAATTCTAAGGATACCATTGCCGACAGGAGCCCTGTGACTCCCTCGCTCAACCTTGTTTTTGTTGTTGCTAAATAAAGAGAAAGTAAAACAATTAGGAATGGATCACAAACATCGATTATTCCTTTTTCTTCCAGCTCAAATCTTAGTTTTTGCCCGTGTATAACAAAGTCCAAAGAATGTATTCAATGACAACATTAAAATATATTTCAAAGTTTCTCATCCAACATTCAACACAACATTTGGTATTCTTGGGAATCTCAAGGGGAGTATCATTGCAGACTGTATTGGATGAAAGCACCAACTGGTTGGCAAGCAAATGCTGAATCAGAGGTATTGCAAGGCAAATGCGCCAGTTAGATGGCAGATAGCTTACTGCTAAGCTTTGTTCAGATTTAAACTGGGCAGGCTGATTTCTCAGAGCAATGCCTTGACTAGGAGTAATGAACAAGACACTATGTATCGTCTATTGTGTTAAGTTGAAAAAAGTGCAATGTGTACATGTTCTTTAGTTCAGCATATTGGAAAGGTATACAGTAGATGGGGTTGCAAGAACTGACTGGTGTCCCTTGGTTGGAGAGTAAAAATACCAAGAAACCACGGTTATTCATCCAGTTTGATAAGAGTTGGGACAGCGATTGAAATGAAACTTGCCTGCACTACCCAAAGCTATTTGAAAACCACTTCTAATTCATCCACCTTTATGCTTATTGTGTCCAATATTTGATTTAGTCTCACAATTGGAGGGTACTCGTGAAATAATCAAGTGTAAGAATTAAAGATTGAAGAGACAAGGCCTTGCATAGTAATGTGTAGCTTACCGCACATGCAATCATGCCACCATAGAGGAGTTTCACTGAATCTTAAATTGATTGTCGGCATAATTCTTACATTCAGGATTATTTCACAAATGCCATCCAATGATGGAACCACATCAATTATGGGACACCAAGTATAAACAACAGTGGGTGCATTACAAGTGGTTTATGAATATTTTGGGTAGCGCAGGCAAGTTTGATTCATTGTTCAACTCCATCAGGTTAAATGAATAACTTGAAATAAATAATAATTTCACCCTCCAAAGGACACCAATGCCAGTTCTTGCATCTACTGCTTGCCTTCCCATCCTCTCTCAAAGACTTATTTCTTATCCCAACTTATTCATGTTCAGGAATTTCAATGCTTTACCTTCCTAACAGTTACTTTACACAAAAGAAAACACTTTACCCTTTCCAGAATACATACATGTCTGACTGAGAGTTCAGCTTCTTACTCCCAGATGATGAAGTACTTCTTTTATCTTCTGATAAACACTACAATTAATTGGGGGGAAAATGTATGATCAGAATCCATTTGAACATCTGGAAACATGGCAAATACAATATCAGTAGCAACAACTGAGGCACAAGATGATCTAATTGAAATTCAATGTACTCCATTTTCTATTATTCCAAGCTGGCATCGGTTTAGACTAAATAATGGATGCCATTCAAATTTACAGAAGTTATCAAACATTCCGTAGATAACAGTTTGATGAAGCCATTGCATTATTTAATGCAATGTAGAACAACAGGATGATTAACTAAATGACAATATAAAAGCCAGTGCAGAGGCACTTGGGGTTTATGCATATACACTTATTGATTGCACCTACTTTACTTCAAAACTGGGGTTTTCAGACTCCCTCTTTAGGCTTTTCTTCACAAGACAGACATGACTCATCACTTTTGGCAAACTAATATAAAATCCTGGTTTAAAGTTTGGAGGACATTTCTCACCTATCAAAGACATGTTGTAATAATCAAGGTTCTAGACTGTCAAATTCTTGAAGATTTCCCACTCAGTGCCAACATTACTATACTTCTATTGTTGAACCATCACTCAGTTATTTTACTGGTCAGCAGTAAACAACATAAACTGGAGGAATGAAAAAAACAGCTTCACAAAGTTCCATGTTGCAACCTATCCAAGGCAGAGTCTGAGGCAATACTGCACCAAATTTATACATTTAAAATTCTGGGTACAGTTTTCAGCATTCAAGAAAGTCAAATTTTCAGTTCTCGCTTTTGACCATCACATCAACACTAACAAATTTAGATCTATGTTTGAAGTGCAACATTAGTGCTCATATATGCCCCAAAATAAGTCCAGACCAGATAGGTTTGTGCACAAGGTATTCAGTAGGAACACATGATTGTCACTTTTAAAGGTGACAATCGGTGCCTTCAAGTGAAAAATAAATAGCAGCAGCATACTTGCATTTAAGCCTCAGGCAGAGGGGCCAGCTTCACTATTATACAGCTTGAGATATAGCATTGCCCTTTACCGATTTAAGCCTTTAAGCAGCAGTGGTACAGATGCTAGGAGAACCTGCTCTGGTATACAGTTGTAGCAAATGCCCGCACATTTTTGTGCATTGAATGTTTCAGGATGAAAGTGCCACTGGAAACTAGAAGTACCTGTTCACATGTGGTGGATGATCTTAGACAAGGTTAAAAGTGTAATTACAAGCTATATTTCCCATCATTATTGGTAGCACTGGATAGTGCCTGGAATACCAGCATTGGTAAGAAGGATTCTTTGCACACATTGTAAGGAGAGAGAGAAGGGTCAATTAAACAAACTGAAAATTTAAGTAGGAATTCAAATGCCAAGGGGGACCACAGCACAAACATTTACCACAAAGAGGAAACACACTAGAAAGAGGGGAGTGGAAAGGGGAAAAAACATCAGGGGCTGAAAGGCCCATCTGCAATGAAGCCAGTGGCAGTGTGATGTCATAAACCACAGCATGACATGAGCAGAAGACACTAACAGCATTCCAAGAGAAGCAATCGAGCAGCAAAGAGGGGGTACGGGGGATGAAAACAAATGAAATAACTATCACTAGAGAAAATACAATCGGGAAACAAATAGAGTGAACACCAATAAGTCCCCTGGACCTGATTGTGTACATTAGAAGCTGCACAGCGAGGTATACTGCTAGCAATTATCCACTAACCCTTAGAATGTGGAAAAGTGCCTGAGGATTGGGAAACTGCTAAATGTAACGCCTTTACTCAAAAAAAAAGTAGTATAAGACTAACTCTAGGCTACTTAGCTTAGTTATTCGGATAATATTAGATTATAAAAGAATGTAATGTTGGAACATTTAGAAACACAGCACATACTCAAGCAGAGTCAGTATGACTTAAGGGGTAATCATGCCAAGTTTGTTAGAATTCTTTGAGGTGATAGGATAAGAAAGATGTAGTAATATGTTTGGTTTTCCAGAAGGCTTTTGATAAGGTACAGCATTTAGGTCAACTCAAGACAAGAGCACATTGTATTACAGGTAGTACATTAGCATGGGCAGAGAGTTAGCCAACTAACTGAAAGCAGTTTATATAGTGTATTGAGAGAGGGGAAAGTCAATGTATATAGCTAAATTTGCAGAAGACAAAAATAAGAGGAAGGCAGGTAGTTGAGAGGACAGAACCCAGAGTGCGAAAGAACCAGGTTAAGTAAGCAAAAACCGGACACCTGGAATATATTGAGAAAATGACAGATTATGCATTTTGACAAGGAGGACAGAGGAGCTGAATATTATTTAAAAAGGAGAAAAATAAAGCTACAAGAGGGATTTGGGAATCTTTGAGCTCAAGTCACTAAGCGTTCACCTACAACTTATTGAAATCAGAGCCAATCGGGTGTAAAATAGAAACATTCTGCCAAGATTATACAAGGCACTAGTAAGACTGTACTGGGTCCCTTAACTCAGGAAAGATTTACTGGAATGGAGGCAGTTCAGAGAGGGCTTGCTAATTGAACCTGGTTAAGGAGTGATTTTAAGTAGAGAAGTTGAGTCAGTTGACAACTACATCTCATCACTGAATTTAAAAAGAAGTTATAAAAATTCTTAGGGACTTGATAGGGTATAGTTGGAGAGGCTGTATTCCTTTGTGGTAAAGTTTAGGACCAGAGGGCATCTTCTCAAGCGTGAAAGAGTTGGTTTAGAGATGAAGAGGATTTTCTTTAGAGGGTTGTAAATCTGTGGCAGTCTTTGCCACAGAAAGCTGCTGAGGACAGGAAATCAAATGGATACAAACAGACTTCTTTAAAATAAGAAAGGAAATCAATGTTTATTGGGAGAAAGTAAGAGAGTTAATAATTATTAGATCAGCCAAGATCCCAATTAAAAGTAGAGCAGATGCTGCAGACTCAATGGGCTGGATGGTCTGTTTCAGTTCCTACATCTTATGTTAAGGGAGGCAGAACAGTTTGTCTGAGGGTGAAAACTATACATTCAAAATAAACTTGGCCCAACCTCAAACAAGCTTGCAAGGTGGCACAAGAGACAAGGGAAGTTAAGAAATTTATTTAAGACAAGTCACAGTACAAGTTTGATATTTCCAAATCAACCAAAATTCAAACCATTGCAACCAAACTGCTTCAAGGGAAGGTTTTATTAAACAACATTCACTCACAGGACATGGGCATCACTCGCTGGGCCAACATTCATTCCCTATCATTAGTTGCCCTTGAGATAGTGGGGAGCTTCCGTCTTGAACCACTGCAGACCATTTGGTGTAGGTACACCCACAATGTGATTGGCAGTATATACTAGGATGTTGATTCAGCAAAGGAACGGCAACATAATTCCAAACTTGTACAATTATGGTGGTTTGTCTGAAAGTTTTTGTGCTGCAGATGAAGAGTTCAATTTTATGAGGAGTTAATTCAATAAGTACTCTTTCTCATCGTTGTCTGATTAGGTCACCAAGGTGGAACATTAGAAGACTAAAGTCACAAGTTACTCAATGATGACTTCTGCAGCTCATGTCAACCAACCCACACTCTGGCTCTAGAGCTCAAATAACTGTTTTCCTCAGGGGAGACAAAAGCACTTCAACTGTGAATCTAACTTCACAAAGCCTGTCCACCATCTACAAATCACAAGTGCAATAACATACTTCCACTGTCAGCAGTGCACGAGACAAAACAACCCACTTAGACAATCACGTCAGAAATTCACTCTTTTGTCTCCTCTGCAATGTGTACTACATACGGAATGCAATGCATCAAGGCTGCTTTAAAAACAGTTCAATGGCTGCCACCTCCAGTATTTAAAGACAAGGGCAGCAGGCACAAGGAAATGCATTCACCTTTAAGATCCCCTCAGTGTCTCTCACTATCCTGAACTACAAATATATTGCAATTTTTTCAGCTGGTCAAAATCCTAGAATTCCCTTTCTAATAGCATTATGGCTACATACACACCACATGGGTTTCAGCAGTTTAGGGCAAGAGCTCACCACCATCTTATTGACTGCAAATTAGAGTGGGAAATAAGTGCTGACTTTATTAATCTCATCACTGTTGGGAAAAAAAAACTTCAAAACTGTTAGACAGTAAATTGTGGAGTTAAGATGATACAAGGCTGGCTTTCTAGAGTTTTGCAAGCGTTTGAACAACTAATATGTTAAGGCAACATTTCACACCCACATGTGCCATCACAGCTGTACAGTGGTCGGTACTGTGCTTTGTACTATAGTTCCTTTTCTTCCAGTCCAGTATACCATTCTGTTCAGAGTGCTGTAAGCTCACACCAATCCCTTGAGATTTTGTACCAGCGCCACTGTAAAGAGAAGCAGAGTATTCAGGAAAGCAAAAAAAAAACTGATTTGTAAATATGGTCTACTGTCAGGGTTGTGTCAGACTTTTACAGCTTGGAAAGAAACCCTTCTACCCATCGTGTCCTTGCCAGTCATCAGGTACCAATTTACCCTAGCCCCATTTTCCTCACCTGGCCAACTGCCTTTTATGTAGAGGCATTTTAAGTAATCACCTAAATATCCCTTAAATGTTGCGACAGTAAAACCTTTAATACAGTGCACTAGACAGTAGAGGTACAAACCACCAATGAAGAATAGAGTCTGACTTTAAAAATTAGACCTCAAATTATTCTTCCCTTTGTACTGAATTTCTACTGAATTAATGAAATTAAAATTATAAAGAAAACACTGACTCTCCTGGGAGCTATTTGAATACATCTGAAGAGACCCAGCAGGTTATAATAATTGGAAGCAAGGCTTCACTCAGCTAAGCTTAGTCATCAAATTTAAATTCACAAACAGTAAATGCCAAAGATCAATTTTGCAAGCAATTTCATCCTGAGGAGTGAAGTGATAACGTAAATTTTAGTATTGCTAAATTAAACCAAAATCCCATGCACACTTTCAAAAAGACTTCTCAAAACTTCAGAATTGCTCAGCAACCAGAATGGAGATAATTCTTAAGCATAAACATTCTTTTAAGTCAACATCAGAAGAAAATCTAGACAGACTTGCCTGCAGCCTATTGATTTCCCCATATTTTTCTTCTGATGAATCAACTGTTGTCCATCTGGAAACACATCAAAAGTCATTGTTATAAAGTATCCATCATAAAAGCAGCCCTTAAGGTCAATTTGCATCTCCCTTTTCCCCCACTTTGAAAAGCATGTTCCAGTGACCTGCACACAACAGCACTGCTGCCAATCAATGAAGTACCCTGTTAACTTGCCCGACAACCCCCGTGTAGCTAAATGCATGCATTTAATTCTTTGAACTTACTGAGTGAAGCATTCATATTAACTGAAACATTGAGGATTGGCAGTGAGGACATGGCAATGGACAAGGAAAGAGTAGATAAAAAGCTTCTCTTGCCTCAAGTTCAATTCTACATTTCAGTTCTTTTGAAAAGGCTTTTATAAACTGATTTTTTATATATTATAGAAACAAATACTAATGAACTGAAAAATTAACATTTCAGGTAGCTGTGCTCATACCCAATATTGTTTTTCATGCCAAGGGCTGGACAACCCAATTGAGAGAAGAGCTGTCAGCTTTGCTGAGCTTCTCCCCTAAATTATTCACCATGTACAAGGTTAGCATTGTCACAATCGTTTGGAGACTTTAAGTTCCCCATGTTAGGTAATCCTTTTGTTTCAGTACACTAAAAAAAGTGTCTACAAAAATTCCAGTAATTCTGCATTTTATATTTTCCTAAACAAAGTGCACTCTAAGGATTAAAAAGCACATTGAGCGCAAGGTGTAAAGTTATGTACCTTCTTCCTGGCTGGAAGCCTCAGAACTGTCTTCTTTGAAGCGTTCTAGAGATTTAGACAACTTTAACGCTGGCTGTAAATTTGCTGAAGAAATTGGAAGCAATTTTAAAAAAAATTAACATCTTACTGCATTTATAATATTTAAGTGAATAAATATTATATTATATTATATTATATATTTGCCAGTTAGGCAACTTCAAACTAATTGGAGATCTGTCTGACTTAAGACAAGATGTTAAAGCAGAGCAGACCCATCACTCCATCCAATCTGTTCTGCTATTCAATGAGAGCATGGCTGTTCTGATAGTCCTCAACTCCACTTTCCTGCTCTTTCTTCCACAACCCTCATTCCCCTTAGTGATTACAAACTTGTCTATCTCAGCCATGACAGCCCTCAGTAGTAAAAGATTCCATAGATTCACAACACTCAAGTGCATACAAATAGCAAACAGTAGACCACTTGACCCTTCAAGCCTGCTCTATTATACAATAAGATCATAGCTGATATGATTTTAAACCTTAACTCTACATGCCTGCATACCCCAATAGTGTTTCATCCCCATGTCTCATCAAGAACTCACGTCACCCTTAAAACTTTAAGGATTTGACATCTATTCTTTTTGAAGAGAATACCAAAGACACTCAATCCTCCAAAAGGTATTCCATCTCTCAAATGGGCACCCCTTTTTTGTAAGCTTTGACTCCCACAAGAGGAAACATTCTCAATATCCAGTAGTCATGTCCCCTCAGGATTTTATATGTTTCAAGCAAGTAAGTAATCGCCAATTCTCCTAAACCCAAGGATACAGACAACTTAATTGTCAAGTCTTTCTTCATGCGGCAATCTCTGTCCATTCCAAGGAGTCTTTTAAAACTCCTGAATTGCTACCAACGATTAACATCCTTCCATAAATATGGTGACTAATACCATATACATTAGGACTCCCAAAGTGGTCTCACCAATGCCTTCTGTAACTGAAGCAGTACATCCATCTTGCATTCAATTCCCCTTGCAAAATTCTATTAATTTTCATGATTACTTACTTTAACTGCATACTAACTTCATGATTCACTGGCTAGGCCATCAAAATCTTTCTGCATCCTCTTGTCATTCAAATAATATGTTCTTTGTAATTTACCGTCAAAAATTAACAACTTCAGACTTTTCCACATTGTACTCTATTTGCCAGATCTTTGCCCACTCACATATCTTCTATTCCCTTTAGGCACCTTCTGTCCTCTTCACAACTCACTTTCCTTCCTATCTTACCAGGAAATATAGCTTCCATACTTTTGATCCTTTCAAACATATCATTTGTATAAATTGCGAAAAAAAAAAAGTAGAGACCCCAACACCAGCTGGTCCTGGATTTGTAACTTTGTCATTCTGAAAACAACCCACTTGCTCCTAACCTCTGCTTCCTGTCAGTAAGCCAATCTTTTATCAATGACAGGATGTTAGTCCCACCATGAGATATTATTTTCTGCAATCTTTGATGTGACACTCGATGGAAATCTAAAAATATCTAATTCTCTTATCTAGACAAGTTACTTTCTCAAAGGAATACAATAAATTAGTTAAACATTGTTTTCCTTAAAATAAATTACGTTGGCTCTACCAGATTACCTTGAATTTATCAAAGTGTCATGTTAGAACATCATTAATTGGTGGCAAGGTGGCTCAGTGGTTAGCACTGCTGCCTCACAGCGCCAGAGACCCGGGTTCAATTCCCACCTCAGGCAACTGTCTGTGTTGAGTTTGGACATTCCCCCAGTGTCTACGTGGGTTTCCTCTGGGTGCTCTGGTTTCCTCCCACAGTCCAGAAATGTACAGGTGAGGTGAATTGGCCATGCTAAGTTGCTTGTAGTGTTAGGTGAAGGAGTAAATGTAGGGAATTGGTCTGGGTGGATTCCTCTTCAGAGTCCGTGTGGACTTGTTGGGCTGAAGGGCCTGTTTCCACACTAAGTAATCTATAATTATAGCTTCTAATTCTTTCACGATTGCGGATTTTAAGCCAACTGGCTTAGTTTCCTGCTTTCTGCCTCTCACTTTATGGCTATTTTCTAATCAAACAGGAACCTTTTCTATATCTGTCAATCAGTCTTTGCAAAATGAAAACCAACACAACTATCTCACTAGATACAAGTTTTCAAATGTTACAATGAAATCATGGCACAGACTTGTCAACTCATTGGCAAAAATTTATTCAGTACTGTTTCCTTGGTAATTGCAGTTTTCTTGAGTTCCTCACTTTCGATTCCGGATTTACAGCTAGTTCCAGGATGCTGTTTGTGCATCAGTCTTCTCCAGCGAGGATACAATCTGTTTATCTTTCACTTTATCCTCCATATGTAATCCTCCAACTCATTTGCTATGGGGCCAACCATTGTGTTTATGTTGTGGGCTAATGTCCTCACTATTTTTTCCCTATTAATCTTTAAGAATTTTAAAATATTCTGTCCAATCTTCAGACTTGCCACCTATCTTTGCATAATTAAGGCTTTTCTTGGAGTTTGATACTATTTTTGACTTTTTAAAGTTAACCAGAGGTGGTGGACCACTACCTGAAAACCTCTCCTCAAAAGTCTATCCATACCTGGTATCAGTCTAGTAAACCTTGTCTGAATTATTTTGGATACCAGTGTATCTTACCTTGGGTAAGGGGCTCAGAACTGTTCATGGTATTCCAGCTGTGATCGGACTTTGTATTTTTTTTAGTAGAACTTCCCTATTTTATACTACTTTCCCTTCTGTATTACCTGCTCAGCTTGAAAGCTAGTTTGTTATAATTCATGGACAAAGACCCCCCAAATCCCTCTAATCTGGTCACTTTCTGTAGTTAAATAATATTCAACTGCTCCATTCTTCCTGCCAAAGTGCATAAAACCTCACACTTCCCCATGTTGTGTACCACCTACCAGGTTTTTGCCCACTCAGAACCTGTCTATATCCCTCCACAGACAGTCAGCCTCACCACGTGCATTCCCCACCTATTTTTGTCATCCATAAAATTTCCTGTTGTGAATATATTTCAAGGTGCTCCTATGTGTCAGCTCTCTCCTTTTCTGAAGTGCAGACTTCTTTTGCTTGAACTGCATGTTCTGCATACTCTACAATTGCTCCCTCAAGTAGAAACAGGATATAAACTCCAACACCTGCCTCAGCTCATCTATGAGCAAAACATTGATTATTGCTTTATCACAAGCAGACCTGACTATTCCAATTCTCATCCATGATGAAGGGCTTGTGCCCAAAACATCTATTCTCCTGCTCCCGATACTGCCAGATCTGCTGCGCTTTTCCAGCGCCACACTCTCGACTGATCTCCAACGTCTGCAGTCCTCACTTTCCCCTATTCCAACTTTCTCCTGTATATCCCACACTCAAGTCTCATTTGCCATCTAACATACACCAATCTCAAGACACCCATTCTTCCTTCACCCCATTGCTGGCAGCAAGCATTCACTAGATTTAGCTCCACTGCTTGGGAATGCCATCCCTAAAACTTATACATCATCTACTGCCTACCTTCATTCAAAACCATGCTCGGAGTTCATCTCTTCCACAAGGATTTTGGTCACCATGCCAAAATCAAAGCAAGCTGATGATTTTAAGACAACAAAATTAGAGTCTAGTTAGAGTCAGAGTTATACAGCATGGAAACCCTTTGGTCCAACATGTCCATGCTGACCAGATACCCAAAACTGATCCAGTCCCATTTGCCAGCATTTGACCCATATCCCTCTAAACCCTTCCTATTTACATACCTATCCAGGTACTTTTAAAGAAAGTTGTATTTGTACCAGCCTCCACACTTCCTCTGACAGCTCATTTCATATGTATATTACCCACTACATGAAAAAGCTGCTCCTCAGGTCCTTATGATTTTCCCCTCTTACCTTAAACCTACATACCCTAGTTTTGGACTCCCCTACCTTGGGGAAATGGCCTCTACTATTCGCCCTATCCACGCAGCAGACTTGGCTTTCCTTAATACTCCATAACTTGCAGTATTCTCAAGGCTGCAGTAGATTCCTTGCAATTACCAGACTTATTCCCCTTTTATTATTCAATGTTCCTCCAAGGAAACAAAGATATGCATAATCCTCCATACCGTTATTTCATTAAAAGAATACAAAGCAATTCTGCATAATTGTCACTTACTGTGATGTTGACTGCAGTCAGATAATTTCCCAAAGAAGAATTCACGAACATATTCACTTTTTAAGAAAGCTCGAGATGGAGATGAAAACATTTGCCTAATGAATAAAAACAAGCAATCACCTAATGTACTTGGCAGACTTGGGCAACATCCCACACCAGTAACAAATAAATTAGAATTAAAATGAGCACTACCGGATCCAGTTACTGTTTCATTTGTTACGTGGTCACAGCACTGGTTCTCATGCTTGTATTAACAAAGGCTCATCAGTTCTTTTCTGATCAACTACTCAGATACAAGACTAGGAACAAATCCCTAGATGAAGTCTATTTCACTTGCTGCAATTTTACAAACCAAGAACTGCATTTTTTGTAGAAGTACAGCACATGCTGAGAATGACTGGCAGGCTCGATCAATGTGCATTTCATAATATGGAGCTTGCCATCAGGATACACATTTTTGCTTTGATTGAACAGAATCACAGCACAATTTGCCCTTCCCATTCAGAACAGAAGATTACTGTAATATTCTTTTAAAATCCTATCAATTCATGCACATTGAACTGGACAGCAAAAGCAGGATTAGGAAAGATGCTTGAGTGGGGAGGGAAAGGTTCAGATATTTAAGACATCTTGCTAGGCTGCAAAAGGTGACTAACACCAGATTCTTAAAATGGAAGTAAATGGGGGAGGAATATAGAAAGTTGGAAATTAAAACTTAAATTTGTCCAAAACACGCAAATGTCAAGAAACAACTAAGAAGCTGCCTAGCATATATATTTAAAGCAGGCAACTAAGAAAGGCTCAGTATCAAAAGAGATCCAAAATGGAAAGGGAAGGATTTTCAGAAGTTGACTGGAGTAGACTGCTTGCAGATAAAAGGACATCTGACAAGAGAGAGGCATTCAAGGGTAAGAGGAGTGTTCAGAAGCATTTTGTTCCTGTTCGAGTGGAGGGCAAGGTTGATAAGATTAAGAAATAATGGATGAATTAAAGATAGAGGTTCTAGTCAAAATCAAGAGAGCTTATTTTACAATATATTAACTTGGGTTCAATTGAATTGTTTAATCAACTAAGGAGTGTGGGGGCATTGAGAGAGAAATCAGGAAGACATGGGGGAATGGAGATAACACTGGATTATCCTTAATCTTACCTGCCAGAGAGATTTTACATACACATTAGGGATTGAGTTTGCCAATTGGATACATAATTGGCTTAACAGCAGGGACAGATTAATAGCAGAGAGTTGCTTTTTAGACTGGAGGCCTATGACTAGCGTGTTCCACAGGGATTGGTTCTGGGTCCTCTTTCATTTGTCATTTATATAATGGATTTAGATGAGAATATAGAAGGAATGTTGAGTAAGTGGTAGACAGTGCAGGTAGTTTCCTAAGTTTACAAAGGGACCTTAATCAAATGGGTCAATGGGCTGAAAAATGGCAGATGGAGGTCAATCTGGATGAATGCCAGATATTGCATTTGGGTACAACAAACAAGGGTGGGGCCTATGTAATTAATGGTAAGATCTTGGGTAGTGTTGTAGAACAGAGGGACCTAGGGGTACAGCTACATAATTCTTTAAAGCTTGCATCACATTCAGGATGGTTAAAAAAAGGCACTTGGCACACTTGCCTTCATAGCTCATTCTTTTGAGTATAGGAGTTGGGAAGTTGAGGATATACAGGACATTAATGAGGCCAGTTGTGGAACACTACCTAGTTTTGGTCACCCAGTTATAGAAAGGATATTATCAAGCTGGACAGGGTTGAGAAGAGATTTACAAGGATGTACGCATAGAAGTTTGAGTTATAAAGAAAGGCTGGAGAGGTTGGGCCTTTTTTTCCCCCCTGGAGCATAGATGGTTGAGGGGCAACCTGATTATTTTATAAAATAATGAAAGGTATAGATAGAGTTAATGGTAGCTGTCTTTACCCTAGGATGGGGGAATTTCAAGACTGGGGGCACATTTTTAAGGAGAGAGAAGGCAGATTTATAAAAGACCGAGGCAAATAGAAAGTAGTGGATGCTGGTACAATTACAATGTTTAATAGACATTTAAATAGAAAAGGTTTGGGTGGAATTGGTCCAGGAGCAGGATGTGTTTCCCTGCTGTAAGATTCTGACTCTTATTACCTGAAAAGAGCAATACAAATAACCTACAATAGTATGAGTAAATGAATATATTATAAAGAATACATTAGACAATCCAGCCTTCTGGTGAAGAGTCTTATTTGAATAACACTATAAAGTGGAGATACATCTTAAGGAAATAGCTTAACATGCAAGGATTTGGAAAAAAACGGGATGATGTGATATTATGTACAGATCCAAATACCCCACAGAATTTAGTACTTGAATTCAAAAAGTCAGCTCATCAAATCTGTAACTGGCCCCCAAGTCAGTGTAATTATGGCTGCTGAGCTGTGGACGCAGGTTAGGAAAATACTTTAAACCTTCCAACTCAGTGAGCAAACCTACATCCAGAGCCTCAGCCTGAGCTACAAGTCTTCTCAAAACTCACTATAATACTTTAAAGTTGTTTGGGATGCTTTCATTATCAGAATTAACCAAGAGGATAAAATACAATGATCAAAATATCACTGTCATGACTACAAACTCTTTACTAAAATAGTTAGAGCATGAAGAATTTGCAATTGCACCTGGTTATATGCAACAAACGCAGATGACTGAATTTTAAACGTTTTCCTTAAATTGAACAACAACGGGGGAGGATGAAGCCTGGATGACTGGCATGGATTCAATTAGTGCCAAAGAGTTCATCCTCATTTAGTTTGGAGTGACATCAGATGATGTTTTCTTTCCCTAGCCAAGGTGGCAGTATCATCAATCAGATGAGGCTTGAAAAGAGATACTAACTTATGCACAGCAGGCTGTAGGGCCAGTAGTTCAGCTGATGGTCTTTTCCCACTCTATAATTCTATGGTTCTAATTTTAGTCCATCTTGCAATGACTAAACATTTCATGAATTCAATGGAGTTAAATTTCAATCATTATCAATTGGTCCTTTGTTCTGGAGCCATGTCCAACTTTCATACAGGAAGTTTATAGAACTATATTTAAAAGATGAAGGCCTTAACTAATAGCACCAGAACATTTAGAACTCCTATGATCAGCATAACCAGCAAACAGACAAATGAACTTTATTTTATTGAAAGCCTGCCACAGATTGACAATTGTACATTGCCAAAAAGGATAGTTAAATATCAGTGTCTTTCAATTTGTTTGTAGATATTATTCAACCAAAAGTAGTGGTGGGGAGGAGGGAGGGAAAGAGGCGGGACGAGGGAGGGGTTCTTGAACTTGAAATAATTGTGAAAACAGCTTTAAATCTTTCCACTCCTTTAAAAAAAGGAGAGCTTGCGTTTTCCCTACAATGTTGAGACAAAATACAGTTCTTGGTGTTTCTTACTAAAGTAGAGAAGGCTGTCAGACAGCTCAGTATGAAAAGTAGTTTACAAGCTCTCAGTAGCACATCACATTTTCCATCTGTGAAAATACAGTCATCCATTTGTAGTTACGCTCTGTTTATTGGTTTGCTTGGGCTGTATGAAAGATGTCAGGGATTCCTTACTCATGTCCTGGCAGTAGCTTCATGCAAGGATGACGTAATTGGTCAGCACTCCTATTGGGTTGATGAATTTAAGCAGTATTCTTAACTGGATAATTAATGGAAAAACTTATTTAGTCTCTAAAGATGATGTACAGGACTGGAAGACACTCAGTCAGGATCTTGCCGATCCAGAACTGCAGAATCTTATCTGGGGCAAAGACCATGTAGGAAAATCGGCCCAAAACACAAACATTTGCTAAAAATCGCCTTGGCAAATGTTTTGGACAAAAATGGAATACAGAAACAGCTAAAAGGGACGTGACTACAATCAATTGTTTTACTTTATGCTGTTTAAAAATAGTGACTATTTATAAGAACACAAAAAGATCATTGCTGAAAGTAGAATACTTGAAATGTTGTTGGTAACAATCAGAATGAACAAAGAAATGAAACTTTAAACTTAACTACGCAGAGTCTAAAAAAATTAAACATACAGGCAAACAAGGGTAAAGAAACTTTTAAATTAGATTTATTATTTCATGACAATACTTTTTCCTTTATTCATTTCCAGGATGTGGACGTCACTGGCACGACCCATCCCTAATTTACTGTCCATCCTCAATTGCCCAGAGGGCAGTTAAAAGTCAACCACATTGCTGTGGGTCTGGAGTCACACGTAGACCAGGTAAGAATAGCAGTTTCCTTCCCTAAAAAGGACAGTGAACCAGATGGGTTTTTCCCAACAATTGACAATGGATTCAAGGTCACCCATAGATTCTTAATTTTTATCGAACTCAAATTACACCACCTGTCATGGTAGAATTCAAACTTGGATCCCAGAACATTATCTGAGTCTCTGGATCAACAGTCCTGCAATAATATCACTAGGCTATTGCCTCCCCCTTGATAAGCTAAAAATACCACATGTTTATTCAGAAATCAAAATAAAAGAATCTGAGCAGTGTAAATTCACAAAATGTTAAATATAAATGAATTAGGTACGTGGACTGAATTGCTGTGATTGTGGTGAATGACAAGAATACAAGTATTGCAAAAAAAGTGATGTATATGGTCATTCACAAATTTCAAAGGGTGGAAAGGATTTAAAGGAGGGGACAAGAGACAAAAGTGGCAACAAGCACTTTTTTTGATGAACAGCAATGCTAAATCTTACTGAAATTTGAAGTTGTAAGCTTTCTAATTGCACAACATTTCCTTTCTGGAAACTTTCACTTTGAGCTGCCAATAAAAACCTTATTCTCAAAAGTACCACACTGACATAGATTAAACTGAATAAACTCTGGCTTTAGCTAGATAAGCACTGTACAATGAAAACAGCAATATAAATACATGTACAAAACAAGAAAAATTAACACTACTTTCATTAATGTGTCCATTAGTTACCTTATGGTGGACTCCAAATTGAAATGACGCCGGTCTTCTCTTGTCTGCGAGCTGTGATTTGATGACCATAATGTAGTCTTGCCAGAAGCATCAATAGAAAGCTCCTTAGGCAGCTGTATAGACAAAATAATAGTGCTTTCAAATCTCTCAATAGGAAGATTGCATTAATTGTGCATGACCCAAAACCAATTAATGAAAACAACTCCCCTTAAAATTCATAATTAGGTAGCTCACCATCACCTTCATCATTTAGGGATGGCAATGTTGGTCAAACCAATGAAATCACCTTTCATGAATAAAAAAAACTAACAGTTTCCATTTAAAGTCAAAAAGTGATAAATATACACAGATTTACCAATTGAAAAACAAAAACATTCAGTAGCCATTTTTGTTCAATTGTTGGCAATGTAACTTCACAATCCTTCAGGAACTGGACAAACAGAAAAATTAAGCGAGTTCAGTAGAAAATAGATTTACACTCAACCAAAGAGCATCCGATTGATAGGAGTGTGATGGCCAAAAACTTGTGGTTGGAATCGA
Organism: Hemiscyllium ocellatum; assembly: GCF_020745735.1. Taxonomy (NCBI): domain Eukaryota; kingdom Metazoa; phylum Chordata; class Chondrichthyes; order Orectolobiformes; family Hemiscylliidae; genus Hemiscyllium; species Hemiscyllium ocellatum. The sequence continues at coordinate 41,149,665 of NC_083434.1, forward strand.
ACAGTCATATCTGTGGCCATTTTGCTTCCATCACACTTCACAGAAACATGTATTACCAAAGACCAAACGCTGGTAAGGAAAAAAGTTGCCTTGGAAGGTAGACTGCTCTAAGTTAACTAGTTTATATGAAAACTATGAACAAAAAAACAATTGTACTCCAGTCCTTTACAGCAAATCAATTTCAGAAACTGCATCTCTTAAAATACTACCGTAACAGTGGTATGGGCAGAACAATCATCCTTCGACCAACATGTCAATTTCCCTTCTAGACTGACAACTGCTAAGTGTAGATCTTTGTGGCTGCATAATCCTCAGCTATATAAATCATCAGTTTCACCTCCATCTGCTCGAGGGCAACTAGGGATGGACAAAAATTACTGACGTGGACAACAATGCTCACATCCCATGACTGAATTTTCCGTTCGGCAAAAGGACAGAAGAAAAAACGAAAGACAAAAATCAAAGCAGCAAGGGCACAAGCACTGGAGCCCACTTGATCAAATAAGGTTGCTGAATAAACTAAATTACCCTAATGAATACTTTTCAGTCTTTGTTGTGCAAAGAAACAAATTGCAGAGCATCCCTTGATCAATGAAATCTTTAACTGAGTGAATTGCTGATTGTATTCTAAAGACCACTTATTTTTAAAAAATTAGAATATAAAAGAATAGACCTCAACAGATGGTACATTGAATCATCTTGCATTCTACTTATTGTTTTTTTTTGGGAATACCTATACAAAAATAGAGTGAAAAATCTGACCAATTTAACAGGATTATTAAAAAGACAAAATCACTTATGAAACTTACTTTACACCGAAATTCAAGGTGACATCCAATTAAGCTGAACTACTGAAGACAATGCTAGAAATGCACGGAGCTGTTGCATTTCACCTGTCATTAGGATGAACAGTTAAGATCCAGCCACAATCCTGTCCTTCCCACCCTCAAAAATGGCTCTATTCTCAAGCACAGCAAATAACTAACCAGCATAACACATCCAAATTATTAATGATTATTAGGTTCTACTTTGGTTTCAATTCCAAGAGCAGGTTCTCGATGTAAAATTACTGAGGTTACAAATTGCCTCCTCCACGCTAAACTATCCCAACCTAAACTAGTCTATCATCTACACAGCTTATTTCTTCACACCTTCACCTTCTATATTATTTTAAATTTTAAAGGGAGAGAGTAAAAACTTACTTTAGTTAAAAACTCATGAATCTCTTGATCAGTCTTTCTCACAGTGCACATCGAGAGATTAGTCCACGTGACCTTAAATGCAATTTTACAGATGTTGTGAATGATGGGACAGATGCAATAAAGATCACATTTACAGCACAAAGCAATCAACTAGAGTTTACACTAATCTCTCTTTCCAGGCTAATCTCATTCCCTTGCACCCCATTGCCTTAAATACCTATATATAAAAAAAAAGAGTTTATTACTCAACTTCAACAGATTGTGATGAAAACTTCCACATTCAATTATCTATTGCATAAAAAGGTTTTACATCTCTTATAAAGATGGCACTTCAGACAATGGTAACACTCTAACACTAAGCTAACAGTGAGTGTTAGCTAAGATTACAAGTTTCTGTGGCTTGAATGCACAACTTTCTGATACAGTAACAAAAAGGATAACATACAGTAAGGCTGGCCTTTAAGGTGAATGAAGAGCTTTCTTTGTCCATAACTATCGTGTGATTTAATTTAATTATTTTCAGCAAGTTTTAAGATTTGTAGCTCAGGTTGAGGTTTTGGATGTAGGTTTGCTCACTGAGCTGGAAGGTTCATTTCCAGACGTTTCGTTACCCTACTAGGTATCATCTTCAGTGGACCTCATGAGAAGCAATGCTGAAAATTCCTGCTTTTTATTTATATGTTTGGTTTCTTTGGATTGGTGAAGTCGTTTCCCGTTTCATTTCTCAGGGGGTGGTAGGTGGGGTTTAACGCGATGTGTTTGTTGATAGAGTTCCGGTTGGAATGCCACAAATAGCAGAGGCAATAATGCAGAGACTTGAGCAAACAGCTCTGCCAACCATCCAACACTAACTCTGGTTCTGCTATGTGGATGACACCTTTATCACTAAATGAAACAAGTTAGAGGAAACGTTCAAGGCCATCATTAATACCCTTATTGGCATAAAATTCACTAAAGAGGAAAACAGCAAATGACCATTCCGAGATGTCACAGTAGAGCAAACAGCCAATGGGGAACTTCAAACCAGACACCCTACAGAAAAACAACACATACCGACCAAATATTGAACTTCAGAAGCAATCATCCCAACATCCACAAACAAAGCTGCATCAGAACATTATTTCAATGAGGCAACACCACTACGCAGGGCAGAGGAAAATCATCTATGCAGTGTATTCCAAAAGAATGGGTACCCAATGAACACAGTCCGCCGATTTCTCAGCAACAAACCCAAACAAGCAGACAAAACATGTCCAGAAACCCTAGCCACTCAGCCCTACATCAAAGACATCTTGGAAATGACTGCCAGACTACTCAGACTATTTGGCATCATGGTAGCCCACAAACCCACCAACACACTAGAACAGCAGCTAATGAACTTGAAAGACCCTATACAGGCAATGAGAAAAACTATCATCTACAAACTACCATGCAAGGACTGTAACAAACACTACATTGGACAAACAGGCAGAAAACTAGCCACCAGGATACATGTACATCAACCAACCAAAAAAAAAGACATGACCCCCTCTCACTAGCATCCTCACATACAGATGAGGAAGGACACCACTTTGGGACAACACATCCATCCTAGGACAAGCCAAACAAAGACACGCACAAGAAATACAAGTAGTATGGCATTCCAAATGGAACTCTAATCAACAAACAGAGTTAGACCCCATCTACCACCCCCTGAGAAATGGAACAGGAAGTGACTTCACCACAGGAAACAACATCAACCCAAAGAAACAAACATAAATAGAAAGCAGGGATTTTCAGCATTGCTTTGCATGAGGCCCACTGAAGATGTAACCTAGTAGGGTAACGCAATGTCTGGAATTTTATTATTTTCAGATTAAAATAATTTAATTACTGATCCACTTTGGTCCATCTCAAACACTGATTATATTGCACCATTAATCCAGCACGGAGTGTTAAAAAAAAACTCAGAGCTCAGGGAGCATAGCCTAGTCTGCAGGGAGCAGTCAGAACACAGAGCAGCAGCAGTAACATGGAGTGAGGATCAAACTTGTTGCAAAAAAATACTGGAGACATCACAGGGAAGCTATGACCTGATTGGTTGATTGCAGTGAGTTTGAAAAAGAGCATGGCAGAGAAGTATTATAAATTAATTAACTCAGTTACTTTTAATTTATAAAAACTTAAGTAGAGATGGCTGGGCAGGTGATGTGCGGTAGCTTGTATGATGTGGGAGCTGGCTGATCGTATTGCGAACTACAGCGATCACATCTGTAGCAAGCGTTGGTTGCTGGAGAAATTTCAGCTCAGAATTAATGAACTGAAATCTGAGCTTCAAACACTGCAGCACATCCTGGAGGGGGAAAAGAGTTACCTGCAGCCTTGTTTCAGGAGGCTGGTGTATTAAGTAATAGACAGACAGACAGCAGGGAGTGATTACAAGTGAGGCAGTAGGGCGATCCTGAGTTCAGGAACAGAGGAACCTCAACCCTTGACCTTGTCCAACAGGTATGAGGTACTTACTCGCTGTGTAGATGAGGAAAAGGGCTACGGGAAGGATGAGGCAGCTGACCATGACACCATAGCGCTAGAGGCCAATTAACAGGGGAAAGCAAAAAGACAAGTGGCGATTTATAGGCAATTCTAGAATTAGGGGGATAGATAGTATCCTTTGCAAGCCTGATTGAGTGTTCCACGTGGTGTATTGCCTGCCCAGTGCCAGGGTGCAGGACATCTCTGACTGGCTTGAAAGGATATTAGAGCAGGAGGGGGAGGATCCAGTTGTTGCAGTCCACTCTGGGACAAAAACATAGGCAAGGTTAGGAGGGAGGAACTGTTTGGGGATTATCAAGCACTAGGAACAAAATTAAGAAACAGCTCCGCAAGTATTATAACGTCTAGATTACTACCGTGCAAATTGGCTTAAGGATAAGAAAATTAGGGAAGTAAATGTGGCTAAGGGAGTGGTGTGGGAGAGAGGGGTTCCATTTCACAGGGCATTGGCATCAGTTTTGGAACAGGAGGGATCTGTACCAGTGGGACAGTCTCCACCTGAACTGGCCAGTGTTCTAGCGAAAAAAATAGGGTGGTCAGTAGGACTTTAAAACTATAGAGCTTGGTGGGTTGGCGGCGGGGGGGGTGGAGGAATATGAAAATAGTGAAAGGAAGGAAGGATAGGTCAGGAGATATTAGAATAGTGGAAATGGAGGTTAGGTCAGTTGAATGTTCCTCCTGCAGTATGTGGGATATAAGAGTCACCTCTGGTGTCCCGGCTAACTTCATTTGTGGAATTGCATCCAACTCCAGCGCCTCAAGAACCATGTTAGGGAACTGGATCATTTGGGAGGCGGAAGGGGTTATTGAGAGGAGCTACAGGAAGGAAGTTACTCTACAACTACGTGAAGGAGGTAGATGGGTTACAGTCAGGGTAGGAAAGGGAACCAGCAGGCAGTGCAGGGATCTCCTGGGGTGGTTCCCCTCAACAGTTTTGGATACTGTTGTTGAGGGGAGGGGTAAACTTACCAGGAATAAGCAATGGGGCAGAGGTATCTGGCACACAGGCTGTCCCTGCTGCTCAGAGGGGAAGGGGGAAAGAAGCAGAGCTTTAGTCACTGGGGACTCCATAGTCAGGGGGATGGAAAGGTGGTTTTGTGGGAATGAGAAACTCATGATGGGCTTGTTGCCTCCCAGGTGCCAGGGTTTGTGATGTCTCTGATAGTGATGTCAGGATCCTGAGGGGGAGCAGACCAAGTTGTGTTCAGCGTATGCACCAACGACATAGGTAAAAAGGTGGGGATCGATGGCAGAAATTCAGGGAGCTAGGTTGGAAGCTTAGAGCTAGAACAAACAGGTTTGTTGCCCATGCCACGTGTTAGTGAAACAAGGAATAGAGAGATAGCGGAGCTGAATGTGGCTGCAGGGATGGTGCAGGAGGGAAGAGTTTTGGATTCTTGGATAAGAATCTTGGAGCTCTTTCTGGGGAAGGTGGGACCTCTACAAACAGAGTGGTATCAACATCCAAGGGGTGGGGTTGGGGGTATTTGCTAATTCTTTTCGGTGGAGGTCATGGTGTTAAAACTAATGCAGCAGGGGGATGGGAACTTGAATTGCCGTTTGTGTACAGGCTGGTAGTGAGCTCAGGGATAGGTTTACAAGGTCATGAGAAGGCACCAGAAACCACTACATTAGTTTGAAATGTAGTACTTCAATGCCAAGAGCATCCAGAGTAAGGTAGGTGAACTTGTAGTATGGGTTGGTACCTGGGATTTTGATGTTGAGGCCATTGCAGAGACATGATAGAGTGGGGCCAGGAATGGTTGTTGCAGATTCCAGGATTTAGATATTTCAGTAAGAACAGGGAAAATGGTAAAAGGGGGAGGTGTGGTATTGTTAATCAACAACAGCATTACAGCAGCTGAGAGAATGTTTGAGGACTCCCCCCAATGAGGTAGTTTGGGCTGAGGTTAGAAACAGGAAAGAAGAGGTCACCCTGTTGGGAGTTTTCTGTAGGCCTCAGAATTGTTCCACAGATGTAGAGGAAAGGATAGCAAAGATGATTCTCAATAGGAGCAAGAGTAACAGGGTAATTGTAATGGGGATCTTCAACTTCCCCAATATTGACTAGGAATACTATACTTCAAGTAGTTTAGGTGGGTCAGTTTTTGTTCAATGTGTGCAGGAGCATTTTCTGACAGTCGGACAAGGGGAGATGCCATATTGGATTTGGTAATTGGGAAAGAACCCAGTCAGGTGTTAGGTTTGGAGGTAGGGAAGCAAATTGGCGATAATTCGGTTAGGTTTTCAATAGCAATGGACAGGAATAGGTATATACCACAGGGAAAGAGACATAACTGAGGGAAAGGAAATGATGCGATTAGGCAAGATTTAGGATGCATAGGATGGGGAAGAAAATTGTGGGGGATGGACACACTAACTGTGGAGCTCATTCAAGGAACAGCTACTGCAGGTCTTGGATAGGTATATACCTATCAGGCAAGGAGGTAGTTGTCGAGAGAGGGAACCATGGTTTACTGAAGAAGTTGAAGCTCTTGTCAAGAGGAAGAAGGCTTGAGAGGATGAGGCATGAAAAAGATCTAAAGAGAAGGCTCAGAGGAGCCAAGAGGGGTCATGGGAATAGTTGGCAGATAGGATCAAGGAAAACCCTAAGGCCTTTTATAGGGAGATCAGGAATAAAAGAATGACTAAAGATTAGGACCAAAAACAGTAGTGGAAAGTGATGTGTGGAATCAGAGGACATGGGAAGCGCTTAATGAAGACTTTTCTTCAATATTCACATTGGAAAAGGGCAATGTTAGTGAGAAAACGGAAATACAAGCTACAAGATTATATGGGTTTGAGGTTAACAAAGACGAGGTCTTAGTAATTTTGCAAGATCTGAAAATAGATACAACCTCTGGGCTGGATGGAATTTATCCTTTGATTCTCTGAAAAGCCATGGAAGAGATTGCAGAACCTTTGGCTTTGATCTTTATATCATTATTGTCTACAGGAATAGTGCCAGAAGACTGGAGAATAGCAAATGTTGTTCAAAAAAGGGAGTCGGGACAGCCCTGGTAATTATAGGCCAGTGAGCCTTACTTTGGTTGTGGGTAAGGTGTTGGAGAAAGGTTATAAGAGACAGGATTTACAATCATCTAAAAAAGGAATAAGTTGATTAGGGTCAGTCAACAGTTTTGAAGGGTAGGTCGTGCCTCACTAACCATATAGAGTTCTTCGAGAAGGTGACAAAACAGGTGGATGAATGTAAAGCCGTTAATGTGGTGCATGATAAGGATTTGATACGGTAAGCTATCGCACAAAATACGAAGTTTCAGGATTGAAGGTGATTTAGTGGTTTGGATCAGAAATTGGCTAGCTGAAAGAAGACAGTAGTGGTGGTTGATGGGAAATGTTCATCCTGGAGCTCAGTTACCAGTCGTGTGACGCAAGGATCTGATTTGGGGCCACAGCTATTTGTCATTTTTAGACATAATCTGGATGTGGGCATAGAAAGATGGGTTAGTAAATTTGCAGATGACACCAAGGTAGGCAGAGTTGTGGATAGTGTCGAAGGATGTTGTGAGTTACAGAGGGACATAGCTAAGATGCAGAGCTGGATGGAGAAGCAGCAAATGGAATTTAATGCGGAAATGTGTGATGTAGTTCTCTTTGGGAGAAGTAACAGGAATGCAGAGTACTGGGCTAATGGTAAAATTCTTGGTAGTGCAGATGAACAAAGATCTGTGTCCTGGTGCATAAGTTCTGGAAATGAAGGTTGTATGGGCATCAAATTTTTTCAGGTCAGCACAACATTGAGCGCCAAAGGGCCTGTACTGTGCTGTAATGTTCTATGTTTGAGATGTTGGAAATCATGAGGGTATGAAAACTAGCATAAGACTAGTTTACCTGAATGCTTGTAGCATTCATAACAAGGTCGATGAATTAACAGCACAAATCATTACAAATGAATGATTTGATAGCCATTACAGAAACATGGTTACAGGATGGTTACAGTTGGGAGTTAAATATTCAGGGATATCATACTATTCGGAAGGACAAACAGCAAAGTGAGGTGGTGGTAGAGCTGTGATATTCAGGAATGACATCAGGGCAGTGCTGAGAGATGATTTAGGTTCTAATGGAGAATAAGATAGAATTTCTAATTTCCACCCAAATGAATTCAAAGAAAAAGTCACTGATGGGTGTCGTCTATAGGGCACCAAATAATATCACGTTGGGACAGGCAATTAAAACTAATGCCTGTAAAAAAAATAAAAAATGGTATGGCAATTATCATGGGAGATTTTAATCTACACATTGAGATTCAACCAGTCAAGGTGGCATTGTGGAGGAATTCATTGAGTGCATCCGTGGTAGTTTTCTTGAACAGGACGTAATGGAACTGACGAAGGAGCAAGTTATCCTAAGTCTGGACCTGTGTAATGAGACAGGAATAATTAATGACCTCAGTTAAGGATCCTCTTAGAAGGAGCGATCATAGTGTGGTTGACTTTAGAATACAGATGGAGTGCGTGAAAATAAAATCCAATACCAAGGTCCTGTGCTTAAACAAGGGAGACTACAATAGAATGAGGGCAATCTGGGCTAACAGACTGGAAACAGACTTTATGACAGTACAGTTGGTGAGCAGTGGAGAACTTTCAAAGCAATTTTTCAAGTGTTCAGCACTGTTTCCAGTGAAAAGTGGTAATCTGCCATGGATGTCTAAGGAAATAAGGTAGACTATCAAATTGAAAGAGGAGGCATACAAAGTGGCCAATCAGCAGGAAACTAGAAGATTGCAAAAGCTTTAATGTCAACAGAAAACCACAAAAAGAGCTATAAAGAAAAGATGAGTGAGAAAAAACTAGCACAGAATATAAAACACATAGCAAAAATTTCTATAAACATAAAATGAAAGAAAGAAAGAGTTTGGCTAAAGTAAACGCTGATCGTTTAGAGGATGAGAACTGGACTTTAGTCATGGGGTATGATGAACTGGCCAAGGCATTGAATAAGTATTTTGTGTCAGTCTTCACAGCGGAGGACGCTAATAACATGTTACTAACAGAGACGAAGGTAGGTGAGGACCTGGAAACAATCATTATCGTGGAGGAGGTAGTGTTGGGCAAGCTAATGGAGCTAAGGATAGTCAAGTCTCCTGGCTCTGATGGAATGCATTCCTGGATACTAAAAGATGGAAGGAGAAACAACAAGTGTATTTGTGGTAATTTTCCAAAATACACTGGACTCTAGGACAATTCCAGCAGAATGGAAAACAACAAAAGTAACACCACTAATTAGAAAGGAAGGGTGGTAGACAAGAGATGGGGAATTATAGACTGTTGGCTTAACTTCTGTAGTGGGAATACGCTTGAGTCTATTATCAAGGAAGAAATAGTAAGGCATCTAGATAGAAATTGTGCTTTTGGGCAGACGCAGAACGAGTTCATGAAGGGCAAGTCATGCTTAACTAAGTTTTGGAAATTTATGAAGACATTACAATCATGGTGGACAGCAGGGACCCAGTAGACATGGTGTACCTAGATTTCCAAAAGGCCTTCAACAAGGTGCCGCACAAGAGGCTGCTGCATAAGCTAAAGATGCATGGCATTATGGGTAAAGTAAATGGATAGAGGATTGGATGACTAACAAAAAGCAGAGTGGGGATGAATGAGTGCTATTCTGGCTGGCAATCAGTAACTAGTTGTGTGCCTCAGGGATCAGTGTTGGGACCACAATTATTTACAATTTATATAGATGGTTTGGAGTTGGGAACCACGTGCAAAGTATCAAAATTCTCAGATGACACTAAGATGAGTGAAGTATGCAGAGGATTGTGAAACTTTGCAGAGGAACATAGATACTTCAAATGAGTGGCAGAGGGAATACACTATTAATAAATGTGAAGTCATCCATTTTTGTAGGAGTAACAGTAAAAAGGACCATTATTTGAATGGTAAAAAGTTGCAGCATGCAGAGGTACCTGGGTGTCCTTGTGCCTGAATCACAGAAGAATGGTCTGCAGGTGCAAGAGGTAATTAGGAAGGCAAATGGAATTTTGTCCTTCATTGCTAAAGGGGTTGAGTTTAAAAGCAAGGAGTTTATGTTGTAGCTGTACAGGGTGCTGGTGAGGCCACACCTGGAGTACTGTGTCCAGTTTTGGTCTCCCTCCTTGAGAAAGTATTTACTGGCACAAGAGGGGGTGCAGAGGAGGTTCATGAAGTTTATTCCAAAGTTTAGGCTTATGAGGAGAAACAGTAGACTCAGATTATATTCATTAGAATTTATAAGAATGAGGGGGAATCTTATAGAAAGATAAGAAATAATGAAGGGAATAGGTAAGATAGAAGTAGAGAGGATGTTTCCACTGGCAGTGAAACTAGGACATGGCCTCAAAATTAGGGAGAGCAGATTTAGGACTGAATTGAGAAGGAATTCCTTACCCAGAGGGTTGTAAGTCTATGGAATTGTCTGCCCAGTGAAGTAGTTGATGCTACTTCAGTAAATGTTTTTGAAGCTAAAATAGACTTTATTTAAACAATGAAGGAGTTAAAGGTTACGGTGAGGGGATGGGTAAGTGAAACAGAGGCCACAAAAAGATCAACAATGATCTTACTGAATGGCGGAGCACTCTCGAAGGGCCAGATGGCCTACTCCTGCTCCTAGTTCTTATGATTGTTCATTTTAAGACTAAATTTAAATATGTACAAATCTGGTTCGTCGACATTCTTGTCCTCTACTAGAGTACAACTTCTAAAAATTTTCAGAACCTAAAGACTCTGACAATTCATCCAGTTTTTGAACTGATATTACGATTAAATATCAAATATTAAACTTCCCTTTGATCAGTTTTGGTGCTTAATTCAAATTATTGGATTGATGAAATCTCCTTTCTGTATAAATCTCCTTTCTGTGCCAGTAATATTGTGCCATATCAGAGGTGGTTAAGTAAAGTCATTATCAGGATATTCTATTTCCAGGAATGATAAATCATTTGATAACCGTGTGCTCCAATATATTCCTCCAATGCAGACAGTACTGCATGAGTAGATTAAAATCAAACAAGCATTGGATGCACCAGTCATTTTTCAAACTTGCAAATTATTGGACCTTCCTAGATAGGAAAGTAAACAGTTTCCACACTGCTACAAAAGCTAATGGTGAATGCAATATTATCAAGCCATATCAAAGGAGGTTAAACTTGATATTAATGTAGTGTTGTTCATAGGATTTCTAAAGTAAAAGTTGCTAAGTCTTTATCCATCAATCTCCATAAACTACACAGTTTTCAACCAAAATCAAAAGACTAAATGAGGCTCTTCACCTGAAATCTGAACTACTTATTTTGCTATCATTAACAGCAGTTAAACTGCAGCAACACTTTTGTATTTAACTTCAGATTTCCAGGTTTTTATTTTTCCTAATACAGATCAAATTGAAGACCATCTACTACTCACATCAAACTCCCAGTAGATGTCAGCTCTCTTTTTTGATAGAGGTTTGAATATAATGTTCTCAATCTGTGCACCTGAAAATGAAACCATATTTACAAAAAAGATCAGTTGATTTTGTTCACTAGAATAAACATCAAAACAGTCAGCTTATGTTATTAACTACTTTAGTTGCAAGACTATTGGATAAACCTTATGTTTGTGCTTGTGTTTCAGGAAACCAAATTTACAAAAATTCTGGAATCTTAAGACTTAGAGGGCCATTTACTTTACAGTTATGGGTTACAAATCAGTAGGTCCAAAACAGTCTATAAGCCATGTGTGAACCCACCCCAGATTTAGTGTTATAATGCTACAAGTGCTATGTGTTACTATTGCACCTTTCACTTTCCCTTCCCACTATGGAGCGAAAGATTCGACGTTTCGGGCATAAGCCCTTCTTCAGGAATCAGGAATATGCCCGAAACATCGAATCTCCTATTCCTTGGATGCTGCCTGACCTGCTGTGCTTTTCCAGCAACATATTTTCAGCTCTGATCTCCAGCATCTGCAGACCTCACTTTCTCCACTATGGAATGAGGCTGGATCCAAACTGTACTATTTCAACAAACTCAGCACATATCTAAAGTGGAAGTTAGTTGCCCTCTAATATTGAACTTAAAGTGTAAATAGAATTCTAAAAAGTAAACAATGATGGACTGAATATTGGAGAATTTTGCCTTGAGCTTAAAACATCTGAATTCACTTCAATTCAGGTTCCTCACATCTCAAGATGGGAGCCAAGACGGAAGGGTACACCACCAAACTGGAGTAAAGAGTTTTAAAAAAAAGTTTTTCATTTCCTCCAGATTCTACACTACATTAGTCTAGCAATTGTCACATCACTGCAATGTACATTTCAATACTATCCCCAAAATTGTGATTTTTTTTGTTTGTAAAATTCAGAACTCTATTCATTCCTGAAAGGCAGTTAACTAAAAAAAAGTAAATGCCACAATCATATAATCATTAAACTTATGGAATATTGTGTGTAATTCTGGTTTCCCTCCTCATGGAAGGATGTTGTGAAACTTGAAAGGGTTCAGAAAACATTCACAATGATGTTGCCAGGGTTGGAAGGTTTAAGCTATAGGGAGAGGCTGAATAGTCAAGGACTGTTTTCCCTTGAGTATCAGAGGCTGACGGGTGACCTTTGTAGAAGTTGAGAAAATCGCAAGGGGCATGGATAGGGTAACTAGACAAGGTCTTTTCTTGGGAGTGGGGGAATCCAAACTAGAGGGCATGGCTTTAGGGTGAGAGGGGAAAGCTATAAAAGGGATCTAAGGGGCAGCTTTTTCACGTAGAGGGTGATGCATGAGTTGCTACAGGAAGTGGAGGAGGCCGGTACGATTACAATATTTAAAAAGGCATCTGGATTGGTATATGAATAGGCAGAGTTTAAGAGGGATTTGGGCCAAGTACTAGCAAATGGGACTAGATTAGTTTAGGAAATCTGGTCTGAAGTATCTGTTTCCGTGCTGTATATCTCTATGACTCTAAATCAGAGAGAATTTGTTGAAAAGTTGCAAGGCGTATATCTGTAATAAGGTGAATGGATAGGTGAGCAATTACAAGGCAAATTTTTTCAATTTATTTTTATTTAATCCATAAGCTTTATCTTTGACAGTTTTGTAATGTGCTTTTGAGTATAAAAATATTCTGCCTTGGTGGACAGAACAGTCAATATTAATATTTAATGAAACCCTAGTATTTTCCTGAATTAATCTGCTGAGAGTTTTATTAACTAGGATCCTCAATTAAGTCATGGTTAAGAGGCAATTGTGCCCGAGTAATTCTTGACTTTTGGGATGCCTCTAACACTTAGCTTAAAAATGTATTGCTGGAAAAGCACAGCAGGTCAGGCAGTATCAAAGGAGCAAGAGAATCGACGTTTCGGGCATAAGCCCTTCAGGAACGAGGAGGGTATGCCAAGCAGGCTAAGATAAAAGGTAGGGATGCCTCTAACACCCCAGATCATCTAACGAGGAATGACATTTCAAAAGAACAAGGCCATCTTTCTTTATTTATATAACAGTACACAATGTACATGGTCATTACAGGATGTCTGTTGTCATACAAAATTTGATGTTCAATTCTGGCAGAAGGGAAAAAGAAAAGCTAATGGAAATACTTTCTATACAAAATAAACAACACCACTAAACTGTTTCATTTAAAAAGGTTAATACTTAAATAGATTGCTGTCAGCCCAATTAACTCAATATTACCTCCAATCCGTTCCTCTGATTTTCTAATGATAGGAGAGGAAGGTCAGCTGATATGTTAAACTAGCTGTACCAACAGTAATTAATTATACCTGACAAACACTATACTTATCCCATACAGTTGTGTATCTTATTCAACATAATCCAGACTTTCCCCAATCACCTGGAATGATATAATCACGTTGGACGAGTCTAAACGCACACAGAATCACTGGTCAACTGGGGCAGAGAGCGCCTCATAAATTCCTTACTAAACAATTATATGATCAAAATCAGTTCCCAAGATCACACTGGCCTTAAAAGATGTTAATTGGATAATTTCTTACACACTAGCAAGACATTGGTATGGCATTTGCACAAGTTTGTTGGCTATTTCTGAGATCCAATCTGGATTGTTGTGGAGAATAAAAAGTGTTTAAGCCAGTGCAGTACTGGTCAAGTTACAAGCTACAATCCTACCTAACCTATAAAGTTACTGCTATAAATGGTCTACTTCCAGTCTCGTGCTGACAAATAAAAAAAGGTAGCATCCTGACAAACTTAAATCAAGATCATGTAAAATGATGAGATAGTACACTTATCAGATATGTTTATTTAAAATTTATTCTGTTGGGTGATTTCCCTGCCCATGTATGCGACAGCTTTTCCAAACTGAACACCAGGAAAAATTCTGCATATGCTGGGGGATTAGATAGTGGTAAGGTTGACAAAACGGAGGAGCACTTGGAGCCCTCCTGCTAGCATTCAAGCATACATTTATACTCTGGAAAAAGTCTCAATCTTTTGAATGGCAATTACTGAACATGTTGAACAATTTTGTATGTTAGGAATTGATTGATATTCTTGCCAATGCAATAGTTGAGTAGGTTAAATTTTACCTGGTCGTTGAGCGATTGCTGCAGCCTCTTCACAAGATGATGGGGGAGTTCTTTCATAGTAGTTACTCTCCATCCCCAAGGAATAATTTTTCCTGGCTAGTCGATCCTTTCAAAACAAAAAAGAAAATACAAAAATTTGTTTTAAAAAGTGAAGCAACCACTAAAGCCAGTTTTTGCAACTTCCTTCCCTAAGAAGTATCCCTTCTAAATATAGGATTAATGTTTAGTACTAAATAGTGAAAATTAACTTTAAAAGCTGTATGCCAACAATTTCCAGGCATGACAATTTTTTTTTAATAGATTTATTGGTTTTCTTCTAGCATCTTTTGGTTTTAAGAACTTGCTATAGTAAACTTTTTACTCAAAATATTGAGCACCACAAGTTGCAAACAAGGTCCAAAAGGATAGTATGAAGGTCACAATTCCACTGAACCATCTAATGGCAAATTTGTCAAACAATTGAATTTTAATGGCAATATATTTTTGCCTTTCAGGAGATGACAATGCACAACTTTCAAAGGTAATTGCAGTTTTTAAACAATCTAATCTTTCCTTGCAAATAAAACATGCCACATCAATTAATAACTTCTCCTTGTGCTCTCTCACCTTTTTAATTCTGCGTAATCATCTTTTTCTGTTGACATTGTCAAGAATACTTTTCCAGGTTGTCACAGTATTTCTATCTTTCCCACTTTGCCAACTGTTCCACTTACCCTTCCCACTTTTCTAGAAAATTCTAGAATACTTGCCACCATAATTTCACATTTGCCTGGGACAATTCCTTCTGATTCCCAGTTTGTCACTGGTCAACTATTCTGATATTAGCCAATCTTTGTGTTTTCTTTGACTATTGAAGGGTTCAATATTTTTCTTTCAAATTCCACTTCCACAGTACCAGCTTAATTCTAGTAGTCTCTCATCCATTCTATTAGCCAGCATGTATCCTCCTGGGTATCCTCAAAGTCGGATTCCCTTTTGTCCACAAGCAGCCCTATGGTATGACAATCTGCATCAAGCATGGAGTCAGCTTCCACATACACATAACACCCAGATCTAAGCCTCTCCACCACTGCTTACAGCCATAACAATTGCATAGCAAACACCAGAACTTTCAACAGTCACTTGACCTGTGATGCTTTGCCAAAATTCTGATCAAAACCTTTAATGCCTGGCCTCTTTTCAATCACTGACATAGCCCAAATTCAATGATGCTATCCTATCAACTCAGAACATTCAGATTCTCTTTACTGGCTCCACAAAAGGACAAAAAGTTTAATACTTGCATCCTAACCTACTCAGCTGATTAGTGCTTTCAGATTAGTAGCATCTTGTTGTCAATACCTAACTGCCTCTAAATTGAGCAAAACTGTAGAGGCCAGTTCAGAATTGACCACACTGCTGTGGATCTGGAATCACAAAAAGGCCACACCAGGACATGAGAGAACCAGATGGAGTTTTAAGATTATATCAATCATTTAATTGTATTAGAGTTAATTTACAGAATTTTAAAAATTAAAATAAAGTTAATTTCTTATGTTTTGAATTCAAATTTTCCAACTTCCACAGTGGCACTTGAACCCATATTCCCCTAGTATGAGCACAGGCCTCGGCATTCCTAACCCAGGAACACTATCACTACACTAGTGTTCCTTTGGCATACTGACCAAATTTCTTCCATCACTAACTTTCATTTGAGGGCAAGATGGTGGCTCAGTGGTTAGCACTGCTGCCTCAGCACCAGGGACCCGGGTTCAATCTCCACCTTGGGCAAATGTCTGCATGGAGCTTGCACGCAGATATGGTGAATTGGCCATTCTAATTAGCCCACGATGTTAGGTGCATTAGTCAGGGGTAAATGTAGGGGAATGGGTTACTCTTCGGAGGGTTGATGTGGACTTGTTGAGCCAAAGGGCCTACTCCCATACTGTAGGGTATTCAATCTAAAAATACATTAAAACTTTAAAGCAAGCATTGCAATTCTATAATGGAGAAATGCACATTAAACCTTTATTTTCCATTTTAGCCAATATTGTATTCATCTTTTAAAAAAAGAACTTCTTCCACAAAATCTATAAATTTCAAAGTTAACAAAGTCAAAGATGGTAATGTAAAATAAAAACACCATCTGTGTGAACAAAGGGCAAAAAATAAAAGTCTACTATTGACTGGATGACATGCTGGCTGGTAAATAGCTTGTAAATCACATGGCATGCATTCTAAAACTAATCTGCACATCTGAAGTTTACTGATTACTGAATCCAACTTGCCCTACTCAATGGATAGGAAGTGAAACTACTCAAACTCTTATTGCTTTATATAATGAAAATATGCAAAGGATTTGTTATATAGCAATAATAAATGTAGGAGAACAACATAATAAACCTACTCATTAGAGGATTAATAAAAAAATCAGGTAGGGTTAAAATTGAGAATGTTTGAATTGGTACATTTGAGAAGGTGCATTTTAATTTGGCAGCTGTCAAAAAAAAAAAGACTTATCCTTGGGTAAAAAGAGGCAAGAACACCTTAAAGAGAAAGGGACAACAAATGGCCAGTATATAGCTCTCTGAAGATTGTATAACTAGAGGAAGTTCAAAAGATGGAAAGGGGCAGGAACGGTGGATAGATTTGAGCCAAAGTAGTAACAGGCTAGCTGAATAATAATATCCACAATTCTCATTTGGTGATGAATCTAGAAAGTAATTAGTAGGGACACTTATAGAGCAGTGTAATGTCCCTTTTGTTGGGCCAGAATACCCAGGGTCAAGTTCAACCTGCTCCAGGTGTATCAAACATCTATTTTTCTCTCAGCATCCAATGAATTCTGTTGTTATTTATCTTTTATACATAGTAATTTTTCACTTCTCATTTTAAAATGCCTACACCAACATAAATCCTATCTCCTTTTCAAGAGGAGCCAAGAACCTCAGTAAATATGTTCTTGAAATTCCTGCAGATACAGAATATTGACCAAGTGAATCGAACTAGCCACTAGGGGTGGTTGTGACAGACCAATACTTTACAAGCCACCAACCTGGTAGAAAACAAGATTTACTTTGCATGGCTAGGTATTTACATTAGAATTGTGAATTGTTTTGTATGTACCCCTTCTTCATGAAGTGCTACCACATTTGAAATTTGCCAGACTTTGAGGCATGCTCGGAAGAAAACGTGATAAGCATCACAAAGCCTCCAAATAATTCTATTTCCCAATGTAATGAGCCCTGCAGTCACATTTTCAACTTTAATCTAAAGCTTTAAAATTCCTTCTAAATGTGAAACATATTTTACACAAGAATAAAGTATAGTTTAGTTTTGGTATTCAGATACAGATGAAATATTTTAAATATTATTTAATCAAAATTCTACAATGCCACCTTCTCCATCAATGGGACCACTTCTCCTCCAGCACTTGTAGCATCCAAGCAGAGCCAATTTATTGTAGCAAGTTGAAATGGGGCAATTCAGTGCCACACAGACTCGCTAATAAGATTACTGAAATTCAATTTACATTAGAATACTTGCAAGTGGGCTGAGGGGTAGCAAATGAAGTTCAATGCAGATAAATGTGAGGTGATTCACTTTGGAAATAACAATACTGGGTCAAGGGAAAGATTCTTGGTAGTGTGGATGTGCAGAGGGATCTTGGAGTCCATGTAAATAGACCCCTAAAAGGTGCCACTCAGGTTGATGGGTACTGTTAGGCATACCGTGAGCTAGATGTTATTGGTAGAGAGATTGACTTCTGGAGCCGTAATGTCATGCTGCAACCATATAAAACGCCAGTGCAGCTGCACCTAGAATACTGTGTACAGTTCTGGTTGCCCCATTACAGGAAGGATTTGGAAGCATTGGAAAGGTGCAGAGGAGATTTACCAGAATGTTGCCTGGTCTGGAGGGAAGTTCTTATGAGGAAAGGCTGAGACACTTGGGTCTAGTGGGCGGCACGGTGGCACAGTGGTTAGCACTGCTGCCTCACAGCGCCCGAGACCCGGGTTCAATTCCCGACTCAGGCGACTGACTGTGTGGAGTTTGCATGTTCTCCCCGTGTCTGCGTGGGTTTCCTCCGGGTGCTCCGGTTTCCTCCCACAGTCCAAAGATGTGCGGGTCAGGTGAATTGGCCATGCTAAATTGCCCGTAGTGTTAGGTAAGGGGTAAATGTAGGGGTATGGGTGGGTTGCGCTTCGGCGGGTCGGTGTGGACTTGTTGAGCCGAAGGGCCTGTTTCCACACTAAGTAATCTAATCTAATCTGTTCTCATTGGAAAGGAGGCAGCTAAGAGGGGAGTTGATAGAGACATACAAGATGATCAGATGACTAGATAGGGAAGACAGTGAAAGACTTTTTCCTAGGATGAAGACGTCAGCTTGTACATGGGGGCATAGCTACAAATTGAGGGGTGTTAGATTTAAGACACATGTCAGAGGCAGGTTCTTTACTCAGAGTGGTAAGGGCGTAGAATGCCCTGCCTGCCAATGTAGTTAACTCAGCCACATTAGGGAGATTTAAACAATCCTTGGACAAGCACACGGATGATGGGACAGTGTAGGGGAAAGGAGCTTAGATTAGTTCACGGGTCAGCGCAACATCAAGGGCCGAAGAGCCTGTTCTGCGCTATATTGTTTTATGTTCTATATTCTGGCATGGACTCCAAACAAACATTAAAATTGCTAAAGTGAATTCTGCAAAATCAGTAGTTTTGATGTATCATTTCAAATGGAAAGCAAGAAATCTGTGTCAGTAACCTGATTGTTGTTTATGCCTAAATGTAACTACAATAGATTATTGGATTTGTTATTGCCATTTGGGGGAGCTTGCAAATTAGCGTCTAGATTGCCTACATTATAATAGTAACTATACTTCACAAAGTGCTTCATTGACTAAAGCATTTTGGGACATTATTCAGTTTATTTCATAGCTGTAGAATCAGCTAATCTTAATTAAATGCATAAGAGCAGACGATATTACCATTTAAACATGTCATAACGTATTTCAAATCAGAAGCTCCATAAGCACTGCTCCGTGGATTTATCAGCACAAAGTCAATAACTGTACCTATCCTACATTATCAGGCCTCATGCTCACATATCTTGTCAACCAATTTAAATGCAAACCATTACGGCACAAGCAATTGGTTATGAAAAGCAGGAAGCTCTCACTGAGCCATGCAATTTGAAATGCTGCACCATCTTCTAATGTGTTAGATGAATCACATTGTTTGCGTTGCCACAATAATGACGGTAATTTTAAAATTGCAATTAAACCTTACTTTCATGCAGAACTTAAAACTTCAGATAGTGTATTGATCACTGACTTTAGAGCGAAAAAAAAAATCAGTGCAGATATACAAATTATAAATTTCCCAGCTGTCTCTCCATTGTCTTGATTCTATATATTTGAGACTGATGAATAGTTGGTCAAACCTGCCCTGCCTAACATCTTTCACCCAACTAGCACTACAGAATGGTTACTGCAGCAAGAACAGCCTCATGCTATTACGGCTGAAACATTTTTTTGTATAAATAAATCAATCATACAGCAAAACAGTATCAGGTCTTGAAGCAAAATTAGTTTTTGTTTCAGATTTCCAGCATCAACTTAAGTGCTAGAAAAGACCCAGGTTCTCTGCATCTGAGGAGTCACACTGGACACTTTTACATAATGTTTCCACTATTTTTGTTTGAACATTACAAGTGCCTGTAGTCAAAGTCCTTTCTGCTCAACTTTGCACTAGACTTGAAAGAGGCCCAAAAATATAGCAAACTTGATTGAGTTTTTTGAAGGATAACAGAGGATTGATAAGGGCAGAGCAGTGGACGTGACCTATATGGATTTCAGTAAGGTGCTCGACAAGGTTTCTCATGGGAGACTGGTTAGCAAGGTCAGCTCACATGGAATACAAGAACGACTAGCCATTTGGAAGCAGAACTGCCTTCAAAAGGTATAAGACAGAGGGTGGTGCTGGAGAGTTGCTTTTCAGACTGGAGGCCTGTGACTAAGTTGAGTGCCACAACTACCACTACTTTTTGTAATTTATATAAGTGATCTGGAGTGAGCATAAGAGGTATAGTTAGTAAGTTTGCAGATGACCTCAAAACTGGAGGTGTAGTGGACAGCAAAGAAGGTTACCTCAGTACACCGGGATCGTGATCAGATGGGCCAATGGGCTGAGGAGGTGGAGTCTAATTTACATAAAGGTAAGATGCTAAATTTTGGAAAAGCAAATTTTAGCAGGACTAATACACAATGGTAAGGCCATAGGGAGTGTTGCTGAGCAAAGAGATCGTGGAGTGCAGGTTCATGTTTCCTTGAAAGTGGAGTCACAGGTAGAGGGGATAGTGAAGAAGGCATTTGGTATGCTTTCATTTATCAGTCAGAATATTGAGTATAGGAGTTGGGAGGTCATGTTGTAGCTGTACAGGACATTGGTTAGGCCACTTCTGGAATAGTGTTGGGAAAATTAAAAGGGTTCAGAAAAGATTTACAAGGATGTTGTCAGGGTTGGAGGGTTTGACCTATAAGAGAGGCTGAATAAGGTAGGGCTGTTTTCCCTGGAGCGTCAGAGGTTCAGGATTATCGAGGTTTAAGGTCATGACGGGCATGGATAGGATAAATAGAGAAAGCCTTTTCCCTGGTGTAGGGGAGTGCAGAACTAGACAGCATAGGTTTAAATTGACAGGGGAAAGACATAAAAGGGACCTAAGGAGCAATGTTTTCACGCAGAGGGCGATATGGAATGAGCTGCCACAGGAAGTAGTGGAAGCTTGTACAAGTACAGCATGTAAAAGGCATCTGGATGGGTATATGAAGAAGGGATTAGAGTGATATGGCCCAAGTATTGGCAAATAGGACTAGATTGGGTTAGGATATCTGGTTGGCATGGACAAGTTGGACCGAAGGGTCTGTTTCTGTGCTGTACATCTGTGACTATGACTCTGTAACCTTTTAGTTGAAATTTAGAAAGATTACCCTAATAAACATTAACACAACATTTTATTCTTTATATTGAAGTATCGGTCACACAATAGTGTAAATGTACATTCAATAGTGTAAATACTTTGAAACATCTGCCATCAGACAATTAATTTTTGTGCTCACACAGATACAAGCTCAAAGAGCACTTCAGTAAACTAGGCCTGAATTCAAAGCTTCAGTATAAACCAGTGGAAAGTAGAGTAGGTTGTTCAGTCTGACAATCTGTTTAAAATCACAACAGAATCAACACTTCCTGGAAAGTGAGGTTACTGAACATTTACATTGTGCAGAAGGTGGCATTTTTAGTCCTATACTGGTACTTCTTGCTCCCAATCGCCATCACATCATTGCAAAGAGAATGTGATTTGGCTGTGACAATCAGCGGTTGAATATCTCACCATCATTATGGTACAGCTTCACATTTAAAAAAATTATACTTCGAGTCATAGAAACGTACAGCACGGAAACAGACCCTTCAGTCCAACTCGTTCCTGCCAACAAGATATCCTAAACTAATCTAGTCCCATCTGCCAGTACTTGGCCCATATCTCTCTAAACCATATACTCATCCAGATGGGTTTTAAATGCTGTAATTATACCAGCTTCCTCCACGTCCTGTGGCAGCTCATTCCACCCTTTGCGTGAAAAACTTTTAAATGTTTCGCCCCCCCCATCCCAAATCTATGCCCTTTAGTTCTGTGTGCATGCTTTTCACCTAGGCCAAAGAGGAATCTGATGATCCACCCATGTCTCCCCCTCTACCTCCATGCTCGAACTTCCATGCTGAAATCCAGTATTTTTCAGATTCTGCTCTTTTGGACGATGACTCGCCAGAGGAGACACTTGACTCATTAAGAATACAAATCAACTGAATGGACTAATTATACTTGTATAAGCCAAGTAGTTGTCATGAAATGACAAAAGAAGGGAATGAGAAAGTCTATAGCCTTAAAACTGGTCTTTAAACATTTAGACTAAAATGTAATGCTGAATTATAGAATACATTTACTGCACAAAAAAATAGGCAGGAAGGCTCAGAAAAAGGGGGAACTTAAAAAATGCAAGAGATAGGGACACCTATGCTCACCAAGTGATAACAGGATGCTGTAAGGCAATTAAGAACATTTGCCTTAGTATTGGTGAATCTGAGTGAACAGGACACCAAGCGATAACAGTCGCAAATGTTCCCTTGTGAAATTAATGAGTATTCAATTCTGACCCTGAAATGAAAATTGCTACTATCAAAAACTTTGTAATTAACGGTCAGATGCTGCCAATTATAATGGATTCTTATTACCCCTTGCAAACGGGGCAGACAGAAAAAAATCTTCGCTGACTTGAGATTTCAAAAGAACACTAGAGACAGAGATCATTTTAGTGCTGAGACTGTTGAATCCAGCAGAAAATTAACTTAGTGCTTATCTGCCATGGATTGAATTTAATTGCATTTTGAGAGTTTTTGATCATTTTGAGTAGCCATTACTGGTTATGAAATGCAAACTCTGTAAAAGGTAACATTGATAAAACTTTAACTTACTTGCTATTTTTACAGACCATGACTGCTCTACTGTCAATTCTAACTAGTCAGATCTTTTATCTTATTTGAATTTGAATCACAAGAAAAGAAGGTATGTTTAATTCGAGATTAATCAATCATTTTAAATACAATCTTGCAGTAACATTTCAGCCTCAGGTACAGAGTGATTCTGTGCTAAAGTTAAGCAGCGGGAATCTGCTCCCAGCTTAAAATTATTCTAAACCTAACAGTGAAGAGATTCTGACAATCTGTCAGGAAGCCATTTTATGGTCTCCTTGCTAAGAAGTCATTTCGTAAAACAATTGTATCAGACAAGAGAGCTGTGCAAGGTTACCTTGTGGACTCTCCAATTAGCTCAGACTGGTACCTCTATAGTAGAACCTTATCTCGCTAGCAGGCTGGGTATGTTTTTCCCACCTGATGAATGGCTTTGGGCCTGTAGGAGTGTTTAGTCAAGTGTACACAGACCTGTCAATTAACTTTGATTCCTTACGAATTATTGTCTTTCACTGCTATCTGTCTAATTAAAAACATGCAATTTTTTTTCAAACTTTTGTGTAAAGGAAGCCACTTTACATGAGTACATTGGAGTAGCCTGATGGGGCATTTGAAGAGCTGGTACCCTACTCTCCTAGGTTATTAGAACCTAGTTAGTTTCACTTATAAAGTATCTGTGTGATGTAGCATCAGTGTTACAACTAGTGATTAAAGGTGATGACTAAAATTAAATTGAACTGTAAGAGGTTTTCATTCCAGACTTCCAAAGAGTACGATTTCTGGGACGAACCAAGAGAGGGGCTTACAGGTCTGAATCGACAAGGAATTCCCTGGACTGTCTCAAATCTCCACTTTAACAGTCCGTTCAGCATAAAATCATACCTTGATTTACCTTTCCAAAATGCAGCACCTTACATTTATCTAAATTAAACTTCAACTGCCACTTCTCAGCCCATTCGCCAATCTGATCAAGGTCTTGTTCAGAGGTACCTTTTTCACTGTCCAATACACATCCAATTTTGGTGTCATCTGCAAACTTACTAATTATACCTCCTAGGTTCACATACGAAGTTATTTATTTACGTAACGAGAAACAGTGGACTCAGCATCAATCCTTGTGACATCACTGGTCACAGCCCTCCAGTCTGAAAAGCAACCTCCCACCACCCTCTGCCTTCAAACCAATTCTGTATCCAAATGAATAGTTGTCCCAGTATTCCATGTGATCTAACCTTGTTAACCAGCCTACCTCAACCATACCCTGGAAACTACTGGTAATTAGAGAACATTGCAGCAGCAAACATTAAATAACTTAAGGAATTGTGTTGAGTCAGACAGAGACAAAGTGCCCACAATAAAAGCAAGACTGTTGTGAAAGCCACTCAAATATCACTTCCCCACATGTTTACCAACTGACAAAGCCCATAAAACCTGGTTAAAAACCATTCATGTGGTGCATCATTTCTCCTTTCCATGCTGACCTGCTGAAGCCATGAACTGCACATCTTTCATCTTGGTCTCCCACATGGAGCAATCTTCCTCAAAGATCTACCAGACTACAACCTTTGGATTAAGGAACATGAAGCATGGGAAGTCACCAATTTCCCTGCGATAAACTCCATCTCTCTATGAGCAGTCTTTGAATAACCTCCGTATCACCAACTCCTACTGCTGGAACCCTCAATATAAACCCCTAATGGATTTGTGAAGAAATACAATGTTGCACATAAACAAGGAGTGTCCCCCTACAGGCTAACTGACAGACTAATCAAAATCTCAAGTGAAAGCTCTGGGGATTTGCAGTCGTTAAACAAGAAATTGCAATAGAGGTTGCAAATGGGGACAATAGTAAAACTTGCAAAGGCAAACAGCTGGTATAGGATACACATGGTCTGAAATTCCCAAAATTACAGTAGACCACAACGAGTTGCAGTTGATGGGGATTCCCAAGAGGCAAATCACACACTGGTCCAAAATAGGTGAAGACTTGCAGATATATCAGGCTTTTCAAAATTACGAGAGACCCAAAGTGCTTTAACTGAAATGAAATTCTTATAAATGTAGTTAACTGTGCTAAAGCACACAGCAAACAGTTATACAACAATTACACCATCTGCTTTATGATAACTGAGAATATTGGCTAGAGTTTTTTTATTTCTGGGACAAGGGAGTTACTGGCTAGACCAGCATTTATTACTTATTCCTAATTGACGGTCAACTGCCTTCTAGGCAACCACTTTGCTGTGGGTCTGGAGTCACATGTAAGCCAGACCCAGACAAGGATATGTCAGTTTTGCTTCCCTAAAAGGACATTGGTGAACCAGATGGGTTTTTCCTTGACAATCAACAATGGATTCATGGTCGTCATTAGACTGTTAACTTCAGATATTTATTGAATTCAAATTCCATTTGCTGTGAAGGGATTCAAATCCAGGTCCCCAGAATTTTACCCAAGCGTCAGGATGAACAGTTCAACAATAGTACCAACAGAGCATTGTCTCCCAATATACAACATTCCCACTCCACTTCAGACTTGAACCCAAAGTTTTACACGCAAGTCAGGGACAGAGACTCCATTTAGTCTCTTGTATGACAGTGCAGTGCGGATCGGAAACAAAAAACAATAAAGCGATGAAGAAACTCTGGTGTCTGCGGAGAGAAAACAGAGTTAATGCTCCCATTTAAGAGTTGTGCAGAAAGGTCACCGGACTCAAAACAACTCTGCTTTTTCTGCACAGATGCTGCCAGACCTGTGGAGGTTCTCCTGCAATTTCTGTTTTTGTTTTGTATCAATGGAAGCATTTAAGGGAGCAGTGGATCATTATATGAAAAGGAAGAACGCACAGGACTATGGTGAGAAAATATTAGGAAGCATGGTAATGGGTGAATTAGCCCCTCAGAGGGCCTGCCCAAACACGACTGCAGACATATTACATAAAACATTGAGTACAGATGCTTGACTACAATTACACAGGGTAAAAACAATGAGTGCAGATGCTGGAAACCAGATTCTGGATCAGTGGCGCTGGAAGAGCACAGCAGTTCAGACAGCATCCAACGAGCAGCGAAATCACAATTACACAGACCTATGGTGAGATCATACTTAGAATATTATACATGATTTGGAAATGCCGGTGTTGGACTGGGGTGTACAAAGTTAAAAATCACAACACCAGGTTATAGTCCAACAGGTTTAATTGGAAGTACATCCGCTTTTTCAATATAATTTTTCAATGTATAATTTCAGTTACATCACGCTGCAAATTTTTGCTATAAATTCTGTTAGGATCGAGCCCTCCACAAATCACCTGATGAAGGAGCCTCGCTCCGAAAGCTAGTGTGCTTTCAATTAAACCTGTTGGACTATAACCTGGTGTTGTGTGATTTTTTAAACTTAGAATATTATATGCAGTTTTATTTAGTCCGCTTGCTAAAAGAAAAACACTTGCCCTAGAGGTAGAGCAACAATGGGTCACCAATCTAACTCGTGGATAGAGGAGGTTGTCCCATGAGGAAAGATTAAACAGATTTGGCCTACATTCATCGGAGTTTAGTAGAATAAGAGACGATCGCTCTCAAACTTAAAATTCTTCCAGGGCTCGACAGAGTATATGCGGAACAGTTTAAGGGACAATCCGTTTAGAACGCAGGAGGGGAGTTTATTTACTCAAACTGGTGGGTAAAAGGGAGTCCCTATAACGATTGGGTGAGATTACTGATAAAACACATGCAAACAGTGAACAAGTAATCCAAATCCTGCAACGTTCCCCTCCCTGCTTCCGACCCCAGTGTAGGACCTCATTGGTTGCTTCAAGCGCCAACGGCCCATTCAAAAAAGAGAGACAGGAAGACCACAAACCCCGCCCCCCCAGCCCGGCCCCGCCCCCTGGCCGAAGTAGGAGGGGAACATTAATGCGCCTGCGCCCAGCCCTAGCCCAGGGCGATAGTGAGTATCCCGCCCCACGGCGGCCGGAGGACCGAACTGCTGCCGTTTCAATTTAAAAATCAAACGTTTGTTTGAGATGTCGTTATTCAAAGGAGATACAACACTCAATAGAGAAGGGCTTCATTTTCTCAACAGCAAAGGCTGGTCATGAGCTCCTCCATTTCATTCTCTCCCCCTCTTCCCCGCCCCCCCTCTCCAATCCCCTGTTGACCCCCCACCCCAGTTTCCCCATCCCACGTTTTTCTTGCGTCCCCTCTAACCCCCCCCGACATCCCCGCCCACCCATTTCCCAGCGCCCCGGTAACCCCCCCCCCCCCTTCCCTCAGCATTCCCGGCCCTGTTACCCCCCACCGCCAACATGCCCAACCTCCCCCCTTCCACCATCTTCTCCCCCCCCACCCCCAGTAAACCTCCACCATCTTCCCGCCTCCACCCCCAACCGTCATCTCCCCCCCCCAAAAAAACCCCAACCCCCCCCCCATCATCTTCCCGCCCACTGACGATCCGACCCGTCAGTGTCCCCCCCACCCTCCTGCTTCCCTTTTGTGTCCCTAACCCTAACCCCCCCCCCCCCCAGTACCCGGCCGCCCCCGGGTTACCTTGCAGCCGGAGCTCTGGGAGGTTCGGCCCCCGCTGCCGGGCCTGCGCTGCAGCTCGGCGAGCTGCCTTCGGAGCGTCTCCTTCTGGTGGAAGGAGAAGGCCGGGTGGTTGGACGCCATGGTGAGCAGCAGCAGGAACTCCTGGACGCCGCGCTCGGAGAGGGGCAGCGGGCCGCGGGTGAGGGCGCGGGCCAGCACGGCGGCCGCCTCGCGGTTCTCGGAGCCCAGCAGCGCCAGGGAGACCACCAGCTTGCTGCGGGTCACCTCGTCGCGCGGGTCGCCGACGCCGGCCAGGTCGGCGACGCTGTTGGCGCGGATCTCCGAGTCGCGCAGCGAGTGGTAGTCCTTGCGGGCCAGGTCCTCCAGGCAGGAGCCCAGGAAGCGCAGCTCCAGCGGGTGGCACAGGTCGAGCAGGCCGCAGCAGAACTCCAGGCGCTGGGCCGAGGTCAGCACCGAGCCGAACCACTCGTACACCCCCTCCTTCCAGAGCTCGGAGAGCGGCGGCGGCATGGCAGGAGCCGCTTTCCTCGGGTCCTCCTCCTCTTCGTCGTCCTCCTCCTCCTCGGGTTCGGGGTCAGGCAGCTTCATCAGCACCTTCATCTTCATCGTCATCAAGTTAATGCGAATAACGCACAACCCCAGCGGGGAGGATGAAAAACACACAAAATAATTAATTAATCAGTTGGAAATGGGCCGACATCTCCTCATACATTTTTAGACCCCGCCGGTGATTTCGTTCCGTTGGGTTTTTTTTTCCTCTCAGTTTATCTCAGCTTCAGAATGGCAGCGGTGAGCCGACTCGATTTAAAGTCTCCGCCTCTCTGTCCCCGCCCCCTTCATGTCAATCAGGCGCTAAACCCCGCCCCCATGGCAAATACTCGCCATACACCGCCCCACCTCATGTCAATCAGGTACTAAGCCCCGCCCCCCATGGCAAATACTCACCATACACCGCCCCACATGTCAATCAGGCACTGAGCCCCGCCCCCCATGGCAAATGCTCACCATACACCGCCCCACCTCATGTCAATCAGGCTCTAATCCCCGCCCCCATGCCCAACGCTCACTGCTCACCTCCCCATCTCATGTCAATCATTCGCTGAACTCCCGCCTCTCATGTCAAGCGGTACTCCGCTCCCCCATGTCAATTATACGTCCTGCCCCGCCCACCTCATGGCCACCACTCACGAAACCCCAATCCCCATGTCAGTCACATGCTAAACCCCGCCCCCCATGCCAATCATTCACCATAACTCAACCCTTCATGTCCATTCTTCACTATACCCCGCCCCTTTATGTCACTCACTCACTCACTCATCGTACCCCACACCGTTATGTCACTCACTATATGCCCAACCCCTTCACACGGTACCCCGCCCCCTTCCTGTCAATCACTCACTGAACCACACCCCCTCATATCTGTTTTTCTATACCCTCTTAGGGTCAGAGAGATGTACAGCATAGAAACAGACCCTCTGTTCGTGATATACTAAATTCATCTAATCCCATTTGCCAGCATTTGGCCCACTTCCATGTAAACCCTTCCTGTTTATGTACCCTGACTTCACCTGACAAAGGAGCAGCGCCCTGAAAGCTTCTAATTTCAAATACACCTGTTGGATTATAGCCTAGTGTTGTAGGAATTTTGTATTTATGTACCCAACCAGATACCTTGTAAATGTTATAGTTGTACCAACTTCCTCTGGCAGCTCATTCCATACATGCACCACCTTCTACGTGAAAAAGTTGTCCCTTAGGTCCCTTTTAAAACTCTCCCCTCTCACCTTAAACCCATGCCCTCTAGTTTTGGACTCCTGTACTCTGGGGAAAAAGGTAAAAACAATGACTGCAGATGCTGGAAACCAGATTCTGGATTAGTGGTGCTGGAAAAACACAGCAGTTCAGGCAGCATCTGAGGAGCAGTAAAATCGACATTTCGGGCAAAAGCCCTTTATCAGAAATACAGGCAGAGTGCCTGAAGGGTGGAGAGATAAATGAGAGGAGGGTGGGTGTGGGGAGAAAGTAGAATAGACTACAATTAGGTGAGTGGGGATGGGGATGAAGGTGATTGCTCAGGGATGAGGGTGGGGGAAGGTAGCAAAGAGTACAATGGATGGGGGTGGGATGAAGGTGATAGGTCAGAGAGGAGGGTGGAGTGGATAAGTGGAAAAGAAGATAGACAGGTAGGACAAGTCATGGGGACAGTGCTGAGCTGGAAGTTTGGAACTGGGGTGAGCTGGGGCAAGGGGAAATAGGGAAACTGGTGAAGTCCACATTGATGTCCTAGGGTTGAAGTATTCTGAGGCAGAAGATGAGGTGTTCTTTCTCCAGGCATCGGGTGGTGAGGGAACGGCGGTGAAGGAGGCCCAGGACCTCCATGTCCTCGGCAGAGTGGGAGGGGGAGTTGAAATGTTAGGCCACAGGGCGGTGTGGTTTATTGGTGCGGGTGTCCCGGCGATGTTCCCTAAAATACTCTGCTAGGAGGCGTCTAGTATCCCCAATGTAGAGGAAACCGCATCGGGAGCAACAGATACAATAAATGATATTGGTAGATGTGCAGGTAAAACTTTGATGGATGTGGAAGGCTCCTTTGGGGCTTTGGATGGAGGTGAGGGAGGAGGTGTGGGCACAGGTTTTGCAATTCCTGTGGTGGCAGGGGAAGATGCCAAGACAGGAGGGTGGATTGTTGAGAGGCGTGGATCTGATCAGGTAGTCACGGAGGGAGCTGTCTTTGCGGAATGTAGAAAGGGGTGGAGAGGGAAATATAAGCCTGGTGGTGGGGTCAGTGTGGAGGTGGCAGAAATTTCGGCAGATGATTTGGTTTATGCGAAGGTTGGTAGGGTGGAAGGTGAACACCAGGGGGGTTCTGTCCTTGTTACGGTTGGAGGGGTGGGATCTGAGGGCGGAGGTGTGGGATGTGGACGAGATGCATTGGAGGGCATCTTTAACCACATGGGAAGGGAAATTGCGGTCTCCAAGGAAGGAGGCCATCTGGTGTGTTCTATGATGGAACTGGTCTTCCTGGGAGCAGATACAGCGGAGACGGAGAAATTGGGAATACGGGATGGCATTTTTGCAGGAGGAACGGTGGAAAGAGGTGTAATCCAGGTAGCTGTGGGAGTCGGTGGGTTTGTAAAAAATGTCGGTGTCAAGTCGGTCGTCATTATTGGAGATGGAGAGGTCCAGGAAGGGGAGGGAGGTGTCAGCGATGGACCAGGTAAATTTAAGGTCAGGGTGGAATGTGTTGGTGAAGTTGATGAATTGCTCAACGTCCTTGCGGGAGCATGAGGTAGCGCCAATGCACTTATAAATGTAGCGGAGGAAGAGGTGGGGAGTGGTGCCGGTGTAATTACGGAAGATGGACTGTTCTACGTAGCCAACAAAGAGACAGGCATAGCTGGGGCCCATACAGGTGCCCATGGCTACCCCTTTAGTCTGGAGGAAGTGGGAGGATTTGATGGAGAAATTGTTAAGGGTGAGGACCAGTTCGGCCAAACGAATGAGAGTGTTGGTGGAAGGGTACTGTTGGGTACGTCGGGAGACGAAGAAACGGAGGGCTTGGAGGCCCTGGTCATGGCAGATGGAGTTGTAGAGGAACTGGATGTCCATGGTGAAGATGAGGCATTGTGGGCCGGGGAAACGGAAGTCTTAGAGGAGGTGGAGGGCATGGGTGGTGTCTCGAACCTATGTAGGGAGTTCCTGGACTGGGGGGATAGGACAGTATTGAGGTAGGTAGAGATGAGTTCAGTGGGGCTGGAGCATGCTGAAACATGGTCAGCTGTGGTGGTCAGGCTTGTGGATCTTGGGAAGGAGGTAGAACCGGGCAGTGCAGAGTTCCCGGACTATGAGGTTGGAAGCTGTGGGTGGGAGATCTCCTGAGGTGATGAGGTTCTCTATGGTCTGGGAGATAATGGTTTGGTGATGGGGGGTCGGGTCATGGTCGATGAGGCGGTAGGAGGAGGTGTCCTCGAGTTGGCGTCTGGCTTCATCAGTGTAGAGGTCAGTGCGCCAGACTACCACTGCCCCCCCTTTATCTGCTGGCTTGATGGTGAGGTAAGGATTGGAGCAGAGGGAGTGGAGGGCAGTGCGTTGTGATGGTGAGAGGTTGGAGTGGGGGAGGGGGTTAGACAGGTTGAGGCGGTTAATGTCTCGGTGGCAGTTGGAAATGAAGAGGTCGAGGGCGGGTAATAGGCCAGCATTGGGTGTCCAGGGGGATGGAGTGTGTTGGAGGTGGGCGAAGGGGTCCTCGGAAGGTGGGCGGGTGTCCTGATTGTGAAAGTAAGCTCGGAGGCGGAGGTGACGGAAGAAGTGTTCGACGTCACAGCGTGTATTAAATTCATTGATGTGTGGGAAAAAGACTATTCACCATGCTTCTCATGCTTTCATAAATGTCTGTGAACTCACTCCGCAGCCTCTAACGCTCCAGGGAAAACAATCCCAGCCTATTCAACCACTCCCTCTCACTCAAACCCTCCAATCCTGACAACACCCTTTTAAATCTTTGCTGAACACTTTCACAACATCTTTCCTACAGCATGGAAATCAGAAATGAACACAGTACTCCAAAAGTGGTCAATCTAATGTCCCATACAGTTGAAACATGACCTCCCAACTCCTATACTCATTCCACTGACCAATAAAGGGAAGTGTACCAAATGCGTTCTTCCAATCAATCAAACCTTGCTTCCTGTCAACTAAACCCTGCCCACCTGTGAATTATTCACACTAAACTGCACCCTGCAAATGATCAGAAACCCCCAGACCTCACCCTACCTCTCAATCATCAGCTTCCAAACCACATCTCACCTATCAATCAACAGACTCCAAAACCTGACACTTCTGTCAATTCACTCAAGAACCCCTGCCTCTCCTGTCAATTATCCATCCCTTAAATCTGAACACTCTGACCAACCCCTTCTCTTCTCTGTCTATGAAAGTCACCCAATTTGATTCGGATCACAAGGATGTCTGGATGTCTGCACCTACCACTAAACCAAACTCCACCATCCTACTGTCAATCCAGCACTGTGTGATTGTTTCGCCCAGCATATTCTCAAGGTCCACACACCCCTCTCCTAAACCTGGTAAGCTTTGGTGTAGGCAGGAGAATTAGAAAAGTGTTTTTTTTCATTCAATGGATGTCAGAGATGTGGAATTCACCACCTTAAAGGGTATTTGAGGGAGAAATCCTGGCCAAATTCATGGAATGGCCAGGTGTGCACTTGAGGTGTACCATGGGAATATGGACCAAGAGCTGGGAGAACTGGGATTTAGCTGAGAGACCTTCTTCAACTGCTACTGACACAATGGACAGAATTAGCTCCTTCTGTGCATTTAATCTTTCTGCGTTTTTCTACCATCAAAATTCAGTCAGCATGAGAGAAAATAACTCTACTCTTTGAAACTTAGTAATTTGAAGGGCCAAAAAGGTCCTTTTCATACAAAAGATAAATGGCTAAATTATAATGCAATGGGGTGTAGAAGAATGTTAGAAGTTTCGTCCCTCTCTCACTATACTATCCTTGTTGACTGAGGATTTCGAATCATGGTTACGTCATGACATCACTTTGGGGAATGCACCAAGAACTACCTCTGACAGCATAGATATTGAACACACATTTAAAGTTGCTCTGAACCACAACCTAGCCACATGGTCGGCTAAAGCGAATAGCCCCCTTGAAAAAATGTTCCAACACAAATTGACGCCATTTCCTAACTTGACCGTTAAAAAGCTACCTTGTATTTTCTGTCCTAGATGTTAGCTTTAATCGTAAATCTATAGCCTCTCTATTCTAGACCTCTCACTCATTGTCGATGTAGAGTGATTATCCTGTGGTAACTCCAATGACTGACCACAAATCACCAAGCAATTTCCTAACAGCCCAATTTTTCAAAAGTGTCTCAGTGTTCTTTACAGCTGTTTGCAACCTAATGAATGTGTACCCTCTCTCTCTCTACTTTCTCAACATCTTTTCTATATAAAACTCAAAACTGTACAGTATTCTAACTTGGCTCTTCAATTTTACAATGTATTGTTTTTCACACTAAATCCTGCATTCCATTTACTTTTAAGTGATCAAGCCACTTGAGGCTCTGCTTGTGAATCTGAAATCCCAACTTTTTCCATATTACATCAAAAGCTTCCCACATTCCATTATTTATTTTCAACAAAAGAATTGTTAATATCTATTGTGGGCAGCATGGTGGCTCAGTGGTTAGCATTGTTTCTCTCACAGTGCCAGGGACCCAGGTTTGATTCCACCCTAGGGCGACTGTCTGTGTGGAGTTTGTACATTCTCCTGGTGGCTGCGTGGGTTTTCTCTGGGTCTCTGCTTTCCTCCCATATTCCAAAGATATGCATGTTAAGTGGATTGGGCATGGGAATTGCAGAGTTACAGGGATAGGATGGATGGGTCTGGGTGTGATGCTCTTTGGAGGGTTGGACTCAATGGGCCAAATGGCCTGTTTCCAAACTGTCAGGGATTCTATGATCAGCTGTTTGCTTTGTATAATGTGATTGTAAGGTACTATAGTTTATTCTCACGTGTGGGGAAAGGGCACATGCAGTTTATCTTTAATACAATAGAATGGGGAAAGGCACCCCTCATTTAGCTGTAGTCGATGAGGTGTGGAAGGGTGCCTACTCTTGCCGTTAACACAATGAGTTTGAATTTAATAGTGCAAGGGAAGAAATAATTCCTTATAGTAAAGTTTTGTTTTTGCTTGTTGAACAATCTTGTTTGGAAGGTTGGAAATGTAAGTTTCAGTTTCATTTCCTGTGAAAGCAAAGACTGGGACAAACAACTGATAAGAGATCAGCAAAGGCAAAAACACAGTTTTTCATGGCATCACACAGGTAGGAATTCTGCCTCCCAGGCTGGTGGGAGGTAGGATAAATTCTGCAAAATCTGAAATGTAACCTATTCCTGCTATGAAGCCAGACAGCAAAGATTCAGTAATTTTAGTAGGCTAATAAGACTCACATGCCTCAGATTTTAATCAACTTGGATCAGTTGCTGGGAGAACTTTGTAAATCTGACAGCTAAAAGAAAGCAAGACTTGAGGACGGTGGGGTTTCTCCCCACCTTCCACTTCACCCCACAAACTAACCTGTCATAATTGGCCTCTCACCATTCAATCAATCTGTGATTTTCAACTCCCCAAACCCCACCCTCAAGCCCAATGTCGAACAACGACCTCTGGAACCCACAGAGCTTCAGCTTCTGCTACTAGTACAATGAATTGCATTGATCTTTTACCATTGTCAGAAGTTTTTAAATGTAAAATATCCCTTGAACACAAGGAGTATTCGTCATGGTTATTTCCATTACGTGTCATTCAGCTTTGGTGGACATGCTCAATGAACTGAGTCACAGTAAGGATTGGAAAATTGCTAAGGTGATGCCGAAATTTTAAAAAGGAGAGGTGGCAAAATGCGGGTAACCATAGATTAATTAGCCTCACTCTATTGTTGGAAGTTAAAAATCACACAACACCGGGTTATAATCCAACAGGTTTAATTGGAAGCACACTAGTTTTCAAATCACCTGAAGAAAGCGCGGCGCTCCGAAAGCTAGTGCTTCCAATTAAATCTGTTGGACTATAACCTGGTGTTGTGTGATTTTTAACTTTGTACACCCCAGTCCAACACCGGCATCTCCAAATCATGACTTGTATTGTTGGAAAAGATATTGGAATGAATTATTCAGGAAACAATTACAAAACCTGTGGAAAGTCACAATCTAATCAAGCAGAGTCAACATGGCTTCATGAAAGGGAACCTCAACCAGAGTGGATAGAAGGGAAATCAGTAAATGTGTTGCAATTGGACTTCCAAAAAGTATTCGATAAGGCACCTCACAAAAAGTTTAGTCATAAGACAAAAGTCCACAGTAATCTAGGTGTTATATTGGCATGGATAGAGAATTGGCTCATGGGAAGGAAACATGGAGCTAAGGGGTTCTTTTTCCAGTCAGGCAATCTGTGACCAGTGGGATTCCACAGGGATCAGTGTTGTTTACAATATATATTAACAATTTGGAGGAAAGAAGTGAATGTTTGCAGGCAACACTAAAATAGGTGGAAAGGCAGGTTATGAGAGGGGTACAATAATTTACAAAGAGATATTGACAGGTTAAACAAATGCTGAAAAAAAGCGCAGCAGGTCAGGCAGCATCCAAGGAGCAGGAGAATCGACGTTTCAGGCATAAGCCCTTCTGCTCGTTGGATGCTGCCTGACCTGCTGCGCTTTTCCAGCAACACATTTTTCAGCTCTGATCTCCAGCATCTGCAGTCCTCACTTTCTCCTAGGTTAACCAAATGGGCAAAATGTTGACAAGAGGAGTACAATGTAGGAAAATATGAATTTGTCAATTTTGGAAGGGAGAACAAAACAATGAAATATTATGTAAATGGAGAGAAACTGCAGAAACCTGCAACACAAAAGAACTTAGGGGTATTTGTGCATGAAAAGCACAGAAAGATAGCACACAGGTGTGGCAAATAATCAGGAAGGCTAATGGAATGTTGATCCTTATTTCAAGGCAGTTGGAGTATAAGAGTAGGGAAGTCTTACAGCACTTGTACAAGGTGCTGGTGAGACCACATCTGGAGTACTGTGAACAGTTTTGGTACCCTTATTTAAGGAAATATATCATTTCATGAGGGGCAGTTCAGAGAAGGTCGACTAGGATGATCCCTGGTATGGAGGGATTGTCTTCTGAGCAAAGGCTAAACCATTTGGAACTCTACTCATTGGAGTTTAAAAGAATGAGGGGCGATCTCATTGAAACATAGAGGATTCTTAAGGGATTTGACTGGGTCAATGTTGAGAGGGAGAGTCTAGCACCAGAGTGCATAATCTCAGAATACAGGGGCATCAATTTAAGACAGAGATGAGGAGGAATTTCTTCTCTCAAATGGTTGAGTATTTGGAACTCCTTGCCACAGGAAGCTGTGAGGGCAGAGTCCTTGTATAAATTTGAGGCTGAGACAGATAGATTCTTTATCAATAGGGAGTCAGGGGCTATGGAAAAAGGACAAGGAGGTGGACATGAGGAATGTCAGACCAGCCATGATCCTACTGAATAGCCGAGCAAGCTGAAGGAGCGCTGAACATCCTGTTCTTATTTATTATGGTCTTAATGCACAATAATTATGAATTAGGAAGACCATATAATCTATTTACTTTAACGCTCCAAAGGAATCCTTACATCCTCCTCAAGCATTGTTGTCAGGTTTAAACTTCAATTTTGGCTGCACAGATTTCAAGCTTATAATGTAGAGGGTAAGTGAGTATGGGGAGAAGTGATAGATTGGAATGTAAGATGTGAAAAGGACATAGGATTTGCAAAGGGAAACAGAAGGTCAAGTGAGTGACCAAAAGTTTGGCAGATGAAGTATAACATGGGAAAATGTGAACTTGTCCATTTAGGCAGGATAATAATAAAAAAATGATTTGGAGATGCTGCTGTTGAATTGGGGTGTACAAAGTTAAAAAGCACACAACACTAGGTTATAGTCCAACAAGTTTGTTTGGAAGCACTAGCTTTTTGAGTGCTGCTTCTTCATCAGGTGGTTGTGGAGTATAAGATTGTAAGACACAGAATTTATAGCACAAGTTTACAGTGTGATGTAACTGAAATTATGATTGAAAAGACTTGGATCTTTTAGAATGAACATGTTGGTTTCAGTTCTTTCATATGTAAGTCACAGAACACTTATAAAGTTACATTCTCAAGTGAACTTTAACAATCAATGGTGTCATGTTGGCCCAAGTAATGCATTGAAGGCGTGTGGTGCCCTATGTGAGACTGTCTGTGCCACAATGTTCAGACTGATTCTAATCTAAAAAACAGATTTACAGAATCTTACATGGATTCTTGCAGTTTTTGAGCAAAATAAAATGGAATTTTGCAAGTACAAATTCACCCCACAAACCTGTGTGTGTGTGTGCAGAGGGGTGGGGGAAAGTGGTTATGAGTGTCTGGGAGAGAGTGTGTGTATATGTGTGAGATTAGATTAGATTAGATTACTTACAGTGTGGAAACAGGCCCTTCGGCCCAACAAGTCCACACCGACCCGCCATTCCCCTACATTTACCCCTTTTACCTAACACTATGGGCAATTTAGCATGGCCAATTCACCTGACCTGCACATCTATGGACTGTGGGAGGAAACCGGAGCACCCGGAGGAAACCCACGCAGACATGGGGAGAATGTGCAAACTCCACACAGTCAGTTGCCTGAGGCGGGAATTGAACCCAGGTCTCTGGCGCTGTGAGACAGCAGTGCTAACCACTGTGCCACCATGCCGCCCGTGTGAGTGTAAAGGGGTATAAGTCTGTGAGAGGGTGCATGTGTGCCAGGGAGTGTGAGTGTGTGTGTATATATATATATAGTGGGGTCACCCGTAGTGTGACATGAACCTAAGGTTGAGGCCATCCCCATGGGTGCCAATTTTAACTAAGAAAAACACCATGTTGTTTAAACTGAGAAGTATTGCCATATCTCAAAATAAGATGGATCTGGGTGTTTCAGCACAAAAATCATAAAAGGTCAGTATGGACAAGTAATTAGGAAGATAAGTCAGTTATCGGAAGGGGAAACAAAATATAAAAATAGAGAGAAAAACATAAATTGCTGGTAAGACTCAATAGTTCTGGCAGCATTCGTGGGGAGAAAACAGAGTTAATTCTTTAGAACTGTTCTGAAGAGCATCACTAGACCCAAAATGTTAACTCTGCTTCATCTCCACATATGCTGCCAGACCTGCTGAGATTTTCCAGCAATTTCTGTTTTTGTTTCTGATTTCCAGCATCTGTATTTCTTTGATTCTTTTTCAGAAAAGTTAAGAGTTTTTGCTACAGTTGCACAGGGCATTAGTGAGATTACTTCTAGAGTTCTGCATACAGTTTTGTTTTCCAACTTTAAGGAAGATCATAATTGCTTTGGAAACAGTTGAGAGAAGGTTTGCTAGCCTAATTCCTGGGAGGAGGGGTTATTTTATGAGGAAACATTATGAGGAAAGGTGTAAAAATCAGGAGTCTTCCATTTACGATGGTGGAGAGTTTTTTTTTAATTCCCAGACGATGATGAATTTGCAGAACTGTTTTCCCCAAGGAATACTTGAGGTAGTCACTGAATATTTTTAAGGCAGTTGTTACACAGATTCTTATTGACAAGGGCAATAAAGGGTATGTGGTTAGACAGGAAAGTGGAGGAGAAGCCACAAACAGATCAGTTATAATGTTAAGGAATGATTGAAAAGGATCTGGGGCTGAGTAACTAATTTATAAGTTTATATTAACTTAACATGAAAAATTATTCCAAAAGATTAGGCTTTATAAAGCAGAATAAAGAATTCCCAAATATCAGTCTTAACATTTTCCTTTTCTAGGTTGAACCTCGCTTCCTAAATCCGTGTCACAGTTTAGATTCAAGTAATATGCCAGATTAAAATTCTCTATATCCTGAACAATTTTGTATGGGGCTTTCTTAGCACCTTTCAGACAGCTATTTTCCAGACTGAAAGGCCTAAAGGTCTTTCATCTGAAACATTAACCATAAAGAGTGTACTTCCTTCCAACTTTTGAATATTTCTCCAATTTCTTGTTAATTCTGACTAGAGTTACCTAGTAAGTTTCATTTCTGTTCTATCATTTTGGCTCTGTAATTCAAGATCCAATTGGCTTTGTTTACAATATTATCTGACCAGGTTAACCATTGAGTTCATGAATCAGTCACTTTCAGTTTCATATTAGATGTTTGACACCATTCTTGAAGTAATGTGTCATCAAATTTTCTTTCTGTGTGTAAAGTTTTAAATAGAACGATATTAAAACTGTATTTGCCATTGTTCTGACTGCCCTATGCATATTGTTGTTTTTTAACATTGCATTCCACTGCCTCTCCTAATTTGATTCCCTCTGCAAATTTGGCCACCTTTGCATAATTTCTGATGCCAGGCTGTTTGTTAATTAGAAACAATTGTACTGTTCTCAGAGGCAGTTGTGTCAGTGTTTTCTTCATTCTAAAATCACAGAGTCCTTACAATGCAGAAGGATGACAATCCATCCTATTGTGTTTGCATCAGCTCTCAGTATGAGCAAATCACTTTGTGGTGTTTTTGTCATCCTGAGGGGCATAGATAGAGTATATAGCCAAGGTCTTTTCCCCAGGGTAGTGGAGTCCAGAACTAGAAGGCATAGCTTTAAAGTGAGAGGAGAAAGTTTTAAAAGGGACCTGAGGGGTAGCATGTTTATACGGAGGGTGGTGCATATGTGGAACAAGCTACCAGAGGAAGTGGTAGAGGTAGATTTTTTAAAAGGCATTTGGACAGGTACATGGAGAGTAAAGGTTTAAAGGGATATGGCCCAAATGGGGGCAAATGGGACTAATTCAGTTTAGAAGACCTGGTCGCACAGTTAAGTTGGGCTGAAGGGCTTGTTTCCATTCTGTATAACTCTACAACTCTAAGTGAGCTGATCTGACCTGATAAAATATTCAATATAATTTATATCCCATTCATAATATATCTGATTTTAATTAAAATATATATTTTATATACTTTTTTATTTGCTTTCACTCATTATATATCTTTGAATTACATTTTTTCATTTTATTTTTAAATAATTGAATAGTTAATTCCCTCTAACCTAGCTAGGTCAATCTCCCCATCCTTAAGGCAACTGAAGTGATAAATGCTATAACACATGTCTTACAGAAACAAGAATTGGACTTTAAAAGTATAACATCGTGGTGGAGGGGGATAAAATTTCAGGGACAGCATGGGGGTGTTGAGGTTGGTGGGTTGGGAGATGTGAGTGTGTTGGAGCCAGCAGCAATGGAGCAAGGAGATGTGGGGCTGGCAGGTGTTGGGTAGGGGCTGGAAGCTTGTTGGTTAGGAGGAGGATTCTGAATGTGTGGTTGCCAGGGCAGTGGGGTTTTGGAGGTGTTGTTGCTGGATGGTGTGTGCTAAATTGGAGAGTCTGTTTAATAGCCAAGAAAAGTAAGATGATTGAACACCTAGATCAACTCCTGGATAGCTATTAACTTAACAGAAATGGTACCCTTACAAATTCCCCAACTTTAGGTGGTTTATTTAGCGAGTTCCACACAGTGGAATTGCCCATCAGAATTTTCATTTTCCCAGTCAAAGAGTGCGGTGCTAGAAAAGCACAGCCGCATCCGAGGACCAGGAGATTCGACGTTTAGGGCAGAAGCCCTTCAGCAGAAATGAGGCTTGTGGGCCAAGGGGGCTGACAGATAAATGGGAGGGGGTGGGGCTGGGGAAGGTGGCTGGGAATGCGATGGGTAGATGAAGAAAGCGGTTGAAGTGTTAGGTCAGAGAGGAGGGTGGAGCAGATAGGTGGGAAGGAAGATGGACAGGTAGGATCATTCAAGAGGGTGGTGCCAAGTTGGAAGGTTGGGACTGGGATAATGTGTGGGGGGAAGGGAAATAGGAAAACTGGTGAAATCCACATTGATCCCATGGGTTGGAGGGTCCCAAGGCGGAAGATGAGGTGTTCTTCCTCCAGGCGGCAGGTGATTAGAGTTTAGCAATGGAGGAGGCCCAGCACCTGCATTTCCTTGGGAGGAGGAGTTAAAGTGTTCAGCATCAGGACGAGTGTCCCAGAGATTTCCAGGCAATTCCAAGAGTCGACTGGAACTAGAATTCCACATGCTGTCAACACATAACTCCATTCTGCTCTGTTCTGATGACTATCTGGCATTGGAATATCTGGCGCAAAGTATCTTGGTTTGTGGATGATACAAACCTAAATTGGAACTGCAAAGGGGACACAGAAACTGTAAAGAAATACAAGAGATTAAGTGAATGGGCAACAAAGTGCAAATGGAGTATAATGCGTGTAATAATGTATAATGAGTATAATGGATTATGATGTAATTGAAAGAATAGCAAAGGACAACAATACTTGTTACTAGGTGGGAAGCTTGTAAATCTTGATGTTTATAGACAGTTGGGCGTGCTGGTATGAGGAACTCAAAGTTGACATGCAAGCACAGATAAAAATTGGAAAGGCAAATAGCAAGTTGGCCTTTCTTGCTGAGGATTGGAATGCAGGAATAATAACTCTTGCCACAATTGTAGAAGGTTTTGGTGAAATGATACTTGGAGTATTGTGTGTATTTTTGATCTCCATATTTAATAAAGTATATATATACAGTAAATGTTTATTAGATTGATCCCTGAGATAAGAGGGTAGTGCTACAATGACAGACTGAGTAAAACTAGGCCTTTATTCTCTGGAGTTTCTACTGGTTGGGGAATCTAGAATACAGGGCACAGGCACTGTGGCGTAGCTGAGAGCTAATATACTCAATGTCACTAGAATTAAAAGCTTTAGAGAATAAGAAAAGCTTTATTAAGTAAATTGAACATAGAGAACTCTAGACAATAAAGAATAAGGGACCAGGAAATGGCAGTAGAGTTGAATAAGTAATTTCTGTAATTGTCATGGTGGAGGATATTAATAGCTTCTAGGAGAAAGTGAGGACTGCAGATGCTGGAGATCAGAGCTGAAAATATGTTCCTGGAAAAGCGCAGCAGGTCAGGCAGCATCCAAGGAGCAGGAGAATCGATGTTTCGGGCATGAGCCCTTCTTCAGGAATGAGGAAAGTGTGCCCAGCAGGCTAAGATAAAAGGTAGGGAGAAGGGACTTGGGGGAGGGGCGTTGGAAATGCAATAGGTGGAAGGAGGTTAAGGTGAGGGTGATAGGCCGGAGTGGGGTGGAGGCGGAGAGGTCAGGAAGAAGATTGCCGGTTAGGAAGGTGGTGCTGAGTTCGAGGGTTGGGACTGAGACAAGGTGGGGGGAGGAGAAATGAGGAAACTGGAGAAATCGGAGTTCATCCCTTGTGGTTGGAGGGTTCCTAGGTGGAAGATGAGGCGCTCTTCCTCCAACCGTCGTGTTGCTATGGTCTGGCAATGGAGAAGTCCAAGGACCTGCATGTCCTTGGTGGAGTGGGAGGGGGAGTTGACGTGTTGAACCACGGGGTGGTTGGGTTGGTTGGTCCGGGTTTCCCAGAGGTGTTCTCTGAAACATTCCGCAAGTAGGCAGCCTGTCTCCCCAATATAGAGGAGGCCACATCGGGTGCAGCGGATGCAGTAAATGATGTGTGTGGAGGTGCAGGTGAATTTGTGGCGGTTATGGAAGGACCCCTTCGGGCCTTGGAGGGAAGTAAGGGGGGAGGTGTGGGCGCAGTTTTGCATTTCTTGCGGTTGCAGGGGAAGGTGCCGGGAGTGGAGGTTGGGTTGGTGGGGGGTGTGGACCTGACGAGGGAGTCACGGAGGGAGTGGTCTTTTCGGAACGCTGATAGGGGAGGGGAAGGAATATATCCCTGGTCGTGGGGTCCGTTTGGAGGTGGCGGAAATGACGACGGATGATGCAATGATGCGCCCCTATCAGCGTTCCGAAAAGACCACTCCCTCCTCTATATTGGGGAGACAGACTGCCTACTTGCGGAATGTTTCAGAGAACACCTCTGGGTCCCGGACCAACCAACCCAACCACCCCGTGGCTCAACACTTCATCTCCCCCTCCCACTCCACCAAAGACATGCAGGTCCTTGGACTCCTCCATCGCCAGACCATAGCAACACAATGGCTGGAGGAAGAGCGCCTCATCTTCCACCTAGGAACCCTCCAACCACAAGGGATGAACTCAGATTTCTCCAGTTTCCTCATTTCCTCTCCCCCCACCTTGTCTCAGTCAAATCCCTCAAACTCAGCAACGCCTTCCTAACCTGCAATCTTCTTCCTGACCTCTCCACCCCCACCCCCTCTCCGGCCTATCACCCTCACCTTAACCTCCTTCCACCATTTCCAACGCCCCTCCCCCAAGTCCCTTCTCCCTACCTTTTATCTTAGCCTGCTGGGCACACTTTCCTCATTCATGAAGAAGGGCTCATGCCCGAAACATCGATTCTCCTACTCCTTGGGTGCTGCCTGACCTGCTGCGCTTTTCAAGCAACACATTTTCAGCTCTGATCTCCAGCATCTGCAGTCCTCACTTTCTCCTACCATATCCTGGTGACATTATGCACTTTTCACTGTACTCCTGTATTTTGTACATGTGACAATAAAATCTAAATCTAAAGATAGAATATAATACAGGAAACTGTGAGATTATGCATTTTGGTAGAAAGATTAGAAGAGCTGAATGTTATTTAAATGGAGAAAGAATGCAGAAAACTGTAGAAAAGAGGGATTTGTGAGTCCTCATCCATGAATCACAAGCAGATAGCATCCAAATTCAATAGTTAAAAGGGAAAGTAAATGTAATGTTGGCCATTATTTCAAAGGAATGGAGTATTAAAACAGTGAAGTTTTACTTAAACTATATTTGGCACTAGTCAGACCACAATTGGAATTCTGTATACAATTTTTGTACCTTATCTAAGGAAAGATAAATTGACATTAAAGGCAATCCAGACAAGGCTCACTAGATTGATTCCAGCCTGGAGGGATTTTTTTTATAAGGGAGATGTTGAGACTGTACTTATTAGAGATTAGAAGAATGAAAGGCAACCTTCTTGAAACATATAGGATTCTGAGGGACTTGACAGTATAGCTGCAGAGAGGTTATTTCCCCTTTGTGTGAGAGTCTGGGACGAAAGAGCATAATCTCAGAATAGGGGGGTCCCACATTTAAGACTGAGATGAAGAGGAATTTCTTCTCTCGGAGGTTAGTGAGCAGGACATTAAAAGCTTATACGGCTGTGATAGACATATTTTTAATCAGGAATTGAATCAAGGGCTATAGGGAAAAGGCAGAAGAGTCGAGTTGTGAATGATCAGATCAGCCATGATTTCATTGAATGGCAAAGCAGACTCAATGGTCTGAATGGTCACTTCTGCTCCTACAGCTTATGGTCTTATGGTCATATAGAGAGAATTCTGTTGCTGATAGGCAGGTTATCTCCAGATCACATAAAACTTGAAAAACTACAATTTTATTTTCAAATCTCAATAAAATTCTTTTATAGAAAGATCTGTAGGAGTATTCCTGGCTATATTGAAATTCTACCCAGATTACTCTTAATAACCCAGTCAGATTCTAAGGAGCTGGTAATCCAACACTCTGCTCTTTGATGAGTGGAGAACATAAAGGCATATGAAATAGGAGCAGAAGTAAGCCATTCAGCCCCTTAAGCCTGCCTCTG
Organism: Hemiscyllium ocellatum; assembly: GCF_020745735.1. Taxonomy (NCBI): domain Eukaryota; kingdom Metazoa; phylum Chordata; class Chondrichthyes; order Orectolobiformes; family Hemiscylliidae; genus Hemiscyllium; species Hemiscyllium ocellatum. Next base: position 41,194,175 of record NC_083434.1, read on the forward strand.
TCCCACTGTCCATGGTTCATCTGCTCCAGGCGTCAACTCCTGTTTTGTGCCAGCCCCTCATAGTTCCCAACTCGATATTTCAAAAATCTATCCACCTCCTCTTTAAATATTTGTGATCTAGCCTCCACAACTAAAGGGTAAAGAATTCCAGACACTTACTTCCATTAAAGAAGAAATTCTTTTCCATCTCAGATCTAAATAAGTGCCCCCTTCTTCTGTAACTATATCCTGTAGTTCAAGATTCTCCCACTAGAGATCTTTTAAAGAATTTTGAGAACTGTGGGCCTCAGGTGCATCTTTTCAGGATAGTATGATGCCATGCTGATTTCCACCTTTTCATTTGGGTGGATAAATCTGTTCTGCACTTCTCCCAAATTTTCAAGTGACTCCATTGTCATGATTTGGATTGAGGTCAAGAGCTGTCTAAAGTAGTGGATGGACATCCCCTTTTGCTTGCTTTTCCATGTCTCTTATAAGGTTCAGTGGCACTTCAAGTTCAGAAATTAGTGGAAATGCTGTGTGAACTACCTCCACATTCTCACTCACCTGCGAATCTGCCTTTCTTGCTTTCAGGTTAACATTCCACTTATTTCTAAGAAATATTCAGCAATAATAAATCATAACAGGAGAAGATGCTGCAAAATAAATGACAATTGACATTACGGTTTGGCAAAGCAGTGTTATCTCTAAAGAAAATCCACAGTCTTGTCATTAATATATTGTGCAAATAAAATCCTTGTTTGATATTAGACTTTAATAATTTAGTTAGTACATAAAGTAGAAACAAATTGTAAAAAGCATATTAACATGATTATCACATCAGCTATAATCTTATTGAATGGTGGAGTAGATTCGTGCTGAATGGTCTACTTCTACTCCAGTGTCTTATAGTCATCATTATCGACCAGATTAGACGCCCTGCCAAAACATAGTTAACAGGCTACCTAGACCTTAACTTTTATATTTATTTAAAGGCATGTGCAAGGCGCTGTGTTCCAGATGTAATTTCAATGTCCACCACTGGGCTTTAAGCAAAACACGCATTCTTCTTATGACACAGTTAAAATACGAAAGGAAAACAAAACTGGCATAACTTTGAAATACTTAACAAGCTAATATGTGATTTAACCACTAATCATCAACTGTTCCAATATGAGCAGCACCCTTGGCAAGGTAATTTAGCAAAACAGTTTTATTCTCACGTGCTGTCTTTCTCCAGTCCAGCTGAAATAAATCCTGCAAACAAAAACATTCTGCCTCTTTTATTTCTAAGAGGTAAAACCTTCTGTCAAGTCTTCGCTAGTAGCAGAGAGGGAGAGTGAGGGAGCTCTGTTGATTAGGTCCAGCAGCCAGCTAACTCAAAATCAAACTGAAAGCAAAGTCCAAACTCCTTGGTTCTGTGTGGGCCTGACCCTGCCACATTTGTGCTTCTTTTGCCTAATTTAAGAAAAACACCCAGGGAGAAGTCAAAAGCTGTTAACCAATTGCCTGTCTGAAGGAAAAGTCTCTGCAACACCTCTCTGCAAGAGAAACAGCACAGAGGACCTCTTCCTTAAAGGCAAATACCATTACAGTCCTATTGTACGTGAAAGTTTAAATCATACCGTTTTAACACAATGCAGTTTAAATTTCTAGGCCACAATTAAAGGACAATGTTTTGGGGCTTATTTTTCAATCTGAATTCCCAACTGCTCACCTGTTCTTCTACAGTCATTTTCAATTAGTTTCAGCATCATTAAATATTTTAAAAGTTAAGAATTAAGCTGTTGCATATTACCTATAGTTTTCTTCCATCATTTGTACATCGAAAGTTACAAAAGTTTGATGTTGCATGGCAACTTTATATGCAGCTTTTGTAAACAAAAGGATCAATTCTATATTCCCATTATTGACCTCAAAGAGAGGACACATTGAGAGCTAGTGTCACTAGGAAATCTCTGATGTATGTATCCCATGAGTGCAGCTCAGTTCTGGGAGCATGAGATGGGTGATATCATCAGCTCCTTTAAGGAACTTGGCCAATGCAATTGTGTCAAATTTTGCGTATGATACATGTCCTGTTTTCTGAGTTCACCTCAGTTATCTTACTGCTGATTCAGTAATCTGCAGCAACACCGAACAAAGGCAAAATGTAGGAACAAATTACTACAGACGCTGAAATCTGTACTGAAAACAACAAAGGCTGGAGATCATAGCAGGTCAGGCAGCATCCACGGAGAGAGAGCAACCTAACGTTTTGAGTTGAGATGATGCTTCATTAGGGCTGAAGTGAAGTGTGGAGTGTCAGCATTTATGTTATAGTTTGGGGGGGGTGGGGGTGGTGGTGGTGTGGGTAGCAGGTGTAGGGTGTGGAGAAAAGATGTTAGTAGTTACATTAATACATAAGCAGTTGTGTGAAAGCCACCTCCAGAGGTTCACTGTTATTTAAATTTGGGACTTTTGTAGAAGAGTTCCAAGTAATAAAACAAAAGAAGGATTAACTACACTTCCCTTCAAATGCCTGCCAACCAGATCCTCAGGTGGTTGAGTCTGAAATAGAAGGTATTTTGTATCTGTATGGTATATTAATTGGTATCAGAGAGGAGAAGTTTACTGGTTGTGCTCCCAATGGGTATGGGCTGCCAGTGTACATTACTGAGAGCTGGCTCCACTTTTACCTGGAGATACGCAGAGGACCGATGTGTGGGATTGATTCTTCATCATTAGGTTGGCCCAATCTGTACCCATTCCCTGACAGCATTTGCAGGCCTACATATATATATATCTGAATATCACAGATATTTACAATTGACAGAGAACAAAAATTAAAGCAAAACTCATTCCTCCAGCAGTTCTGCAGCAACCAGTGATTTGGAAATGAACGTGAAATTGGAAGAGAAAAGCAGGTATGTCACAGAGCACGAGAAAAAACCAATGAGAACTCTGGGTATGAAGCTGCAGCTTATTGTTTCTGATATCTGTGACATGGAGCAGCAAACTCTAAATTAATTCACTGCTCTGAACTAACTTGTTGCTGAGAATGACAATAATACAAATGTATGTAAGATAGTAATAGGATCATAGAATCCCTATAGTGTGGAAATAGATTATTCAGCCCAACAAGTCCACACCAACCTTTTGAAGAGCATCCCACCTAGACCCTCATATCCCTGGACACTGTGGGCAAGTTAGCATGGCCAATCCACCTAGCTTGCACGTCTTTGGACTGCGGAATGAAACCGGAGCACCTGACAGAAACTGGAACACCGGGGAGAATGTGCAAATTCCACACAGACAGTCGCTGGAGGTTGGAACCAAACCCTGGTCCCTGGCACAGTGAGACAGCAGTGCTGGCCACTGAACCAGCATGCTGCCCTAGATGTGAGGGCTCGTCTGGGATTTGAACCCGGGACCTCTTGCACCTTGACATTATACAAGGTGCTAAGCGAGCATCATATCTCTAGATCAATAAGTCATTGCTGGGCCACTATAAAATTCAAATCATGTTGAACAACTATCAACATCATGAGGGTTACTATTGACCAGAAACCGGTTTGGACCAGCTATAGAAATAAAATGGCTAGAAGAGCAGCTCAGAAACTAAGGATCCTGCACTGAGTAACTCACTTGCTGACTCCCACACTCTGCCCACCATCTACAAGGCACAAATCAAGAGTGTGATGGAATCCACACCTACCTATTTGAATGCAGCTCTCCAGGACAATCTCCAGCACCATCCAAGACAAAACAGCCCCCTTGATCAGCACCATATCCACAAACATCCACTCGTTCAACCACCGACACTCAGTAGCAGTAATGTGCACTATCCACACTATAGCACTGCAAAAATTCACAAAGGCTCCCTAAACATCACCTTCCAAATGCAATCATTTTCATCCATGAGAAGGGCAGCAGATACATGGGAATGCCACCATCTGGATGTTCCCCTCCAGGCCACTCAATATCCTGACCTGGAAACTTACCACCATTTCCTAAATAATCCTGGGACAAAGTACAGCAATTCCCTCCAAAATGGCACTGCAGTTCCACCTAAGCCACATGGACTGCAGCAGCTCAAGAAGACAACCCACCACCACCCTCCCAAAGACCACTAGGAATGGGCAGTAATTGCTTGCCAGCCAGTGACACCCAAATCCTATGAATGAATTTCTTAAAAAATGCTATGATCACTGCTGTCGAGTGGTAGTTACTGATTGTTTTTCATTTATTCATGGGATGTGCATAAGACACATTTAATGTCCATCCCCTGCAAAAAAGGTAGACCTTCATTTTGAAGCCCTGCAGCTATTGGGATTGTCATTCTGTCAAGTCCAAGGTATTGACTCAATAACGATGAAAGTGCAATGACGTATGTGTACGAATTAAAGGGAAACATCGGGGATCTTGGTCTCACAAGATTGTTGATCTTGTCTTGGTGGCAAATTTGTTATGGAAGAAGGGTGCTAGATGAATGCAGCTCCAACAGCCCTCAAGAAGCTCCACTGGAACTCCCTGCTGAAAAGCACTGTACCTATAGGCTAAGTATTGCAGAAGTCCGCTAAACCAGCTCATCACCGCTTTCTTGAGCACAACTAGGGATGGGCAATAATGGCCCAGCCAGTTATGTCCATTCCTTGTAAATGAATATAAAAAAATTGCTACAGTGTGCCAGTGGTAGATGGGAGGATATTGAATCCAGTGACAAGGTGATGATCACACCTACTGCTTTATCTAAATGCTGTCTAATGTCTTATATCTTGAAGCAGTAGTATCTATATCGAAATAAACAGTGAGTATTTCATTCTCCTCCTTTTCTTTATTCCATGGATCCAGACCAGACAGGCATGTAGATGATGATAGGATATGTGATGTATAAAGAGGTATCCACCTTATCTTTCACAGCTGTAGTAATGGTTATGTAGTCACTACGTTTGTTGAAATTGATGCCAACCACATGGCATCAATATAGATTTCACCAGTTTCTTCATTTCCCCTCCCCCCACCTCAACCCAGATCCAACCCTCCAACTCGGCACTGCACTGCCCTCTTGAACTGTCCTACCTGTCCATCTTCCTTCCCATCTATATACTCTACTCTCCCCTCTGACCTATCACCATCACCCCCCACCTGCATATACCTAATACCTTCCCAGCTACCTTCCCTCAGCCCCACACCCACTCTCCTATTTATCTCTCAGACCCCTTCCCCTCCCACTGCCCCCTACATTCCTGATGAAGGGCTCATGCCCAAAATAGCATTATTATATTTTTGCCCATTGTAGTCAATAAACACAGACACCAGATTATGTGTGTCTGAAATCTTACATAAGTGGAAATAGTGTTGTTAATAAACCTCAAGACGTCTCAACAAGAGCCCAGTCTTCATGGTATCTGTTACAAGAGCTAATATTTTAGGAACACTGAGATCATATTATATACCAAAAACCACATCACTCCTGACAAGCCTCATAGCTGGTTGAAGGACTTGGAATGGTCAAGTGGTGAGTCACTCAAACAGAGTCACATAATACCTCTGCAATATTCGTCTAGGCATGATATTGACATGAGTTTTAGTTTCAGTTTTTGCTTAGAGAAGAAACTCATGTGATTGACAATGAGGGAACTTAACAATGACAAAACGAAAAACAGCAGTTAAAGCACTTTGGCAGTTTCTTGTCTTAAAATGGGTTAAAGAAGTTGTTGACTTCAGGAAGGCACGGAGTGATCACTCTCCACTGGACATCAATGGCTCCCTCATGGAGATTGTGAAGAGCACCCAATTTCTTGGCGTATACCTGGCAGAGAATCTCACCAGCTCCACAGCCAAGAAAGCCCAGCAGCGTCTCTACTTTCTGCATAGGCTGAGGAAAGCCCACCTCCCATCCCCCACCCTCACCACATTCTACAGAAGGTTCATTGAGAGTACCCTGAGCTGCTGCATCACTGCCTGGTTCAGGAATTGCACCATCTCAGATCATAAGATCCCACGGATAGTGAGAACAGCTGAGAGGATCATCGGGGTCTCTCTTCCCTCCATTACAGACAGTTACACCACATGCTGCATCCGAGAGGCTAACAGCATTCTGGACAACCCCATACATCCTTCATTGAAATTCTTCTCCCTCCTGCCATTTGGCAGAAGATACCGGAGCTTTCGGTCTCTCATGGCCAGACTGTGCAATAGTTTCTTTCCCTATGCTCAATTCCATTTTAAATTGTTGCTAAAACAATGTTTTATTAATGATCAGTCATTGTTACATTATAATTTGTCCACCACTCTGCCTGTTGTCTTGTCAGGAATTACTGTACTGTCTTGCATGTTTACACTTTTCAATGCACTTTATGCTGCCCTGTGTACGACTGTACTCTCGTGTAGCCTGTGTGTTCATATAGCATCTTAGTCCTAGAGGAACGCTGCCTCGTTTTTAACGTGCCAGCTGTATATGGTAGTAAGGACAATTAAGGCTACTGTACTCTAAGTTGTATATGTTCTTATTGGGGGCAATGATTAAACAGCCCGATGGAATATGGGTTCTGTTACACAGACGCATGTTATGTAGATTATAAATTTGATCTCTAATCTGTTGTGGTGTGTAAAATTTAAAATGGACCATCAATTGGGAAAGAGAATGACAGGCTATGATCATTTCCTGAAGTGGTAAATGAAGGAGGCTTGAAAATAAGAATATTCATATTTGGATCTAAAGAGAACTCACATAGCAATCAATTAGAATTAATGGTGAGCATTGTATGCCATTCTAATAAAGACAATGTGATATTTCAAGTATTTCTTAGAAAAATTGGGATGAGTTGTAAAGTAATGCTCCAAAATCAAAAATGATGATTTACAAACTAAAACAAAACGTTTACATCTGGGCTAATGTGTGAGTTTGGCAAAGTAAAGGTGAATCATCATTCCTGATGAAGGGCTTTAGCCCGAAACGTCGAAGTTCCTGTTCCTTGGATGCTGCCTGACCTGCTGCGCTTTAACCAGCAACACATTTTCAGCAAAGTAAAGGTTGGAAAATAACCGACTGGTGAACACCCAAGAGTGTTCCAGCCTTCACAATCCACTATTCTCTGTTAATGGATTAGATGCACAAACAAAGTATTGTCCCAAGATTATTCTTAACACTTGTACCTTAATAATTTTCTTCTTAATAATACATCGAGTAATACACTATTCATTTCAGGATCTCTCATTCATCTGCAGTAGTCAAACCCAAGAAGCCATGGAAAACTACAGCTCTTAAGATTATAATTGACTTAAAAACATTAATAACCAATTAATTAATGTAAGCTGAAGTTAGTTTGCACAGAATGCTGCATTGTGATGTAGTAATAACACAAATAAGGAAAGTATCTAAAAAAAGACAGAGGCTGATTTCCAGCAGGCATTATTATTATTCACAGGATGCAGTATCACAAATATTTGGCTCATGGGGATAACTCAAAGAGCTGAACATAACTTGCCAAGCATGGTTGCAAAACAAAGTAAATAATATGTTCAGGACAAGTTGCTCCCGGAAAAAGTAAGGAAGAACTTATCTACTACCATCAAATTATCACAGTTAGTTCCAGGGCAAATCAATAGTGGCAGCACATGTATATTAAATTTATGAGTTTTTTATAAATCATAAAGAACAAAGAGAACAAAGAAAATTTACAACCCAGGAACAGGCCCTTCGGCCCTCCAAGCCTGAGCCGATCCAAATGTACTGTCTAAACCTGTCGGTCAATTCCTAAGCATTTGTATCCCTCTGCTCCCCACCTACTCATGCATCTGTCCAGATGCATCTTAAATGAATCTATCGTGCCCGCTCTGCTGGCAAAACGTTCCAAACGCCCATGACCCTCTGTGTGAAGTACTTGCCGCATGTATCCCCGTTAAACTTTCCACCTCTAACCTTTAAAGCATGACCTCTTGTTATCATCAGCATATTGAACAGTTTTAAGAAATACTCCAACAGTATTAGAGTTAAATCTACTTTAGTTGTAGCAGATCAACAACATCACACAGTATGAAACACATGGGAAAGACAATGCTGACATGCGTAAAGAGAAAATGAATCATTAAATTGCTCTTAGGATTCCTTCACCACACATGGCCTTTGTATCATACACACTGTTAGAGATAGACTTAATGCCTCTTTGTACCTTATGAGAAGTAAACATCAGTAAAGGTTTGATTTGATCAGGAAGGATGCTGAAATTAAATGAATTGTTTTATTTCTAAGGTATACTTGAAGAATTAGGCAGAATGTGAAACATAAGGACATTTAAGAATTGTGGTGAGTGTGGAAGCTACCAGACTAATTAGGGGTGGCACAGTGGCTCAGTGGTTAGCACTGCTACCTAACAGCGCCAGGGACTAAGGTTTGATTCCAGCCTTGGATAACTGTCAATGTGGAGTTTGCATGTTCTCCCCCGTGTTATTGCTCTGGTTTCCTCCAATAATCCAAAGATGTGTAGGTTAGGTGCATTAGTTAGGGGTAAATATAGGATAATAGATTAGGGGAATGGTTCTGGGTGTGGAGGGTTGGTGTGGACTTGTTGGGCTGAAGGGCCTATTTCCACACTGTAGGAATTCTAATATGAATTAGAGAGGAGTACAAAAGCTGACCATTTTGTTTGTATACTAGGCTGTGAACTAGGCTTCTTAAGGAAAGCTTCTATCATGTATTTGGAACAATGGTGTGTGTGTGTGTGTGTGTGTACTATAAGAGCAGTTATAGGAAAAAGGAGATCTGAGAGAGTAATGGGTGGGGTGGGGTGGGGGTGTTAGGGGTGCACTCCATGGTAGCCATTTCTGTCTCTGAGCTCATGACCCCAAAAGTTCAGCTCATGGGATCGAGGCCCCCACTTTGAGAAGCCTTGTCCTAGATTCTCTGCAGAAAACAAGCACTACTTGAGAAGCATTGCTCTGACAAGGAAACTTAGCTCACAATCGCTACATTGTTTGTTTCTACTCATTTTAGGGCACTTTTGCCATTTTTGCCTGCTGACATTTTTGTTGTTCAGCTGCTTTGACAAAAGCAAACTTACTGTCAGTCTTTGTTTAAAAAACATACACTTCTATCTGTTGGCTCCATATATTTTTCAGAATAGTGCATGGATATCCATCTGGTTTTGTAGGTTGTGGAGGAGGCAATGCAAAACGAGTCTTTTTGTCCTGGTGCCTGTGTTTCATTACAAGCCCAATGCCATGTCTTTGGAAATACTTTACTAGAAATACATACTATGGCTTGCTGCTTCTCAAACTTGCCCTATTATTGAAAACATATAATTAAATGAGCAACAAAATTAACAAACATGGCTTCTTTCCTATGCCAAATCACCATCTGCATCTGCTTTCTTTTCACCATCTTCCACCCCTCTGTCAAGTTCTAGTTGTGATACATTATTAACTAGACTGCTTCTCTCCTCTACAGTACTATAGCTTGCAATAGGCTACCACAAATTTTCTAACGAATCCAGAAGCATACTGTAAAACGTCCTCTGACCTACTGAGGCATTCAGTTCTCATCCTAATATGTTTTTCCACCTCAGAATATTGTAATCCTTTATCATGTGTTCACCTCAGGCAGACAGTTTTTATTGGTTTTGCCAGTCTCCTGGGAAATGGAAGCTGTAACCTAATAGGTATTGTACAGAGCTAGCTTGACACGAGAATACCAGTTCCTCTTTTACTATGGCACGATGCATTGAGAGATAATGCAAGAAGTTCATCAAATTCTCTTGCACTCTGAAAGGTGATTAGTTCAACACTCTTAACTATTACATTCAAGATAAAATTAATGACCAGATTGATTGGCAAGAGAGATATAATATTGCTTGGTAGTACAAAATTCAATATTGGAAAAAAAGTTGAATCTTTTCCTTTTACATTGATCTAGACTGAAACACAACAAAATCAACTTTAGAGGGGAGAGGAAAGAACAATTTATGCAACACGTGAAGAGGATGCAAATTGGTTAGACCATAGTTGGCATGGAGATGCAGCAAGATCTGTTGATGATTCACCTTAGCGAGCTGTTACACCTTCAGACCAAGCAGGTAATACCCTTGCATATGCTGAAGCTACATATATTCATACACAGAAACAGGTTCAGCCTCAAGACGATTCCCTGACTAATCAGAAACAACATGCCTTAGTCTACATTTGAAATGTAAACTAAGTATGACAGTTAACTGTTAATTACCATTTATTGGTGCATCATCCATGGCAACAAATTCACCAATCAAACTGCACTTGCTAATCAATCAGCATTCTCCTCTCATGCTATATGTTGATTTTTTTCCTCAAATTGGTTTTCTAGCAAATTGTCCTGAGGAGTGCAAAACAAAAAGCTTTAGCAAACTTCTTTTTTCAGTAATGCTCGAAAATACTATGTAAGAATCTTTCAAATTATTGCCTCAGTGAAGGCTCAACTGAAGAAGATATCCTGGCACTTTGCTCTTGTCACATAAAAGGAGCCATGAAGTACTTTTGAAGTGTAGTCACAGCTGTAATTTAGAAAATACAACAGCAAGTTCCCATAAATAGCAAAATGATAATGATCAATTTGTTTTTAGCAATCTGGTTGAGGGATCATTATTAGCTAGGATAAGGATAACTTCACAAGTTTTGTCACATATTTTACATTCTTCTGTGAGAGCAGATGGAACCCTTTAACATTTAATCTAGAAGACAGCACTCCACCAGTTTGGCACTCCTTTGGTAATGCACAGGAATCCTACCTTCAGTTTTGCACCTAAGTCTCCAGATACTGGCTTGTTTCAATTTTCATAACCTTTGCAGTGAATTGTATATTCCCTGTTGCTTAGTCTGAGTTGTACATTGTGAATCATGTCACGCTGTAGTGATTTAAATGCTCTGCTTATTTATGTATTTAAATATCTTTTTACTTTTGAGACAAATTAGATGCCAGTCCAAGCTAACTCAGGTCTTCCAACACAGGGGTGTAGTTTTGGCAGCCTAGTAGTAATTTTGCAAAGCAAGAAAACATAAAGAAGTATTGAAATGGAATACCTGTGCTGTTCGTCTTACAATCTTAATTATGCAGAGGTGCTGGTGTTGGATTGGGGCGGGCAAAGTTAAAAATCACACAACAGCAGGTTATAGTCCAACAGGTTAAAGTTCCTACCTGATGAAGGAACAGCACTCCGAAAGCTTGTACTTACAAATAAACCTGTTGGACTATAAACTAATGTTGTGTGTTTTTTTTTAACTTACAATCTTAAAATATATCTGTCAGGAGTGTGGCAGAGAGCATCAGTGATTGGCAGTATGATGCAGATATGCCTGGATTTATGGGCTTCCAAGTTTCCACTGGGTTTCGTTTGGCCACAGCCAATGCCTAGCCTGACATAGTCCTCTGCATTAGCAAGAGCTGGACACTGGGGGCAAATTCTTAGGTAAGAAAATTCTTTCATTTTTGTCTGGGTTATGCCAAGTGGTCTTCAATCATGCTTGTTGGCTTTCAACACAGAAAAAAAAATTGATAAAGGCCTGGGCTTGAGTCCAGCCTGGGTGGGCTGAGGTGGGAACCATCAAGGCTGAGGATAGCTACACCTCGTTGATCCCTACGGTAACTACTGCTTTGTTTCTGAGAGGTGGTTGTGGAGCATTTCAGTGTCAGCAGTGTGTACCATCTAGAAGATGCATTGCAGCCATTCATCAAAACTTCTTGAACAGCATATTCCCAACGCACAACTGCTATTGTTTGAAAAAGGACAATGCAAACACCTACACTTGCAAGTTCCTTGCCAAACCACATTCCATTCTAACCTGAAACTATCATTCCTTCACTGTCACTGGGACAAAATCTTGGACCTTCCTTCCTAAAAGCACTGTGGGTGCCTCTACCCCCCAAGGACTGGCAGAGGTTTTCACGAAGGCAATTCACCACTGTATCTGAGAACAATTAGGGATGGCCAATAAATGCTGCCCTAGATAGTGAAGCCCACAATGATGTACACGTGAAATAAAAAGCCTGCTGCAAGGCTCACATATGACTATGCAGTCTTCATTTCTCATCCCTTCCTCCATCTCCCCCCACCTTTAGAAGACCAACACCCAGCTATTGTGGCACTTCAGACGACTGAGATTTAGGTATTTACCTTGGACGTTGGAATTTGTTGGAAGTAGAGTTGCTAACAGATTTTTGGTTTCTCCATCTGATCTAATCTGAGAATGCTGGCCAGCTCCAAATCCCTGAACATCCTGTTCATGTAGTCCACAATCCACAATTCCATTTAGAACTGGAACCAGATCTACATGGTTGATTCATGGATTAAAACAGATTAAAAACCAAAGACCAACAATGATTGAATACTTAAAATGGATTTTTCTCCGAAACACACATACACACAGGTACACATCCAAAGCCACACATATAAATACACACATAAACAGATACAAATTCAGACACACACAACACATGCAGAGATAAACACACACATACACATATACACACAGAATTTTGCCTCACGCATAGTTTAAGCTCTCCCTAGCCTAAAAGCGCCATGCTCCTGTATTTTCTTTGGACTGCTTGGCTAGTCTTTCATTTATTTGCTCTTGGCTGCTGCTGAACGTTGCTAAGCAGACCTTTCAGGAAGCAGCCTTTTCCCAAAAATTACTTTCACACAAATACACAAGAACTCCCAAAGGATCAGCAGGTCACGTTGAAAGAGCTGGAAGGTCACATTCAAACAGTGCTTTTCACACTGCTAATGTAATCTGCAAATTCCTCCAGCGAGATTCCCAGTAGAGAAAGATAATACAGTCTTCTTCTGTTGTGGGTACAAATATGAAATTCTACCTTTCACGAGAAAACTGAGCCAATAAGTAATATTCGACATCTGTGTTTTAACAATTATGCTGCTCACTGGTTCTGAATGGGCAACACAGGCATTTCCTGGTATTTCCCAATGCTGAACAAATAACTGAAGCTGTACAAAAATCTTTCACCATAAAATGGGGACTAGAATTGCATTCACACCCAGTTCCATAATCTTTCCAAGCACATTAGCATTTCAATTTGGTTAGCTTGTTTCACTTAATGTATCAAATGCTTTCTTTTTTGTCTTATACTCAATTCTTCCAGCATGTTTCTGTCCACACTAGCCCTCAGCACCCTTTCGTATTTCTCTACTGATTCCTTAAAGTGGCATCATCACTTTTCAGTATCTAGAACAGAACAGTATTAAAACATCCCTGATGAAGGGCTTATGCCCGAAGCATCGACTCTCCTTCCCCTCGAATACTGCCTGACCAGCTGTGCTTTTCCAGCGCCATACTCTTCAACTCCGATCTCCAGCATCTGCAGTCCTCACTTTCTCCTAGTCTTAAAACACCTTCTGCTTTAGTTTCCAGATTCTTTCCTCTGCTGAAACTACCAACTCCTAATGGAATACAATGTCACGTGAACAAAAGCCCTTCAATGTCTTAGCCCAAAAGTCTGTTTTCCGCATGCAAATAATTTTGAACAATTTAGCTTAGATTTACTGGCCCCCGTTCCATAGTTTGGTTGTTAAATCTGCAGTTGGTGGTAACTGGAAATTGCATCACATGTCCATAATGTTGTGAGTGAATCTGATTGATATGTTTTGAGGCAGGCCCTCAAAGAAACTGAAAAGGCAAAAGGAAACTGGGAAAGGAAACTGGCCCTTCTAGTGTATAAGGAAACAAAAACCTGAGATTGGAAAACTCAAATGTATGGATGGACTGAAGCTGTTTGAGGTGTGAAGGCATGCAGGGGCATTGGAGCTCAGTTGTACCATCGATGAGTCCAATGGTGCAGTACAGGCAGGCTAAAGAAGTCAGAGGCAGGATGCAGAAACTGTGAATATGCTTATGCAGCTGTTTCTAATACAGGAAGATAATACTGGTGAATGTACACCATCCAGTTGAGAAGGTTCTGCATACATACATATGGATTAGGAAAAGGTACAGGCCACTCAGCACCTCAAGCCAGCTGTGCCATTAAAATGATTATGGCTGATCCGATGACTCCACATTTCTGTCTTTCACCCCCTATCTTTCCAAGAATCTACTGACTTCTGTCTTAACAATATTTGAAGGTTCTGCCTCACTACCTTTTGGAGGAAGAAAGTCCCAAAGATTCATCACTCTCTGTGAAAATAGATCTCTCCTGAATTCTGTCTTAAATGGATGAGCCTTATTTGAAACAGTGATCCCTGGTTTTTAGATTCTCCAATAAGAGGAAACATCCTTTCCACATTCATCCTGCCAAGACCCCTCAGGATCTTATACATTTCAATCAAGTCCCTCTTATTTTTCTAAACTCCAGTGGATGCAAGCCTAGTCTTTCCCCATAAGACAATCCAACCATTCCAGGTAGTAGTATAATAAACCTCCTCTGAACTGCTACTAATGCATTCACATCCCTATCTAAATAAAACAACTCATACTGTACATATTATTCAAGATGTGGTTTCACCAATACCCTGTAAAACTGAAGCATAACACACAAAATTTTGACAGGACTGGACAGACTGAATGCAGGAATGATGTTCCCTTGACTGGGATTTGTAGAACAAAGAGGTCACAGTCTCAGGACTGACATGAAGAGGTATTTCTTCATTCAGCACGTAATGATCCTGTGGGATATTCACATAAGGCATTTGGAGAAATTATTAAATAAATTTAACAAAGAAAACACTATTTTTCTAGACACTAAAAGTATCAAAGGACCTAAGGAGAGAGCTGGAATAGGGTTTTGGGATAGAATAAAAGTAATGAATAGTGGAGTAAGCCCAATAGGCCAAATGACCCACACTTGCTCTTTGTGGGCGGCACAGTGGCACAGTGGTTAGCACTGCTGCCTCACAGCACCAGAGACCCAGGTTCAATTCCTGCCTCAGGTAACTGACTGTGTGGAGTTTGCACATTCTCCCCGTGCCTGCGTGGGTTTGCTCTGGTTTCCTCCCACAGTCCAAAAGTGTGCAGGTTAGGTGAATTGGCCGTGCTAAATTGCCTATAGTGTTAGGTGAAGGGGTTAATGTAGGGGAATGGGTCTGGGGGTGTTGTGTGTTGGTGTGGACTTGTTGGGCCGAAGGGCCTGTTTCCACACTGTAAGTAATCTAATCTAATGTTTCTTTAGTCTCCCTCCTTTTGTTTTCAGGTTCCCTTGTACTAACTGATGGTACTGTATTCACTTTCCTAACTACTTGCTGTGCATGAACATTAATTTTCAGTGAGTTAAGCTCTATGAATCCCAGATCCCATTCTATCTCAAAGCTCTGGAATCTTTCACCATTTAGATAACGTGCTTTATTTTATTGTTTCTGCCAAACTGATAATTCTACATTTTCCAACATTAAGCTCCATTAACCAGACTTGTGCCAACTCACTCGGCCGATCTATATCTATTTTGTAGCCTAGTTACGTCCTCTTAACAATTTACTTTGCTGCCTATATTTTTCACTTTATTCCTTTCTACATAAGTGAGAAAGGCTAAAGGCCTTAACATTGATACATATAGTAAACTACCCATTATATCTTACCAACTAGCAGGCCCATTTATTGCCTATTCTATGTTCCCATTTGCTTGTCATTATTTAATCTATGCAATTATGTGATCCACTACACCATGAGTTTTTTTTTATTTTTTGCACTAAAGTTTGAAGTGACACCCCATCAAACATGTTTTGGGAATCAGAAAGCTGTATATCTGCTGGTTCTGCTCTGTTCTCAGCTCATGTTACTTCCTCAAAGGACTCTACTGGTTATATACAAATTCCCTTTCACAATACTGCATTGACCCTGTCTAGTTACCTTGAATTTTCCAGTATCCTGCTCTAACGTCTTTACTAATAGAGTCATAGAATTGTGCAGCACGGAAACAAACTCTTCAGTCAATCTCGTTCAGGTCGATATCCTTAATTAACCTAGTCCCATTTACCAGTATAGGCATAGGCCCCTGTCCCTCTAAATCCTTCCTATTCGTGTATCCATCCAGATGGCACAATAATAATAATGGCACAAATAGAGGTTAATTGGTATAATCTTATAGCCATTAGGGAGATAGGATTACAAGGAGATCAAAGCTGGGAACAAAATAATGAAGCATATATGACATTTTGAAAGAATAGACAGGAAGGGAAAGATGGAAGGGAGAGATGGCAGGGTAGTTTTGTTAGTATGAGATGGAATAAGCGCAATTGGAAGAAATTATTGAGGATTGAATGTTGCAGAATCAATATAGGCAACCAAAGAAGTAACAGAAGGTGGGAGTAGTCTTTAGGCTGCCTAACAGAAGCTGTTCTATGTTAAAGAGAATAAATCAGAAAAAAATGATGGTATGTTAAAAAAGGTTGCACATTTGCATGGGTGATGTAATCATCACAGAGATTAGAAAAATAAAATTTGCAAAGGTAGCCACATGGAATAATTCATGAAGTGTACTCAGGACATTTTTGTAGTTCACCCTGTTATGGATCCAATCAAATGATTTTTGATCTGGTGGTGAGTAATGAGAGAGGTTTAAAAATAATCTTAAAGTAGAAGATCCCCTCAGGAACTGTGACCATAACATAGTGAATTTAGCATGCACTTTGAGAGTGAGAAACTTGAGTCAGAAACAACTGAGCTGGATTTAAATAAGACTAATTACATAGAGATGAGGGGACAGTGAACCAGGAAAGGAGTTCAACAGAAATAACAGCTGAAGAACAATGGCAGATGTTTAAAATAGTTCATAACTTGCAGCAAGGAGGAAGGATTCTAGAAAGGGGATATACAGGCTCTGGTTAACAAAAGGAGTTAACTATAGTACCAAACTGAAAAAAAAAATTTTGAATGCCAGCCCCACTAAAATGGTGAGCAAGATTGCAGAAAAATCAGTGTTAGTGAAGACAAGAGTTGATTTCCCATTGTTTGCCATGCTTGGACAACAGAGATTATTTAAACTGATGGTAATATTCCTTGCAAAACAATAATTTACAAGAGGGGCAGTCATCTATATTCATGATAACTGATTAATGATGAAGACATCTTCAAAACATAGCTGGGGAAAATGTGAAGTGCCCATCAAGGCATATATTGAGAAAAAGTCTTCTATTCTAGAATATCGTTAAAAATCACAGACCATCAGGTTATTGTCCAACAAGTTTATTTGGATGTAGAAGCTTTCGGAACACTGCTCCTTCATCAGGTAGTTAGTGGAGCAGGATCATAGGTCACAGCATATATTGTAAAAGATCAAAGTGTCATACAACTGATGTGATGTATTGAACAAACCTAGATTGCTGTTAAGTTTTTAATCACTCAGAACTGGTTGCAGGTTTTGATTCATTAATATGTAATTCCTAGAACTTCATTCAAGTCACATTCCAAGATAACTTAAGGTTTTATAAATAAAGGTGACATCTCAGCTTAGACAATGCATTAAAGGTGTAAGCTTAGATCCTATCTGTATTCCAACCTTGAGTCAGACCTGTTCTATTTCTATTTATAAAATGTCACATGGACTGACCACCTATAGATTTTGATCAAAAATCACACATTCTGTAGGTAGTCCATGTATAAGTAAATTAATGGCTGACTCCAAGGCACTTTTATTTTGCACATATAATAAAATAATTTTTGGCTCCTTTGCGACATATTTAGGTTGACAGGAGATTGGACCTGGAATTCTGTGATCACCTGATGTACTACACAATATGATCCCAGAAACATCTGCAACTTTATGATATGATTCTGGTTAAGATCACTAAATTACGTTACAATCTGGTTAGGAACCTTTTTCATTAAAGGACACAATAGATGAGATCGAGGGAAT
Source organism: Hemiscyllium ocellatum (assembly GCF_020745735.1). Classification (NCBI taxonomy): domain Eukaryota; kingdom Metazoa; phylum Chordata; class Chondrichthyes; order Orectolobiformes; family Hemiscylliidae; genus Hemiscyllium; species Hemiscyllium ocellatum. The sequence continues at coordinate 41,211,960 of NC_083434.1, forward strand.
TTAGTAAGAGAATAAGGCCAGTCTTAAAGTAAATCTTCTGTCCTTAGGACCGGCCTTCATGTTATTCTAGACCAACAGCAATGAGGTTGACTCTCACATGCACTCTTAGTAAGCCAATCAGATTGAAGGCAGTTAGAGATGGGCAATAGATGCTGGTCCTGCAATAAATGAAGTTTTTAAAAATCACCTTTCAGTACAAGTTAGAACAATTATACAATTGACAATTTGTGCACTCCTTATTCCTAATGCCCTAAATGAATGCGGTAAACATGGGTAATGGACTGTGATAGAAGGCTCCACAGCACATATCAAATACAGAATGCAATCAGGACAGGTTCCATGAGTTTTTCAACAACATTTCTCCTTCCCCACCGATTATAATCTCAAATCTACATAAAGTTCACAAGAGATTACAACTTTTCACTTTGCTGATATGGCCTTGAAACTCTCTCTCAAGAGCCATTCCATCACAAATGTCTCAACAATTACTTGTTTCTCATCAATCACCTTACTGTTCTGGGTTTATATTTCCCTTCTCTGGAACTGCACTCCAGTGATTAGTCACAGGCACAACTCCAGCATTTCAATGACAGCCACCTTTACTAAGTTAACGACTGTCCCTGAGTATTCCTGAACTCTAACTTTGCTCAGTTTTACTGGGCAGAGGTGGGTACTGCAGATGCTGGAGATTAGAGTCAAGATTAGAGTGGTGCTGGAAAAGCACAGCAGGTCAGACAGCATCCGAGGAGCTGGAAAATCAACGATTCGGGCAAAAGCCCTTCATCAGGTTTTCGATCCCTACTATTTCAGCAGCACTGAAATATTAATACTCACAGGTTTCGTCCATGGCCCTCTCTTCTTCCTCCAATATGGAGTCAGCAATCTTCATACATTCTCATCTCCTCAACACTTCTGAATCTCATCTCCAAGTCTTGGTTGGTTATTAATTGCTAGAACTTTGTCCTGAGTTAGTTTTGAAAACACAGAAATATTCTACTACTCGACACCTCCTTAGCAATCCAGCTTTTAGCAGATCTACTGAACAATGATGTTCTGATTGTTTCTATCTCTCCTTCTCTGTGTCTGGAACTACTTTTAAGTGACCTCCATACTGTCCTTTGTGCCTTATTGAAGCCCTTACAATAAGCCCTGGCCTATCACAAGGCAGGACTGAATGTTGCTACCCAAATCTTTTGGAATGTTCTGCTCTCTGAATGTTATAATCTCATAGAATGCTGGAAATGGACTTCATCAAACATTAAAGGGTGTTGTAGTAAGGTGATGGGAAAGAATGGATTTCAACTCCTCAATAATACTACTGGTGCAGAAACTAATCACTGGCTTTATGGATAAATACTTGACTTCAGAAACACATCTTTAATATGATTATATAAGGAGTTTAATTTACTATAAAGTACTATGGGGCGTTCAAAAGTTGTGAAAGCAGCTATATAAATGCATATTTTACTTTAATGAAGGTGAATGATTTAGAAGATGGACATTGTTGGACTGAGGCCCTGTCACAAAGCAGTGTAGAATGAGAAGAATGTTAATCACATTCTGCCCTCCCTAGCTGGTCAATTAGTCCTCCTCAAGGGTGAATAACACTTGGAAGAAACATTAAGATTAGCAAGGATGCAGAACTGCGGAGGTAGGTCAGTGTCCATCTTTAAGAGGGGCTTGGTAGAATCATTGCTACATCCTGTGAGACTGATGTGAGAACCAATAACATAGAAAAGCATGCTTGATGCCACTCCCACCAACCTACCTGTCACAGTTGCATTATTCCATGACATTATTGGTAAGAGTGAGCACAGTACAATCCTGGTGGAGTCAAAGTCATAGTTTTGTTCTGAGGGCATCCTGTAGTGTGTGACATTGTCACCATGCTAAATGAAGTTCACTCAGAACAGATTTGTCATCTGAAAATTGACAGTGACCTTGAGTCATCAGGAGTAGATTTGTAACACAATCTGTAACCTCTTGGCTCAGTGCATTACTCATTCTATCATTACCATTATGTTGGGACATCAGATCTAACTTAGCAAATATAGAAGTGCATGCTAGGAAAAGCTCCTAACCCAAACATGAATTGGCAGTGTGGCAGACCTACAAGGAAGGACTAGATACAAAATAAATAATGGAACTGGTAAACACAGCTATAAATGGAAGTGGAGCAATCCCACAAGCAACAGATCTTATCAAGACTTTGTGTTTTTGCTATAGCCGGTTGTAATTGGTTGTGGATAATCCAAGGCTAACAGGTGTAAAAGGCTCAATGAACAACCTCAGTGATGGGACACAGCACATTGGTTGAAAAGACAATGCTGAAGTATTTTCAACCATCTTCAGCCTGAAGAGCCGAGTGTATGATCCATCTCAATCTTCTCCTGAGGTCACCACCACTGCAGAAGCAGTTTTCAGCCAATCCAATTCACTTTGTGACATATTAAGGAATTGTTAAATACATTGGATACTGTATTGGTCTGAGAAGAACTTTGCTGTACAGCTGAAAATTTGTGTTCTAGAAGTAGCTGTATCTCTAGCCAATGTGTTTAGTATAACTTCAGCATTGATAATATCTGACAAATAGAAAGGTCGAGATATGTCCTATATACAAAAAGCAACAGCAATCCAATCCAGTGACAGAAGATGCCATTGACAGTACCAATAATGAGCACTTGCTCACCAATAGCCTGTGCCCTGATGCTCTGATTGCTTTCTGCCAGGTCTGGTTCACCTTAATAAGTATACTTCCATCAACTGTTCCTTAAATGCAGAAGGCTTCAGCCATCCCTCCCAGACCTTATTAGATGATAACATCACTCAACTTCAAACCTCATTACAGCCTTGGTCTGAACATGGACAAAAGGGCTAAATTCCAGTGGCAAGATGTGATTGACTGCCACTGCCATTCCAATTGACTGCTATTCCATCTAGACCCCACCACCAAGAACATCGCCCCTTCTCCACCCCTCTCTGTCTTCCGCAAGGACTGATCCCTTCGCCAAACCTTGATTAACACCACTCTCCCCACCAATCCCCTGTACCATAACCCAACACCACACCCACCCAAACCCACCCCCTCGGTACAGTTACAAAGATGCAAAATCTGTCGCCACACTACCCCACTCATTTCCATCTAGGACTCCAAACAGTTCTTCCAGGTGAGACAGAGGTTCACCTGCCTCTCCTCCGACCGGGTTTACTGTATCCGGTGTTCCCGATGTGGCCTTCTTTACATCGGTGAGACCAAACATAAACTAAGGGCACATTTCACCAAGCATTTCAGCCGGGTCTGAGGGGCTGACCTGACCTCCCAGTCACTGCCCATTTTAATTCCCCTTTCTGACATGACCATCCTTGGCCTCCTCCATTGCCACAGTGAATCAAATTGGAGGAACGTCTCACCTGGGCAGCCTACAGGACTCAACATTGAGTTCTCCCATTTCAAATAACCTTTCCACCCATTGCCCAATTCCCTTACCAGCCCATACTCCTCTCTCTTCCAGTCGTCTGACCAACCCTTCCTTCTAGTTACCAACTGGATTCATTCCTCCCATTGACCAACAAGGCAGTACCCTCTACCTGTATTCACCCATCCCTACCTTGCCCAGCTGCTTTTCTCCCCACCCAACATCCTTCCCCTCGCATCATCCCCTTTATCTGCAGCTCCCCTTACACCCACCCCCAAACCCGAAGAAGGGTTGCACCTGAAACTTTGACTTCTCCACCTCCTGATGCTGCCTGGCTTGCTGCGTTCTTCCAGCATGTCCTGCTTGTCTACCTTAGATTCCAGCATCTGCAGTTTTTTTGTCTCTGCCCATTGACACCAGGCAGCATTTGACTGAGTGTAGCATCAAAGAAACTTCATAAAATTTAATTCAATTCATTCAAATCATCAAAAAGTTACTGTACCTTTAAGCTGAAAAGTAAAACATTTGGTGATAAATGTGTTGAACTACACAGTATTTGTCATTTCTGCTTCTCAAGTTTGTACATATGCGATGTTGAACGATTTTAGCTCACCGAATTGGGTGTTCCTGGACTAAACAAAGACTGGCTGAAACATCGCTCACCCAAGTCTCCATGATGATATGCAAACTCATCATGTTGGACTGCTGAAATAAAAGAGTGTATTTTAGCAGGGTAAAACATGATAGTAAGATTCAGACCAACAGCCCACAAGTTTGAACTGTGAAAATCATTTGAGCTTTTGACACACAATAACATTTCCACCTATAAGTAGCAAAAGAATCAATTCAAAGTTGGCAACTCATTAAAAAATACATTGTTTTTGAGGAGATAATTATACCACAACGTGACATGACATTTTGATTAAAATGCCAGTGTTATGAAATAACAGGAGAGACAGATAGATATTACTTTCAGCCTGGAGATTCAGTGCACATCACATTGTTCTCTGCAGTAAAATGGGAACAGATCGTGGGAAACAACAATCACAAATTCAAACTGTAAGCATTGTCTGCATCTATAGGTGAAATGACCTAACAGCAAACTATCTCAATTTACCTCAGAGGAGATGACTGGAACAAAGTAAAAATGTACCAGGAACTAAGGAAATCTGTACCAAACAGGTGATGTTTTGTCATCACAGAAAATGTTCATCACACATCATTTTATTAGCATTTTAGACAAAGCACAATGAATTACCAGATTAATACTGAATTTGTTTACTTTTCCTGAATGCATGCTTCCTCTTCCCTAATATAAATGCAAGTGCCTCTTCCCTTTTAAGTAATCAGTTTTATCTAGTTTCCCTACAAAAACTCTCAAAGGAACAATGAACTCAGAACTGTGTCTCATATTTCTAGACTCCCCACAAGAGGAAATATCCTTCCAGTCAAGTTCACTCAGAATCTTATATGTTTTGATAAGATTACTGCTTATTCTAAAACCCAATGGGTATAGGCCCAATCTTACTTCATAAAATAAGCCCTTCATCGCTGAAATAAGTTATGAGAACATTCTCTAAAATGTTTTACTTATTTGTTTCATGGGATTTGGGTATTTATTGGCCAGAGGGTAGCTAAGAGTCAATCACGTTGCTGTGCCTCTGGAGCCACAAGTGGAACAGGCCAGGTAAGGATGGCAGATTTCCTTTCCTAAAGGACATTCGTGCACCAGATGGGTTGGTTTTGTTTTCAAATAACAATCAACAGTGTTACATGGTCACCATTGGGCTATATCATATTTTTATTGAATTCCAATTTCACCTTGGTGTGATTCAAGCCCATGCTCCCACAACATTAAACTGGGGCTCTGGACCACTGGTCACTACACCACTGCCTTTCCTTGAGCTTTGAATCTAATTATATCCTTTTTCTTTTCAAATAAGGAAGCCAAAACTGTACAGATGTAATTTCACCAATGTCCTGTGCAGCTGCAGTAAAATATGTTTTTATATTCCATTCCTTTTGTATTAGGTTGGCACTTAAGGGTTGATACTTCAGTAATTTGATTATTTCCTCAGTTTGAATCCAATATCCAAAATCAGTTTCTTTTTCATGGATTCAATCACAGATTTTGGTTTGAGTGAGATTGTAGTGTTTACAAGATTACAGTATATTTCCAGAAATATACTTTACTAGTAGAGTGATAGGTAGACACTTTGCAATATTGACAAGCATTTAATAATATGACAAAATTGTTAAGCATCCATGTTTTGCCATTTTGCTTTTGTCATACCTTAGATTTAATTTATATTTTTCTACTTCCCATTTTGGCAACCACCTGGTCAGCCAGGTGGACTTCACAGAATATAAAACCAAAAGAACTGAGGATGCTGTAAATCAGAAACAAAATCAGAAGTTGCTGGAAAATCTCAGCAGCTCTGGCAGTATCTGTGAAGAAAAATCAGAGTTCACGTTTTGGGTCCGGTGATGTCCTGAGGAAGGTTCACTCGACCTGAAATGTGAACTCAAATGATTTTTCTTTACAGATGCTGCCAGACCTGCTGAGCTTTTCCAGCAACTTCTGTTTTTGTTTCTGGATTTCAAGAATATGAGTTCCCTGATTGGAACTGTTAATCTGGTTCAATCAGGGAGTGCTGGCTGAAAAATACAGACAGTATAAACAAATATAAAATCTCAGAGGTTCTATTCAGTCTGAGAGCTGGCTCTGAGGGAGCTGGACCACTGTTAAGTCCTAGATATGTGCAAATAAAGGGTGACTTGCTGATGGGATACTGGTCTCTGTGGAGTTATTTCAGACTCATGTTCCTATTTCTACTCCCTTGCCACCTTCATGCTCCAATCTATCACTTTCCCACCTTTTGGGTGAAATTCCCTGAGTAGGCTAGTTATTCTTTCTGTCTGTACCAAACACTCTCCCTTTTAAGCATGTTATGTACGTTAGTGTGTAAGCTTGATATTATATTTTGTCATGGCTCCTCAAGGTTAATAAGTATTAACTGCTTCTTTCTTTCACTCAAGGAACTTGGGCTCCTTTGTTCTGATCTTCTGAACTACATACTTATTAACATGTGATCTAGCTGTGTGTTAAAAGAAATTAAGAATATTAGTTGCAACTGACTAAGGGGTGTTATTGAAAGGGGAGCTTAATCACCCTTCCTCACCTGGTCATAACAGTAGGCGCCTAACATTGCATTAAAAAATTCTTTCTTTACATTTTTCTAAAACTGTTCTAAACAGTACAACTTCACCTGACTGTTTCACATCAGGCCACATTCTCATTACCAATAACATCAAACGTTTCAGTAAGTGCTATCTTCACTACCACTGCAAGATTTTGCAGCCGCTCTAAACACTGCACCTCTCCTTCTTTAAGACAGTCCTTTAAATAACTATTTAATAAAAATCAAAACAATATTTATCCTCCTTCTCTGGCTCAGTGACTCATTGCATTTTGACTCATTGCACTTCTGTCAAGTATCTTGGGAAGTTTATCTACCTTAAAGGCAATATATAAATTCAACTTCTTCTTCATCAAAGAACTCTTTTGAATTTGTCCTTAATTCCAGAACGAATAAAAATTTGTTTCATCAACCAATACCACTGTTAATATGAGTGGCTGATCAACCTTGTTAGAGTTTCTTGAGAATATTTTCCAAAAGTTATTGAAGGATATGCTGCTAAAATGAGATAAAGGACTGGAGCATTAAAACCAATGTAGACATCTTAATTTCTGACTGAAGAGAGAGGAAAGGTTCATAAACTTGGCTTGTTTAGTATCAAGGCCTGGGTACTTATATCCTCTAAAGGATGAATGAGGCAGTAAAAGAAAATACTCACACTCTACTGATGGTCTTGAGTTTGAGATAGCTAGGGCAATGTGCTTACTACTGTGGCAATTACGGAGAGTGCAGCTCGGCAGGAAGGCTTCAGTAAGAAGTGAGGCAACTTTATGTTAAATTCTTCAGTTCAACACAGTCTTTTACAAAAAAGCTATGGAATACAACGGCCTTGTTTGACACTAGGATACCCATGATGTGGAGGTGCTGGTGTTGGACTGGGGTTGACAAAGTCAGAAGTCTTCAGAAGACTTCACCTGATGAAGAAGCAGTGCTCTGAAAGCTTGTGATTTCAAATAAATCTGTTGGACTATAACCTGGAATTGTGTGACTTCTGATTTTGACACTAGGATGGACTAGGCACTGCTAAAGTTGATTGGCTGGGTTTCCTTTGGATGTGTTCATTCACTTGTTACTGGGATGGATGTTTGAAGGCACAAAAGAAAGGGAAAGCAGGGAAAGGTAAGCAATACAAGATGTGACCTGAAACATTCATACAATATGAATATGGAATTATTTAGAAGATACAATGGAGAAAGAAACTATTTGGTCACATGTTGGTCTACATTGGTATTAATGCCCCAGTCCTTTATCTCAGCTTACCAGCATATCCTTCAATAAATTCCCCTCTTGGACTTGTTTCCTTAAATGATCCATGATGTTCCATTCATCAATTCCTTACGATGCCAAATCCACATTCTCATCACTTGAGCAGTCACGGGTTTTCTCCTGAATTTCCTTACGAACTATAAATATTATATTTCTGTCCAATTTAATTTTAAAACCCCTCAATAATTTTAAATATCCCTGTTAAAAATTAGCCAGAAGCACTCATAAGACATGAAAAAAGCTATGCATTCAAGAAGCCTAAGTATAATATGTGAGCGTAGCTGAATTTTAATTCTGAGCCTCAATTGTTAAATTAAAAACCTGAATTATAATCACTATTATAACTTTCCTTTCCTTACATTATACTGTTGGTCTTTTGGTTCCTCGGTTACTGTACAGGCAATCCCAGATTATAAATGGGTTCCATTCTTGAGTATGTTTGTACACAGGTCAGAATACAATACAGTACAATATAAAACAGCTGTTAGAAAGTATCAGCAAATATTGAAGTTGGAATTTTTAAGGTTAATATTAACACACCCCTGTATGGGATCCCGCTCGTGAGTATGCGTATTCTTAAGTCAGATGTTTGTAAGTCAGGGACTATCCGTAATAATCAAAATGTCTATAGTGACAAAGTACTGGAAGTACATTATATCGATGTTCTTGTAAAGTAGCTACCTTCATTAAACAGATGACATTCACTTTGCTGAGGTGTGTTTTCCAGGGATCTCACTCTTTAGTGACAATGTGGTTGCCAGGCACTTCTGCAACTATCGAGAGGGCAGCAGCTACATCACAATAACACATTCTAACTTACATCATGTAGACTTCAGTATCCACAACACCTGCCATTTGAATGAAAACTTGTTTGTTGTCAGTGCCATAGTGAAAAATTATTGTGTCACTGTAACCGTAGCACTATTAATTCATGGCAGTTGGTCATGTCCCTGGACCGTCATCTAATGCCACTTACAAATAGCATAGGTAGAACTAGAGAGAATTAAGAATGAGCACTAAGGCATCTAGAGGCTGTTAATCCACCGCAAACAATTTTCTCTATTATATCCTCCTACAATACACGTCAGATTACTACATTGTAGTCGGAACATCAAAATGAGCAGTTAGTCAAGTAATTGGGGAAAATTGTTTAGGATGGATTTTCTACATTTGAGTGCACATGGACTACCTTGATTGTCGCAAGAGCACTATTGAAGTTTGTGGGCCACGCACACTGGCTTTTCCATCTATGGGACCATTTATTTCACATCCTAAAGAGAACACAATATGCCAGTGTAAGCTCCTGGAGTATGATGTAGGAGGACTCAGAGAAGGTTTTGATACCATTCAGTGAGGCGTGGTGCTGGTGGCAGTCGGGTTGGTGACCAAGCTGTGGAAGCAGATAATAGATTTTCAAGGTTTGGTCTTGCTTCACCTGCTGTGGGACTGTCTGGTCAAAATACCTAAATTTAACCAGAGTCACATTAATCTACATGCCCAGCACTCCAATGCTGTCTTGGAACACAGAGTGTATGCAGGTGGTTCTTTTGGATTCGGGTAAATGTTATTAAGAGAAGACCCGACAATAGCAATTTGCTTAAATATGAACATTTATGAAGTAATAAGAAGCAATAATAAGAAAATGAAAAAGAAAGGGATGAAGTGACTGAAATATGAACATCTATTAGATAATTAAAAAATGACAAAAGAAAGGATTAGCCACACAGGAGGCTACTGAGTAAGATAAGAGCCCATGGTGACAGAGGCAAGGTAGTAGCATGGATAGAAGCTTAGCTGTCCAGCAGAAAGCAGAGAATGGGGATAAAAGGGTCCTTCCCAGGACTGCAGCCAGTGACAAGTGGAGTTCTGCAAGGCTCAGTGTTGGGACCATATGTTTTCTTTTTACACATTAATAATCTAGATAAAGGAACTAGTACAATTGCAACATTTAAAAGGCATTTGGATGGGTATATGAATCGGAAGGGTTTGGAGGGATATGGGCCGGGTGCTGGCAGGTGGGACTAGATTGGGGTGGGATATCTGGTCAGCATGGACGGGTTGGACCAAAGGGTCTGTTTCTGTGGTGTACATATGACTCTATAACTGAGGGCATTCTGGCTAAGTTTGCAAATGATACAAAGCTAGGTCGAGGGACAGGTAGTATTGAGGAGGCGGGGAGGCTGCAGAAGGATTTGGACAGGTTAGAAGAGTGGGCCAAGTTGTGGCAGACGGAGTGAGTAACTGTGAGGTCATGCACTTTAGTAGGAAGAATAAAGGCATGGATTGCTTTCTAAGTGAGGAGAAAATTCAAAAGTCTGAAGGGCAAAGAGACATGGGAGTTCTAGTCCAGGAGTCTTCAAGGTAAACTCTCAGGTTGAGTCAATAGTTAGGATGGCAAATGCAAAGATAGCATTTCTTTTGTGAAGACTTCAATATAAAGCAGGGTGTACTTCTGAGGCTCTATATAGCTCTGGTCAGACTGTATTTGGAGTATTGTGTACAGTTTTGAGTCTCATATCTCAGGAAGAATGTGTTTAGAGAAGCTTTACAAAAATGGTCCCAGGAACGAAGAGCTTGACATATGAGGAACGTTTGAAGACTGTGGGTTTATACTCAATGGCGTTCAGAAGGAAGGGGGGATCTAATTGAAACATACAGAATATTGAATGGCCTGGAAAGAGTGGATGTTTGGAAGATGTTTTTATTTGTAGGAGCGACAAAGACCCCAGGGCACAGCCTTAGAGTAAAGGAAAGACCTTTTAGAATGGAGATAAGGAGAAACCTGTTCAGCTGGAGACTGGTGAATCCATAGAATTCATTGCCACAGAAGGCTGTGGAGGCCAGGTCACTGAGTATATTTAAGACTGAGATAGACGGATTCTTGATTGTCAAGGGGAACAAGAGTTAGGAGGAGAAAATGGCAGAATGCAGTTGAGAAACTTATCAGCCATGATTGAATGGCGGAGAAGACTTGATGGGCTTAATGGCCTAATTTCTGCTCCTACATCTTATGGTCTTATGGAAAAGAAAGCAATGAGCCTTATGCCCTTCTTTCTGTCGGGGAACCCTCGACCGATGGCTTATCCAGGGGCTTAGCTTTGTTCCTGGCGCTGTTGCTTAAATATGAATGTTTATGAAGTAATAATAAGAAAATGGAAAAGAAAGGGAAAAAGTGACTGTAATATTAAGTAATTTAAAAAATGACAAAAGGAAGGAGTAGCCACACAGGACACTATTGGGTAAGATAAGGTGGTGTCAGAGGCAAGGTGTTAGCTTGGATAGAAGCTTGTCAGTCTGGCAGAAAGCAGAGAGGGAAGATAAAAGGGTCCTTCCCAGGTCGGCAGCCAGTGACAAGTGAGCTTAGGTTAGTTCCTGGTACCATTCAAGATCCCGGTCCGAGGTGAAGTCCAACAACTTGGAACGAAACTCTCTCTCTCTTATTCAGCATCACAAACAGCCAGCACAGCAAACAGTACAGAAAACAAGTTTGATTATGCCATCTTTGGCACATACAGGAATCTTCACAGGACTCTTTCAAGGTCATGCAGCTGTCAAGTATCATCAACAATTTTAGCCCTTCAGCCCATCTTATACAATGCCTTTTGATTATTTTACCAGGGCTAGTGTTGCTCTGCCCAGTAAAAGCTGCTGGTACAACTGAAGAAACCCAATTAAGTAAAAGCGCGAGTTCCATTTTTTGACGAGGTGAAGCAAGACTGCTGCCCAGGTTCTGGGAGAATAATGAAGGCTGCCACTAGTTTCCCAAGCCCCAGCTGAATCAACCATTTCTCCTCCCCTCCCACTGCTCTGGGTCTACCTTTCTCCTGGCTGTATTAATCACCAGGCCCAGCCTCTGTTGCACCAGCTTAGAGCTGGTGGGCGGTACTGAGATATTACTTCATATGATACTAATTGCCACATGTACATTAATGAGACCTGTTGCCTGACAACTGAAATCTACCCTAGAAAACAAATCTCATTCTACAAAGATAGTCAGGAAACATTTCACAATTCCACTACAAACTGTCAAGTGATTAGATTAGATTCCCTATATTGTGGGAACAGGCCCTTCGGCCCAACAATTCCACACCGACCCTCTGAAGAGTAACCCACCCAGACCCATTTCCCTCTAACTAATGCACCTAACACTATGGGCAATATAGAATGGCCAATTCACCTGACCTGCACGTCTTTGGACTGTGGGAGGAAACCCACGCAGACACATGGAGAATGTGCAAACTCCACACAGACAGTCACCCAAGGCTGGAATCAAACCTGGGTCCCTGGTGCTGTGATGTAGCTGTGCTAACCACAGAGCCAGTGTGATAAAGGAACAAAAGTTCCATGATATTCCCCCTTGATGTGCAACAGGATTGTGCACTTTCACCATGTGATTTTCCAGCCATTATTATACAGAGAATTGTGAGCTAGAACTGTGATTTGACGTCCTCAATATAATCCAAATAACAGCATGTTTGAATTTTTAACCTGAAGAGTCTACCATAACATTAATATAACAATGTTAGCTGGGTGTTTGATACATGTGAAAGCAGTCATCATGCTTATGAGTTTCCACTTCAAATAAGTGGTAGATCTATACTCACTGGTAATGCCCCTTTTCCAACAAATGAGTGCGCTCAATAATTGACAATGGGCATATTTTGAAAACCTAAGTCTAGAAATCGTAGGTGCAGGCTTTCAGTGATAAGGTTTCAAATCCTCAATCACATGCAGGGTTACAGTTTAAACCAGACACACCTTGCTTGAACATTTTCATGAGTTTCCTGCTGCTCGTTCAGCCAGGACCACCCAGGGCTTCAGTCTCAGAGTCCACCTGAATGAGGAAAGATATTTAGGTACCATTAGTGAGCCGAAAATGTGTTGCTGGAAAAGCGCAGCAGGTCAGGCAGCATCCAAGGAACAGAAAATTCAACGTTTCGGGCATAAGCCCTTCATCCTGATGAAGGGTTTATGCCCAAAATGTCGAATTTCCTGTTCCTTGGATGCTGCCTGACCTGCTGCGCTTTTCTAGCAACACATTTTCAACTCTGATCTCCAGCATCTGCAGATCTCACTTTCTCCACCATTAGTGAGCCAGAATGATTGACTCATCATCAACAATGCCCTGAAGAAGTGCACCACCTCTTAGCCTACTCACTTACTCATTCTGCCACAGCAGGTTGACCTATTTGCCTTTCATTATCAGGGGTGTCCTTTCCAATTGAAGCAAATTACTTGTTGGAGATCTGAAACAATAGAGAAAATGCTGGAAAATTTGAGCAGGTCTGACAGCCTCTACAGAGAGAGAAACAGCGTTAGCATTTCGAGTCTGATATGACCTTCTTTTGGACTCATAGTGAATCACCTTAACCTCAAGAGATCCTGCCTAATTTCTGCCACATCTTTACATGAATCCAATTAACCATCAGCCACTAGATGCTGTTTCACACCACACTAACAAAAAGTAGGTTGATGAGCTCCACAAACAGCAGGAAATATTTAAATGTTTGCTTTATTCCACACCCAGAACATATGCCAAGATTTAAGAGGCATCTTGATAGACACATGAATAGGCAGGGAATAGAGTAACTAACCATTGGAAAAGTACATCATTCTCTATTGAAGTTCAGCTAACTTGAGGTTGTGAAAGGCATGGTAAAAATGCAGATTTCTTCTTTTTTTTGGTAATCAAATGTTTAATAATGAATCATAATTGTAATTAGCATTTAATTGAGATTGGCTTCCTGTAACCTGATGAGTAAAAGGTTAATTATGCCTTCATTCTAAGAACAGCTGCTGAGTATGTGCATAAATATATTTTATTATTATGACGTCAGAGGATATGGAACAGGAGCCTGAGTCTGTGACATTCCAGAAAGTTTTCATCTCTTACATCCTTTGTATATAGTTATATTGAATAAGTAATGTTCACCTTCAAGAACGTAGGCCATATCTTATTATAAAACGTACTGCCAAAATAAGAAATAGGAGCAGGGCGGAACCATTTGACCCTTGGGCTTACTCAGCCATTTAATAAAGTCATGGCTGATCTTCTACCATGACCACACCTTCCTCCACTACCCGCGTATCGCCTGATTCTCCTCGTGTCTGAAAATCTACTGACCTCTGTTGCATAAGACAGAAAATACCTGAAGAATTAACTGATATCATAATATCATTTTTTTCCCATCAGGCTGTAAAGACTGTCCCTGGGAGGAGCTAATCCTGATTCTATGAGTTCTGTACGTGTTCACTGGAGGGTATAATGTTTCAGAGATTATCAAACTGTTAACAGCAAGGTTAAAACAAGGACTGCAGATTCTGGAAACCAGAGTCTAGATTAGAGTGGTGCTGGAAAAGCACAGCAGGCCAGGCAGCATCCGAGAGCAGGAAAATTGACATTTCAGGCAGTTGATGAAGGGCTTTTGTCTGAAATGTCGATTTTCCTGCTCCTCGGATGTTGCCTGACTTGCTGTGCTTTTTCAGCACCACTCTAATCTAGAAACTGTTAACAGCAGTTGACTAAAGCAGTCACATGTACCTAATTCTTAAGTTCAGCCTTATAGACTCACAGGAGACTATGATGCATCTTTGATGCAACGTAATAGCTACTAAGAAATTTTCAATAAACCCATTTATTCTTTTTAAGGAATAAGCCTATTTTCTTATGAAGAATTTGCATGTACTTCCTTCCCCATTAGCAGCTTAGACTAATAATAGCAAGAAGAACTGATGAGAATGATTCTACCCAAGGTGTTTCCAATAGAATCCAACATATACAGAAATCTTGAATGTACTCAACCATTGCACACCTTAGCTCTTTGGGATAAAGAATACCAAAGATTCACAAATTTCTGGGCAGAGGAACTTCTCCTCATCTCAGTCCTGAATGGCTGAGCACTTCTTTTGAGACACTGTTTCTTGGTTACAGTCTCTCACCAGCCAAAGGAAATAACCCCTCAATATCTGCCCATGTGAAGTCCTGTCTGAGTCTTACACACTTTGGGTAGCCAATGGCCTGGTGGTATCATCGCTATACTAATAATCAAGAGACTCAGCTAACAGTCTGGGGAGCTGGATTGAACCCTGCCAAATACAATGGTGGAATTTCAATTCAACAGAATTCTGGCATTAAGAGCCCTAATTGTTGATTGTCAGGGTAAAAAAAAACATCTAGTTCAGTAATGTCCTTTAGGGAAGGAAACTATCATCCTTACTTGGTTTAGCCTACATGTCACTCCAGATCGACAGCAAGTTGGTTGACTTTTACCTGCCCTCTGTGCATTCAGGGGTGGCCAATAAATGCTAGCCAAGCAAGCGACACCCTCATCTTGTTAATGAATACATTAAAAAAAAACTTTGATTAGACCAACTCTCATTCTTCAAACCTTCAAAGAGTATGAACACCATTCTATTCAATTTCTCCCCATTCACCAATCCCCTTATTCCACAAATCAATTGAGTGATTATTTATCTCATCTCTTTTAAGGTAACTATATCCCTCCTTCAATATTGTGGGCGGCACGGTGGCACAGTGGTTAGCACTGCTGCTTCACAGCGCCTGAGACCCGGGTTCAATTCCCGACTCAGGCAACTGACTGTGTGGAGTTTGCACGTTCTCCCTGTGTCTGCATGGGTTTCCTCTGGGTGCTCCGGTTTCCTCCCACAGTCACAAAGATGTGTGGGTCAGGTGAATTGGCCATACTAAATTGCCCGTAGTGTTAGGTAAGGGGTAAATGTAGGGGTATGGGTAGGTTGCGGTTCGGTGGGTTGGTGTGGACTTGTTGGGCCGAAAGGTCTGTTTCCACACTGTAAGTAATCTAATCTAATATAGAGACCAAAAACCTGTACAATGCTTCTGGTTTAGCCCCAGTGAAGTGTTCTGTTGGTTCTGAAATATTGTTAAATAATATTGTTATAACAATTACTGTTTAGTCATGTAGAACTTGAAAATTTCTAGAAAAAAAAGACATTTTTAAAAGTTTACACTTATCAGGACAATTTGCAAGAATACTAATTTAAGGGGAGTACCAACATTTATACTGCAGGAGATGAAAATCATGATTGGTTTGTAGCTGACCTCTGTTTGGTACAGGAGTAACTGCAGAGAATGCACAAGGTAATGAAAACTGACAGTCTTTGTTTAAGGTTAAAATCAGGCAGGTTGACTCTAGTCAATCAAAGCATTGCCCAAAGAAATGACCCAGCAAATAGCTGTCACCTAATGGCTGCCCACTTAACAATCAAACAGCAGTCTCCTTTCATAAAGTATAAATGTTGGCTTTTCCCTTAAATCAGTATTTTAATAATAATACAGTAGCGCCTTGACTTACGAACTTAATCCGTTCTGGGAACCAGTTGGCGAACCGAAAAGTTCGCGAACTGAATCAATTTTTCCCATTGTTCAGATAGCGTAAGAATGCTTGGACGTAGCAACGAGCGATGTTCACAGCGCACGTGCCAAAGACGAACTGAATGAGATCACACGGGGCCCGAGAGCTTTTGCGTTCAAAGCGCGTGTAGCAAAGCAGAACAATGAAACCACATGGTCACACACAGGTTTTTTGCGTTCGTACCTTGAATTTCGTACGTACGTTGAAGCAAAATTTTACATACAATCCTCTTCGTAAACCGATTTGTTCATGAACGGGGTCGTTTATATGTCAAGGCGCTACTGTATATTACTGTAAGCGGTGCTCAGAATAGTATTTGATCCAAAATTTTAAATTGTTACAGAACACTGACCAAATCAACTTGCTGCAACTTCAATGGACCTTGTCAAATAATTATAGAGAATGGACAGAGTTTGGCGGGTTATGTGCTCTAAAAACAATGGAATATCACTTCAAGTGTAAAGTTGTGATGACATTCTTACAATACCAAAGAGACACAAGTACTTTGCAGGTACTTTATCCAATCCAAACACAGAAAACAATATAAGGGTGGGTGGGAGATGTCGAGGGGAGTTACTTCCCTCTTTCCTATCATTTATTCACATGAATGGTTTATATGGTATGGTAGGAAGATCATATGAGGAAAGGCTGAGGCACCTGGGGTTGTTTTCATAGGAGAAAAGAAAGTTTAGGGATGACTTAACAGAGGTGTACAAGATGATTAGAGATTTAGATAGGGTTGACCATGAGAACCTTTTTCCACGTATGGAGTCAGCTATTACGAGGGGGCATAGCTTTAAATTAATGGGAGGTAGGTATAGGACAGATGTTAGGGGTAGATTCTTTACTCAGCGAGTCGTGAGTTCATGGAATGCCCTGCCAGTAGCAGTGGTGGACTCTCCCTCTTTATGGGCATTTAAACGGGCATTGGAGGATAGTGGACTAGTGTAGGTTAGGTGGGCTTGGATCGATGCAACATCGAGGGCCGAAGGGCCTGTACTCCGCGTATTTTTCTATGTTCTATGTTCTATGTTCTAAAATTCACCACAGCATTGCATTTCAGACAGTGACTAAAAGTAGTGATCTTTCTAAGTGCTCTCTTAATACTCAGAACAATAAAGTGTTCCCAGCTTATTCTGTTTTGAATAGTTTAATATTTATTGGAATTAACACAATTCCTGAGACACACAATTTGTAAAGTGTTGCAAAGTCCTAATTGCCAAATATGATGTAAAGGCTCCCTCTGTTGGAATTAACTCACAACTTTATTTTATATTCATTCATGGGATGTGGGAGTCGCTGTTTGGCTAGCATTAATTGTCCCACCCTAGTTGCCCTTGAGAAGATGGTGGTGAGCTTCTCTCTTGAACCAATATAGTCTCCAGGCTGTAGGTTGACCCACAATACTGTTAAGGAGGGAATTCCAGGATTTTTATCCAACTACACTGAAAGATCAACAATAAATTCCAAAGTCAGAAGTGGCCTGGAGGGGAACTTGAGCTGCTGGTGTTGTTTGCAAAATCTTAATCTATTCAAATTGAAAATAAAACTATTTCTGGGATGCTCACTTTTCAAGAACAGAGCAAAAATAAATTTGGCTTGACCGATCAAGTCTGAATTATTCACTGAACATATACTATCTGACCAATGTCAGCCCATCTAATTAATCTGAAATATGAAAAGAAAATACTGAAAATACTCAGCAGGGCAGGAAGCAGTAAAAAGAAAAACTAGCATTAATAGTTCAGGTCTCTCAGATGTTATAAGTTTTATTGAGAGAAAATTGAAATTCTGCCATTGGAAACGCAAAAACTTTTTCAATGTAATCATTCTGGAAGAGAAGTACAAGTGAATTAAACACTAACAAAGGCTAGGAATCCTGCAATGTGTAACTCACCTCTTGACTCCCCAAAGCGTGTCCACTATCTATGAGAAACAAGTCAAAATTGTGATGGGTTGTTCCCTACTTGGCTGGATGAGTGGAGGTCCAACAATACTCAAGAAGGTTGACACCATCCAGGGCAATTTAATAGTGTTCTGGCAGGACTGAAGTTGAGTATGTTCTGAAGTTGAAGCTTGATGTTGAAATAGAATGCCACCTTGTGGGATAATGATGACACTGATCAATTATTTCTCACCGTATATCACACAGACTCATTCATGAATGGCAGGCTGTCACTTTGTTTCCTGACAAATGCCCAGTCAACCTCAGATTCCCCTGGAATCCTTAAGTATTTGAAAAGTTTGAGCAACAGATCAAGCTTGCTGTTTCACACTGTTAATCTCCTTTTGACCCTGCAATATTTCAGAGTTCTCGTAGACTACTAAGATACCCTGAAATGCTCGAGCATCCTATAAGAAAGCTTTGAACGTCAGAGGGGCAGCACTTTGAACAGATTTTCATGTGACTTTGACATCAAGAGCTGTCATTTTCACCTCCCATCTGGAATTCAGCTCTTTTGCCCATGTTTGAATCAAGGCTGTATTATGGTCTGGGGTTATTTGCTGTCCAGGAGTCTGATACTCATGGGAGATGAGCAATGTTCAGCCTATACAACTTCTTTCATTAAAGTGAAATACTGCAGATAATGGAAATCTAAAAAATAAACAGAAATTGCTGGAGAAACTCAGTAGGTATGGCAGCATCTGTGGAGAGAGAAAAACGGGGTTAATGTTTTGAGTCCAGTCAGACTATTCCTCGGACCTCTGTGTCTGCCTGTTGTTCCTGTGTCTGCCCTGTGCATTTTCATGGAATGATGGATGACCAACACCATGGGATTGTCTTCTCTCTGGAGCTGGGCCAACTGAGGTGTTGGGTCCCAGGACGTCCTTTAAGTGTCAGAGAACTGGGAGACTCCTTCTGAAGAAAAGTCATACCAGACTCTGGAATGAGTCATACTATATTCCCACACTGGGGAAGCAGTGGCGTAGTGGTATTATCACTAGATTATTAATCCAGAGAGCTAGGTAAAGTCCTAGGTACCTGGTTGCATATCCTGCCATGGCAGGGGGTGAAATTTGAATTCAAACATATCTGAAATTAAGAGTTTAATGGTGACCATGTATCCATTGTCTTTTATATGAAAAGCCCATCTGATCTCCTGTCTTTAGGGAAGGAAATTGCCATCCTTACCTGGTCTGGCCTACATGTGACTCCAGACCCATAGCAATGGGGTTGACTCTTAAATTGCCCTCGGGACAATTAGAGATGGGCAATAAATACTGGCCTGGTCAACGATGCCCTCATCCTTTAAATTAGTTTTTAAAAATTGAAACATTAACTCTATTTCTATCTCCACAGGTGCAGACAGACCTGCTGAGTTTCTCCAGCATTCTCTATGTATGCTCCTTCCTTGACTGACTGTGGAAGTGTGTCAGTGCTGTGCTCACCAGACTGTGTTCCTGGGTCTGATTGTGAAAGAGTAGCTACTGAGGAGAGAGTCTTTGAACTGGTGGAGGGTTTGGTGAATACTTTGCTGGTGCCGCCTCTGAACACTTAGTGGCTCCCCTCCTCAGAAGTGATGGTGGAGCTGAGAGTGTCCGGTGTTGGCCTCTTTGGAGGCTAGTTAGGTGCTGACTGTGCCAGCATTAGACAAGAGAGGGATTCAGTTGTTGAACAGAGATGAAAGCTTGTGCAGATTAACACTAAATGAGCAGAGGTGGCAATGGGAGAGCAGAACAGCACATCACCTGGAAGCTGACTGTGTAGGTTGTTCATTGAGGTTCCTCTATCCTCACATGAGCAATCACACTCTTCCCCAGCTAACGCTAGAAGTCTCACCCTGAGAAGTATAGTCTCAGACCTCTCAGTCTGTGGGACATTTTATCCTTCAATAAGACAAAAGGATAGCTGGACTATGATGAGGGTGAATGAACAAATGGTTACTCATTGCAGAAGAGCAGGAGATGGAAGACAGGTTCCTCGTGATAAACAGGCAGTACAGAGGGCATGACATTAATCATTGTGGGGGATGAGGTGGGTGAGAGTTGTTGAATGGTCATGATGCTTGAAACAGTGAGAGCTGTGCTACATGAGTCTTGGTGAGAGGTTTGTGCAGTGACAGAGTGTGTGTTATGGATGTGTGTATGAGAGAGTTGATGGAGGTACTTACCCTTGGTGAGCAAAGAAACTGATTGACCTTCATGTCGTGCTGGGCATCCCATTTTATTGAGGCATGGCACTGACTTGGGTCGCTATCTAGATCCAGGCAGGCTTTGCCTGGGATCATGGCCTCTTGTGATTATCAGCTGCAAGACAAACCACACTCCTCTCCATCCCCCCACCCAGACACTCCTCTCATCCCCCCACCCAGACACTCCTCTCATCCCTCCACACAGGCACTCCTCTCCATCTCCCCATCCAGACACATTTCTCCAACACCCCCACCCAGACACTCCTCTCCATCCCCCCACCCAGACACGTCTCTCCAACACCTCCACTCAGACACTCCTCCCATCTCCCCCACCTTCCACCCAGACATTCCTCTTATCCTTCCACTCAGACACTCCTCTCCATCCCACCACCCAGACACTCCTCTCATCCCTCCAACACAGACACTCCTCTCCATCCCACCACCCAGACACTTCTCTCCATCCCCCCACCCAGACACGTCTCTCCACCGGTCCCACCCAGACACATCTCTATACCGCCCCCCATCCAGACACGTCTCTCCAACACGCCCACCCAGACACTCCTCTCCACCCCCACACCCAGAAACCTCTCTCCAACACCACTACCCAGACACTTCTCTCCACCCCCCATCCAGACACTCCTCCCCACACCCCCACACCCATCCAGACACTCCTCTCCATCCCCCCACCCAGACTCGTCTCTCCATCCGCCCACTCAGACAGTCCTCTCCATCCCCCAACCCAGTTATTCCTCTGCATCCCACCTACCCCCCACCCAGACACTCCTCTCCATCACCCCACTCCCACCCAGACACTCCACTCCATCCCCCCACTCAGACACCTCTCATCCCCCCACTCAGACGTTCCTCTCCATCCCCCCACCCAGACACTCTACTCCATCCCCCCATGGTCACTCCACTCCAAACCCCCCACCCCCACCCAGACACTCCTCTCCATCCACTCACCCAGACACTCTTCTCCACACCCCCACCCAGACACTCCACTCCATCCCCCCACTGAGACACCTCTCATGCCCCCACTCAGACACACCTCTCTATCCCCCCACCCAAACACGTCTCTCTAACACCCTCACTCAGACACTCCTCTCCACCCCCCACCCAGACACGTCTCTCCATCCCCCCAACCCCTCACCCAGACACTCCTCTCTACCCCTCACACACACACCTCTCTATCCCCCCAACTCCCCACCCAGACACTCCTCTCCATACAACCCCACCCAGACACTCCTCTCCACCCCCCACCCAGACACGTCTCTCCATCCCCCCCACTCCCCACCCAGACACTCCTCCCCATACCCTCCACTCAGCCACTCCACTCTATCCCCCTACTCAGACATCTCTCATCCCCCCCCACACTCAGACCTCCACTCCAACCAACCAACCCCACCCAGACATTCCACTCCATCCACCCCCAAACACTCCTCTCCATCCCCCCCACAGAAACTTCTCTCCAACACCCCCACCCAGACATACCACTCAACCCCCCCACCCCCATGCAGACACTCCTCTACACCACCCACCCAGACACTCTTCTCCATCCCCCCACCCAGACACTCCATTCCATCCCCCCACTCAGACACTCCTCTCCATCCCCTCACCCCCCACCCAGACACTCCACTCCTACCCCACTCAGACACCTCTCATCTCCCCACTCAGACACTCCTCTCCATTCCCCCACTCGGACACTCTTCTCTATCCCACCACCCCCACCAGACACGTCTCGCCAAAACCCTCACCCAGACATTCGTCTCCATCCCCCCACCCAGAACCTCCTCTCCATCCCCTCACCCAGACACTCCTGTACACACCCCCCCACCCAGACACTCCTCTTCATCCCCCCATCCAGACACTCCACTCCATCCCCCCACTCAGATACTCCTCTCTATCCCCCCCGCCCCCCCAGACATGTCTCTCCAACACCTTCAACCAGACAATCATCTCCATCCCCACACCCCCCACCCAGACACTTATCTCCATCCCCCCACCCAGACCCTCCTCTCCATCCCCCCACCTAGACACTCCTCTCCATCCCCCCACCCAGACACTCCTCTACACACCCCCCACCCAGACACTCCTCTCCATCCCCCACCCCCCACCCAGACACTCCACTCTATCCCCCCACTCAGACACCTCTAATCCCCCCACTCAGATACTCCTCTCCATCCCCCACCCCCCACCCAGACGCTCCACTCCAACCCCCCAACCCCACCCAGACATTCCTCTCCATCCCCCCACCCAGACACTCCTCTCATCCCCCCCACTCCCCACCCAGACACTCCGCTCCACACCCCACCCAAACACTCTTCTCCATCCCCTTCAGTCCCCACCCAGACACTCTTCTCCATATCCCCCCACCCAGACACTCAACTCCATCCCCTCACTCAGACACTCCACTCAATCACCCCACTCCCTACCCAGACACTCCTCTCCATTTCCGCACCCAGACATTCCTCTCCAACGCTCCCACCCAGACACTCCTCTCCACACCCCCCACCCAGATACTCCTCTCCATCCACCCCACCCCCCACCCAGACACTATTCTTCATCCCCCCGCCCAGACACTCAACTCCATCCCCTCACTCAGACACTCCTCTCAATCCCACCATGCCCCACCAAGACACTCCTCTCCATCCCCCCACCCAGACACTCCTCTCTATTCCATCCCCACCCAGACATTCCTCTCCATCCCCCCAACCCTCCACCCAGACACTCCTCTCCACCCCCCACCTAGACACTCCTCTCCATCCCCCTCACTCCTCACTCAGACACTCCTCTCCATCCCGCCCAGCCCCCACCTAGACACTCCTCTCTATCCCACCCAGCCCCCATCCATACACTACTCCATCCTCCCACTCAGACACTCCTCTTCATCCCCCCACCCAGACACTCCTCTCCATCCCACCCAGCCTCCATCCATACACTACTCCATCCTCCCACTCAGACACTCCTCTCCATCCCCCCACTCAGACACTCCACTCCATCCCCACACTTGGACACTTCACTCCATCCCCCCCCCACTCAGACACCTCTCATCCCCCACCCAGACACTCCTCTCCATCCCTCCACTCCCTACCCAGACATTCCACTCCATCCTCCCACCCAGACACTCCTCTCCATCCCTCCACTCCCTACCCAGACACTCCACTCCATCCCCCACCCAGCCACTCCTCTCCATCCCCACACTGTGCACTCTTTGCCATTCCTCCACCCGGGCCCTCCTCTCCATCCTCTCTTCCAGAGACTCCTCTCCATACCCCTCCCTGGCACTCCCCACCATCACTCCATCTGGGCACTCCTCACTATCCCTGCACCCCCCATCCAGCACCACCTCCAGGTCATTGTTTGTAAAACGGGGAGCATGTTTTTCTTTACTTAGGGCCATGTTGTGGACGCTGAAGCTCAAGTACTACAGGGTGAGGCTGAGTTCCTGGATGACTCCCAGTGAGATGGTGAGGAGCTGGGCTTTAGAAATTATACTAGAGGCTAGTACACTGCATGATCGTACAAGTGATGAACACGTCTGCGTTTCTGGCCACACAGTTACCAGAGAAAGGTGCCTTAAAGCCAGGTTGTATAATTAATGAAGTGAAACGTAGAAGATTGCATGGGACAAATTGCTCAGAGCCATTGGAAATCATTATTACATTTCAGTTTGTGGGACCATGTTGTGTAGTAATTGGCTGCTGAGTTTCCTGCACTAGTCATGAGAGCTATAGCTGGTCTCCTGTAAAGTAAAATTATGAACTTGACTTTAACCCTGTTAATTGATCCAGAACTACAAAGTATCTCTGCACAAAGTATATTAAAATCTTTAAACAATTATTGCAAGTTATGGGGTCTTTAACCGCATTTTAATATTTCTGTTGCACATTTTTATTGTAACAAGCATATTCTTGTGGTTATGTGCATTGGAGAAAAATTTATTACTTAGAGTGTCACTCATCACATTATCAGAAGAAATACCAGAATATTTATAAGAATGAAGTAAGCTAAAAATAACATTAATCACATTCTTCACCCAGTTTTACGAGTATGTACTAATTTTCTCTGATTAACATCGCCTTATATTTTAATGCTGGTAATCAAGGAAATCAGATGCAGTAAACCAAGTGGTACTGACTCAAGGAAATAAACGATGTTGGAGAGAAACTGAGGGCAGTGAACAAAGTGGGAGCAGATTAAAGGTTGATTGAAATTAGGACAGGAATGGAGACAGAGCTAAGTCCCATTTTGCCCCTGTGGAGGAGAGCTCTCAACTCCTCATCAAACAAAGTGCCCACTTTGAATTATCTTTTCAATTAACCTTGCCATTCACTGGTGAGAATTCAACTCCCGATACCTCGTGTTGTCTAAGAAAGATGTGAGGCTATGATTTTCAATACTTTCAATACCTCAGTTCTGAGGAAGGGTCACTCAACCCAGAAGTTAGCTCTGCTTTCTCTCCACAGATGCTGTCAGACCTGCTGAGCTTTTCCAGAATTTCTGTTTTTATTTCTGATTTATAGCATTCGTTTACTGATTTTAATTTCAAAAAGGGTTTTCTAAGTGAGATAACAGCATAGCTGAATATTCAAGATCTTCTTTGAATGGGAATCACATAAACATGGCTGTGGCCGTGAATTAGTATTCAACATGACAGCGTAAGTGGAAGAAGGTTTTCCCTTTGAAAATAAGACTTGAGATTAAACTGTTCCTTTTTCATTAACGACAATGCTGAAATATTTCAGTGAGTCAGAACAAAATGATAAATATTCGATACAATCTAAAAGGTAGTAAAGATAGTAAAGAAGCATGCTGGCCTTCATAGCAAGAGGGATTGAGTATAGAAGCAGAGGTTCTTTTGCAGCTGTACTGGGCCCTGGTGAGACCATACCTGGAGTACTGTGTGCAGTTCTGGTCTCCAAATTTGAGGAAAGACATTCTGGCTATTGAGGGAGTGCAGCGTAGGTTCACGAGGTCAATTCCAGGAATGGCGGGACTATCTTATGCTGAAAGACTGGACGACTGGGCTTGTATACCTTTGAGTTTAGAAAACTAAGAGGGAATCTGATTGAGACATATAAGTTTATTAAAGGATTGGACAGTCTGGAGGCAGGAAACAAGTTTCCGCTGATGGGTGAGTGCCGAACCAGAGGATAAAGCTTAAAAATACGGGGTAGACCATTTAGGACAGAGATGCCAGAGAGTGGTGGCTGTGTGGAATGCTCTGCCCCAGAGGGTAGTGGAGGCCCAGTCTCTGGATTCATTTAAGAAAGAGTTGGATAGAGCTCTCAAGGATAGTGGAATCAAGGGTTATGGAGATAAAACAGGAACAGGATACTGATTAAGGATGATCAACCATGATCATATTGAATGGTGGTGCAGGCTCGAAGGGCAGAATGGCCTACTCCTGCACCTATTGTCTATTGTCTAATTTAAGATTGGAGATAGAGTGAGTAAATTGGAAAATCAGACAGTTAATAATTACTCTGACTGTAGATACTGACGTATTTGAAGCCTTGAAAAGTTCTTCCAGAAATGAGGGTCCATCTCTACACTGAGCAGGAATGTTAATTGCTGGCTTGGAACTGGCCAGTTGCTATTTTAAAATGGCATCAGCATTTGGTGCAAAAAATGGCCATTTCTTCAGCCGCTATGCACTTTCACAACACAGGCTGTATCACTTGCTTGATCCTTCACAGCTCGTTATAAGGTGCTGCTAAGATTATAAGAATTATAAGAATTGAAAAGTTAAAGATATGTTTCATTTTTTAAAAAATAGCTTTATTAACACCTGTTACTGCTTTCAGTGAACCTTCTCATCAGGTTTTTAAACACAATATATTGTTTCATCATTTTCTATCTTCCTTTCAATCTCTGCAATCACTTGCATTGATGATCTCGGGATTTCATTTCTCAATTCGAACAAGACATTTGCTAAACCCAACTATTATTGCTCCCTTTGACATTAGAGTCACTGATATAGAAAATTGCCACTACTTTGGCTTCTTATAAGTTACCAGCTTTAAATAAAACCAAGAGTCAAACAAGAGCTTTTTGAGATGAGGTCTTTCTAGTTGTTTACCAAGTCCAACAAAATGAACATTGGGAAGTCAAGTCCCAAGGTTATACTTTGTAACATAGCTGTTTAAGCATTGTATCTTTGCGAGTTATACACAAAGCTGATTGAACAAAATTTATCACAATATAAAATAAAAAGATGCAAATTAACATTTATCCTTTTGTTTCAATCATTCTATAGTAGTACACAATCAAACCTTTCTACTTATATGCAACTTTACTGTCCATCTCAAATGTTCTGTATAAGTGTCATTTTAATTCATTTATTTATTTCTCTTAGAGCATGAAAGTGAAAGCACGGTTCGCATAACTTTTACCAATAGATGGACCCATAATTCTTATAATAGTCATCCCATCCACCCTGTACATTCACGTCTCTTCACTCTAATAGTGACGAAAGATTGAGATTTTGGAGAAGATTTGTAGATCAGGTTGTGGATCAGATTGTCAGTTTGCTCACTGAGCTGGTGGCTATGTTCTCAGATGTTTATCACCATGCTAGGTGTCATCCTCAGCACTAGAAGCTCACTGACGATGTTACCTAGCATGGTGACGAAACATCTGAGAACACACCCACCAGCTCAGCCGGCAAACTGACAACCTGATGAAAGTTTCCCAAACAGTTAAATCCCTTCCCCCCTCTCCACTAAGCAAAACGACAGAATTTCCTTTCCACCTATGCAAATGCTTGGTAATTGGCTTATCATTTAAAAATACACGTCTTAGTGTCTTAATTTAATTTGATTTGGTTTCTTATTTTGATCATGAAAATTTGGAATAGAGAGAACTGTCAATAAGAATGGAGCATCCCTAGATTTAGTTGCTTCCCCTTTGGCAGCCATGCCTTCAGTTTCACAGGCTCCCACCTTCCCACTGGCTCGAGAATTACCCTCCCACTCAAACCTAGGAGCCTCTCGGCTTCAGTTTTCTCTTAAAGATGATCTTAAAACATACCTTTGGTCTTCTGTTTCAATATGATCTTTTGCTTAATAATGATCCCGTGAAGACATTTTACAACATAAAAGACATACCAGAAATACAAGTTTTGCTCAAGTGCAGATTGCTCCTTTTTAACGTTCTACTATTCTATAATATTGTAAAGAAATCTCTCTACAACTAAAATTGCCACGAATAATAAAACAAACAACCCTGACTTGGAACTACGAGCTGTTCCTTCACTGTACTACGAGCTGTTCCTTCAGAGAGTACTCCCTCAAGGATATTGTGAGGTGCCCCTATGGACTTCAACAGCTCAAGAAGGAAGCTCACCACCAGCTTTTCAAAGATAATTAGAGATGGACAATAAATGCTGATCTAGCCAGAGGTGAGGGCATAGAAGGACGAGGTAGTAAATTTGCGGATGACATTAAAGTTGGTAGAGTTGTGGACAGTGCAGAAGGATGTTGTAGGTTACAGAGGGACATAGAAAAGCTGCAGAGCTGGGCTGAGAGGTGGCAAATGGAGTTTAATGTGGAAAAGTGTGAGGTGATTCACTTTGTAAGGAGTAACAGGAATGTAAAGTACTGGGCTAATGGTAAGATTTTTGGAAGTGTAGATGAACGAAGAGATCTCGGTGGCCATGTACATAGATCTTTGAAAGTTGTCACCAGGTTGATAGGGTTATTAAGAAGGCATATGGTATGTTAGCTTTTATTGGTAGAGGGATTATGTTTCGGAACCATGAGGTCATGCTGCTGCTGGACAAAACTCTGGTGCGGCCACACTTGGAGTATTACATACAGTTCTGGTCACTGCATTATAGAAGGATGTGGAAGCTTTGGAAAAGGTTCAGAGGAGATTTACTAGGAAGTTGCCTGGTATAGAAGAAAGATCTTACAAGAAAAGGCTGAGAGACTTGAGGCAGTTTTCATTAAAGAGAAGAAAGTTGAGAGGTGACTTAATTGATACATATAAGATAATCAGAGGGTTACATAGGGTGGACAGTGAGAGCCTTTTTCCTTGGATGCTGATGGCTAGAACGAGGGGACATAGTTTTAAATTGAGGGGTGATAGATATAGGACAGATGTCAGTGGTAATTTCTTTACTCAGAGAGTAGTAGGGGCATGGAATGTACTGCCTGCAACATTAATAGACTCGCCAACTTTAAGGGCATTTAACTGCTCATGTGATACGCATATAGAACATAGAACATAGAACATAGAACAATATAGTGCAGAACAGGCCCTTTGGCCCTCGATGTTGCGCCGACCTGTGAACTATTCTCAGCTCGTCCCCCTACACTATCCTAAAATCATCCATGTGCTTATCCAAGGATTGTTTAAATCTCCCTAATGTGGCTGAGTTGACTACATTAGCAGGTAGGGCATTCCACACCCTTACCACTCTCTGCATAAAGAACCTGCCTCTGACATCTGACTTAAATCTATCACCCCTCAATTTGTAGTTATGCCCCCTCATACACACTGACGTCATCATCTTAGGAAAAAGACTTTCACTATCTACCCTACCTAATCCTCTGATCATTTTGTATGTCTCTATCAAATCCCCTCTTAGTGTTCTTCTTGCCAATGAGAACAGGTTCAAGTCTCTCAGCCTTTCCTCATAAGACCTTCCCACCAGACCAGGCAACATCCTGGTAAATCTCCTCCACATCTTTTCCAATGCTTCCACATCCTTTCCGAAATATGGGGACCAGAACTGTATACAATATTCCAAGTGTGGCCGCACCAGCGTTTTGTATAGTTGCAGCATGATATTGCGGCTCCGGACCTCAATTCCTGTACAAATGAAACTTAGCACACTGTGTGCCTTCTTAACAGCACTATCCACCTGGGTGGCAACTTTCAGGATCTCTGTACATGGACACCAAGATCCCTCTGCACATCCACATTACCAAGCATCTTTCCATCGACCCAGTACTCTGCCTTCCTGTTATTCTTCCCAAAGTGCATCATCTCGCATTTAGCTGCATTGAACTCCATTTGCCACCTCTCAGCCCAATTTTGCAGTTTATCCAAGTCCCCCTGCAACCTGTAACATTCTTCCACACTGTCCACTACTCCACTAACTTTAGTGTCGTCTGCAAATTTACTAATCCATCCACCTGTGCTTGCATCTAAGTAACCAGACTCCAGGCTGAATATTTTCCATCAATCACCACTTGCTGCCTTCTTTCAGAAAGCTAGTTTCTATTCCAAATTGCTAAATCACCATGTGTCCGCATTTTCTCCAACAGCCTACTTTGTGGAATCTTATCAAAGGCTTTACTGAAGTACATGTATACCATGTCAACTGCCTACCCTCATCTACTTGCTTGGTCACCTTCTCAAAAAACTCAATGAGGTTTGTGAGAGACGACCGGCCCTTGATGAAACCATGTTGACTATCTGAAATCAAATTGTTGTTTGCTAGATGATTATAAATCTTATCTCTTATAATCCTTTCCAAAACCTTTCCTACAACAGAAGTAAGGCTCACTGGTCCATAATTACCTGGGTCATCTCTACTGCCCTTCTTGAACAAGGGCACAACATTTTCAATCCTCCAGTCCTCTGGAACCAAACCTGTAGACAATGACAACTCAAATATCAAAGTCAAAGGCTCTGCTATCTCCTCCCTAGCTTCCCAGAGAATCCTCGGATAAATCCCATCCGGTCCGGGGGACTTGTCTACTTTCACTCCTTCTGGAATTGATAACACCTGTGTGTAACTAACCTCGATCCTTTCTAGTCTAATACCTCGTATCTCATTCTTCTCTTCTACAATATTCTCCTTTTCCTGAGTGAACACCGATGAGAAATGTTCATTTACCACCTCTCCGATCTCTACAGGGTCCACATTCAACTTCCCACTTCTGTCTTTGGTTGGCCCTATTCCTACCCTAATCATCCATTTATTCCTCACATACCTATAGAAAGCTTTAGGGCTCTCCTTTATTCTATTTGCTAAAGACTGCTTGTGTTCTCTCTTTGCTCTTCTTAACTGTCTCTTTAAATCCTTCCTAGCTGATCTGTAACTCTCCATCGCCTCATCTGAACCATCTTGTCTCATCAACACATAAGCCTCCTTCTTCTTCATAACAAGAGATGCAATTTCTGTTGTAAAGCACAGTTCCCTAACCTTATCACTTCCTCCCTGCCTGACAGGGACATACCTATCAAGGACATGCAATATCTGTTCCTTAAACCAGCTCCACATTTCCATTGTCTGCATCCCCTGCATTTTGCTACCCCATTCTATGCATCCAAATTCTTGCCTAATCGGATTATAATTGCCCTTGCCCCATCGATAATTCTTGATCTGTGGCATGTACCTATCCCTTTCCATCACTAAACTAAACATAACTGAATTATGGTCACTCTCTCCAAAGTGCTCACCTACAACTAAATCAAACACCTGGCCTGGTTCATTACCAAGCACCAGATCCAGTGTGGCCTCCCCTCTTGTTGGCCCTTCGACATACTGTGTCAGGAAACCCTCCTGTATACATTGGACAAAAACTGATCCATCTGACATATTAGAGTTCTAACATTTCCTGTCAATGTTGGGGAAGTTAAAGTCCCCCCATAATGACCACCCTGTTCCTTTCACTCCTACTCAGAATAATTTTGTTAATCCTCTCTTCCACCTCCCTGGAACTCTGTGGAGGCCTATAAAAACTCCAAGCAGTATGGCCTCTCCTCTCCTGTTTATAACCTCAGCCCACACTACCTCAGTAGACAAGTCCTCATCAAAAGTTCTCTCAGTAACTATTATACCATCCTTGACTAACAAGGCCATGCCTCTCCCTCTTTTGCCGACTTGCCTGTTCTTAATGAAAGATCTAAACCCTGGAACCTGCAACATCTATTCCTCACCCTGCTCTATCCATGTCTCCGAAATGCCACAACATCGAAGTCCCATACAGGTGAGAATGGAATAGTGTAGGTTAGATGGGCTTCAGATTGGTTCCACAGGTCAGCACAACATTGAGGGCCTAAGGGCCTGTACTGTGTTCTATCTTCTATGCCCCCATCCGTTTTTTTTACTTCTCTGGGACTAAGAAATAATTCCAATAGGCTACTAAAAAAGTAAAATATCTTGGTGAACACACCAAAACCTAACAATTCAATTACAGTCTCTAGAAGAAATAGATAAATAGCAGCTCTCCCAGAGTGTTAGTGTACCATCTTCAGATATGTCTAACATAACTTGCAAAAGACAGAGTCCAGAACTGCAAAAAAACCCATATCGATCCTAACTGTTTTAATCACCAATTCTATTCCTTGTGGTGTAAATGCTCAGATTTTCCATCTTACTGCTCAGGAATGAATGTACTTTCTTTGGGATGCACCCAATTTTCCTGTCTGACTGTTCCACTGGCCAAGTCCAGACTTCCTTCCAAGTTTTCCCTGCTGTTTTCTTCTTGCACTGGAATGTGAACCTCATGGCCATGCTTGCTGTTCTGTTCCTCTTGGACAGGGACACACACACTTTCCTCAAAGTTTTCCTCCTGCACAGGCAAGCCTGCATTCGCTCCAAGCTCACAGCCGTTGCCTGGCGTTGCCTCTGTTGTAGGGAATGTGCCATTATCCTTGTGGGTATCTTGCCTTGCAGGAAAATCAGCTCCTGTATTCATGTCTCCTTTGCTGTTCTGTTCTGCCGTGTGATTCACTTTGACAATTACATTGAAGACAACTGAACCACCGACACTCAGCATGGACTGACCGCTTGTATTGTATGTCGCATTATCTCCGCAAGAAAATCCTGGCAAATTAAGCGAAAAAAAGTTTAATGTTTTTTCAGCTTTTTTAAAAATTTAAAATACTTGAACCACCACATCAGCATATTGGAAATTAGCAGTAACTTGCGAAGTGACAAACATTTGGAATACATCTTTAGTTTTGATGGACAAATAGGAGCCATGGTACATTATTCCAAAATGTAACGATACGAAGGGTAATTAGCATCAGGGAATCAAGAGAATCCACTGAGAGGAAGTCAGTGCAAAGAATGGAGATACTTTTAGAAACAAATATTTAGTAACAATGCACATTATTGTCACAAAGACCTGGGCGCTAGTGGGAAAGAGTCAATGAGGAGTATTGGAAATAAAAAAATCAGTCATTTAGGACTGAGATGGAGAGAATCATTAAATCCCTACAGTGCGAAAGCAGGCTATTCATCCCATCAAGTCCACATCGACCCTCTGAAAAGCATCCATCCAGGCCCACCTCACTATCCTATCCCTGTAACCCTCAATTTCCCATAGCTAACCCACATAGTCTGCACATCGCTGGATACTATGGACAATTTAGCATGACTAATCCAGCTAACCTGCACATCTTAGGACAGTGGGAGGAAGCCCACGCGAACACGAGGAGAAGGTTCTGAATCATGAGAATTATCCTTAGAAGGTTGTGGATACTCAACTCTTGAGTATGTTCAAGATCTGAGGTCAACAAAATATTGGACATTAAGGAAATCAAGGGTTATGGAAGGTACAGTTCATGTAGAAGGTCAGCTATCATTGGAGATGTGGAGCTTGCTTAAAGAACTGCATGGTTCACTCTTGTTCCTAGTTCCTACATGTTTATATTACATTCTCTTTAAGCCAACAAGTGTTTAAGGGAAAAAGGTTAGTTTACCGGATGGAGTTGAATTGGCTGACTTCTGACTGTTTTCATCACTTAGATTTGGGTGGTCAGGATCTGTGTTGTTAGAACTGTCTCCATCGGTATGGTCAGAGCTCTGACTGTATCTGCAAGAGTTACTTTGACGACTCGTGTGACAATCACACTTCATAGTATGCCCTTTGGTCGACTCTCTGGAAAGCAATGGAGTTGAGCTACCTAAGGTCCAAGGATTACCAGATGATTCTGACTGGCAGGGGACAGCGCTGACACTGTGTCTGCTTTCTTGAGTGGATAGATTAAGGTGAGTTGGTTCTTCTACTGTATGCCCAGAGGGCAATAGGGGATTAACTGATCCTGTGCTTGGGTCTTCCAAATGTGCAGCACTGCAGCCTTCCCCTTGGTTTCCAGTGTAGCATTTGCCATCGGGATTCTCCCTTGGGATCCTTGAAAAATGTGTGGCATTGCACAGGGACTCAACTTCGTAGCAAGACTTCAACGCAGTGTTACAAACTGGATGCTCTGAAAATGCATAAAATACGGAGCCACTAAGATGATCAGTTGCCTTCACTGGAGTCTTGGGTAATATAAACAGCTCACTCTCTGGATTCCAGTGGTGATTATCAATTGGCAACCTACTATTTGCTTGATCGGCAGGTGGATGTCTCTGGAAAAATAACAGAACGTTTTCAGAGTGATGGGCAAAGATGTCAAAGGAAAACATTACGTTTGACCAAATCCTGTGATTCTATCAAGAAAACTGCAATTAAACAGAGTTAATATGTTGGTCCATTTTGGTGCTTAAGGTTGCAAATTAATTCATTAATTGACAAGTCTTAGAAATTCCCTTCAGGCTGATGGGCTTGAAATAGTAATTGTATTGTCTAGGTGTACTATCCTGGTGTACGGTGATAAGAACTGTGATCTGAAATCTATGCCACATCATCCTGTTGCGCCAGCCTCACACATCACGAGTAGCCTGTGTGCAACTGCTCTGTCACTTCTGTCCACCAACCACCAATGCCTAGCTTGACCTCTTTTTGTGCTGCTCTCTACCTTGTCCTCTGGAGGGGATCTCTGTGCTGCCGTGCACAGCTCTAATCAAATGCTCAAAATACTGAGTTTCTTTTCTGGCTGGCAGTTTTTTAAGATTCTTCGGTTCTTGTTATTTCAAGTACCTCTTTCTTGGTCTTATGTTCCATGCATGGAATGTTAACTGTTGTGTAATGGCATCAGGATCCCAGAGCAATCTTGCTAACTTGCCTCAGAGCTGCAAATCACAGACTATAAATACCAGAGTGTACAGAGAAAGAAGGGAGATTTCTGGAAGGCCCTGCTGTAATGTGTCTCCCTGGAAGAGAGACTGACAGCAATTGGACATGAACATATGAAGAAAACACACAATCGATTACCTTATGTAACTGTCAGTCAGTATGTCTATAACAACCATGTATGAGATTATTCATTTTTAATGAATAATGAATAGTATTTTGGTGAAGTCTAAGTCTAAGTCTAATCTTTGTATTCTCCTCAACCAATCTGTAAAGAATCCACCTTATACTGTGGCATGAAAACATATGAGTAAAAAGTGAGGTCTGCAGATGCTGGAGATCAGAGCTGAAAATGTGTTCCTGGTTAAAGCACAGCAGGTTAGGCAGCATCCAAGGAACAGGAAATTCGACGTTTCGGGCCAGAGCCACCACCAAACCATCATCTCCCAGACCATCAATAACCTCATCACCTCAGGGGATCTTCCATCCACTGCCTCCAACCTCATAGTCCCACAACCCCGCACCACCCGTTTCTACCTTCTGCCATTCCTGATGAAGGGCTCTGGCCCGAAGCATGAAAACATACTCCAAGAAATGGTATCTGAGATGGGATATTGAACCAACAAAAGATTAGCAGATGTCCGAGTAGCCACATTTCAAAGCCCACAATTTTTTCCCATACTTATTCATAGAGTCATAGAGATGTATACCACGGAAACAGACCCTTCGATCCAATCCGTCCATGCCGACCAGATATCTCAACCCAATCTAGTCCCACTTGCCAGCACCCTGGCCCATATCCCTCCAAACCTTTCCTATTCATATACCCATCCAGATGCCTTTTAAATGTTGCAATTGTACCTTCTTCTGCCAGCTCATTCCATACACGTACCACCCCTCTGCATGAAAAAGTTGCCCCTTAGGTCTCTTTTATATCTTTCCCCTCTCACCCTAAATCTATGCCCTCTATTTCTGGACTCCCCGACCCCAGGGAAAAGACTTTGCCTTCTAAGGTATAATGAAAAATGAATAGAATGTAGCATCTTCTGACTTCTTCTTTCCCTGTTATAAACTTGGGTTTTCTTGTTAATACATCCTTCACCTTCAAAAAATTACTTCTGTCCATCCCTTTCCTCTATATTTTCTCCCGTTTTCTAAAAAATCTTTACTTTCTTCATTATCAAGACATGTCTAAATAACTGAGTTGTAGATTCAAATTTTATAGTCTGTGTCACTTGGTAATAAAATTGGCTTCCTTTTGGGAGTTGTTTTACTGACAGTGTATTGCATTGTCAGAAATCAGGGGTTGCAATGTTTTAAAATCAGAACAGATTGGAGGTCAAAAGTATCCTCACAAAACTGCTTCGTGAAATTAGTTTGGGAACTCTTGATTCAGCTTCCAATGGGCACTGGTGTAAATTCAAACACCATTCCCAATTCAGTATAAATTACAATCCAACCA
Organism: Hemiscyllium ocellatum; assembly: GCF_020745735.1. NCBI lineage: Eukaryota > Metazoa > Chordata > Chondrichthyes > Orectolobiformes > Hemiscylliidae > Hemiscyllium > Hemiscyllium ocellatum. The sequence goes on from NC_083434.1 coordinate 41,247,752, forward strand.
GATAAACTGCAAAACTGTCCTTGTGAAAATTGGAATAATGATATGCCAACTCTCCAAGAGACTGCTCATCAGTTGACTTTGTCTACACTTCTTGTTGCCTTGGGAAAACAACCAACATAATCAAAGACTCCACCCACCTCGGTTCTACTCTCTTTCATCCTCTCCCATTGGGCAGAAAATACAAAGGTTTGAAAACACGTAACAACAGATTTAAGGATAACGTCTTTCTTGTTGTTGTCAGACTTATGAACAGACCTCTCATATTTTAGAGTTGATTTTTCTCTGCACCTTCTTTGTAGCTGTAACACTACATTCTGTTCTGTTACCCTGATGTACTTATGTAAGAGTTGATTTGTCCAGTTAGCATGCAAAACAATACTTTTCACTGTATCTAGGTATGTGACAATCGTTAATCAAATCAAATCAAACGTTTTCTGAGCATCGAGATTCAACTATTGACTGATGGTGCTTATTGACTGAATTGGAAAATATTCCCTCCCCAAGGTTTTTGGGCATATTCAGACAGTTTAAGAGGAATTTTATCCCATGTAATTCAGCATAATAACACCACAAAGTTTAGCTAATGGATTTTACATCATCAAATTTAATTATTATGCTAGACTTAAAATTGGACTGAGACCCACTGTAATAGTTCATGTCTCCCCTTTATTAATAGTTTCAGACATCAGGGCAGCATATTTCCCTTTAAACTAAGGGAATTTGAGGGGCTCCACTAATTATGAAAGTCTTGACTATTTTTTCAGTTCTACACAGTTTTGCAATTTTAATTGGCTTCAACTCACCTCATTTCTCTGTTTTCCTCTAATGCTGCACCAGGCATCAACAAATCTCTGTTGAACACAATCTACATGGAAGGTAACATGTCAAATATCGGATTGTAATATAGTATCAAAACCAGAAGTTGTCACTAAAATCAATCCTTATTTCCCAACAAAACAGTTGCATTACATTGTGAAGTATAGGCAGAATAAAAATTGACCCATAACTTACACGGATTACTCCTGGTATCATTATCCCAGTGGATCATCACTACTGGAGCAATAAACTCAAAGAATTACCATTAATGGGGCAAAAAACCCAATAACCTACCACTACTTAGGCAAACACTCAATGTACTACCAGTACTAGGGCAATAATAGGAAAATAACCTCAACAAATTACTGGTAATGAGGCAAAAAAACTAACGAATTACCACTACCAGGGCAACAAACCCACTAGGGAATAAACCCTAATGAGTTATCACTACAGGGGCAATAAACACAATGAACTACCACTGCTGGAGTGAAAAACCCAACGAAATACCACAGCCTGTAACATTTACCCTCTTGACAAGAGATAGATTGTATAACAAAAGGCAGAAAAGTTCTGACTGAAGCCACTTGCAAGTCTTATTTCTCCTATAATGTATTTGACAGGCTTCTCCCGCTCTGTGCCTCATCACCTTTGGTGAAAATCCATATGCACGTGCAGTTAGAGTTCGCATTTCTGCTGAAAGTTTGCAGTGGTGGTTTAGAAATATGTCCTGAAGAGATGCTGTGGCAATCAAACATACAAAATATTCCTTCACACTGGCAAATATAAAAATGCATGCATTAACTGTGGAGAATGTATTGGCCCGGAATTGCCTCGGAACAGTTTGGGTTTCTACCAATGGGATTCTGGGACAGAGGGAGCAGTTCTGAAGAATATTCTCGTCAATGTCTCAGGAATGACACAACCGAAGACAATCTAGACTTACTATCATTTCATTAACTTATGACTTTGTATGAAACCATACGGATGGTCACAACATACCTGAAAGTGTTGTCAGATACTTTCTGTGGGACCTTAAGGTGTAGATAAACAATATAATTATTCCGCATCCAAATGCAAGGCCCACAATGATTGCCAGTATTGAGTAACCTACAACAGAAGAATAAGACAGGATCAGATTGTAATAGAAATGGTGGCATAGAAATTGGTAACATCGCTGGACTAGTAATTTGAGACACAGGTAATGTTGTCGTGACTTTGTTGTCAAAAAAATGGGGTGACTCCAGACCTACAACTCTTAACTGCCCTATGAAATAGTCCTGCAGGCCACTCAATTTAGAGGCAATTAGGGATGTGCAACAATTGCAGTCTTAATCAAATGATGCCCACATTCCAAGAAAGAAGACATTTTAAAAATTATATCGAACAGGCTTTGTAATTCCATGGATATTTTAGTTACATGACAGGCACACCATTACACTGCAACTAATGGAACAATCAATCCATCCTTTCACGTTAGATCTAGGGATAAATAATTATGTTAAAGCTGATACATTAAGTACACTATGTCGTAGAGTCATAGAGATGTACAGCAGGGAAACAGACTCTTCGGTCCAACTTGTCCATGTCAAACAGATATCCCAACCCAATCTAGTCCCAGTTGCCAGCACTTTGCCCACACTCCTCCAAACCCTTCCTATTCATAGACCCATCCAGATGCCTTTTAAATGCTGTAATTGTACCAGCCTCCACCACTTCCTCTGGCAGCTCATTCCATACAGGTACCAACCTCTGTGTGAAAAAATTGTCCCTCAGGTCCCTTTGTCCCTCTCACCCTAAACCTATTCCTTCCAGTTCTGGACTCCCCCACCCCAGAGAAAAGAACTTGTATATTTACCCTATTCATTCACTTCATGATTTTATAAACCTCTGTAAGGTCACCCCTCAGCCTCCGATGCTCCAGGGAAAGTGACACGGTGGCTTAGTGGTTAGCACTGCTGTCTCACAGCGCCAGGGACCTGGGGTCAATTCCAGCCACGTTCTCCCCGTGTCTGTGTGGCTTTCTTCTGAGTGCTCCGGTTTCCTTCCACAGTCCAAAGGTGCGCAGGTTAGGGTGAATTGGCCATGCTAAATTGCCCCATAGTGTTCAGGGATGTGTAGATTAGGTGCAGGGGTAAGTGTAGAGTAATAGGGGTGGGGGAATGGGTCTGGGTGGGTTACTCTTCGGAGGGTTGGTCTTTTTGGCTCGAAGGACCTGTTTCCACACTGTAGGAATTCTGTGATTCTATGAAAACAGCCTCAGCCTATTCAGCCTCTCCCTGTAGTGCAACCCTGGCAACGTCCTTGTCTTTATCACGTCACGTCTGATCCAAAGTGAATTTATTGAATGGCAAGCTGTGGAGGGGGCTGAATCGATGTTTGCACATCAACAGGAAAAAGCCCTGTGCAGGGGATTCCCCTTGGATTCTTACAGCACGCACCCTGAAGGGGAGCAGTTCTCTCTCTTTCTCTCTCTCTCTCTCTCTCTCTCCGTGAATCTCATTCAATTTCACTCTGTCAGTTTCCAGTTCGGTTTCAGCCCTGTTTGGAGTCACATTGAGGTGGGTTTCTCTCCTGAATGAGTGTCAAAAGTTCTCAGTTGCACAGGTACCTGAGCTTCAAGTAACAGATCAAAACCATTGGACACATGAGCGGAAATTAGGCCATTTGGCCCATCGAGTCTGCTCTGCCATTCAATCATGGCTGTTAAGTTTCTCAACTCCATTCTCCCGCTTTCTCCCCACAACCCTTGATCCCTTTGATACTTAAGAACCGATCTATCTCTGTCTTAAATATACTCAGTGACCCAGCCTCTACAGCCTTCTGTGGCAATGAATTCCACAGATTCACCACTCTCTGGCTGAAGAGATCTTTCCTTATCTCCATTCTAAATAGTATTCCCTTTACTCTAAGGACCCATTGGGTTCTAGTCTCTCCTACCATGGAAACATCTTCCTAATGTCCATTCTGTCCAGGCCATTCAATATTCTGTAAGTTTCAATTAGATCTGCCCTCAACCTTCCAAACTCCATCGTGGATAGAAACGACTGGTGGCAGTTGAATGGAGAATGCCTGTCCACGTGGAATATAGAAAGTTATGTTTCCTGTAATTTGCAACTGGTAGCATGAACTCATTGATGGCATAAATGCATTTGTAATGCATTTATTTTCACACAAGCTTTATAAGATTAGAAATGAAAAGAAAGTAACGACTATGGGCAAATTTATTACAAATGCATCTGGCTTCACCTTAATGTGTGCACTTATATGTTAGCAGATCTCTAGTGGCATTAGTCTGAGCAAGTCGCTCTGTTTTATAATGCTGAGAATATTACACTGTCTGCTGCATAAGGCTGTTCTGCTGCCAATGTGAAGCTTTGGTTAATTCTTGAAGGACTGGAAAATCTAATTACTATGACTGAACACAGCATTTTCAATTTAATTGTTTGATTGGGGTGATTTGCAGACTGATCAAATTTTGGGTTAGAATTAGATTTTGTGATCATGATAGACCTGACAGAAGAATATTATGCCTTATGTTACTGTCCTTGTAAAGTTTCTGATTTTATTGTGAGCATGACCATTGGAAATTTGATAGTCTATTCTTCTGATTAAGGCTGGAGAGTGCACCATCGCTGGTCCAATGGCTCCATGGATCACCACATGAAATAAACTTTCCCTAGTTACCATAATGGTCAATTAATTTTCTTAACTATATGAGATTTTAAACAACAAGATCTATCAACTAGGTTTCTTAATAAAGATAACTTCTGGTTTATCAAAACAAAACTTATTTAATAAAAATGCAACTTTTAGTTAACATTCACAGTTCATAGTGTAGAAATATACATGCTTATCACTCAAAATATCCCTAAAACTTCAGGAAACGAGAAGGATAAAAATAATTTCTCTGGAGAGACTGACTTTTTGAATAAAAAAAGGCCGTTTTAGCCAATGGGTTATTTTGAAGGCAAAAGGATAAATGTTATCATAATACAAAGTCTGGCAGTACAGTCAAGTCATTAATACTACACAGTTGTTGCTGGAGTCTTGGCAGACACAGCTTGCTCAGGAAATTCAATGCTGAGAAGTTTCTCCAATCTATTAGAATTACAAATGGATGTTACGCTTTTCTTTTGCAGGAGCGATGGGAACGGTGAGAGTGAGGATGGGGGGCTGCTGGGAAGGTCAATAATCCTTTAAAAACTTATCTTGTGGGATCAGCAGCCTCCATTTCTGCAGCAGCAGTGGGAGTAATAAGAGCAAGGACCAGGAGGTTTCCGGGAAGGTAAATGAATCCTTCATTAACTTATCTCATAAATAGGCAGAGTGCCACTGAGCAGGAGCAGACACTGGACTGCTGAGTAAATGAGGTAATATATTTGGGCAGTTGCTTTATCCGAAACACTATTTAGGTAGTGTCTCCCACCCATCCTCCTCTTCTATCCAAAAAAAAGGGTTCTGTGCGCCGATTTGGTATGATTATGAGCTTTTTCAATAGTCTCTTTGGAAATTCAGAACCGTGGGAATGGATGTTAGGGCAGTTGCGTGCTCCCCCTGTAGGATGTGGGAGGTAAAGTTTACCACTGGTGTCACCACTGACTTCATCTGCAGGAAGTGCACCCAATTCCAGCTCCTTGGAAACTGTTAGGGAACTGGAGCTGGATGAACTTCAGGTCATTCAGGAGGTGGAGGGGCTAAGAGAGAGGAGTTACAGGGAAGTAGTCACACCTCAGGTACAGGAAAGAGGTAGATGGGTTACAGTCAGGGGTTAGAAAGGGAACTGGCAGACAGTGCAGGGATCCCCTGTGGCCGTTCCCCTCAATAACATATGTACTGTTTTGGATACTGTTGGAGGAGGGGGTGTGTGGTGAGGAGAATGCCCTATCGGGGAAAGCTATAGTGGCCAGGTCTCAGGCACTGAGCCTGCCTCTGTGGCTCAGAAGGGAAGGGGGTGATTAGAAAAGTGCTAGTGATAGTAAATTCAATAGTTAGAGGAACGGACAGTAGATTCTGTGCTCACGAATGGGACTCCCAGGAGGTACATTGCCTCCCAGGTGTCAAGGTCTGGGATGTCTCTGATCGAGTCAACAAGATTCTAAAGGGGGATAGTGAGCAGCCAGAAGTCGTGGTGCACATTGGCACCAATGACTTAGCTGGGAAAATGGATGAAGATCTAAAACGTGATTTCAGTGAGTTAGGTTGGAAACTAAAAAGCAGGATGAGCAGTGTAGTAATCTCAGGATTACTACTTGTGCCACATGTAGTACACTTGGTGATCTAGTGGTAACATCCCAGTCAGTAGTAATCCAGAATTCCAGGTCCATGTTCTGGGGATGTAGGTTCAAATCCCACCATGTCAGATGGTTAAAATTTGAATTAATTCAATCAAAATCCTGAATCATGTAATCATTGGCACAAAAACCCATCTTTAGGGAGGAAAATCTGCTGTCCTTACCCTGTCTAGCCTACATGTGACTCCAAACCAAAGAAATGTGGCTGACTTTTAACTACTACTGGGCAGTTGGGGTTGGGCATTTAATGCTGGCTTAGTCGGTGACAGCCACCTCCCATGAACAAATTAAAAGGAATCCCAAACACGGCCAGCATTAAATACTGGCTCAATCGTACATCTACTTTAACTTGTTGGCAATTAGGATCATTAAATAGTCACTTAAAGACCTCAGCTTGTCATCCCCCGATTGTGTGCATCCCTGGTAGGACAGAAACAACTACTTAAACAGCTATGTGCCGAGCCAGGGTGAGGTGTTGACTTCCATTTGTTGGAATCTGGGGACAGTCGAATGTGGAGAGAAAAGAGGTGGTCTCTGAAAGCCACATATCTTCTCTTTCCTTCCATGTTCCCATGAACCCATTTACTCAGGACGTTCACGAGAAGAAGGAAAACAAGATTTACTTTCTCTTCACTGGATCGCCAGCAAATTCCTACGAAGATCAGACTTTAGAACCCAGTTTGCTAATGTCGAGGCCTGTGATAGGGTGGGAAACATGCTGGTGGGTAATCTTGCCGGGGAGTGGGTGGGGGAGGTGTGGAGAGATGGATGGATAATTAGATTAGATTCCCTACAGTGTGGAAACAGGCCCTTCGGCCCTCCAAAGAGTAACCCCCCAGACCCATTTCTCTTTGACTAATGCACCTAACACTATGGGCAATTTAGCCTGGCCAATTCACCTGACCTGTACATCTTTGGATTGTGGGAGGAAACCGGAACACCCAGAGGAAATCCACGCAGACATGGGGAGAATGTGCAAACTCCACACAGACATGTGCTACCTAGCACCCATTCATAGAATAAAAGACCGAGATAGATAGGATCTTGATTGGTAAAGGGAGAAAGACGCAGAATGAGTTTGAGAAAAACATCAGCTATGATCAAAGGGTGGAGCAGACTCAGTGGCCAAATGGCCTAATTCTATTCCTATACCTTATGGTCTATGTTTGTCAGTGACACCCAAATCCCATGAAAGAAAATACATAAAACAAAAATGAGATTATTGAAGGCTCAATATTTGTATTACACTGCAAAACTCCAAATTGCACCTGATAGATATTACAGCCACAGTACCTGAACTGGGTGGTGTTGAAGCACGAATGCACATGGCATCAGAAGTGGCATTACCAGGAGCTTTCTCCACCATCCCAAGGGCTGTGCAACTATAGAGAATAAAATACAATAAAAATGTTAAAGGCAAAGTTAAATATAATAAATACTTTCCAGAACCTCAGGTTATCCCAAAACAATTTACAGACAACTAAATATTTTTTTTGAAATGCAGGTATCTTACATTTTATGGGCTAAATGCTAATTGTGTTGAGTTTTTTTGGAAGGCTTGAGCCCTCATGAGAATTGACTCTGTATTTTACCAAATGCATCTCATTAACTACTGCCCCCGTCCCTATGGTGTCCCTCCTGCCCAATTTCGTACACCATTCCCAGGACAATTCACCACTGTTGGGGTATACGGAATTCATTGGATCCTGCACTGATGCCATCTATGTAAGGACTGTTACAGACCTGGAAAAACAACATCAGTTGTTCTGCACGGTTCCTGACATTTGCCTCAGACATCTCAGACAAGGGGGAGATCTTTACTCCACTGTGCACGGAGGGTCCTGGAGGCTCTGCAGAATCAGGTATTGCAGACATTGGACATTCTCTTCCCCTAGGACCAGCAGTGAAGATCACAACAACAGCCTGGCCTGGGGTTACCACACTTCCCCCATCCTGGGTCAGTGCAGTCTCAGACATCGGGAGGAATGCCCAATCCTGTAGGAAGAAGGTCAATGGCCTTCTCCACTCAGCCAGGACAAGTGCCAGCATTCTCTCTCCTTTACCTCACACTCACGCTTTCACTGCTATTGTACCCAACGTTCTCCAAGGCTCACGCTCTGCCACTCTCACCATTGCTCGCAATATCTTCCCTTGCTGCTATTACCGCCCAATCTCTAACATCATGAACCCTGCATGCTCCCTTGTGTTACTTTCTCACTCACTTGGGACACCTCCCCTCCCCCTCCCCCACCCCCACGCACACACCAACAGTAACAGCTAAGTCATCCTCTGTCATCTCTCTCAATACCTACCTCTCTCTATCATTCTGGGAGAAAAACACTCCCTAGTAGGGCAGAAAGAGTTAAGATAGGTGATGGGTTGCCTGATATTTGCTTCCTTATCCTGACATAGACAGAATCCTGACTGATCACCCCCAGCAGCTGACTGACTATGTCCAAGCTCCTGGATGGATATTGAAGGCTGCTCTTGACCTACCCCTGACCAAAGTCTATCTCCCTTGACTTGGCTGAAGATTGCCAACGACCATAACAAGGTTCTTGGGCAGTGTGACTGCACCAAAAGGCTTGGCAATATAGCTGCATGATGAAGCAGGTATCACTGGCTGCGGGGGAATACTGCAAAAGGCAATGCAAGGCAGGAATGCTGTGACCATCCAGGAAGGCTAAGGGACACTCACAGTGAGTGAGCAATCAGACAGCAAGGAAACAGGTAGGAAACGCAGCCTGATCCAGCCCTCAAGCTGGGGGCATGTCCCTGAGTGGACAGTGTCCTTGATGTGGCATTACCATGAGAGTTACTGCTGCATTCTAAGGTGCACCATTAAAATGCTGATGTCTCCTGGAGATATGTCATGAGGGCTCCTAGGGGCTACCACATGTTGGAAACCAATGTCTGTGGATGTGGGCGACATGTGGCATGCTCATGCCCGAGAATATTGGTGCCCACTGAGCAACTTGGAGTTCCTTTGGAACAAGTTGAACGGACTAGGTACCTGTTCGACTTCCAAGTCGAGAACTGGCAATGTTCAGCTGGTACAGCACGTTTTGCTAAGTTTGGAAGTGGAATATTAGTGAGGTAGTTTGTGGCATTAATGAGGCACTTGGTAAGCTATAATCCTCCTTCAACAATAACTCACCACTGCCCAGCAAGAATTTGCTGCTTACGCAAGTATAAAAGATGCAGTGAGTGGCTCCTGATGTCATGGTCAGCTCGCTGGACTTTGCGAAAGATTTTACCAGAAATCTCACCATAGCCCAAATTATTCAGGTCCTGCCCACAGTGTGTGTTGCAATTTAGAAAATGTGGCAGCCAATTTGTAAACAGGAAGCTTCCTCAAACAGTAACAAGATAATGACAAGATAATTTTAATGATGTTGAATAAGGGCTAAGTTGGCCAGAATATTTCTCAATAAAATCAGGTTTAGTAACTGTCATTATTATCCAAAATACTACAATGGCTATTTCCATGTTATTACACACACGGCATACCCTCCCAAACAAAAGTACCAAATTTCAATGTTAGGAATTTGGAAAGAGGAAGGCACTTTTCAGTGTGGTTGGGAAATTGGAACAGAGATTGGAGAACAGTATTACCAAGAGTAATACAGTTGAACATTCTAATTTACATAAAATGCAAATACAGGAAAAGGAATAACAGCTTGTATTTACTGTATGTAGAAGCTTTGATGTCATCAAGGCACCCCAGAGTGCTTTATGACCAATGATGTTCCTCCAAAGAGTAGTCACTGTTGCAATGTAGGGAAATATGATTTGAGATTTGAGTTTGGCTGGGCCATAGTTAAAATACAGTGTGTCAGATTCAATGTGTTGACAAAGATCACAGATGGTTCATTATCAGAATTACTTTTGCAATAAGTCCATTTAGGTTGCCTGTAACATACACTGTACTGGATATCTTTTCAATATGGTGACAAATGAACTTTACATATTTATACAACTGACCTCATATGGTTGTTGTAACAACATAACAACTAAGAATCAATAACACTTAAAAAGGTATAAAATATTACCATTGAATTCTTTCCTACTTCTCCAATAAGTCTAATCCTGAGAGGGAGATACAGCACTAAGGTTATTTTGCAGACTAAATAGGGCAAAATGTGGAACTCTTAGCCCTTGTGGCCTTCTGCATGCTCAGGAAGTGTGGTGATCCACAGAGGAAATGCCCAGACAGACAGCAGGATTGTAGAAAGTATAATTGCAACAGATTCACAGAGTATAATCGATACAGCAGACAGGTTCCACAAAGCAAACCCCTCCAGCAGCACACACTGTGTAAAGGTTGCACCAAGGAAATCTATCATGCTATGAGACAGCTCTCAGAATCCCCTGATCCAACAGCACAAGTTCATTAATTGATGGAGAAAGGGTTACTCCAACTAATGGTGATGTATAGGAAGCACAGAGACCAACTGAACCACTGCAGATGTGGGCAGAATAACAACACTGTGGGTGTCCCTGCACCCGGAAACTGCAGTGATTCAAGAAGGCAGCTTACCAATAACTTTAAGAGCAGTTAGCAATGGGCAATAAATATTGACCTAGCTAGGGACACTACAATAGCAAAGTAGGTACACCAGCCAGTGGATAGCACTGCTGCCTCACAGCACCAGGCACCTGGGTTCAATCCCAATCTTGGGTGACTGTTTGTGTGGAGTTTGCACATTCTCTCTGAGTCTGCGTGAGTTTCCTTTGGGTGCTCCAGTTTCTTCCCAAAGATGTGCGGGTTAGGTGGATTAGCCATGGGAAATGCAGGTTTGTGGGTCTGGGTGGGATGCTGCTCTTTGGAGGGTCGATGCAGAATCGATGGGCTGAATGGCTTACTTTCACACTGTAGGGTTCTATGAAATTATTATAGCATTGCTTGTGTTTCATATTAGAAGTGATATGACTTCACTGATAATATTGAACATAGCAAATGAGCTGACATGGAACATATTCTCAAAGGGTTGATGTTAAAGTGACAATGATAGACTGAGGAGAAAAACGTTTATATTGTCCATGCATTGGGAGAGCATGAGCCATTGCATAAAAGACCCTTAAAGCCTTAGTGTAATGTAGCAGTGACAGGAAAGGTTGGTGCTGTCAGACTGACAATGACAGGGGAAGAAGAAAGAACAAGGGCACATTACCCACACTTTCACAGCTCACTTGCTATCTCTGCCAACTGACTCAATGCAGAGTAGAGTTTGTGGTTTGGACATGATGGCTAGGTGATCTACATGCAAGTTGGATCCAAACATGCACTAATTTTAAGAACTATACATTTCCTTCAAGTTTTCACTCAAACATATTTGCATATCAATGAATGTGTAATGATACAGAGCAATTAAGCAGCATTTCAAAACCTAATGTTCAAAAATAATTCCTGATGTTTTAAGAGTGTCAATTTTGTGCATTTGATCAACTCAGCTAAAAATGGTTTTATCATGAAAAATAATTATTTTAATTAGAGTGTGCACCATTTATAAATGACCTGATTTTAAATAACTGAAGAAACATACAGAACGTTTGTTAATTATATTGGATACAATAAATCTTGAGCTAGTACAAAGGTTTCAAAATGTGCCCATTAGTGGCTTAGGGTACAAGATCCAGTTTGATTCCCGAAACCTTCTTAAAGGCCTGAAAACAAACACATTTAGCGGAAACATCTAATGGACGTGGCCAGTTTGGTGAGTGGGAAAATATTCTAGTCCATGGTTTTTAAAGACTGTGAAAACGTGCTAGATTCCATGATCTTTAGCAACCTCCTGGGAAACTGCATGAATAAGCAGAAGCTATAGCCCATGAAATGCTACCTTTATGATTGAGTTTTGCCCAATACAACACCTCAGCTATTCCACTCCCTGAGCCGGTGGGGCCCTATTTTAACCTCATGGATGGATAACATGCTGCAGAGAGCCCTGATTCAATACTGAGTTGGCCTTAGGCTTCTGGCTCTATTTACTTTAGGCCCAAAACAGATTTCTAACCCTTGTTTTGCATGGTGCTCTGGCAAAATTAATTTGAGCCATGACAGCCCGTTACCTAAAGGTGGTGTTATAACACAGCGGTGAACCCTTCTGTTAATTAAACCAAACATCCAGAAAAGCTCAGCTTGCCTCATAATCTGTTAAAATTTGAGTGACAGAGAACTCCCAAATTCCACTACTTAAAGAGAATAATATCAATTTATTCCTTAACTCTAAAAGTGAACATTAAACAACAACTATTCACAACTCTAAGCCCCCCTTTCTCTTAACTGCTTAGTATCTGCCTCTAACTCTGCAACAATATTCTGTTCCAATAAAAAAACTTATTAAAATTACACCAACTTAATTTCAAAACCATAGAGCGGTTGTTGTCATTTGTGTCTGTCTTCTTCTGGATGAAGATCTCCCTGGGCCATCTTCTTTCTTTCACTGCAAATATTTTTCATATAAGAAAGGTACTTTTGATAGACAGTGTTTTTGATTGGCAGTCTTTCTCGATGGCAGTTACACTGCTTTTTTTATATCCCCAAATATTGGATTGTCTCATTGGTTCGAGGTTGGCAAAAACAATAAATTCAAACGCGATTGGGTTTTAGTATCCTGGGGCATAATTTAAACTGATTGACTATATTTGAATTGTTAGCAAAGCAGCAATCAACCCAGGTATCCATTTCATGGCCAAATGTTACATATTTTCAATTGTCCAATATACTCTGAGTCTGCTAGTTAGTCACATGACAGGTGCTTGTAGGCACTCAGTGCAAAACAGCATTCACTCTCTCTCTTAAAGGTACAGTACACACCTTCAACTTCATAACAGTGGGGTAAACTAAAGGTCACAGTGTTCACTGAAAAGTATGTTTGCTCAAGTTGTGAAGATTTAGATTCATAAACTGCTATCAGGTTACTTGAAAAAATGCCTCTCATAATGCAAAAAGAAGTTGATCACAATTGAATATTGTCATGATATTGTGAGGAAGGTATTATGACATAACCACGTTTCATGAAAGCATCTCAAGTGCGGCAATGCTGCTCCTTTAACAAGGTTACGCTGTCCGTGGCATTTTTTTTCAGAAAAGTCATAAAAGCAGCGATTCTGAAAAGTTTGGCTTGGATGAATTTTAGGGCCAATTGGATTACAGCTGACAAATACTGCCTCAAACGACTTTAAAGTTTAATAAAAACACTTTACCAATGAAAGGGCAGTGGCCAGTTCTCCCAGCTCAGCTTTTCTCTGGTTTGGCTTGTTCAGTAAGCAGTCATGTTGTGAAGCTTCTGGACCCAAAGGAGCAGGTCCATGTTGACCGTCTCTCTCCAATATCTCTCTTGTAAGAATCTGTGTTTGATTTTTCCTTTTTGTGCCAAGGGGTGTTTATGGAGATTTACCAAGTACTTGGAACAGCATTGTTAAGTTGGGATAATCTGATGGGTTTTTGGATAAGTTAAGTTATTCAGTATTCTGTTATCTTTTGTTTGTGCTGCATTCAGTAAACTTGTAAAATAAATTCTGTCTTGTTTAAAACTAAGTGATTTGACCAACTGCGTCTCTCCTGGGATATCTTCACACCTGCTTAAAACAACTAGCAAAGTTAGGGTCCGGGCTACTTTTTGAAATGTTTTGAGGGTGTCTGGCCTGGTCCATAACACTCAATAGAGATATTTGTTGATGAGGTTGGATGAAGATCACGTGAGACTGGGCAACAATGGAACTTAAACATCAGTATGGACCAGCGAGGCCAAATGGCCTGTTTCTGTGTGTGTAAAATTCTTTGCAACAGATATTAAAGAACAATAAAACAAAATTAGTCATTTAAAAAATTATCATACTGTAACAATATGATTTTTATCATGAATAGTAAACTTACTTGGTCCTTGGTTTACACCGCAGGGTAAGTGAGATCTCATTGGAAAAGTGCATTGGAGGGCATGGCCTACATTTAGTATCAGATATCCGGTTTGCTGTGAAAGATCATAATAATGATTAGAAAATGGAACGCAAGCAAAATTTTGAAGAAAATGTCAGTGATGAAAGACTTACTTTTGTCGTTCATTCCCAGGATATGGGTGTCACCGGTAAGGCTGACATCTATTCTCTATCCCTCAGCAACTGATCACGTGCTAAACCATTTCAGGGGGCAATTAGAAGTCAACCCCAAAACACATAGAAGCCAGACTGGGTTAGGATGAAAGATTTCCTTAAAGGACATTACTGACCCAAATGGGATTTTACTTCAAACTGGCAGATTCATGGTCAGTAATGTAACTACTGAACTCACAGAGATTGTACTGAGGCAGGAACTGACAATTTCAGAACGCATCCTATTCATAGAATCCCGACTGTGTGGAAGCAGGCCGTTCAAAGAGCATCCCACCCAGACCCATCCCATCTCTGTCACCTTGCATTTCCCATGGCTAACCCACCTTGCGTGCATATCCCTGAAAACTATGAGCAATTTAGCATGGCCAACCCGCCTAACCTACATGTCTTTGGACTGTAGGAAGAAACCCACACAGATACAGGGAAAATGTGTGAACTCCACACAGATAGGGGTGGTATTGAACCCAGAACCCTAGCACTGGGAGGCAGCAGTGCTAGCCACTACATGATGCCCCATACTGATCAAGTGATTGAAAAGTACATCAAACGCAAAAAACAGCTGAGCCCATTAAGCCGAACGTACTTGTGATACATCTTAATGTTGTGTGTACTGTCCAAAAGATAACGAATCAGCATCCCGTTAACATCCTTTCTAATTTGAAACTAAGTTCAATAGCAACAAGAATAAGGAGTAGGAGAATGTGAGGACTGCAGATGCTGGAGATCAGAGTCAACGAGTGTGGTGCTGGTAAAGCACAGCCAGTCAGGCAGCATCCCAGGAGCAGGAGAATCGATGTTTCGGGCATAAGCCCTTCATCAGGAATGAGCAGGAAAATGGAGTAGGAAGAGGCCATTTGGACCTTTCTACCTGCTCTGCCACTCAATTCCATGATGGTTTTACCATTCTATCACCATGTCCCTCAATCCCCTTAATGAATGGAAATCTATTGATCTCACCCTTGACTCAGTAACCGAACGTTCATAACTGTCTAGGATAGAAAATTCCAATCCTCAGAGATGAAATTTTCCTTATCTTTATTGAAAAAAGTCACTTCCTTAAGTCCAGACCTTCCCACTAGTCACCTCCTAGTTTGAGACCATCCAGTCAAGGAACAGCATCTTCAAATCTACCCTGCCAAGTCCTTTCAAAATCTAATGTCTCATTAAGAACACCTCACATTCTTCCAAACTCTAGAGAATATAGAACTCTCCTCACGGGACAACAGTCTCATCCCAAGGATCAATATAATGAAATCCCTGTTGCCCTTTACCATTATAATTCTCACGCAGGAACAGAATCATTAGCAATCTTTCAGTAAAATGGGGAAAGCTGTGAAGATGAATGCCAACTTGGGATTGATTTTTTTTTACACAATTGCACCACATCTTGGACAACTCCCTAACTTTAATGATGTTAGGCTTATCATTATAGCCAGGTAATAGCATGCGACCAATTTGTATTTAATGTGTGGAAGACACTCTGCTTTTTCATGGGCAAACTTAACTGTCAGATTGCTGACTTTAACAATCATCTGATGGAATTATCTTGCAGTGAGTTTTCATGCCCTGACTGAGGAGGCATATTTACCTTCATGTCAGGGTCACTGGGAAGGGAATCAGAAATAGAAATTCAAACTGACAACCTGGTATAGGATCGCTCAATCTTCAAAACATCAGGGTTAGGGATGTGGGAGCTACAAATTAGCCATGATTTATTTTACAAACTGGGTTATAGTCCAACAGGTTTGTTTGGAAGCACGGCATGGTGGCACAGTAGTTAGCATTGCTGCCTCACAGCGCCAGAGACCTGGGTTCAATTCCCGCCTCAGGCAACAGTCTGTGTGGAGTTTGCACATTCTCCCTGTGTCTGTATGGGTTTGCTCTGGCTTCCACCCGCAGTCTAAAAAGTGCAGGTTAGGTGAATTGACCATGCTAAATTGCATGTAGAGGAATGGGTCCTGGAGGATTGGTGTGGACTTGTTTGGTCGAAGGGCCTGTTTCCACGCTGTAAGTAATGTAATCTACAAGCTTTCAGGTAGCTAGCGGGGCAATATCATAAAAGACAGAATTTATAGCAAAGGATCATAGTATCACACAATTGCTGCAATATATTGAACAAACTTAGGTTGCTGTTAAGTCTTTCATCTTTTAGAAGGGGTTGCAGGTTTTGATTTATTAATATGTAAATCCCAGAACTTCTTTCAAGTCACATTCCTGAGATAACTTCAGGTTTCACATGTAGGGTTCATGCCACACTACAGGTGACCCCATTACACTCTACACTCTCTCACACACACTCATATACACACATACTCTTACATACTTACACACTCATGCACACCCTCTCTCATACACATGCTGTCTCTCAGACACACACACACCTGCACTCACACCCATGCTCACACCCTCTCACAGGCACATACTCCATCACACTCATGCACACACTCTACCAAGCAGGCTCACACGAAGACTCTCTTCCTCCCTCTCACATACACACACACACACACACACACACACACACACACACACACACACACACACACACACACGTCTATGGGGTGAATTTGTGTTTGCGGACACATTTTATTTTGTTAAAAAAACGCACAATCTGCAGACAGTCAATCCATGTGACATTTTATAAATTCCTACTTTGGAAATAGAACAAGTCTGACTCAAGGTTGGAATACAGACAGACTCTAATCTCTCAGCTTTAATGCATTGTCTGGGCTGAGATGTCACTTTTTTTTAATAAAACTCTAAGTTATCTTGGGAATGTGACTTGTAAGAAGTTCTGGGATTTACATATTAATAAATCAAAACCTGCAACCCATTCTTAAAGATGAAAGACAGCAATCTAGGTTTATTCAATATTTCGCATTAGTTGTATGATACAATGATCTCTTGCTATAAATTCTGTGTCCTATGATCCTTCCCCACTAGCTACCTAACAAAGGAGCAGTGCTCTGAAAGCTTGTACTTTCAAATAAACCTGGTGGATTAGAACCTGGTGTTGTGTGATATTTAACTTTGTCCACCCCAGTCCAACACCAGTACCTCCACATCATGATTTACTTTATTTACATATAGCTTTGAGAATCGAAACTTGCCTTATTTTAAATTGTTTGTGCAAATATTGATGTGTTTTGATGTGGAATAGATATGGAAGATGGCGAGAAATTGCTTTTGCTCATTAGGGTGATTAGAACAGGCTGGGAAGAGTCAATAAATTATGACCAGACCTTTCAGGAGTGAAATTAGGAAACTCTCCTGGGATAAGGGACAAATTTGGAATGGAGTCACAGAGTAGCCATGATCTCATTGAATAGGAGATTAGGCAGTGGGGCTAAATTCCCATGTCCTTAATGAGATCAATGTATTCCTGTGTTTCTCCTTAATTCAAAGGAGTGACTCAATTGCAATGTGCTTTATTTTCATATGAAGGACAGTCAAAATGCCGCAAATTGTCAATTGATCTGATTTGAAAACAACAAAGATAGATTTCCTGTATTTACAACTTCTTCATGGATGAAATAGTCTCCTGATATATTTCGAATTCAGAAATGCTATTTTGCAATTGAGGCCAGCTGGACAAAATGAAATTAATCTGGGAAATTGTAATGTCCCAGTTACATAGAGGTTTTGGATTGCTTGGTTGGGAGCCTTCACAGTCTGTGTAATGGTGCACATCAGCCACAAAGTCCAATTCAGTCACATACATACAATCTGTGCTATTTTAATACCACAGATCGGAGAGGGTGAGACATACAAAAACCAGTGACTATTTCTTTGCCAATTTAAGAGTTCTGGTGATTAAACACTGCTGGCAACATATATGAGAGAAAAGGGTTGATTGATTGATTGATTGGTCATCAAATCTCTTTAAAACATTGAGAAAACATTCGACAGTGCTCTTATTATTTGGTCACGATTAATTATATCATGGGGGTTGGCTAGCTCAGTTGGCTGGACAGACAGGTTGTGATATAGTGACACCTTCAGTGTGGGGTACAATTCCCACACCAGCTGAGGTGACCATGAAGGACTCTCCTCCTCAACCTCTCCCCTTGTCTGAGGCGTGGTGATCCTCAAGTTAAACCACCACCATTGTTAGTCTCTAAAGAGAGAGCATCCCTAAGGTCTGCTAAGGATATGGTGACTTTATCTTTACCTATTAGTTATACCATGCCTACATTACCACCTGGAGGTTACGCCAGATTTGAAATCTGCCCAGAACTGGTAACTATTATGTTATATCTTCCCAGGATTCTACAAACACCTGCTGTGATAAATACACAATGCTCTTTCTAATAATACACCTATTCTACAGCCAGCTCATCTTCCTGGCACCATATCAGACAACTTGGCCAGGTTTATAAACTGATCATGTAGTGAAACACAAATTAATAAGATGTTAGCACTAGTACATTGATCTGTAAAAGAAACACCTAACTCCCAATAACTTTTTGTCAGGTCAATTTACACAAACATTACACACTTATATTTTCATGGAATTTAACTTTTGCCTCAAGTCCACAGTGTTCCAATGTAACACTTGCTCACCTATCACCTCCACCTCAAATCCAGGGAAACACGGATTGTCTCTGAGGCAGTATTCACAATCCTGGGAGCAGTGGAAATTGGTTTTACAGGTACACTGTGTGGCAGTCATCGAATCTCCTTCATGCAGAATTTCAAATCCTTTCACTAGAAATGAAACAAGACAGTCTCAGACTCGATCATAACTAATGACCACTCGCAGCTGACATACACAGAAAGAAATGGGGCTATTGTGGTTCTGTCCTGGGGTGAGAATTAATCCAGAGGAAATCTGTGGACATGGATTGAAATTCCACAATGGCAGCTGGTAGAATTTAAATTTAGTTCATAAAAATCTGCAAAATAAAGCTCGTATTGACCATAGTTGCCACAAAGCTGCCAATTGTCATAAATACCCATCTGGTTCACCAATGTCCTTCAGGGAAAGAAATCTGCCGTCCTCACCTGGTCTGACCCACATGTGACTCCAAACAATATGTCGACACTGAACTATCTTTTGCAATGGTCTCGTGAGCAACTCAGATCTAGGGCAATATGGGACGGGCACATCACTTGACAGCGATACCCATATCCCATGAAAGAATAAAGAATGCTGCAATGTTACAGTTCAATGATAAGTGATAACATCCAGCTGGAACTCCCTCTTTAATTTGTAACAAAGGGTATCTTGCGTCCTGAAAATAGATTGGTTGGTCAACTCATTAAAACCACATTCAGTGCATCTGATGTAAATTGGTCAAGATTAGACACTTGTGCCAAATCTAACTTTCCCTCTGACCCAAACCTACCTGTCCACATGGAAGTTAAACTTTCCCCTGACGTCCACCTGAAGCAGAGAGCTAGCGTCAGAATTGACAATATATTTGTTTGAAGAATATGAACTCTTTTCTTCAATGCATTAAAAACGCCACAGATTATAATAATTCACTCAACCCTCAAGAGATTTTGGTTTTCAATTGAGAGTTTTCATTAAATATTTAAGTTCCTTATTGCCAAGATATTATTGCAACAGCCTTGGGCGGATTCTGAGTTGTATCAAATTAAAATTGCAGTGTGGAGAAAGGTATAACCTAGAATGTTCTTCAGAAGGATATTGCCATGATTGGAGAGTCCTGAACCAGGGGCCACAGTCTAAGGAAACAGATTAGGGCATTTAGGATTGAGGATATGCAGAAATTTCTTCATCCAAAGGGTCAGTTGCGATCAAAACATTGAATGACTTCTAGAAGGATTTGGGGTGGCACGGTGGGTCAGTGGTTAGCATTGCTTCTTCACAGGGCCAGGGGTCTGGGTTCGGTTCCACCCTTGGGAGACTGGTGGTGTGGAGTTTGCACATTCTCTCCGTGTCTGTGTGGGTTTCCTCCCACAATCCAAAGATGTGCAGGTTAGGTGAATTGGCTGTGCTAAATTTTTCACAATGGTCAAGGGTTAAATGTAGGGTGAATCGGTCTGACTCTTCGGAGGGTTGGAGTGGACTTGTTGGGCTGAAGGGATTTTATGATTTTCTAATTGAAGATCCACATAGATCTTATGGCTAAAGGGATCAATGGGTATGGGGAGAAAGTGGAGACAGGGCAGTGGGTTGGATGATCAGCCATGATTATACTGAATGTTAGAGCAGACTCAAAGGGCTGAATGGCCTACTGTTTTCAACATTTTGAAAAATCGCACCTTCCGCTCTACATGCCTAGCTTCAGGACAGAATAACATGGTTATGTTTGGTGCATCTTAAGAAGGATGTCTCACTTTTCCATTATTCCTTCTCTCAAGCTATTTTCATAGGGCTGAATCTTACTATATCTTGGCAAAGTTTTACCTGCATGGAGTTTGATGGGGGGGTTTCGCTTTTTGAAGCTTAGTGAGCTTTCTCGTGCTATCATTCCAAACTTGTCTCCTGACGTGCCTACGTGATACTATGGGGCTCCGCTGGTCTGACGCTAGCCTGATTCTCTCACTCATCACAGACAGATGATCTTGTCACTGCCTGGATGAGCAGTGCAGTCAGTCCAGAGCTGCTTGCATGGATTGTAGCAGACAAGGGGAAATTGGCACTTTGCCTTGTGGGCAGGAAATAGGAGGCTTTGGTGTGGAGGTGAGATGTCCTCTTCCCTCAGGGTTCACCAGAGCCTGCAACCTGCTCTGACATTCCCACTCTTGTCAGTGTAATCCCAGGAATGCCCAGCAGAGCAGGATGAAGGTCAATGACCTACCCTACTCCACCAGGGTGAGTACCACCAGTTTCTCTCTGAAACCAACTCTCACTCAGTTTGTCTGGGACACCTCCCATTATGCTTCATGCTCTACTGCTGTCAGTACTGCATAGAGTGTCATTCATCACTCACTTCCACACACCCAATTCCCCCACCCTATCTGCACTGTCTACTCACTCAGTCAGGAAACCTCACCTCCTGCTCCAGCACTAACAGCTGTGCTGACTGCTTTCAACTCTTACCCTCCCTTTCTCTCACTCCAGGAGAAAACAGCCCCCACAGTAGGACAGGAGGACGCAAGGAGAGGATTCTGACATAATCTTTGTGCCCAAGCTCCTGAACAGAGATTGGAGGCTGCACTTGATTTAATGGGTTGTGACTTTGAGACATGTCCATCTGGTTGAAGCACATAGCACGTGTCTGCCAGGTACACTGCTGGCACACGGTGCCAGTGTGAGATTGATGCGGCGTGGTGCCATACAGTCACATGTCCATCCCATTTTATTGATGACTGCTAGCAACCAGGACAAGCCGCTTGTCTGCACAAAAAGGCAAGGCAGGACCAGGGTACCTTGTGCCTTTAGCTCAGGGTGAGGGGGCAAAGTGCTAAAGGCAGAGCAGGAATGCGGCGAGTATCCAGGAACATGCTCAGTGAGTATGCACTGACAAAGCAGGACCAATGAGATGCAGCCTGGTCCAGTCTGTGAGCCGGGTGCCTGTCCCTGAGCACACAGCTTCCTTTGCAGTTGCCTTGCAGCATTAAAGTGCAGAAGTGTACGGCAAGTGGATCAGAGAGATTGGTGCAGAAAGGCTGGCAGGTGTCGAATGCCAGGGCCTGTAGATTTGGAGTGGATACAGCTGCTGCCCATGGAGCGTGCTCTGAGATGTTGGTATCTGAGAGAGATGTCTGAGAGAGCAAGTGGTGATCTGGAGTCATTGCTCTGACTTTCATCTCGGGAATCCTCAGCGTCTAGTTTCTCTTGGTAGAATGATGGTAGAATGGGAACCTGCACATTAATGCAGTAATAATGAGAGAGACAAAGAGCAATAATCCCCATTGTAGTTCGCGTTAATGGGCCTGTCGATGCTCACGGGATAGAACCTTGTCCCCAGGTCCAGGGCTTAGTTGGAAATTGTGGCTTGTTGCTTCAGCATTGAGAAAGGACTCGCTGAACTTCCCAGGCAATTGTCCCAGGTTTCTTGCCATAGTCCACATCATTCAGAGCCTGGAATGTTCTGCACCAAGTATCTCTTACACTAAAAATCACTCGGCTAGAAACTGGATTGCAGAACCCATACCTTTTATTTGATAAAACAACCATCCCATCCCCCTGCCTCCAAGCACAGTGATCCCACCCCCAATCGGAGCAGTGCTGCCACACCCCTGAACCCAGCACAGCGCTCCCTCTGGGTCCAAATATCTGTCCCACACTCTGAGTGTGAGTAATGCAGCAGAGTTTGGGATGATTCGAGTTTGGGGATGTACTGGGTATGACATCTGAATATATATGCACACACTCACTCCCTCTCCTCAGTTCTATGTTGGTTTCTAAGCATCTTTAAAGAAGTAATGATTGACGATAGTGATTATTTTCAAACCTTTCGAATAGTTAGCTACTTTCAGCTTGGCTGTTTCAGTCATAGTGTTTGATCAAAAGATACTAACTGTTATCACACTCGATCTGTTTTAAACATTCTGTCTGAGAATTACTGTGGTCCAGGTATTCGCCTTCCCCACACAGCTGACAGGTCACAGGTTTCTCTTTTGTGCATGGAATGGCAACGTAGAAGCCTAAAAGAGAAGGTACAGGGTTAATATCAGAATGTGTCATCTGGCACAAACATACTTCGTTGGTAGCAATGAAAAGATATTCAGGGATGTTACTGCAAGGGGCAGTGATGGTCTACTGGTATTATCCCTGAACTGTTAATCCAGGGACCCAGCTAAAGTTCTGGGGACCTGGGTCTGAGTCCTGCCATGTCTGTTGGTGGAATTTAAATTCAATAAACCTCTGGAATTAAGAGGTTAGTGATGACCATTATCAATTGTTGAAAAACCCCATCTGGCTCACTAATGTCCTTTAGGGAAGGAAACTGCCATCCTTACCTACATGTGACTCCAGACCACAGCAATGTGGTTGACTCTTAACTGCCTAATTAGGGATGGGCCATTAATGCCGGACCAGCCAGTGACACCCTCATCCCATGAACGAATAAAAATAATCTGTGTGCTACCTATGTCAGAGCACTTGGTTAAGATGTGCTCCCAATTGGGCATTCCATGCATGTTGGAGGGAGGAAGGAAAACTCCTTTGGACCACCTCAGACACCCACAGACAGATCATACAATTACAAAGGATCATCAAGATCTTAACTCATCGAACTGGATTATTTTCCCAGTGACTCACCAAACCAAACACCATTCACACTCGGTGAGGAACACACATTACGTCAGTGATTGTCACATATTTAGAGATTTTTGATGGGACCATTAATAAGATGTGCACATGAAACGAAGTGACTTCCCCTCAGTTAGAACCTCTGTTCCAGTTGTTCATTTAAACATTTGGGTCACGTCAAGAAAATTTTCCACTACAGTCTGCTGGTTGACTTTGTTGGTTGACCTGGAGAGCACGACCAACAGTTCTTGAATGTCTTCCATTTTGGGAGGAAATGTAACGATACAGATACAAGTTTAGTTGATGAGAAGAAAACAAGTGGCACACTGGTGAGCGCTGAGAAACAGTGATGAATATCAAGGGTCAGCTCCATATGAAGATGGAATGGAAGAGCAGCAGGAGACCATTCGGCCCTTTGGGTCCGCTCTGCCATTCAAAATACACATGGCCAATCTGGCTGAGTTCTGAATTTCATATTCCCATCTATGCTCCATCAGCTTTGACATCTGTGCCAAAGACAGACAATTGCTGTAAAAACAGACTGGGAGGAGTGTGCAGTGAGTCAGGAGTGTGCAGTGAGTCAGTATCACTGTGTAACAGACTGGGAGGAGTGTGCAGTGAGTCAGGAGTGTGCAGTGAGTCAGTATCACTGTGTAACAGACTGGGACGAGTGTGCAGTGAGTCAGTATCACTGTGTAACAGACTGGGAGGAGTGTGCAGTGAGTCAGTATCAGTGTGTAACAGACTGGGAGGAGTGTGCAGTGAGTCAGTATCACTGTGTAACAGACTAGGAGGAGTGTGCAGTGAGTCAGTATCACTGTGTAACAGACTGTGAGGAATGGGCAGTGAGTCAGTATCACTGTGTAACTGACTGGGAAGAGCACACAGTGAGACAATATTGCTGTGTAACGGACTGGGAGGAGTGTGCAGTGAGTCAGGATCACTGTTTAACACACTGGGAGGAGTGTGCAATGGGTCAGTATAACTGCATAGAAGACTAGGAGGAGTGTGCAGTGAGTCAGTATCGCTGTGTAACACACTGGGAGGAGAGTGTGGTGAGTCAGTCTCATTGTGTAACAGACTGGGAGGAGTGTGTGGTGAGTCAGTATCATTGTGTAACAGACTGGGAGGAGTGTGCAACGGGCCAGTACCGCTGTGTAACAGACTGGAATGTGTGTGCAGTGAGTCAGTATCACTGTGAAACAGACTGTTAGGAGTGTGCAGTGAGTCAGCAGCAATGTGCAACAGACTGGGAGGAGTGTGTGGTGAGTCAGTATCATTGTGTAACAGACTGGAAGGAGTGTGCAGTGAATCAGTATCACTGTGTAACAGACTAGGACGAGTGTGCAATAGGTAGCTTCACTGTAACAGACTGGGAGGAGTGTGCAATGGGTCAGTATCACTGTGTAACAGACTGGGAGGAGTGTGCCATGGTCAGTATCGCAATGTAACTGACTGGGAGAAGTATACAGTGAGTCAGTATTGCTGTGTAACAGACTGGGAGGAGTATGCAATGGGCCAGTATCACTGTGTAACAGACTGGGACGAATGTGCAATGGGCCAGTATCACTGTGTAACAGACAGGGAGGAGTGTGCAGTGAGTCAGTATCGCAATGTAACTGACTGGGAGAGGTATACAGTGAGTCAGTATTGCTGTGTAACAGACTGGGAGGAGTGTGCAATGGGCCAGTATCACTGTGGAACAGACTGGGACGAGTGTGCAATTGGTCAGCATCACTAACAGACTCGGAGAAGTTTGCAGTGAGTTAGTATCGCTGTGGAACAGACTGGGAGGAGTGTGCAGTGAGTCAGCATCGCGGTTTCATAGACTGGGAGGAATGTGCAGTGAGTGATATCACAGTGAAACATTGGAAGGAGTGTGCAGTGAGTCAGTATCACTGTGTAACAGACTGGGAGGAGTGTGCAGTGAGTCAGTAACGCTGTGTAATACACTGGAAGGAGTGTGCCATGGGTCAGTATCGCAGTGTAACAGATTGGGAGAAGTATGCAGTGAGTCAGTATTGTTGTGTAACAGACTGGGAGGAGTGTGCAATGGGCCAGTATCACTCTCTAACAGACTGAGACGAGTGTGCAATGGGTCAGCATCACTAACAGACTGGGAGAAGTTTTGCAGTGAGTTAGTAACACTGTGGAACAGACTGGGAGGAGTGTGCAGTGAGTCAGTATTACTGTGTAACAGACTGGGAGGAGTGTGCTGTGAGTCAGTATCGTGGTGAAACAGACTGGGAGGAGTGTGCAGTGAGTCAGTATCGCGGTGTAATAGACTGGGAGGAGTGTGCAGTGAGTCAGTGTCGCTGTGTTACAGACTGGGAGGAGTGTGCGCTGAGTCAGTATCACTGTGTAACAGACCGGGAGGAGAGTGCAGTGAGTCAGTATCATTGTGTAACAGACTGGGAGGCATGTGCAATGAGCCAGTGTCACTGTGTAACAGACTGGGAGGAGTGTGCAGTGAGTCAGTATCGCTGTGTAACTGACTGGGAGAAGTATGCAGTAAGTCAGTATTGCTGGGGGAGAGTGCGGTGAGTCAGTATGGCTGTGTAACACACTGGGAGGAGAGTGCGGTGAGTAAGTATCATTGTGTAACAGACTGGGAGGAGTGTGCAACGGGCCAGTATCGCTGTATAACAGACTGGAATGTGTGTGCAGTGAGTCAGTATCACTGTGAAACAGACTGTTAGGAATGTGCAGTGAGTCAGTATTGCTGTGCAACAGACTGGGAGAATGTGCAATGGGCCAGTATCGCTGTGTAACAGACTGGAAGGAGTGTGCAGTGAATCAGTATAACTGTGTAACAGACTAGGACGAGTGTGCAATGGGTAGCTTCACTGTAACAGACTGGGAGGAGTGTGCAGTGAGTCAGTATCGCAATGTAACTGACTGGGAGAGGTATACAGTGAGTCAGTATTGCTGTGTAACAGACTGGGAGGAGTGTGCAATGGGCCAGTATCACTGTGGAACAGACTGGGACGAGTGTGCAATTGGTCAGCATCACTAACAGACTCGGGGAAGTTTGCAGTGAGTTAGTATCGCTGTGGAACAGACTGGGAGGAGTGTGCAGTGAGTCAGCATCGCGGTTTCATAGACTGGGAGGAGTGTGCAGTGAGTGAGTATCACAGTGAAACATTGGAAGGAATGTGCAGTGAGTCAGCATCGCTGTGTAACAGACTGGGAGGAGTTTACAGTGAGTCAGTATCGCAGTGTAACAGACTGGGAGGAGTGAGCAGTGAGTCAGTATCACTGTGTAACAGACTGGGAGGAGTGTGCAATGGGTCAGCATTACTGTAACCGACTGGGAGAAGTTTGCAGCGAATCAGCATGACTGTGTAACTGACTGGGAGGAGAGTGCGGTGTGTCAGTATCATTGTGTAACAGACTGGGAGGAGTTTATAGTGAGCCAGTATCGCTGTGTAACAGACTGGGAGGAGTGTGCAATGAGTCAGTATCACTGTGTAACAGACTGGAAGGAGAGTGCGGTGTATCAGTATCATTATGTAACAGACTGGGAGGAGTGTTCAGTGAGTCAGTATTGCCATGTAACAGATTGGGAGGAGTGCACAGTAAGTCAGTATCACAGTGTAACAAACTGGGAGGAGTGTGCAATGGATCAGTATCACTGAATCAGACTGGGAGGACTGTGCGATTAGTCAGTTTTATTTAGAAGAAAGCTACATAATGCTGGAGGGGTAGCAGTGCTAATCAAGGAATGCATTTATGCAATAACTAGACATCACCTTGGTTCAGGAGATCAGGATGTCGAATCTGATTGGGCAGCATAATGAATAGGAGATGAGAGAAGTGTACCAGGGAGTGATCTACATTACAGGATCCCTCACAGTCTGGGTGACGCGTAGGTGGAATGAGCTGCCAGAGGTAGCAATAGGTATAGGTCTGCTTACAATATTTAAAAGACATTTGACTTAGTACATGAATAGGAAAGGTTTCCAATGATATGGGCCAAATGGAGGCGAGTGAGCTTAGTTTAATTTTGGAAGCTTGATGCTTGGATGAGTTGGACTGAAGGGCCTGTTTCCACGTTGTATGACTCTATAACTGCATTCATAATGTGGAACACAGTATACAAGAAGAAATATATAGTGAAACACAGAGAATGTTGGAGAAATTCACAGAATGGCAGCATCTGTCAAGAGAGAAATAGAGTTAACGTTTTATTTCTGATAGACTCTTCCTCAATGCAGGAGAAAGTGAGGTCTGCAGATGCTGGAGATCAGAGCTGAAAATGTGTTGCTGGAAAAGCGCAGCAGGTCAGGCAGCATCCAAGGAACAGGAAATTCGACGTTTCAGGCATAGGCCCTTCATCAGGAATGATGAAGGGCTTATGCCCGAAACGTCGAATTTCCTGTTCCTTGGATGCTGCCTGACCTGCTGCGCTTTTCCAGCAACACATTTTCAGCTCTTCCTCAATGCAGGCCTTTGTGCCAG
Source organism: Hemiscyllium ocellatum (assembly GCF_020745735.1). NCBI lineage: Eukaryota > Metazoa > Chordata > Chondrichthyes > Orectolobiformes > Hemiscylliidae > Hemiscyllium > Hemiscyllium ocellatum. Next base: position 41,275,601 of record NC_083434.1, read on the forward strand.
GGCCTCAACATTGTCCAATATCCATCAGTTACGCTGATGAGGGGAGCAAAGGAATGATAGCTAATTTCACAGATGACACCAAGGAAGGTAGAAAAAGCTCATTGTGAAGAAACCTGCAGATGGATAGCGACGGTGTAGTGAGTGGGCAAAAGTCTGACAGACAGCGTATAATGTGGGAAATGTGTTTTTGGTTATTTTGGCAGGATTAATAAAAAGGCAGAGTATTGCTTAAATGGAGAACAGCTGTAGAATTGTCTGGTGCAGAGGTATCAAGGTATTCTGGTGCAAGAGTCACAAAAGTTACTTCATTGGTACAACATAGAACATAGAACAATATAGCGCAGAACAGGCCCTTTGGCCCTTGATGTTGCGCCGACCTGTGAACTATTCTCAGCTCGTCTCCCTACCCTATCCCATCACCATCCATGTGCTTATCCAAGGATTGTTTAAATCTCCCTAGTGTGGCTGAGTTGATTACATTAGCAGGCATGTCATTCCACGCCCTTACCATTTTCTGCATAAAGAACCTGCCTCTGACATCTGTCTTAAGACTATCACCCCTCAATTTGTAGCTATGCCCCCTCGTACAAGCTGATGTCATCATCCTAGGAAAAAGATTTTCACTGTTTACCCTATCTAATCCTCTGATCATCTTTTATGTCTCTATCAAATCCCCTCTTAGCCTTCTTCTTTCCAATGAGAACAGACCAAGTCTCTCAGCCTTTCCTCATAAGACCTTCCCTCCTGACCAGGCAACATTCTGGTAAATCTCCTCTGCAACTTTTTCAATGCTTCCACATCCTTCCCAAAATATGGTGACCAGAACTGTACACAATATTCCAAGTGCGGCCGCACTAACGTTTTGTATAGTTGCAGCATGATATTGCAGCTCCAGAACTCAATCCTTCTACGAATGAAACCTAACACACCGTATGCCTTCTTCCCAGCACTATCAACCTGGGTGGCAACTTTCAGGGATGTACATGGACTCCAAGATCTCTCTGCATATCCACACTACCAAGAATCTTTCCATTGACCCAGTACTCTGCCTTCCTGTTATTCTTCCCAAAGTGTATCACCTCACATTTAGCTGCATTGAACTCCATTTGCCACATCTCAGCCCAATTCTGCAATTTATCCAAGTCCCCCTGCAACCTGTAACGTTCTTCCAAACTGTCCACTACTCCACTGACTTTAGTGTCGTTTGCAAATTTACCAATCCATTTACCTATGCCTGCGTCTAAGTCATTCATAAAAATGACAAACAGCAGTGGTCCTAAAACAGATCCTTGTGGCACACCAATAGTAACCGGACTCCAGGCTGAATATTTTCCATCGACCAAGGATCATAGAATGCTCTCCTTTATGATGACAGACACTAAACATAGAATCATAGAATCCCTACAGTGTGGAAACAGGCCTTTCAGCCCAGCAAGTCCATACTGACCCTTCGAAGAGTAACCCACCCAGACCCACTCATCCTACTCTATTACTATACATTTCCCCCTAACTCTTGCGGAGAGAGTGAGGACTGGAGATTAGAGTCAAGAGTGTGGTGCTCGAAAAGCTGCCTGACCTGCTGTACTTTTCCAGCACCACACTCTTGCCCCTGATTAATGCACCTAACCTACATATCCCTGAACATTATGGGCAATTTAGCATGGCCAATTCGCCTAACCTGCACATCCTTGGATTGTGGGAGGAAACTGAAGCACCCAGAGGAAACCCATGCAGACCCGGGGAGAATGTGTAAACTCCACACAGTCGCCTGAGGCTCGAATCAAACCCAGGTCCCTGGCGCTGTGAGGCAGCAGTGCTAACCACTGAGTCACAGGGGCAGGAATATTATGAAAACATTCTAACTACGGCAGCATCCACAGTGAGAAATCTTACAGACAATGAGAGAAAAAGGTTCACCTGCTTGGCATTCATTGCAGCAATGATTTTTTTTGTCATAATGTTGGGTACAGCTTTCATTCAAATGCTGTGGGTTTACCTGCAAAGTGTAAAAACAAGTTAGAAATGTAAGAACATAAGAAACAGGAGCAGGAACAGGCCACTCAGCCCCTCAAACCTTCCCACCTGCATCACATCTAATCTGATCTGACCTCAAATCTTCTCTTTCATGTCAATTCCTAGTTGTCCTCAGCTCCTTGATATTTCAAAGGTTTACCTATCTTCTCTTTAAACCTCCTCTTTCAGTGACTTGGCCTCCATCTCTCTCTGGGGCAGCAATTTCCAGACATTCACTACACTCTGGGAGAAGAACCTGTTGCTCAGTGTTATGGATTATCCATTTCCCTGCTCAAAATCAACATTCCCCTTCAACTATTTTCCCCAGCTTTCTTTGGACAACTCTTCACACCTCTGCAATTGTCCTTATTTAAGTTGAGGACACTGGTTGAGGTTTGAGACCCAAGTTTCTCACCCTCAAAATGAATTTTAAATTGCTAGACCGTAGTGGATCCTTAACTATGAATTCTTTTATTTATCCTACCACCTTTGCATTATTGGATCTGAAATAGCCTATTCCCAGGTAGTTATCTAAAGAAAATTCAGTAATGGGATGTGGACTTTGCTGGCTGGGCAGACATACTTGGGAATATGTCACGGTTCCATCACTATTGCTATCCATCAAAATTCTTTCATTCTCTCCCTAACAGCATCGTGTATTCACCTCCAGTACATGGATTGTAATGATTCAAGAAGGCAGCTCACCACCGTATTGTCAAAGGATAAGCAATAATGCTGGTTCAGCCAGTAATGCTCACATCCCATCCCTGAATGAATAAACTAAAGTCAGAATAGTGACTGGCTTGGAGGGAAACTTGTAGCTGGTGATATTTCCATGTATCTGCTACCCTTACCCTTCTAGATGGAAGTGACCATGTCTTTGGAAGATGCTGTCTAAGGAGCCTTCATGTATTTCTGCAGTGCATCTTATAGATTGTACATACTGCTGTTATCGAGTGTCGATGCTGGAGAAAGTGGATGTGTGTGGATGTGGTACCAATCAAGCGGGCTGCTTTGACCTGGGGATGGTGGCAAGCTTCTTCAGTGTTGTTGGAACTAAACACATCTAAGCAAATGGGGAATATTCCATCATTCTCTTTATTTGTGCTTTCTGGATGGTAAACAAGCTTTGGGGAGACAGAAGGTAAACTATATATAGTTCTTAGGGCTAAAGCAATCAAAGGGTATGGGAAGAAAATGGGAACAGGGTACTGAGGTGGGTAATCATCAATGATCATATTGAATGGTGGATCAGGTTAGATGGGCTGACTGGTCTATTACTGCTCCTATTTTCTGTTTATCTACATTAATCCCTGCAGGACTCCTAGCTTCTAACCTGCTGTTGCAACCATATTTATATGGCTAGTCCAGTTTAGTTTCTGGTCAACAGTAATCCTCAAGATGTGGGTGATTCAGTGATAGAAAGGCAATTGCATGTCATGAAATTGCTAGGTTCTTTCTTGTCTAAGATGATCATTGCCTGACATTTATGTAGCGCAATTGTTCCTGGCCACTTTTCAGTCCAAACCTAATATCGCCCAGGTCTTATTGTATTTGGACGTGGTTTAGTTTAGTATGTGAGGAATCACAAATGATGCTGAACATTGTGCAATCCTCATTGAACATCCCCATTTCTGACCTCATGATGGAGGGAAGGTCATTGATGAAGCAGCTGAAGATAGCTGGGGCTAGGACACTACCCTGAGGAGCTCCTGCAGAAGTACAAGTCTTCAGTACTATTGCCAAAATGTTGTCAGGGCCCATTGCTTTTTGCAGTTTCCAGTGTCTCCAACTGTTTCTAGATATTATGTGGAGGGAATCAAATTCGCTGAATACTGGTATCTGTGATGCTGAGAATCACTGGAGGAGGCTGGGATGGATCATCCACTCAGCACTTCTAGTTGAAGATTGCTGCAAATGCTTCAGCCTCATCTTTTGCACTGATGTGCTAGGCTGTTCCATCATTGACAATGGGGATATTTGTGGAATCTCCTCCTCCAGTGAGTTCTTTAATTGTCCACCACCATTCTCCGTTGGATGTGGCAAGAGTGTAGATCCAGTCGCAAAGGAGGGAGCAGAGTTCAAGATCTTAGAGTTTGGAGTTGAATTTATTTGGAATTATGGTATTGAAGGCAGAGCTAATGTCAATAAATCAGAGTCTGACATAGGTGTCCTTGTTATCCAGATGTTCTAGAGTCAGGGAGATGGCACCTGCCATGGGCAGTTGGCAAATTATAGTGGATCAAGAAAATCTGGAAGGCTGGAATGATGTGTGCCATTACTAACCTCTCGAAGTACTTCATAATGATTGATATCAGAGCCGCTGGGCGGTAGTCATTAAGGCACATTGCCTGATTTTGCTTTGGCACTGAGATAATAGTAGTTGTCTTGAAGCAAGGGGGGACCTCACATCAGAGCAAGAAGAGGTTCAACACATCTGCAAATACTCCTGCTAGCAGGTCCACGCAGGATCTGAGTGCTCAGCCAAGGACTCCACCCAGCCCAATCACTGTCCATGGGTCCACTCTCAAGAAGGCTGGTCTGACATCTGCAATGTTGGCTCAGTACAGGTGCACGCAAGGCTGTTGAAGCAGGTGACATCATTTCACTCTTCAACACTATCATAAAATGCATTATGCTTATTGAGGAGGGATTCATTGCTGTCAGTGATTCTTACCTGTTTTCACCTTGTAGCCTGTTATATCATGTTAGCCTCGCCCCAGTCAACATGTCCGTGTGGTCAATGTGGGACACCAGTTCAGTCTGGTATTGTCTCTTGACACTCCTGATGGCTTTGTGAAGATTGTACCTTGATTTTCTGTGTAGGTCAGGGACACCCAACTTGAATGCCTGAGACCTGGACTTTAGTAGGGAGTGGATCTTTCGGTTCATCCATGATTTCCAGGTGGGGAACCCTTGGATGAACCTCTTCAGCAAGCAGCCCTTTACTGACAAGGTCTGTAATGGTAGTGATGATTTGGAGATGCTGGTGTTGGACTGGGGTGTACAAAGTTAAAAATCACACAACACCAGGTTATAGTCCAACAGGTTTAATTGGAGGCACAATAGCTTTCTGTTAGAATATTCTAACAGATGAAAGGCTTAACAGACAATCAATTTTTTGCCATAAACTCTGTGTTACGATCGAGCCCTCCACAATCACCTGATGAAGGAGCATCGCGTCAAAAGCTAGTGTGCTTCCAATTAAACCTGTTGGGTTATAACCTGGTGTTGTGTGATTTTTAACTTTGTAATGGTAGTGGTATACTCATTTAGGTTGCCAACTGAGTTCTTTGAATATGGACCAGTCCACTGACTCCAAGCAGTCACACTGGAGCTCCGTTACCTCATCCAGGCACTGTCTGATGTTCTGTCCTGGATTGTCATGCTTCAGTTTCTGCTGTAAGCCAGGAGAAGCAGCACAGCCTTACGGTCCGATTTACCAAAATATGGGTGGGGAGGGTGGGGATGGAGTGGTAGGCGACTTTGACGTTGCATAGCAATGGTCCAGGACATTTTGGGCTCTGGTGGGACAGGAGGTCTTTACATTGGTCCAACTGACGTCACTGGCTACAATGTACCAGGCCTTGGAATATTCTGCTTCATCTATTTTTGACAGTGTACATTTCACCAAGTGCACTCTCTGTTTCCGCATGTGGTGGGATGTAAACTGCTGTCAAATTTGCAGAAGTAAACTTCCCACAGCAGGAGGTAGAGATAGTACTTCACTGTTAGATATTCTGGGTTCGGAGAATAGGGTCTTCACGTCTGAGCACCCTGAGATATTGGTCACGGGGCAGACCCCTGATGCCGTGTGGCCCATTACGAAGCCCTCAGGTTGTAATGCACCATCAGGTGAAGGAGGAGTGAGCCATGTGTCTGTAAAACAGAGCACACAACAGCCTCATGATTCCCTTTGATGGGAGGCTTTGTAGGATTTTGGGAGCGGCAGTAATAATGAGGGATAAATTTTCCATTTGCTTTGTTTACCTTCAGCTTCAGTTCATCCTCCTGTGAGATTTACTGACAATTCTGAAAGTTTAGATATGGAGCCCCATCCTCTATTCCCTGCTGTCAATAGGGGTCTCTGCAGTGCTGTCTCCCCACTGTGTGTGTGTGTGTGTGTGTGTGTGAGAGAGAGAGCCTGGTTTGGCGTAATGACTGTGGTGCTGGCTGGGTATTGGGGAAAGCCTCTTTTTGAATGCATCACTACAATCTTTAATGAAACTCTCTGGTTGGTTTAATGGGTCTTCCAACAGTGCATGACAGGGAGCTCTCTACCATTGTGTAAATAATGTCAGCTGAAACAGTACCCAACAGGTGCAAAGTACTGGGTATGAATCCAAAGATTAAATAACAGCTCCAACCATCAATTCTAACTGCTCTGAACTGTCGGAGTCAAACAATGTGTTATTTAGTGACAATGATTGAATCATTGGGGAAAATAAGGAGAATGTTATTAATCCCAAACAGAGTAGTTGGATGTGCTGAGGATTCCAGTTAAAAATTGATAGTGTTCTCACACAAGAGAAATCTACTGCTTCCTAATGCATGAGTTCACTCAACTTCCACTACCACTCTGAGTCCAGGAAAGAATCCCAGAGTGTTACATGGGACACAGTCACTGCACACTACCTGCACTTACCAATGCACAAAGAAAGACTTGCATTTATTTAGCACCTGTCACAACAAGGCAGTGTTTTGCAGCTAATGAAGTGCGGACTCCTCATTTGTAAACAGGGGCCCCCGTATTCTAGGTTCTCACTGTGCCCTGTGGAGAGGTCTCATCCTGCCCCAATCTTGTTGACATGTCGAAAATACATTCATCACGTTATCTGTTTTTAACAGATACTGATTCAGTGACAAATAGTGACCACAGGCAATACAGCCATTGGGAGCTTTCACATGCATGTGGGAGAGCATTCAGGACATTATTTTAGTGTCTCCCCCGAGTAATGGCCCCTCCAATAGCGCAGGCAGGAGTGGTTACTGCAGATGCTGGAGATGAGAGTCAAGATTAGAGTGGTGCTGGAAAAGCACAGCAGGTCAGGCAACATCCGAGGAGCAGGAAAAATTAACGTTCTGGCAAAAGCCCTTCATCAGGAATGCCCTCCAGTAGCGCAGCCCTCCCTCAGTGTGATACAGCAGCGTCAGTCTCGATACTGGAGCTGAAATCTCTGACGTGAACCTTGAAGTCATGATAAGAATGCCACTCAAAGAGCCACAGCTGCTGCAAGTCTTTTTCACTTCATCCTCTGAAAGGTAACTTTAAAATCCATTGCAACTCAAAATTAAGCATGCACTTGGTTAAAATTGATAACTTGAAATTAACCAGAAATGGACTGCTCCCTCAGTCAGCATTTTTACAAGACAGATTAAGCTCAACTGCGTGGGCTAATCTCCCACTGCTGCCTCCTATTCAAAATTGTTTGAAGAAACAGGATAAGAATAGATCAGGAGAAAAAGGTGCAAATTTTAAATGACGTGAGAAAATACAAGCAGAAAATAACATTGAGTCTTTATGGAGTCATTAGAAAAGATCACGGCAGCAATTAACTTTCTGTGCCCACCTCATGTTGGATGATGTTGAGAGGAGCATGGTGGCTCAGTGGTTAGCACTGCTGCCTCATAGCGGACCTGGGTTCGATTCCACCTTCGGGTGAGTCTGTGTGAAGTTTGCACATTCTCCCCCTGTCTGCGTGGGTTTCCCCCGGGTGCTCCAGTTTCCTCCCACAATCCAAAGATGTGCTGGTCAGGTGAAATGGCCATGCTAAATTGCCCATAGTGTTAGGTGCATGGGTCAGGGGTAAATGTACGGGAATAGGTCTGGGTGGGTTATTCTTCGAAGGGTCGGTGTGGACTGGTTGGGCCGAATGGCCTGTTTCCACACTGTAGGGAATCTAACCTTAAGCAAATGGAAGAAAGGAAGTCTAAAAGGACCATCTAATACACGTTGGGCCCCTTACACATACATGGAAGGATGAGTGTTCCAAAAGTTCATAATCCCCTATGAGCGAAAAAAAACATTCTTCTCATGTCTCTGTTAAGTGGACAACTCCTCATTTGTAAACAGGAGCACCTAGTTCTAGATCCTCCCTGTTCCCTGTGGATGGGTCTCATCCTACCCCAATCCTGATCCTTCAGCCAGTCCTGCCAAGCTGGCCCCTGTGGAAGAACCCAACTGTTCATCCAATCCTGCTCTGTCAATACTCATCATTATGGACTGCCTGCAATTCTACTTGTGGCCTGCACTCCTGGGGGGTGCTGCTGAGACAAGGGATTTCCAACATTTAATTGGTTGGGAGCTCACAGAGGCACAGCTTTCGGAAAGATAGGGTCTGAGTCAATTATCAGCCCAGAAGCTGTAACAGCAGCTCAGAGTGACCCTGCCAAGCTTGGGGTGAGTGGCCAGGAGAGACAAGAATCACTTCAGCCTTTAGGACTGGGATGAACAGACTGAACATAGCGGCTGTGTAAGTCTGTAAAAACAAATAATCAATGTCAGGCAGCTACTGTCCTCTTTGGCATCAGGAAATCGTATCCACTTCGAGTCATAGTCATTCACTTACACATAATGGAAACAGACCCTTCGGTCCAACTCATCCATGCTGACCAGATATCTGAAACTGATCTAGTCCCATATGTCCCAGAATTTGGCCCATACCCCTCTAAATCCTTCCTATTTAGATACCCATCCAGGTGCCTTTTAAGTGTTGTGACTGTATCCACGTCCACCACTTCCTCTGGCAACTCATTCCATACATGCACCATCCTTTGCCTGAAAGAAGGGCTTATGACCGAAACATCGATTCTCCTGCACCTCGGATGCTGCCTGGCCTGCTGTGTTTTTCCAGCACCACATGTTTCAACTCTGAAAGAATTATTCCTCAAGTCCCCTTTATATTTTTCCCCTCTCATCTTAAACCTACGCCCTTTAGTTGTGGACTCCACCACTGTAAGAAAAAGACTTTAACTATTTACCCTATGCATGATTTTATAAGCCTCTTAAGGTCACCCTTCAACCTACAACACTCCAGGGAAAATAGCCCCAGCCTGTTCATCCTCTCCCTTTTACTCAAACCCTCCAATCCTGACAATATACTTTAAGCTGTTTCTGAAGCTTTTCAACTGTCAGTTGAATAAAATGTTGACATCCTTGGATCAATAAAGAAAACCTTTCGCCACTGATTCAATGTGAAACCTCTGAAATATCAAAGGAAAGCAAATGAGCCAATGGGCTGAGGAGTGGCAGACGGAGTTTAATTTAGATAAATGTGAGGTGCTGCATTTTGGAAAGGCAAATCAGGGCGGGATTTATACTCTTAGTGGTAAGGTCCTGGGAGTGTTGCTGAACAGAGAGACCTTGGAGTGCAGGTTCCTTGAAAGTGGAGTCCCCAGGTGGATAGAATAGTGAAGAAGGCGTTTGGCAAGCTTGCCTTTATTGTTCATTGCAGTGAGTATAGGAGCTGGGGGTTGGGGTGGGGGGGGGTCATGTTGTGGCTGTACAGGGCAATGATTAGGCCATTTTTGGAATATTGTTTGCAATTCTGGTCTCCCTGCTATGGCTTGGATGTTGTGAAACTTGAAAGGGTTCAGAAAAGATTTACAAGGAGGGTTTGAGCTTTGGGGAGAGGCTGAATAGGCTGGGGCTATTTTCAATGGAGCATTAGAGACTGAGGGGTGACCGTATAGAGATTTATAAAATCATGAGGTAGGATATAAATAGACAAGGCTTTTCCCCAAGGTAGGGAGTCTAAAACTAGACAGCATGGATTTAGGTCACAAGGGGAAAGATCTAAAAGGGACCTAAGGGGCAACTTTTGCACGCAGAGGGTGGTGTGTGTATGGGATGAGCTGCCAGAAGAAATGGTGGAGGCTGGTACAATTACAACATTTAAAAGGCATCTGGATGGGTTTATGTATAAGAAGCGTTTAGAGGGATATGGATCAAATGTTAGCAAATAGGACTAGATTTATTTCGGATATGTTGTCAGCATGGATATCTTGGACCGAAGGGTCTGTTTCCGTGCTGTACATCTCTATGACTCTATTTTGCAGCAAAATATTTCTAAACTTCTCCTCCTCCTTCTGTAATGGTGATCAACTAAATCAACACTTCTGTCCCCAGATCCAATGATTAAATCACAAGATTGCCAAAAAAAAGGAACTAATCAAATGAGTGAGTATAAACGGTTAAAAGTGTTTGTCATTGAATTCGTACTTTCACCTGTAAGGAGTTCCTGTTTATTTGACACTGATTAGTGAGCGGTCTGGATTACCTTGATGTTGTTGTGTCTATGCCAAGACCTCTTGAATAAAAGGGAATTTCCATAGAAGAAGTAGCACTGACAAAGTATATCAATTTTTCTAATAATATAACTTGGGATAAAACTTTCAAAAGTGGTGAATTTTGAGGGAAAAGATGTTCCTTCACCTTCAATGATGATTTGTGACATTTAGAAAACACACATTTTTGCACTGTCATTCCACTCTGACACCCCATTGGCAATTCTACTTGCTGCCTTATCATCAAAATACGTTCAAACAGCTTCCTGCTCACTTGGTGGTCGTCTTCTAGACTCTGAAGACTCGAATTATGAGTCAGTGTGACCACCTTCAATTTGTAGTGTGATGCCAGTAGTGTGGGTTCAATTCCTGCACCAGCTGAGGTTATCATGAAGGCACGGTGACCCTTGGGTTAAACCACAACCAATTGTTTCTCTTTAATGAGAGAGCAGCGGTCTTCTCTCACTATGGCAACTTTTCCTTCACCATCTTTAATCCATGTGACTAGTTAAGAAAAAGTTACTCCAGTAGAAAATGATTTTTCTATTGGAGTCAGAGTCAGAGAGTCATAAAGCTGTACAGCACAGAAGCAGACCCTTCGGTCCAACTCGTTCATTCTGACCAGTTATCCTATGCTCATCTAGTCCCATTTACCAGCACTTATCCCTTGAAACCTTTCCTATTCATATACCTTCTAAATGTTGTAATTGTACTAGCCTCCACCACTTTCTCTGACAACTCATTCAATATACACGTACCACCCTCTGCGTGAAAACGTTGTCCCTTAGGTCTCTTTTACATCTTTTCCCTCTCACCCTAAACCTATGCCCTCTAGTTCTGGACTCTCCCAACCCAGGGAAAAGACCTTGTCTATTTACCCTATCCATGCCCCTCATGATTTTCTAAACCTCTGTAAGATGACCACACAGCCTCCAATGCTCCAGGGAAAACAGCCCTAGCCTATTCAGCCTCTGCCTGTAGCTCAAACCATCCAACCCTGGCAACACCTTTGTAAATCTTTTCTGAACCCTTTCAAGTTTCACAACATCCTTCTGATAGGAAGGGGACCAGAATTGCATGCAATATTCCAACAGTGACCTAACCAATGTTCAGTACAGCCGCTATATGACTCCTGTACGCAATACTCTGAGCAATAAATCAAAGCATACCACCTTCACTACCTGCGACTCTATTTTCAAGGAAGTATGAACCTGCACTCCAAGGTCTCTTTGTTCAGCAACACTCCCCAGGATCTTACCATTAACTGTATAAGTCCCGCTCTGATTTGCTTTTCCAAAACAGCACCTCGCATTTATCTAAATTAAATTCCATCGGCCACTCCTCAGTCCAGTGGCCCACTTGATCCCATTATAATCTGAGGTAACCTTCGTCGTCGTCCACTACACCTCTAATTTTGGTGTCATCTGCAAACTTATTAACTATACCTCCTATGTTCATATTCAGATCATTTATATAAATGACGAAAAGCAGTGGACCCAGCACTGATCCTTGTGGTACTCCACTGGTCACAGGCCTCCAGTCTGAATAACAACCTTTCACCACCACCCTCTGTCTTCTACCTTTGAGCCAGATATGTTCAACAAAAAAAAATTAAGATACAGGAATGGAGAAAAGTTTACAAAACAATTTGACTCCTAACCATCCAACTATCTTCCCCTTGACATTAAAAGGCACTACCATTTCTGAACTTCTCCCCCAACCCCATGTAGTGGATGAGGTGACCTCTGGCCAAAGGCAATCTGGATGACCGTATGAAGACTAAGGCTACAAAAGCATGTTAGAAGTGGAAATTCTATGGCACATATAAGTACAAGAGCAAGAGCAAGAGCTGCAAGAGCAGGTCACAGGTTAGGAAAACTGTAACGAGTAACTAACCTCCTGACTCACCCCAAGTCCCTCCTCCCTATCTTTTATCTTAGCCTGGTTGGCACACCCTCCTCATTCCTGAAGAAGGGCTTATGCCCGAAACGTCGATTCTCCTTCTCCTTTGATGCTGCCTGACCTGCTGTGCTTTTCCAGCAACACATCTTTAAGCTCTGATCCCCAGCATCTGCAGTCCTCACTTTCACCACAGCCTGTCCACTATCGACAAGGAATAAATCAGGAGTGTACTCGGTTGCCTAGATGGATGCAACTCCATCAACACTCAAGAAACTTGACACCATCCAAGACCTTGGCCTTAGATTACAGAAGGATGTAAATGGATGGGTCAGATGGGCTAATTGAAATAGAATTCGATCCAAATAAATGTGAGGTGGTGCTCTTGGACAGGACAGACAAGGCAAGGGAATAGATGGTAGGGCCCTGGGAGACATCAAGTTTCAGAGGGACCTTGGTGCTTTAAAGTATCAGATTAGGTGAATAACGTGGTTAAGAAGGCATATGATATACTTGCCTTTATTAGCAGAAGCATAAAGTTTAAGAGTGGGGAAGTTATGCTGAACCTGGATTAAAGCACTGGCTAGGGCAGAGCTCGGGTATTGTTTGCTATTCTGGAATCCAAATTATCGGAGGAATGTGACAGCACTGGAGACAGTGCACAGGAGACTCATCAGGATGTTGCCAGGGCTGGAACTTTTGTTATGAAGAGAGGTTGGACAGACTGTGGTTGTTTTCCTTCGAACAGAGGACATTGAGGGGGGACATGATTGAGATGTATAAAATGATGAGGGGCATAGGCACAAAAAAGACTGTTCCTGTTGAAGGCAGAAGAATGGGGTTGAGAAACTTGTCAGCCATGACGGAATATTGGAGCATATTTGATGGGCTGAATGGTCTAATTCTGCCCTTGTATCTATGGTCTTGAGGAAGAGACCAAGGAATGGGGCAGAGATTTAACGTAAGGGGCTTAAAGTTGAGAGGAGACGGGAGTGAAAACATTTTCACCCAGAGGCTGCCTGTTAGGGTGGGAGAGACAGCAGCCTTCATCACATTTGTGTTTCAATGTGCACTTGTAATACCAAGGCATACTGGGTAATTGGCCAAGTGCTGCTAAATGGAATTAGAATCGTTACGTGGATGTGATAGCTGAAGGGTTTTTTTTCCTGTGCTCTAAGTATGACTAGTTTTCTGGTTGCCACAAAGGTTACTAATTACATTGCACTTCCTTTACAGTTGTCAGTGTTCTAGATTCAATGGTGTTTATATAACAAAGGACATGTTACATAAACATATAGGCAGCAATCAATCTGTGAACTGTTCATATTTCATAATAAAGACACAACACTTTTCTGAGAGTGAAGGAGACTCTTGTTTTCTCATCTTCAAATGCTTCCTAAATCAAATCCATTTTTTATAAATCCATATGCAATACTTTAAATGACAACCAACATTTATGTCAATGAGAGCACAATAAAACATCCCACAGCCTCCCACGAGCAATGATAAAACAACATTTGACAACACAGACATAGAAGGAAGTGTTCCAGCAAACAACCATGGATTTATGATGCCAGTGACTAGAGATAGGTTAGCATGTGTTAGCCATTCTAGTTGTCTTTGAGAAAGACGTGTGAGTTGCCATCCTGAACCCACTACAGCCTACGTGGTGTAGCTAGACCCACAGAGCTATTTGAAAGGATGCCTGTCCACCACCTACAAGATACAAGTCAGGAGTTAAAAAGCACACAACACCAGGTTATAGTCCAACAGGTTTAATTGGAATCACACTAGCTTTTGGAACACTGCTCCTTCTTCATACTCAAGAATAATCTTTTTTTGATCATTCTTTCATGATAAAGCTAACATCTGTTATCCATCTTGTACAAAGTAACTAAGTAATTAACTAACTAAGCAGAGATGGATGGGCAGGTGATGTGCTGTAGCTGTATGATGTGGGAGCTGGCTGATCCCATTGTGAATGGCAGTGACCACATCTGCAGCAAGTGTTGGTTGCTGGAAGAACTCCGGATCAGAGTTGATGATCTGGAATCTGAGCTTCAAACACTGCGGCACATCCGGGAGGGGGAGTTACCTGGACGCTTTGTTTCAGGAGGCAGTCAAAGTAATTCACATTCAGCCAGAGATCAGGCACATCAGAGTGTGACTGTAAGTGAGGCAGGTAGGGGGAACCTGAGTTCAGGAGTGGAGGAGCCTCAGCCCTTGACCTTGTCCAACAGGTATGAGATTCTTGCTCCCTGTTCGGATGAGGAAAAGGGCTCTGGACAGGATGAGCCAACTGACCAAGGCACCATGGTGCAGAAGGCCATTCAAGAGGGGGGAGCTAATCGACAAGTAGTGGTGATAGGGGATTCTCTAATTAGGGGGACAGATAGTATCCTTTGCAAGCCGGATCGGGAGTCTCGCAGGGTGTGTTGCCTGCCCGGTGCCAGGGTGCGGGACATCTCCGACCGGCTTGAAAGGATATTGGAGCGGGAGGGGGAGGATCCAGTTGTTGTGGTCCACGTTGGTACTAACAACATAGGCAAAGCTAGGGTGGAGGACCTGTTTGGGCATTACGAAGCACTAGGCAGGAAATTGAAGTCCAGGTCCTCAAGGGTCATAATCTCCAGATTACTGCCCGAGCCACGTGCCAATTGGCATAGGGATAAGAAAATTAGGCAAGTAAACACGTGGCTAAGGGATTGGTGTGGGAATGAGGGATTCCACTTCATGGGGCATTGGCATCAGTTTTGGAACGGGGGGATCTGTACCGTTGGGACGGTCTCCACCTGAACCGATCAGGTACCAATGTTCTAACGAAGAGGATAAATAGGGTGGTCAGTAGGACTTTAAACTTCTGAATTGGGGGGAAGGGAAAGTGAAAGCGACAGGGAGTATGGCGTTAAATGGAAAGATAAGCAGCAGGATAGCATGTGTCCAGGCGGATTTAAAATTGAGGCAGACTGAGAATGCAGAAAAAAGCAAGGATAACTTAGGACATCATATGACTTTTAATATCTCTAATGATAAGAAAGTTAGCATTAAGGCACTTTATCTGAATACTCGTAGCATTCATAACAAAGCAGATGAACTAATGGCACAGATAATAGTGAAAGATTATGATGTGGTAGGCATCACAGAGACTTGGTTACAGGGGGTTCAGGACTGGCAGTTAGACCTCCAAGGTTATTCAACTTATCGAAAAGACAGGGAGGTGGGCAGAGGGGGTGGGGTTGCTTGTTAATTAAGAACAAAATTAAATCTATGGCATTGAATGACATAGCGTCAGATGATGTGGAGTCTGTGTGGGTGGAATTGAGGAACCACAAAGGCAAAAAAACCATAATTGGAGTTGTGTACAGACCTCCTAACAGTGGTCAGGACCAGGGGCGCAACATGTACCGGGAAATAGAGAAGGCATGTCAGAAAGGCAAGGTCACATTGATCATGGGAGACTTCAATATGCAGGTGGACTGGGTAAATAATGTTGCTAGTGGATCCAAAGAAAGGGAATTCATGGAATGCTTATAGGATGGATTTTTGGAACAGCTTGTCATGGAGCCCACAAGGGAGCAGGCTATTCTGGACCTAGTGCTTTGCAATGAACCAGACTCTATAAAAGATCTTAAAGTAAGGGAACCCTTAGGAAGTAGCGATCATAATATGGTAGAGTTCAGTCTGGAGTTTGAAAGAGAGAAGGCAAAATCGGATGTAATGGTGTTACAGTTAAATAAAGGTAATTATGAGGGCATGAGAGAGGAACTGACAAATATAGACTGGAAGTAGAGCCGAAGACAGTAGAACAAAAATGGCAGGAGTTTGTGGGTATAATTGAGGACACTATACAAAGGTTCATCCCCAGGAAAAGAAAGATTATCCGGGGAGGGATTAGACAACCATGGCTGACAAAGGAAGTCAGGAAATGTATTAAAGAAAAAGAGAGATCCTATAAAGTGGCCAAGAACAGTGGGAAATCAGAAGATTGGGAAGGATACAAAAACAAACAGAGGATAACAAAGAGTGTAATAAGAAATGAGAGGATCAATATGAAGGTAGGCTAGCCAGTAATATTAGAAATGATAGTAAAAGTTTCTTTCAGTACATAAGAAACAAACGACAGGCAAAAGTAGACATTGGGCCACTTCAAACTGATGCAGGAAGCCTAGTGATGGGAGATAAGGAAATAGCAGGAGAACTTAACAAGTACTTTGCGTCAGTTTTCACAGTGGAAGACATGAGTAATATCCCAACAGTTAAAGGGAGTCAGGGGGCTGAGTTAAGTATGGTTGCCATTACAAAAGAGATAGTGCTAGAAAAGTTAAAAAGTCTTAAAATTGATAAATCTCCTGGCCCCGATGGGTTACACCCTAGAATTCTGAGAGAGGTGGCTGAGGAAATAGGTGAGGCATTGGTTGAGATCTTTCAAGAGTCACTGGAGTCAGGAAAGGTCCCGGATGATTGGAAGATGGCTGTTGTAACCTCCTTGTTCAAGAAAGGATCAAGACATTAGGTGGAAAATTATAGGCCAATTAGCTTAACCTCGGTTGTTGGTAAAATTCTAGAATCCATCATTAAGGATGAGGTTTCTAAATTCTTAGAAGAGCAGAGTCTGTTTAGAACAAGTCAACATGGATTTAGTAAGGGGAGGTCATGCCTGACAAACCTGTTGGAATTCTTTGAAGAGGTGACAAGTAGGTTAGACCAGGGAAACCCAGTGGATGTGGTCTATCTAGACTTTCAAAAAGCCTTTGATAAGGTGCCACACGGGAGGCTGCTGAGCAAGGTGAGGGTCCATGGTGTTCGAGGTGAGCTGCTGGGATGGATTGAGGATTGGCTGTCTAACAGAAGTCAGAGAGTTGGGATAAAAGGTTCTTTTTCGGAATGGCAGCCGGTGACGAGCGCTGTCCCGCAGGGTTCAGTGTTGGGGCCACAGCTATTCGCATTATATATTAATGATTTGGATGAGGGGACTGGGGGCATTCTAGCGAAGTTTGCAGATGGTACGAAGTTAGGTGGACAGGCAGGTAGTACTGAGGAAGTGGGGAGGCTACAGAAGGATCTAGACAGTTTGGGAGAGTGGTCCAGGAAATGGCTGATGGATTTCAACGTGAGCAAGTGCGAGGTCTTGCACTTTGGCAAAAAGAATAAAAGCATAGACTACTTTCTAAATGGTGAGAAAATTAGTAAAGCCAAAGTACAAAGGGATCTGGGAGTGCTAGTCGAGGATTCTCTAAAGGTAAACATGCAGGTTGAGTCCATGATTAAGAAAGCGAATGCAATGTTGTCACTTATCTCAAGAGGGTTGGAATATAAAAGCAGAGATGTGCTACTGAGACTTTATAAAGCTCTGGTTAGGCCCCATTTGGAGTACTGTGTCCAGTTTTGGTCCCCACACCTCAGGAAGGACATACTGGCACTGGAACGTGTCCAGCGGAGATTCACACGGATGATCCCTGGAATGGTAGGTCTAACATATGAGGAACGGCTGAGGATCCTGGGATTGTATTCATTGGAGTTTAGAAGATTAAGGGGAGACTTAATAGAGATGTGCAAGATAATACATGGCTTGGAAAGGGTGGACGCTAGGAAATTGTTTCCGTTAGGCGAGGAGACTAGGACCCGTGGACACAGCCTTAAAATTAGAGGAGGTCAATTCAGAACAGAAATGCGGAGACATTTTTTCAGTCAGAGGGTGGTGGGCCTGTGGAATTCATTGCCACGGAGTGCAGTGGAGGCCGGGACGCTAAATGTCTTCAAGGCAGAGATTGATAGATTCTTGTTGTCTCGAGGAATTAAGGGCTACGGGGAGAACGCTGGTAAGTGGAGTTGAAATGCCCATCAGCTATGACTGAATGGCGGAGTGGACTCGATGGGCCGAATGGCCTTACTTCCACTCCTATGTCTTATGATCTTATGGTCTTATCCCTTTATCGCCCTTGAACTGAGTTGCTAACTCAGCCATTTCAGAGGGCAGTGTACTTCCAATTAAACCTGATGGACTATAACCTGGTGTTGTATGATTTTTAACTTTGTACACCCCAGTCCAACACCGGCACCTCCAAATCAGATCAGGAGTGTGATGGAGTACTGCCCAATTGCCTGGATGGGTGCAGATCCAACAATTTCATGCCATCCAGAACAAAGCAGTCTGTTTGATTGGCACTACATCCATCACCATCTCCATTATGGAACTCCCTTCTTAAGGTAACATGGATGACCCAGTACTGCAGCAGCTCAGGAAAACAGCTCACTAGTCAAGGGTTACTGGTTGGAGGAGATGACTGATGATGGCAGATTGCAGGAAGGGGACATAGAGCCTAAGAAGAGAGAATTTGTTAACAATATCAGCTAATGTGGGAACCAGGAAGGGAAGCCGGGGGTCCAGCAACCTAGTGGGGATAAACACTGAGAAAGCAGGAAGTGCCAGAAGGAAAAAAAACACAGCAAATCGTGCAAATGACATAGACTGAAGTAACTCATATCATTGGCTTCAAAATGGAGCTGCAGTACACCAAAGGCAGACAGTTATAAGTATGACTTTTTAAAAATAAAGTAGTAGTTTCCTCTGAGGTGGGTCTCACAGACAAGGTTGGCTTATGAATAAAAATAGGAGAGCAACTAGAGAACAGTTTGAGTTCAAGGCCAGGAGAGGGGGAATCCTGAAAGGTAGTGTGGGCCTGGGAGCAAGTGGGAGGGAATAAAGCAGCAGGGGCTAAGATTAGGAGGAGACCAAGCAGAGGAGTTGAAGAGGCTGATGTGGAGTTGAGAAAATAAGCCAGGAGTTTTCTTTATACTCAAGAATAATCTTTTTTTGATCATTCTTTCATGATAAAGCTAACATCTGTTATCCATCCCTTTATCGCCTTTGAACTGAGTTGCTAACTCAGCCATTTCAGAGGGCAGTTCAGAAACAAGAACAAAGAAACGTACAGCACAAGCACAGGCCCTTCGGCCCTCCAAACCTGTGCCAATCATCATGACCTAACTAAACTAAAGAAAACCTTCTGCCCTTATTCAGTCCGTATCCCTCTATTCCCTCCCCATTCGTGTGACCATTCAGATGCCACTTAAATGTTGCCATTGCACCTGCTTCCACCACCTCGTCTGGCAATGTGTTCCAGGCTCCTACCACTCTCTGCCTGAAAAAAAACTCCCTCACACATCTCCCTTAAACTTTCCCCTCTCACCTTGAACCTATGCCTCCTTATAATTGAAACTACAACCCTGGGGAAAAGCCTCTGACTATCCACCCTATCAATGCCTCTCATAATCTTGTACACTTCTATCAGGTCTCCTCTCAGCTGCTGTCTTTCCAGTGAAAACAATCCCAGTGTTTTTAACCTTTCCTCATAGCCAATGTCCTCAAGACCAGGCAAACATCCTGGTGAACCTTCTCTGTGCTCTCCCCAAAGCTTCCACATCCTTCTGGTAGTGTGGCGACCAAAACTGCTCACAGTACTCCAAATGCAGGCAATCAAGGGTTATGTATCGCTGCGACATTGTTTGCCAACTCTTGTACTCCATGCCCCGAAGGATGAAGGCAAGTATCACTCATATCACTGTGTGACTGAAGTCACAAATAGGCCAGACTGGGTCAGGATGGCTGATGTCCTTCTCTAAAATGATCCAGATGATTTTTTTTACAATGATTGGCAATAAGTTCAGTGTTAAATTCCATCAGCTAATAGTAGGCGGCACGGTGGCACAGTGGTTAGCACTGCTGCCTCACAGCGCCTGAGACCCGGATTCAATTCCCGACTCAGGCGACTGACTGTGTGGAGTTTGCACGTTCTCCCCGTGTCTGCGTGGGTTTCCTCCAGGTGCTCCGGTTTCCTCCCACAGTCCAAAAATGTGTGAGTCAGGTGAATTGGCCATGCTAAATTGCCCGTAGTGTTAGGTAAGGGGTAAATGTAGGGGTATGGGTGGGTTGCGCTTCGTCGGGTCGGTGTGGATTTGTTGGGCCGAAGGGCCTGTTTCCACACTGTAAGTAATCTAATCTAATCTAAGTATTGGACTTTAATCAGAGTCCAGATAAGAACAGCTTGGGCCCAGTGCATTACTAGATCAGTGACATTACCACTATACCACTGTCTCTGCTCAAGTGAGAACCAGTTTCAGAGGGTCAGAAGACACAGTAATATTTTATGTGGTCCATCCAAATCTGACAGTGAATGACTAAACCAATTGTCCAATGCATTCGTTGAACTTAATGAGCAGAGGTAAAGGCTGTACTGAGGGAATGACCAGGATGAGAAGCAATAATCATTTTAAAAGGGATAAGAACATCACTGATGGAAGTGGAAGTGTGGATCAGCAAACCATTAGCCATAGGATTGTCAGACTGAAGGCCAAAGGCTCTCTGAAGGGGTAGCTGAATTGTGAGTGTATTTTCCAGGGACAAACATAGAGAGAAAAGGTGGGTAGATACAGAGCAATACACGGGAGTGATCAGAAATGACCTTATATTTAAACATAAAATGGAAATATGTGACAGTTTCCCTTCCCTCATCTGCTGGGTTAGATATGATAAGGGTCACCCCAAACTCCTACACCATGGTACTAATGATGTCACTTCCTGAAAATACACAGACGGTTTTCTGAAACTTACTGAAGCCAGACTTGATTTATCTGTTGCGTGGGCTTTTCTGTTGAATGTTATCTTGCAGAAGTAGCTGATAAACTACACCACAGTGGTTATACATCAAACCATTACTGGAGTCCTTTCAGAAACTAAATGCAAGGCCCCCTTGTTACTTTAATGCTGGCGTATGGAAAACACAATATTTTCCTTGTAATTGATATGACCCAAAAAGACCAATAGTCATTAAAATTCTGTATTCCATATTGGGCTTCGCTTGGGGTGAACGCTGAATTGGAAATGCTCCAAATTTGGCTGACTCCAAATAATTTGTGCCAATAAATATTCAACGCATTTATCTTAGTTTGATCCTGGGTTTGTAAAACTCCTGAGGGCATTGGTTTCCAACAAGCCAAGGCAGTCCACAACTGGGAATTGTGGCTTTAGCCGGTCCAAAATAACGAGGTGAATGTACAAAAACTACAATTTTTAACTTCACTTTCCATCATCAGTGCTATCTATTTCTTGCCTCTGCAAAAGATGTTGATGACATTAGACTTTGAATTCCAGACTTGCTGAGGACACTGGAACACAGTGTCTTGATGAAAGGGTCAATCAATAAGGACTGAGATGAGGAGAAATTGCTTCATTCAATTCTGAAGTTTTAGAATTCTTTACCTCAGGATCTCGGGGATGCTCAGTTGTTAAGTAGATTCAATACCAAGATAGATTTTTGAGATCCAACAGAATTGAGGATAGACTAGGAGGTCACATTGATGTAGTTTTCAGCAATGATTCTATTGATGTTGGTGCAGGCTGGAGGACCCATACAGTGCACTTCTGTTCCTTTGTCTTATGTTTTGAGCATCACCTCAAGATTTCAAAGGATGCACTTACTCTGTTGGTAAAATTATAGGAAAATAGGCTATGTATCCAGATGTAAAGACTCTCCAATGGTCATTTAGATCATTAACCATAGCCATTTCTGGAGTACTGGACAGTGCAGAGCATATGTGATCAACAGTTACTGATTCCAACACCCTTCCTTGCATTTGTAGGATCAGGACACACTGCCAATGCCTTCAGAGAATTGTGAGTCTGCAGAAGTTTCTTCCCCAGAGAACACTGGAGGAAAGATCATTGAATACTTTAAAGGCAGGGATTCTTGTCCATAATATACGTCCATAAGAACCCTCACAAACGTTTACACATGCGTTCTATTTGGATGCATCATGGCTGGGTATAGCAACTGCTGTGCCTAGGAACATAAGAAACTACAGAGAGTTGTGAACACAGCCCAGACCATCTGTCACAGAGCTGGTCCATTTTTTCTAAAAGCTGTTCCTTTTCTCAAGGATAGTATGTCCTTGTTTTTGTTTTGAGAGGGATCGTAGGCAGCTCCTGGCTCCGAGGTGACTAGTTTGGTACAGGGATTAAAAGTTAATGTTGAGAGATCTTTTGTTTATATGCAAATAGATGAGAGTTCGGTCCAAATTGGTCATGTTTTAGAACTGACCTGTAGTAATGAAAGGGGAGTGATCGGCTCTCTAGCTGAGCAGTTCACCCCAGAACTAGTTAGGCATTCAGCTGTGAAACTCACTCTCTCCTTCTGCCCTTCCAACTTCAACCTGTAAGCATTTGTTCCGTTTTTACTTACTGGGACTGTTGTGTATATTGGAACAGCATAATTAAGACAATCTTAGACTGAGTTGTGTAGGGGTTCTTTCTTCTGATTTTTGAGTTTCATTGTGTGATTTTGTGAATACATTTTCATCTGTTTTAAAACCTGGTAGTCAACGTAGCTGACTTACTCCAGGTAATTTTCACTGTACACTTACTAAAACAATTTGCAAAGTTATGGTCTGCTTAAGAATGTTTTGAGTGGTCTGGCCTAGTCCATAACAGATTGGGGGCTCTTTGTGGGATTTTAAACTGCGAGTGGTAGGTGCTATGTCTTTATTTTGAGTGTTGGTTTGGTTGGGGATGCAAAGCTTGGGCTAGAAATAGCTCTTTCAGTCGCCAAAAGTTTTCTGGAAGTGGATGCGGTGACTTCGAAAGTTTTGCAGAAGGTGAATAACACCAAGTTATAGGAATTAGTAGAGAAGCTGGAATTGGAACTGCCTGCTTCTGTGAGGAAAGGAGAGATTATCACAGCAGTAGCTCAGCATTTAAACTTGCCAGAGACGCCATCAGAATCTATAGAGAAGGCAAGGGTTCAATTGCAAATGAAGCAGCTTGAGTTAGAGGCGAGAGATAAAGAAAGGGCAGCAGAAATGAAACAGTTTGAGTTACAGTTAAAAGCAGAAGAGAGGGAAAAAGAGAGCAGTAGAAGAAAGGGAAAAAGAGAGAGCTTTTGAACTTCAAAAGCTAACGCTTAAAAAAGAAAGTCAGCTTAGAGGGCTGGAGATAAAGGTTGAGGGTCGGCTTAGTGAGGAAGAGAGTGAGAATGAACAAGCCCCTGGTAGTCAGAAGCCGAGTGAGAAACTGTTTAAGAATGCTCAAGCACTGCCTAAATTTGATGAGAAGGATGTGGAAGCCTCTTTCATCTCATTTGAAAAGGTGACTAAACAAATGCAGTGGCCAGTGGCAATGTGGATTTTGTTGATCCAAATGAAACATGTAAGTTGGGCTAGTGAGGTATACACATCCCTATCAGAGAAGGTATCTGGGGAGTATGAGGAAGTGAAAAGAAGCCATTTTAAGTGCAGATGAGCTTGTATCAGAAGCCTACAGACAATGTTCAGGAAACTAAGGAGAGACCTAGGTCAAACCTGCATTGGATTTGAAAGGATCAAACAAAGTAATTTCGATAGATGGATAAGAGCTTTAAAAATCAAGCAAACCTATGATGCCCTTAGAGAGACAATCACTTTGGAGGAATTCAAAAATTCACTAACTGCAGTAGTGCAAATTCATGGGGAAGAGCAGAGAGTTAAAATGGCAAAGTTAACGGCTGAAGTGGCTGGTGATTATGGGCTGGTCCATAAAGCACAGTTTGGTTTCCAGAATCAGTGGGATAGAAATTGGGGCAATGAGGAATCCTCACGTGGAAAGGAAAAGGTAGATCTCAGGGAAGATCATAAGGATATCTTCCCACAGGGTAAAATAGAAACCATTGAAGGGGACAAAGAAGTTAAAAAGCTCAGTTGTTTTCATTGTAATAAAGTGGGCATGAAATCAGTGTTGGTGGGCTAGGAGAAAGGCAGATATTGGAAAACTGGACAAGCCTGGGAGTTTTGTTGGACAAGTAACAAAAAGCACAAGGGAAGTTAGACAATTGCCTCAGAGTGGACGAAGAGGTTGATTAAGGAGGAAGTGCCAGATCAGTTTAAGAAAAAACATGCAAGGGTAAAGTTTATTCACATGGGCCAGGAGTAGCAAGGAAAGAGGTTCCAATATTAAGGAACACAGGATTCGCTCAGTTTGTAAGGCTGAAGGATGAGGAGATATGTACTCTCCTCAGGTCTATTGTCAGAAAAGGTACTGGTAACAGGAATTCATGGTGAGACAAAAAGTGCTCAATTATGTAAAGTGAGGCTAGGGAGTTCAGAGAAGAGTGGGGAATTTGTGGTAGGAGTACTGGACAAACTCTCAGCTCCAGGAACACACTTTGTCCTTGCAAATGATATTGCTAATTCACTGGTAAGCGTACTGCCTACCCAAGTTGTAAAGCCAGTGGAGACGCAGGCAACTGAAGAAATGGAGGATATTTATTCAGGAATTTTTTTCAGATTGTGTGATCACAAGACCACAGAGGCACAAGTTGAAGCAGGAGAGATCAAAAGGCACATATAAGGAAGCTAACGTAGCTTTATCAAGGACTTCTTTTGATCAGTTAAGTGGGACAGAGCAGGAGCAATTAGGTAAACATGCTTTAGCTTTGCTACGCTTATTGAGTTACAGCAGAAAGATGAAAAGTTAAAACAGTTGTATCAAAAGGCATTTACAGAGGAGAATGAATGTATACCTGTGTGTTCGTATTTAACAAATGATATCTTAATGAGGAAATGGAGACCATCACACATTCAAGCAGATGAGAAATGGGCAGAGATTCATCAAATTATTTTGGCAGTAGGGTATGGACAGGAGGTACTGCAAGTGACGCATTGGCTTCTACTTGGAGGTCATTTAGGGGTGAGGAAAACACAGGCTAAAATACAAAGAGTTTTACTGGTCTGGACTACACAAGGATGTAGTTGAATTTTGCCAGACATGTCATACATGTCAGCTCATTGGAAAACCAAAGGCAGTAATAAAACCTGTATCTTTAATACTATTCCAGCATTTGAGGGAGCTTTCACAAGAGTCTTGATTGATTGTGTAGGGGCCCTACCTCAAACAAAAAGTGGGAATAAGTATTTATTCACAATAATCAATGCGTTGACTAGATTTCCAGAGGTAATCCCATTACACAGCATCACAAATAAAAGTGTTGTAGATGAATTATTTAATTTTTTAAATGACTACCAATTGAGATCCCATCAGATCAAGGATCAAACTTCACATCCAAACTATTCAAGGAGGTTATGGATAATTTGAGAATAAAGCAATTAAAATCTACTGTGTACACTCCAGAATTGCAGAGTGTGCTAGAGAGATGGCATCAAACATTAAAGACCATGTCGAGGGCTTATGGTCAGGATTATCCAGATGATTGGGATAAGAGAGTTCCGTTTATACCTGTTGCAATCAGAGATGCACCAAATGAATCGACCAAATTCAGTCTATTTGAATTAATTTTTGGGCATGAAGTAAGACGACCTTAAAGTTGATTAAGGAGAAGTCAGAATTCAGAGACATCCCATTTGGACGCTGTGTCAAATTTTAGAGAACGATTAAATAGAGCTGGAGAGTTGGCTAGACAGCATTTAAAAGTATCACAGCATACAGTGAAACAGAAAGCAGATAAATCACAAATTTGTAATTTTGCAATTGGGGATAAGTTATTGGTGCTACAGGTGAGTCTTTAAAAGCCAGGTTTAGTGGACTTCATCAAATAGAGAGGAAACTGAGGTGAACTACTTGATAAGGACTCGAGACAGAAAAAAATCTCACAGAGTGTGTCATGTGAATATGCTGAAAATGTATTTTGCTCGGGAAGGAAAGCAAGAGGAGAAGGTGTTAATGATTACAGCACAGAAGGAAGAACCAAGCTCAGAGGATTCTGAATCGGACATTCCTCAAATCAGATTGGACAATGAGGAAGTTATCAAAAATTAAGATAAATTATTGAGTTACCTTCCACAAGAAAATCAAAATGAGCTGAAAGAGTTATTATTATCATGTAGAGAGATATGTCAAAATAAACTGGGAAGTACTAACTTAATTGTGCATGATGTAGAGATAAGAGATGCTGTTTTGATTAAGCAACATCCTTACAGGCATAACCCTCTAAAGTTGGCACAGTTTCAGAAGAAGATAGAGCGTATGCCCCAAGATGGCATAATCGAAGGGAGTTACAGTGACTGGAGCTCACCCATAGTCATGGTGCCAAAGCCAGATGGTACCCAACAGTTACATATGGACTATTGCAAAGTCAATGCTGTTACAAAAACTGATGCATATCCAATTCCATGGTTGGAGGACTGTCAAAAAAGTGGGACAAGCAACTTACATTTCGAGTTTGGACTTACTCAGAGGCTACTGGCAAATACCTCTGTCAGAGAAAGCAAAGGCAATTTCGGCTTTCGTAACGCCAACTGGACTATATCAGTTCAAAGTCATGCCACTTGGTATGAAAAACGCTCCAACCACATTTCAGAGACTGACTAATAAGGTCATTGCCAGGTTACCCAATTGTGTTGTTTACATTGATGACCTGGTGATTTTTAGTCACTCATGGAAGGAACATTTACAGCATTTATCAGACTTGTTCGATTGACTTCAGAAGGCAGGTTTGGTGGTAAACCTGGCTAAAAGTGAATTTGCCAAAGCCCAGGTCACTTTCCTGGGCCACGTTATTGGACATGGACACATGGCCCCATGGGCTGCAAAAATGAAAGTAATTAGTGAATTTCCCACACCATCGACAAAAAAAGCAGTGCTACGGTTCTTGGGGTTGACTGAATTTTACCGAAGGTTTGTGCTGAACTTTAGCAGTTCGGCTACTCCACTCACTGAATTGTTAAAAAAGGGCAAGAAGTTTGTGGAGAGTGGACTGTCAAAAGGCATTTGACAGCCTAACAACTGTGTTAACCACTGCCCGGTATTAACCACACCAGATTATAGAAAGCCTTTCAAGGTGGCTATTGATTCCAGTGATGTGGGTGTCGGTGCAGTGCTCCTGCAGGAGGGTGACGAGGAAATACAAAGTCCCATCAGGTATTTTTCCAGGAAGTTGAATGTTCACCAACAGAGACTTTACGCTTGGTGTTGGCATTACAACACTTCAGTCTTTATATTACCAGCAATCCATCTGAGACCATTGTATACACTGATCATAACCCATTGACATTTGTGGAAAAATTTAAGGACAAAACGCCAGACTGTTTTGGATGGAGCTTGTTGTTGCAGCCATTCAACTTGATAATTGTGCAGGTGGCAGGTCGCAGAAACGTGATTGCTGATGCGCTATCGAGACTCGAGTGAGATATGGAGGCGTTCGGTGGTGGGTGTACAGTGGCCTGAATTTGCATGGGGTTGTACATGTTTGCATGTGTATAGTTAATATAGCTTATCTGTGTGTTTAGACTACTAACCAGGTTTTTTGAAGGGTTTTTAAAAATGAAGCCATCTTTTGATATTGATGTTTTTTTTAAGGGGGGAGGTGTCACAAAGCTGATCCCTTTTTGCTAAAAGCTGTTCCTTTTCTCAAGGATATTGTTCCTTGGGTTTTTTTCAGAGGGTTCATAAAACCCTCCCAGCTCCGAGTGACTAGTTTGGTGCAGAGATGAAAAAGGATGTTGAGAGGCCTTTTTGTTCATATGTAAACAGATGAGACTTCAGGCCAAAGTGGTCATGTTTCAGAAGTGACCTGTATAATGAAAGGGGAGTGGTCAGCTCTAGCTGAGCAGTTCACCCAGAACTAGTTAGGAGTTTAGCTGTATGGAAACAGGCTGCAAAACTCTCCCTCTCCTTCTGCCCTTATAACTTCAACCTGTAAGCATTTGTTTGATATTTACTGTTTTTTAAGGGGGCTTGCTTATTGGAACTAGTTTGGATAGACTGAATTCTGCAGGAGTTCTTTATTCTGTTCTTTGTGTTTCATTATACAATTTTGTGAATAAATTTTTATCTGTTTTAAAACCTGGTAATCAACCTCGCTAACTTACTCCAGATCATTTTCACTGGACACTTACCGAAACAAATTGCAAAGTTATGGTCTGGGCTGGCTGCTTAAGAATGTTTTGAGTGGTCTAGCCTATTCCATGACACATCACACAAGCCAACCTCCCAGCCATGGACTCCATCTATACTACTTGTTGCCACAGAAAGGCAACCAACGTCATCAAAGTCCCCTCCCATCTCGGTTATAATCTCTTCCAACCTTTTGCGAGGCGTAGAAGATACAAAAGCTAAAACACATGTACCAACAGATTCAAGAACAGCTTATTCCCTGCTGTTATTAGACTTCTGAATGGAGCGCACTAATTTCAACTCAAATGTTGATCTTGCCTTGTGTGCACCACCTATTCAGCTGTAAATTTGTATTCCTCACTCTGTTCAATCACCCTCTGATCTTTTAAGCTGCGATCTATCTGTACAGCATGCAAAACAAAACCTCTCACTGTACCTAGGTACATATAACACCAATAAATCAATTCAGAAATCAGATTTTTGACTGACAAGGGAATCAAACACTATCAGGGGACAGGCAGGAAAGTGACATTGGGACTACCATCAGTTCAGTCATGATGACATTGAATGGTCAAGCAAGCACGAGGTGTTAAATGGCCAACACTTGTTTCTAGTGCTTTCATCATGTTCACACGTTCTGAGATCTTTAAAAAATTTTATTTTGTCAGATGTGAGCATCTATGGCACTACCACAAGTGCCGTCAAGTAAAAAGAAACTGGGAATGTCACCCAGACAAAAGGCAGCTCCATGGTGACTAGGTTTTATGGGTTTTAAGAGGGAAAGACAAACTGTACCCCACTGCATCACAAGGAACTCTATCCTCAAGGGGTATTCCCACATGCACACAAGATATTTTTGTATTCATTCATGGGATATGGGCATCCCTGGCAAGGTCATTGTTTGTTACCCATTCCCTATTTGCCCTTTGGAAGGTATCAGTGAGCTACTATGAACCACACTGGAGGTCAGTCAGCTCATTTGGCTGGTATATGATGCAGAGTGATGCCAACAGTGTGGGTTCAATTCCCCTGCAGGCTGAGGTGACCTTGAAGATCCCTCCTTCTCAATCTCACCTGAGTGCGGTGACCATTAGGATAAACCCTCCAGCAGGATTCTCTCTCTCTAACAAGAGAGCAGACAATGGTTCCCTGGGGCTATGCCAGCTTTCATTACAGGACATATGGTGGTGGCTCACCCACAATAATTCTAGGAAGGAAGCTCCAGGATTTTGACCCTCAGGAACAGGGAAGGAATAACAAAATATTTCCAAGTCAGGATAGTGCCTGCCTTGGAGGAGAACTTGCAGATGGTGACATTCTCATGCATATGCTGCCCTTATTGTTCTGAATGGTAGAGGCCTTGGGTTTGGAAGGTGCTGCCTAAGGGGCTTGTGTGCATTTTGGCCGTGCATCTTGCAGATGGTACACACTGCATCTCCTGAGCTTCGGTGGTGGAGAGACTAAATGTTAGCAATAGTAGCCTTCACAGTCATTTGCTAATGGATAATCCTCATACCCCTGAAACAAAGGGTTGGGGACTGCTGTCTCACTCCAGGACTCTAACACAAAACATAGGCCTGTCACTCTGTTAAATATTCCCAATGGGGGACCCCATCCTCGAGGAAAGTTGTTATATAAAGGCCCTGTTTGTCCTCTGAGTTGGTTAAAATGGCAGTAGTTAGAAAAGAATCAGGGGAATCCTGGCCAATATCTGTCCTTTTAGGGAAATCACAAATAAGCTGACTGTCTGACCGCTATTCCATTGCTGTTAGTGGGAGCTTTCTATCTGCAAAGAAATGCAGTGCATCCTCAGTGACCACACATCAAAGTACTTCCTTAGCTGAAAAACACATTGAAACATCTTGATGTTGTGAAATGCTCTAGTAACATCAGCCTATTTTCTTGCATTTAACTACTTCATAGAAAGAGTGGGTGACTGGAAGAAGACAGAGAAGATGGCAAGGGAGATGGAAAACAACAACAAAATTGAGGGGAAGCCAGATAATGATTTTGCAAAGTAACTGATTTATGGACAAGAAATGACACCCAAAATTGAGGAACTGGGACATGCTAATTATGGCTGACCATTGTGCCAAGCCTTGCTCGGATTTTCAGATCAGCCATGATCTTATTAAAAGTATTAGATTCATTACAATGTGGAAACAGGCCCTTCGGCCCAACAAGTCCACACCAACCCGCATACCACCCAGACCCATACATTTTACAACTTCACCTAACACTATGGGCAATTTAGCATGGCCAATTCACCTAACCTGCACATTTTTGGATTGTGGGAGGAAACCGGAGCACCCAGAGGAAACCCACGCAGACACGGGGAGAATGTGCAAACTCCACACAGAGAGTCGCCTGAGGCAGGAATTGAACCCGGGTCTCTGGCGCGGTGAGGCAGCAGTGCTAACCACTGTGCCACCGTGCCGCCCATGAAAGACAGATCATGCTAAAAGGACTGACCTAGTTCCTATGTGTCTGTATATCGACACCTGAACATGAGTACAGTTTTGGTCTCCTTATTTAAGGAGGGATATAGTTGTACCTGAGGTGGTTGAGGGAAGGATCGTCTGCCTGAATCCGGGGAATTAAGGGGTTGATGTATGAGGAAAGGTTGAGCAGATTGGGCTGCTACTCCTTACAATTTAGGAAAACAAGAGCTGATCTTATTGAAGATTAGGACCATGAAGTTGAAAATGACATAGGAAGCCAAGGGGATCTGACACA
The DNA here is from genome assembly GCF_020745735.1 of Hemiscyllium ocellatum. Lineage (NCBI taxonomy): Eukaryota > Metazoa > Chordata > Chondrichthyes > Orectolobiformes > Hemiscylliidae > Hemiscyllium > Hemiscyllium ocellatum. Next base: position 41,306,412 of record NC_083434.1, read on the forward strand.
CTGGCTGCCAAGAGGACCTATCCCTTCCTGAAGGAACGGGGAACCAGGGGGCACAATTCCAAAGTAGGGGATCTCCCATTCGGGCAGAAGCAAGGAAAAAAGCTGTCTCTGAAAAGGTCATCAGTTTTTGGAATTCCCTACGCCAGAGATCTCAGAGATTAGGTCACTGCATATATTCAGAGTTTTGTTAGATTTTTGATTGACAGGAGTATAAGGTACAAGGTCATGATATGGAGGTGCTGGTGTTGGACTGGGGTGGACAAAGTCAGAAGTCACATGATACCAGGTTAGAGTCCAACTGGTTTCTTTGAAATCACAAGTTTTCAGAGCACTGCCCTTTCCTCAGGTGATGTGTGAGGTGGGGAGGGAGAGTGGGGTAGCCAAAAAGGTGGAGTTGAGGCCACAATCAAAACAGCCACAATCTTATTGCGACCATGATCTCAACAATCTCCGGGGTAGGGAATGGTACAGAACGCTCCTGACCTGTCTGTTTCAATGATGCTGACCCAGCGCCTCAGTTAGGAAACCAGTCATTTTGGAGTGATAGATTGCAGTATAGTTTAATGAAACTCTTCAAGGTCTTAAGATGCAGAACAATTAATTAAACAACAAAGAAGCTGTTTTGCAAGCAGCGGCTAATTCATGTTCATGTTATTAAGTTGTAAGCTGGCTGAGTTGCTTCAAAGTGTAAGAATAGAACATCTCACTTGTGACAACAGAAACCCTCCAGATTGTCAGAAAGTTCTGTGTGGACCTGGACAGCTTTGCACGCACCGTAGATAAACATAATACAATTCAAGACAAGAGCGGGGGTGAGACCACAGATACTCTCGACTTTTAACTGTGGAAATCCCAGGGATTATTTTGACTGGAATTGGTACAATGCCAGGTGACTGATTTTTTTTCCTTCACTTTGTAATGCATGGAAGAAAATGCTGATCCTTAAGAGGGAAATAGTGTTAGGCTGACAAACATGTGGCAGACCAAAGAAAGTATCAAACAATAGAGTAGAACCCATGTGTTTAATGTCACAAACCTATTTTCTTAAACTGCAGAGAGTTGAGACAAAAGGAAAAAAGGTAATCTATCACAAAATGGAAATCATGTAAACTAGTGTCAAAATTGAGATCAAGAGATATTGGAGTTTATTGGAATAAAATACCTATAAAGCCACGCCCACAACAATAACTTGCATTTACATAGTCAAGCGTCAAGGCACAAGAGCATCATTAGACAACATTTAACACCAGATCACATAAGGCATGAGTTAAAGAGTTAGGTTTTAAGAAATGTGGACAGAGAGATATTGATCTCAGACAGGGGGTGGTGGAATTCTTAGCCAAGGGTCTAAGTTATTGAAGGCACCATCACCACCAAGGGACTTGAAAGGTGCAGGACTATGAAGTTGGAAAATGACCCCTTCTACCTTCCTTGAAACCCATGGCACAAGCAGGCCCATCATCAGTGGGAAGTCCCCGAGCGGATAAACTCAGCTCATTCTCTCGAAGCTGCAGCCAGAAGCAATGAACATGTCTGGCTGATCAGATTAAAAGGACTTCAACAGCAGTGTTTTTGCTTATTGGACAGAGGATTGTAGAAGTTTACAGGGAACCATTTAGAGTGGGGGCACTGGAAAGTGGAACTATGTTAGCCATTAAGTCTAATCACCTGCTCTGAGTCTTTTTTTCTAAGTATTTAGCCACTTCCTTGTTAAAAAGCTTGTTTCTGCAATTACGTAAATGTGAGCATGAAATGGTTGGGGTAAATCTTCTATTTCTGTCCAGGTAATTTAAGCTCATTGCTTGAGGACATAACAAACTAAAACCCTCCTATATTTCTCCTGATCCTTTCCTCATGATTCTTATTGTCACAAAGATTGAGAACATTAACTCCACTGACTCTGCTGTTTTCATCCCTTCACCTAGCCAACTAGGTCAAACTTCTTTTAAAAAGGACTCTCCATACCTTGGTCCTGAGTTATTTTCAAGTGTCTTTAAAAGTGTCCTTCATGCCCTGATGAGACCGATCTCTTGCTTTTTAGCTTCTATTCTGAACTTGCTGACCTCCCATGCTAGCTGACACGTTAACAGCTCTCTCAGCTCAGAAATTATCCCTCTCTCCTTCAAATCTTCCCTCATCACATCTCCTTCAGAAACAGACAAACTTCCTTGCATCCTTGCACTTAATCACCATCCACCCTTTCTTCTCCAAAGTCTGTGTATCATTCTGCCACCTCCCAAAATCTATGCCCATCAATCCCAAAACCCTGTCCCTCCTATCAGATTTCAGCCCCTGCAACAAGCAGCCAAAACTCACTGATCAAAGTCACAAGGTCATGCAAGGTGCCCTGCAGAAATTCACCGAAGAACCTCCAACAGCACTTCTCAAACCCACAACCACTTCCATCTAGAAGGACAAAGGCAGCACATACATGGGAAGTCCATGACCTGCAATTTCCCCACCCAGCCACTCACCATCCTGACTTGAAAGTATATCATCATTTCCAGTGTCACTGGATCAAAATCCCGGAATTCCTTCCTAAGGGCATTCTAAGTCAACTTACAGCATGCGGACTGCAGCAAGTCAAGAAGGCAGCTCACCCCCACCTTCTCAAGGGCAACTCGGGACAGACAATAAAAATGTCTATCAGCAACCTCCACATCCCACAAGTGAATAAAAAGTAATAACATCCCATATGATTGTGACTGAGTCCCTGGCCCTAGATCCTGTGTGGACTAGCTGGCAGAGGTATTCGCTGAGATCTTTAACCTCTCCTTGCTACAATCTGAAGTCCATCTCCTGCAGGAAGATCACCAGCATCTCAGAACTGAAGAAACATATGCAACATGCTTCAACCACTACCGCCCAGTTGCTCTGATCTCCATTATTATGAAATGCTTTGAGAGGCTGGTTATGACCCACATCAACTCAAGTCTCCCAGCCTGCCTTGATCCCATGCAGTTTGCCTACCGATGTAATGGGTCCATAGTGGATGCCATTTCCCTAGCCCTGCACTCATCCCTAGAACATCAGGATATTAAGGACACTGACGTCAGGCTTCTACTCATCCACTACAGCTCTATCTTTAACACCATAATCTCTACCAGACTACTCTCAAAACCTTGAGATCTAGTCTCAGCTCACCCCCCCTTGCAACTGGATCCTCAGCTCTCTGACCCACAGACCTCAATCAGTGAGGGTAGATAACTGCACCTCCTCCACGATAACCCTCAACACAGCAACTCCCCCAAGAATGTGTTCTCAACCCCTACTGTAGGAGTGACAATAACCAACAATCTGTCCTGGGCCTGCCACATAGATGTGACAGTCAAGAAGGCACAACATCTCTTCTTCCTCAGGTGACTTAGGAAATCCGGCAAGTCCATGAGGACCCACACCAACCTTTACACCTGCATCACAGAAAGCATTCTATCGGGTGCAATATGGCCCGGTACGGCAACTGCTCTGTTCAGGACTGTAAGAAACTACAGAAGGTGGTGTGCACAGCCCAGACCATCACAAAAGTCTACCTCCCATCCATGGACTCCATTTACATTTCCCATTGCCTCAAGGCAGCTAACATCATCAAAGCCCCTCCCTCCCTGATAATACTTTTTTCCAACCCCTTCCATCAGGCAGAAGATACAGAAGCTTGAATACACACACCAAGTTCAAGCACAGCCTCTTCCCCTCAGTTATCAGACTTCTGAATGGACTCTCTAATTTCAAATCTATTGTTGATCTTACTTTGTGCACCTCCTGTGCAGTGTAATCTTTTGTGCCTCTCTCTATCTAAGCATCCTATGATCTGTACGTCCTTGTTTGCTATGATCTGCCTGTATTGCTCACAAAACAAAATCTTTCACTGTACTTAGGTACATGTGACAACAGTAAATCAAATCAAATCAAAGATAAACTATTTATCCTTCTTATTCCCGACCTTGCTACTTCTGTCATAGCTCTGTCCAGCTTTAGTGCCTCTCCAACATTGTCCAGTAGGGTTAGGTTACTTTGGTACCACTCTTACAAAGGCTTTCCCAGTCAGAGTATCAACTGCGGGTCATCTCATATTGAAGGCCAGGATCAGGCGATCATATTTATTGACACAGCAGGATCAAGAGGCCAAATGACCTGCTCCCACTTCTTTCTCTTGCGCGTTTTTGTGCATTTCAGCCAGTGTTAAAAATGGAAATGCACCCCCACATGCATTAACATTATCAGCACATTTTCACTGGAGCATACAGTCTAAATGTAGTTGCGCACTTTTTTTCCATGAGAGTAAAATCTGCATTTTTGGTTTTAATCCACTCTGGCCTTCCCAGCTGTGTGAGATATAAATTTCTGGAAAATGACAGTGAATTCTGGCAATCAGCATTAATACCTCACAAACAAATCGAGCAATTTATTGTGAAGTGGAGATACACCTGCGCTCCATTTCCCAACTAAATTCTAAATATTTTGATTCCCAAATAATGAAAGAATTGCAACCTCACCAGTAGCTTTAGCATTGAAACAAACAAAACGCTATGGTGGTATGGTTTCAATGGGCTGAGTGGCCTCATTATAAGCTGCTGCTCATAATCTTAAAATGTATATACTTCCTGGCAGTATCATTATACCAGTCCTGACATCCAAACTCCTTTTAACAACAGAAGGTGAACATTCAGGGTGAAAGGTTGATTCAAAGCGTAGAAATGCAATTTAGATAGATTTCCTTCAAAAAACAAAATATTTAGGGGAGTGTTTGCTACACAAATAATCTGACACCTGGGAGGATTAGATGACTTTGAACCTCTCTCTCCACATGCTTTTTCACCTCATATTAGGGAGTGTTGTAGGCCTCATTTATAGAGATTGATAATGTGATGAGTGAATAACTCCACTATTGTAAGGTTACCAGGATAGTAGAAGATGAACTCAATGAACCTTAGCTTCCACACTTAGAATTATTGCGTTTCTATTGAAACAGTTGCACTTTTCTTAATTGTGATGATCATACTGATTCTACAATTCTTGCCTCAAGAATGTTTGTATTTGTCATATATCTATCCTACCACTCATACATTAAATTCTCAAAGACCAATACAAGAATTTTCAAACGTAAACAGAAACTCAGCAAGTCTGGCAGCATCTGTGGAGAGAGACACAGAGTTAATGTTTCAAGTCCAGCCTGACCCGTCTTCGTCAGTTATGACTCAAAAGTGTTAACACTGTTTCAACAAATCAAAGAACTACAGATTCTGGAGATCTGAAAGCAAGAGCAAAATAGCTGGAGAAACTCAGCAATTCTAGCAGCAACTGTGGACAGAGAAATAGAGCTAACGTTTCAAATCCTGTGACCATATTTTAGAACAGGTCAGTTTAGATTTTAGATCTCTAGTATTTGCATTATTTTGTTTTCACAAGATTTTTCAAACAGCCTGGTTACGATATCATCTTGTTTTTCATATTTTGTCATTTTTTGATCTCCTTCTGAGTCTACTACGTCCTTTCTACCCTAAGTTTTTTTTTCTGTCTTGAATCTGACTTTGAATCAGCCTATGCCTTTTCTCCATCATTCAGCCTGTTTGTTTCACTAGTTTGTTTCACTAGTTTGTTTCACTAGTTTGTTTCACTAGTTTGTTTCACTAGTCTTTTGTTTCATTGGGTGAGGTGTTAGACCAAAATACAGGATGTCTTGAGGTCCCCATGTGAAGCTGGTTTGACCAGCTGGGATCTGTCCTGTGTGGATACTGGACATCCCAGACAACCCAATAACATTCAGCGAGGGGCAATCTGCTGAAGGTCAGATTAGAAAGGGCCATAGAGCCACAGAGGACCACAGCACAGAAAAAGCCATTTGGCCCATTGGGTCTGCAACAGTGAAAGAAACACATCACCTAACTACGTACTCTAATCCCATTTTCCAACATAGCCATATGCCAGACTCATAGCCGTGGGTGCCTTGAATGTTATGAGGGTTTCTGCCTCCAGCATCCTTACAGGCAGTAGGTTCCAGGTTCCCACCACTCCGCATGAAAAATATTCTCCTCACGTCCTTTTGAAACCTCCTTCCCTAATCCTCAAATCAATGCCCCCACCCACTGCCCCCAATCCCCCCCACCCCAACCAAGGGGGAAAAGTTTGATTCCCAACCACCCTAGGTCCTTCATAATTTTCTACACCTCAATTACGTCCCCCCTCAGTATCCTCTGCTCCAAGGAAGGTAACTCCAGTCTGTCCAATCTCTTCAGAACCAATATTCTCCACTCCAGACAGCCACCTGGTAAATCTCCTCTGCACCCTCTGCAGTGCAATCATATCCCTCTATAATGCGCACCTCACATCCTTCTTTCCTGTGAAATGCTTTAATACTGTTTCCTCTGGGTGCTTCGGTTTCCTCCCACAGTTCAAAGATGTGCAAGTCAGGTGAATTGGCCGTGCTAAGTTGCCCGTAGTGTGAGGTGAAAGGGTAAATACAGGGGAATGGGTCTAGGTGGGTTGATCTTTGGAGAATCAGTATGGACTTGGTGGGCCAAAGGGCCTGTTTCCACACTGTAAGTAATCAAATCTTAAAAAACTTCTAGAATGTCCCTACTACTGTTGAGAATCCAATAACCTTCAGGAACGGCAGAAGACCCTTCAATCCCTCTAGCTTCCTTCTGCCATTCAATAAGATCAAGGTTGATATGTGAACTAACTTGGCATTAATCTCAGTGTTAATTAGCAATAGATCTACCATCAATTATCACTGAAGGGATTGCCAGCTCTCCAACTTCCTTTCAGTAAGCTTCCCAATTTCGTTTCTGAAAGGTGTGGCCCTAGTTTTCAGACAATGTTTCCTTGTCCTAGACTCCCCAGACCAGTGCAAATAATTGCTCACTATCTACCCTAACAGTCTGCTTAGTAGTTTGAAAACTTCAATCCAATTACTCCCCCGCTTTCTAAATCCCAGGGAACATGAACCTAGTGAACAAAATTGTTTTGTATTGAAAGCAACATGCCTCCTGGCTTGAGGAAGCAGATAGAAAAATTGAAGTAACCACTTAACCCTGAACCACAGATCCACCCTTAAGCTCAGGAGGAAATCAGAGTTGTAGCAAATATATGGGAAGTGATGAGAAATTATAACAAAAACAACAAAATAAAGTACTTTGAAAAGATTGAAAGAAATAATTTCTGATTTAGTTGCAATGAAACTCAAGATGGAGTCAAGGAATTTTACAGGAAAGGAGGAGGTCACTTAGCCTTTATTGATGTTCTCCTCGATGTAACAATGTAAATGCAGTTCGTAGATGGTTCTCATTTGACTGATTACTGGAATGGGGCGGGGGTTAGTGGTTGTGGTTATCTTATGAAAAACATTTGGACAGGTTGGATCTGTGCCCATTGGTGGTTGATCTCATTAATAGATTTCAGATTCTGAGGGGACTTGACAGGGCAGATGCAGAAAGCATGTTTCCTCTTGTGGGGGAGACTAAGATTAGATTACTTACAATGTGGAAACAGGCCCTTCAGCCCAACAAGTCCACACCGACCCGCCGAAGCGCAACCCACCCATACCCCTACATTTATCCCTTATCTAACACTACGGGCAATTTAGCATGGCCAATTCACCTGACCTGCACATCTTTGGACTGTGGGAGGAAACCGGAGCACCCGGAGGAAACCCTAAGCTTGGGACCCTGGAGGGATCTCTCGTATCAGACTGATATGAGGAGAAATCTTTTCTCTCAAAGGATCATGACCTTTTGGGATCATGGCCCCAGGGAGTGGTGACGGTGGTATTGTAGCAGAGGTGGATAGACTATTGACTGATAAGGGCACTCAGGTAGGTAGGAATGTGAATTAAGGCCACAGCCAGATCAGCCATGATCTTGCTGAATTGTAGAGCAGAAGAAAAGGGACTGAATGGTCTACTCCGAGTTTGCAGTAGGTTTATATGTCATGTCTGTACCTGCTCTCTGAAAGAGCTGTCTGACTTAGTTCAACACCACAACTATTTCTCCAAAAAATGCTGAAAATTAATCCTTTTCAAGACGTAACCAGAATGAATTATGGGGTGTGCGGTTAGAACTCCTTTACACCGTCAGCCTGTCCTCCCACCTTGATTGCTGGGTGTTAGTGTGTTTGTAGTCTAACTCCTCACCTTACACTGAAAGTCATGTGAACAATAGAGTACTTTTCAACAGTTCATAAAGATGATCCCTGTTACCATAGGAAAACATCCGACTGCACAACTCCGGTGCATGTTCCTATTTAAAGTGAGCTCCGAAACTAGGAATGCATCACCTTCATGATGTTAGCAGTTAGTAGCAACAACACTGGGGGGATGGGTACCACCAACCTGATCTGAACTTTACTTTTTTAATCAAGAAAGGAAATTTAGTTTTTCCCCAAAGTTGGGAGCAACAGTAGGAATGACTTTTAGTTGTAAATCATACCTCTCTCACTTTCTTAATTTTGTTTGAATAAACATAGTGGAGAATAATGCAGTAATTGCATTTTGTTTCTTAAATTTATTTGGACATTAATCGTCAGACACTTTCAGTTTTATAGCACGTCATTGCAAGAAATAAATGCTTTGTTAATAGAGCCATCGGGATCTATACTGCAAAAACTATTCTTTCCCACCTTCCAGCACTTGGCCCATATCCTGTATCTCTTGGCATCATAAGTGTTTATCTAAATGCTTTTTAAATGTGAGGAGGGTTATCTGCCTCTCCCACCCTTACAGGCAGTGCGTTTCAGGTTCCCACCACCCTCTTGGTGAAATGGTTTTTCTCATAACTTCTCTAAATATCCCAGCCCTTACCATGAACTTTTTTCCCCGTGGTGATTGATCCCTCCATAAGGGGGTACATTTTCTTCCTGTCTACACTATCTATGTCCCTCAGAATTGTATACACCTCAATCATTCCCCAACCCCCTCCCCGCCCTCCCCCGCCCCCACCCATCACCACCATCAGTGATTGTCCTCTGCTGCGAGCCCAGTCTGTCCAATCTCTCTTCATTCATGAAACTCTCCAGCCTGGACAACATCCTAGTACATCTCCTCTGCACCCTCTTCGGTGCTGCCACATCCCTCCTGGAATGTGGATTGGAGAGGTTTTGTTGGCTGGAAGGTTGCAGAGTGATGCCATCAGCGTGGGCTCACTTCCCACACTGGGTGAGGTTACCATGAAGGACTCTCCTTCCCAACCCCTCCCCTGCCCTCAGCTCTGGGAACCCTAATGAGATAGCAGTTGTATGTGCCAGTAAGACTTTTCAGATTCCAAAAGTGCACACAGGAAAGCTTTTGCTTCAAATACCAGAAGTGGGTTTTATGATGCGAGCTGAAAATGTGTTGCTGGAAAAGCGCAGCAGGTCAGGCAGCATCCAAGGAGCAGGAGAATCCACGTTTCAGGCATGAGCCCTGCTTCATTCCTGAAAACACATTTTCAGCTCTGATCTCCAGCATCTGCAGTCCTCACTTTCTCCTAGAAGATTTTATGATGTGAGGCAAGTTGCCTCCCTTGGGGGTGAAAGGCGACATACCAGGGGGGGCTGCATCACAACTCTAACCCAAACCCCACACATGGGAAAGCTCCAGGGGACATGTACTTACATGTGCGGAGAGAACGAGGACACAGAGGAGGGTTCCAGTCCACAAGTGCAGAATACAGGGCGCTGGCAAACGGAGCTCCATTGTAGAAAAGAGCAAAAGATCTAGCCCTCCAGCTGAGGGGGCTGGTTCCTGCAGCAATAGGCACTGAGTGTCTGTCAGTAAAGGAACCGCCGCTGACTCTGACACATTCAGGCTTCGGTTTGACTTGCTCTTTTTGCAAAAAAAAACCGACTGCAACCTGAGTTTGCGGAAGTTGTCCAGCAAGCTACGTGACTCTTGACAAAATACACTCCGGCAATATGTTACAGCGAGACAAGAGCACAGTATTGATCAAACACCGCCGAGGTTCCCCATTTAAATATTTCAGGGACAGGTTGACGGGGTTTTTGTTCAGGCTAGCCCATAAAATAGATCTGAAAACGAAATCGGTAATATCTTTGGGAATTCTCTGGGGCTAACTTTCTGGAACAACCACAAAAGTTGTCGGAGATACTCACCTGAGTGACAGCGCGTTAAATCCAGCCAAAACTCAACCCTGGTCTGAAGAAGTCAGATCAGACTCCCCAAACGTTAACTCTGTTTCTCTCTCCACAGGTATTGCCAGACTTGCTGAGTTTTTCCCACCACGTTCTGTTTTTTAATTTATGGTTGTTATCTCAGGTTTGGGTCGTTTTCCGGGAAAGTTCTATTGCACTGTATCCTAATTCCAATTTCCCTACCCCATCAAGCAGTGTTTTTAACAAATATTTTTTATACCTGATAGCTGACTTCAGCCAATATGAGAAAGAAAATCTCAATAAGTTGTTGGTCTTTTGTTGTTTCTCCCAGTGCTCAGGATATTAGGGCAGTGAGGGGTGGGGTATTTGATGCTAGTCCAGCCAGCAGCACCCCTAACCCCTGAAAAACTCACCTTTAATTCCTGATGGAAACCTACTTCCTCTTCTCCCACTCTCTCCCTTTCCCATTATATCTTCGCTTTTCCATACATTTCTGCCATTATTCTTGATCTTTGTTCTCCATCTTTGGGTGTCTGCTAACCGAGAGCTCATTGATGTTGGTAGTCAAGTGGTGGCTATGTGTTACTAAATGGTTTCTGGGACATAACTCTTGCTGCTTTATGCATAACAGACCAGTTTTGATCTGAATTCCATGTTGTGCCTTCCCCCCCAACACCAAAAATCATTTTTAAAAATGCCTTAATCCTCTAAGTCAACCACAAATCTGACTGAGACATTTAAATACCCGAAGCAACAAATTGATGCAATCACATTGTATTCATCACACTGAAAGAGCGCAACAGTTCCATACCATTGTTTACACTCCAAAATCCTTCTCCAATCTCTATTTCATCTCGTCCTAGCCACCTATCCCCTCTTTCTTCTCCCTCATGATTGGTGCATTAAGGGGAAGCCCGACAATGTTTCAACTCTCTGTACTGCAATTTCCACATTCTCACCACACATGAGGCAAAGAAGCTTATTCTGACTTCCTTCTCGAATCTATTGGCGACCCGTCTCTAAATTTGCTGTCTGCACTCCTCCCCCCAATTCTAAACATCATCTCCACATCTACCCATCAAACCCTTCCAGAAAGTCTCTCAGGTCACACTCTCAGTCTTCACTCCCCTGCAGTAATGAGCCCCATTGTGTTTAATCTTTCTGGTTCGTTATAACTTTAATTTCCAGTAACATCTTAGAAAAATTTTGATGGACTTTCTCCTGGTATTTCACCATTTTCAGGTTGTGCCTGGAATATGACTGGGAACATAATGGAGGCCCAACATAAGACTTAATCGTTAGGTGATTTGGTAAGTACAATAAATAAGCCACATTTATATGGTGCCAGATTTAGGCATAAATGAACAAAACTACAACTTATTATTAAAACAGCATATTATAGGGAGCATATAAATATGATAAAGAGACTAAAATTTTCCATTTTACAAAATTAAAATATAAAGGAAGCAAGGAAATTGTGACATTAAAATGGACATCTTGTTCCGATATACCAAAAGCAAACTTATATGGCTATGAAATTATTAAGTAAAACATCATGTGCTCTGTTAGTTTGAGACCACTACACAAGTGAAATATACAAACTTGAACTCAGTCTATTAGAAAACTGATAGAAATCTATCTTTCCTCACAGTTTGACTTCTTTGTTGAGGTTGATTTCCTGTCCTGAGTTTTTTTTATAAAGGTGGGATCTCTTCCCCAATTTGTTTGTAAAAGAGTCTGTTTATTTCCAACAGCCTCAATTGCATTCATATATCATGTGGATTTTTGTTAGGTGATTGATGAGTGGCAAAGAGGAATGGGAAAGGGTATTTAGCCCCATGATTTAATGATGGCCATGACTGAATGTGAGATAACTTCACATGCCATCCCACTCTCCACCTCTCTCTTAATCGTTCTGACTAACGAGTTATCAACTTTGACTTAAAATTAACAATTGACATAACATCAGCTATCATTTAGAGGAGAAAATTACAAACTTCTGTTATCTTTCCATAAAGAAATGTCTCCTAATTTCACTCCTGAAGGACTACCCACCTGACCTTGTTTCGCTTCCCTCAAACAGCAGAAATAGCTTCTCTCTATCTCACTTATCAGACCTTGAAAACCTTGATCAAATCATCTCTTATGGTTTTAAGTTACAGAGAATAGAACCCTAGCTTGTGTCATCTCTTCTTATAATTCACCCTTTGCAGTCCTGTCTGGTCTCTGTCTGGTAGATCTACACTGCATAGGAAGATGTGTGTTTTTAATCGAATCATGTGGACAATTTAACAATCAGCGGCAAGCTGTGGGATTAAGTAAAGAGATTAATTTATTCACATGCTCGCTCTGAAATCTAACAAAAGGGAACTCACTCACATAATTAGAGAGATAAACATACCCAGGGAAAGTACAGTTGAAGATGCAATGAAGGTGTAGAGATCCTGTACATTTAAGAGAGTTGAAAAGCTAGCAAGGCCTGTTGGACACAGCACAAAGTACGGTGGAGGAGTCAGGAGCTTTCTTCACATGGGCTACTCAGACAGATTCAATCGGACCGAGGGTCACATTTTACTGCTAGGCTGTTTAAGGAGGTTATCGATAGCTTAGGTAGACAGCACTTGTATCATACTGAATCCCAGGGAGTTTTAGAAAGGTGGTATCAGCCCTGGAAGACCATGTTGAGAGCATGCTGTCAGGATTACCCGAATGATTGGGATAAAGGTATCCCATTCATATTGTTTGCCATTGAAAATGGCCCAAATGAATCTACTTTGTTCACCCTCTTCGAGTTAATATTTGGGCATGAAGTGAGAGGCCCTCCTGGGGAGGACTAATGCTATAGTACACGAAGTAGTACTAGGGAATACTGCTCCCATAAAACAATACCCCTACTGGCTTAATCTTTTCAAACCCAGACAGGTCGAGAAGGAGGTGGAGGCCATGCTTGACGAGGACATCATCAAACTGAGCCAGAGCGAGTGGAGTTTGCCGAGCGTCTTAGCTCCCAAACCGGACTGGACTCAATGATGCTGCGTGGATTATCGGAAGGTCAAAGCCGTGACAAAATCGGACTCGTATCCAATTCCAGGATTGGAGGACTGTATCGATAAAGTCGGACAAGTCAACTGCATCACCAAGTTGGTCTTAATGATTGGTTACTAGCAGATACCTTTATCAGAGACAGCAAAAGAAATTTCTGCGTTTGTAACCCCAAATGGGCTATATCAGTTTAAAGTGATGCCCTTTGGAATGAAGAACACCCCCCCCCCCACATTCCAGAGACTCAGGAACAGAGTTGTGGCTGAGATAACAAACTGTGCAGTCTGTTTGGACGATGTAGTGATCTTTAGTAAGTCCTGGAAAGATCACATGGTACATTTGGCAGAGCTCTTTGAATGACTAAGAGAAGCAAAACTGGTGATAACCTTAAACAAAACAAATTTGTAAAAGCAGAGGTGACATTCTTGGGACATAACATCAGTCATGGAAGGTTGACCCCACGGAACACAAAGACAAATGCCATCGAGGAATTTCCACGACCAACCTCCAACAAAGAGGTGCTTCGATTCTTAGGACTAAATGGATTCTATCAGGAGTTTGTTCCAAATGTCAGCAGTGTAGTGGCACTGTTAACTGATTTGTTGAATAAGAACCACTAAGTTTTGGTGGACAGAACAATACCAGGAGGCATTCGAACATTTGAAAGCCATATTAGCCACTGCACCAGTTTTAGCTACACCAACTTTTCAAAACCTTTTAAAGTTGCCATCGATGCTAGTGACATAGGAGTGAGGGCTGTACTGCTACAGGGAGATGAGGATGGGATTGAACTGTCAGTTGGTTACTTTTTGAAGAAACTCAACATCCATCAGAGGAAATACTCCACTATTGAAAAAGAATGATTGAGTTTGGTACTGGCCTTACAACGTTTTAATATATGCGTCACAAATAATGTGTCAGAGATGGATGTATACATGGATCGCATTCTTAGTATGCCTTAAAGACAAGAATATGAGACTATTTCATTGGAGTCTTACATTACAGACTTCTACTTTACATTTAGTACATGTTGCAGGTCGTAAGAATGTAATCGCGGATTTAACTGTTAAAGTATAGATAAGATTGATATCTATTCAATGTCATATTTATGTGGAAAGAAGTTAATATGAACTTAGATTAAAATCATATGTATGTCATGCACTTGTGGTTAAGGAATAGAGGAAAAGAAATGAAACCATCTTTTCATTATGATGGTTCATTTTTTCTTAACAGGGAGGCGTTATGAGATCCTATACCTTGAAGAGAGTTAAAAAGCTAGCAAGGCCTGCTGGACACAGCACAAAGTGTTCTGAACAAGGTAACAATGTAACATTTGGTCAAAACAGCTAGTAGTAGCTGGTTTGCCATGAGACAAAAACAAATCTGAATTCGGCCAATCAATTTAAATTATGCCCCAAGATACCAAACTCCAATCAAGTTTGAATTTAGTATTCTGATAATATTAAAAGCAATGAAATGTTCCAATGTTTTGTGGTGTAAAACTGTACATTTTTGAACAGTTGAGGGAGAGCTGCCACGGAGACTATACTAGTTCAAGAGGTCTCTGAAAGGGAAGGTGTTTCCACTGCAGAACATCGAGGCTGACCTGGAGAGAATCTACAGAGGAAAATCTACAAAGGAGACACAGCAAAGCTGACTGGTTTTGAAACGTGATATTTTTTCGTAAATTGTAATCACGATTTTTTTATTAGAATAGTATTGTAGAGTGGGAGGTAAAAGATAGGTTTAAGAGAAAGGAGTTGTAAATAGTTAATAATCTCTGTTGGATGTAAAGGATAAAAGTCGTTAATTTGTACTTTAAATAGTGACATCTGGGATAGCTCTTTGCTTTTGAATTTTAACAGATTGCAGCACGAGGTGAATCTTTTCTGTATTGCTGGTTTAAATTAGCATATGGATTTACCCCGTGTCGTAACAAAGAGAATAATGCACATTTACAGCTTTTACACAAATTAAAGTTCAATTGTCATGATTATTTTGAGCTGCAAAACACACTTTACATGCCCACACAAAGAGATGGTTTTCTGTTGAGAGAGGGTAAAACAGAGAATTCCCTGATTATTTCTTCCTGTTACAACCTTCTTTTTCTATTCAAAGTTTCCCTGATATTGTACAGGTGTGATCGCTCACGTGAGAAAGTGAGGGCTGCAGATGCTAGAGTTCAGAGTCGTGATGGAAAAGCATGTTGCCAGACCTGCTGTGCTTTTCCAGCACCACACTCTCGACTCTGATAGCCCATGAAGTTTGTTAGACAGTACCAAATTTAGATTTAATAAAAAACAGAGATAACTGCATACTGGAAATCAGAAACAATAGCAGAAATTGCTGGAAAAGCTCAGCAGGCCTGGCAGTACATGTGGAGAAAAATCAGAATTAATGTTATGGATTCTTTAGAACCGGTAGTGTTCCGAAGGTCACTGGATCCGAAATGTTAACTCTGAATTCTCTCCCCAGCTGCTGGCAGATCTTCCCAGCTACCTTCCTCCCAGCCACAACCCCCCTCCCATTTATCTCTCAGTCCCATTGGGCACCCCGACATTCCTGATGAAGGCCTCATGCCTGAAATGTTGATTCTCCTGCTCCTCAGATGCTGCCTGACCTGCTGTGCTTTTCCACCACCACACTCTGATCTCCAGCATCTGCAGTCCTCACTTTCTTCCTGCTGCCAGATCGGCGGAGTTTTTCCAGCAATTTCTGTTTTAGTTTCCAAATTTAGAACTTGCAGACTTTCTTTTAATCTGCAGTGTTCATTGATTTAAAAAAAATGCACAAACACACTCTAGACACATGGAATAGAATTAAGGAAGAAGCCCCCCAAAAAATAAAAGTTATCATTACAACTTAAAAATGTCTGCTGTACTTTGGGAGTTCAGGTCTGTCAGCAAAACAACTGATAAACCCAAAAAGGAACAGGTTTTGTAACTTTGCAATTTTGCTTCTTAAGACATTGGTGTTCCTGTCTCTTCTGTTACTCTGCCTGACATTCTGAAGTTAGCATTTAAAGATAACAAAGGGCCAAACATGACTGCTTTTTCATGCACCGTTTGCAATTTGCAGTTTTATTTCTGACTGTGGTGGTGGTGTTAGATGGCAGGCACACTCTGTTTTGAAACATTCATCAGAGGATTTAAAATGATCACCTTTTTTGTTGGAAGAAAGAGCCATTGAGTTTAGGAAAATGTCAAGCTTTTCCACCAGGGATGTGCCATTTTTTCTCCATTTAGACTGTGAGGCAGTCTTTAAGTACATATAGTGAGGCCATCTGGTCTTGGGAAGTCATCTTTGCAGCACATTGATAATGGACTTTTTCTTTATAAAGTGGACAAAGATCTACATCTTAAAAGTCAGGGATATGACATGCCTTTAATAGACAGGTCAATATCAAGAGCAAGGCAAGGGTGTTTGTGCTCCTCACAGTTCTTGCAGAGTAAACTGAGCATGTGGTGATCCTGACCATTTCTGCCACTTACAAGCAGACCCTACCACCAGAGATATATTTCAATCCCCACTCTTTCAGCATTCCGCAGAGACCAGTCCTTCCGCGACTCCCTCATTAGGCCCACGCCCCCCACCAACCCACCTTCACTCCCAGCACTTTCCCTTGCCACTGCAAGAGGTGTAAAACCTGCACCCACACCTTCCCCCTTATCTCCATCCAAGGCCCCAAAAGATCTTTCCACATCTGGCAGAAATTTTCCTGTACCTCCACACACGTCATCTACTGTGTCTGTTGTTCTCGATGTGATCTCCTCTACATTGGGGAGACAGGCCACCAACTTATCCTGTCTGCTCCGCCAAGAACATGCAAGTCCTGGGCCTCCTCCACTGCCAAACCCGACACCTGGAGGAAGAATGCCTCATTTTCCAATTTGGGACTCTCCAACTGCACGGAGTCATGGTGATTTCAACAATTTCCTCATTTCCCCTCCCCATCTTATCCCAGATCCAACCCTCTAACTTGGCACTGCCCTCTTGAACTGTCCTACCTGTCCATCTTCCTTCCCAGCTATCTGCTCCACCCTCCTCTCCAACTATCACCATCACCCCCAACTAGCATCTATCACTTTCTACCCCCCCAACTCCTCCTATTTATCTCTCAGCCCTCTTCCCCATCTCCACACCCCCACCTCCCCCAACATTCCTGATGAAAGGCGACTCTCCTGCTCCTCGGATGCTGCCTGACCTGCTGTGCTCTTCCCACTGCCACACTTTTCAACTATGATCTCCAGTATCTGCAGTGCTCACTTCCTCCATTTGACCTCTTGACCCCGCTCCACCATTCGGTAAGATCATACTTGATCCCATTGTAATCTTAAACCCATTTCACTTCCAGTTGCCATATAAAAAAAAGAAATTGAAGAATTTTGGTTTGAATATATTCAATATCCCGACCTTCACTAATCTCTTGGACAGACAATTCCAAAAGTTATTGACCCCTGAAAGAAGAAACCCTCATTATCTCCATCTTGCATTAAAAAAGACCCCTTGTCCTGAGACAATGACTCATTTTCCACTTGACGATGATCATCTGCATTCCATCAACACCTTTTTATTCTGAATATGTTAACAATGTATTACTGAGAAGATCTTCTGGCCTTTATTTCCCCCCTATGATGTTGATTAAGGCATAGATATTAGCCAATAAAAAGTCTTGCTCTTCTCTGAACTAGTGCCATGGGATCTTTTACACCCACCTGAAGGCAGACAAGACCTTGGTTTTGTATCTCATCTGAAAGACAGCAGCTCCAATGTACAGAGTTCGCTCTGTACTGCACTGGAGTGTTAATCTTGGTTTATATGTGCTGAAGCCCTGGGACTGGATCCTCATCCTCTCCACATCGATCCTAGAAATCCCATCCACGTTTGATAAGATTGTCTCTGATTTTCTTATGTTCCAATGTACATGGGACCAATTAGCTCATAAGACAACCCTTCTACCTCAGTTTTTGTTCCAAACTGCTTGCAGGGTTTCAAGGAAGTCAGTGGCCTGATGGCAATGTTCTGGCAGCATGAATTTTTTTTTAGATTAGATTACTTACAGTGTGGAAACAGGCCCTTCGACCCAACAAGTCCACACTGACCCACCAAAGCGCGACCCACCCATACCCCTACATTTACCCCTTACTTAACACTATGGGCAATTTAGCATGGCCAATTCACCTGACCCGCATATTTTTGGACTGTGGGAGGAAACCGGAGCATCCGGAGGAAACCCACGCAGACACGGGAAGAATATGCAAACTCCACACAGTCTGTCGCCTGAGGCAGGAATTGAACCCGAGTCTCTGGCGCTGTGAGGCAGCAATGCTAACCACTGTGCCACCGCGCCACCCACACTCCTCCATGGCAGATGATGAAATTTAAACAAAAAACACCCTGAACAGCTGATCCAATTGCGACGATATAACCATTGCCAATTGTTATATAAAACCATCTGATTCACTAATTCTGACTAGGGAAGGAAATCTGCCACCCTTACCTCGTCTGGCCTACATATGACCCCAGACCCACAGCAATGTGGTTGACTCCTAGCTTCTCTCTGGGTGGTTAATGGTGGGCAATAAATGCTGGTTCAGCCAATGATGCCCACATACTGTAAACAAACAAAACAAACTCCATCTCCATTTGCAATAAAGACCAACAACCCGTTTTCCTTCTTTGTTTGCAATGATTTTCATAAATTTTTTGATTCATTAAGAACATCCGGATCCTCCTGGACCACAGTATTTTGCAACTTCTTTCTCCATTTCCACTTTGATTCTTCCTAACAAAGTGGGTAGCCTCACATTTTCCCAATGTATACTCTATCTGCCAAATCTTTTGCCCCCTCACTTACTCCAGTCCCCTTTATAAATTTAATAACCATCATAACGCTCACTAATTGGGACGTATTGTCAATAAGTGGGTCAGCTTACGTCAGAGTAACACCACAGACCACAGGATGTCCTGCTTCAGCAGAAATGTATGGTTACATCCCCAGAAGTTTGCATCCTACATTTTCACAGAAGTTCATGCAGAGACAATCAGAGCATGGCAAGGGCAGCCTACCCATCCCTTTTGGCAGCAACTTGTGCGGGTGCTGGCAACAGGCAAAATGCCACTACATTGAAACTTCAACTTCATTTGGAATGCTTTTGTTTTCCTGTATCTCACACATTTAAACCCAGCAAAAATGAGAGCATTACATTCTTCAGGATATCAATGTTATAACCGCGGATGGTAGGCCTGAGGAACTGGCAGTTAATGACAAAACCTGTCCACCACCTACAAGGCGCAAGTCAGGCGTGTGAACGTAGAACATAGAACATAGAAAAATACAGCGCAGTACAGGCCCTTTGGCCCTCGATGTTGCGCCGATCCAAGCCCACCTAACCTACACTAGCCCACTATCCTCCATATGCCTATCCAATGCCCGTTTAAATGCCCATAAAGAGGGAGAGTCCACCACTGCTACTGGCAGGGCATTCCATGAACTCACGACTCGCTGAGTAAAGAATCTACCCCTAACATCTGTCCTATACCTTCTCCCCTTAATTTAAAGCTATGCCCCCTCGTAATAGCTGACTCCATACGTGGAAAAAGGTTCTCATTGTCAACCCTATCTAAACCCCTAATTATCTTGTACACCTCTATCAAGTCACCCCTAAACCTTCTTTTCTCCAATGAAAACAGTACCAAGTGCCTCAGCCTTTCCTCATACGATCTTCCTACCATACCAGGCAACATCCTGGTAAACCTCCTCTGCACCCGTTCCAGTGCCTCCACATCCTTCCTATAGTATGGCGACCAAAACTGCACATAATACTCCAGATGCGGCCGCACCAGAGTCTTATACAACTGCAACATGACCTCAGGACTCCGGAACTCAATTCCTCTACCAATAAAAGCCAGTGCGCCATATGCCTTCTTCACAGCACTATTTACCTGGGTGGCAACTTTCAGAGATCTGTGTACATGGACAACAAGATCCCTCTGCTCATCCACACTACCAAGTATCCGACCATTAGCCCAGTACTCCATCTTCTTGTTACTCTTACCAAAGTGAATCACTTCACACTTACCTACATTGAACTCCATTTGCCACCTTTCTGCCCAGCTTTGCAGCTTATCTATATCCTGCTGTAACCTGCCACGTCCTTCCTCACTGTCAACAACTCCACCAACTTTCGTATCATCCGCAAACTTGCTCACCCAACCTTCTAGCCCCTCCTCCAGGTCATGTATAAAAATGGCAAACAGCAATGGTCCCAAAACAGATCTTTGCGGAACACCGGTAGTAACTGCACTCCAAGATGAACCTTTACCATCAACTACTACCCTCAGTCTTCTTCCAGCCAGCCAATTCCTAATCCAAACCTCTAACACACCCTCAATGCCATACTTCCATATTTTTTGTAGTAGCCTACCATGGGGAACCTTATCAAATGCCTTATTAAAATCCATATACACCACATCAACCGCTTTACCCTCGTCCACCTCCTTAGTCACCTTCTCAAAGAATTCTTTCCACTTGCCTGGATTGTTTCTGCTCCAACAAGTATCTAGAAGCTTGATACCATCCAGGATAAAGCAGCACACATTCACTTTCTCTATTATTCATGCTCAGTAGGAGCAGTGTGTACAATCCACTGCAGAAATTCACCAAAGATTCTTAGAAAAAACTCAAACCTATGGCCACTTCCATCTAGAAGGTCAAGGGCAGTAGATACATGGGAACACGACCCTCTGAAAGTTCCTCACCCAACCACTAACCATCCTGACTTGGAAATATATCCCCATTCCTTCACTGTTGCTGGGTCAAAATCCTGGAATTCCCTGCCTAAGAACACTGCGGGTCAACCTACAGCCCATGAACTGCAGCAGTTCAAGAGAACAACTCACTATAACCTCCTGAAGGGCAATTAGGGACAGACAATAAATGCTGGTCCAGCCAGTGACACCCACATCCCAGGAGTAAATGCCAAAAAGAGTTTATTTTAGAATTATAATAAAGAGACCAGAACAATCTCCTTGGAATTCCATTGTGATTGTGTCTGGATTAATACCAGAACTTCATTCTGATCAAACTTATAGGGTGTTCACCAGCCCAAGATTGCCATCTTATTTCTAACGAGTGGTAAGCAGGTGAGCCACATTCAATCCACTGCACATAAACAGACCATTCAACTCTGGAATGTATGCTGTCTAGGATTTTCCTCCCACTTAATTCATCTCAAATAATCAGCATATTCTTCTGTCTCTTGCTCCCTCACGTGCTTAAAAACACTCAAGTTATTTGCTTTAACCACTTATTACAATAACAAGTTTCACATTCTTACCATTCTCTGGGTAAAGACATTTCTCCTGAGTTTCTTATTGGACTTATTTGTGACTACCTCATGTTTGGAATAGGAGTTCTAAAAGGAAATTAGTGCCCTTTTGGGGCTGTGGTAGTGTTTCTACCTCTGGCCCAGGTTCACATTCCACCTGCTCCAGAGATGTATCATTGTATCTCTGAACAGGTCGATTATGAAAATATCTGCCTGCTATGGACATGTACCATAACATGTCCAAACATGCTTTTTAATATAAAAGATGTTTCTAAGCACTTTTTCCTTTCAGGCTTAATGTCAGCAAAGGCATTGCAAGAGACACAGAGTGTGATGATTAGTAGATTTAGAGAGGTGGTCACACATCAGGATCAGTCAGGGTAGATGGGTGACTGTCAGGAAAGGTAAGAAGGTACTTCAGAAATCTCTTGTGGTTATTCCTTTCTCAAACAGATATTCCATTTGGGTACTGTTGAAGGGGACAGTCTGTCAGAGGAAAATAGAAGGGACAGTCAGGTCTTGAGCACTAAGAATTAATCTTATATTAAGTAGGGTTTGTTGCGACTTAAAAGAATAATTGTTATACAGAACTCTCCTATCAGGGGCACAGACAGGCAATTCTGCAGTGGTGACCATGAATCTAGGATAGTATGTTGCTCTCCTGGTGTCAGGCTAAGGATGTCTTAAAATGATTGAAGTATATTGCCAAAAGGGAGAGTGAGAAGCTGAAAGTTGTTGTACACATAGGAACGACATAGTTAGGAAAAGGGTTAAGGCTTTGCAGAGTGAATATAAGAGGTTATGTAGAAAGTTATAAACAGAACCTCAAAGGTAGTAATCTCTGGTTTACTCCCAGCGTCACATTCCAATGAGAGTAGGAATAAAAAGATAGGGCAGATAAACCAACAGCTGAGGCCATGGTGCAGTGTGCAAGGATTCAGATTTCTGGATCATTGGGATCTCCTCTGGCGCACGTTCAAAAGGGACAGATTTCACCTGAACTGGAAAGTACTGATATCCTGGCGCAGATATTTGCTCATTCTATTTTAGGTGCCTTTAAACTATTTGGGGTGGCGATGTGGAGGTGGTGTGCTGGTGGGGTTCCCACGTAGCAGTAAGAATAGAAAAACAGATGAGGATGGTTTTGAATCAGAAAATAACAAGTTAATTAGAAAAGGCAGACAACAGCGAGTCAGAGAATGAGGCAGCTCTGAAGAATTAAACTGCATTTATTTCAGTGAAAGATGTCTTACAGGCAAGGTTAATAAACTCAAGGCATATATAGGAACATAGGACTGAGATGTTGTAGCTATTACAGAAACTTGGCTAAAGGAAGGACAGTAAAAAGTGAGGTCTGCAGATGCTGGAGATCAGAGCTGAAAATGTGTTGCTGGTTAAAGCACAGCAGGTCAGGCAGCATCCAAGGAACAGGGAATTCGACGTTTCAGGCCAGAGCCCTTCATTAGGAAGGACAGGACTGGCAGCTCAATATTCTGGGTTTTCTATACTGTAAGAAAGATAGCAAAGGAGGCAGGAGAGAAGAGGGAGTGGTGATTTTGATTAAGGAAAACATTACAATTCTAATTAGAGAGGTAGTTTCTGAGGGATTGTCCAGTGAAACTATACGGCTAGAAATTAGAAATAAGAAAGAGAGGATCACCTTGATGGGATTGTTCAATAAGCCTTCTAATAGTCAGAGGGTAATTGAGAAAATATTTGGAGAGATCTCAGATATATGTAAAAATAATATGTTGTAAATAATAGGAGATTTTAATTTTCCAAACTTTGATTGGGACTGCCATAGTGTTAAAGGTATGGATAGTGAGGAATGTGCTCAAGAAAATTTTGTTTATCAATATGTAAATGTACCTACTAGAAATGGTGCAAAACCTAACCTTCCTGTAGAAAATAAGGCAGGACAAGTGACTGAAGTGTTAGTAGGGGAATACTTTGGAACTAGTGATCATAGTTTTAAAATAGTCATGGGGAAAAGGATAAGTCTTCCATAAAAGTTAAAGTCCTTAACTGGTGGAAGACAAATGTTAATTGTATGAGACAAGAACTTTCAAAAGTTGATTGGACTATACTATTTACAGGTAAAGGGACAAGTGACAAGGGGGAAGCTTTAAAAAGTGTGATAACGAGGGTTCTGAGGTATTATGTTCCTGTTAGAGTGAAGGGTAAGGCTGGTAGGAGTAGGGAACAATGGATGAATAAAGGTATTGAGTATCTAGTCAAGAATAGGAAAGAATCATATATTAGATACAGACAACTGGCATCAAATGAATCTCTTGAGCAGTATAAAGGTTGTAAAAGCATTCTTAAAAGGGAAGTCAGGAAGGCAAGGAGGGGATAATGAGAACAGCCTTGGCAGATAAAGTTAAAGATAATCCAAAGAGATTCTACAAGTGCAGGAAGAGAGAAAGAGCCAGTAGAGAGAATAAGGCCTGTTAAAGGTCAACATGGTCATCTATGTTTTGAACGTCAGGATTTGGGAGACACTAAACGAATGTTACACAAAAGTTTTGACTGTGGAGAGAGCAATGGAGGCTATAGAGGAAATAAATACTGATGTTTTGAAAACAGTTCACATTACGGAAGACAGAGTTCTGGAGGTGTTAGAGTTGAAAAGGGAGGCCTTGGAAAAGCATAGCAGCTCAGGCAGCCATCTGAGGAGCAGGAAAGTCGATGTTTCGGACATAAGCCCTTTATCAGCAGTTGGTGAGTGGTGGGGGGAGCGGGGTGAAGGGGGATGTGAGGTCCTGTTGGAGGTTTTGGAAAACATAAAGATGGATAAATTTCCAGGATCTCATCTAGTGTATCCCAGGATGTAGTGGGGAGTTAGGGAAGAAATTATGGGATCCCTAGCATAAATATCTGTATCATCTATAAATATGGGTAAGGTGCCTGAGGACTAGCATGTGGCTAATGTTGTGCCTTTGTTTAAGAAAGACTGTAAGGAGAAGCCTAAGAACTACAGTTCAGTGAGTCTGACATCGGGTGTTGCGTAAGTTGTTGGAGGTGATTCTGAAAGATAGGATTTATAGGCATTTGGAGAGGCAAAGATTGATTAGGGATAGTCAGCAAGTTTTTTATGTGAGGAAAATAATGTCTCACAAACTTGGTGGAGTTTTTTGAGGAAGCAACCAAAAATATTGATGAGGGCAGAGCAGTAGATGTTGTTTACATGGACTTTAGTAAAGCTTTCGACAAGGTTCTGGATGGTAGATGAATTAGTAAAGTTAGATCACCTGGGATTTGCCAATTGGATACAAAATTGGCTTTCTGGTAGGAGACAGAGAGTAGTGGTGGAGGGTTGCTTTTCAGACTGCAGGTTTGTGACCAGTAGTGTTCGCACAGGTTGGTACTGTGTCCACTTTTGTTTATCACTTATATAAATAATCTAGATGAGAATATAGAAGGCATAGTTAATAAGTTTGTGGATGACACCAAAACTGGTGGTATCATGGACAATGAAGAAGTTTATTTAAAGAGCTATTGATCAATTGGGACAATGGGCTGAGGAGTGGCAGATGGAGTTTAATTTGGATAATGATCAGTGCTGGGTCCACTACTTTTCATCATTTATATAAACAATTTGGATGTGGCATAAGTGGTATAGTTAAAATTGGAGATGTTGTGGACAGCGAAGAGGGTTACCTCAGATTACAACAGGATCTTAACCAGATGGGCCAATGGGCTGAGAAGTGACAGATGGAATTTAATTCAGATAAATGCGAGGTGTTGCATTTTGGGAAAGCAAATCTTAACAGGACTTATACACTTAATGGTAGGGTCCTAGGGAGTGTTGCTGAACAAAGAGACCTTGGAGTGCAGGTTCATAGCTCCTTAAAAGTGGAGTCACAGGTAGATAGGATAGTGAAGAAGACATTTGGTATGCTTGTTCTTTATTGGTCAGAGTACTGAGCACAGGAGTTGGTAGGTCATGTTGCAGCTGTACAGGACATTAGTTAGGCCACTGTTGGAATATTGTGTGCAATTCAGGTCTCCTCCCTATCGGAAAGATATTATGAAACTTGAAAGGATTCAGAAAAAAATTTACAAGGATGTTGCCAAGGTTGGAGGATCTGAGCTACAGGGAGAGGCTGAACAGGCTGGGGCTGTTTTCCCTGAAGCATCAGAGGCTGAGGGGTGACCTTATAGAGGTTTATAAAATCATGAGGGGCATGGATAGGGTAAATAGACAAAATCTTTTCCCTGGGGTGGGGAGTCCAGAACTAGAGGGCGTAGGTTTAGGGTAAGGTGGAAAAGATATAAAAGAGACCTGAGGGGCAACTTTTTCACACAGAGTGTGGTGCATGTATGGAATGAGCTGCCAGAGGATGTGGTGGAGGCTGGTACAATTACAGCATTTAAGAGGCATTTGGATGGGTATATGAATAGGAAGAGTTTGTAGGGATATGGGCCGGGTGGTGGCAGGTGGGACTAGATTGGGTTGGGATATCTGGTCAGCATGGACGGGTTGGACCGAAGGATCTGTATCCGTGCTCTATGACTCTAAATGCGAGGTCTTGCATTTTGGAAAAACAAAGAGGGGCAGGATTTATACACATAATAGTAGGGCCCAGGATAGCGTTGTAGAACAGAGAGACCCAGGGGTTCAGGCTCATAATTCTTTGAAATTTGCATCATGTAGACAGGGTGGTTCAGAAGATCTTTGGCCAGTTTGCCTTCATTGGTCAGACCTTTGAGTGTAGGAGTTGGGACGTCATGTTGAGGTTGTACAGGACGTTGGTGAGGTTACGTCTGGAACACTGTGTCCAGTTTTGGTGGACTTGCTTATAGGATCGATATTAAATTGGAGATGATTCAGAAAAGATTTACCAGGATGTTGCAGGACTGGAGGGTTTGATTTGTAAGGATAGCCTAGGACGTTTTTCACTAGAGCATATGACTTATAGAAGTTAATAAAAACATGAGGGGCATAGATAAGGTGAATGGCAAGGATCTTTTCCCTCAGGCATTGGAGTTCAAAACTAGATGGTGTATTATTAAGTTGAGAAGAGAAAGTTTTAAAAACGACATGAGGGGCAACTTGTTTACACAGGGAGTAGTTCATGTGTGGAATGAACTGCCAGAGGAAGCGGTGAATGTAACTTTAAAAAAAAATTTGGATAAATACATGAATGGAAAATGTTTTGAAGGGTATGGTCCAAACACACACAAGGTTTCATTTAGTTTGGAAACATGGTTGGTATAGATTAGTTGGATCAAAGGATTTGTTTCTGTGCTGTACTACTCTATGCATCTAAATCATAAGTGTGGGAACTAAAAGGGAAATTAATATCCTGTATGATCATTCCTGTATCTCACTATGTACAGATTTCACAGCAGGACATGATAAGGAGTGACAGGATAATTAATGGCTCTTGTTTATGGAGTAGCAATAACGTTCCTGCTCAACACTTTGAACTAACCATCATTCTAACAGCTCTGCTGAAGACATTGTCACATTTAGTGCTGTCAATATTTTGTAACAAACCCGTTCGGAGATGTTATTAGAGACCTCTGGAAAATCTGGGACTTGAACCCAAATCTCCTGCCACACAAGAGCCACACAATAACTTTAACACACAGTGTTTTAGAAAACGTACAAAGGTGTGAAAGTCTGAAAGGATTAATACTGAAAGGGTGAGTACACGGCAGTCTGATGGCAATAGCAACTGTTACAGTACACGGCAGTGTGTCAGTAACACACAGACTGTTACAGTACACGGCAGTGCGTCAGTAACACACAGACTGTTACAGTACATGATAGTGTGTAAGTAACAAACAGACTGTTACAGTACATGGCAGTGTGTCAGTAACACACAGACTGTTACAGTACACGGCAGTGTGTAAGTAACAAACAGACTGTTACAGTACATGACAGTGTGTAAGTAACAAACAGACTGTTACAGTACATGGCAGTGTGTCAGTAACACACAGACTGTTACAGTACACGGCAGTGTGTAAGTAACAAACAGACTGTTACAGTACATGACAGTGTGTAAGTAACAAACAGACTGTTACAGTACATGGCAGTGTGTCAGTAACACACAGACTGTTACAGTACACGGCAGTGTGTAAGTGACACACAGACTGTTACAGTACATGATAGTGTGTAAGTAACAAACAGACTGTTACAGTACACGATAGTGTGTAAGTAACAAACAGACTGTTACAGTACACGGCAGTGCGTCAGTAACACTCAGACTGTTACAGTACACGGCAGTGTGTCAGTAATACACAGACTATTACAGTACATGACTTTGTGTCAGTAACACACAGACTGTTACAGTACAGGCAGTGTGTCAGTAACACACAGACTGTTACAGTACACGGCAGTGTGTCAGTCACACAGACTTTTACAGTACACCGCAGTGTGTCAGTAACACATAGACTGTTACAGTACATGGCAGTCTGTCAGTAACACACAGACTGTTACAGTACACGGCAGTGTGTTAGTAACACAGACTGTTACAGTACACGGCAGTGTGTCAGTAACACACAGACTGTTACAGTACACGACAGTGAGTCAGTAACACACAGACTGTTACAGTACACGGCAGCGTGTCAGTAACACAGACTGTTACAGTACACGGCAGTGTGTCAGTAACACACAGACGTTTACAGTACACCGCAGTGTGTCAGTAACAAATAGACTGTTACAGTACATGGCAGTCTGTCAGTAACACACAGACTGTTACAGTACACGGCAGCGTGTCAGTAACACAGACTGTTACAGTACACGGCAGCGTGTCAGTAACACAGACTGTTACAGTACACGACAGTGCGTCATAACACACAGACTGTTACAGTACACGACAGTGCGTCATAACACACAGACTGTTACAGTACATGGCAGTGTGTCAGTAACACACAGACTGTTACAGTACATGGCAGTGTGTGTCAGTAACACACAGACTGTTACAGTACATGGCAGTGTGTCAGTAACACACAGACTGTTACAGTACACAACAATATTGTGATCGTGGCCTCTGTTGGATCTGTATCTACTGATCCGTTTCCAGGGAAGCAGCTCCAATCAAGGAAAACAATTCCAGGCAGTGTTTGTTCGGAATCTGCTCAGTTTGAACATGCTGGTGGTGTCGGGTACAATGCCACATCCACACGTTGACACCTGCAAATATAACACTCATCAGTTAGAAGCTGCGACTAGAATCTTGTTTTGTTTCTTCGGGGAAGATTTGCATATTATCGCTTAACTGTCACTTACTCACGAGATGTTCTTTACTGTGTTGGATAACAAGGCTCACTCTAAATTTTCTTTATTTTGACAAGTTTCCCAGTGATTGTAAAAAGCTAAACAAGTGAGGCTTCCAGATTACGAGAACAAAGGATCTTTGCACGATGAAACTAACTGCTAGATGAGCTCTGAATGGAAATGCTTTCTCCTGAGGTATAAACTGTTCTGAATTCTCGGTGTCATTCATTTGGTGCCAGGTGACATTGGTGTTACCAAATGACAGCATAATTACAGCAGATATACTTTGCGAGAAAGTTCTGAATTTAGCACACACGTCCAGTGCAGAAGAGGACCTTTGGCCCACCAAATCTGAATCTTGACAGCTGAATCTGAACTGTCAGGTGGAACGTGAGAGCAGATGACAATTCAAATTTATTAGACTCAATTCTTCCAATACTCTGCTTGCCCTCCTCCCAGTTTCTGCACACCTCCCTTCTTCCGCTTTCCACAAATTCCTGCTCACCCTAAGCTCTGCTGCCCATTCCCCGACTCTCCTCAGGTTGGGTCAGTTGGCTGAAGGCTGATGTAGGATGACGTTGACAGTACAGGTTCAATTCCCACACTGACCAAGGTTACAAGGAAGGACTCTCCTTCTCAACCTCTCCCCTCGTCTGAGGCACGATGTCTCCCTGTTTAAAGCACCCCCAGTTATGTCTCTGCAACGAAAGCTCAGTCGTCTGGAGCTGTGCTACACTTTGCATTAAAAAAACTTCCCTTTTTGACCGAACCCTTGGTTGTTTGTCCCAATATCTCATCATGTGACTTGGCATCAATAATGCTGCCATGGACGTTGGCTACTTTTGAGGCACTATATAAATGCAAGTTGTTGCTGAGGTTGCATTCGCAAAGTAAACTCGCCAGTGAAACATGGGTTTCATTTACTCTCCTGCAAGTTTCAGTGGTGGCATGTGGTGAGACAGTGGGGGCTGGGGCGTTTGGATAGATGCTTCAGACAAAAGGTAGTGAGGGGAAACAGTAGGGATCAAGAACCACAGGCTAATGCTTTTGGGGTCAGAGGTCAAATTCCACCACGGCAGCTGCTCAAATTTAAACTTAAGAATAAATAAACAGAAAATCGGCTGCATAGACCAAAGGACTGATCCCATCTTTGCATATTGGTTTATAGATTCATCTACCTAGAATTTTAAATGAATAAAAATGTTATGCATTTATTTCAATGCATAAAAACATGGAATTTAAATGTATTTTCTCGTCTTGGTAAGAGAGTCATAGTGTCATACAACACGGAAACAGACCCTTTGGCCCAACCAGTCCACAGTGACTATGTTCCCAAACTAATCTAGTCCCACCTGCCTGCACTTGGCCTGTATCCCTCCACACCTTTCCTACTCATGAACTTACCATATATACTCGTGTAAGAGTCGAATATTTTGGACTATGTTTTATTATGTTAAATTTATGTGGTCGACTATTACATAGATACTACTTTTTAATGACTGAAATTCATGCCTGTCAAAACTCAGACCATATCATTAGAAGCCCAGTTGATTACAGTAATTACCTGATAACGAGAACAGAAACAAAAATGAATTAGTAATTACTCCACCTGCCTCTTTTGTTCTTGTTATTTTCTCTTTTATAAATAAAACTTAGCTTGGAGCAGCAATGACATCATCAGTGCAGCAGAGGGCTAGACTGGAATCCCAGACTGGAGCAGAATGGCCTGAAGAACGGAATGGGACGGCCGGAAGAGTGGAGTCCCAGAATGGAGCAGGACAGCCGACAAACTGGAGGCCTAGAGTGGCGAGGAACAGCCAAACAAAAAGTGAGTACTAATTCTGCTAATTATAGTGTTCACTCAATAGTGAACTTAAGAAATCTGAAGCCAAAAGTCAGTGTGAATTAAATGAAGAACTAGGATTGTCTTTTCCACGAGATATATGGAAAATTCCAGATTTTTTGACCAAAAATAGGGGGTCGACTTTTACATGAGATCACCTTTCACTCGAGTATATATGGTATCTAAATTTATTTTAACTATTATAACTGTACCTGAATCCACCTCTCCCTCTGGAAGCTCATTCCGCACACAGATCACTCTCTGTGTAAAAAAAAGGTTGCGTCCCATGTCCTTTTTAAACCTTTCTCTTCTAACTTTAAAAATATGCCCCACGGCCTTGAATTACCCCACCACAGGGAAATGACACCTTGCCATTCATCTGATCTACATTTGTCATGATTTTAAAAATTTTGATAGAGTCACCCCTGGGCAACCATGAACCTATCACCAATTGTCATAAAACACGATCTGGTTTGCCAATGTCTTTTAAACAGGGAAATCTGCTGCCCTTACTTGGTCTGGTCTACATGTGACTCCAGACCCACAGCAACGTGGTGCACTCTTAACTGGCCTCTGGAGTGGCCAAGCATGCCATGGAAATCAGAAATGGGAAATGAGTGCTGGCCGAATCAGTAAAGCTAATATCCCATCGAAGTATAAATAAACCACTATAGCCTGTATGAATTTAGATGGAAAGACTGATCCTATCTGTTATCTTTGCATGTTGGTTTGTCTGTTAATGCACCTGGGATTCAGAACAGCAACTGGCCATATCTCTTCAATAGATAGGACTTTGCTTTAACAAGATCAGGGGCTTTGTTTATTCAGAATCGATCGACTGCTGTCTTTCGCAAACATTCTATTTAGGGATTGGATTCGATTCCTCTCCCCATCAGAACCAGTTTCTCATGGCACTTGGATCGAATCTGAGAATGAACATGATTGTAACTAAGATCCAGCTGAGACTTCCCCACAATTACAAAGGCTTGGATTCCTAATCCCAGGGAATCTGACTTTCAGTCCCACAACAGCAGCTACACAATTTGACTCCAACATAAAAAACTCAGCATAAAAACCCAGAAATTAAAAGTTGTTATTGGAAGAAGAGAATGGAGTAGCAGTTGGATCATGTGTCATTAAAAAAAAATTCAGAAGAAATTGTTGAGGTGGAGATGATAGTTTTAGAATTTGTTTCACACAGTTAGGATTCCAAACCATTTTTCTGCTGATTAATCAGCTTGGAAATGTGGTCACTGTTGCATGATGTGGGGATGACTATGCAAGCAGAAAGGTCCCACAGGCAGCAATGAGAATGGTAATCTGCTTTGATTTGTTAATTTCTTAACTTGATAATGTTAGCTGAGGGATAAACACTGGATAGAACAATGAGAGAGATCGCCTCCAAATTTTCAAATAGTACCTTGTGTGATACACGAATGTTCACTTGAGTAAAACAGTTGAGGGTCTTAGTTTTACACTCTGTCCAAAATACTGTACCTCCAATCGTGTGGGTCAGTGTTGGGATTACAAATAAATCTGTTGGACTATAACTTGGTGTTGTGACTTCTGATTGTCCACCCTAGTCCAATACCAGCACCTCCACATCATAGCTTCACAATCAGGCAAACAACAGTAGTGTAGTGACTCACTTTTAAAATGTATTTGTGAATTTAACTGAAACAATATTTTCAAACAATACATGACTGAATTAAAGCTTCTAAAAGGATGTCAAGAAAATTTAGGATGTAATCTTGTTTTAGAACTGCAGTTTGTTGCAAAAGCAGCACCTAATTAAAACAAATTCCCTCTAACAGGTAAATTAGAAACATATATTTTGAATCATTTTAAAGTAATTATGAACTAACTTTATAACCAGTGAGTATGAGGCTTTTCTTATTAAATGACAGTGTACATTTTCAGTGAATCTCGATAAAATACCATTCCAGAAATGGAGTGGTCCTGGTTTGGGGAATTCCAAAAGGTAGAACATTTCACAAGGAAAACTGTAAACACTGAAAAACCAGTTTGGTAGACAATCACGGAGATACTGCCTGAACTGCTGTGCTCTTCCAGCACCACTAACCCAGAATCACGTAGATGTCAACCATGCACAATTGGAAGAGGTTTCTAGACACTGTAGGGTTTCTAAACTATATAGACATCAGTTGCAAAATATATTAAGAAATTTGAGAATATGAACAGAACTCCACTAAATAAAACCGCATTGAGAGTAATTTTAGCCGCATGGTGGCTCAGTGGTTAGCACTGTTGCCTCTCAGTTCCAGGGATCTGATTTGATTCCAGGCTTTGGAGACAGTGTGGAGTTTGTATGTTCTCCCTGTGTCTGCATGGTGTTGTGTGACTTCTGACTTTGTGCTCTGAAGGGATTATGCGAGAATCAATTTCCAACTTTGTGGATGATATAAAACATGGAAATATTGTAAACTGTGAGAAAGACTGCATGAAATGATAAAAGGACATCATAAGTTGGTGGAGTTGGCAGATGAAGTTCAATGCTGAGAAGTGGGAGGTGATACGTTAAAGAGGCATGGAAACAGAGGGACCTTGATACACGGTATACGTGCATAAGTCACTAAAAGTGGCGAGACAGGTAGAGCAAGCAGCTGGTAAAGCATTCAACATCTTAGGCTTTATTAATATAGCTATGGACAGAAAGCAAGGAGGTTATAATGAACCTCTTCAAGGTATTTATTCTACTTCAGCTGGAGTATTGTGTCCAGTTCTGATCACCACACTTCAGACAGGATGGCAATGCGTTGGTCAGAAAAGAACACCTCCAGGGATGGGACACTTCGGTTATGAAGATAGTTTGGGACAATTTTCCTTCCAGAAAAGAAGGCTAAGAGAAGTTTTGGTCGAAGTTTTCAAAAACACTTGAGGGCTGAGCAGTGTACATGGGGAGAAATTAGGCCCTCTCATTGAGAATGAGGAAAGCAGATGTAAGATCATTTGAGAAAGAAGCAAATGTAATCTGTGAGAAACTCGTTGTCACACAGTGAGTAGTTGGGGTATGGAAGTCACTGCCTGGGAAGTGTGGTGGAGGCAGATTTCATGGAGTCACTTGAGGGCATTGGATGGTTATTTAAATAACCATCCAATGTACTGGGTCATGGGGACAAGAGAATGGCATCAAGTCATGATATACAAGATGGGCTGAATGGCCTCTACTAGAAGGAGAAAGTGAGGACTGCAGATGCTGGAGATCAGAGCTGAAAATGTGTTGCTGTAAAAGCGCAGCAGGTCAGGCAGCATCCAGGGAACAGGAGAATCGACGTTTCGGGCATAAGCCCTTCTTCAGGAATGAGGAATCTGAAGAAGGGCTTATGCCCGAAACATCGAATCTCCTGTTCCTTGGATGCTGCCTGACCTACTGCGCTTTTCCAGCAACATATTTTCAGCTCTGGCTTCTACTAGACCCTAACAATTATTCAAGTGCAACAATTCCCTGGGTGGGGGAGTCCAGAACTAGAGGGCGTAGGTTTACGGTGAGAGGGGAAAGATATAAAAGAGACCTAAAGGGCAACTTTTTCACACAGAGGGGGGTATGTGTATGGAACGAGCTGGCAGAGGAAGCGGTGGAGGCTGGTACAATTGGAACATTTAAGAGGCATTTGGATGTGTATATGAATAGGAAGGGTTTGTAGGGACATGGGCTGGGTGCTGGTAGGTGGGACTAGATTGGGTTGGAATATCTGGTCGGCATGGATGGGTTGGACCGAAGGGTCTGTTTCCATGCTGTACCTCTCTATGACTCTATGATCAAAATGATACCTGGCTTCATCTGAGATCACTGCTAGCAGATACTATATTAATTACTTTATTATTTGACACTTGTAAAGCTAACAAATGAAAATATGGTATAAAGATTTTCTTTGTATTTAAACAGTGCCTTTTAAAGCCTCAGTACTTCCCAGAGTGATACACAGCTAATGAACTATTGAAGTGCAGCAATCAATTTGCACACAGCAAACTGCCTCAAATGGCAGCATCACCAGGAAGAGCTCATCGCTGTGTGAGATGTTTCTTGACAGGGAAGATATTTGCAATCGCTCCCCACTCTACTTTCAAATAGTATCATGGGATCTTTTATATGCAGACATTGAAACAAGACTATGTATCTTTCACAAATAGGCATAGTACAGCTGTCCAAAAAATTATGCTCAAAACAATTATTTTATAAATTCAAACCTCTAAAGTAAAAGTTGACCATAAAAACAGCATAATACATTAGAAACAAAAACAGAAATTGTTGGAAAAACTCAGCAGGTCTGGCAGGAGCTATGGAAAGAAAGCAGAGTTAAAGTTTCTGAATTGACTGCAACTAGGAAAGAGGGTCACTGGACCCGTAAAGTTAATTCTACTTTCCCTCTACAGATGCTGCCAGACCTGTTGAGTTTTTGTAACAGTTTGTTTTTGTTTGTGACTTCCAGCATCCATAGTTCTTTAATTTTTTTTGTTTAGCATAATCAATCAGCAAACACTTGAATTAAATTAGAAGTTACGTTACTGAGCTCATTACATGATACAAAATTCCCATTTGTTGGTGTATTGATTGTATTTTTAACATCAATACAATATTGTTCTGCTTATTTATTTTCTTGTAAGTAGCCATTAGATACTTCAGCTGAATTCTGTGGTCAATGGCATCAGCTATTCAGAGAAATTCGCATTTTTGTATAGGGCACTTAAATCAAGAAAGAACTAAAACCCTCAGGTTGTTCTTTTAAATAGACTACACCGTACAGCTATAGCTGTTGTGGTTCTGTTCGCCGAGCTGGGAATTTGTGTTGCAGACGTTTCGTCCCCTGTCCAGGTGACATCCTCAGTGCTTGGGAGCCTCCTGTGAAGCACTTCTGTGATGTTTCCTCTGGCATTTGTAGTGGTTTGAATCTGCCGCTTCCGGTTGTCAGTTCCAGCTGTCTGTTGCAGTGGCCGGTATATTGGGTCCAGGTCGATGTGCTTATTGATTGAATCTGTGGATGAGTGCCATGCCTCTAGGAATTCCCTGGCTATTCTCTGTTTGGCTTGTCCTATAATATTAGTGTTGTCCCAGTCGAACCCATGTTGCTTGTCATCTGCGTGTGGCTACTAAGGATAGCTGGTCGTGTCGTTCCATGGCTAGTTGGTGTTCATGGATGAGGATTGTTAGCTGTCTTCCTGTTTGTCCTATGTAGTGTTTTGTGCAGTCCTTGCATGGGATTTTGTACACCACGTTGGTTTTGCTCATGCTGGGTATCGGGTCCTCTGTCCTGGTGAGTTGTTGTCTGAGATTGGCTGTTGGTTTGTGTGCTGTTATGAGTCCTAGTGGTCGTAGTAGTCTGGCTGTCAGTTCAGAAATGTTCTTAATGTATGGTAGTCTGGCTAGTCCTTTGGGTTGTGGCATGTCCTCACTCCATGGTCTTTCCCTTCGACATCTGTTGATAAAATTGCAGGGGTATCCGTTTTTGGCGAATACGTTGTAGAGGTGTTCTTCTTTGTCTTTTAGCAGTTCTGGTGTGCTGCAGTGTGTTGTGGCCCTTTTGAACAGTGTCTTGATGCAACTTCTTTTGTGTATGTTGGGGTGGTTGCTTTCGTAGTTCAGGACTTGGTCTGTGTGTGTGGCTTTCCTGTATACATTTGTGGTGAATTCTCTGTTCAGTGTTCTCTGTACCATCACATCTAGGAATGGGAGTTGGTTGTCCTTTTATTCCTCTCTCATGAATCTGATTCCTGTGAGTGTGGCGTTGATGATCCGGTGTGTGCTCTCTGTAATCATTAAAAACACAGAAATAGAGAACACACACCGGATCATCAACGCCACACTCACAGGAATCCGATTCACTAGAGAGGAAGAAAAGGACAACCAACTCCTATTCCTAGATGTAATGGTACAGAGAACACCGAATGGAGAATTCACCACAAAGGTATACAGGAAAGCCACACACACAGACCAAGTCCTGAACTACGAAAGCAACCACCCCAACACACACAAAAGAAGTTGCATCACGACACTGTTCAAAAGGGCCACAACACACTGCAGTACACCAGAACTGCAAAAAGACGAA
Source organism: Hemiscyllium ocellatum (assembly GCF_020745735.1). Taxonomy (NCBI): domain Eukaryota; kingdom Metazoa; phylum Chordata; class Chondrichthyes; order Orectolobiformes; family Hemiscylliidae; genus Hemiscyllium; species Hemiscyllium ocellatum. Next base: position 41,343,003 of record NC_083434.1, read on the forward strand.
GAAGAACACCTCTACAACGTATTCACCAAAAACGGATACCCCTGCAATTTCATCAACAGATGCCTAAGGGAAAGACCATGGAGTGAGGACATGCCACAACCCAAAGGACTAGCCACACTACCATACATCAGGAGCACTTCTGAAGTGACAGCCAGACTACTGCGACCACTAAGACTCATAACAGCACACAAACCAACAGCCACTCTCCGACAACAACTCAACAGGACAGAGGACCCGATACCAAGCATGAGCAAAACCCAACGTGGTGTACAAAATCCCATGCAAGGACTGCACAAAACACTACATAGGACAAACAGGAAGACAGCTAACACTCCTCATCCATGAACACCAACTAGCCACGAAATGACATGACCAGCTATCCTTAGTAGCCACACGCAGATGACAAGCAACATGGGCTCGACTGGGACAACACTACTATTATAGGACAAGCCAAACAGAGAACAGCCAGGGAATTTCTAGAGGCATGGCACTTATCCATAGATTCAATCAACAAGCACATCGACCTGGACCCAATATACTGGCCTCTGCAGCAGACAGCTGGAACTGACAACCGGAAGCTGCAGATTCAAACCATACAAACGCCGGAGGAAACATCACAGAAGCGCTTCACAGAAGGCTCCCAAGCACTGAGGATGTCACCTAGACAGGGGATGAAATGTCTGCAACACAAATTCCCAGCTCGGCGAACTGAACCACAACAACGAGCACCCGAGCTACAAATCTTTTCACAAACTTTGAGGTATAGCTGTAGCAGCATGGAGATTAAGGTTCACTTCTCAGGAAAGGAGCATTGAAGAGACAATAAATCAGTTATATGGTCAGATCTAAAATATAGAAATATATGCATTTTAATACAGCAATTACATTTTGCGCATCTTGGCAGGCTAACTTATTTATTACAACACAACTTTGTGAGCAATTGCAGAAGAAACCAGCCAAGGCTGCTGCCACCATGTATCAGTTGTGAAGGGCATTAATATTTCAAGGTGGGTGAACGAGTGGAAGAGAGCAGCTCCAACAATACCCAACGACTCAGTAGCATCCAGGATGAAGCAGCCCGCTTGATTGGCAGCATATCCACTCTCTCCACTACTGGCACTCAATAGCAGCTATCTGTCCCAGCTACAAGATGCATTGCAGAAACTCTAATGAACAGACTAAAGCCTGTCCAGATACAATTTGACTGGTCAAACCAAACACACTTTAGATTACACTACAGTTAATCTACAGAATAAAAATTAAAGAATCAGCTTAACTGTAACTATCAAAATGCTTAACAAAATATATATTAGTAATTAACTGATACAATATAGTCACATCCCATAAACATTCCCTTGACAAAGACAAATTCAGTAAAACAGAAAGCTCACATGCAGTTCGAGCAGCAGGAAGAGAATCTCAGTTGATATCTGTGAGAGAGAGAAAAATAAGAACTTGCACTTCCAGCTTCCAAGTCCTACCAAATGCAGAAAGCTAAAACTTCAGATTCTGGTTCTGTGGATGCCTGACCTCATCCATTCAGGCTGCTTGGATTATTCAAATTTCTTTTCAAAACCCAAGGCCTCACAAGTTGTTTACTTTATTGGTTTTGAGCAGACCACTCTGCACCTCTGTCTCAATTTTTCTTCATAAATAAAAAACCCGGGACAAAATACACCTCAACCCCATTGTATCATCACAAACTTTACTAAGGGTCCATAGAGAGCATCTACTAAACCGAGAGCCACTACCATTTCAAAAGACAAGGGTGGCAGATACATGAGAGCACCTCCAAACTTCCATCCAGCCACTCACCACCCTGAGAATATATGAACATTATTAAGAAAGACTGATAACTACTGAAATCAGAGCAATAGCCTCGCCCTTTGGATATGAATCCAGTCATGTTACCACAATGCTAATTTGTTGCATCAGAATTTAACATTTAGGTCTTGAAGAACTGGGATATGTTCAGGACTTGGTAAGTAGCAGTGTTTCAAACACTCCACCACGCTCGTAAATAAATAGATTAAAAACAAAAATCTTCAAACTTTATTCGTGCAAGTGGTTTAGTCAGTTCCTTGATATGCGAAAAGGTAAGAATGCTGCATGATTAATGTAAAAAGGATCGTGGCACAGAAATACTTTATTGTTTCAATCACCATTCACAAACTATTTAAAATTACATTATTGAATGTCTAATCTACTTGTGTTTTACATGAAATCTTTCAACCAGCGCAAACAAACATTATAAGATTTATATTAAGATTACACAAACTTCCAGCTAGTGAAATATAATAATCTCTGAACTTTACATGGAAAAAAAGTGTATTGCACTGCAGGGTAAACAGTACACTCATGCAGCTTGCGTTTGGTTCATTGTTTAGTTAAATGTAACCGACATCCCTTGGTCACAGTTAGAACTGAGCTGAATTAAAAGCAATGCAGGAATTCAATATTCACAGCCTTTCTGCAATGTCTTTTTATATAAACATCACAAAACAGATACGCTAATTCACATTCCTGATTTTACAAGTGTAAAGTTAGTAAAGAAATCGTGGCTTCTTCATCAACACAACTGAACTATTTAACTGCTTATTGCAAAGAAAGGAGGTTTTTTTTTTACTGCAACACAACAGAAAATAGTCCTGAATTTAAAAAAGAAACACTAAGTGACAAAACAGCTTCCCTACGGCAATTTCCATGGTCATGTATTATGCTGTAGTCTTGTTTTCTTCTGGTAGGAAGGCACAGGAATATGCTGGTGACTTTTTAATCATCAGTCAAGAATCCAGTCAATAAAAAGCAGTCTGAATGGATCCCCCATAATTAAATACACAAATGGTTTCACTTCATTATTTTGACACCAATGTGAAATTTACAATATATCCAAGAGAGTACAGATATAGTGCTTCAGTGTATAATACAAGTATTTACTGTTCAAAGTCTCATCGCAGAATAAGGAGAAAAACAATTGCCCATATCGGAGAAAATACTGGATACAGCAAAAGAAGACAACAAAATACATAGACACCGACACTATCGTCTTTACACCCATCACACAGGAAACAGCAATATACACACAAAAATATTAAGTGCAAGTATCTTTGGAAGTTAGAATAAAATAATTACCAGAACAAAATTTTTTAAAAAGGCAAAAAATTTACTTCAAGTACAAGATTTTTGACCCACAAGAGGTCATTTTAGTGTCTAAATGGACTGTCTTGCTTCAAATCACTTCTTCCTCTGGAAGACATTCGCCAACATTGCACCGGAAGTGGAGAGCTGACCCATTTTGTTCAAGAACCTTGTCTTTGTGTCTTCACTGACCAGACTTGCAGCAATAGACATTGAGCTGAAGTAACAAACACAAAAAATAACTTGAGGTTCTGTTGAACTTGGCTGCTGAAAACATGGTACAAGTTCAATAACTGACACACATCAAACAACTTTTCATCGTCTTGCAATTCGCACTTCATTTAAAGATGTAATTTTTCATGTTACCTCAAGTTATGCATCAAATTACAGTCTTTTACAACTTACCTTAAAATTCCAAACCACTGAAAAAAAAAATCAATAATCGCAGGGTTAAAATACAACAGGCTAAAAATTCACTGAATTTGGGGTCACCGCCACTTCCAAGTTCTCCTCCAAGCCACTCACCATCCCAACTTGGAAATATTTCATTGTTCCTTCAGTATCCCTGGGCTTTGTATACTTTGCATTATACTCCCATACTTGGAGAACATATGATAATAAACCCTAATTCTACTTCTTTCCCTAAAGGTCTACCTAAAGCACAGGACAGCAGTGGTTCAAGATGGCAGCTCACCACCACCTTCTCAAGGGCAACTAGGGACAGGCAATACATGCTGGTGTAGGTAGTGATGACCACATCCCAAGATTGGAAATAAAACTAGTTTAATGGTAGCATAAAATGTTGTTCCACTGGGGCCTTCTGCATTGTTCAGTGATATCCAGTGTGAAACAGTGTGGAAAACAGCCTTGATCTCTCAGAAGTTAGGCTGCACTCTTGCACTCTTGAATGTAATCTCCACCATGAGGATTGCATTGTCAGTGATCAGAGTCATTACTTGCATTACTGTATCCACTCCTAGCCCATTCCAAGTTGCTGCAGGAAACAGAAACATCAGTTCATCTATGGTTTACAGAAACAGTGAGCAAGTAACTGATGGGGCAAGTTGGGTCTGTGTCTTCCGGAATTCCAAAGATCGAGGCATAATCTCATTGGAATTTACAAAATATTTAAAGGTTAAGTACAAGAAAGATCTCAGAATCACAGAACTGCTACAGTGCAAAAGGCGGCTATTTGGCTGATGGTTTCAGAATCAGTGCAGGCACAGAGTGCTAATTTCCCCATAGTCCTCAACTCCATTTTATCTGAATAATCATCTAATGCCCTCTGATGTTTCCCCTGGTTGGAGAACCTAGAACCACAAGGTACAATTTAAAAATAACAGGAATGCCACTTAGGCTGGAGGTGAGGAGAATTCATTTACTCAGAAGGATGTGAAACTTTGGAATTCTCTACCAGAGGGGGCTGAGGATTCTTAGTCTCTTTTCAGTATGTTTAAGTTAAAGGTTGACAGACTTCCAATTACCGGTGACATACATGGTTATGGGGTAAGTAAAAGATATTGGCGTTTGTTCAGATATTATCATATTAATGGCAAGCTAGGCTTGATAGGTTAAATAAACTACTCCTGTTCCTATGATCTACTGGACACAAGGAAACTAATTTCATTAACTTTCTCCCCTGCCACGTGAGTGTAAAGGTACAGGGAGAGGGACACTCAATTCGCCTATACTGACTATTTCTTAAAATTGCTGGGGCTGCTGATGTGAGATAGTCTTCTGAAATCCTGCACACATTCGCACCTTCATGAAAATCCACCTACTAAAACATTAGCTGAGGAGAAAGTCCCCTTTCCTTTTGTCCTAACGCACTGGAGATGGAATACTTGATGGAAAAATACAACGGCAACATTTCAGTTTTTGAGGAGGCAGCTTGCTCATTGAACAGTTTAAAGCTAGGACAGCAAAGCACAGATCGAGCCCAGCTTGATAAAGCACTTCAGCTGTCTGGACAGATCAGAGGTGCCTGAAGTCTATCCATTTACACTAGGCACCACTATTTGCCACACAAAAGCAAAGCACCACATGAAAGCTCGTTTGAAAAATCACAAATCTGAAATGCTAACCCAGTCTCATAAAAACCGCAAGAACTACGGATCACAGCTGGAACTCAGACAACAACAGAAATTTCTGGAAAAGCTCAGCAGGTCTGGCAGTATCTGAGGTGAGAAATTAGAGTTAACGTTTCAGGTTGCATGCCCCTTCCTCAGAAGGGTCCTCACAATCTCTCCGCAGATGTTGCCTGACCTGCTGAGCATTTCTAGCAATTTCAGTTTTTATTCTGTTCCAGTGTGAAATTTTTGGAAGTTTTTAAATTCCAGGCTAAAAGCAGCAGACAGCTCTGCAGCGTGTCTGATTTTTATTTAAGGCAGAAAAGAATGTTTCCAGATTTTATGAAAAGCAGGCCTGTAAGTGACACAATGACAGAAATATTCTGTCCCTTTCTCTCTTGAAATACGATTCTAGCAAAACTATGTTCAAGCAACTGAAAATGCAGTCTGACGAAGTGCAATTTTTTTTTGCAACACTTATGAGACTTAGGTGTAAAATGGTTTATTCTCATTCACTCCCCTGTCTGCATCAGAAATTTGGCTATCAGAACATCAAACTACGTCAGCTGTCATGATCATCTGCACCCTGCTCTTCCCAATCCCTAAAACAGAGACGAGAAATGCAGATGCTGGAGATCTGAAACAAACAATAACAGAAATCGCTGGAGAATTTCAGGAGATCTGGCAGCATCTGTGGACAGAGAAACAGTTAACATTCAGTATCTGTCAGCTCACTCCTTCCCCCTCCGCCAGCCACCTCATTAGCATAATACCACTTTTCCTAGCTGCCATTAGTTCTCAAGGAGGGTCAATGGACTTAGAATATTAACTTAATTTTTTCTTCACAGATGCTGCCCAGACTTGGGAGTTTCTCCAGCAATTTCTGTTTTTGACTGTCTTACCAAGACAAACAACAGATTTTGAATAGTTACCTCTGGGGCTCTTGGACCGTCCTGTTCTCTACCTTCTGTTCACATTCCTTAATCATGGAGCCAAGAATAACCTGAAATGAAGCATAGCGAATAACACTCAACATTTATTATTTTAATACATGTAGCAAATACTTGCACATAAAATAACACTGCATTTGTCCAGCACCTTTCATGAGAGCCAATGAAGTACTCTGGAAGTGTGAATGCTTTCCTTCTGTGCTGACATGGAACCAATCCAGAGTCTGGCCAGTTGCAGCCAATGTGGTCAATTGTCAAAGTTTATCCCCCACAAAAGCCTCCTTCCACCCACATGCCCTCCTTACTCTTAACATTGCTTTTCAGCGAGTTTCAAACTTTTCCCTTGGATACTGTAGGCATTAATTGCAGAAGGACTGATGTTTGGTGCATTTTTTTTCTCTCAGTTGAAGCAAAAGTGCCTAAGTGATATGTAAGGTCAATTGCAGTTTTCCACTTTATCAACGTTCCATATTTGTAAAACCATTTCCAAATCTGATCCAGACGCAGAATGCACTAATGTGGGAACTATTTTAAATTTCCAGATTCTTTTCAATAACTTAATATTTATCAGCAGAGTCTCCTATTAATTCCATCATAGTTGATATCACAAAGGGAATCATAGTCTTTGAGTATGAATAAATTACAAAACATAGAGCTGAAATATGAAATGCAAGGCTGGGTTACTTTCATACTCAAAGAAAATTGCAATTATTCTCCCCGTGTCTGCGTGGGTTTCCTCCGGGTGCTCCGGTTTCCTCCCACAGTCCAAAGGTGTGCGGGTTAGGTGAATTGGCCACGCTAAATTGCCCGTAGTGTTAGGTAAGGGGTAAATGTAGGGGTATGGGTGGGTTGCGCTTCAGTGGGTCGGTGTGGACTTGTTGGGCCGAAGGGCCTGTTTTCACACTAAGTAATCTAAAAAAAAAATTTCATTAATCACTTGTTTTGTTTTGATACCAACAGATTGTCTACTATTGAAAGAGGAAATTACTGAAAATTCACATTACGCTACACAACAAGCAACCCATCAACTGAGGCTCCATGCTCATTTATCCATGCAAGGGCACCATTGTGGGTTGGTCAATGAGGCATCTGGATATTGGATTGAAGCTTTTGTGAATGGTTCTCTGTAAATGGAGAAGGATGGAACACAAAATGAATGCTTCAAAATCACTCAGTGACCAGCAAATAACCTTGACCTTTGCATTTGGAAAGACAGACAGAAGTACAGCCTGAAATGAAGAGTGCACAAGCTAACACTCCTCATATGCTGCATCATGTTATCAAGCTGATGTCTGTTCACAGTGCAGTAGGGCAGATGTTGAAGACCCAACCTACAACTATCAATGTCAAATTAAACCAAACATGATGTCGGACCACAGTCCCATGCAGTGAGTTGTAATAACATCTACTTTAGGGTGATGGATATGGGCATGACGAATATTACAAACAAAATTAAATAGGCAGTTGAATCAAACAGCTCTGCAGGGTTACTGGATGAAGTGAGGCATTGGGAATGACTGTACTGCTCCACAAGTAGCCAATATAGACTGGACAGGCTGTCTGTGCCTTAAATGACTATGAAGCTATAACAAGAACTGGAGGCCAAAACGTCTAATATTTTACTTAGTTTTCTGCTTTTGAAGGTTCTTGTTTAACCAAGTCTTACAATTGAATTTACAACAGAAGAAGAAAAAAAATTGAATTGGGAAAGGCTTGCAGTTAATTTGTACAGATTCCATAAGAAATAGGAAAGGAAGTAAGGCCATTCGGCCCATAGAGTCCACTCCACCACTCAATCATGGCTGATGGGCATTTCAACACCACTTACCCGCACTCTCCCCGTAGCCCTTATTTCCTTGAAAGATTGATAAATTCTTAATCTCTCCCTTGAAGACATTTAATGTCCTGGCCTCCACTGCACTCTGTGGCAATGAATTCCACAGGTCCACCACACTCTGGCTGAAGAAATGTCTCATTTCCATTCTAAATTGACCCCCTCTAATTCTAAGGCTGTGCCCACGGGTCCTAGTATCCCTGTCTGATGGAAACCATTTCCCAGCTTCCACCCTTCTAAGCCATGTGTTATCTTGTAAGTTTCTATTAGATCACCCCTCAACCTTCTAAACTCTAATGAGTACAATCTCAGGATCCTCAGCCGTTCATCAGATTCAAATAATACCTTCATAGTTGAGACCCATAGAAGAATAAACCAGAGACAATAATATAGAGAAATATAGCAAATGTAACCACCACAACAAACATTAAATAAGTTTCAATTCAATTCTCTTCCCCACCCCCAAGTGTGATTTATAAAATTTTCACTCAGCAGTTTGAGAGCACTGCAGTGCGGTTAATAGGATGGGGTGTACACGCATTGAGAGAGTTCCACTCTCCATTTGGTTCAGGTTATAATTAACCTAAGACTGCCCAATGCCATTTGTGTCTGCACCATCTTGCCAAATGAGCATCATGGCTTCGTTCTGTTCTTGTGCCTTTTTTTCCCATACCCAAATACACTGCCTCGATCTAAATCGTCCAATACCCACCTGAATGACTCAACTAACTCTGCCTCTACCATTGTTCCGGGCAATGCATTCCAGATCTGAAACAGTCGCCATGTGAAAACGGTTTTCACCATCTCATTTGTTACTTTTGTAAATCACTTTCAATCTGCACTCTCATTCTGAGAATGGTTTCTCCCTAGCTATTCTACCCATACCTCTCATCATTTTAAGAACGTTTATCAGATTTCCTCTTCACCTCTGGTCTCCAAAGAGAACAGTCCTACCTTTTCAAATCCATTCCTATAAATGAAACTTTTAATCCCTGAAACTATGTGAGAATCTTTTCTGCTCGCTCTGCAATGCATTCACATCCTTCTTACAGTGTGGCACCCAGAACTCTACACAATTTCCCAGCTGCGATCTAACAAATGTCTAAATTAAGCATAATCTTCTTGCCCTTGTACTCCATGCCTCTATTAATAATGCCCTGGGTATTGTCTGTTTTATTAACTGCTCTTGCCATCTGTCCTGCCACCTTCAGGATCTATACACATTCACACCCATGTCCATCTGCTCTAGTAACCCCTTAAGTAATGTATTCCCTGTCTTACATTGTTTTCATGTCAAAATTAATCATTTCACACTTCCCTGCATTGAACTTCATCTGTCATCCATCTGCCCACACCACCAACTTGTCATTGTCCTTTTGGAGTTCTACACTGTCCTCCTCAGTTCCCCATGTATCCATGTTGCTACTGCCTCTTTCATTTCATGAACTAGAAGTTAAGTTTTCTTAGTCTATCATGTGGCACAATAACAAATACCTTTCGAATGTGCATTTACAACCACAGGAACAGCATTTCCCTCATGAACACTTTCCATTACTTCTTCAAAAACCTCCAGCAAGTTTGTCAAAAATGATTTCCCCTTTAGAAATCCATGCTAGATCTTCCTCAACACTCTACTTTTTTCAATGCAGCTACAAATTATAACCCAACAGGTCATTTCTAGAAGTTGCTCCAGCACAGAATCTAAACCGACGGATCCGAGATTGCTGGGCATGTACTTTTGGAAAAAGGGGTAATATTTGCACTCTTGTTGTCTTCTGGTATCTCCTGAATCTAGACAGCATGGAATGATTTTGACCAGTGCACCTGTAATTTTCCACCCTTAACTCCTTCAATATCCTTGGATGGATCTTCTCTTGCCCTGGTGCCTTGATAACTAAGTATCAACTGCGTATTTAATTTAATTCTCTCCATTTTGAATCTTTATGGTGGCAGAGCTTCAGTTGTCTCATCTGGGCAGCATTGACCTCCTTGGTCAATACAGATACAAAGTACTCATTTAATACCTAAATCACTCATCTTGCCTTGTGTGCAAACCCCCTCATTTAGCCCATGATCAGCCTTACTCCTCCTTTTATCAGTCTTTTACAATTGATTTGCCTAAAGGCAATTTTAGGATTCTCCTTCATGTTATCTGACAATCTTTCCTCATAGTTCCTGAATAAGGTTAGGTGAGGGTGTGGATTTCGTTCGCTAAAGAGCATTAGTGAACCAGGTTAAGTGTTTATGACAATTGGCAGTCATTTGGCCATCGTTTTATGGAATTCAAAATTCATCACTTGCGATGGTGGGATTCAATTTCACGTCCCCAGAACACTAGTCTGAAGCTCTGAATTCAAACAGCAAGGGCAGTAACTGTGCAGGTTCACTGCTCGGTCAGTTTCTTTCTCACTCTCTCTCTCCTGCACTGACCTCACCATGTGCTCCCTTTTAAAACTACTGTTGTTTTGACTTTTTTTTCCCCAAAGTTCCAAAACAATTCAACAGTATATAAAACAGTAATTGCTGCTCCTGGAATTCGAGGAAATCACCTCCAACACCTAAAATACCTCAAAAAAGGAACAGCTGTTACAGCCAGAAGTTTTTTCCTTCCTCCATCTTGGATTACCCAGGAAGGGTTTGAAAGGATATGGGCCAGATGCTGGCAGGTGGGACTAGATTGGGTTGGGATATCTGGTCGGCATGGACGAGTTGGAATGAAGGGTCTGTTTCTGTGCTGTACATCTCTAGGACTCTGGATTACTAGTCCAGTGATGTTACCACTACTCCACCAACATCATTCACTTTGAACTTTGGTTGGGGTGGATGGGCTGCTGGTGGTTTGTGCTGAAACAATAAACTACATATGTAAATTATTCAATAGAGGAGATGGGTGTGGGGTGGGGGCCACTTAATTTGTAGGTACAAACCTCATGCTCTGGAGAAAGGTGCTCCATATCTGTTCGCAAACACTTTAGTCCAGGGAGAAAATGGCATACCATCAGTTCTTCCGAAATAACTGCAAGCACAACTGTTAAGGGTAATTAACTTCCAGTTTCACTTTATAATACACTGACTAACCATTTTAAGGCTATCAAATACCTTCAGGTTTGAAAGCATGAACACATTCATATCTTAGTTTTTTTTTAAAGAAAGAATCAGTGTCCTAAGATTTTTAATAAAAATTACTGTCAGAGAAATAGGAGAATGACAGAATACGAAGAATTTACGTAAAGCCATTGTATGGCTACTAGATCCATCACTCATTCCCCCCGAACTAGTTATGAAATTTTATGTCATGACATTACAGTTTATTCAACATAGCACTCACATTGAAAATAAGGCAACACATTAAGAACTAATTACAAACTAGACATTGGGAATGATCATAAGAGGGGTTAAGGTACATATCGGGTTATAAAATTATAAATGGAATGATTAAATGGAGTTTCTTGGTTTATAGTCAAACATTTATATCCTTTTATATTTATTTGAAAGATAGCAAGTTCTTTGAAATTAAAAGCTGTGAAGAATAAGCTCCAAGTAATTGCTCTATTTCCTAAGGCTTTGAAAGAATTCATAAAATCATAAAAGTTTTAACGAGCTTCATGATGTGTGAAATAAATGTAAAATGATTCATTATTTTTGCAATCTCATGAACCACTGTTTGGAAATTACTTCAAGGCTAGGAGATTCAGATGGCTGGTTCAGATTCGGAACACGATGTGAAAACAAAACTATACATTTTGAATCCGTAATCTTCAAAATGTAGCAGATTGTTCACATATTTTAGTAATCAATCCATCATCCACAGCATGAATTTCACTTAACATTTCTTCCACTAATTAAGCTTTAATTGATTTTGCCATGATCTGACTAATGTTAACTACAAGACAAAGGAAATTAACTGTCAGAATTAATTCCTGTCAAATTCTAGGTGGGGAAAAGGTGTACGTTATGTGGAAGAAATGGGAAAGACCACCTGAATTTACTTTTGTGCACTTTGCTTGCATATTTTACAAAAAACATTATTATTGCCTTCTGAATCTGGGCAGTCCATTCAAAGGTTAAGATCAGACAGCATTATATTGAAACTATAACGTTTTTATGATGAAATTGAACTCATAATGAAGCAATGCTGTTTCTTCTCCTGCTCATGGAGGTATAGCCAGTCATTCCTAATGGTCTAAATCAGAACAGGTGGACAACCACATACAATATCTTGCAATATCTAGACGAAAAAATTAAATCAGAACAAGAGGTGCTATTCCCAAATGCACTGAACAGTCCTTCACTCTCAATGCAAGAGTTCAACACTTTCAGATTATAAATAAAAATATAAACTGTTAAGAGACTCAGCATGTCTGGCAGCATCTATGGAGGTAGAAACAGTGTTATCATTGTCGTGAGTACAGTACAATAGGACTCTTCTTTGAAATACCAAATTTGAGTTTCTCCAGCACTTTTTCTTTTCAGATCTTTAGCATGCACAGCATTTTGCTTTTATTTTAGATTTTAACATTTTATTTTCCTCTCCTTAGCTGCTTTTGGTTTCATCCTCTCATTGTGAGCTTCATTGTTTAGATTAGATTAGATTCCCTACAGTGTGGAAACAGGTCCTTCAGCCCAACCAGTCCACACCGACCCTCCGAAGAGTAACCCACCCAGACCCATTTCCCTCTGACTAATGCACCTAACATGGGCCATTTAGCATGGCCAATTTACTTGGCCTGCACATATTTGGACTGTGGGAGGAAACTGGAGCACCCGGAGGAAACCCATGCAGACACGGGAAGAACGTGCAAACTCCACACAGACAGTTGACAGAGGCTGGAATCGAACCTGGGACACTGGTGCTGTGTGGCAGCAGTGCTAACCACTGAGCCACCGTGCCGCCCAGTTGAATTGGCTACCCACACTTCCTGTATACATAGACCCATTCTCACTTAGTACTCCACCACATCTAATCTAGTTCTTACGTTGTGGAATTTCTCTCTCATTCACCACTGTCTGACCAAAATAATTTGTAAATGTGGACACAATCTCATCCAGTCATTATTGTTATATGCCTTGATTAAATTGTATGGGTCCAGGGAGAGGACCCGAACAGGTCAAACTACAACCAGATGTGTGACCTACAACTCTTCACATGGTATTCAGAAGTTTAAAGTAGTATTAGTTTGGATCTATTAAACTCTACATGCCTGGCTGGCTGCACATGGCTCAGGTCCAAAACAGAGTTCTAATGACAAGGCACATGAAAATTCTCTGCCTGTGTTCAAATACTCTCACTTGTGTAATTATGGAAATAGCTGTTTTAAATATATTCCTGCTAAATCAATGAAACTGTTGAAAACAAACATTTTAAACAAATATGACTTAACAATTGATCAGTTAAATAAATCACTAGCAAATTAAGAGCTGCTGAGATGCTTAAATGTAGAAGTAATCTTTGTTCATACAAAAGCATTAACCAGTGATGAGATTAAAGATAAATGATAATTAAATACAAAACAATTTAAATAGCAACATTCACATTTTTCAGAATGGGAATGCTTTTTGCAATTCATTAGCACTAGGTCAGAGTAACCATTAACTGCGTTATACAAAAGGATACAGCAACAGGACAATGCACTGTAGGCTTCAAAGAGTTGAATGGCAATGTCCAATCTTTTTGTGTCAACTGCTTTCTGGTTGTTTGAGATCGCTAACTTGTGTAGGTTAGGGAGAACAACTGTGTAAAAAGCGAAAAAAGACAATGGGTAACTTTCGTTTTGAAATGGACGGTGAACTTGCTTTCTCTTTTACACTGAACTTTCCATTTAGCATGTGCCTGAGAATCTACAAGGAAAAAAACAAAGCCATCAAAACAAACCCGAGTGTGACGACAGCTATTTGTTTGCCTCATTTCAGCTTCTCCTGCTTTTCTTTGAAAATGTTTTATTTTTATTGTGTGGGAAAGTACCTGGCTTCCACTTAAAAACTGGCAGCTCACATGCAAAGCAAAATGAATGGAGGCAGGCCTTAAGACCTTAAGATATAGAAACAGAATTAGGCCATTCCACCCATCAAATCTCCTCCATCATTTGATCATGGCTGACGTTTTTCAACATCATTCTCCAGCTTTCTCCCAGTTACCCAGGATCCCCCTTACTAATCAAGAACCTATAGCTCTGTCTTAAATAGACTCAATGATTTGGCCTTCCAAGCTCTCTGCGGCAATGAGTTCTACGGAGTTAGTGGAATGTAATGCTGGCATCATCTTTTCCTTTATGTTCTCCGATCAGTCAGCGCTTTGATTTCTTGTTTATATCCTTTCAGTCATGACAACATATTGATCATGGGGGAGGGTCTCACAGTTCGACTTCTCCCATGATGTGACGGGAAATCAGGTTCTATTAAGCCACAGGTCCAACAAAATAAATTACACTGTGGAACCTGGACAGATTGCCAGCTTGCAGGCAGTAGGAGAACCCTGCCATGTAGGAAAGCTGGTGATCTAGGTGAAGTTACAATGCTATAATTTATATTAAGTCTGGTGAGTGTTACAGTGGTCTATAGTGTCAACAGAAAAAAATTAACCCTGTCAAGTATGTAAGGAAGTCCAATCGTTCTTCCTGTCAAAGCAATAATCTGTATTTAAAAACAAGGATATTCAGTTAACACTGCAACTCTTCCCAAGTGAAAAAGTAACTTGGTGCTCACTCAGCTAAATATACAATTACAGTGACAATAAAAACATGCCTGGCACAGGCAGATGTTTTGATTTTTATGGAAGGTGTCATTTTTTTTCTCCGCCTTGATGTAACTCCTTCACCTTTCCTTATATTTCTGGCATTAAGTACCATCTACATACTGAAGGTCTTAAAAGTTATCTGATATTAACATACAGTCTCTGAAATACCTCCAATTAACAGTTATCCTACATATTGACTTCCGTTGCAAACCACGGTAAGGTTAAAATATGAATGTTGATATTGGCAAGAAAAGAAAGAGGATGTAAAGCATTAAAATAAAACATACATTCATCCCTAAATCTTGGTTCAGCATTTGGCCCAACTCTTCCAAAAGTCTTGATTATTTCCATGTGCAGAGAGTGCTGATCATGGTACTGTGGATCTTCAAGAAACGAAGCCAACTGCATCTTCACTCTTTCCAAAAGCTGTTAATATCGAAAACAATTAGCATTTTAACACCCAGGCTGCTACAAAAATTGAATCTGTCATTTCACATTGCATTCTTGCTAAAGTCAAAACTTTGTAAAACAATTGACTCTACTCCTATTCTCACTGTGTTATGATCCCAGTTGAAAGTACTACTGAACAAGTCAGATTCAAGAAGATAGATCTTTTTATTTTTGTTTTGCTAGTTAACATGGTCAGAGTAATTTTCACATAAGGCTGTAGACTTTTTCTAATACCAAAGGTCATTACAGAAGAGATGAAATAAAAAAGTTATTAAATACAGAAAATAAGGGATATCACAACATACATTAAAACAGTTTTTAAGCAGTTTTCCAATATTGCTACAGAGACTTAAGTCTAGAGAAATTACACCCCCATCTCAGCTTTTTAGGGTTCTACTTAACTGACGCCATCCACATTCTTTCCTCTGGATTGTGCAGTTTAATGAGTCCTTTCTAAAACTGTCAACATGAACTTTTCACAAACTGGAGAACCTAAACTTTGGTCAGCTCTGATATAAAAAGTCATGTAGACTTGAAACATTGGCCTATTCCCGGTCCATGAATGCTGCTTGAACTGCAGTTATTTCCAGAACTTTTTGTTTTCAGTCATCACTAGTGATTTGTGAATTGAATTAATAAAAAAAAAACCCTGCTCAACCTAGATTCTTCTGAATTCAAAATAAGTTAATGACCTTACATGCACATATGACAGGTCATAAATTCCAAAGTGTAAACATCTTTCTATTAACACCACAGAAGTCTGCAGTCTCCTGCTATCTGACAAAATGCTGGAACAAAACTGCATTCCAGAAGGACTTCTTGATCAATTTTTTTGTTTTAGAACAGGAAACCATTCACAAGTAACCAAAACACAACTGGGTGGCACAGTGGCTCAGTGGTTAGCACTGCTGCCTCACAGCACCAGACTCCCAGGTTTGATTCCAGCCTCAGAGGACTGTCTGTGTGGAGTTTCCTCCGGGTGCTCCGGTTTCCTCCCACACTCCAAAAATGTGCAAGTCAGGGGAATTGGCCATGCTAAATTGCCCATAGTGTTAGGTGCATTAATCAGAGGGAAATGGGTCTTGGTGGGTTACTCTTCGGAGGGTCGGTGTGGACTGGTTGGGCCAAAGGGCCTGTCTCCACATTGCAGGGAATCTAATCGCTAATCTAATCTTTATCCTGAAATCTAAATTCCAAAAACTTTATTAGTATCTGTAAATTATACAGCTTTCATCACATCTGGATAATCTTCAATTGCTGAACAAAACAAGTTAATTGGCATTAAAAAAAAGGGAATTGTATAGCACAGTGACCTGGAAAAAGAAAAGATGAGAATGGGCCACTAACTGGAGTCTTTTCAAGTGCTGTCAATGTCTATCCAGTGACCATGGTCAATCCTTCTCACTGCAGCTTTGCAAAACTCTGTAAAAAAGTGGCTCATTTGTCTTTGTGCAATTCAAAGAAACTTCACCCAAAACCAACATTTGAAAAAAACCCCATTAATTTTCACCATTTCAGCCTTGGTTTAAATTGTGTTGTTTACGCATCTTTTCACCATAATTTTAATGCACGTACAAAATTATTTTTGTTTTGGGTCAGTTTTGATTATTAACGTAAAACTCAACAATGTGCGAAATACTCAGTGGGTTTGGCAGCATCTGTGAGGAAATGCAAGACAACAAATATTTCAGGTCACCAGTCTTACACAGAACTGTAAAAAGACATGTGACAGGCTGTAAGCAAGTGCATTTAATTTCTGTCTATGATAGACCTTCCCCCTTTATACATTCTTGTTAGTTGCACTTGCTTAAAGTCTGTTACATTTGTGAAGAGTTTCCACTTCTGAGAAAACACCAATAAGCCAGGACTTTAGTTATTTCTATGTCGCAAGATAGCGGCAGATTAAGATGTTCCATCTGGAGCTCCTCTGCTCACCATTTCCTTTCTTTTGTTCCCTCTTTTCTCCCCCCACGTCCCCTCCGCTACTAACTTTTTAAACTGCCCTACCTGGAGAATGGAGGCGAGAAGACAAGTTGTGGGGCTTGTCCCGGAGCAGGGAGCAGCTTGAGCGTGGGCCAAGCTGGGAACCGAGTAGTGGTGGCAGCCCAAATGGAAACAGAGCAAACGTGGGCTGTGTGGGCTTGTGCATGGTGTGCTGCTACCTAGTGTCTTGAATGGGGAGCAGACTTAGCAAATGCTTACTGTGTCAATCCCATTGAACTGATGTTGGGGGTGGGGGGCTTTAGCAATGCTGCAGGTTCCTTACACACAAGGGTGTGTCTACTCAGAAACAAACCCTGGGACAGAGGGAGGGAGCAAGGTAGGCAGAGTGAGGAAAAAGGGAACTTCAGAAAACTCCAAGCACCAGAGGAGAGGAATTGAATCAATTAACTGAATAATCAACTATCCAAATAAAACACTGCCCGCCATCTCATTCGGATAATTGAGGTTCCTCTGTATTCCATTCCACCTTCACAGCTACTGCCAGATCTGCTGAAGTTTTCCCTGTGTCTTCAATTTCTGCCTGCAACACTTGGCTTTAGGATGATCAATTTGCCTCAAAGCACATAATAAATCACACATGTTCAGAGGCATTCACTGCCTCAAGCTCAGCTTTGTATTGGATCCATTGCATCTATTACAGTATAATAATTACAAACTGCCAGGCTGGATGTGTGAAACAACAGCTAGACACAATGCAACAGATATTCAGATGACTGTACCTCTCTCTGGGTTACTGTCTCCATAATGGTGCCAAAAGCAGGTATTGTAGCTATTCGTACGGAGCTGGAAAGAGGAAGAAAGCTGTGAGCAACTTTGTACCTCCATAAAGTATCAACTTTAAATATATACATATTTGTAGTAAAGATTAGTGTGTAAGTTTTGTTAGACTGTTTAAACGTAATAGGTAGTGGGCATAAAATCTAAAAAATACAATTTCTTCATCAGCACTTCATAGATGCCTGAGCTAGTGATTACAGAGTACATCAAACATTTACATTACAAAAGGCAACATGTTCAAATATAAACGCTGATGCATTTGAGCACAACTTGCAAAGGGAAGCTTACTTAATAAGATTTAAGCAAGAGTTTGCTCTAAACAGAATTATCAGTTGGTCAGCTACCAAATCTGGCAAGACAACTGCAATGTTATCAAACAGAAGTCAGTGTCAAAATTGACGATTAGATTTCTTTTTCTCTTCTGCTTTTCTTTTCTGATTAAGTCTATGGTCTCAGTCTGAACAACTCACAATTCAAGGTCACTGGATAAGGTAACAAGAGCCGGTGCAACCCGCTTGTCAATTAAGGCTTCATTCATGCCTCGCACGATCAGCTGTAACCAGTCAAAAAAAAATCCAACAAAAATAAAACAAAACAAACATTGATGAAAAGGATTGATTAGTTAACGGAGGATGAGCACTTAGATTCTCAGTTCATTCAAGGAAGTATTCAACCACACACTCCATAAAGATAAGGTATATGGCACATGCTCAACAGCTAGTTAATATCAACCTGTGAGAAATTAGTCGGGTTAAATAAAATGCACGCATCTCTTTAGCTCTGAAAAAAAAATCACCCATCTAATTTGATATTTTGCCAGAATAGCTGCGCTGGGAGGCCAGTATTATAAAACGAATCATTTGGATGATATTCTTGTAACTTTGTTGAATTTAAAGCTCTTGGAAGTAAATAGCAGCCAAAACATAAACAACAGATTGAAGTTTGGATAGCTCTATGCCAATTGACATGAAAGGATTCTCTTTGATAAAACCAATGTATCTGAAGGAGGTGACTTCAACCTTAAAACTTGTTAAACAAAAACTCATCCACCCCAATTAAAACACTGCATAATTTAAGCTTATTTGCATGACACGCAAAGTGCTTTTCTCAGGATTTCAAACAGCAATGACGTGAATGATTTCAAAAATGAATTGAGATATTTACATAGCTCATTCCTTCCCTGTTCCGCAATCTCAAAATTGGAACAAGGAGCCAGACATTGCAAAATAAGCATGCTTTAGTCACAGTCAATTCTAACATAACCTTGCACATTTAACATAATGGCTGCAGCAGCTGGTTACAAGATTAGCTGTGCATCACTGCAGTGAGAGCAAGTGAACAAATCAAAGGGTGATTTCTCAGCAAAGTACTGAAAAGAGATGCACTTCAACTGGTTAGGAAGAAACTTACATTTCAGGGTCACTGGAGAGTGTGATAAGAGCAGGGACAACTCTCTGAGCTACCAGAGTTTCATTCACCCCCTTCACCAACAGCTGATTGAGCAGAACAAGGGATGTCACATGTGATACGTAGAAAGAGTGAGCAGAATATCATGGGAAGTAGCATGGCACATCGAAGAGAGAGAGAGGAACAAAAGAGCAAACAAAAATTAGAGAAGCAACAATTTCTACAGAACAGCTCAACATTTACAGGGTTTGAAACACTACAACAGCTCAAAATTTCTATGAAGTAGCAGCATGTACCAAAGCTGATCAGCTGATCTCACAGATCAGAATTCCAAGGGTTGCCAGGTCAAATTGATCAGTATTTCTTATTTTCCAGGAAAATTGCAGTTATTCCAATTACAATTGATACAAACACTTAAGTCATACTATTATGGATATCCAAAAAAACTCTCAATCTCTATTTTAAATATGCTCATCAACTAAACATCTACAGCTCTCAGAGTCAAAGAATCTTCCCATCTTAGTCCTAAATAGTGACTCATTACTGTGAAACATGACCTCTTAACCCCTTCTCCTCTCTAGATTTTCCATTCACAGTAAATAGCCTCTTAGACTTCTAGCTCTGTCAAGCCATACCCACAAAGCCCAACCCCAACACATTACCCCACCCTTAAATTTCTTCCCCTGAATTTGAAATTGAATTACTAGCAGCTGATGCAATTCTGCAGTGTACCGTGCTGTTCAAAAAAAAAACGCAACTGTGCCGAATCAGATCTGTCAGCTTTGGTAAGGTACAGAAGCATAAAAGGATCTCACCCTGACAGACAAAGCTTACATTTTAAAGCACAGAAGAATCTAAAAACATTGAACTAAAACACAGTAGGTAATAACAAAGGTAATAACTATGTGATCACACACAACTCTATATTAGATATGCCACCACCGTAATATTTTACATTAAAGTCATTCAACTCCCATTCAGTTATATTCTTACCAGAAGGACAAGTGCTGCCTTATTAATATCTATTCTCCGTAGAATATCAATAGCATTTTCAGGACGCTGATTTCTTTCACATCTGATTTTTGTAAACTGAATGATTGCATTGAAATCCTTACCTCAAACATTCTCGCAGCAGTGCATCTGACAAGTGCTGAAGTGTGTACAACTCCATACCATAAAACTGTTAACAGGAGCTCATGGTAAGCTGGATTTGCTCTAACAAAATAAGGAGAATTAGAAAGATCAGACTTAAAACATTTATCAAATGTTAAGTGCTTTTAGGAAAAACATGTCCTTCCTACACAGACTCAACACCAATAGGTGTTTCCCCACGACGACTCCTCTACTACCCACAAACATTCCAGTTTCTGTTGAAAGCATTTTAAACAAAAGTAATTGTTCAGACAGCCTTCTCTGACACCTCCTTTACAATCATAATTCAAGTTGCAGGATTATGTTGATCATAAGGTGGTTAAAACTACAACGGGAAATTCCAGTTTTAAGCTCAAACTAGAGGTGGTATGAATCAGTTTGGAACAAAGCCCTGCTCAAAAAAATTAAAATAGTTGTCTTTCAAAAACCAATTAAATTTCAAAGTACAGAATGAAAAGAATAGAATTGCCAATTCTCTACTTCTGCCACTGGCATTGCTGCACAAACATAAATCCAAACAGATCAAACTGAAAATATCCCACATTTGGAAATTAAAACAGTTGACGGATTCCATTGGGAAATAAGTAGTTTGGCTAGAAAAGGAATCTGCAACATCAGAACCAACTCTCAAAAGATGCTGAAATGTTGTGGAGCTTCCAAAGTGGGAAAATCAAAATGGCAACACGTACAAAGGGGAAGAAAAACTCTTGGGATAATTCAAGGCCACAGGGACACAGGAAATGGAAATACCACAAGAATGAAAACTTAAAAGAAGCCAGTGAAATGAAGTAATGTTAAGGCAGACATCTGATAGCATTTTAACAGGAGCACAATATCAGAAGGTCTTAGCTGGATCATTGCAGATAACACAAAAACATTGATAGTGCTGTTGATTGCGAGGGGGATGGTCTCAGGCAACAGTCTGATATTGATCAGTTGGCAAATTGGGCACCGCAATGGCAAAAGGAATGTAGTCTGATAAGTGCAAGGTGATTTATTTTGAGAGGCCCAATAAGGGAAGAATTTACACAATAAATGGTAAGTCCCTAGAGAGTACAGAGGAACAAGGGGACCTAGGTGTACAAATCCAGGAATCCCTGAAGGTGTCAGTACAGGAAGGCAGGGTGAAGAATACACATGGGATGCTTGCCCTCATTAGCCAAGGCTTAGAATATAGGAGCAGGGAAGTCTTTTTGCAACTTTATAGAATATTGGTTAGGCCACAGATGGAATAGAATGTGCAGTTCTGGTTGCCACACTAGCAGAAGGATATAATTATACTGGAAAGGGTACAGAAGGAATTCATCAGGATGTTAGCTGGGATGACAAGCCTCAGCAATGAGGAGAGACTGGACAGGTTGGATTGATTTTCCCTGGAGCAGAGGAGGCTGAGGGAGTATCTGATTGAGGTATACAAAGTTATGAGGGGCATGGACAGGGTAGATCATCAGAATCTCTTCTACATGGCAGCCATGTCTAAAATTAGAGGACACAAGTTTAGAATGAGTTGTTAAGAGGTTTAGAGGGGAATTGAGGAAACATGTTTTCACCCAGAAACATGGAACATGCTGCCTGAGAGGGTGGTGGATGCAGGTACTGTCTCAACATCGAAGCAGCATCTGGAGGAGCACAAAACTCCATAGCCCTGTAGGCTATAGATCAAGTGTAGGTAGTTGGGATTAGTATAGTTTGGTGTTTGAGGTTGGCGGAGGCATGGTGGGCCGATGGGCCTGTTTCTATGCCATATGACTCTTGGGGAAAAAAGATGGTTTTAAACATGGGCAATTTGAGAAGGAAAACAACAATAAAAAGCTCCCATAAGGAATGAAGTGAGGGCAGTAAAAGACGACAGAAAGGGAAAGTGGCTGAGTGAAGAGTAAATTAAATGGATAACGAGGTGTGTTTTCTTGGGATGTTTACAAACGTGAAAACCAGGTTCAGTTCAAGGAAATGGTTTACAGCTTTAGAAAAGGCAGGAAGTTAAATGCAATGAGATTACTAGCTATCATTAGAGACTGAAGACATTGTTCTATGATACCACGCACTGGCCATAAAACGTACGGGAAAGTAAGATCATAGGAAACAAATAAGGGGGACTAGCTTGGACAAAGGAGTAAGATGAAGAGTAAAAAGAAATTGTAGTTATGATGGATTCTTTTCTTAGGAAGATGGATAGCCATGTGTGCTGGAACATGGCAAGCTAGAAGTTACAACAGTATATACTGAAGAAAGGCAAATGGATGCAATATTCAGCAAGTTCAGAGATTGAGATATTTTCTGAACTTTGAACCTCCAGAAAAAAGCTGGTTAGCATATATAACTCAGGTTTACTTCAGATAATGACCACCACAACCAGTCTCCTTGATTTCTTTTTAAATGCCTATTTACATACTAATTACTTTTTTAACCTCACCAGAGAAAGTCAGGGCTCACGAGGCACAGGGATAACATCCCTACCTCTGCCTTGGATACAACAACACAAGGGTCAAGGCAGACATTGGGAATGATAATTATTGCTTATAATAAGGCATAAACATCAGAAATAAAATATTGCATTTGAAGGTGGCTATCATAGAATAAAATTACAAATAGAACATCAAAAACAAGTAATGCCAGAAAATGGGAGCAAACAGAATTCAGAGGCATAGAGTTTTCATAAATGGTGGAATATCTTACCCAAGTTCCACAAATGAAGCCTTCAGACTATCAAGGGGCGCATGAGATAATGAAAGCGTGGTCATTACATCTTCCAAAAATCCGACGAGGAGTTTCCGGTCTTCTTCCTGCAGGATTATTCAGCATTTTAGTAAATTCATTACTAAATCAAGAGGAGTTTACCAAGTCTAAAATTACAAATGTCAACTTCATTGTGGTTCTGTTCGCCGAGCTGGGAGTTTTTGTTGCAAACGTTTCATCTCCTTTCTAGGTGACATCCTCAGTGCTTGGGAGCCTCCTGTGAAGCGCTTCTGTGCTGATTCCTCCGGCATTTATAGTGGTTTGAATCTGCCGCTTCCGGTTGTCAGTTGCTGTCCGCTGCAGTGGCCGGTATATAGGGTCTAGGTCGATGTGTCTGTTGATAGAATTTGTGGATGAGTGCCATGCCTCTAGGAATTCCCTGGCTGTTCTCTGTTTGGGTTGCCCTATAATAGTGGTGTTGTCCCAATCGAATTCATGTTGTTTGTCATCCGTGTGTATGGCTACTAAGGATAGCTGGTCATGTCGTTTTGTGGCTAGTTGGTGTTCATGGAAACGGGTTGTTAGCTGTCTTCTTGTTTGTCCTATGTAGTGTTTTGTGCAGTCCTTGCATGGGATTTTTTTTGTACACTACATTGGTTTTGCTCATGCTGGGTATCGGGTCCTTTGTCCTGGTGAGTTGTTGTCTGAGTGTGGCTGTTGGTTTGTGTGCTGTTATGAGTCCTAGTGGTCGCAGTAGTCTAGCTGTCAGTTCAGAAATGCTCCTGATGTATGGTAGTGTGACCAGTTCTTTGGGTTGTGGCAAGTCCTCATTTTGTTGTCTTTCCCTTAGGCATCTGTTGATGAAATTGCACGGGTATTCGTTTTTGGTGAATACCTTGTATAGGTATAGATGAAACGAAATGACCAGCTATCCTTAGTAGCCATACACTCAGATGACAAACAACATGAATTCGATTGGTATAACACCACTATTATAGGGCAAGCCAAACAGAGAACAGCCAGGGAATTTCTAGAGGCATGGCACTCATCCACAAATTCTATCAACAGACACATCGACCTTGACCCTATATACCGGCCACTGCAGCGGACAGCAACTGACAACCGGAAGCGGCAGATTCAAACCACTATAAATGCCGGAGGAATCAGCACAGAAGGGCTTCACAGGAGGCTCCCAAGCACTGAGGATGTCACCTAGAAAGGGGACGAAACGTTTGGAACAAAAACTCCCAGCTCGGCGAACAGAACCACAACAACGAGCACCCGAGCTACAAATCTTCTCACAAACTTTGAAATGTCAACTTCCTTTACCTGATTGTAAGAAGTGAGGACCCCTGTTGCATATATGGGAACCGTGGCCTTTGTTAGCACCCCGTTGCCAGCTGTAGCTGATACATCTTTGCAAAGCAAGAAACAAATGTCAGTGCACTTTATCCTAGATCCGTTACAAGTTATGCCCTTTTCAGTGGCCTTTTGTTTAACTGTATCATGAGTTTTGTACATTAAATGGCCATAGAATTACATTTTGATACTTCAAATAGAAGTTTTGTTTAGAACAATTCAACTGAAGCTTTAATAAAACCAGAATTTACAATATATTCTGCCAACATAACCTTCTTCTATACAACCACATGAACAGCACAAACCTCGAGACTTGATGTGAAAATGTAAATAGAACAATTAAGTTAAATTTTATGCCATTGAATGCAATTAATTCATTTTCTAACTCCAGGTAGTCACAGTCAGCTCTCAAAAGAGCACAGATTTTTTTTTAAGATTCCCTACAGTGTAGAAACAGGCCCTTCGGCCCAACAAGTCCACAACAACCCTCCAAAGAGTAACCCACCCAGACCCATCTACCCACATTTACCCCCGACTTGTGCACCTAACACTTTAGCAGGGCCAATTCACCTGACCTGCACATCTCTGGATTGTGGGAGGAAACTGGAGCACCTGGAGGAAACCCACGCAGACATGGGGAAAATGTGCAAACTCCACACAGAGTCGCCTGAGGCGGGAATTGAACGCAGGACCCTGGCGCTGTGAGGCAGCAGTGCTAACCACTGAGCCACTGTGCTGCCCCACGGTTTTAAAACTACTTCCTCAACAATGGTGGAAACATATATAATAACAATAGGTTTCTGAAATTTTACAGTAATGCTTGTTAAAATTTTGAGAAAGCCAATAACTATCAACACAAGTTGCACTACAATTTTCTTTAAAAAACTGATCAGATGGGCAGAGTCAGAACATTTCAAAATAGAGTGGATATGAATTATAGCCAACCATAACTCATTGCTTTTATAGTCTGTTCTCGTTCAGAACAGCAAAATTCGGCTTTCAATAAATAAGCAGCACTGGATAGTTTTCCAGGGGTGGCAGCGTGTGGGTGCACTTACCAACAGCTTCTTCAGAAAGCCTCAATATTTCTTGGAACTGTGGCTTTACCTAAGGATGTATAATACGTTAGATTTAAACAAAGACAAAACAATCTCAAGTCAAACAGAACTACACGCCCACTATGGCAGCTGCTCGTGAAAACCCATGATGTGGAGGAGCTGACGATGTTGGACTGGGGTGGACAAAGTTAAAAATCACACAACACCAGGTTATAGTCCAACAGGTTTAATTGTACGCACTAGCTTTCGGAGCGCTGCTCCTTCATCAGGTGGTTGTGGGGCAGGACTGAAAGACACAGAATTTATAGCAAAAGATTACAGTGTCACGCAACTGAAATGATATATTGAACAAACCTAGATTGCTGTTCTAGGTTTGTTCAATATATCATGTCAGTTGCATAACACTAATCTTTTGCTATACATTGTCTTATGGTCCTGCTGCACAAAAGACGTCTCAGGAAGTTGAACAGTGACTGAACTTAAGCTTTTTATTAAAAAAAAACTCAAGACATCTGAGAAGTAGTAAGCATTTACTCATTTTGTTAAATTTTCGAATAGAAGTGGGGAATCACGAGCAGAATGAATAATCGTCAATTCTCAGTTTGGACATTCAGCAGTATTATAATTAGACAGGAGCAGCTGCTTCATGTTCTGTTCTTTTATCTGTTGCTTTAGAAATTCAAGTATCTAATTATGATTTTGGAGTTTTCAAATGAGATGTAACTGAAATTCAGAATGAGCCTCAAAGCCAGACTTCCAAAGCTGCACTTTGACTCTACAAAAGAATGGGTATGGAGGACCAAGGTCATTTAATACTCCACAATTCTACAAAAAAAAACCCAAATTTAATTGCATTTAGGTAAGTCTTAAATAAAATGAACAAGTCTCAAATATTATGTCCAATTGCCAATATGTTCTGACAACACAGAGCTGAAATAATCAAATATTTCATAAGATACAAATGACTCATGCTCTGCTGGAGCATATTTCAAAGGCTCAAAGGGTCAGTAGTCTACTCTTGTCCCTTGTCATATGCTTGGGTGCAGTAACATTGGGAGCATAGGTTGCATTAGCTTCTCATTGATAAAAAGTCCATACAATTTACAGAACACAACAAACTCTACCTTACAGAAAATGCTTTCCACAGATACATTTCAATTCCATCATCTCCAATAATAAAGCACATTTCCAAAACATTTAGCATTTATCCTGTTAATTTCTGGACAGCAAGGAGCATTAATATGGAGATAGTGCAGGAGAATGGTGCTAAGGTGGAAGATCGACCATAATCTAGTTGAATAGTATAGCAAGCTCAACCTAAATGGGGCTTCTATTTTCTATGCTCCGACTGCAGAACTCACTTCCAAAAGATTAATTCGGAGTTTCTTAAAGAGAGGCATTATAAACTTGTCCATGCCATATAATAGTTAAAGTTATACAAACACTTGCATTGTTCCGACATTCATTTAAAGAATAATTGGGTCAGCTGAAAATCTACTGACAAGGAGTTTAAATTAACCCACCTTTGTATTTGTGAAAATTTTACCAAATGTCCGACACAACCTCCAGAAATACCGGGAGAAATCATGGACACAGGATGTGGAGGTAACATTAATTTTACCAACAGTTTCTATCAATTGTGGTAATCTGGAACAAAATAATGTGAGTCACTTAGAACGTCTGCTCCGTTTTGTGGCTGAATCCTCAGTTTTGAGTACTCCAAAATCTTTACAGTAACTCAACATTTTAAAATGCAAATTCAGTCTGCAAGATTTCAAGTTAACTCACAAGGGTTAAAAAATGTTTGAAATTAAAAGCTTCTTTTAAGATATGAAGTTTAAAAACAAACTATTTTTCATATTCAAGGACACTTTCATCATTGTCCAAGTAAACATGGATCCACGTTAAAATGGCTCACAACTGGATGTCAATAAGAAATTACAGCTTTGAAGGGTCACTGGTGAAGGGAGGATGAGAGTGAGACTAACTCACAGCTGATTAACGACCCACAGAAGATTCTCCCAGCCAGTTGTACCCTCGTGCTCTAGTTGATTATCATAGAGTTGCAAAAGCACCGATAACTGTTCTCTGCTTCCAATGATTGTCGCCACATCTTGAAGAGGGGAGGCTGGTCGAGGGAATCTGGTCACTAAAAAGAAAATAAAATTAATTCACGGATGAAATAAATATGACCATGTTTTCAGGAGAAGCATTGGCCAATTCTCCTCAAAATTTTGTGGATGCATTACAATTCATCAACCTTGGAGTGCTTGATCAATGTAATCTTGTAGAAGTAGGATATTTCCAGTTTGGTCCCATTGCCGATCTCAGGTGAGTGCACAGCAGGCTCAAAGGGTCAGTAGTCTACTCTTGTCCCTCATCATATGCTTGGGTGCAGTAACATTGGGAGCATAGTTTGCATTAGCTTCTCATTGATAAAAAGTCCATACAATTTACAGACCACAACGAACTCTACCTTACAGAAAATGCTTTCCACGGCTACATTTCAATTCCATCATCTCCAATAATAAAGCACATTTCCAAAATATTTAGCATTACTTAGAACTCCACCATTCAACCCTTACTTTCTGATTGCCTGTCTTCACATAAACCACCAAAAATAATCCTTCCACCCATTTGGCTCACATTGTCCATCCTGGCCCTCTGCTTGAACAATTCACTGAGCATCACTCCACATCTCTACCCATTAGCCCTTGACAGAAACTGAACCAATTTCCCTTTTGAATGCCTTGACTGAACCTGCTTCTAACCTCACTCAGGCAGTGTGTTCCAGATCCTGCTCACATACTTCATATCACAACTGCTTCTTTTGCCAATCAACTCCAATTTGCCCACTGGTTCTTAATCCTCTGAGAAATGGGAACAGTTTCTCCCTATCTATTAATCCAGGTTCCTCATAGTTTTGAATGCCTGTGTCAAATCTCCTCTCAACCTTCTCTTCTCCATGGAAAACTCTTCCCATCTATCTACATTACTGAAATATCTCATCCCTGGGATCATTCGCGTGAGTATTTTCTACATCCTTCCTTGAGTGTGGTGCCCAAAACTGGACACAGTACTGCAGCTGAGGCCCAACTAGTTTTGCACAAGTTCAAAATTATCTCCTTGTTTCTATGTGCCCACTGATGAAACCTGGATGCCCCGTTCTTGACTGACCGCTCCCCTAAGCCGGTCTTGCCATTCTGGATCAAGTTGTGCACATATACACCCAGAGCCTTCTACTCCATCACCCGCTTAAAATTGCAACCTTTATTAAAATGTTGTCCTTCTGTATCTTATCTATCAAATTTAAACATTTCACATCTCTAAGCATTACATTTCATTTACCTAAGAACAAGAATGATTATCTTCTAAAGTATCAACTTTTTAAACATTTAATGAGATACTTTAAAGAAGATTGAGAGACACAAAGATAGCTTGGCAAATAAGTCTGAAAAGTACAAAAGCAAACTAAAATGGTGTAACGATAGGTTAAGCAATTTGACAAAGATCTGACAAATGGAGAACACTGTGGGAAAATGTGAAATCGTCCAATTTAATAGAAAGGATACAAAAGAAGCATATTAACTAAACAGTGAGAGATTGTAGAGCCATGAGATGCAGAAGAATCTGTGTGTCCTGGTACATAAAACACAAAAGACCAGCATGCAGGTGCATCAAATAATTAGCAAATGAAATGTTATTTATCACGAGGGGAACGGCATCTGAACGTAGAGGGGTTGTAGTTCAGTTATACAGGGAGACTGGTCAGATAGTATCTGGAAACCATGCACGGCATTGGTCACCTTATTTAAGGAAAGATTTAAACACGTTGGAAGCAGTTTACAGTAGTTTACCAGAATAGTACCTGGAATGTGCAGGTCATCATACAAAGAAAGGTTGGACATCCTTGTATTTGATGGAGTTGAGATGAGCAAGAGGTGACTTAAGTGAAACATGCAATGTCCTAAGGGCCCTTGTCAGAGTAGACGTGGAAAGGATCTTCCTCTTATCGGGGAGTCAAAGATGAGAGGTCAGTGCTTAAGAATCAGGGGTTACCCTGATTAAGAGTCCTTGAAACTTTATTTCCATTGCCTTTTCAGGAACAGAGTTTTGAATAGTTTTAAAGTAGAGTTAGATCGATTATTGGCTAGCTGGGGGGTGAAAGATTATCAGGGGTAGATGGGAATGCGTTTTGAAGTTAGAATCACATCAGCTATAAACTTACACAATTGCAGAGCCAGGTCAAGGGGCTAAAAGGCCTATTCCTGCCGTTAATTGGCAATGTAATAGGATTGATGAGGCATTAATTTGGTCCACTTTATTATTTTGAAGAGAAAACTTTGGTGACCAAAATGTAATATAATTCATATAATGATATTAAATATCAATAGTTTTAAAGAAGAGTTTTAAGAGGATGGTTGCATTAAGTGACAAGGAGGGGGCTAAGGTTGAAGCAAGTTCTCTTGCTTGTCCTTCATAACTTGCAGCAGGAGACCCTGGAATCAGAGTAGACATTATTTTTCTTGGGTTGTCCATGGTAGATCTGCTAGCTTATAGTAAAATGAACAGAAGAATCTGGTGGCTATTTACCAGAATCTGATTATGACTGTAATTATAATGCTTGCTATAAAGAATCACATTGAGCCGAATGACAAAGGTAATTCTTACACTAAGTATCAAAGCCTAGATTATTTTTTCCCACTAAATTTCATGAGTGCATGACATGAAGCATTTGCACTGAATGTACAATGGAATGTAAGACACTTTAAATACTTGCAATTATGAAATGTGCCTCAACAAAGCTGCACTTGGGGCATTTTTCATAAACAATGTGCACATGCAAATCACTGTACAATACAATACCCTCTATCTGTGGCACCTCTCCTTGAAGCTTTGCTTTGCTTGCGAAAGGAGCATTTTTCAGCACCAGTGCAAAGAGTGGTGGAATCAGCGATTGCATGGCTGAAAGATATAGGTGGAGCTTATGATCATCAAGTCCATGCTCTCCATCCTATATGCAGAAACAGAATAGTGGACAGAATAGGGTTTAGGAATGAATTAGGCCTCAGATTTGTATCAGTAATACCTATTTTAAAAAGCAAATTTACTATATGATCTACACAAAGCCAAATATCAATATACATTATTTTTAAAATTCTACAGCATTCATAGTCACTTTGAAGATTGTCTTCCAGATCAAATTAAATTTTTTTAACTAAAGCAAAGTAAATATTAACATATTTCGCTTTGCAAATTTTCCATTTCTGAATGGAATACAAATCAGGTTATATCCAGTAGGTGTATTTTTACCTGTAGATATCTGTGAAAAGTACTTACAAGTCAAAAGTGAGAGATTTTACATACTTTATGTAAAATGATATAGTTTTCAGGTTAGTTTCTTAGAAGAGAGAGTTGGCTATATTAGATCTGGTATTGTGCAATGAGGTACGATTAATGAACTCTCTCAGTAATGGCAGCCCTAAAAGTGATAAAAATGACATGTTGCATTTCACATTCCGTTTGAGGAAGAGGAAATAAAGGACAAATAAAGACAATTGAGGGCATGAAAGCAAAGCTAGCTAAAGTGAATTGATAAATTAGTTTAAAGGAATAGTCAGAGATGCCATGACAGACATTTAAAGGGATATTCAAGAATACACAGAATAGGTACATTCAAACAGGAAGCAAAACTCCAAGGTTGGATGCAACATCTATAGTTAACTAGAAATGTTAAAGATAGCATCACACTTCAAGAAATTGTCAAAAGATTAATGACAAAAAAAAAAGTCAGAAAGAAAGCTAGATAAAAATATAAAAACAGACAGTAAGAATTTCTACAAATATTTAAAAAGGAAAAAGAATAACGGTGTGAATTTATATAATTCCTAAACTGTCTCAAGGTCATTGTCAAACAAGATTTGAAATTTGAGCATCACCTGAAAAGTAACCTGGTCTGACAGTTAAAATTTGTTCAAATAGGCAAGTTTTAAGAAAAAGTCTTAAAGAAGCAGAGCGGGGTAAGGATACAAAAATGTTTTGAAGGGAGATTCTAGACCTTGGACCCAAGAAGCTGAAGACATAATTGCCAATTGTGGAGCCATTAGATGTGAGAACAGTCAAGGGGCTCAAACGGAACAAATGCTGGAATTCTCATGCAGGTATGGGGCTGGGTAGAATATTGAGATAGGAGTCGGTAGGACATGGAGGGCAAAAAGGGAAGGATGAGAATTTTAACACTGAAGTAGCAATGGATTGCAATCATAAATAAGCACTTCCATTCAATAACAATCAAGTTTTGCATCAAGTTTTAAAATGGCATATTTGTTTTTAACCCACCCTGAGTATTTTTTCAATGTTGCTTAGAAGAGTTGGAATGAGATGGGACTGGAGTTTACCCAGCTCTGTGGTCCATGCTGCAAAAGCTGGCAGGAAAACTTGATGTGTAGCATTAATTACCCTTTCTGAAGGGTCATTTAAGGCAGACATCTGCAATTCAAAACCCTGTGGTTGGGGAAGAGAAAACAAACTTGTATAGAGGAACAGTAAAATGTGGGAACTTCCATAAAGATATTTGATCTATAACAGTGCTATACCTGCAAATATTTGTCAGGATCATCAATGTAAGCCATAATAATACCAAGGCTTTTAATGACTGCCTCTCGCACAAGATCTGCCTTATCCTCCGTCAACATCTGCTGCAGCATTGAGAGCACCAGTGAACTGCGAATCTCTTTCTGGAAGTGGGAGCAATCACGTTAGCACAATAATCACAATGTTTATTGGATCATTTTAAAACAGAAAAGAGTTAAATGCTTCTTACCGGCAAGTAAGGTGCAAGGGCTCCACAGGCTTCAGCCACCAGTAATCTTCGTTCGGGATATTTGTGATTGATCTGGGGGGGGGGGGGGGTGGGAGGGGAAGGGGAAGAGATAATACTGTGACATGAATAAAAGACTCATCAATTTCCTCATTCTCCATGAAGACAAATACCTCAGATCAAATTCAAATCAGATTAATCAACAACAGATATACAGATAGATAACAGGAAACTGAAGACCATTCAATCATTCAATTCACAAGCATTTCCACTGACGCTGTAAAATTGTATTTGCAGGTCATTCCCATGCAGAGTAAGTAGGCGTAACCAAATAAAGCATTTATCTTGCCATTTGTCTTTTAACCGGTTGGTTAATTCTTCAACACACTGACACAGAATGAAATATTGGAGTTCAAATGTTGCCTTCTGCTGAAGACTGGATCCAAGTTTTGTCTAGATAAGGACCTGCCAACGCTGGGAGGGCCATTTGCAAGAGAACATGACAACCAATGAAAAATCCAAACACCAGCTATGCAACGATCAAAAAGGCACAGCTATCACAAGAGATTTCCTGAAGCTAAAAGCTTGAAAATACCAAGGATTAGCCCTGGTGCTGTTGGCTATTTTAATTGTTAACTACTTACTGACATCAATATAACCTTGCTGATCTTCTCATGAGTTCACTGTTACTGAGAATTTCTCAACACAAGTTGATGACAGAGCAGTCTGTTTGAGTGGCACGCCACCTATTGTTCATAACTCACCAGTACTGCCATCACAGCAGCAGTATGGACCATCTACATCATCAAATGCAGCAAATCATGAAGATTACTTCAACAGCACCTCCTGAACCCACAAGCTGTACAAACCAGGGGCAGCACAAGAGAACACTACCACTTCAAGCTATATACCACATTGACTAAGTATGTTACTATCAGTGCTGGAGCACCCTCTTCAAATGACTGAGGGAGTATCTACAACACATGGACTGCAGTTATTCCCGTTCACGATCATCGCTGTAGCACAATAAGAAATGGGCAATAAATGTTTCCCTCATCAGCAATGCTCATATTTCATGCATGAATTAAATAAAGTCTAACTACTAAACAATGTGAGAAATGCTTTACATTTTTACTTCTAGGTTAACATCACAGGCTTGCTAGAAGAAATCTGAAATAATGTACAAATAATACTCAGTCATAAATGTTTTGCAATGAGGCCAAGGGCACAGCCATTTCTAAACATTCGCTAATATCCTTAGTACATTGGTTTTGCTTCAGATGAAAGGGATCTCTCCCAACTAGAAGAAACCGGGTTTACAATTCAGATTGTGAAGTTAAGTACTGTGCTGCCTGCACCTACCACTGCAGTACTGAGTAGGTGCAACCAGCTCACTACCATAAAATGCAGCACATTTTTGCGTGAAAGGTTATTGCCAATTGAGAATGAATTGAGTAGAATTTAAGTTTAAAAAAACTGTCAGCTGTAGTTCATGCATCCGTGTCTGGAGTTCAGATGATGCTTTTCTAACAACTACTTAAGGCTACTTAAGATGTCAGAAGTACTGAAATGATCAGTGAACATAACTGAAATAAAGCTCATTCAGAAATAATTTTTCTCACTCTCAAATTTATGCAATGTGTCACCAAAATGAGTGGCTAATCTAAGGGTCTCCTTTACTTGCTTCAAATAAGGGGAACTCCCTTATTCTCCACAAAGTACGGGTTAAGCAATCCTCCACAAGGAACAAACATGAAAATGCAATGGAACATCCCAACTTGCAAACCACTATTTATAAAAATTATAAACAGTACCTACACAAAATTTAGACACGCCATCAATAATTTTCTACTTGATACCTCTCCTGAAAGACCATACTTCGCTGTTACCATCTCAGATGACAGCAGGCTCACCGTGATCTTCAGTCAGAATGCTGAGAGGATGATCCAACCCAGCCTCCTCCAGTAGTTCCCCAGCATTATACATATCAGTCTTCAGCCAATTTGATTCACTCCTCATGATCTCAAGAAACAGTTGAACAGACACATTGGATACTGCAAAGGCCATAGACCTTGACAACTTTCCAGCAACTAATACAGTTACAATTCTTGCATCTACCCGATAACGTGGAAAATTGCCCAGATATGTCCTGTACTTAAAAGGCAGGACAAGTCCAATCCAACCAATTACCATCCTGTCAGTCAGTCAGTCAACTTTTGATCATCAGTAAAGGGATGGAAGGTGGCATCAACAACCACCTCCTCAGCAATGCCCAGTTTAGATTCCGCCAGGGCGACTCAGCTCCTGACCTCAACCTTGGTTCAGATATTGATTCCATGTATCATTGACTTCATCTATACTTACCGCTGCCTCAGGAAAGCGAACAACATCATTAAAGACCACTCTCACCCCAGGTATAATCTCTTCTACCATCTTATGTCAGGTAGAAAATATAAAAGTTTGAATATACATAAGAACGGATTTAAGAATGGCTTCTTCCCTGCTTTTATCAGACATTTAAATGGACCTCTCAAATGTTAATGTTGATTTCTCGGTACATGCGACAACAATAAAAAAATCAACCGTGGACAAAAGAGCTGAATTCCAGAGGGGAGGAGAGAGCGACAGCCCTTGATATCCAGGCTACATTCGACTGAGTGCAGCATCAAGAAGCCCTAACAAGACTGGGATCAATGGGCATAAGGGGGCTGATTGGAGTCATACCTGACACATAGGAACATGGTCGTGGTTGTTGGAGGTCACTCATCTCAGCTTCAGGATATCGCTGCTGGAGTTCCTCAGGGTATTGTCCTTGGCCCAACTAGCTTCATTACTGACAGTCTCTTCATCATAAAGATCAGAAGTGGGGATGTTTGCTCATGATTGTACAATGTTCAATGCCATTCGTGACTCCTCAGTCCCTGTTCATTTGCAACAAGATCTGAAAAATACCCAGGCTTGGGCTGACAAGTAACACTTGTGCCACACAAATGCCAATCAATAACCATCACCAATAAGAAACGCTCTAACCACTGCCTCTTGAATACTACACTGTTAACATCCTGGGGGTTACCAATGACCAGAAACTTAACTGGACTCACCAAATAAGCACAGTGACTATAAATGCATGTCAGAGGCTAGGAATACTGCAGCTAGTAACTCACCTCCTTGCTCTCCAAAACCTGTCCACCATCTACAAGGCACAAATCAGGACAGTGATGGAATACTCCCCACTAGTCTGAATGGGTGCAGCTCCAACAATACTCAACGTTTGACACCATTCAGAATAAAGCAGCCCGCTTGATTGGCATTACATCCACAAGCTCCCTCTACCACTGATGCTCAGTAGCAGCAGTGTGTACCATCAGCAAGATACACTACAGAAATTCACCAAAGATCCTTAGACAGACCTTCCAAACCCACAACCACTTCCATCTAGAAGGACAAGGGCAGCAGATACTTGGGAACACCACCAATTTTCCCCTTTAAGCCACTTGCCATCCTGACTTGGAAATATATTGCTGTTTCTTCACTGTCATTGGGTCAAAATCCTGGAATTCCCTCCCTAATGGCATTGCGGACTTCCATGATTCAAGAGATCAGCTCACCACCATCTTCTCAAGGGTAACTAGGGATGGGCAATAAACAGTGACCAGTTAGCAATACCCACATCCCACAAATTTAGAAAAAGATTGCATTGCACCTTATTTAAGGAAGGATTTTAAAGTCCTGGAAATAGTTCAAAGGAGATTTACTAGAATGATACCAGGAATTAGGGATTTCAGAGAGAAGGGAAGATTAGAGAAATTGGGCTTATTTTCTCTGGACCAGAGAAGATTAAGACGGGACCTTATTGAGCTGTTCAAAATTATGAACAATTTTGATATAGTAAAGAATGATATATTGCGTCCACTAGTTGGTGAATCAGTAACAAGGGGTCACAATTTCAATACTGTTAGCAACAGAGCCAAGAGTGCGATGAGGAGATACTTCTTTATTCAGAGAGCTGCTAGAATTTGGAATGTGCTGCCTGGGAGAGTGGTGAAGGCGGATGCTATACGAGGTTTCAAAAGAGAGTCAGATACATATTTGAAAGTGACGAAGTTACAAGTCTATGGAGATAGGGCTAGAGAATGAGACTAACTGGATAGATCTTCTGAAGCTGCTACAGACATGATTGGCCTACTGCAAAATTCTACATTCTACATGGTAAAGCAACATAAAGCAGGAAAGCTGACAGCTTCCAGGAATGTCCAGAGTGAGAGTATGCAATGACACGGAGCATTTTGGGGATGCGGCCTGGTCCAATCATGGGTTCTATGCGTGTTTGGCTGAGCACAGTTTCCTTGCTGCAACGTGATAATGATAGCAGGCAATGCAGTATTAAAATGCAGAACTGTCCTTAAGTGAATCACAGATGTGCCATGTGGATTCTGAGAGGCTGGAACATATTGGATGCCATGTTTGTGGACATGGGCTGTGTATGGCCAATGGTCCAGGGAGCACTGAAATGTTGGTACCCATTATCCAGCATGAGATTGCTTGGATCAAGTGGTGAGCTGGATTCGTCAGGCGTTTGCTCTGGCTTCCATGTTGAGTTTCTCTACTTCAATCTTGTTTGGCAAGTTTGGTAAAATGGAGTCTGAGTATTAATGCAACATCAACAAGGCACTTAATAGACAATAACCATCATCAACTGCATTTTGCTAGTGCCTCATGAGAATCTCATCATCACTTGTAAAAAGTATAAGGCAGCAAGAGATGCTCCAGATGTCAAAACTGGTCTTGTTGCCTGATTCTCTCTCCAGGGTCCTATTCTTTTGAAAGTACCAGTGGTACAACTTATCTAATATTCTCCAGCTGTGAACCTAAAAGCAGTCTTTGAAAAGCCTCAATTACATAAACCCAATGGGAGGATCTGCAGTGGCTGAGAAACACCTCTGTGCGGTCTTGGAAACTGTAAACCATTTATATAACTGAAGGAACCATGGTAATATACAGTTCCACGCTGCTAGCCTATTTAGACGCCACTTTGTCATTAGGCTTGCTAATGAGATTTTGCAACAAGTTCATTAATGCTTCACTTAGGAGAAAATCCAATTTTCCCATCTCTATCAATGAGATAACTTTGCAATGAGTGAAGGAAGGCCTGAGGATATCCTGCGTTAAATCTACATTAGACTTCATCTTTCATGTGGTTTCTCATTACCACAGGCAAAGTACCTTGCACATCAATGACAGAATAATCCATGACATGAAAGCATAGATTAGATTAGATTACTTAGAGTGTGGAAACAGGCCCTTCAGCCCAACAAGTCCACACCGACCCGCCGAAGCACAACCCACCCATACCCCTACATTTACCCCTTACCTAACACTACGGGCAATTTAGCATGGTCAATTCACCTGACCTGCACATCTTTGGACTGTGGGAGGAAACCGGAGCACCCGGAGGAAACCCACGCAGACACGGGGAGAACGTGCAAACTCCACACAGTCAGCCGCCTGAGTCGGGAATTGAACCTGGGTCTCAGACACTGAGACAGCAGTGCAAACCACTGTGCCACCGTGCTGCCGACCATAGATTAAGACTGAATTCATCAAGCTGAACTGATGGACTCCAGGCCGGGTAACCCAAGGTATTGTTGTCAATTCCACAGAACACAAACTTCAGAGTTGTTTTTAAAATGTAAAAGGAATAATCAGAATTTCTCAACAGTGGCACATGAAAGTTAGGGATTTCACAAGAGAACCTAATATATCTAAAATTATAAAGCAGAAGAGAAAAAACAAAAGGAGATGTTTACAATGGCAGAAAGGGAGCCAATTACGCAAATGTCTTCAGAGAGCAGAGTTGATAGGTGATTTTTCACTATGGTGTCAAAACCAATAGATGTGTCAAAATGTGTTTTTTAAAAAATTTGATTCCCTGACAATGAAATATTTGTGAGAAATATTTTCCATATAGTCCTTATGCAGCATTAACTGCAACATCTCCATTTTTCCCTGGTATTCGCATAACCAACATTCAAATGCTTGTTTGTATTGAGTGGCTCAGGTAGTTCTGCAATGACGACCTGCTGAGCAGTAATAATCAAATATCTTAATGCTTCAGATTTTATATCCGCATGGGACCCAAATCATGGCTGCAAATAGATTCTTTAATCAAGTTATGGTCTTCACCAAGTCACTTTTATTACTTTAAAGCTCAAGTTATATTTGAAAAAACAGCAAATGAGAAGGCAATTACTGAATTTTAAGTTGTTAGATGTTGCACTTACCTGCTCCCAACACTGTGGTAAAAGTTCAGCTTCAACACGAGTTGGTCCAACATGCCGAGCAAATGCTACACAGCCTGTTAAAATCATCTGTCTGGATTGAAAGGGAAGAAAAATTCTAGATTATTAAAGTAGAGATTGTGCATCCTGAAAAATATCCATCACATGTGATGAAACAAGTTCAGGTCCCTTTCCATTTTATTTGCCAGTCCACTATCGCACATACACGGGTGCCCCAAAATGCTGGATCAGTTGCAAGATATTTTCTTAAAGGAACTGAAGAATGGTTTATGCAATGAACAAAAGGGAGTCACATTAGAAACCAAGGTTAACCATCAACTTTAGTTTCAGGGTAAGCATTATTACAGGTGGAACATTTTGTTCAAGGTGCCTCCACCACAAACAACTCTTCATTCTTGAGAATTATAATTGGATTATTGAATTCAATTTGTGAATTATTTTTCATTTGATTTAAAGGTATTTATTTAGCCAGTACCCTACCGTGAGATCATAGATGTTAGTTTAGTCCTTTCAGTTAAAAAAGGCTTAACTTTTATGAAATTAGTCGTTTAAACATGATTTGGAGATGCCGGTGTTGGACTGGGGTGTACAAAGTTAAAATTCACACAACACCAGGTTATAGTCCAACAGGTTTAATTGGAAGCACTAGTTTTCGGAGCGCCGCTCCTTCATCAGGTAATAGTGACAACCACCTGACGAAGGAGCAGCGCTCCGAAAGCTGGTGCTTCCAAATAAACCTGTTGGACTATAACCTGGTGTTGTGTTGATTTTTAACTTAGTCTTTTAAAATTTATATTCTACAAGAAAAGGTGGGAAAACGTGGGGAATAATTGCTGTAAAAAGATTAGAGGACAAGTGTGGAAGAGCATTAGAGGATGTGCTGTCAGGAGTTTGCAGAGATGTTGCAGCGTGATTTGACAGGCCGAGTGATGGACCAAATGGATGGCAGATGCAGTGTAATGTAAATAAATGTGAGGTCATCTATTTTGATAGCAAAAATAGGAAGGCAGAATATTATTTGTTTGGCTATAAATTGAGAGATGGGAATATTCAATGGGGCCTGGGTGCCTTGTACAACAGTAGACAGCAAAAAGGCAGCTGTATTTTGGCCTTCATATCAAGAGGATTTGAGTCGAGGAACAAAGATGTCTTACTGGAATTATACAGAGCATTAGTGAGGCCACACCAAGAATACTGAGTGCAGTTTTGTTATCCTTTTCCGAGGAAGGATGCTGTTATGAAAGAAGGAGTGCAGCAAAAGTTTACCACATTGAACTCGGATGGACATATGAAGAGAGCTTGAGTCGGTTAGAATTTTATTTGCTGGAGTTCAGGAAAATAAGGGAGAATCTTATAGAAACCCTGTTGATGGGGACAGTCCAGAACCAGGGACCTTAGTTAGAAATTTCCTCACCCAAGGAATTAGAATTAGAATTAGAATCCCTACATTTTGGAAACAGGCCCTTTGGCCCAACATGTCCACATTGACCTTCCGAAAAGTATCCCACCCAGACACATTCCCCTACCCTATATTTACCCCAAAAAATGCCAACACATCCCTGAACACTGGGCAATTTAGCACAGCCAATTCACTTAACTTGCACATCTTTGGACTGTGGGAGGAAACTGGAGCATGTGGAGGAAACCCATGCAGACACAGGGAGAATGCGCAAACTCCACACAGACAGTCGCCCGAGGCTGGAATTGAACTCTGGTCCCTGGCACTATGAGGCAGCAGTGCTAACCACTGAGCTACTGTGCCTCCCCCTGGAGTGGTTACCCTGGGGAATTCAGTAGCATAGAAAGTGGCTGAGGCCAAAATATTGTGTCTTCTCAAGGAGAAGGTTGCGGCTAAAGAGATTATGGGATATGTGAGGAAGGCAGGATTAGAATATTGAGCTCAATGATCAGTCATGACCATATTGAATGGTGAAGTAGGCTGGGGGGCAGGGGGCGGGGTTGAAGGGGCTAATCCTGCTCCTATTTCTTATGTCTCTATTTACGTATTTAATAAAACACCAATGTG
Source organism: Hemiscyllium ocellatum (assembly GCF_020745735.1). Classification (NCBI taxonomy): domain Eukaryota; kingdom Metazoa; phylum Chordata; class Chondrichthyes; order Orectolobiformes; family Hemiscylliidae; genus Hemiscyllium; species Hemiscyllium ocellatum. The sequence continues at coordinate 41,383,755 of NC_083434.1, forward strand.
CTTTTCAGATCGACGCAAGAATATTTCAGGAGGTCCTTTAGGCACAATGTTGGTCTGGTCAACAATACTGATCAACAGCTTTGCGTTGGAATAAGAGCACGTGCATGCCAAGGAAATGTGGTGACTTGTTAAGAAAGGAGTTTGAGATACACAGCAACTCCTACCTCTGCTCATCATCTGGACGTTTAATCAGATTGAACAAAATGTGGAGAAGCTGATCCCTCTCCTTGGGTTCAGGGTGGAGGCAAGCTGTACACAGGATTAGAGGAATTAGCTCCTAAGTCAGGGAGGGAAAAGAAACAGATAAACAACATGCGATATTGTATTTATATACAGCTAGGGTTTTTTTAAATCTATAAAAAAAACATTGACATTTCTTCACTCAACAGGTTATTTAGGTCCAGTGTTCTGAGTTTCATCATCAGTAACAGAACTCCTGCAATTCTCCTCCTGAAGCATGACTTGGTGTTTTTTTTCTAAAAACTGATTTCTGATCTTTTTCCAGTGCTCCAATGAAGTAGTGATCATTAGACTGTTACTGAGTGATTTATTTTCCTGCTTGCCGAATTTTCTGCAAATTCTCAGATGCTGAACTTGTTAGCTTCTCTTTTCAGTGCATTCTTTCTTACTTTATAACTGTGACCAGACTCCAAAATCACTTAACTGGCTGCAAAACAACGTCAGGCTGCCCGAGACACTGAAGGGCATGACAAATGCAGATTCGTTCTCTCATTCTTTTACACTGAGCTTTCCCAAATTACAGAACCAATTGTTAGCCTTTGAGTGACTCATCACACAACAAAAGTTGCTTTATTTCTATGTATTGCCACACCTCTAGATTTCTATTGCTGAACATTTGGTAAAACATCCATATTTCTTCCAATACTAACACTGCTTCAGAAATGCAGCTTCCACTTTTGTGCTAAATGTTTCCTTCCAAACAACAATTTATTTTCCTAAAGGGGCCTACGTCCATCCAGGTCAAATACACACCAGTCTTGAGCAATCTGTTGCTGCAACATTTTTGGACAAGATTCAAGAATATCTTCTTTGCCTGCTAGAAGACTCCTTTTCCTCCCTCATTGTAATTTTAGCACCTTTCTCCAGTTATGACTAGCTCCCCTGTGGGACAAAGGGCTGTCCTGTTGTGAATAAATTGGGTCATAGTTTCTGGAGTTTAAAAGAATAAGAGGCAATCTCAATGAGAAATGCAGGATTCTGAAGGGGCTTAATTCGGTAGACTCAGTGTTCTTTTCTCCTGGGAACCTAAAACATGGTTAGGAGGAGCTCAGCCAGCTAAGGGGCCTATTATTTAAGACAAAAACGAGGAGAAATTATTTCACTCAAATGTTGTGAATCCTCAGAATTCTCTAATCCAAAGGATTGTGGATGTTCCATTGCTGAACACATTGAAGGATAGGTCAGACAGATTCTTCACCTTTCAGGGATTTATGGAAATGAGGAACAGCTGGAAAACTGGAGTTCAGCCCCCAAATCAGCCACAATTGTACTGAATTACAGAATAGCTCAACAGGCTGAATGGTCTACTGGTGTTCTTATTTCTCATGTTTTTGTCAATTCCTTAGTCCCTTTTAATCTCCAAATATCACAATTGACATAGATTGTTTCCACTTACAAAAATAAGCAACAGGAGCTGGACTAACCCATACACCCTTCAACAAGGTCATTGTTGATCATCTTCTATGATTCCACTTTCTCATTCTGCCCTCATTTCTCTTGCCCTTAAAAAAAACACCTTTGTCACAAAGATGCACAAGACTAACCATTCCAAGTTGTCTTGGGTAGAGAATTCTATGACCGTTTGAGTGAATACATTTCTCTACTTCAGCAGTAGACAGTGGTCCCTTTATTTGGTGCAAAAACAGAAAATGCTGGAAATACTCAGCAAGTCAAGCCAAATGTGTGGAGTGAATCAGAATAAGTATTTACCAGAACCTCCTTTAGAGACTGTGACCCTAAGTTTGAATCTCCCCAGCCAGGGAAATCCTTCCTTCAGCGTATACCCTATCAAGCTAACTAAGAATTTTATATATTTCATTTAGGTCATTGCTAATTCTTCTAAACTCCAGACAATAAAGGTTAAGATTGCTCAACCTCTCCTCTTCAGACGATCCTTTCATCCAGAAATCAGTCTCTTCGTTGCACTCCCTCTGAGTCAAGTCAACACACACTACTACAGGTGTGGTCTCATCAATGCACTGCTTAACTGTAGTAAGACTTCTATACTTCAGTGAGTGAAGATATCAAACCAGAAAAGGTCCAAAGAAAATTCCAGAGTTTGGGCACGATAGCTGGACAGTATTCTGGATAAGACTGAAGAGTGAAAGGCATTTACCGGTGATTAAGACCATACATGCTTGACAACACACAGATATCATAACCAGGGTTCAGTTTAAGGTGGCTATGTAGCTTCATGCTTAAAATTGATAAAGTTTGAGATATTCATAAACAAACTAGTTGTTAAAAATAAAGTTCACATAGGTAGCCTTTGAATGTAGATTAAAAAAATCAAAATTACCAGTTTTAGCTACATTACATATACAATTTTATACAAAACTCACGTTATAGCACATGCTCAGTGGAGGTTAAAAAAGTTAACGCAGAATTCTTAAGCAAAACAAAAACCCAAAATAGCTCATTATAAAACAGCTGAAGTGTAGGCCTGGAGCAAAAAAAGACAACATTTAACGAGATGCTGAACACCAGTGGACAAAGCCTTACTTACTCCACTTTTTCATATCTTTAATTCTTCTCACTAATTCCTCATTGAGAGACTTTAGGAAGAACACTGGACTAGAAACCAGTGGAGACCATTTATCAACAGAATGTGTCCACCATTACAGGTAAGGCCTGATCTGCAATTTTACTTATCGCCTGCATGCTCATGGACAACTAGGCATGGACAATAAATGCTGGCCAGTGACACCTTTGTCCCATGCATTAAAGAAAAATCATCATATCCTGATAATTCTGGTCAGCTCTGAAATTCTCAATTGACTCTTCTAATCACACCAATGTTTTGGGGGAGCATAGGTGGAGGGAGTGGGTTTCATGTGAAGGAGAGAAAGCTAAAGGTTTCCATAACACTTTGAAGAATTGCTTCTCAATGTTGCCCCAAGTGACCAAACTCTAACATTTCTGCTCCTTGTTCTGGACTCTCCTACCTGAGGATATTGTTATTCTTAATCAAAACAGATCTCATAAATGCTAAATACTTCAACTAGCTTAACCCTGAATCTTCTAAATGCTAGGGATGAAGACTAGACTACAATCCTGGCCTCAATTCAACTCACTTCACCCAGACAAAAAAGTTAAAGATGTTGCTGAGGTTGGAGGTTGAGTTATAGGGAGATGAATAGGTTGGGGCTGTTTCCTTGGAGTGTTGGAGGCTGAACGGTGACTCTGTAGAGGAGCTATTCACTCTGTCCATGCCCAAGTCTTTTTCCCAGGGTAGGAGAGTCCAAAACTAGAGGACATAGGTCTAATGTGAAAGAGGAAAGATTTACAAGGGACTTATGATGCAGCCTTTTCATGCAGAGGGTGGGGCACGTGTGGAAGAGCTGCTGGAGGAAGTGGTGGAGGCTGGTAAAATTACACAGCATTTAAAAAGACATCTGGAGGGGTACATTAATAGGAAGGATTCAAGAGGGATATGGGTCAAATGCTGGCAAATGGGACTCGATCACTTTAGGATAATCTGGTAGGCGTGGACGAGTTGGACTGAAGGGTCTGTTTCCATGCTATATAACTATCATTCTGATGAATCTGTGTACCGAGGTCAATAAAGCCTCTCTTGACAGAATGCCCAGAACTGAATCCCTTGCTCTAATTGTGCTCTGCTCAGAGCTTGAAATAACAAACCCCATTTCTATTCTTTTGGATACTAGCACCCAGATAAAGGCCATTATTCCATTAAGCCTTTACAATGTGTTTTGTATTTAACAACACCCGCCTTTCACTGAACTCAAATTATTTAGATCAGTCAAAATGGTAGAACCTTAAGCAGCATTAATCATCATTAGTAAATTGAAATTAAAATAAAATTGTCCATTCATTAAAACAAGATCAGCAAATAAACTGATAAAAAGCTGCCTAATTTGTATAAGAATTTCAATTCATGCTCGACTCAACTGTTTTTAACGTGCACTGTAGTTTTAGTACACAAGATTTGGCAATGATTCAATCGGCTGATCAAATTTGATAAGCTCTTCCATTAAAGTCAGTCACTGGTCCAAGAATCTGCCACAAGGTTACAGGTATGTGTTTTGTCCAAACATAACATAAAATATATTATTCTTTATTTCTTCTACTACAGGTTTTCTCAAATTAATTTAGGTTTTTACGAAGTCACAATGACTAGGGGTTTTAAGCCGACATTAGCCTAACACTCATTTGTGTTTGGGAGAGGAGTTACAGGGTATTATCTGCAGTAATTTGAGAGGACAAGATGGAATGTTGCATTTGACTCTTCTTCCTTGTACAACTATAACTACAAACTGCAATTTTACTAAAAAACAAAACAACCTTGGTAAGGCAACTTATGGCAAGACTTGTACATTTAATGATAGGCTCCTGGGGAGTATTTCTGAACAAAGACATCTTGGGGTGCAAGTTCATAATTCTTTGAAAGTGGAGTCACAGGTAGACAGGGTAGTGAAGGCAGCGTTTGGTAAGCTTTCCTTAATTGGTCAATGCATTGAGCACAGGAGTTGGGATGCCATGTTATGGCTGTAAAAGAGATATTAATTACACTACTTTTGGAATACCACATTCAATTCTGGTCTCCATGCTATACGAAAGATGTTGTTAAATTTGAAAAAGATTCAGAAGAGATTGACAAGGATGCTGCTGGTGTTGACAGGTTTGAGCTAGAGAGAGAGTTATAGGCTGGGCTATTTTCCCTGGAGCGTCAGAGGCTGAAAGATGACTTTTTATAGAGGTTTATAAACCTATGATGGGTATGATAAGGTGAATAGTCAAGGTCTTTTTCCCAGGGTAGGGGAGTCCTAAACTAGATGACACAGGTTTAAGATGAGAGGGGAAAGATTTAAGAGACTGAAGGCCAACTTTTTCACTCATAGGTTGGGCCGTAACTGAAATGAACTGCCAGAGAAGATGGTGGAGGCTGGCACAATTACAATATTTAAAAGGCATCTAGATGGGCACATGAATAGGAAGGGTTTAGGGAGATATGGGCCAAATGCGGGCAAACTAGACTAGATTAATTTAGCATATCTGGTCAGCATGGACAGGTTGGACAAAAGGGTCTGTTTCTGTGATTTACAACTCTATGACTCTATATCTTACAACATTCTCATGCTCCGCCTACACATTTTCAAAGGCGGTACAAGCAGTCCAATTTAAAACTGTCCATTTCAGTTCAGTGCCATGAGATTATCAGGACCAGAAATCTCATTGAGCCTCTCAAGATTTGCTGTTAATGCTGTTTACTGCAGTACCTTCCCTGACCTGATTGGCGTGACCCTTTCCTGGCCCAGACTAGAGGCTGCCAGTGATCCCTTTTTGTGTCACAGGGAGGTTTGTGAAAATAAAGCCAATATCACCCCGAGGGGTATTGGCTATATTTCTCACCTGTTCGAGAAACTGTCCTTGAATCTCATTTCCTACCTCCAGTCTGGTCTCAAACTCATGCATCAGTCATTCTTTCCATCCCTGGTTTCACCATTAAGCTCCACCGTTTAGTTTGATGTCCCCCCCTCCAGTTCCATTTTCTCTCATAGCTCATTCTATTAATTTTGGTTCAACTGCTGAACATCATCAGGATCATTAGTGAGAGACAAAATACCTTGAGAGTATAAGGCAGCAATATAATAAAGGAGCTGAAAACAAACTCAGTGTGAATCTCAAGTGAATTCAAATTAATTACAAATCCTCAAAAATAACTACATAAAATTAATTGTCTTGTTTTTCCTTTTCCTAGCCTTCATTTTCTGTTCATTATCTTGATTGTCTATTTTTTATTTCTATTCAATTTAAAGTTGTCACTTCAACTTGATCCAAGATGTACGCTGCAGTAGGATCTGTATCACACAGAATGATCAAAATCCCAATTTTACAGTTACATTTCCCAACAGTCATGTTGGAGGTGGACTTATTTTATTGTGAGAAATAGATCTTTCAGCCAATTTTATCAAAAGTAAGAACCTTAAGCTACTGGAGGGATTGGACTCAAATTTTCTAGACTGTTGGTAGATTGAATTCAATGTAGAAATTTAGGAGTGCTTGACATGGAGACAAAACAACATAGGCCTGTAAAAATCAGAGGGAAAACAGGTGCTTGGAAAATTTCAGATCTATTTAATTGACAGTAATCAAAAATTACCATAATAATGAAAATGACTAAAGTAAATCAGATGATGGGATATGTATCTAAAGGTCTATATAGACCCCTTGCTGTGATGTAATCCTGAAACTTTGTAAATTGGATGCAACATTAATTAGAATACCATTTACCGTCTTGGTTACTGCAGCTGTTGAAAAGCAGCAAAATCGAGCAACAAGAATGGTTAGGGCAATGGAAGGGTCGGATTAAAATGGACCAATGACACAAACTGCTCTTAATGAAAAAGGAGAAGATACAGAGGGGAGACAATTGCTGTCTTTAGAATTCGAAGGGTACTGCAACTGAAGGCAATGCCGTAAACACAACATGGTTAAAGGAGATAAAAAGAGGTCTGGCTCATCATTAGGTGACAGACTAACAGGGAATCCTAAAATAAGCTTTTGCAGGACCATTAACTGAACTGGTGAATAATGCCTTCTGAATAAGATGAAGTGATGGAAAATCAAATGGGGAAGATTGCAGAGTTAGTTCCTTTCTTACGAAGTAACCACTACAATCTACAAATGATGGATATGGATTGCTGTAGTTCGAGCCAAATGAAGTCACGGGTTTGGTGCTGGAAAAGCACAGACCAGGCAGCATCTGAGGAACAGGAAAATCGACGTTTCAGACAAAGGCTCTTCGTAAGGAATGAGGCTGGGAGTCTTGGGGATGGAGAGATAAATGAGGTAAGGTAGCTGAGAGTGCAATAGTGGATGGAGGTGGTGGTAAAGTGATAGGTCGGAGGGGAGGGTGGAGTGGATAAATGGGAAGAAAGATGGACAGGTGGAACAGCGGTGCTGAGCTGGAAGGCTGGAACTGGGATTAGGCGTCGGATGGTGAGGGAGTGGTGATGGAGGTGGCCAAGGACCTACATGTCTGCGGTGGAGTGGGAGGAGGAGTTGAAGTGTTCAGCCACAGGGCTGTGGGGTTGGTTGGTGCAGGTGTCCAGAAGATGCTTTCTGAAACGCTCTGCAAGTAGGCGTCCTGTCTCCCCAAGGTAGAGGAGACCTCACCCGGATACAGTAAATGACATGTGTGGAAATGCAGGTGAAACTTTGATGGATGTGGAAGGCTCCTTTGGGGCCTCGGATGGAGGTGAGGGGGAAGTTGTGGGCACAGGTTTTGCAATTCCTGCAGTGGCAGGGGAATGTGCCGGGAAGGGAGGGTGGGTTGTTGGGGGGAGTGGACCTGATGAGGTAGTTGCAGAAAGCGGATAGGGGTGCGGAGGGAAATATATCCCTGGTAGTGAGGTATGTTTGTAGGTGGTAAAAATGGTAGAGGATGATGTGATATATAGGGAGGTTGGTGGGGTGGATGGTGTGGACGGGGGAAATTCAGTCCATGTTGGGGTTGGAGGGGTGGGGGCTCGAGGGCAGAGGTAGGGGAAGTGGATGAGAGGCGCTGGAAGGCATCATCAACCACGTGGGAAGAGAAATTGAGGTCTTGAAAGGAGGAAGCCATCTGGTGTGTTTTGTGGTGGAACTGGTCCTTCTGGGAGCAGATGCTGTGGAGGTGGAGGAACTGGGAATATGGGATACATTTTTACAGGAGGTAGGGAGGAGGTGTAAATGAAGTCACATCATGGGGAACTCAAAAATGAAATTAAAATGTTGTACAAAATATGTAGAATGAAAGAGTGTGATTTTGATTAATGTTCAACTGGTTTAAGTGCAGAAACAGCATATAGTATTACAGAGAACAGACGTAAAGCATCTATTTCGCTCCGCAATCCCAACTCCATTCAATCAGGGGTATTAAGGACTCATCCACTCACCACCATTCTGACCAACTATGAAGACAATTTAAATGAACAATATCCTTCCTGAAAACTGCCAACAGATGCCTGGCTACTTGCACCAGAATGTTAATAACACTCAACTTAGTGTTTCAACATTCTGCAACTGAGGATTACTTCTCCAATGGAAATACCTACTTTTCTTTTAAAATAGGTGATTTGTTGATGTGAACTTTTAGGTATTATGTAGTAATGATGAAGTTATCCCAATAACTGGGATTTATTTACAGATGAAGCACATGTAAACACCAGCCAAAACAATAAATATTGATGCCATCTAGTGGTAAACTTCACAGCAGCAATTACAGGTATCAAAGATGTACCAGGTTTGGATGTACTTACTATGATTTTGGTATTCCTTGCCCTCATCTTCAACCCCACCTGCATCCATATACAACAGATCACTTACCGTCTAAAGGCCATTCATCCCATCATGTTTGTGCTGGCTGAACAAACTGCCCATTCTAATCCTACCTTCCAGCACCTGTCTTGAGCAGGCCACAGCATTTCAGGTGCAGATCCAAGCTCCTTTTAATGAGTTAGGGGTTTCCACCACAACCACTGAACTGGGCAGCAAATTCAAGACCACCCTATTGGTTAAAAAGGTAATCCTTTTATTGTAATCTTATACCTGTGGTCCCAAGTAACATACCTCTCTGCTTTAGGTAAAGGATGTACATGCCCCCACTTTATTGAAGCCTTCATTATTTTGTACACCTCAGCTTCCGCTGTTCTCAGGAAAAAAACCTAACCTCTCTCGTCTTTCCTTGTAACTTTCAAGTTCCGGCGACATTGTTGTAAACCTCCTCTGTACTATCTCCAAAACAATTATGTTCTTCCTGTAATGTCATAACCAGAACTGTACACAAAACATCAGCTGAGACCTCATAGTTCCAGCATTACGTCCCTGCTCTTGTATTCAATACTTTGCCCAATGAAGGGAATCATCCCAAATATCTTCTTTTTCACTACCTGTCTGTCCCCAACACCTCCAGGGGCCTGTTGGCATATACTCCATGATCTCTCATTTCCTTCACCCCTCTCAACATCCTCCCATTTATAGTGGATTGTTTGCCTCATTAAATGCATTGTTTCACATTTCTTCAGATCAAGTTCCATCTATCACTTTTCCACCGACTCGATCAAATTCCTGATGCATTCCAGAGTAAACAGCCACTCTCTTGACTATCAATAAGATTACCAATTCTTGGATTGTTTGCATATTTCCCAATCATGCCTTCCACATTTAAGTCTAAATCTTCATTATGTATCACAAACAGCAAGGGACCCAAACTGAACACCAAACTCATCTTCCATTTGCAAAAGAAAACCACAACAGATCCGTTCACATTTATCCTGTTTCCTGTCACTGAGGCAATTTTGGATCAAGATTGCCACATTCCTCTTTATCTCATGTTCTTTACTTGTCCTTAATCATCTGAAAAGTCAAAAGCATAATATCCATCTTGATAACACCCACTGTTACTCCTTGTTATTTCTTCAAAAAAATTGAAGTTAGTAAGACACGAACTTCCCTTAACAAATTCGTGCTGATTATCTCAGCTGAATCGATGCCTCTCCAAGTACATTATCTTCTCTCGCAATATTGACTTCAATAATTTGGCTTTACCCGTCACACCTCTTTAAACGATAGTTCCAGTGTGATGTCACTAATTTTTTCTTTCTAATGTCCCAAAATGATCTTTCCCTCTGCAACACTTCTACCCCAACCTTTAACCTTACCCAAAAATCCCAGCCAAGACAACTTCCAATGCAACTGATGTAGATTGACCATTAATTGCTAGTTATGAGTGACATTTACTGCCTCTAGACTAGTACTGTAGAACCCTAGGAAAGTGATCTGGGGACATGGATTTGAATCTCACTAATGGGGAAAAGAAAGTGAAATTTGATTTCAACAATAATCTGCATTAAAAAGCTGGTCTAATGGTAACCATGTAGCCACATTTTTTTTCAAACAATCCACAATCTAGTCTTTAGGTGCAAGAGCAGGCCATTCATCCCTTTGAGGCTGCTACACCATTTGGAATGGACAGGCAGGAGGCTGAAAGACCACAGCAAGCCAGGTAGCATCAGGAGGTGGAGAAGTTGACATTTCAGGTGCAACACTTCTTCAGGACTGGCTTGCTGTGCTCTTTCAGCCTCCGGCCTGTCTATTTTGGATTCCAGCATCTGCAATTTCTTTGTCTCACACCATTTAATAATGATCATGGCTAGTCATCCAACTCAGCTCTCTGTTCCCACTTTCTCCCTGTTCCTTGTGATCCCCCCTTAGCCCCTAGAATTACATTGAACACCTTCTTGAAAACATGCAATGTTTACATGACTTTCTGTGGCAGAGCAGACCACAGGCTCGCAATTCTCTGGTGAAGAAATTGCTTTCCATTTCAGTCATAAATGGTCTACCTGTATCCTAAAATGATTCTGACTTTGTGGTCATTGGGAACAGCCTTCCTATATTTACTTGGTTTGATCCTGTTAGATTTTTATCTGTTTCTGTTAGGGTGGCATGGCGGCTCAGTGGTTAGCACTGCTGCCTCACAGCACCAGGGTCTCAGGTTCAATTCCTGCCTCAGACAACTGTCGAGTCTCACACACAGCAATGATAGTTTTGCTCAGCAATCCATACTGATACATGGTCACGTGCATTTCTGGCATTTATTATGCTCATGGTGTGGTTAACGAGATGTGATTATTCCTGTTGTGAATTCACAAGAGGCAGCAAGTTGTGGTATCACACAAGTCTTTCAGGTAATTAATACAAGCACCAGCAACTGACTAGACTGTTGCATTTGCAAACTACTTAAAATCATTGGCAGGAACAGAGTGCTGACCTAACTGTGGAGGTACTCAACTTGTACTTACAGGCAATTTATGGTACAAGATCAGTGCCAATAAACCCACGTGACCACAGTACAGTCAGAGCAGACTGCGCATATTGTAGAAATGTCAATTGGTGCACTATTCAGCTTCATGCAAAATCTCTCTATGCAAGAATTTACCAGTTAGTGCATAATTCATATCTGATTTGCCATCAATCACTCAAAGAAGCACATTAGCTCACAATTTCCCACATTGAACCTGACCCGATTTGATCCAGATACAAGCACTTTACTCTGTTTACTGTCCACTTCTATTAATCCCAATATTCCTTTTGTCATCTACAATTTCCATTGATGCCCTGTGACCACAGATCATTTGCACAATCAATACAAATAATGGACTGCTGTGGGACTTTGTTGTTAAAATTCCTCTGTTCCAAAAAAAAAATCTATTAACCACCAATGTGTTTCCTCTTTCAACTTCCTATACTGCAATGTTTCCTTTCAAATCAAATACTTGAATTTCATCAACAAGGCTCTCATTTGGCAAAATATCAAATGCCTTTTGAAAATGCATATGTGGCCTATTGCATACCTTTTAACAGTCCACTGCATTATTTTCTCGAAGAGCACTATCCAGATTACCAGACCCAGTGTACTATTTAACAAGTTTATGGCATCAGATCACAATTCATTTAGTTCTTTCTTGTAAGCATTGGTTTTAACTTGCAGATTGGTTCCAGAGATTAGACACTGTTGGTGTCAGACTAGTAGGCCTATTGTTGCTTGCTTTATCCCCTCATGCCATGTATACTACCATCCTGTCCTCTGGAGCAACTTTCATATCTAAGAACATTGTGGTTATATCCTCTTCAATTTAATGATCCTCAGCAAGCTATAAGGCATACCATCTGAGTCTAAAGCCTTTTTCACTTTAAAACCACCAACATGGTAAGGCTCTTTTAAGCAGTGGTAATGTCCCTGTCTGAGCCAGGAAGCCTCCTTTCAAGACCCGCCTGCTCCAGGAGGTGTGCAATAAAATCTCTGAACAGGTTGATTAGAAAATAAATGAAGCCATTCAAGGAAATAAAATAACAGAAAAAAAACACCATCATATCATTTAAAACTCATTACTGTCATTATTACATTGCTGTTTTTGGGATCTTGCTGACCTTCCTTCCTCCCTCTCCCTTCCATGGCCACAACTTTGACTACGCTTAATCTGCTAAATGCTCCACCTCATCGTAAATGCTTTCATTCTCGCTGTAAAATTATTCGCCATGAATGGAGGCAAAACATTAATTTGTCCTCTGCGGTTGCTTCATTCTTTCCTCAACTTGCTTCGCCCCCTGGTTATCCTGGGAAATTAGGGTCGGTTGCTACAGTCACCAACGACATATATCCTGTGACATGCCAACTATGTGCTAATTTTACTTTGTTTCCATGTTTATCTTAATAAAGCACAACCGCACATGAGGGAACACTTGCGGAAAAGTTGTTATCAGTTGTTTATAAATGTCAACACTCCAACTCCTAGGGAAACTGAAAAAACAACCCACCTATTTAGATAACTACTGGTTAATCTACTCCAGCTTCAAAGAGATGCAACACTTTATCCCCAAATTTGTTGCATCAGGCTGAAGAAGTAAAACAAAGAGACATGCTGGAGAAAAAAAAGCATGCTTCGAAATACAAGGTTCAGGCCTTTGAACAATAGAGCCACATGCTAACAATTTCAGAGTGTGCACCAGCATTGGTTCGCCTGGACACTAATAGGATTACAGTTTACCTCAAAAATGTATTCCAGAGTGCAAAACTAATCCCAAGATCCTTCTTCAACTCTCAAAATAAGGCCCTCGCTGTCTCTGAACTTGATACCTTCATCTTGAACAATCCCATGGAATGAAGGCTTTGAAGCAGAGGTGTAGGATAATGGGGTCAGAGATTCAACTTGAAGAGGACACTACTGTTATCTGTCCATTGTCTGTTAAGAATGCATGAAAGGGTGATGAATCTGGTGGCAAGGCCACAGAGACAGTGGTGGGGGCTGGACAGGAAAAGTAACACAAAAATACTGGTTGAAATAAATCAAATGAGATTAAATTTTTACTCTTCAACAGCAAAAGGGGAGGCAATGGCCCAGTGGTATTATCACTAGACTGCGAATCCATAAACTCAGCTAACATTCTGGTTACTGAGAATCAAATTACGAATTCAATAAGGAATCTTGAACTAAGAATGTAATCATGACCATGAAACCATTGTCAATTCAGGGAAGGAAATGGTTATCCTTAACTGGTCTAACTGACACATGACTCCAGACCCACAGCAATGCGGTTGACTCATAACTGCCCACTGGACAATTAGGGATGGGCAATAAATGCTGACCTAGCCAGAGACACTGAGATCCCAGGAGTGAATTTAAAAAACCTACAAGAAAACACTATAAGCGGGTTTACTCCCAACATTGTTAACAATTTCAGTGAATTCTGTTTGAAATAACCAAAATCCACACTGTAAAAGATGCGAGGATGACACCATCTGCATTAGCTTCCTCACAGTCAGCCTCACACTAAAGTTAGAGTTTTAGGAGTTAAAGAAATCTACTCACTAAAAAGGCAAAACACTTCGTGAAATGACCATTAGAATATTAGTAGAATTAAATGGGTTAACCTGAGGCTTTTAATTCACCAAAGCTGCAGCAAAAAAATATAAAGACTGTAGCAGCAATAATGGAGGAAGTCTGTTGGATACCTTGAGGTCTTCTTAACTCACCTGACAGAGATGTATAACCATTTTCTAGGATCAGAAATGCAAGTACAAGAGTAAGTTTATAACACAGGCTTGCACCAGAATACAGAACAGGAGTGAGGTAAGAGAGAAAATGAAAGCATGATAAAATCTTTGTAACTGCACTTATAAAAAATAATTCTTTTCTCTTACTTCTCGTTTCGCTAACAGCACGTTCGGCACTATGTGTGGTAGACATCGTCCCAACATCAGCATTACACATTGTTCACTATCTGCGATTCGAGAAACCTGGACAAAAAGGTAAATACACTTTACTTATGAAACTCTTTGCACAGATCTGTTGTTTAAAATTGTGCTTTCATTGCAAATTGGCAAAATAAAATTGAAAATAAAAACACATGGTCAGAGTCATAATTTTCTGAAATGATGGTGTCACCACCATGATATCACTAACTGACCAGCTTCACTTCATACCCATCAAGAGCTGTGGAATTATCTTCTCAATAAAGCACCCAAGGACCTTTAAGATGGTCTATCCATTACTGTACTCAGGTGCAAGTGCAAGGGCTCCTCATGGCTTACTAACTAGTTCAACATGTCCAATGTCTCCTCAGTTTCACAAGTTAAATTTTCCCCATTAATAGCAAATTCATCCATACTTCAAAGTGCTCTGTTCGGGTTTGGAAGCTACCTTGTCATTCAACGGTAGAGGTCTCAAATCATGTACATCATTTTTCCGTGTGAAACTGTGAACAGGGACAAGAACACAGCTTTCATTGGGAGAGTACTGGATTAATGTTCCCTGAAAACCTTCTTATCCTTCTTGCTCACATTTTGCTTTGAAATGGGAGTAAACATGCAAGATAGATCAGTGCAGCACTTGCTGACCCTATGTACAGAACACGCGAACCAAAATTCTGAGAGCCTTGCTTGTTTCTTATCTGTACAACAGGCATTCAATGCATAATTGGAAAATAAAGAAGACCACAGAATCCCTGCAGTGTGGAAAGAGGCCATTCAGCCCATCAAGTCTCACCAATCCTCTAAAGAGGATCCCATCCAGATCCAGACCCAGCACCCCCACACACCTCCCCCCACCCTATTCCAGAATCCTACATTTATCACTATTACATGATATTGACAGAATGCAGAGCTGAGCTGAGAAATGGCAGATGGAGTTCAACCTGGATAAATGCGAAGTGACCCATTTTGGAAGGTCGAATTTGAATGCTGAATACAGGGTTAAAGACAGGATTATTGGCAGTGCAGAGGAGCCGAGGGATCTTGGGGTCCACATACATTGATCCCTCAAACTTACCACCCAAGTTGATAGGGTTGTTAAGAAAGCATATGGTGTTTTGGCTTTCGTTAACAGGGGGATTGAGTTCAAGAGCCGTGAGGATTTGCTGTAGCTTATAAAACCCTAGTTAGACCACACTTGGAATACTGTATTCAGTCCAGGTTGCCTCATTATAGGAAGAGTGTAGATGCTTTAGAGAGGGTGCAGAGGAGATTTACGAGGATGCTGCCTGGACTGGAGGGCTTGACTTTTGACTTATGAACAGAGGTTGAGCGAGTTTGGACTTTTCAACACTGGAGAGGAGGAAGAGAGATGACTTGATAGAGGTGTACATGGTACTGAGAGGCACAGAGAGTAGATAGCCAGAGATTTTCCCCAGTACAGGAATGGCTGTCGAAAGGGGTGACTGGAGGAAGCTATAGGGGAGATGTCAGAGGTAGGTTCTTTACGCAGAGAGTGGTGGGTGCATGGAATGCACTCCAGAGGTGGTAGTAGAGTCAGAGACATTAGGGACATTTAAGCAATTGCTAGACAAGCACATGGATGGCAGTAAATTGGAGGGATGTGGAGGTTAAGTTAATTTTAGATGATGGTAAGTGTTCGGCACAACATCGTGGGCCGAAGGGCCTGTATTGGGCTGTACTGTTCTATATTGTAATCCACTTAGTCTGTATATGTCTGGGCACTATGGGTATTTTGGAATGGCCAATCCATCTAATCCGCACATTATTGGACTGTGGGAGGAAACTGGGACATCCAGTGGAAACCCACGGAGACACGGCAAGAATGTGCAAGCACCACCCAGACAGACGCCCAAGGCTGGAATCTAACCCAGGCCGCTAGTGCTGTGAGGCAACAGTGCTAACCACAGCCATCACGCCACGTATAAACAGGAAGTGAAAAACGGAACCCACCTTCCATGCAAGTATTCACTGTGTATACTGGTTTGAAGTTAGTATCCTTCAAAGGATAGTGTATTTTTATTGTGGCTGCATCAAATATAAGGCTCTCTCCTGAAAATTGGATGCCTCCAATCTCCAACTGAAAGCTACCACAAATCATTAACTATCAATAATAGAAAAAGAGGCATTTAGCATCAGTCAACCTACTGTGAACTGACAAGTGAACAGTAGGAGTGAAATGGTATAGGACAGTCTCACAAACAGCAAGCTGCAGAAATTAAGATTCAAATGACGGCTACTATATTTAACATATTATACAGGGATCTGATTCTAAAGATTCCAGAGTACACACTTTAGGTGTGCATAATTTTGAATCAAGAGTTTACCTCTGCACCCAAGCGACTGCCAGTTGCCATACGGCAAAAGGACATCAATGCTTGATGAAATGCAGGTGATAACGTCCTGTAAAAAATATCAAACAAAATTTTAGAATTGGGATTTTTACTGTGTACAATTACAATATGCTTAATAAAACCCATCATAAGCAGTTTAATGGTCAGCTATTCTTGGGTACATCTCACCTTGCTCTTAGCTCATCCCAAGTGTAAAAACTTGTAATTAATGTTACAGTTAAAGAGCAGTCATGATCATCAAGCTCAGGATGAGAGATAGAGCCAAGTAACTTCCAATGAAAAATCTACTTAATTCTTTTTCAGATGGTCTTCATTTCACTAGCGAAGAGGAAAAATCATGTTGCACCCTATTGAAAAATTTACTATAAGACCACATCATCCAAGATTCATGATGTTGACTGTCATTTTAAAAATTAACTCATGGGATATGTCACAGCATCAACAGTAATAATTTATTTCTAATTGCCAAAATGTGGTGGCGAATGGCCTTCCGGGAATTGCTGCAGTCATGTGGTGAAGGGGAACGGTCTGTGTTTTTAGATAGGGAGCTTCAGGATTGTGTTTCAGTAAGAAGGAATAGCAATAACACACTAGTTGACATGAGACTCAGAGCTGAAGTTGGAGATGGTGGTGTCTTTATTCCATCAGGGAGTAGAGATTCCGGGTTTGAGAGGTACTGTTGAAGCTTTGGTGAGTTGTTGCAATGTGCATCTCGCTGACAGTACACACGGAGCAGTGCTGGGGAATACGGAGGTATAGTGCGCAATGTTCAAGCTGGCTTCTTTATCTTGGGTGGGGCTGAACTTCACGAGGGGTGTTGGAATTGCACTCATGCAAATATGTGAAGACTATTCCATCACACTCCCGAATTGATGTTGACGTGCCGGTGTTGGACCGAGGTGGATATGGTCAGAAGTCACATGATGCCAGGTTATAGTCCAACAGGTTTATATGAAACCACAAGCTTTCATACTGCTGCTCCTATATCCGGTGAAGTCAGCTGATGAAGAGGTAGTGTCTCAAAAGCTTGTGATTTCAAATAAACTTGCTGGACCATAACCTGGTGTCAAGTGACTTGTTACCTACTCTTGAGATGTGCAGTGTAGAGAGTGGACAAGCTTTGAGGACTCAGGAGCTGATACTTAACACCAAATTTCTAGTCTCTGATACTTATTAAATTGGTCCAGCTATGTCTGTGGTTACCCTCAAGCTATTGATGCAGATGGATTAGCAAAGGGAGTTGGTTCAATTCTGTTTTGTGATGCTCATGATGTGGCATTTAAGTGGCAAGTAACATTCATTAGCCCAACTTAGGATGTTGTACAGGTTTAGTTGAATATAGGCACTGAACATTTCATAACTAGAGGAAACGGAACTGAACACTGTGGAGTCATCAGTTAACTTTCTCACTTCTGAATCTACAATGGAGGGTAAGATTACCAGTCAGACTTCAGAAAAGTTGTCACGGTCTGGAATTACTGCGGCAAAGGCTTGGGCTGAGAGGATTAGCTTTCAGTAGCTACAACCAAATTTTCTTTTTGCTCTTTTAGAAAAGACCAATATCTCTCTCAGCATTGTTATATGCCGCAGGATTAGAATCCAATGTTAAAATCAACACAAGCCACAATCAGTGTCTCTTGTCGACAAATGATCATAAGGTTCACTACACTGGTCAAGGGTATGAAGGGACGTTCAAGTAGAATGGGCTTGTACTCATTAGTATTTAAGAAGTAGTCAACTGAATCCAAACATACAAGATCCTTAGAGGGCTCAACAGGGTTGATCCAGAGATGTTGTTTCTGCTCATGGGAGATTCTAAGACCAGAGTAAGAAGCTGCCCATTTAAGACAGAGATGAACTTCTTTCACTCAGAGGGTAGCCAATCTGCAAATCTTTACCATGGAGGGATGTAGAGGCTGCATGGTTCAAGGCTGAGATAGACAGATTTTGAGTAAGCAAAGGAATCAAGGGATATGCAGAAAAGGCAGGAAAATGAAGCTGAGGATCATCAGAGCAGACACAAATGGGCTGATTGGCGACTTCAGCTCTGACATCTTACAGCCTTATGATCAGAAAGATGAAAGAAAAATAAAAAAAAGGACTTAATTTATATATTCTTTCACAAACTTGGAATGTCCTGAAGCTCCTTAAGCAAATTAAGTATTTTTGGAGGGTCATCACTATTGTAATGTCAGCAATGCAGCAGTCAACTGGTACACCAGCAGTGAAATAAATAATAAGACACTTGTTCGACCTCAGCTGGAGTACTATGTACAGTTGTGGGCACCACCTATTAGAAGAGATATGATTTCATTGGAGACTGCAGAAGTGATTTACAGGAATAGTTCCAAAATGAGAAACTTTAGTTTTAAGGACAAGATTGGAAGTCATATGCTTAAGAAGCAAGGGTGATGTTAAAAAAAAAATTTTCACAGCGTAGTAAGGGTAAAGAATGCACTGCCTAGAAATGAGATGGAGGTGGCTCAATTGAGACAATTAAGAGGGGCATTGGATGATTATTTGGATAGAAATAGTGTATAAGGATATGGGGAGAAAGCAAGAGATTGGCATTTGGTAATGGTGCTTGTTTGAAGAGGCAGGGCAGGCGTGATAGGCCATACAACTTTCAGGCATTGTTTGATGGATGAATCTTGACAAGATGTTCATTGTCCTTCTTTGATTGATGCCATGTAATCTCTTACATCGGACCTAAGGGGCCAGTTGTTATTTTCAAAGGTGACACCTCTAACAGTGTAGCACACCTTTAATACTGTGCTGCAAATTCCAACTTAGATTATTTCCTCAAGTCACCGGAACGGGACTTGACCCCTTAATGCTTTGACACAGCAGTGAGTGTGTGACCAGTGAGCCAAGGGAGCAAAAACACACTACTCCCTATTTACCCCTCCAAACAAAAGAAAAGCAAAACCAAATTCACCACCTGTGAATGTTCAGCTGTGTTACATTCAGTGATATTTACTACTGACACTTAACCATTTGCGAGTAATGATTTCGCTCCAGAATATGAATAAGTGAAAACTTTAAACTGTGAATGGTAATTACTTTTGTCTGGATAGTCATCATTGCAATATCCTGAGTATGTATGATTAAACTTTCACTGCTCCTTTAGCTCAACAGTCACACCCCTTATCCAAAACAAAAATTCAGTAGAGAAGCATATAACAAATCTCAAAGATCTGGAAACCAAATTGCTGACCCACTTGAAGCATTCGAGGATTATAGGACAAGTGCTTGCAATTGCTCAGATCTATTCAGAACCCAGCATATTATGGTTCCTGGGATAGCAAATTTTTACATAATCACTTGCTCTAACTGTGATGAACATGTGTGAAAAGTACTAGATAAATTTGACAATACAGAAAGTGCAGCATGGATGATGATAGCTTTCACAAGTAGTTTAAAGTTTCTACTGATGTATTTTACTGATTTTCTAAGAGTCCTTTCCTGATGATAGTGAACAGTAATCCAAAAAGATGCTCAATGATTAAGCATAACAAGCAGATTAACAGCTTGTCAAAATAGATTTCTTCCAAAATTGGAGATGAGATCAATATACATGAAAGCAAACCAAATAAAAGAGATGCATAACATATTATTCCTATGAATCAGATCAATGGCATGTTATTCCATTGGCACTTACAACAGCAACTGACCTGTTTGGTTTATCAAACTGTACAGGCTCATGAACTGACTTAGTACAAACTATCGCCGGTTCAGTTTCTTTCTTGTTATTTGTCGTTAGTGTTGTTGCTGTAACTGAAGTGACAGAAGGACAGATAGAATCAGTGATAGTGTCTTTTGGGTAAGAAGTGGAGACCTCCTTCTCTTCGCTACAGCTATTCCTTTCAAAACTCCTGATGTCCAGGTACTCCCCGCTATCCACGGGTCGATTCTCAGGCACTTGTTCTGTCATGGCTGGAGAATGCACCATGCTGTCAGTGGTGGTAGGCACAGCAGCTAAGCTCTGCCGCTTGAGGGCTTCTATTTCACTGTTAGAATTAAAATAAAATCAATTACCGGTATAATACAAGAATTTTAACATTCTGTTAAAAAGTTTTTAAACTTTGACTGTGTTGTAAAACCGTGACCACGCAATATGCAATTTCCAAAATGTGGCATGCTCAGTAAAATTTCGTGAAAACTGCTATAACGCAGTAAGCATGCTAGGATCTGTGCAAAAGCATATTCTTGAATCCTAGCATGAACAGATATTTAAGTTCAGCTAACTTTAATACAGGAAAAGAACTGCGTGCAAGTTGGATCGGAAGTTTCATTTTGCCAACTGAGTTAGGTGGAAGTGCAAGGACTTGAGAAATGTTGAACGTTGAGACTAAGTAGACACCATCCGCACATTAGCACTGCTGCGGTTTCGAATGACTAATGTGGAACACATTTGAATACTTTCTCAATTAATCCTAAAAGCTTGCTTCAATTTTAAGCACCAATGATAACTTACAGACCTGCATACAGTGAAAAGAATGGTCAACAAATGAGTGATAAAATGTTCTCTTGTATTAAATCCAGTTTTTGTATTGGAATTTTAAAATGTTCACAGGAGACAGAGTTGAATTTCAGCTAAATTAGACAAAGTGATGACTTCACATTCCTCCACAAACTCTCATACCTCTTAAGCTGTCGGATTTGCAATGAAAGGGATATTTTCTCATTGTTTAAGACATGAAGTTGATCTTGCAGCTCTTGCACTATTTTTGTTTGCTGGAGAAAAATATACATTATATTAACATGTAGAAATCAATTTAATACAGCTTTGCAAAGAGATTCCGTAATGCTATTTTAAGCATACCTTTATCCATTATTTAAGTTTAATCTAAATATTTAAATAGGACATTACCTACTCAAGGGTAAGCATCTTCCAAATCACTTAAAAAACTTTATTTCACAGAAATTCCCCAATTAGAATGTGTAATTGGATTGCTTATTTAGCAATTAGAATGGAGGTGGTGAGGGGGGGGGGGGAAAAAAGATATAAAACGGACCTACAGGTCAACTTTTTCGGGGAGAGGGTGGTGAGTGTATGGAATGAGCTGCTGGAGGAAGCAATGGAGGATGGCACAATGAAAAGGCATTTGGGCGGGTACATGAATTGGAAGGGTTCAGAGAGATACGGGCCAAATGCTGGAAAATTGGATTAGATTAATTTAGGATATCTGGTCAGCATGGATCAGTTTCCATGCTGTGCATGTATAGGACTACAACTAACAGGTAATATCTCGGAATATGAACCAACAGTTCAATGTAAACCTCTACCTTTGGTGAAAACAGCAAGCTAAGTATACAGCACTGCATGGACCTGAACCCACCCTGATCTGCTTGATCCCACAAGACATCAGGTGTAGGGCTACCAAAAGAACATTTTCTCATCTTCACAATGCAAGGTAGCACTGAGTATACTTATACATTTATGCAAGTTACTAACACAAGGGAAACAATTTACTTTTAAACCCTTTCTAAAATAAAGGTGAACATTTCATTTGATTTAATGTTTATTAAATTGCTACCAGCTTAAACTGTATTTCCAAGCCTCAATCTGCTATCCCAACAACATGGTAAATGTAAGAAGCATTGGGATTGAACCATACTGTCACACAGCTGTTCACACAGGTGAACTAGTTTCAAAATGTTGACACTGTTCTGCTCAGTTGAAATTTCTCTCACCGCTTCTAACTGAAGTTGCTGTAACGTGGCTGGTTCTTCGACACTTGGGAGCTCTTCCAAGTCACCCGGCTCCGCTTGAACAGCCACATCCTTCATTTCTTTTGATGAGGTTGTATGGCTGCCGTACTCCCGATACATCTGCAGCAGGTCTGGCGGTTTCGGAATGTTTAATCCAACATCGTCCCACAACTCAAAATCCTAAATAGGTTGAAGAAAAATACTGAAGAATATTTTCCATAGGAGCTTTTCCATCATTATAAATTAAATGCATTACAAAGTATAATATTGATTACACACAAGTACCTTGTGACAAAATAGGAATTTTTAGTACCTAATCTCACAACTCTACAATAACCAGAGGAAAATGTACATGGTCCTACTTTACTGAAGTTTAAAAATGGAGGACCGGTGATGAATCCTCACCTGGATCAGACATCAACTGCAGGGGCTGCGTTCAAGACATTGATTAAATTAAGCACAGACAAAACATTGGCAGGTATTTTAAGCGATCATGTATTTTTCCTTTTCTTGGCGAGTATAAAGTGCAATGGAAGTTAAACTGCTATAACTGCAGCACCAGTTCTGCAACTTGAAGATCAAGTGTTACACATTTTGGCTAACTGTGTGTCATGATGTGCTTCCAAACAGCAACATAAAGTGAATAATAGAATTTTAAAAAGCTGTATTCGCCAAGAGCAGCAGAATAGAAAACACATCCAGATGTTGCAGCCAGAAAACATTGACCTCTCCCTCTCTCTCTTTACAAACAGAAGTTACAGGAAATAAAAAGCAAAAGAGCTTAAAAGAAGTAATTCATATCTGAAAAGACTTATTTTCACTGCTTCCTGAGGGCACCTTTACTATAAAGTATTTAATCCTGTCTTTTTGCACATTACCAGATCTGGAATAGTTTTCTTTCCAGAACATGCTGCTCTCAGAATGGTGTCCCAAAAATACTCATGAACTTATCCTCCAGGCTAAATTCACATTTTGCCAATATGATTTGTCTAATCTACATAGATTGCAATCATACACGATCATTCCTTGCAAAAACCATTATTTTCTTCTTGTATATCCCTTCTGCTAGGGGGCATATAAACGGCTTCCACAAATTACTACTTATATTTACTACTTCAGATCGCCACCCAAACTGATTCTTTATCTTTAGAACTGAGGGCAGCACTCCTATTGCACTAATTTCTCTCTTAATTAACAAAGGTACCTTATCACCTTTTCCCAGGTCCCCGTCCTTCCAAAATGTCATGTACACTTAAATATTCAAATAATTATTTCAAATAATCAGATATAAATGTAGTGGTGATTCTTCCACCAATCATTCTGTTAAGAAATATCATTTAAAGCTTACTGAGAACCTTTATATAAACAAGTGCATTACACATCATAGAAAGAAAACAGTGTTCAAATATTAATTAACGTTTGCTTTTGCATAATGTATACTTGAAATATTACCTGGTCATCATTTTCATCTGAAAAGGTTATTGAGGTGAGTTTGTAATTAATCTTCAATAAATATTCATTCACGAGGAAATTTAATGCTCTTTTTTCAAGAGGTTTAACAGCTTCCTATATATATATAAAAAAGAAGAGTTTGAGCTCAATAAGGCAAAGCATCTAAGAATATTCTGTGAATGGAAAACATCAAGTTATTTCCACAAAACAGGAGACCCTAAAAGTGCTGGATATAGGTTTGCTTGCTGGGCTGGAAGGTCCGTTTTCAGATGTTTCATCACCATACTAGGTAACATCTTCAGTGAGCCTCCGGATGAAGCACTGGTGGTGTAGCCTGCTTTGGGTTTGGGTTTCCTTAGTTGGTGATGCCATTTCCTACGGTGATGTCATTTCCTGTTCTTTTTCTTAGGGGGTGGTAAATGGGATCCAAGTCAATGTGTTTGTTGATAACCAGGTTGATGTTCAGGGAAATGACATCACCACAGAAAATGACGTCACCACAGAAAATGACACCACCAACCCAAGGAAACACAAACGTAAATAGAAATTGGGCTACACCACCTGTGCTTCATCTGGAGGCTCACTGATATTACCTATTATGGTGACGAAATATCTAAAAATGAACCTTCCAGCTCAGCAAGCAAACCTACATCCTGAACCTCAACCTGAGCTACAAATCTTCTCAAAACTTGCTATTTTTAAAGTGCAGAGTTCATTTCTTAAATTTTCAAGTGAGATGAAAGTAGCTAAACAAACTTCACCATTGTACTGACATTAACCTAAAAATCCTTTAGCAGTTATCAAAAACCTTAGAAATATAATTTCACATTCTGATTTCACACTCATATCACTGGGACGTGATTAAAGATAATGACTCATTTCCAAAACAGTAGATTCCTGACATTATTGATTTGTTTATATGAGGATTTTTAAAATTATTCAGGGGATATGGGTACTTATTACCCATCCCTAGTGACCCAGAAGGCATCTAGGAGTCAGTCGCATTCCTGTGAGTCTGCAGTCATAGGCCAGACCAGGAAAGGATGGCAAGTTTCCTTTCTGAAAAGGAATTAGTGAATCAGATAGGTTCCAACAATTGACAATGGTTTTGTGGTCATCATTAGATGCTTAATTCCAGATTTTGTTTTGAAAACCAAATTCAAATCACATCTCCTCCCATGGTAGGATTTGAACCCACACCCCCAAAAACATTATCTTGATCTCTGGATTAATAGTCTAGCAATAATACCATCACCACCTAATCACCTGATGTAGCTACATACTAACTTTTTGTGATTCATCAAATTTTCTCCAGATTGTGGGGTTCTGCAAACTCTCTCCATTGAAATAGAACCTGCTTTTCTGTTCTTTTCGACAAAGTAAATCTAGCAGACTTAGATTCAATATCTTCATATCATTAATATAGATTGTGAATAGTTGAGGCCCCACCACTGCTCCCTGTGACACTCCATTAGTTACAGCTTGCCAACATAAAAAAGAGCCGATCATCTCTATTGTCTTTCTGTTAGTCAACTAATCCTCTTTCCACGCTAAAATGTTGACCCTCCTGTCCTTGCAACAGGACCTCATATTTTATGTCTCTGGAAATCCATGCATACCACATCCACGGGTTTCCTTTTGTCCATACTGTTTGTTGCATTCCTCAAAGAACTCTGGTAAATTGTCAAATGAGATTTGCCTTTCACAAAACCATGTTGACTCTGCCTGATTGTTTTGAGATTTAAGTGTCCTGCTATAACCACCTTAAGATTCCAGCATTTTCTCTATGACAGATATCAAGCGAACTGACCTGTAGCTTAAATAAAGCCAAAACTACAGGTGCTGGAACTCAAAACAAAAACAGAAAATGTTGGAGAAACTCAACAGGTCTGGCAGCTTCAGTAGAAAAGAACAACAGAGTTAATGTTTTGAGTCCAATGATCATTCATCTAGTCACCCTTCACCAGAACTGACTCTAAATTATAATTCCTGTTTTTCTAACATTTGGAAAATTAAAACCATGCATCTACTATCTTAGTAGCAACTTCTCTTAAGATGTTAAGATGCAGGCCCTCAGGTCCTAGTGACTTGACAGCCTTCAGTTCTAGTTTGTTGGTGATTGTAACTGTTCGATGTCCTTCCCTTCATTTTGTCTTTTGGCTTACAAGAATTTCTGGGATATTTTTTATGTCCTCAAGAGTGAAAATAAAATCTGAATGCTTCTACCAATTCGAATTATTACCATTGATAATTCCCCAGGCTCACTCTAGAGACGAAGACTCACCTTACAGCCCTGGCTTCTTTATCTACAACGTTACATATTTTTGTAAAAATGCACCATAAATATATTGATGCAATTTTATTTAATCTTGTTTAAGTGGAAGTAAATGGCAAATAATCAAAAGCCAAGATTTAGCTCAATAAGGACTCCGTTTGATGTGGGTTTGATGCAGAGTATTAGAACAATTATTGCTCCATTAAGAAATGGAACATCTTGGACCTTATAGAATCATACTATACAATCATACAGAACAGAACAAAGGCAGAAGGCCCACTGTGCCTGTGTTGGCTTCTTGAAAGATGAACCCAATTAGTCCCATTCCCTCAATATTACTCCACAGTCCTGTAAATATATACTCTTCAATTACTATTGAATTCCCTTTTGAAAGTTACTCTTTCACCCATTTTCACCAATCTGTTAGGCTGTGAATTGCAATCATAATTTGCTGTATAAAAATAATTTCTCCTTATCTACCCCTGGCTCTCTTGTCGATTATTATAAAGCTGCGTCCTTGGGTTAATGGCTCCCCTGCTGGTGGAATATATTACTCATTTACTTATTCAACTTCATCAATTTTGGTCACCTTAAATCTTGTTAATCTCTCTCAGGCCATACATCGTAGGAACAGTTTTTGAATACAGATTTAAAATACTACATCCAAAAGTATTATACACACATAAAAATGGTAAAAGGAAAACAAGAACGAGATCAGCCCAATAGAAGATGCCATTATAATTTTGAGAATTGAAATTTAACAATCAGAATGAGTGTTTTGGAGATTAGAAAGTGCTCAGCTTGCACCGCTGATCATACTCATTGCTTCATCTAATACAGTGCATTGCATCATATTTTAGAAAACAGTTCAGGTTACACAGATGAAAAGGCAATTTGAAATACAAGTGATCTTCAACAATCAAATCAATACAATATTCTTTTCTTTATGCATTCCAGTTAGATCACAGAAATTTAACATTATTAGAGATGGGTTACTTCTGGAATCCCAAATAACAAATATGCTAAAATGTTGACCCTCCCCCCCCCACCCTTCTTACATTAGGACTTCTTATTTTGCGCAGTGACCTTTGCAAATGCCAGCAAAGGAGACGAAAGGCAACAGTGCTTTCTAGGAATCAAGGAGAAAAAGTTTAATTTATAATTCAGATGAGTGACAAGAATCTTGATGCTTAGACTTTTTGAGAACTAACTGAACACAGCAAGGAAATGTATGAGGAAAACGTGTAGAATGACAGACTGTATATGGGAACCAGACTTGTGGGAAATATAACTTGTCCACAACTAAAAATGTTTAGCACATCCTTATTCTTGCTGTTGGCCTTTCGGTGATGTGGCAAAAATCAAGAGGCTCCAGTAGACTCTACATTAGCAAATATTGTTGGGAATTGCAATGTGTTAAATCATGGAAGCTTGCAAGGTACCATTACCTCTGTTAATTGCAACTCAACAGAATGTAATGTTAGGGCAGTTAAGTATAATTAGAGACAAAATATCGAGGATAACTGAGAAAAGACAATGTTGGTATGAATGGACACTACATAACTCTGTATGCAACTAAGAAAATTTAGGAATTTATCATAGGATAGGCAAAGCATATTTCAACAATATGTTCTCAGACACAAACAATTCACTTGAAAGGAGCATGGATCAATGCTCTCTTATTAACCCCACCAATTAAGAACACCTTTATGCCAAACACAACAAATCCAGGTATTCAAACACTAAAAAAACTGATCCAAGAAAGTATTTTGCTTCCTCTGGTAGGGTCAAGCTTTCCAATAAAATAAATCTCATTTGCTTTGCCCCCACAAAATCTTACCTGAATTTCAGGGCTGGATTTATAATTTTTCCGTTCCTGTAAAGGAACATCATTCTCTGTGAAGGCTGAAAAAGCAAAAGTAGATTAACACAAATGTTAAATGTTCGAGGTTTGATTATGCATTATGAAAGCAGAAAGAGAAGAAAGTATAATGTACACCACCTGCAGCTTGTGTCAGGTTGGCACGAAGGGACTGAATGGTCTCCTTGGCTTTCCGTAGTTCAAATTCCAGGACTGGACAGGGATTGTATTAAACACACAGAGGAATCCAACCAAGAAAAAGGGAAAATAAAAACAAGGAAGGGGTGTGAAAATAAAAGAAAAAACAGTTTTGAAAACAGAACGCATGCAACTTATGGAATCTTGTGAATACATGCAGCAGAGTTTGCATCAGAACAGCTTGGTGAAATTTTTTCCATACTTTTATATACTTAATGCAATTTATCCAAATCTTAAATTTGTTTCTAAGAAGAAAATGAGCTTCTTAATGAAAACAGTCAAATGATACCAAGGAGAAAAAAAAAATTATCCTGGTTAAATTGCACAAAAAATATATTGAAGCCTCAAGTAGTGTAGTTATACTTAATCCCTATAGCAACTATTGGCAAATAATACAAAAATTACAGGGAATTATCAAGTTAAGCTGACAAAAGGAAAAAGATGCAATGAAAGCTGAGCAAGATATTCCAATTTGAGTTAAAGTACATTAGAGATAATCCCAGTTGGTATAACTACAGCAGCAACTGCAAAAGTAAAAAAAAAAGGCTAAACGTGAGTTCCTTTATAACAATCCTAAAGGAAAGGTGAATGCACACAACACGACAGGAAAACATTTCACAATAAGCCTTTTCATTTGGAGAACACAAGACCCTATTCATAATTACCACCAGTAAATAGATATTATGAAATTTAGAGTACAAATGTGATGACACAGTCTCACGCTTTCTTGTACTCAATAGGCTCTGTATATTCATAGCACTGGTACTGGTTCCAGTGTCATTTATTTTATACAATGCGGTGCAGTGTTCTGGAGACTCTGCAGTTTTCTCCAATTTTCTAATAACTAAAACCTTCAATAACAAGCAGAAACACTTTTGGGTGGGTAATTTCACCGGATGGAATGCTAAAAGTAGATTGAATAACCCTCGCCTGCTGTTGTCCCCTGTAGCACACTGGTGAGCATAGCGGTTCAAGGAAGGTAGGCATGACTAATAAATCTTGTGGACATACTGTGCCACCATTCCAAATGTACATTTTTAAACTTCTAGTCTAAGCTTGCACTTTGTTAAGAAAATGACCAGGCTGATTTTCAGTTTTAGTTGTATGGGCTTGCTCCATTTTTGGAACCAGACAGTGGAAGTTCAGTGTTTTGAAACTTAGTCCCAGTTAGCTTCTGTTGAAGTCTTTGCACTTCCATTGTTGGTTTTGGATCTAACAGATTGCAATTAGCTGCATACTGGTTAAGGTACAATGGTACTGCTTGCATCCTTATTATGGCATTATCAAGATAGATTTTGTAGCTGACACCTCCCATTCCACCAACTTAGACAACACATTATCTTCTGAAAGGCTTGTCTGGCAATAAGTTGCCAAGTATCACTCACAAGTAGGACAAGAACATAGTGCAATTGAACAAGGTATGATCATACTCCATTTTGTAACACATTCTCATCAAGGATAAGACTGCATATTTTCAAATTGTCGAGAAAACCCAAATTTAGCTTTGTCACAACATACTGCTATCTTGTTTATGCTAAATTGTGAGCTCTACTCTTTCAGTATGACACATACTTATGTTTCCAGCCATGATGAGGAAGATGTATCTTACAATTTACAGCTTCACGAGAAACAGTGAATGGGAGACCTCAGGTTGGAGGTCATTTTTCATTGAATTTATAATTTTCAACTGTTATATTAAATGGTTTACAATTTAATACAAATATCTTATTGTTGGACAAAAACCTTTATACAAGTCATTGTGTGACAAAGAATTTTTGTGGGTATTAATTAAATGATCATTCTCAAATAGATTGTAGCTGCTTATAAACCAGCTAGCAGCTCACCGATTACAAAGTGCTTAACTCTAGTCACAAACAAAGCAAGGCAAAACATCTAATTGTGTCTCCAAGGAAGGGTGGCTGCCAAAGAACAATACTCATGGTAAATTATGGAAAATGTTATGCTCCAATTGGCCCAATTGTTTTAATTGCTTTTTAAAATATTACTTTACATTCTTTAGAGTAGTAACCTAGTGAAGGTTGAATAATATAGTAATAAATGGGTTTCAGGAAATACATGCATTTATCAACTGAAAGTGGATTTGAAATTACCAAAATAGTTCACACAAAAAACCCAATTTTGCATTCAGATTAAAGTACAGCAGTCAGCTCCTTAGTAAGTGTAAAGAAACAATTAATTGACATTCATAATTTATACAGTTCAAGTCTTCACAGGTTTTAGTTGAATTTTTTGAAACCTCCTCAAAGGCCTGTAGCCAAATTCAATTATTGAATCTCCCAATACTGATGGGTTCACCCTGGGGGCTGTGACCACAAAATCAGCTTTAAAAGCAGTACAAAAGTTGGTAAAAAAAACTCAAATTATGCTCAAAATTCTGTAACCCTTTTGAATGAGGTACACCAACAGTAGATTGATTTTATTTTAAAAATGCAATTGAGTGAAAACTCCAGACGAAAATACTTATTGAAACAGCAACCTGCATCCCTGTGCACAATAGGCAACAGGACCATAATCAATCTTACACACTATAAAGATTTTATTTGACTAAAACACTGCAAATACCAGTTAGCTTTCATTAGATAGACTGTTCAGATATTTCTTGTTGCACAACAGTTGCCTGAAGATACCTCAAATGCAAGACCATATAAAGAATGAGAAAAGACAAATCTGCCTGCCACATTTAATACCCAATTATCATCATAACTATAATGTCAGGAACTTCCATCATACACAAACCCAACTGAAAAGGTTACCATGATATTTTTCCCCACCTCTCCTACTAAAAGAAAAGCTGTATTGTTCATTTCTCTATTGATATTAAACTCCTGTCAACCACAACGGTGTACGTTTAACCGACACCTTATTAAAAGCAAAACAGCAAAACTGCTGAAACAAAAACACAGTATGGAAAAAAATTCACAGTTTAAAATTGCCAACGAATCATAAAATTTCAGTTTGGATCGAAAACAAAATTATCTAATTTGGTCTTGAAATGTGCTGACATAATGTTATGTATGCACAGATCAACAGTTGATAGAGATACAAGCACGGGCTACATAGTATTCTAATGCATTGTTGATCTGCAAGTATATATAGAATGCAAATAGTGATCGGAGATTTGGAAGATCAAACCTGCTTTGCTGAAAGTTGCTCAGTCTTGGACACTACTTTGCGATCAACCATGTCTTACTTTCTTGCTGTCCCATTCTTGCCAGTCCATCAGAGCAAATGCACTTTGCTAACATCAACTGAAAACTGGTCACGTAATCCACTTTGCAAAAATGGTATCGAGACCGACTGACTTGGAGATACTTGCAGTCACTGTGACTGCTTTTAGAAATTAACATCAGCTTTATTTTAATCCTGCAAACTCTACTGGAGGCAAAGGAGGATCAGAAATTGAGATACATTCTCCACCACTGGCATGCTCAAGTTGGCTAAATCTGAACTCTAGAATTCCCTCTCTAGATCTCTCTGCTTCTCCTACACCTTTAAGATGTTCCTAAAATGCCACGCTTGACCAAATGTCTGCTCACCTATTCTACAATGTCATTGTTGAATATTTGAAATGGAACTGCATAATGTTCTTGTGACAAGTCTTGGGAGAATTTGCTGTAATTGAAGTGTTTATATAGATGTAAGTTATTAATTGCTTCTGGTGGCATTCACCCAATTTTCCTCAAGTCAACTTTAATGAACAGGAAGGTTATCGGTCCTGCTATATTCCTTATACAGTAGGAAAGTTGCTGGCTGGTTGATTCAACAATGCAACTTTAGCATGAAATTACTCATTTTAGCCTCAATGCCAAGAGAATTTTTGGAAATCTTTCTCTTGAACACACACACACAAGGTAAATAAACCAACAGCAGTGCTGTTTTCCAAGATGTGAGTACTATCTTAATCACACTGAATAAACAATGACACTGCAACACTACCGTCCATGACATAGTTTTGGGGATTGAGAAGTTGGAGTTAGTTTGATCGGAGTTTGATGAGAAATGGTGGGAAGGAAAAGAAGGTTGACAGGGAGTAGAAAATTTGCAGCAGATCGGAGTATAGATCGGTAGTGGCCAGCAGAGAAGTTGTAGAGGAGATAGGTGAAGAATTAATTTGCTTATGTTTCTACAACACCCTCGAGTAGTCCCTTTAAAGGTGCATTGTTTAGGCTATGGTCAAACTGCACGACTATTTGGAGCTTGCAAATGCTCCAGCCAACTTCCCATATATTTTGTAAGAGTCCTGAAGCACATGTAGGACTCTTTCTGACATATTCAAATATCATGATGAGAATCAATATGGTAGCAGTTATGTTGCCAGTTCAGACTTAATACAAGCCCTTTACATTTACATTTGAAAGAAAGGTGAAATGCAAACTATTTCTGACCATTTCACGATTGTGGTCCAACTGTCGGGATGTCTGATTAGGCCCACCACATAAAATGAAAGACCTCAATCCTGAATTAGCTCAAATTATTGCTAAGGTGAAATTTCAACTTAATCAAAACTATCCTAAAGTAAGTAAAAATACTTTTTATATCTGGAACATTTCGAAGTTTTGAAATTTCTTGTAAAGTTAGCTTTGATGCAAAGTGCCATTGATGTATGCTGACCTAAGGAAATTTCATACCAGGAGTCTCCTAACCTAAAGGGAAAGTAATTCACGTTTTCTATTACTTTCATACTGGCATTCATCACCGAAAGTTCTGAATAATAAATATTCTTTAAACGCCTTTCATTAATATTGCAAGTAATTTACCTTTTATTTTGCTAGTTGGAATCAATCTTTGGAATGGAAGAGGGTTTGAAAAAAAGATGAATTAATTCTCATAATTCAAATAAATTTGTCAACTTTAAAGATTAGATTAGTTAATTTTAACTCACTACCTAGTTTTAAAACAGAATGCTTCCAATTGTCAAAATGTTTTATATGTTTTCTTTTCCATATAAGATGTAATTACGATGAATGCACTATCATACGTATTTGACTGGGAAACGTGGGACTGCAAGTAAATTTGTACTCAAATTGCAAAAGCTTCCAATATTCAGAGACATATAATTTCCTACAAGAAAACGCAAACTTGCGTTTGGTGCTTTTCACAGCCACAGGGTATGTCAACGTTTTACTGCCAAGGAGGTTTTTTTTTAAAGCATAGTCACTATTGCAATGCAGGCAACTTAGAAGTCAACTTGTATGTATCAAGCTCTGACTAAAACAATATGATAATAACCAAATAGTCTATTTTTATGATGGGATTTGAGTGACAGATACTGGCTAGCACACTAAGATAACTTCCTTACTTGTCTGCCAAATAGTGCCATGGGATTTTTCTTTTGGTTGACTTGACCGCAGAGGGGATCTCAATTTAGCAAAAGAAAGCAGCACCTCCAATCATGCAGAATACTCTCAGTATTACAGTAGAAGCTTTTGAATTTTGTTCTTAAACCCCGAATTGGGACATGAATCCAAAAGCTTTGACACAAGTGAGAGTGTTACCAACTAGGATCAGTGACAGCAATCAGGAATCTGGATTCTGGTTCTGTTTTTCTTTTAGCCTTAGTATTTAAATTATTAAACAGATCCACAATTTACATATACATCAACTAAACAGCAACTTGGAAATTGTTTTATGCTGTAACAAGGACATTCAAGAAAATCACTGAATTAGCAGATTTAGAGTTGATCTGCCATTAATTCTTTTGTTGGAATTGAAAATGAAACCAAAATATAGAGATTTTAAAAAATGCTGTTTTATTAGTAATAGCAGAGTGTACGAGGGAACCTGCATGCTACACTCTTCTTTTATCTTCCCTCAAGCCCCAAACCTGATGCAATGCTGTATAGAAGCAATGAGTGAGGCAGCTGCGACATGTTGGGTATGAGTTTTGCAACCAGAACAACAGACTGCAGTTGGTCAATTACTGTCTCAGTGCTTCCAAATAAGAATTCAAGTAGTATTAAGCCTATGGAAGGTCATTCCCCTTCCCCATATCTTAAATTCTAAAGTAGCATAAAATTCTATAAAACTACAATGCTGAACAAGTAGATATTTTTGTAAATTTAATTTTTTTTACTATTGTCCCAACAATGCAGATCAACAGTGCAGGACAACTAATTCAAATGGATGCAAAAGGAAAGAAACTACAGAATTTTACAGATGGAGCAGAATATAATAAACAGCAAAGGTTCAGTTTCAATGAACTACAGGCACAAAAAACACAATACATGTGAAACAGAAAGGGATCACTTGAGATCAGGTTACAGCAACAACTCAGCACTGGTAAGTACTAAAGCACCTTTATGCATATGTTGCTGGCTTAAACATGGCTTCGTTTCATGTATGTCTTGTGAAATATATCTTACTCTGCTATTCATTTGACTATGCTAATAATAAATATCAACAGTTTAAAAAAGACCTCAGGAAAAAAGTACCACCAGTCATTTACATCACACTATATTAGATTGTTCTTTATGTCAGCCCTGTGGAAAAACACAAACTGCACCACCATGATTATGATTTCTGTGCTATACATGTACATTTTTTTTTTACAATTGACAGGTTTAGACTTATACGTAATATGCCCCAAATCAATTCTAATCATGGCAAAATAAATCTGATAGAAATATCAGGCCTATAGCATAATTTATGCAACCTTCTAATTTGTCTACAATTGCTCTAGACAAGTGTTTAAAGAATGCCACATGTGCAAATGTTTCCATTTGGAATAGGATTCAGGTTCAATGCTCAACAGAAGTACAGATATTTAGAGAGATATGCTAAAAATAAAAGCGCCTACCTTGAACAAAAACATTTCGAAAAATATAGCTTTCCCACAGAGCTGCTCTCATTCATGGCACATATCCAAATATAAACATAAACAAAGCTTGAACAACAAAGGCCTTTTGAGCTTAGTTCAGGTACTTTTGTGATCCCACGATATATATCTTGCATTATAGATCATTTAAAGTTAACAGCTTTCCACCCACTCTTACCTCCATGCACCATAATCGCATATGGACAATAAACAAGGTGAAAGTAGAAGACACTTTACGGAATATGTGTTGCCACCAAATTATTAGAATGTGCGCTCCTGGTGGTGAAAGTCTCCATCAAATTTCACATTCCTTGTACCATCTCTCCTTTGCTGTCCTCATCAGTCAAATGGAACAGCCCAGCCAGCAAGACGGTTCCAGTGCTATTGCCAGCTCCTCCTTGCCCTCTTGATTACTGCTTACCTCATTTGGATTCCAAAGCCTCATGCTATTCAATTGTTTACCTGCCATCATGCCAGCTCTGAGACTCTCCTGGAAAATGTTATCAGCAATCTGACTGGACTTCACACGACACCCAACTTACACAAACACTACCAGCTCGAGGCACTGGATCGCAGGTGGTTGGCAGTGTAAGGTATTCCTGATGAAGGACTTATGCCTGAAACGCCGATTTTACTGCTCGTCGGATGCTGCCTGAACTGCTGTGCTTTTCCAGCACCACTCTAATCTAGTGTAAGGTAAAGTGTCTTGATTCACTAAATGCAGTCCCAAAACTAGATGAAAGTCAAGTTCTTTGATTATCGGGATGAGGGAATCCTTGCAGTTCGACCTCACAGCCCCAGCCAGCTGCGCAAGACCTATCCATCAGGAACTCAGGCTGCTACACTAGGTGCCACACGGTCGGCATGGTGGCACAGTGGCTAGCACTGTTGCCTCATGGTGCCAGAGACCCGGGTTCAATTCCTGCCTCAGGCGACTGACTGTGTGGAGTTTGCACATTCTCCCCGTGTCTGTGTGGGTTTCCTCTGGGTGCTCCGGTTTCCTCCCACAATCCAAAAAATGTGCAGGTTAGGCGAATTGGCCATGATAAATTGCCTGTAGTGTTAGGTGAAGGGATAAATGTAGGGGAATGGGTCTGGGTGGGTTACGGGTCGGTGAGGACTTGTTGGGCCGAAGGGCCTGTTTCCACACTGTAAGTAATCTAATCTAAACAGGTAAACTATATTGACTACAATCTAAACTGGAGAGCGAGATTAATCCAAAACTCATTTTAATTGGAAAAGTAATACATCCAATCGTGAACATTCTATGCAGTTGCAGCCCATATGCAATGATTTTGTGGTACGCGGAGCTTTGTAAATGTCTTCAGTTACACTCACCGACAGCAAGCTCATGCAGGTCGTGTTCAAATGTAAATAATGAAATCAAATAATAGGCCGAAATTCCTATTCAGAACTATTATAGCCTTCTGCCTGAAGGCGATATTGTTCATGTGACAAAGGTTATTGATCTTCCTGTAATTTGATGCAAAGTATTGGCCTTAACTTTGGAATGAAAAAGATGAAGTGGAACATAGCAGCTGTCAGCTATTTAGATTCACCAATGACACACTTCGCTTACAACTTATCGAGAAGGCCTTGAGCAGTAGAAGTCAGTGAGTGTGTACTGTCGACTGGCAATTCAATTCCATGGTGTGTTTCACTGTGAAAGTAAATGTTGCGTCACTTTAAGGCTTCCACACTTGCAAGGTTAAATTTGATTTCTTGAACAACAAACTTCTGGTAGGGGTGAAGGAGGAAAATGGAATGTTAGCGCTGTAAGCTGAAGTATCTTAAGTTCCAAGCCAAGATACTGCTCCTCTGTTTGGGAACAAAATACACAATGTTTGGCTGGACAAATTCTTATTTATATCATCCTGCAAAGAAACCATCAAATTAGTCACGCTGTTGTCAGAAACTAATCTCACACTAGTTGAACCCCAATTGTACTCCCATTAAATGATATAGTACTTGACATCTCAAAAGGATGAGAAAGAATTGGTTACAATTAACATAAGTTACAACTTGCACAATTCAGCAATCTTGCTAAAATATATAAAGAGGTAGCCTGTCCATAAGAACATAGGAAATAGAACAGTAGGTCATTCAGCCCTTTCAAGCTGCTCTGCTATTCCACATGATCGCAGAAATATTCAATAAATCCAAAGCACTGCACAGAATCTGGAAACATAATTCCTTACTAAACACATCTGCGTTGTACCCATTTACATCCAAACAAGCTAAAATGGAAATGAGCTTTTTAACACTGAATGCCAATATCTAATGTATTAGTTGAATGTACTACATTTGAGAACATGCAAACATGCTGCACTGTAAAGATGAAGAAAACAATTCTTATGCTTAAATTTTCCAACTATTCCTTCCTATCAATGTTATAATTATCACAGTTTATTTTCCAATCCACGTGTTTATTAATTGGTAGCACCATACCTCCAAAATTTAAATTACGTTTATACTAGACCTTTACTCAAATGTCCTGCAACAAATGAGGTGTATGCACTTGCACTAAATTTCTCTCAATGGCAATTTCAGACCTTTTTCTATTCACAAAACCAAATGCTCTTTGTTTAACTGAAAGAAACAAGGCTGGGGATAAAAAGTATGGGTCAGTCAGTTCTCCTCTCTCAGATCTATCTGTATCAGTTAATGATGGAGCAACAGCAAACTCCAAGTTGAAACTAAAATATTCAAAGCTTTCCTAGTCAAGCCACCATCTCATGTGGTTTATTTTTAGTTTTAAACACTAGCGACTGCCGATTTTTATTTTCACATTACAGTTAAAGTCTGAAAGGGGAACATTCAAAATAACATTTGTGAATAGCAGGCCTTTTTATAATATGAAAAGGGAGAACACAATTTCTGGGGGTGGGACGGTACTTATGACAATTTGTTTAACTTGTGGTCAAATAGAAATCCCTTCACCAAATTTCAGGGGAAAATTTATAAAAAAAATAAGAGATTTGTCCAGCCTAAATAGGACTTGATCACATAAGTTTGCCACATTTACAAAGAATTTGAAAAGGTATACTATCAGAGAAATCTTGAATTAGTTTATGCCAAGACATGCAAGATGATGCTTACCTGCCACCCGTTCATCAGTCTCCCGATTACCATCATCAGAGTACCGAGCAAAATCCAAAGAATCTAATGTGCTTATGCTGCCAGCTCGATCTATCAAGAAAAAGGATGGGTGTTAAAATTTAATCTCCCATTATCTTATTGAATTCTCCAATTGTATCTGCGATTTTGTAATTTGCAGCAAGACCGCGTTATATTACGTTATTGGTTTGTAGCTGGGAAGTAGAAGCAAC
The DNA here is from genome assembly GCF_020745735.1 of Hemiscyllium ocellatum. Taxonomy (NCBI): domain Eukaryota; kingdom Metazoa; phylum Chordata; class Chondrichthyes; order Orectolobiformes; family Hemiscylliidae; genus Hemiscyllium; species Hemiscyllium ocellatum. Next base: position 41,421,791 of record NC_083434.1, read on the forward strand.
AAATTGTACTCCAGGCTGTAATGATACACTGAAGGGGGAGCGAAACTCCATTCACTTGGCAACTATTTTCAGGGTTTGAAAGTCTAAGCACAGCAAAAACAGTTATCAGCCTCAGGAAGCTAGGACTGGATTCATTTTTGGCATGAAACCAAGAACTGTGACCATCTTAAATTTAATGAGGGGGCACAACCTTTTGAATTGCCTCAATTACATCAATAAATATTACCCCAGGAGGAAATGAACAGTCATTTATTATTTGTACAAAACCAAGCACACGAGTCTAATTTGTAAAATACTAGCCAATTTCCCATGACACTCGTTACAGTGAGTAAAGTCTAAAATGGGGGAAAACTGAAGGCAGATTTCAACATCAACACTTGCTCAATTGCACCAAGGAAAAGGATAGCTCTTTTTGTTTTTAATTCGACTACTCATAAAAATTCATTCATAGATTATGGGCCAGCATTTATTGCCCATCAGAAGATGGTGGTGAGTTCAGTGGAACTTGGTAGTGCCATCGTATTCACTACTTCCATTCTTATGTTTAAATCTATTCGGACAAAGAGAAAGAAAGACTCCAAGTGTCCTTTGTGAGAGAAACTTGAATCCAATCCAAAAGGTCAACAGCACAGAATTATCTTTAATCTTGCATTCATTGGTAATTAGACAAGCTTGAAGATGTTTGTGTGGGAAATGAATAAATGCCATCAGGGTAAAGTAAGGGGTAGTTCTGAGAGACTGGGGCTGAAGCACACTTTTATAGAGAAATAGCAGCTTCACATTGATCCTGAGGAATGAAATGCAAGATTGGGTTCAATGTTCTCTCAGGTGACAAGTCTAAGGAAAAGGATAAATGTTAAATTAATCGCTGATCATAAAAACAGTTTGCGCATTTTTATCAAGAGTTTCAGTGGTTCAGTACTGACAAGGAGACTTGAATGAACTGACATTTATTTGTTCTCATTAAATACTACTTCTCACGAAGCCATTACTGTGTCAAAAAAACAAAAGTTAAAAAAATCACAACACCCAGGTTATAGTCCAACAAGTTTGTTCGAAAGTACAAGCTTTCAGAACACTGCTCCTTCATCAGGTAACTAGTGGGGCAGGATCATAGGACATAAAGTTTAAAGTAAAATATTAAAGTGTCATAGTCATAGAGTCACAGATATGTACAACACAGAAACAGACCCTTCGGTCCAACCTGTCCATGCCGACCAGATATCCCAAACCAATCTAGTCCCACCTACTAGCTCCCAGCCCATATCCCTCTAAACCCTTCCTATTCACGTACCCTTCCGGATGCATTTTAAATGTTGCATTGTATTAGCCTCCACGATATCCTCTGGCAGCCCAAATAGTCTATTTATTCCAAGCTTGCTACAACTAATACAATGTACTGAACAAGCCTAGATCATTGTTTAGTCTTCAATCGTTTAGAATAGGTTACAGGTTTTGATTCATAAATATGCAAGTCCCAGAACTTCTTTCAGTCACATGCCTAAAATAATTTAAGGCTTTATATAAAAAAAGTGACATCTCAACTCAGACAACGTATTAAAGGTGTGAGGTTAGAGTCTGCCTGTATTCCAAACTTGAGTCAGATAAATTCCTACTTTGGAAATAGAATCTATAAAATGTCACAGGGACTGACTGATGACAGATTGTGTGCTTTTTGAACAAAATAGAATGTATCTGCAAGTACAAATCTGCAAATGCAAACAGATGTACGCCCGTGAGAGGGGGAGAGAGAGAATCATGCACCTGTGTGAGAGTATGAGAGGGGGAATGTGAGCGCGTGCATGGGTATATGTCTGTGAGAGGGTGTGCACGTGAGTGTGTGCACGCGTGTACCCGAGAGAGAGCATGTGAATGAGAGACAGTCTGCGTATATATGTAAAATATATATATGTAGGTCACCTATAGCGTGACGCGAACCCAAGATCGCAGTTGAGGCCATCCTCATGGGTACCAAACTTGTCTACCAGCCTCTGCTAGCCAACTCTGTATTGTTGCGTATCTTGAAGTCCGCCTTGGAGGACGGTCACCCGAATGTCTTTAACTGCTGATGCGTTCCCCGACTGACAGGGAACATCCCTGTCTGGTGATGTTTGCACGGTGTCCATTCATCCGTTGTCGTAGTGTCTGCTTGGCCTTGCCAATGTACCATGCCTTGGGCATCCTTGCCTGCAGTTATGAGACAGGTATTTGGCTGAGTCACATGAGTACCTGCGGCGCACGCAGTGGGTGGTGTCCCCACGTGTAATGGTAGTATCCATGTCGATACTAACATGACTTGCAGTGGTCACCATGACAACATAGACAACAACACCATACAACCCTGTCATGGTGACCACTGCATGACATGTCAGAGTGTTGGCATGCATGCATGGACACCATGCAAAAATCGTCAGACAGTGATGTTCCCTCTCAGTCGGGGAACATATCAGCAGTCAAGGACATTCGGCCTTGGATCTTCAGGTGACCATCCTCCAAAGCAGACTTCGGGATACGCAGCAATGCAGAGTTGGAGAGCAGACGCTGTTAGAAACGTTCCATACCCACGAGGATGTCCTCAACTGGTATCTTGGGCTCATGTTACACTACAGGTGACCCCACCACACTATACACACACACTCATGCAGACCTCTCTCATACAATCTCTCTCTCAGACACACACACCCTCTCAGAGGCATATACTCAGTCACGCTCACGCTCTCAACTCTCTCCCGTACACACACGCACACAAAAGTCTATGGGGTGAATTTGTATATGTGCAGACACTTCTATTTTGTTCAAAAAGCACACAATCTGTCAGCAGTAAGTTCATGTGACATTTTACAAATTCCTACTTTGGAAACAGAACCGGTCTAGCTCAAGGTTGGAATACAGAAACTCTAACCCTACACCTTTAATGCATTGTCTGAGTTGAGATGTCACTTTTTTGTAAATATAAAGTCTTAAGTTATCTTAGGAATAGGACTTGAAAGAAGTTCTGGAATTTACATATCAATGAATCAAAACCAGCAATTAAAAGACTTAACAGCAATCGTGGTTTGTTCAATACTTTGCATCAATTGTACGACACTTAGATCTTTTACTATGATCCTGCCCCACTAGCTATCTGACGAAGAAGCAGTGCTCCAAAAGCTTGTACTTTCGAATAGACCTGCTAGACTATAACACTGGTGTTAAGAGATTTTTAAATGCTGCCCACCCCAGTCCAATGTCGGTATCTCCGCATCATAAAAACTAAAATGGAGTTAAAAAAGACAAGTATACTTCTGTGCAAATTTGCTCCTCACAACATTAGTCAGTTTTATACCTCTCTCATGTTTGTCCACATTTCCTTAAGTCTATACTCACCAATTCTGGCTACAGTAGCAAGACAGATATCAATTTTCCAACTTCTACCAATGCCACTTGTTACCTCACCTCAAGAAGATGCACAGGATTAGCCCAGGCTAACTACTTACACAATGTTTGATTTCAGGAGCTAAAGTAGAGTGGGATTGTATTCAAATAATGACCAAAATCACTGAATGGCGAAAATAGCCTCTATTCAGCAACTGCAGTAGTATAGTTTGAGGTGACAATGGAATCCCAAAGTACAATTCTAACAGTAGCCTCTTTGTACACCATTCCTACACACATTAACATTCGACTATTATAGGGTTACATAGCTTTATCTATTGTACACAGAAGTGTGGAAGCAGGAGATCATTTAAACATTTGTTATATGCTGGCTGGTAAGAGTGTCCAGTCTGCTTGCATAATTAAAAGGTATTCATCCTTTTATGTTTTAAGTTCATAAATGCTAGTAACTGTTAGTGAAAGTGTAGGCCTGTATATCTATCTAAGTTAGAAATTATACATATACTTTATTCTTTTATTAAGGATTTTAAACGGATTACCACAGCTGGGTTGAGAGATTTTATTTACTATTTGCCATTTTGACAGTTCTCCTTCATTCATGCAGTTTCACAGAAGCGCTGTTCTGATGGCAAAGGGGATAGTGGCCCTGTGTAATATATAGTAGCTGGGGAAACTGATGTTCTGTAATTTATTCAGGTCCCGAGTGATGGTTGATAAAGGCTGATTAATATAATAATAATATTTCCAAAGTTTTGGTTGAGTCATGTAGACACTATATTGGGAGGGTATTGTTTTGAATACGTTACTATATTGACACTTACTCAGAGGTAGCTTTTGATGTAGAAATAGGCCTAAACTAGATTAGAGTGTGGGGCTGATAAGGATTGAAGAAGCACTAATGGGTTGAAAGGGTTTTTTTTAAAAAAGGGATGAATGAATGAATGAAAACGCAATATAGTAAATACAAGGAGTTCTGAATGAGTGAGTGAATGGGAATTCAGTTTCAGTAAATATAGTAAGCTGATAAAGATACCTATGATACAATACCTCATAGTACCCAGCCTCTGTAATACCATTTGTATGGGAGAAATGGATGCAGAGCGCAGAGAATAATTGAAATGAATTTTTGCTTCATCACTCATTATATTCAAACTTTATTATGCAAGTATGATAATTCGAGAGTCAAGTGTGACATCTGTCAAATTCTGAGGCACTACAGTTGGAAGCGACTGCTGAGTACCTACCATTAGCTTCCCAGCATCCTTCATGTTGCCAAAGCAACATTATCTGACTAGGAAAGGTAAAACAGATACAACACCACAAATGGCACATGCAAAGAATACAGATTCTGTAAAAAATAAACAGGAACCTTTCCATTGAAACTATGCCTCCCAAGGTGAAGCAGGAGGGAGAAAGTGAGGACTACAGATGTTGGAGAGTCAGAGTCGAAAGGTGAAATGCTGGAAAAGCACAGCAGGTCAGATAGCATCCGAGGAGGAATGTTGACATCCTGGAGGGCTTCTGCCCGAAACATTAACTCTCCTGCTCCTCGGATGCTGCCAGACCTGCTGCGCTTTTCCAGTTCCACATTTTCCGACTCTGACTTTCCAGCATCTGCAGTCCTCACTGGGTGAAGCCCAGGTTTGAAAAGTGTTGCTGGAAAAGCACAGCAGGTCTGGCAGCATCCAAGGAGCAGGAGAATCGACGTTTCGGGCATAAACCCGAAATGTCGATTCTCCTGCTCCTTGGATGCTGCCTGACCTGCTGCGCTTTTCCAGCAACACATTCTGATCACCAGCATCTGCAGTCCTCACTTTCTCCTAGTTGACTGAAGCCCAGGTTTGCCAAAGGAAGCCAATGTAAAAAGATGTGGAGGTGCTGGTGTTGGACTAGAGTCACAGTCGTAGAGATATATAGCACAGAAACAGATCCTGCGGTCCAACTCGTTCATGCTGACCAGATATCCCGACCCAATCTAGTCCCACCTGACAGCACCCAGCCCATATCCTTCCAATCCCTTTCTATTCATATACCCATCCAGTTGACTTTTAAATGTTGCAAATGTACTCGTACTTCCTCTGGCAGCCTATTTGGGGTGGACAAAGTTGAAAATCATGCAACACCAGGTTATAATCCAAAAGGTTTATTTGAAAATACAAGCTAGCTACCTGATGAAGGAACAGCGCTCCTAAAGCTTGTATTTTCAAATAAATCTGGTGGGCTATAACCTGGTGTTGTGCGATTTTCATCATGGAAAAAGTTGAGAACTCTTCATGTCTTCCAGCGACCTTAAACGCTTTGATGTTGTAAAAGGCTTTCAGCATTTTGTTTAATTTGGTTCTTGTTTAAGTATGAAAACTCTGTAGTAGGGAGGTCCCTTGGGATTGAGGAATACAACAGCTCTTTCCCATAAAGGGCAAGTCATCGTCAAAGTGAAAACTCCACTGTCAGGCTTCTTTCAACTTCACATTTGAGAAAACATTAAAGTGGCACAATTTTAAATGCTATATAAGATACTTCAGAATCAGAAAAATGACTCAAGCCAATAAGTGAAAGTGAGGACTGCAGATGCTGGAGATCAGAATTGAGTGTGTGTGTGGTGCTGAAAAAGCACAGCAGGTCAGGAAGCATCCAAGGAGAAGGAGAATCGATGTTTCTGACATAAGCCCTTCCTGATGAATGGCTTTTGCCCAAAACGTCGATTCTCCTGGTCCTCAGATGCTACGTGACCTGCTGCGCTTTTCCAGCATCACACTCTTGACTCAAGTCAGTAGGTGCCAATTTGTTGCCATACATGTGGAGGGAGAGCATCATTACGATGACTTTTGCAGTTAATAAAGTGTACGCACATTATGGAAAATATCATCATCATTGGAGATCAAACTAGTAGAAATTTGAGCAGTAAGGAGAGATAGTGGTGTCATGGTAATGTTCCTGGATTGCTGATCCAGAGGTACACTCATGCTCACGGACAGGGGTTTAAGTCGCACTGTGGCAGCTGATACAATATGAATTCAATTAATAAACCTGGAACGTAAAGTCAGGATTTGTAACGTTGTTGTAAAAAGCCATCACATTTAATAATGCCCCTTAGGAAAGTAGGTGTACCAACTTTATCCAGTCTGGTCTGTACGTGACTGCAAACTAATCATAAATGAAACTAATAAATTGAACAATTCAGACTCCGATCTTACCTTAAACCTATACCCTGTAGTTTTGGACTCTCATACCCTGGGAAGACCTTGGCCTACTCACACCCCTCATTATTTTATCAACCTCTACAAGGTCACCCTTCAGCCTGTGACACTCCAGGGAAAACAGCCCCAACTTATTCAGCCTCTCCCTTTCGCTCAAACCCTCCAACCCAAGCAACATGCTTGTAAATCTTTTCTGAACCCTTTCAAATTGAACTACATATTTTCTATTGCAGGAAGACCAGAATTGAATGTAATATCCTAAAGGTGGCCGAATCAATGTCCTGTACAGCCACAACACGACTTTCCAACTCCTCGACTCAATGCATTGACCAATGAAGGCAAGTGTGCCAAACACCTTTGTCACCACCCTGTCTATCTACAACTCCACTTTCAAGGAACTATGCACTTGCATGCCCAGGCGTCTTTGTTCAGAACCACTCCCCAGGATATTGCCATTAAGTCCATCAATCTTGCCCTGGTTTGCCTTTCCAAAATGCAACACCTCACATTTATTTAAATCAACTCCATCTGCCACGCCTCAGCCCACCAGCCCATATGATCAAGTTCCATTGTACTCAAAGACAACGCTTTTAACCGTCCACTTCACCATCAATTTTTTTCTTTCCTTCCATTGGTGAGTTGGTTGAGTTTTTGTTCCAATCCAACACAGTCTTTGCCTCTCTTCACAATCTCGCAGCTGTTGATGGAAACAACGACATTTATGCGGACTGCTCAGGCTTAGAATCAGGATGCAAACTAATGAACCGTAGACAACATGCCACAGGTGTTGCCAATGTTGACTGAACAACAACCCAACATGTACTGCTGCCATTACAGGAAAGGTTAAAAAGACAGTAGAAGGAATAAAAGTACTATGATAGAATAGATTAGAATATCGTTTATTGCCACATGTACTCCAATACAGGAGCACAGTGAAACGTTTTTACAATGGCTGCCTTTAAAAGGCACCATCTGAGATAAAAATACCAAGGTACAAAAGAGGATTAAAAGGAAAAGTTGTAGCATTACAACCAGTATCTATAAAATGACTTAGAAATAAAATATTTATAGCTGAATTAAAGGATTTACATTATAGTCCAGTAAAGAATTTCAAATAGCAGCAGTTCAGCACATGGTCTGATCACCAGCACCAGCCAACAACTGTCCTGCTCCGCTCCAAGCTTCCAGTCTGGACCTCACTGGTACTCAGCTGCAACAAGCCAAGTTGTACCACCCCATGGGCAGCCATGGTACTTGTGTTGCCCCTCAGGCTGCCCCACTACTCGCCTTGCTATTCGGGTAGCCCTCATACACTCGTTGCCCCTCGCACAGCTCCAGGACATTCCAGTGGTTCTCAGCTCTCTCGATGGGTTCTCACACTCCCATCTCCCAAAAGGGACAGACCCAACAACATGATTCAATTGATTGGAATAAATGTATGCAGCTAAATAAGATTGCTGTCCATTTGTACAGCAGAATGATAAAGCCTTCCACTAAAGAAAAGTAATATTTATCTTTAACTGCATGAAAAATCTAGAGATTTGATTCAGTCCATTCTTGATGGCTATCCAGAATAGGTCAGAAATAGGTACACATCGAAAAGACTCTGTTGGCTTCAGGTGAAAATAACATCAAATTTCTCCAAATGTATTTTGTGGAATATTTAAAAGAATACACCAGCATGGGAAACTCAGCAAGAATACTGAGCCCAGTCACATCATTGGGGCAATGAATAGCTCATTAGCAAAGCAACTTTTTTCACATAAATCGAGAGTTCTTTGGAAGGCAGATCTGCAACAGCAAGTTACGGTCTTGCACTGTTAGAGATCTCCATTTGAAACAGCTGTTTAATTGTGTTGGGAAGAGTACAGGCATTTGGAGATTCTGACCAAATATTGATTGTCATTTTATCTTTTCCCATTTTATGGAAAGACCATGTATTGATTTGATTTGATTTACACTCACATGTACCCAAGTACAATGAAAAGCTTTGTTTGCGAGCAGTACAGGCAGATCATAATAAACAAGGACATACAGAAAATTGGGTGAAAAAAACTTGGGCAGTGAGGCATACAGGTTACACCACACAGGATATGCTTGAGACAAGAACAACATTAATAAGATCAACATTATTTGAAGTTGGAGAGTCCGTTTAGCAGTCTAATAATGGCAGGGAAGAATCTGTTCTTGAATTTGTTGGTGCGTGTGTTCAAGCTTCTATATCTTCTGCCAGGTGGAAGTGGTTGTAAGAGAGCATTACAGGGGTGGGATGGGGTCTTTGATGATGTTGGCAGCCTTTCCGTAGCAACCTCTCCATGGATGGGAGGTTGGCTTTCCTGATGGTCTGGGCCATGCACATAACTTTGGATAGTTTCTTATGGTCCTGGGCAGAACAGTTGCCATTTCAGGCCATAATGCACCCAGATAGAATGCTTTCTATGGTGCATTTGTAAACGTTGGCGAGGGTCTTTATGGAAATGCCAAATTTCCTGAGCCACGTGAGGAAGAAAAAAGACATTGTTATGCCTTATTGACCATTGCTTCTACGTGGGAAGGCCAGGACAGGTTGTCATTTCCTTAACTCCTAGGAACTGAATGCTCTCAACTCTCTCAAACTCCGCTCCATTGATGTAGACGGGGACATGTTCTCCTCCGTCCTTTCTGTAGGAAATGACCAATTCTCTAGTTTTGTTGACATTGAGAGAGAGGTTGCCATCACTGCACCATGTCACCAAGCCGTCTATTTCCTTTCTGTATTCTGACTCATCGCTGTGTGATATCCGTCCTACCATGGTGGGGTCATCAGCAAACTTGCAGATGGCAATCATTCGATGTACAGGGAGTAAGGTAGACGGCTGAGAACACATCCTTGCAGGCCTCCTGTGTTGAGTGTTATCATAGAGGTGGTGCAGTTATTTACCTTCACTGATTGTGGTCTATGGCTCAGGGAGCTGAGGATCTAGTTGCAGAGGGTGGAGCTGAGACCTACGTCTCAGAGTTTCGAGATCAGTCTGGAGGGGATTATGGTGTTCAATGTGGAGCTGTAGTCCTGGTTATTTGGATGTTCCAGGGATGAGTGCAGGGCTAGGGAAATGGCATCCGCTGTGAACCTATTACATCGGTAGACACATTGCAGGGAATCGAGGCAATCTGAGAGACGAGAGTTGAGATTGAGTTGTGTGTTTCGAATTGAGCACCTTATTTAATTAAAGTTCTTGAAAGTAGAGTTGCAGGTAGACAGGATAGTGAAATCGGCTTGCCTTCATTTGTGAGTACACAGAATATCAGAGTTGGGAGATGCCATTGCAGGTGTACACGATATTGGTTAGGCCACTTTTGAATACTGCGTTCAATCCTGGTCTCCCTGCTGTAGGAAGGATGTTGTGAAACTTGAAAGGGTTCAGAAAAAGATTTACAAAGACGTTGCCAAGGTTGGAGGGTTTGAGCTATAGGGAGAGACTGAATAGGCTGGGGCTATTTTCCCTGGAGCATCTGAGATTGAGGGGGTGACCTTACAGAGGGGCATAGTAGGTAAATGGCCATGGTGCTCTTCCACAGGGTAGCGGAGTCCAAAGCTAGAGGGCATAGGTTTAAGGTGAGAGGGGAAAGATTTAAAAAGAACCTAAGGTAATTTTTTTCATGCAGAGGATGGTACGTGTATGGAATGAGCTGCCAGAAGTGGTGAAAGCTGCTACAATTATGATATTTAAACAGGCACCTGGTTCGATATATGAATAGAAAGGGTTTTGAGGGACATGGACCAAATGCTGGCAAACAGGACTAGACTAATTTAGGCTATCTGGTCAGCATGGACAAGTTGGACCGAACGGTCTATTTCCATGCTGTACAGTTCTAGGACTCTACATAAAGCACTGGAGAGAGTTCAAAGCAGACTTACTAGAATAATTCCAAAGAATGAGGGATTTTAGATACAGGGAAAGATTTTGCTTAAAGTTGGCTTATTTTCCTTGAAGCAGAGAGGATCAAGTGGTGACCTTATTGAGGTGTCAAAATGTAAACAATTTTGATGCAGTAAAGAAGGATTTTCTGTTTCTATTAGTTGATATGTCGGTGTTTAGGGACCACATTTCAAGACTGCGTGCAAGAGAGTTAGGAGTGAGATGAGGAGAAATTTTTGTTCTCATTATTAGGATTTGCAATGTGCTGCTGGGAGAGTGGATTCCAAAGTGATTAAAAAGAAAGAGCTGGATATATATTTGAAAATGATTAATTTAAATGAGTTGGAGAATGGGACTAGCTGGTTAGCTCTTTTGGGAGCCAGTACAATATGATGGACTGTATTGTAAAATTGTAGGATCCTACAACGTATAACAGTACAACCCTCAATGTTGGGCCAGCCTTTTATCCTACTAGCAGCTCAAACTCAATTACCCTGCTAATGAAAGCCAACACACCATATGCTTTTGAAAACCCTCTCAACTTGGGTGGCAACTTTGAGGAATCTATGGACAGAGACCACAAGATCCCTCTGTTCATCCACACTGTCAAAAGTCCTGCCTTTAACCCTGTATTCAACATTCAAATTTGACCTTCCAAAGTGAATCGCTTCACACTTTTCCAGGTTAAACTCCATCTGCCACTGCTCAGCCCAGCTCTGCATCCTGTCAATGTCCCATTGCAACCTACAACAGCGCTCCACACGATCCACAACTCTTAACCTGTGTGTCATCGGCAAGCTTACTAACCCACCCTTCCACTTCCTCATCCAAGTCACTTATAAAAATCACAAAGAGCAGAGGTCCCAGAACTGATGCCTGCGGAGCACCACTGGTTGCTGAGCCACCTACCTCTGTCTTCTATGGGCCAGCCAATTCTGTATCCAGACAGCCAGATTTCCCTGTATCCCATGTCTCCTTACTTTCTGAATGAGCTGAAAATGTGTTGCTGGTTAAGGCACAGCAAGTCAGGCAGCTGCTGATTCCTGAATGATTCCTGATGAAGGGCTCTGGCTCGAAACGTCAAAGTTCCTGTTCCTTGGATGCTGCCTGACCTGCTGTGCTTTAACCAGCAACACATTTTCAGCTCTGATCTCCAGCATCTGCAGACCTCACTTTTTACTCGAAGATTTTTACTTTCTGAATGAGCCTACCATGGGGAACCTTATCAAACACTTTACTAAAGTCCATGTATATCACATCTACTGCTCTACCTTCATCATGTTTTGTCACATCCTCAAATAATTCAATAAGATTTGTGAGGCATGATCTACAAAGCCGCTACAAAGCCATGCTGATGATCTCTAATCCAACCGTGGTTTTCCACGTAATCATAAATTCTGTCTCAGAATCCTCTCCAATACTTTGCTCAGAACTGACATAAGACTGACTGGTTTGTAATTTCTAGGATTATCCCTATCCCTTTTCTTCAACAAAAGGAATAACAATTGCCATCCTCCAATCATCTGGCACTACTCCAGTGGACCATGAGGACACTAATTTATCACCGAAGGCACAGCAATCTCTTTCTTCGCTTCCTGTAGTAACCTAGGGCATATCTTATCTGGCCCAGGGGATTTATTTATCCTTGTGTTTTTCAAAATTTTCACCACATCCTCCTTCCTTACATTAACCTGTTCTAGTATATCAGTCTGCTTTACGCTGTCATTAGAAATGCCAAGGTCCCTCTCAGTAGTGAATATGGAAGCAAAGTATTCATTAAAAATCTCTCCTAACACCTCCTGCTCGAGGCACAAATTCCGTCCGCTATCCCTGATTGGCCCTAGTCTCACTCTGGCCATCCTCTTGTTCCTCACATAAGTGTACAACACCTTGTGGTTTTCCTTAAGTCTACCCACTAAAGCTTTTTCATGCCCCCTTCTAGCTCTCGTCTGTTCTTCAGTTCCTTCCTGGCTACCTTGTAACCCCCAGCACTGTCTGATCCTTGCCCCCCCAACCTTTAGTAAGCTTCTTTCTTCCTCTTGACTAGATGTTCCACATCCCTTGTTACCCAAGGTTCCTTCACTCTACCATCCCTTCGTTGCCTCGGTGGGACAATCCTGCCCAGCACTATCAGCAAGTGCTTCCTAAACAACCTCCATATTTCTGTCATGCATTTCCCTGAGAACATCGGTTTCCAATTTAGGTGCCCCAGTTCCTGCCTAATAGCATTGTAATTCCCCCTCCCCTAATTAAAATACGTTCCCATACCTTCTGCACCTATCTCTCTCCACAAGTACAGTTAAGATCAGGGAGTTGTGATCACTATCACTGCAATACTCCTTGTAAAATTCACATCTGCAACTTTAGCAACACAGTGCTCCAAGATATAGCTGCTTATTATAACTCCACAGAAGAAGTCAACAAAATAAAACAACACACTACGGATGCTGGAGATCTGAATCAAGACCAGAAACTGCTGGAGAAACCCAGCAGGTCTGGCAGCACCTGTGGAGACAGAAACAGAGTTAACATTTGAAGTGCTATGACAAAAGAATGTTAACTGTTTTTTCTCCCCATCTGTTAAGTTTCTGCACTTTCTGGTTTTGCCACAGAAGTGGCAAAAAAACTGTAACTGTCCAATTTAGAACATTTTTACTTCAAAGGCATCATGATGCATTCAAACCCCAGAGATTCAGCATGAAGCATGACTGTCTTGCCCGTATGCTAATCACAAAGCATAAATAAAGTGTGAAGGCTTAAACACTCTCCTGCACTGCATTCCAGTCAAGATTCAGTGTTTGCAGCACGGCTGCAGTGTGAAGCAAAAAGTGCTTTGCAGTGATACCGCTTGCAATGAAAACACATTCTTCATTCTGGATTTTTTAAAAAATATGTGCTTAAAATTGTTTGAAGTTTGAGTCTAGGGAGATTATCTACATAGTTTTCATTCACTACCTTGGTCAATGCCACTCTAACCTTTTATCTGTGTGAGACACAAGAAAAAAAAGTACATTTATAAAACATTCTCACATCCTACACTTCCCAAAATGTTTTATAGGCTTTTACATTTTTAAAAAATAGCTAACATTGTGAGGTGATTTGTGCACCAAATCTGACCAGCAGCAATGTTCAGCCAATCTACTCTTGCGTGGTGCTGGTTATGGGGTAAATGTTATTCAAGACATCAAGAGAAATCCCCAATTCTTTTTCAAATATCCAATCACTGACATCCAACATCAGGAGGCATCACAATTTAACATTTTATTTGAAAGACAACATCCCCAGACAGTGCAGTACTCCATCAACACTGCATCACAGCGACAACCAAATGCTGTCGTCATGTTTCTGGCATGAGCTTTCAAATCCATTACTTTTCAATTTGTGAATGTCAGTGCTGAGCCGAGGTAGAAACTTAAAATCATGGTAAAGAACAAATTGGGTGGCACGGTGGCACAGTGGTTGGCACTGCTGCCTCACAGCGCCTGAGACCCGGGTTCAATTCCCGACTCAGGCGGCTGACTGTGTGGAGTTTGCACGTTCTCCCCGTGTCTGCGTGGGTTTCCTCCGGGTGCTCCGGTTTCCTCCCACAGTCCAAAGATGTGCGGGTCAGGTGAATTGGCCATACTAAATTGTCCGCAATGTTAGGTAAGGGGTAAGTGTGGGGGTGTGGGTGGGTTGCGCTTCGGCAGGTCGGTGTGGACTTGTTGGGCCAAAGGGCCTGTTTCCACGCTGTAAGTAATCTAATCTATCTAAAAAATGCTATTTCGCACAAACCTATGTATGAAGGGCATGTTATTAGCAGTACTCACAACTGCAATTACATCTCTAAGCAGAAAAGGAGACATAATTCATGCTTAAATAAGAAAACAAAAAGGTTTCTCAAACTGATTAAACTAAGCAATAAAAAAGTGAGCTTATAATGAGATTTGGGAACTTTTCAGTCAAAGGCTCATCAGGTTGGATAATTATTTTTAAAAATTGAAAATTAAAGCCATGAAATTAAACCAAGCTTTTTGAAACATCTTTCAAGATACATAAAATGGAAAAACAAGGGCAGTCATTAAAGATTATCAATTGTGACTTAGTCAAAGATTTTTAGAAACATCCTGCCCTAAAACCACCAAGGTCGGACCTTCCAACTGTAATCGTAACTTAGAATCAAATAAAATAAATGAAACTGGAGCTAATATTTAATGGATCAGAAATTTTCAAGCAAGCATGCAGACACAGTCTATTCTATTCACTACATTTAAATCAAAAGAAAACGCTTTCACAATAATGGAGAAATAAGCACATTAATTTTATCACAAAATCAACTTGGCAGGTGTAATGTTTCACACAGACCTTGTTTCCATCTGCTAACATGCATGATATGTACCAAAGCTGACAACACAGGTTGTTAATATAAATAAGTAAAGAAAGAAATTAAGAATGGGCAACATGTAGCTGCTGCAACATCATCTTACAGCACCTATAACATAACATAGTATGCTTCACACGATCATAGGCCAAACCACTGAGATATTAAGGCACATGACCAAAGTCTCAGTCAAAAAATTAAGCTTTAAAGATGCAGAAGAGGTTTGTGGTGAGAATTCTGAAGCTCAGGGCTCAGACAGCTGAACCCAAAACAATAATTTACAGGTTTTGTGATTGGAGAGTACAGAGTTAAGGAAAGTTAAAGTATTGAAAACAAAATTTGAAAACAAAGATGACAATTTTAAAAGCTAGACTCTCTTTATTGGATCAGTGCAGGTCAGTGAACACAGTATCAAGTGACTGGGGCTTCAACACAGCCAGAGTCGAAATGTGTGGCGTTGGAAAAGCACAACAGGTCCAGCAGCATCTGAGGAATGCCATTCCTGATGAAGGGCTGATGCCTGAAACATCGATTCTCCTGCTCCTCAGATACTGCCTGACCTGCTGTGCTTTTCCACTGCCACACTTTGACTGATATCCAGCATCTGCAGTCCTCACTCCTCCTTCAACACAGCCAACACAGTTTACAGGTAGTAGAACAGAGACTCACTTGGAGCATTGTGGGCTTGTGGCGCAATGGTAGCACGTCTGACTCCAGATCAGACAGTTGAGTGTTCAAACCATGTCAGGCTCACTGAAGCTCAATTTCTAGGGCAGCATGGTGACTCAGTGGTCCCAGGTTTGATTCCACCTTTGGGCGACTATCTGTGTAGAGTTTGTACATTCTCCCTGCATCTGCGTGGGTTTCCTCCCACAGTCCAAAGATGTGCAGGTCAGGTGAATTGGCCACGGTAAGTTGTCCATAGTATTAGGTGCATTCGTCAGAGGGAATGAATTTGGGTGGGTTGCTCTTCGGAGGATCGGTGTGGGCTTGTTGGGCCGAAGGGCATGTTTCTGCCCTGTAGGGAATCTAATCTAATCTAAAAAAAGATTGTAAAAGTCAAGTGCAGAAGTAGTGATGAACATTTCAACAGTGAATAAGACAAGCCTGGGACACAGTTGAGGATGTTTAATGGGGTGGGCAGGTCATCTTAGTGATGATGTGGATATGCAATAAGAAGTCACATCAAGGTAAAACATTGGACTGATTAAGTCTCAGATATTTGCCATGAAGGGAAAATTTTGGTAAAATGGTGGTAGCACTGAGTCTAATGATAGCAATGCTCTTAATATTTAATTGAACAAGTTATCTGTTCATCCAGTTCTATACGTCAAACAGGTAGTCTGGTCATTTAGAGAGTGAAGGAATGAGAGAGGTTCAGCTCGTGGCGGCAGCATCCCTGAGGAACCTGAGATTTCTGACCACTTAGACACCTACAGACAGCATGTAGTGGCTGAAAATAGAATTAGTTGCTCTAATGCAAAACAGCAAGTCCGGAAGCCTTTTCCCCAAACTGCCTTGTGATCACACGTTATATGGTACATTGGTTGGCATTCATACGCGTGAGTGTCATACTGACTGTCGCAAACAGGAAATTGATAGAAAACAAAACACGATGCTTCCAGCGAACATTGCAATCAGACATGAACCAAATAGCTTACAAACACCCATTGAATTATAACTCACAGTATACCTGCTCCTGCGAATATTCAATATTTTTCTTGTATGGCCAAGACGAAAACGAAATTGATACCATAAATGATTCATATCAATAATAATTCTAACGATTTTAGTTACTGACAGGCATTACAAGTACGTTTGTACAAATTTCCGTCTAGTCCGAGCCTCAGTTCCATCCATCCGTACTTCGCTGTTCTGCACACCACAACGATCATTTTAACGGGATTTAAGTGTTATGCATTACGTTCCTTCAAAAGCATATTGTTCTCGAACTCAACTCTCACTACTTGCAATGCAATCCCATACTTGTCAAAAAGAAAGAGACTGCTTGAAAAACGCAAAACAGCAAATCTAGCAGCATCTGTGGAATGAAAGCAGAATTAGCGTTTCGCGTCCAGTGACTCTTCTTTGAGGAAGAACACCGGACCCGAAACGTTCATTCTACCATTCCCACCAACCCTGCTTCCTTAGTCTCATTATTGCCGCAGGTTTCAATGCCATTTCACTTTCACTTCAGACTGTGCGTCCAATTCCCTGCTCAGCCCCCAGTACCCACCCTCTGTGTCCCCAGTCCCTGCAGGCGCTACCTCTACCACTCACTGAGTTGCCCGGGCACGGGAGCCAGGTCCTTGGGGGGAGTGGACGTGTGCCTCTCGAAATTGCCGGGGTTGGAGAAGTAGTCGCGGAGCCGGGGCAGCTCCCTGCCTGCTTCCTGCAGCTCGGTGTGGAACTCCAGTGCGGTGAGGATGTACTGGTCCCGCAGCAGCTGGGCCGCGATGGTATCCAGGGGAACGCGAGGCGGCTCTGCCCCCAGCGGGAGCCCGACCGCCGTCTCCCTCAGCCCGACACCGGCGTAACCGTAACCCGCCTCCTGCTGAGGTGACAGGGGCAGCGTGGGGATGTGAGCGGCGGGGAGCGACAAGCCCGGCGCACCGACATCTTTGCCCCTCCGTGATCTTCTCTCAGATTCTTCATCCGAGTCGCTGAGGAAAGGATTGACACTAGACGCCGCCATCTTACTTCTCGTCTTCCTGGTTGTAATCTCGCGATAGCGATACGGAAGAAACCCTCCCCTTCACGACCCGCCTACTCTAACTGATGATTGGATAAGAAGACTGCCCATCCGTGATAACTGACAGCAACTTACACCAATAATAACTAGGAACGACCCGTCAATCAGATAGTCCCGCCTACTAAACCGCGGGGCAACTGCGCCTGCTCGTGGGTGTCAGCAAGTGCAGCCATTCAACAGCATTTACGGAGTATTAATAATTACAGAAAACGTGTAGTTTTCTCCTTTTCTCAGCTGGCAAAAACTTTATTATTTTTATAACGCATTGATTGCGGCTGTTGAAAGAGGCAAACTTGACATTCAATGCAAAGGGTCAAAGGTCGCAACTGTGAAGCGGCCGCGCAGGCGTAGTACGCCGCATTGACCGAATCAATGTCAAGTGCTGTCCGTTTCCCATAGGCGTGTGTCCAGACATTAATCATGCAGGTAAGTGTGGAAATGAGTGTGTCTTACTTTGAAATAACCTGACCTGTGCTTTTGGATCTAACTTTGTTGCGGGGAGAGGGGAAGTCAGCTCGATTCTAGTTCAGACAGTGGAGAGTATCTGGTCGAGTGCAGTCCTGATCACTATCCCCCCCCCACACACACCCAGACACACACCCACATACACACACAGCATCAATCCCCCTCCCCAGGAACCTCTTTCCCCCAACCAAGGATTTACTCACCTTCCACCCAGGATATAATGAGTGATGTGCCAAAGGGACCAGTGATGGAACTTCGACTTGTTTTTACAAACTGCCAATGGCTTGAATGAAGAGAGCAAAGGTAAGGTTGTTATATTTGATGATAATACAAAATAGGTAGGAAAGTAAGTCTGGAAGAGGATTTATGAGGAAAGGCTGAGGCACTTGGGGCTGTTCTCATTGGAGAAGAGAAGGTTTAGGGGAGATCTGATAGAAGTGTATAAGATGATTAGGGGTTTAGATAGGGTAGATACTAAGAACCTTTTACCGCTAATGGAGTCAGGTGTTACTAGGGGACATAGCTTTAAATTAAGGGGTGGTAGGTATAGGACAGATGTTAGGGGTAGATTCTTCACACAGCGGGTTGTGAGTTCATGGAATGCCCTGCCCGTATCAGTGGTGAACTCTCCTTCTTTATGGTCATTTAAGCGGGCATTGGATAGGCATTTGGAAGTTATTGGGCTAGTATAGGTTAGGTAGGATTCGGTCGGCGCAACATCGAGGGCCGAAGGGCCTGTACTGCGCTGTATCCTTCTATGTTCTATGTTCTATGTTCTATGTTCTATGTTCTATAAAGTGACTACCCAGGGTATATAGATAGTAGCTCAATGGTTAGCTCTGCTGCCTTACAGTGCCTGGGAGCCAGGCTCAATTCTACTCTTCTGTGTCAAGTTTGCACATTCTCCCAGTGCTCCAGTTTCCTCCCTCTGACCAAAACTGTGCAGGTTGGGGTGTATTGGCCATGCTAAATTGCTCAAAGTATTCAGGGATGTGCAGGCTGGCCATGGGAAATGCAAGGTTACAGGGAGAGGGTAGGTCATACTCTTCAGCGGGTTGGTGTGGACCTGATGGGCTGTAAACGGCCAGGGGTAATTAACACAATGCTTCAAGATATCAGGATAAACAGATAGTTTAAATGGAGACAAACTCTTTCTGCTGTTTGAGGAATCTAATATGAAAGGATAGTATCAAAAAAAGTAGAGCCAGATCTTTTAGAAATGCTTTTTCATTCAAAGGTTTGTAAAACTTTGGAATTCTTTTCTGCAAATAGTAGATCAATTTTTAATTTTAAATCTGAGACTGATACATTTTTGTTAACCGAAGTTATTAAGGCCATCCAAAAATATTTATTAAGAAGGCAAAAGAGAGTAGTCTGCAACAGATGACAGCTTAGCCATGATCTCATTAAATAGTGGAACAGATTCTAGGGATAAATGGTTTACTCCTGTTCTATGCTGCAAGGAGATTCAGGAGAAAACTCTTTGCTATAAACAATGGTATAAATATAAAATTTGCTGCCAAAATGATTTAGTATGGATGCACTAAGACAGGAGGGCAGTAGAAACTTTGCAGATCTGACTGCATCTGTCCAGAGAGAAACCGAGTAAATGTTTTGAATTCAGTATAACTTTTCTTCCAATTACTGTGGATTGGTTAGCTTAGTTGGCTGGATGGTTGGATTGTATTACAATCTGCTATGAAGGCGAAATGAAGGCCAACTTTTTCTGCTAATTAACTCAAATACCCAGAGAGGCTTGCCTCACCTTGCCTCATAATCTATTAAAATGAGTGACAGAACTCCCAAATTCTACTACTTAAAGAAAATAACATCAATTTATTTTCTAACTCTAAAAGTGAACATTAAATAAAAACTATTCACAAATTTAAGCCCCCCCTTCTCTTAACTGCTTACTATCTGCGTCCAACTCTATAACAAACTACTGTTATAATAAGACACTTATTAAAATTACATCAACTTAATTTCAAAAACACAGTCTCTGTTGTCTTCTGTTTCTTCACTCTTCCAGCTGCTGATCTTCCTCGGTTATTGTCTCTCTTTTTACTGCGAGTATGTTTCACATAAGAAGGTATGTTTCATAATGTTTTCTAATATCTTTGAGAGCGAGATATTAGGTGAGCAACTTTAGTTCTCTAGGAGTTTCTCTCTCTAGAGCAGTTGCTCTCTGGCCAATGGACATTCTTATACCCCCAGCATCAGATCGTCTCATTGGTTTGATGTTGGTAAAACAATAAATTCAAACTTGATTGGGTTTTAGTTTCCTGAAGCATAATGTAAACTGGTTAAATTTGAATTGTCAAAACAGCAACCAAAACTTAAGTATCCATTTCACAACCAAAGTTGCATATTTTCAATTTTCCAATAAACTCTGGGTCTGCCATCTAGTCATATGCACAAGTGTAATCTCTCAGATCAGAATAACATTCTCTCTCTTAAAGGTACAGTATATGCCTTCAACTTCATAACAACACCAACAGCACTGGTTTAATTTCTGTATTGTCTGAGATGACCATGAAGATCCTGCCTTCTCAACCTCCACAGATTTGAGGTGACCTCAGGTTAAACTCACCACCAGTCGTCTGTTTCTAGTAAGAGACCAGTTCTATGGTCCTTAGAGACTATGGTGGCTTATCTAGTGTACTTTTCTTTTATGTAGATGCATTTATGCAAAATATGGATAAACCCAAAAGGAGCAAGAAGTTATGCTGGTAGGGTGGGAGGACATCTCTGCGGTGCAAATTCTGGCACAAACCAGTTTGGTCAATTGACCTCTTTTTGTTTTGTAATCAAAATACCTATCCATCGTTGTCTTTATGAATTGAATTACAATCAATGTTGTTTATCCAAATACTTAATTTATATATTGATGCTGGCATTTTCATAATACCAAAGCACAAATTTTCATCTATCTCAGTAATACCAAGGTAGGATCTCCATAGCCTGCTGCAGCAATGAATTCCACAGATAAACCACCCTCAGTCTAAACAAAGTCCTCCTCATCTCAGTGAGGAGACCCTCTCTTCCTTTGCACCTATACTTGTGTTTGTAATTGGTGTTGTCTCTATCTAATTTCTCGCAATAATGTTTTTTCTTTCCTTTTTTTAGACATAACTATTGTCTTGAAAGTAAATGATAAATTTTGCTATATTAACCTGTAATTTGTTCATTTATACAGTCAGATGTGAGGAATTCTGTGGTAACAACTCACCTGTGTCTCCGTCATGTCTGTTTTCAATTTACAAAGCACAAATCCGGAGTGTGATGGAATACTCTCCACTTTCCCTGGATGGGTGCAGTTTGACACCATTCAGGACAAAGCAGCTCACTTTATTGACATCCCATCCATCACCTTCTTCACAGATATCAGTGTGTATTTTATGTAATATATGCTGGAGCAGGTCACCAAGCATTCGCTAGCATTTTCCAAACCTCCAGCCTTTGCTACTTGGAAGGGCAAGGGCAGCTGATACATGGGAAAGCTGACACCAGCGAGTTCCCCTCCAAGCCATTTACTGAGCTGAGTGGGAGCTATATTGCTAGTCTTTTACTGTAACTGGGTCAAAACCCTGGAACTCCTTGCCTAACAGTGATATGGTGGCTCTATATCTAGAGGACTGCAACAATTCAAGAAAGCAGCTTAGCACAATGTTCTGAGTGGCAATTGGGAATGGGCAATAACGCCTTATTCCATGAACGAAATTTTTAATAATTAAAAACTTTGGAAATGCATTTTTAAATCAGATATTTCTTATTACAATCGATTGTTTTTCACGTTGTTTAGCTGTAAAGATCTGTAACATTGTATAGACTTACAAGAATTGAGGTTTCTGAATATCAGTACGTATTAAAATAGACAATTTAATATGTAACTATTATAAAACAATGTGGTTACTAAGGAAAGGATTCAGCTCAGATAGAAATACACCCGCTGTGTGTAAATTGCTAAACATAATTCCATGTTTCTGTTTGATTTTCAGTTTCTCCTGGAATGAGTGATCAGACTTATGTTTAAACATGCTGACATTCTTCCTGGTTGGCTTGCTTGTGCATCTCATCTTCTTTGCCTCCATTTTTGACATTTATTTCACCTCTCCCCTGGTGCATGGAACGACTCCTCATCGAACAGCACTACCACCACCAGCTAAGCGTCTTGTTCTCTTTGTTGCTGATGGATTGCGTGCTGATACCTTTTTTGAGCTGGATCAGAATGGACAAACACGTTCACCATTTCTCCGGTATGAGTGGTCATATGAAGCATTTCAAAGAAATGTTTTTAAGATTATGAAACTATTTGAAAGGGGTAGAAGTCAAGTTGTGGTTTCCTTTTATAGGGAGAATTAAGAAAGTATAGGCACTAGTAAATCCAGTAGGAATTCAAGGGAAACTTTATATCCAAGAGAGTCTTTTGAAAGTGGAACTTGCTTGCAAAAGGAGTACTTGAGCTAAATCACAAAAATTCATTTCAGTGGAGGCTGGGTGAAAGGATGGTGCTGAAGGGAATAGCAGGATACATTGATATCCTGAGCTTAAGAGAAGCGAGAAAATGCTTGTATGGAGAAAAGACCGCCCTGGACCAATTGAGCCTCCAGTCAGTTCTGCTGAGTTCTTAACACTCTAAACAATGACGGATACAATGTTTACATACATTCACTGAGACTAGTTAACTAGTTATAGTTGCTCAGCCTACCATGACTGGATCCATGCAATGTCTTGGCCTATTATGGCCAGAGAAGCAGTGTTAATGTGGACCTACATGTTTAATATTATTTGACTATTATATAACGTATTGTCTTTATGTTATCGCACAAAACATGGTGTACTTTGCCATTTGTGCGTGACTGCATTCAATTGTAATGTAACAACATTGGTATCTTATGTACATGTCTTACTTTTTAATGGCCACAGTCGTTAAGAGATAATAACTTTGAGTTTAAAAACTCCTATTGACCCACTATTGCCCTGGCCTTTGAATCTTTAGTGTGGCCCAAGCATCTCACTTCACACACCAACAGCTCATACCACTGGTTACTTTCTCACAGATATATAATACTTACCCAAACAAGTTCCAATCAAATTGCCCTCAACTCACATATAACCATCATCTCTAGAACTGCTTCACTTCAGACTTTCCTGCCAGACTTTACTTGATGAAAACACTAGTTGGGCTGGATGACTTGTTTCTGTGTTGTAGGGTCAATATAAATGAGATTCTGCTCTTGAAATTGCAGCTGTACAGGACACTGGTTAGGCCACTTTTAGAATAATGCTTTCAATTCTGGGCTTCCTCCTATATGAAAAATACTGTTAAACTTGAAAGGGTTAGAAAAGATTTACAAGGATATTGTCAGGGTTAGAAGGATTGAGCTAAAGGGAGAGGCTGAATAGCCTAGAGCTATTTTTCCTGGAGCGTCAGAGGCTGAGGGGGTGACCATATAAACATTTATAATCATGAGGTGCATGAATAGGGTGAATAGTCAAGGGCTTTTCCCCAGGCTAGGGGAGTCCAAAACCAGAGGGCATTGGTTTAAGGTGAGAGGGGAAAGATTTAACAGGAACCTCAGGCAATGTTTTCATGCAGAGGGTGATGCATGTATGGAATGATCTGCCAGAGGGAAACTCTGACATTTAAAAGGCATGTGGATGGGTGTATGAATAGGAAGGGTTTCGAGGGATATGGACCAAATGCTGGTAAATGGGACTAGACTAATTTAGGATATCTAGTTGGCATAGACAAATTGGACTGAGTGGTCTGTTTCCATTCTGTACATTTCTATGACTCCAAATGTTCTTTGAAAAGTTTTTCAAATACTTTACCTTCTAATTTTAGATCATTTCCAGCAAGTGTCCTTCCATGAATACAGTTTTCATCACTTGTGCCAATTTGGTTTTATTTCCATTAATTGCAGAAAGCTTGAAATATTTTAAATATCTTGTTCATTTTTTAAAACATTTTCACCAAAAGATTAGTTTGAGTGCAAGAAGTATTATTTTGTGGTAATTTGGCAGTACTGTTGCTCCTTATCTGATGATGGTACATGCATTTTGGCTTCAAATGAAGTCTATCGAACACTTCTTTTGATTAGATACTCGAGAGTAGCATATTGTTCAGATTTACACATTAATAATATCCGGTTGGATGATCTAAGGATGAATTCCATATTTTCAGAAAAGGGGAGAATCTCTATGACTCTAAAAGTAGTGACTTTTAAGGTGAACATAATCAATTCACCTTAATTGAATTGAGTTTGTCTTTTTATAGATGTATAAATGCAGTTTTTTTTTAGATGAATTGAACAACAAGGTACAATCAACAATATAGACATGATCTGGCCAGTGTCTGAATGCACATTGCAGATTATTCAGTAAATTCCAGTTTTACTGCTGCAGTTCCAACTTCATGCAGTGAAATGGACCATTCTATCGAAATATAAATATCGCAAACAGAAACAAAAAAAAGTTTAGTGATTGAATAATATACTTGGGTTTAAATGAGGCACTATTTGGTACAAAGAAACACTCATCTTTTTGGTTGCCTGTGAAGATGTGAAACAGATTTACTTTACTATAGAAATAGCATGGGATTATCCACAACTTGAAACTTCTTGTCAAAAGTACTGTTGCTTTGTCAGAAAATACTTAGTTTACGGGGGCAAAGGGCTCACATACAGCTCACAAAATGGCCATTTTGGTGGTGAATTTTGAAAAATTAATTTGGTCCTCTTGACTTAATTTAAGCTCAGAGTGGAAAAGTGTGGCGCTGGAAAAGCACAACCGGTCATGCAGCATCCGAGGAGAATCAACGTTTCGTACATAATGCTCAAAGCATTAATTCTCCTGCTCCTCGGATGCTGCCTGACCAGCTGTGTACCACACTCTTTGACTCTGATCTCCAGCATCAGCAGCCCTCATGTTCTCCCAGTTAATTTAAGCTCATCCCAGCAACTAGATCAGGAATCAGATGAAGGGAGTCAGTATACGTGTGTCTATGTCTGTGTAGAATGGGAGTACAGCTGGCATTGGTCACTTTGGCTTTGCAGGTAGGGGAAGGTGAGGGATATAATGAGGGTTTACAGTAATGAATAACAGATTAGTATTGTGCTCATTGCTATGTTCACTTGACTGTAGGAACACACAGACCAAAAACAGACGTTCTGCATGTTTGGAATAACTTCCTCCTTGTATGCTCAATTTTGTAACTTGTGTATGTGTTTACAGGAATGTGGTTGAGCACCATGGAAGCTGGGGTGTGTCTCACACACGGGTTCCAACTGAATCCAGACCTGGTCATGTGGCTTTGATTGCAGGGTTTTATGAAGATGTCAGTGCTGTTGCTAAAGGTGTGCAGTATTTAATGAATTTATATACCTTTACTTGGCTTGCTCATTGTTCTTTTTAACTGTTCCACAAAGTCCAAAGCAATCTAATTAAACATCCCTTCTAAAGGTGTACTAGAAAGAAAACTAATAAATGTAAACAAACAGTAACTCCATCCCCATGGAGTCATTTGCTAACTGTATTTATTAATAATGTGGAATTATTTGTGACTCCTTTAGCTGGTTAATATACTTTACAGCGATGCATGTTAATATTAGTTGTCCCATGGAATGCAATCTAACTTGTAAAATGTATCATTAACCAGAAGTTTTACCCTTGCTATGATACAGCTTTGCTTTACATCCATTTAAGAGCTTCAGTATTATAAAATCAGATATGTCACCTATTATATTAACATAGCATACTCCAGCATCGCAATAGAGGATTGCATGTCTGTGTCTTTATAAGCTTCAATTTGATCCTGAGTCTACTCTGTCCGAGTCCCTTGAATTCCTAACTTTGTGGCAATTTTGCTGAGTCACGACAGAAATATTTGAGGTTTTGCAACATTCAGTTTCAAAACCTAAGTGTGCAAATGCTTGCTTTTCCAGAGATGTGTGCAACTGTGGAAGTTATTGCTTTTTAAAAAATATGACAGTACAACACATCAGATAAATGATGTCAGTTTCTGTTGGAAAAGGTGAGTACTTCACCACTTGACTTCCCCAAAGCCTGTCCACCATCTAACAAGACACAAGCCAGAATTATGATGAAATACTCCCCAATTGCTTGGATGGGTGCAGCTCCAACAACATTCACAATCACGCAGGACAAATCAGTCCGCTTGATTGGCACCACATCCACAAAATCCATTCCTTCCATCACTGACATTCAGCAGCAGTGTGTGCCAGCTACAACATGGACTGCAGAAATTCACCAACGATTCTTAGATAGAGTCATCCAAACCCATAACCACTTCCCTCTGGAAAGACAAGGGCAGCAGATACATAGGAATACCATCACCTGCAGGTTCCCCTTCAATCCATTGATCATCCCGATTTGGAAATATATCACCGTTCCTTCACTGCTGTTGGGTTAAAATCCTGGAATTCTTAAGGACATTGTGGCTCAGCCTTAAGCACAAAGACTGCAGCACTTTAAGAGGATAGCTCACCACCACATTCTCAGAGGTAACTGGAGGTCTCATGAGTGAATAAAACAATAAAAATTAGCCATGCAGAATGCATATTGTTGCAAAAATCCTCAGCAGCTTATCTGTGGAGTGTGCAATCTTTAAGACACATGTTTAAAAAAAGATGAGGGGCAAATTTTTTATATCAAGGGTTGTTTGTGTGTGGAATGAACTTCCTGAGGAAATGGTGGATGTGGATATAATTACAATGTTTAAAAGACATTTGGAAAGTACATCAATAGGAAAGATTTGGAGGGATATGGGCCAGGAGCAGAGAGGTGGGTTTAATTCAGTTTGCAATTATGATCGGTATGGACTGCTTGGACGGAAGGGTCTGCTTCCATGCTGTATGACTATATGGCTGGATGAGCAAGGAACTTCACTCACTACGGGGACACTTCAGTAGCACAGCAATGTACAAGTCACAATGTTTTGACCAGTAGCAGTTAGAAAATCATGAATAGTTCATGTCTGAATTCCTGTGTGCACTACCAGTGAACGAGGCTCCTTGTTAGTGATATGGACATATGAACTTTCCTTATAACCAAGGAAACAAAAAAACTCAGGGTGTGGACCTATAAGTGCTGCCATCCTTGCAGTGGGGCTACACGAGGGAGGGGGTTCCAGGATTCTGATGCCACAGTTAAGGAACAGCAGTCAAGTTCTGGAAGTTGAAGGTGGTGGTGTTTCCTTTCATCTGCTTTCTCCTGTAGTTGGTAGCGGTTGAAGGTTTGAAAGGTGCTGCCGAAAGAACCTTGATGAATTGCTACAATGCATCTTGTAGATGTCACACATTGACGGCACATGTACTGACGAAAGCTGTGTAATTTGAACATGATAGGTGGGGTACTATCCAGGGGCTGCTTTGTCATGATAGTATCACCTTTCTTAAATGTTGTTAGAGTTGTAGCCATCCAGGCAAGTGGAATGTAATTCATTATGCTGCTGTCTTGTTCCTTGTAGATGGTGGATGGGCTTTAAAGCTCAGAGGGTGAGTTACTCACTGCTAAATTCCCAGTCTGTTCCTATTGTCACAGTATTTATGTAGTTAGTCAATGGTAACTCATTAAGATGTTGATAACAGGATTGAATGATGGTAAAAATATTGAATATCATGGAGATATAGTAAAGATTTTTTTTTCAGAGATGATTATTACCTCATGCTTCTTTTTTCAAACACAAATGTTACATGCCATTCAGCAGTCCAACCTCAGAAAGGTTCTCCAGGTCTTATAGACACCAGCTGTTTGAGTATCTGGAGTTGTGAGTGATACAGGATACTGCATTCATCTGCAAACATTTCCATTCCCCTCCTTAGAGGGGTTTGACAGGGTAGATGTGGGGTGGTTATCTTCCTTTGTGAGAGAGTCAAGGACCAGAGTCAGAGGTCACCCATTTAAGACAAAATTGAAGGAATTTTTTCTTTGAGGTTGGTCAGTCTGTGGAAATGTTTACTGCAGGGGGTTGTAAAGGCTGCGTCATTAACTATATTCACATTTGAGAAAGGCAGTTTTTCATCTGTAAAGGAATCGAGGGTTATGAGGAAAACACATCAAATCAAAAATTGAGGATTATCACATCAGCCATACATTCATTGAATCGCAGACATACTTGTTCGGTTCAATGGCCTATTTTCTGCTCCTTCATCATGTGATGTTATGTTGAAGGGAAGATAATTGTAAAAGTATTTGAAGGCATGGTTGGACTTAGGCACCACCCAGCAAGCTCTTGTTGTAATGTGAGAAGTTGGCAGAATTTCAGAAGTTGGTGTAATTTATTAATTAAGTAGATACAATTACTTGCTTTTATTCTTATAATTTTGCAGGTTGGAAAGAAAACCCAGTGGAATTTGATTCTGTTTTTAATGAAAGCAAATACACCTGGTGCTGGGGAAGTCCTGACATTTTGCCAATGTTTGCGAAAGGTAAGGCACACTGGTCTTGCTGCTGCAACATAAGCCGTATCAAAAATAACATTTTTAGAAATACAAGCTTTGGTGAAGAACTAGGGTGTAAGGAATGTCCAGACGCGATTTGAGCCAGGGAGTCGAAAAATTTAGGGAGGTATTACAGAGATTCAGGCTCAAGCATGGCATGGCAACCACTAAAAAGGTCAGTGAAAATAGGAAGTTGCAAGAGGAAGGAAATGGAGCAGCATTGACATCGTGGAGGGTTGCTGGGCTGGAGGAGATTATTCAGGTACGGAGAGGTGAGATCATGGAGAGATTTGAAAATGGGAAGATAGTTTTTTTTAAAAAAAGAAACAAAACTAAGAAAGGGATCAAGTTTCTACTCCTGTGTATTCACTGCAATATACTATAAAAACTCAGCAATTTTAAAAATACTTTTGAATGGTTATAAAATTCAAGAAAACAAGCAAGAGACGTAAATAGACCTCACATGATCCGCATTTATGTGTATACCTTCCTGTTTTGAGGAATGGGGGAGGGGATGGAATTACCATCAAACTGCCTCTGATATTAAGGGTTTTTTTTACTAAAAGTAAATGCTTCAGTATGTCATGGCTCAAGTACTGGATCTGCCATTATGGTGAAGAGATAATAAATATGGATGTAGGTTTGCTAGCTGAGCTGGAATGTTCGTTTTCAGACATTTTGTCACCATACTAAGTAACATCATCAGCTAGCCTCCAGATGAAGCACTGGTGGCATGGCCACTTTCTATTTATGTATTTAGGTTTCCTTGGGTTGGTGTTGTCATTTCCTGCGGTGATATAATTTCCTGTTCTATTTCTCAGGGGGTGGTAAATGGGGTCCAATTCAATGTGTTTGTTGATAGAATTCCGGTTGGAATGCCGCACGAGAATTCCTAGCAGCATGGGTATTCCAACCGGAATTCTATCAACAAACACATGACTTGGATCTCATTTACCATTCCCTGAGGAAAAAGAACAGAAAATAGCATCATCACAGGAAATGACATCACCAACTTAAGGAAACCTAAACACGTAAATTGAAAGTGGGCCAAACCACCAGTGCTTCATCCTGAGGCACACTGATGATGTTACCTAGTATGGTGATGAAACATCTGAAAATGAACCTTCCAACTCCACGAGCAAACCTATATCCAGAACCGCAACCTGAGCTACAAACCTTCTCAAAACTCGCTAAGATAATAAATATTATTGGATATGAGTTTTTGAGGTGTTAGTGAGCAAATGGGTCCATGACTTGAAGCAGTTGTTCATTAAGAGTGCTCTCATTGTCTATCACAGACATTTACACTACACTTCTGCAACATAGAATTCTAAAATGATGCAGCACAGCAGGAAGTCATTTGATTCAATTTGCGTGTGTCAACCTTTGAATGGCTGACTCCTGTTCCAATTTTTTATGACCTGATACATCATCGCACCATGTGAAACTACAGATTTGATGCATATGTATTTCTGGACCAGGTTTTTAAAGTAGAAAGCAACACATCATTTCTGAGAACCTTTTCCCTCAACTTTGCGGAGGGATGTTTGATATGTGTGGTGCCTTATAGGAATTATTTTCTACAGTTATAAAATCTAAGAATGCATATAAGTTGAAATGCAGAAAACAATATATATCCTGCTTTACTAAGGTTCAAAACAACAAGGTTTATTTTTCAGTTAGAGCTTTAATTGAACTACCTGTCAGATTTTTTTGTTAAATGAGTCCATAGTTCTGTGCAGCCTTTCTTATTGAAACATGGAGCAGGTTCCAGGTGTCGAATGGTCTACTCCTGTTCGAATTCACATGTTTGTTTGATCAGGGTGTGCAAACTCCTGTGTTCAAAGTCTCTATTTTCCAGTATTAAGATTAAGATTAGATTACTTACAGTGTGGAAACAGGCCCTTCGGCCCAACAAGTCCACACCGACCTGCCAAAGCGCAACCCACCCATTCCCCTACATTTACCCCTTTACCTAACACTACGGGCAATTTAGCATGGCCAATTCCCCTGACTTCTCTTGTCTGTGCAGATCCAACAACAGTCAAGAAGCTTGATACCGAAGCAGCCTACTTAATTGGCACCACATCCACAAACATTCTCTCCCTCCACCACTGATGCACAGTTGCAGCAATGTGTTCCATGTACAAGATACACATATTAGATCATCCTGGTTTAAGTTATCAAAATGCTTGTATGCTGCAGGTGCCAGCAGTGACCATGTCTTCACACAAATGTATCCAGCTGAGAAGGAGGACTTTGCTGCTCAGGATGCATCGAAGCTGGATACCTGGGTTTTCGATGAAGTAAAGGTATCAGGAATGTGCTTCACCTGTTCGCATGTTTACCAATAGTAATTGGAAAATGCTGACTTTCTTTCAGAAGATACTTGCTGTCCCCATTTTAATTTGATGCTCCTCGAATTCTGACCTCTTGTCTATGCCCAGTTTTCCCAACTCCATCATTAATTGTTAAGCATTAAGCTTTGGAACACTCTCCATAAAGTTCTTCACTTCTCTAGTCATCTTCCTTAATATCTCATCATACAACTTAGTATCAGATTACATTTGTGAAATGCTTTGGGATGGTTGACAACATTCAAGATGCTATACAAATACAAGTTAATGAAAGATGCTGTTGTAGTTATGTTGCTTGTGCTGTAAATTCTTAATTATCAAGAGGTTGAAAGATTATTTGAGATATGCAGGAATGTAGAGTATAAGTTAACAGCAGATCCACTAAAAACTTATTAAATGGCTGAGCATGATCGAATGGCTGAGTGGCCCATTCTTGTTTCTTGGCCGTATGTTCATAAAGACACTTCCATAATTTTCAGTAGCTGTTTAAAATCTGAGCTGAAAATCTCAGATCTGATTTTGAAATACAGATGGAAAAAGTTTTGCAAACAAGAATAATACTGACCTGACTTTAGGGAATGGTAATGCATAACAAGAAATGCCTTTGGCTGTGCTGGAAGTAGATCTCTGGGAATGGAGGTTGGAATGATTGGCATAGTGAGTTAAGACATGATCCTTTCATTTCTGGGGTGTGAGCCAGAAGCTTGTCTGGACAGATAAGATGAAACCTTCCCGGTTACGCACTGTTAGAATCCTGCATGAAATGGATTTGAGATCTTAATTCTTGGCAACACAGTACTGTGCCTGATTTGACAGGACTTGTCAATTATACTTGAGCAGTGTGAATTCGTGAAATTGAATAGTGGAGGGTGTTGTTTAGAAGTTATGAGACATGGAAGGATGAGGCATGATGTGGGACCGTAACAGAAGGAACATTACTGTAGCTGCCTGTGCAAATTGATCTTTGTTTCCCAATGTCCTCATGTCTTTTCTTTTGTTTTCCAACAGGAGTTTTTTGAATTTGCAAAAACAAATGAACTGCTGTCAAAGAAAATGAGACAAGATCAAGTTATTTATTTCCTTCATTTGCTTGGGCTGGACACCAACGGACATGCTCACAGACCAATGTCAAGGTGATTCTCTCTTGTACTTCTTAATTTTTATAACATTTTTCTGCACTTTGAGTTGTACCTTTTTCATCTCCCAAGGTTTGCTGGCTTCACGTTCCCTGGCTGAAAGGCAGAAAGTGTAAAATTACTGTTCAAAACCAATTAACAGACATGTTAAGGACTGCATGCTGGTGAGTTTAAAATCATCAGTTGGAAAACTGCTAGAATCCATTAAAAACTAATATTTGGAAATCTTACCTGATTGATTTAAGGAGGCATTTAGTATGGTTGGAAGGTTGCTAACAAAATGGAGGTGAGGTGTTATGAACATCATAGCACGATAAATAGGGAATGAATTGGGAGTAAAAAGATTGAATTCTTTCCCCTTTTATTCCATATGGAAATGTGAAAGATTTGGGAATGTATTAAAATTTAGTAGCTGATACTGGCTGTGGGGAGAAGGGTGTAAGATCAAGAAGGCAATAGAAAATACTGACAAGGAGCTTTGATAATTTTGGCCGACCTTTAGGAAAGACCTACGTGCCTTGATAAAAGTCTAGTGATCATGATCTAGATGATACCTGGATTTAAGCAGCTGAGCCATGTTTACTGAGTGTTTTAATTAGACTCCATTGACTTCTTTGATCACTCTATTCGGATAAGGTGTTATATCCTTCTGCCTGGTTAGGCGAATTGGTGAAACAACAGGCTGTCCTGAAATGCCAAGCACACTGGCGCAGTCAGCAGTCCAGATCTAAACTGATGAAATACTGCAGTGAAATGTGGCTTCTTCTCTAGAAGTCACTGAGGGCTGACATGATGGAAGCCTTCAGAATCATTAAAGGATTTGATGGCGTAATTGTGAAGATAATGTTACCATTCGGGGGTGAAAACAAAAATGGAGGCCATAATTGTAGTATACCCAATCGAGAATTCAGCAGAAGCTTCTTTACCCAGCAGTGATTAGAATGTGAAACTTACTGTCATAAGTCATTGCAACAAGTAGTATTGCTGTATTGAAAGGAATCTAAATGGACATGAGGAAAGAACAGGTGGAAGGAAATATTGAAAGAGTTAAATGAAGAGAGATGGGAAGAAACTCGTGTGGAATGTAAATTTAGGCATGAAATTTGAGGGCCAAATGGCGTGATGCTATGCTGTAAACACTATGCATTGCTAAATATAAGAATGTCGTGTTCAGTACTGTGCATAGATGGAGGATAATGTATCCTTGTATTCTTTAGTTAAAAGTTAAAAATCACACAACACCAGATTATAATCCAACAGGTTTAATTGGTTGACTTGAGAAATTTCTTTTCAAGTTCAAACCAATTCTGATTTCAAGTAACTTACCTCTGGCAGCTTGGAAAATTCTACAACAAAAAAGCCTCGAAATTCATTTTCCTGATGCTTGCAATTGATCTAAGACTCGGTATGTAGCATTAGTCCGGTCTTGATATAGCATGTCAAAGCTAGAGAAGAAGACTTCAGAAAAAATACCACCAAGAGATCTATGTCATGCAAGTCACCAATGGAAGCTATCAGATCCCATTCTGTGTAAAATTAGATATGATATAAAGTAAAATTTTATGAATTGTGTTTTAATGCCATTTTCATTATTAGGCTTTGAATATCTTTTAATTGCAGAGTGATGAATGTGGTGAGGTTACGCTACATGCCATTATATTTTTGCTGTGATATTTAATGTATTTCATGGGCATATCTTGTCACCAGAAATTAGTGTTCCCCTGGAATGAATAAAACAGTCTGATTTTGGCTCAATGCTCCCGAGTGTGCAAATGTTTTATTCCAAAAATTGGGCACTAAGTGAGGATAAGTCCTGTCTGCCGCTCAAATAGGATCAGTCATGAGCTTATCGCCTTATTGTGGGCAGTTTGTTGTGAAGCAGAGCAGCATTTCAAGCCACTCTGCCAATTCAACATGTCAAATCCAACGTTGTTGGCATCTCTCAACTAGTAGAATACTTCTGTCAAAAAATTTGCTGTTTGTCACGGTTTTCATGTGTTACTACTCAGGTGCATTAGTCAGGGATAAATAGAGCGTAGAGGAATGAGTCTGGGTGGCTTCCTCTTCAGAGGGTCGGTGTGGACTTGTTGGGCCAAAGGGCCTGTTTCCATACTGTATGGAATCTAATCTAATCGAGAAAAAATTACCCTTCTTCCTGTTCTGAAATAAGAACGCCTCTTGAATATAAAAGACCAAGCTACCCATACTTTTTCAAGCAGAGGGTTGTGATTGTTTAGAATGAACTGCCAGAGGAAGTGGTGGAGGCTGGTACAATTACAATATTTAAAAGGTATCTAGATGGGTAAACAAATAGGAAGGGTTTAGAAGGATATGGGCAAAGTCCTGGCAAATGGGGCGAGATTAGGTTTGGATATCTGGTCGGCATGGACGAGTTGGACGAAAGGGTCTGTTTCCGTGCTGCACATCTCTATGACTCTGTCATGACCTTCCTGCCATCATGTGGGATTGTTTGCTGATGATTATGTAATGTTTTGTACCATTCATGGCACAAAAACAATTCACATTAATATGCAATAAGACCTGGACAACTTTCAGGCTTGGGTAGATACGTGATAGGTGATGAGTGTGCCACACAAGTGCCCTGCAATAATCATCCCTGATAAGAGAGAATCAGTGGCATTGCCTTCTGAATTCCTCACTATCAACATTTTGGGAGTCTTCCCTTTAGTTTCTTCTAATATGTTCCTTCTCATTACATTTTAAGAATCTTTTTGATGTTCATGTTCAATCTATATTCTAAACTTCTCACTTTGATTTCATGAGAGATATTTTATAGGGCTGGACTAGTTCTGTGAATAGCTGAAAATGTGTTGCTGGTTAAAGCGCAGCAGGTCAGGCAGCATTCAAGGAACAGGAAATTCGACGTTTCGGACACAAGCCCTTCATCAGGAATGAGGAAAGTGTGTGAATAGTGCTGCGTTGTCAGCATTTACGCAGCCTAAGAACATAAGTATTCAATAATTATCTAAAAGTGAATGATTCTGTGTAGGTGGTCAGCCAAATTTAATCACTTGTTAAGAAGGCTTAGGGGATCCTTAGGCTGATAAAAGAGGCATAGAGTATAAAAGCAAGGAAGTGATGCTGCACTTCTACAAAGCATTGGTCAAATGATATTTGGAATTTTGTGTTCAGAATTGGGCACATTAATTAAGGAAGGATGTTAAAACCCTGGAGACAGTGTAAAGGAGATTGACTAGAATGATAATACCAGGAATGGGGGATTTTAAGTACAAGGAAAGTTTTGAGAAATTGGGCTTATTCTCCTTGAAGCAGAGAAGATTAAGAGGTCACTTTATTGAGGTGTTCAAAATTATGAGCAATTTTGATAGGGTAAAGAAGGATCTTCTGTTCCCACTGTCTGATATGTCAGTAACTAGGGATCACAAATCAAGATTGTCGGCAAAAGAGATAGGCGGGAGATTGGGAGAAACGTCTTCACTCGGAATTATTAGGATTTGTAATGTGCTGCTGAGGAGAGTGGTGAAGGCAGATATAATAGGATATTTCAACAGAGAGCTGGATATATATTTGAATGTGATGAATTTATAGGGCTACGGAGAATGGATCCAGCTGGGTATCTCTTTCAGGTGTTGATAGAGGCATGATGGGTCAAATGACCTCCTTCTGCACTGTAAACTTTGATGATCCTAAATAAGCAAGGACTTTTGTCTATGTTTTGTAGACTATGAAAAAACATTTATTAATAGGTATGTTACATAGAAATGCTACCTTAATATAAAGATGTGTGATTTGGGATCAAATAGGCTAGAAGGACAAATAGATAGGTTTCCAGTAAAGAGAGGAGTATGACAAGACTGTGTCCTTATGCCAAAATTATTCAATCTGTACACCAAACAAATATTCAGAGAATTAGATATATTTTTGAGGTAAACATTGGAGGCAATAACAAACTTGCTGACAGCTGACACTTGACTCAAGTATTTATGATATGCAGGTCTTACTATTTTTTTGAAATGTCTGTAGGTAAGATTTGCATGGTATTTTCAGTCATTGATTTTCTGCAGTAAGTACTTTATCATTGAAAGATTGCATGTCCATTCTTAACATTGTTGTAAGGTGCACACACAGATCATATTATATTCATCTAAATCACTGGGACATCAGAATTTGGAAATTCTTTGATTCCAGGAATGTGGTCTTCATTTGTGCATCTTCGACATCAAGTCATCATCTGCTCTTTGAGGGATTTCTCAATTTGTCACACAATTGATTATAAATCCATTTGAGATTTCTGAAACTTATTTCACTTTGGATAGTTGACTCACTATTCTAAAGTTCAGGTTATTGGGTTTGAAAAGCCAGCAGTCCATCACTCCATGTTGCCAAGTTCCTGTACTTGACATTTGAACTTAGTGAATAGAACCCGCTGTTCAGAAGTTTATGGAATATCATGTCCTTGTGGTTGTTGACTACAACATCAATTGCATAATTTTCTTTGTTTTCTAATTAGCTTTCATGAGCTGGCAAAAGACCAGTAGTGTATGGTAGTCCCTCAGAGTCAGATGGTTATGAGTTGAAGTTCCAGTCTTGGGTATAGGTACAAATGCTAAGCTGGCCTAGTGCAGTGTTGAAGGAGTGCTATGCTGTCAGACGTGCTGTCTTTCATCTGAAACTTTAAACTGAAGTCTCACCTGCCCTCACAGGTAAAATATCCCATGGTGCTGGTTTGAAGAGGAGCAGAGGAGTTATCCCTGTATCCTGGCTATTGTTTATTTCTGATTCAATATTACAAAACATTATGTGGTGGCTTTGTCACTGGTATTTCAAAGAACTTGCTGTGCTCAGATTAGCTGCCATGTTTCCTACACTGCAAAGTGATTATGCTTCAGAACTACTTCCTTTGCACTGAAACAGTTGGCACATCCTGAGGTCATGAAAGACATCATATAAATGGAATCTTTCACTGTAAATTACAGAAGTGCGTGAATTTGCTTTTCTTACACGTGATTCCGAATGTTTATTATTCAGCGAGTACAAGGAAAATATCCGAATAGTCGATAAAGGTATAGAAGAAGTTGTGTCTATCATTGAAGATTTCTACAGAAATGATAAGAACACTGCCTTCATCTATACTTCTGATCATGGGATGACAGATTGGGGTAAGAACTTGGATATTTTTGGACAATAATATTTTGATTATTGTCCATTTGATGTTTAATAATCTATTATGTAATTAACAAAATATTGATTGTTGTCAGGTTTTCCAAGGATACGACATTATAAGAAGCATGAGAATAATGAGGTTTTGTATTAAACTCTGCATGATTTAGCACCAAATGTTGTGTGATCATTAATCTGCTGATATTCAGCTGTTTGTCTGAATTCTTGGTGCAGTAGATCACATCTGCCATCAGGTGGTGCTGCACCAATATTTTTACTGGGGAGTGGCAAATACCTTTGTAAAAGAAATTCTTCAGTTCCTGCCAAAGAACAGGAACAGTTGCTGATGCCCATTTGGC
Organism: Hemiscyllium ocellatum; assembly: GCF_020745735.1. Classification (NCBI taxonomy): domain Eukaryota; kingdom Metazoa; phylum Chordata; class Chondrichthyes; order Orectolobiformes; family Hemiscylliidae; genus Hemiscyllium; species Hemiscyllium ocellatum. Next base: position 41,459,296 of record NC_083434.1, read on the forward strand.
ACCTCATTCCATCTGCTGGCACAATTCTGGTTTCTTCCACTGCAGATGTCATTGCTTTGCACTCGTCATCCGCCTCCATCAGCTGCCTGCTTACTGCCTCCTAGACCCTTAGTACCTGTCACTTGTTGTCCCTTTCTCTTCTGAACCTCTACCACTTCCTGCTCACTGCTCATTTCCAAGCCCTCACTATTTGCCACAAGCTTAGCAATGGGGAAGGGGAATGAATGGACTGATGAGAGGTTAGCAGAGGGGCAAAAAGTGAGATAGCAAATGGAGTGGCGCTGGTTTGGGAGGTGAGAACAGTATTTGTTTCCAATTAAATTTGGTTTGCGTCATCTTGGATGCGGGCACCTGCTGGGAGTTTTCTGAAAGTGTGACCTCTGCATTTGTGGTGCCAATGCACACATCCTCAAATATAAGTTGGACTGACTGGCAAAGTATCCTTCCAAGCAGGGAAAAAAAAATGCAAGAAACCCATCCTTGCAGAGGGATATAGATAAGGTAATAAGTGAGCAAAAACTTGACAGATGGAATCTGTTGTGGGGAAATTGAGATTATGCACATTGGCAGGAAGAACAGAGGAGCTGATTATAATTTAAATTTAGAAAGATAGCAGAAAGCTACAGAACAGAGGAATTTGAGGCCTCAACCATGAATCACAAAAAGCTAGCATCCGAGTTATAGGGAAGGCAAATGGAATAGTGGCCTTTATTTCAACGAGAATAGACTATAGAATGGGGAGGATTTGCTAAAACTATGTAAGTTACTAGTCAAACTACAGGTGGAATGCTGTGAACAGTTTTGAGCTGCATAATGAAGGAAAGGTATACTGGCATTGGAGGCAGTACAGAGAAGGTTCACTCAGCTGCTAACAAACAAGGGATTGTTTTAGAAGAAGAGGTTGAGTAGATTTGGCCTGTACTCATTGGAATATAAAAGAATGAGAGGCGTCCTTATTGAAATATATAAGATTCTTAGAGGATGTGACAGGGTAGAAAGGCTGTTTTCCCCTTGTCAAAGAACCCAGATCAAGAGGGCATAATTTCAAAATAAGGGTTGCACATTTAAGACAGACTTAAGGAGGAATATCTTCTCTGAGGGTTTTGAACCTGTGGAATTCTTTATCATGGAGGGTTGTTGAGACTGCATCATTAAGTATATTCAAGGTTGTGATAGACAGATTTTTAATCAGTAAAGAAATCAAAGTTTATGGGAACAGGTAGAAAAGTGGAGTTGAAGATTTTCAAATCAGTCATGATCTCATTGAATGGTGGAGCAGACTTGATTGGCTAAATGGCCTACTTCTGCTTTTATGTCTTGTGTTCTTATTTTCCCAGCAAAATAAATTGTACTGAACAGCTGCTGACAGCCTCTGGGATTGGCTAATACTTGACGAGCATAAAGGGAGTCGGTGCCCTCACTCCTGTACAAACCAATAGAGTTTGAGTAGATTCAGGAAGTAGCAGATAAAGCAACTGACAAAAATGATGTTGGCCATTCCACGAAGTCCATTGACCTCTGCCTTTTAACTAGTTTCTTGCAAGTATCACAGCAGGCGCAATCTGATTGGCCACTTTCCAATATTGGTCCCACTGTTGCTTCATTTATAAATAGAAGTTAGAAGCTACAAATAGAAGTTAGAAGTTAAAAGACAAAAAATGACCTTTCTCCAGGGATATTTCTCCATAAAATGATCCATTTTCTTAGCAGCTGAATATCTGCATGGGAAAACCAGTTTGAAAATTTGTGTTGTGAGAAAATGTTCAAGACCAAATTTTCCTTTGCGTCTTTGTCGTTGTTTCAAAAGGGTCTTGACAAAATGTATCTTGATACATCAAATTCATTTGTAAATTTTGAATTTGTTTACTGACTCAGGTTCACATGGTGCAGGCCACCCCTCAGAAACCCTCACACCCTTGGTTGCATGGGGAGCTGGAGTAAATGGACCATTGGTTGACTCAAATCAACAATTTCAAGATGATTTTCTCCAAGGTACAGTTAATCACATTCCAGTTTGATTGTCCCTAGTCCGCTACTTGGAAAAGCTTACTAAAGAAAGACAGATATTTATTTACATCTTGCACAACCATAAGACGTTTTGATGCACTTTAGTCATTCAGTTGTTTTTCAAATGTGGTCACCATTGTGGAGTATTAAACTATTCTGCACGAACTTTGTTTTTTCAAAAAAGCTAATATTTTTCAAAACCTAACATTAGTCATTTTCTATTTAAAACAAGAAGGTAGATTACTAACTGAATGGCTCTAAGTTGGAAGAGGGGAATGTGCAGCAGGACCTGGGTGTACTTATGTACCAGTCACTGAAGATGAGTATGCAGGTGGAACAGAAGGCAAATGGTATGTTGGCCTTCATTGCAAGAGGTTTCAAGTACAGAAACAAGGATGTGTTGTTGCAGTTATACAGTGCCTTGGTGAGGCCACACCTAGAGTATTGTGTGCGATTTTGGTCTCCTTTTCTGAGGAAGGATGCTCTTGTTCTGGAGGGAGTGCAGCAAAAGTTTCCCAGGCTGATTTCAAGGATGGCGGGACTGATGTGTGAGGAGAGATTGACGAGGTTGGGATTGTTTTCGCTGACGTTCAGACGAATGAGGGGGGAATGAGACTTACAAAATTCTAACAGGACTAGATAGGGTAGATTTAGGGAGGATCTTCCCGATGGTGGGTGTGTCCAGAACCAAGGGTCACAGTCGGAGGATTCAGGGAGGACCATTTAGGACGGAGATGAAGAGACATTTCTTCACCCAAAGAGCGGCGAGCTTGTGGAATTCATTACCACAGGAAGGAGTTGATGCCAAAACATTGAATGTATTCAAGAGGTGGTTAGATACAGTGTTTGTGGCAATTGGGACTAAAAGTTATAGGGAGAAAGCAGGATTAGACAATTGAGTTAGATGATCAGCCATGGTCGTGATGAATGGTGATGCAAGCTCAAATGGCCGACTGACCTCCTCCTGCTCCGACCTTCTACGTTTTATTGCTTCTGTCCTGCTCAATGATTTTCCTGTGGAAACCATGATCAAAGGCCACGACTATGTGAAAGGTAGAAAGATATTAAATTTATGAATATTTTAGCAGTTTAGTATGATTGGGTTAATAAAATTGATAAAATTAATTCTGGAATCCGACAAACTACTTGGAGCTATCAATCATACCATAAAAGAAATGCAGACACTCTACTGTAATAATGGAAAGTTCTGAAATCATTTTCAGGAAGGCAACCGGTGACTAGTGGAATTCCGCAGAGGTCCATGTTGGGAACACAATTATTCATGTTATATATTAACAATCTGGATGAAGAAACTAAGAGTGTTGAAAATATTGCAGGTGGCACAAAGAGAGTTGGAGGGACAGGTGGTGTTGAGGAAGTGGGGAGGGTGCAGAAGGACTTGGACAGGCTGGGAGAATGGGCAAAGAAGTGGCAGATGGAATACAATATGGGTAAGTATGAGGTTATGAACTTTCGTAGGAAAAATAGAGATGTAGACTACATTCTAAACAGTGAAAGACTTCGGAAATTTGAAGAACAAAGGAACTTAGGTGTCCTGGTTCAGGTTAACATGTAGTTTCAGTTGGCAGTTAGGAAGGTAAATGCAAAAGTTTTCAGGAGGGCTAGAATAGAAGAGCAAAGATGTACAGCTGAAGACGTATAAGGCTCTGGTCAGACAGACCATGTTTATAATATTTTGAGCAGTTTTGAGTCCGGAAACTAAGGCGAAATATGGTGGCATTGGAGGGGGCTCAGAGGAGCTTCACAAGAGTGATCCTGGGGATGAAGGGCTTGTCAAATAAGGAGTAGTTAAGGACTCTGCGTCTGTAAGTCATGGAGTTTAGGAGGATGAGGTAGGATCTGATTGAAACTTACAGAATAATAAGAGGCCTGGAAACAGTAGATGTGGAGAAGATGTTTCTATGAGGAAAGACTAGGATTGAGGGCACAGCTCGGAGTGAAGGGAGAATCCTTTAGAACTGAGACGAGGAGGAATTTCTTCAGCCGGAGGGTGATGAATCTGTGGAACTCATTGTCACAGAGGGTTTTGGAGGGCAAGTCATTGAGTGAATTTAAGACAGAGATAACTAAGTTTTTGATGGGTTGGGGATCAAGGGTTACAGGGAGAAAGCAGGAGAAAGGGGTTGAAAAACATTTCAGCCATGATCAAATGGCAGAACAGATTTGATGGTTGGAATGGCTTAATTTTACTCTTGTGTCTTATGGTCTTATGTCTGGGAAAGTAGAAGTGTACAAATTAGTCCTTCTGAGGGAGCATCAGTAGCACACATGATGCCCCATGCAGATTGAGCAGTAGCAAAAATCCTCTGCATTTGATCAGGATAAGTCTACTTTGTAGAGTCATTGAATGTCTATTTTGTTAGGGTACTGCAAGGTCCAGTTTGAAGGTCTTCTGCATGAGTCATTTAACATTTCCTGGAGAAACCTGCTTTGTGGTGCATTACTCCTCAGAAATTTGGGGTGATGAATCCTATGCAGGGTGAATGTTTGGCTGGATCACCCCTCTCCTAACTCATTTGCTGCCTATGCACCAGGACTCTCCTGGGCTCTTCTACTCCTCTTGCTTTTCCTTACTGGGGAAAGCAAGGTACAGAGGAAGGTCCAGAGGTGGTTGTGAAGGAAAACACTGCTTTTGTGAAAAGATCTGTAGCCCACTCTCTATTACTTACTGAAGAATTGAATGGTTTGCTCAAAACAGAAAGATCAAGGTAATCTTGCCTTGTACAAGTCTGATAGATGTATGCCTCTGCTTCACTTCTGCTATTCGTCATTGACCTTGTAAGTGAAATTGAGGAGAGCAAAATGATGCAATTGTAGTCTTAGATGACAATCCATCATTCTGTCTCATTCTACATGGTCACTGACTTGCTGTCAGTCATTGGGGATTTACATTCAGTACCAAAGTGGAAATGAGTTGGAGGAGTAGTGTCTTTTTCCAAGGCAATTTCCAATGCCATTCACATTGCATGTACTAATTAGATTTTTGTTTTTTTTTGTGGAGGGAAGGGAAGATTTGAGAAATTATTACCTTTCATTTTCAAAATTTGTTCTTGATGTTTGTTTCAGAATGGAAACTAAATGACTCAAGAAGATTAGATATAAACCAGGTAAAATCCTTATCTTGCTCAAAGTTGAACATTATATTCTAATTCTCGTTGTGAAAAGAAAACTGACACCTAAGATATTCTCAGTTTTTAAGCTCCAGGGTTCTAAGTACAAAATACCATCTTGTTAACATAAAGTGGAGCAGGATTAGGTGATTTACCCCTTGAACTTGCTGTACCATAATAGAATTGCAGCTGACGTTTTACCTCCACTTCACTTTCCCGTCCATCCTTAAATGCTGGTTTGCTTATCACTGTCCATCTTGACAACCTGGAATAACCATTTTATAAGGATGGGTTAGATGTGTGTCACATGGCTACTGTGAATCATATGTTCGTTACTATTCATTTGAATTCCATATAATGTTAAATGAGCCTCATGCCTGCTTCCAACATGTCATAAGTGTGTTGACCAGTTTGTTGAACAGGAACCTGCTGAGTCAGCCTGATTTGTGATCCTCTTTGCTTTCCCCTACCCCATCCCAAACAACGCTCAAAACCTTCACCAGGCTCCCTTTGAAATTAAACTGGATAGAGCTCTAATCCTTCAGAAAGAGAGAAATAGCAACAGCATATCTTTTAACAGCACCTTTAACCTAATGAGATACAGGGGATTCAGTGCTTTATTTTGTTTTTAAATCAATATTAATGTTGTTAGATGACCAAAAACTTAGGTTTGTGTATATTGTGGTCAAAAAGATTTGCTTTAAGGAGCATCTTAAAGGAGAATATAGAGGCAGAGAGGTGTAGAGAGGGAAATCTAGACCCATGGACCCATGCAACTGATGGCATCAGAATCAATGATGAAATGATTAGAACATACAAACCAGGAGCAGGAGTAGGCCATCTGGCCCTTCGAGCCTGCACTGCCATTTAGTAAGATCATGGCTGAACATTTCATGGCCTCAGCTCCACTTACCCACCCTCTCATCTCACCCTTAATTCCTTTTATTGTTCAAAAAATATGTATGTTAGCTTTAAAAACATTTACTGAAAGTAGATTCAAAATCCTCTGAGTGAAAAAGTTCCTTCTTAATTCAGTTCTAAATCTGGTCCCCCTAATTTTGAGGCTATGTCCTCTTGTTCTAGTTTCACCTGCCAGTGGAAACATCCTCTCTACAACTATCTTATCAATTCCCTTCACAATTTTATATGTTTCTGTAAGAAGCCCCTCATTCTCCTAAATTCCAATGAATATCATCCCAGTCTACTCAGTCTCTCCTCACAAGCCAACCTCCCTCAACTCTGGAATCATCCTAGTGAACCTCTTCTGCACCCCCTCCAATGCCAATACATCCCTTCTCAAGTAAGGAGACCAAAGCTGCATGCAGTACTCCAGTTGTGGCTTCACCAGCACCCGATACAGCGGCAACATAATCTCCCTGCTTTTAAATTCAATCCCTTTAGCAATGAAGGACAAAATTCCATTTGCCTTCCTAATTACTTGTTGTACCTACAGACAAACCTTCGGTGATTCAGACACAAGGATACTCAGGTGTCTCTGCATTGCAGCATACTGCAACTTTTTACTATTCAAGTAAATAGTCCTTTTTAATGTTACTCCTACCAAAATGGATGACTTCACATTTATTTATATTGTATTCCCTCTGCCAGACCTTTGCCCACTCACTTAAAGTATCTATCTTCCTCTTCAAAGTTTCGCAGTCTCTGCACACTTTGCTCTGACACTCATCTTAGTGTCATCTGCAAACTTTGACACGTGGTCCCCAATTGTGAATAGTTGCAATCCCGACACTGATCCCTGAGGCACATCACTAGTTACTGATTGCCAACCAGAATAGCACTCATTTATCCCCACTCTTTGCTTCCTGTTAGTCAACCAATCCTCTAGCCATGCTAATACTTTTCCCGTAATGGTATGCATCTTTAACTTGTGCAGCAGCCTCTTGTATGGCATCTTGTTGAAGACATTTTGGAAATCTAGGTATATCACATCTACTGGGTCCCTGTTGTCCACCATGTTCGTAATGTCTTCATAGAATTCCAAACAATTAGTAAAGTATGCCCTTCACGAACCCATACAACGTCTACCCAACAGGACAATTTCTATCTAGATGCCTTGCTATTTCTTCCTTGACAATAGACTCAAGCATCTTCCCGACTACAGAAGTTAAGCGACCCAATCTATAATTCCCCAGCTTTTGTCTACCACCCTTTTTAAACAGTGGCATCACATTTTCTGTTTTCCAATCTGTTTTCAGGAGGAACTGCTCCAGCAAATTTTGGAAAATTTCCCACAACTGCATTTGCTATTTCTTCTACCATCTCGTTTAGTAGCCTGGGATGCATTCCATCAGGGCCAGGAGATTTGTCTAACTTTGGCTCTGTTGGCTTGCCTAACACTACCTCTTCTGTAATAATGGTTGTTTCCAGGTCCTCACCTACTTTTGTCTTTTTGTCAATTACTGACATGTCATTTATGTCCTCCACTGTGAAGACCGACACACAATACTTATTCAATACCTCAGCCATTTCATCATATCCTATGACTAAATGCCTCTTCTCATCCTCTAAATGACCAATGTTTACTTTAGCCACTCTTTGTATTCTGTGTTAGTTTTTTTCTCATTTTCTGTCTTACTTTTCTTTATAGCTTTTTTTGGCTATAGCTTGAGCAGCTTTCTATTGACCTTTAAACTTACCGAATCTTCTAGTTTCCTGCTGATCTTCTCCACTTTGTATACCTTCCCTTTCAATTTGATAGCTTCCCTTATTTCCTTAGGCACCCATGGCAGATTACCTCTTTTCTTGCACTCCTTCCTTTTCACTGGAATATACTTTTGCTGAGCACTTTGAAAAATTGCTTTGAAAGTCCTGCACTGCTCATCAACTGTCCCACTATAAAATCTTTGTTTCCAGTCTGCTTTAGCCAAGTCCTCCTTCATCTTATTGTAGTCTCCCTTGTTTAAGCCACGAACCCTGGTATTTCATTTTGACTACACACTCTCCATCTGTGTTCTAAATTCAACCACAATGTGATCACTCCTTCCAAGAGGATCCCTAACTATGAGGTCATTAATTATTCCTGTCTCATTACACAGGACCAGATCTAGGATAGCTTGCTCCCTCATCGGTACTGATACATACTGCTCAAGAAAATAATCGCGGATACACTCAACAAAGCCTTCCTCAAGGCTATCCTGACTGAGCTGATTTGACCGATCGACATGCAGATTAAAATCCCCCATGATAATTGCCATACCAGTCAGGCATTAATTATTCCTTTGTTTATTTCCCATTCCAATGTGATGTTATTATTTAGTGGCCTAAATACTATACCTATCAGTGACTTTTCCTTCATAGAATTTCTAGTTTCCACCCAAATGGATTCAACCTTATTCTCCACAGAACCAAGATCATCTCTCAGCATGCCCTGATGTCGTTCTTGAATTTCAGAGCTACTTCACCTCCCTTACCTTCCTGTCTGTCCTTCCAAATAGTCTGATACCCCTGGATATTTAACTCCCAGTTGCGACCATCCTGTACCAATGTCTCCGTAATGGCTACTAAATCATATTCATTTCCGATGATTGTGGGAGGCTATCAAATTGAAAAGGAAGACATACAAAATAGAGAAGATCACCAGGAAACTAGAAGATTGGGCAAGTTTTAAAGGTCAATAGAAAGCCACTCGAGCTATAGCCATAAAAAAATGCCCCATGAAATGGAACCCCTCTTTCCCATACCACTTCCCTAGCCACATGTTTACTTCCCAAATTTTCTTATCCCTAAGCCAATTTGCATGTGGCTCGGGTAGTAATCCCGAGATTATAACCCTTGTTCCTTAATTTAGTTTATAATGCTTGACAATTCCCAGTCAGGTTCTTCTTCCTAGCCTTGCTTATGTTTGTTCCAAAGTGGACCACAACAGCTGGATCCTCCCCCTCCTGTGCCAATATCCTTTCAAGTCAGTCAGAGATGTCCTGCATCCTGGCACTGGACAGGCAATGCACCATGCAGGATTCCTGAATAGGTTTACAAAGGATACTATCTATTCCCCTAATTATACAATTCTCTATAACTACCACTTGTCTTTTCGTTCCCCCCTCTTGAATGGCCTCCAGCATGATGGTGTCGTGGTCAGCTGGCTTATCGTCCCTGCAGTCCTTTCCTTCAACCACACAGGAAGCAAGTACTTCATATCTGTTGGACAAAGTCAAGAGCTGAGGCTCCTCTGTCCTGAACTCAGAATCCCCCTACCTGCCTCACTTGTAATCACTCCCTGCTGTCTCTGATCATAGATTGAGTAAACCAAATTCAGTCAATCAGGTGTGACCGCCACCTGAGACAAAGCATCCAGGTAACTCTCTCCCTCCTGGATGTGCTCAGATTCCAGCTCATTAATTCTGAGCCTCCAGCAACCAACACTTGCTGCGGATGTGATCACTGCAGTTCACAATGGGATCAGCCAGCTCCCACGTACACCTGCAGCACATCACCTGCCCAGCCATCTCTACTTAGTTAGTTACTTTATTAATTTATATAAACTTATGAGTTAATTAATTTTTAATACTTCTTTGCTATGCTCTTTTTCAAACTCACTGCAGTCAATCAGCCAATCAGGTCACAGCTTCCCTATGCCATCACTCCAGTAGTTTTTTTGCAGCAGAAGTTTGATACTCATTCCATGTTACTTCCCCATGTTATTACGGCTGCTCTGCCTTTGGACTGCTCCCCGCAGACTAAAACTCACAATATACTTTGAATGCACATAACACAAGCTAAACCTATGATATCTTTCCTCGTTTTCGAACAATTGGCTCAGGAAAAGGTATCCTTTTTTTTTAGATTAGATTCCCTACAGTGTGGAAACAGGTCCTTTAGCCCAACAAGTCCACAGCAACCCTCCAAAGAGTAACCCTTCCAGACCCATTTCTCTCTGACTAATGCACCTAACACTATGGATTATTTATCATGGCCAGTTCACGTGATCTGCACATCTTTGGACTGTGGGAGAAAACTGGAGCACCTGGAGGAAACGCACGCAGACACTGGGAAAATGTGCAAACTCCACGCAGACAGTTGCCCATGGCTGGAATCAAACCTGGTTCCCTGCCACTGTGAGGCAGCAGTGCTAACCACCGAGCCACCGTGCTGCCCCTTGTAAGATCAAAATTCCTAAAATATTTGAACAATCTCATTCACTCCCTATGCCATTCATGCTTAGCAGCAGCAGGAGTGTGTACTGTTTACAAGATGCACTGCAGAAATTCAACAAGACTCCATAAGAAATACCTTCCAAACTCACAACCACTACCATGTGAGAAGGTCAAAGGCAGCAGATTCATGGGAACACAACCATATGTAAGTTCCCTTCCAAGCCCTCACCAACCTGAGTTGGAAATATATCACGGTTCCATAGGAAATATCTCACTTTTTTATCATATTGCTGGGTCATAATCATATAACCCCCTCTCCACTGCGTCTACCTATACCAATTTGAGTGCAATTCACCACCATATTCTCATGGGCAACAAGAGATAAACAATAAATGCAGCCCAGTCAGTGATGCTCACATCCCATGAGTTCATTATTTTTTGAAAAAAATTATGCAAAAGTTTAGGAATCCTGTAGTTTCCTATTGCAACCCCTTGGCCAATTGGATTAGACTTTCAAAATCCAGCATTCTTTTCTCCTTTCTTTGTAATTGTGATTTATTTTGGCATTCTTGCATTTATCCTGATGAGTACAAAACCTTCAACGTTACTATTTTCTGCAGTTCAGTTTTCAGCTTCTTTTAGATGCTCTTTTGTATGTGATTTTCAATCCCTATCCAAGATGCTGACATCACTGGTTTTATGTGCCATTATTTAGGGACAACTACTATGCAAGTAAATGCTCTGAACTCAGCATAGCTGCTGCTTTTGTTGCCAGGGACATAATGGTGCTTCTGGAGTTTACACAAAAATCAATGTAGTTTCTGAAGACACTGGTCAATGCAAATAGTTTCCAGTATGATCTGTAGATATTAACTTAATTCTGAAAACAAATTCTATTCGTTAAACTTTCCAGAAGTTGATTTTGGGAGGATTGCCAGGGAGCGATAAACCTCCATCCTGTAATATTGACAACCACAATCCTCCTGACAAAAAACAGACAGTTCAAAACTTGTGCAAACTTTGGTTTCTCTTTCTATTTTTTTCAACATTCTCTGGGTACCAACGTCCCTCTGAAATCCCTGTTAGTTTGAGCATAATGCCTGCCCAGACCTGAAGCATCTACAGGTTTTTTTGAACAGTGAATTAACTTTCAAGCCTGGCCTCATAAACAAGTATGTTTGTCCTCATTCTTTTTTTAAGAGCTCAAAAGTTACCTTCAGCTCTTAGTTAACAGCTCTAAACCAAAATGACACAAATGAAAAATGTGAAGGTCTTGACAACGGGTTCTTCTGATTATTGGATTTAACAGAGTGCGTAAGTTTATATTACTTTATTACTGCTGTTCACCTTGAAATGTTGCAACTAATTGTTTCTATTTTGCATTGCACAGGCTGATGTAGCACCACTGATAGCTGCTTTAATCGGAATTCCTTTCCCTCTTAATTCTGTGGTGAGCTAATGTTTTGAAATTTTATCTAATTATGTGGCAGACAGTGCATTTTGAGCTTACTAATAATTGTGAAAGTTCTGTAATTTTGATTCTGTATTTTTGTGATGATTAAGTGTATATTCTGTGAGGGCCTGTCAGCAGTCCAGGGTCTTGCTGATGGCTGCTGCAGAATGCAAAGCTGTTGTGCAACCTCAGGTGTCCAATGTTTGGGCATGCGATTTCAGGAGAGGGAACGGTGTCATGTTACAAGCAATACACTGAGTAACACTTTACATTTCATTAACTAAAAGAGAAAATGTTGGAAGACTCAGCAGATTATGGTGTCATAGAGATGTACAGCATGGAAAGAGACCCTTCGGTGCAACTCGTCCGTGCTGACTAGATATTCTAAATTAATCTAGTCCCATTTGCCAGCATTTGGCCCATATCCCTCTAAACCCTTTCTATTCATATACCTATCCAGATGTCTTTTAAATGTAGTAATTGTACCAGCCTCCTCCATCACCTCTGGCAGCTCATTCCATACACACACCAGCCTCTACGTGAAAAAGTTGCCCTTTAGGCCCCTTTTAATTGTTTCCCCTCTCACCTTAAACCTATGACCTCTTGTTTTGGACTCCCCTACCCTGGGGAAAAGATCTTGACCATTCACCCTATTCATGCCCCTAATGATTTTAAATTTAAAAATCACAAAACTGGGTTGTAGTCCAACAGGTTTATTTAGAAGCACTTAATTTTGGAGCACTACTCCTTGATTGTGGTTGTGGCCTGATGAAGGAGCAGTGGTCCGAAAGCCAGTGCTTCCAATTAACCTGTTGGACTATAACGTGGTGTTTGTGTGATTTTTGACTTTGTACACCCCAGTCCAACACTGGCACCTCCAAATAATGATATTAAAAACTTCAATAAAGTCACCCCCCCTCCATCCTCCGACACTCCAGGGAAAATAGCCCAGCCTATTCACCCTCCCCTTTTAGCTCAATCCCACTAACCCTTGTAAATAAGCTGTAAGGTTTGGCAGCATCTGTATAGGAAGTAATAGGGTTCATGTTTCAAGTCCAAATGTAATGAGCTTATGACAGTAAAGAAGGCATTTGGTATGCTTTCCTTTATTGGTCAGAGTATTGAGTACAGGAGTTGGGAGGTCATGTTGCGACTGTACAGGACATTGGTTAAGCCACTGTTGGAATATTGCGTGCAATTCCGGTCTCCTTCCTATCGGAAAGATGTTGTGAAACTTGAAAGGGTTCAGAAAAGATTTACAAGGATGTTGACAGGGTTGGAGGATTTGAGCTATAGGGAGAGTCTGAACAGGCTGGGGCTATTTTCCCTGGAGCATCAGAGGCTGCAGGGTGACCTTACAGAGGTTTATAAAATTATGAGGGGCATGGATAGGGTAAATAGACAAAATCTTTTCCCTGGTGTCGGGGAGTTCAGAACTAGAGGGCATAGGTTTAGGGTGAGAGAGGAAAGATATAAAAGAGACCTAAGGGGCAACTTTTTCACACAGAGGGTGGTACGTGTATGGAATGAGCTGCCAGAGGAAGTGGTGGAGGCTGCAACAACTGCAACATTTAAGAGGCATTTGAATGGGTATATGAATGGAAAGGGTTTGTAGGGATATGGGCCAGGTGCTGGCAGATAGGACTAGATTGAGTTGGAATATCTGGTCGGCATGGACAAGTTGGACTGAAGGGTCTGTTTCCGTGCTGTACATTTCTATGACTATGACTCTATGATTGCTGCTTTAGATCCTCGCTCCCCAGCCGGCACACTTTGTCTGTGAAAGTTGGTGGTCAGTGTGGTTTCGGAGTCAGTGTCTGTTGTCCTCTCAGCTGATCATCCTTGATCATGTTTGATTTCTTCTTTACTGTCTGAGAGGGGGGGGTGATGGCTCTATCTCTCTCTGCAGGCTGAGTTCTTCAAGTCCACTTTAAGGTTTAGCAAACCATGAGAAAGGGCATGGTTTGAGATGGTGACCAAACATGTGGATGAAGGTAAAGTGGTTGATGTGTATATAAGGCAGTTGGTAAGGTTCCCCACGGTAGGTTATTGCACAAAGTACAGAGGCATGGGATTGAGAGTGATTTAGTGGTTTGGATCAGAAATTGGCTAGCTGAGAGAAGATACAGTATTGTTCAGTTACTGGTGGTGTAGGATGGTGTAGTAAATTTGCAAATGACACTAAGGCTGGTGGAGTTTGGATAGTGATGAAGGATATTGCAGATTACTGAGGCATATAGCTAAGCTGCACAAGTGAGGTGGCAAATGGAGTTAATACGGGAAAGTGTGAAGTTATTCACTTTGAAAGGAGCAACAGGAATAGAGAGTACTAGGCTAATGTAAGATTCTTGGTAGTGTAAATGAGCATAGAGATCTCTGTGTCCATCTACATAGATCCCTGAAAATTGCCACTCGGGTTGATAGGGTTGTTAAGATTGTATACGGTGTGTTAGCGTTTATTAGTAGAGGGATTGCGTTTTGGAGCCATGAAGTCACATTGCAGCTGTATGAAACTCTGGTGTGGCTGCACTTGGAGTATTGTGTACAGTTCTGGTCACCGCATTATAGAAAGGATGTGGAAGCATTGGAAAAGATGCAGAGGTGATTTACTAGGATGTTGCCTGTTATGATGAAAGGCTGAGGGACTTGCGACTGCTTTCATTAGAAGAAGGTTGAGAGATGACTTAATTGAGACACACAAGATGATCAGAGGGTTAGATAGGGTGGAGAGCCTTTTTCCTCAGATGGTGATGGCTAGCATGAGGGGACATAGCTTTAAATTGAGGGGTAATAGATATAGGACAGATGTCAGAGGTAGTTTCTTTACTCAGAGTAGTAGGGATGTGGAACGCACTGCCTGCAATATTAGTAGACTCGCCAACTTCAAGGAGATTTAAATGATCATTGGGTAGACATATGGATGATAATAGAATAGTGTAGGATAGATGGGATTCAGATTGGTTCCACAGGTTCCATCGAGGGCTGAAGGACCTGTACTGCGCTGTAATATTCTATGTTCTCTGTACTTTTCATTTGGTCTAATGAAGTGTCATATTGGACTTGAACCTGTTACTCTCTCCACAGATTTTGTCCCACCTACTGAATTTCTCCAACACATTCTGTCTTTATTTCAGATGTTGAACATCTGCAGTATTTTACTTTTGGTTTTATTAAACTTGAATACTTAGATTGGTTCCAGTCTCCTATTTCCTCCAGTCTTCTATCGCATCTTAGATACAGCCCTTCCAAGAAGATAGTCACTACTCGTTCACAAGATGCCACAAAAAATGCAGCTTTGAGCCTTTGCTAAGGAAATAGCAGGTAAAAGCAATATGTCTTCAGTGTGGAGGAGCTAGAATTACTGCAAATTCAGTGCCCCGCAAATGCTGATAATATGTAAAAGAACTCTCAACATCTTTGGGCGGCACGGTGGCACAGTGGTTAGCACTGCTGCCTCACAGCGCCAGAGACCCGAGTTCAACTCCCGCCTCAGGTGACTGACTGTGTGGAGTTCGCACGTTCTCCCCGTGTCTGCGTGGGTTTCCTTCGGGTGCTCCGGTTTCCTCCCACAGTCCAAAGATGTGCGGGTCAGGTGAATTGGCCGTGCTAAATTGTCCGTAGTGTTAGGTAAGGGGTGAATGTAGGGGCATGGGTGGGTTTCGCTTCAGCCCGTCGGTGTGGACTTGTTGGGCCGAAGGGCCTGTTTCCACACTGTAAGTAATCTAATCTAATCTTTATGAAGAAAAAAGACAAGTTAGTTCTTTGTTAGCACCCATAAAGATGTCAGTGCCCAGGTGTACACCTATACATATTCTACAAAGCTCCATAGCAACTATTTTCTTTTCTGCAACTCCACCAATACAATGGACACAAAACCCTACATATATGAGCATGTGATGTGTTACTCAGCTTTTAGGAAATTTCTCCAAGTAGTTGTCCTCCCATTTATCAAGATTCCCTTATCAGCTGCCTTCAGCAGAATGGCTTTTCTGCAAACTAGTCAACAAAGGTAGGCACCCCACCTTGGATTATAATCCTGTGGTATCACACTCAACCTCTTAATAACATTTTATAGCCCAAGAATTTGCAGAATTTCCTCATCAGCTGTACAGTAGATATTTACTTTTGATACAGAAAACGATGAGGTAAGACAATTTCCTCATTTTTTAATTAAGTTAAAAGCTGGCATTATGTTTGTCCTTTTTTGAATTCTATTTGTCTCAGTGCACTAGCTTTTAATGATCTTTCACTACTATTATCTTATTTTTTAAAAAAAAACATTCATGGGAATGGGTGATAATGGCAAGACCAGCATTTTTTGCCCATCTCTAGTTAGTGCATTGAACCACTGCAGTCCATTTGGTGTAGGTACACTCATCATTTTATCAAGGAGGGAGTTCCAGGATTTTGACCCAGCAACACTGAAGGAAGAATTGTATAGCAGCATGGTAGCTCAGTGGTTAGCACTGCTGCTTCACTGCCACTGGAACCCAGGTTTGATCCCGCCCTCAGGTGACTCTGCAAGTTCCACAAAGACACCTTCACGTGTTTGCGTTGGTTTGCTCCGGGTGCTCCGATTTCCTCCTGCAATCCAAAGATGTGCAGGCTCGATGGATTGGCCATAGTAAATTGCCCTGTAGTGTGCAGGTTAGGTGGTTTAACTGTAGTAAATGTGGATTTACGGGATAGGATGGTGTGCTCTTCGGAGGGTCAGTGCAGATTCGATGGATCAAATTGCTTTTATCTGCTCTGTAGGGATTCTATAGTTCCGAGTTGGGATGGTGAGTGGCTTGAAGAGGAAATTGCAGTAGTGACATTCCTGTGTATCTGTTGCTCTTGCCGTTCTAGATGGTAAATCTCTTGGGTTGCTTGCAGTGTGTGTTCGTGACTTAGAGGACAGAAGTAGGTGTATTGTAGCCACATTTGCAGCTGACACAAAAATAGTTCGAAAGACAAGTTATGAGAAGGATACAAACAGTTTACAGTGAGATATTGATTGGTTAAATAAGTGGGCAAAAAGCTGAAAAAATGTAAAAATAAAGTATATTGTGTGAAAATGTAAAGTTTCCATTTTGGAAGAGAGAATAAAATAACAGAATATTACTTAAATGAAGAAACACTGCAGAAAGTGACAACATTAAGGGACTGGGAGATACATATACCTGAAGCCCAGAAAGCTGACAGATAGGTACAGCAAGTATTCACAAAGGCTAGTGGAATGTTGGCCCTTGGGATTGGTGTCTGAGTGGGGATATCTTACTGCAACTCTACAAGATGCTGGTTAGACTACATCTGGAGTACTGTGAGCAGTTTTAGTCCCTTTATTTAAGGAAAGATATTTAATTGGATGCTCACTTGGATGATTCATGGTGTGGAGGGATTATCTTAAAAGCAAATGCTAACCAGCTTGGGATCCTATTCACTGGGACTTAGAAGAACGATAGGTTAGTTCATTAAAACAAAAGGATTCTTAAGAGTCTTAGCAAGGTAAATTCTGGGAGATTGTTTTCCCTCATGGGAGAGTCTCGGACCAGAGGGCATAGTCTCAGAATATAGGGGTAAGTGAAGACTGCAGATGTCAGAGATTAGAGTCAAGAATGTGGTGCTAGAAAGGCACAGCAAGTCAGGCAGCATCCAAGGAGCGGGAAATTGATGGTTCAGGCAAAAGCCTTTCATCAGGAATGAGGCTGGGAGCCTCAGGGGTGGAGAGGTAAATGGGGGGTGGGGGGTTTTGGGGATGAGGGGGATGTTGGGGGAGGGGGGTGGATATTAGGCTTGGGGGTAGGTAGCTGAGAGTGCACTAGGTGGATGGAGATGGGGTGAAGGTGATAAGTTGGAGGGAAGGGTGGTGCAGATAGTTGGGAAGGAAGATGAACAGGTCATGAGGACGGTGCTAAGCTGGAAGTTTGGAACTTGGGGTGAGGTAGGGGGAGGAGAAATGAGGAAACTGGTGAAATCCATTTTGATGCCATGGGGTTGGAGGGTCCCGAGGCAGAAGATGAGGCGTTCTTACTCCATGCATTGGGTGGTGGTGGAGGAGGCCCAGGACCTGCATGTCCTCGGCAGAGTGGGAGGGCGAGTTGAAGTGTTGGGCCACAGGTGGTGGGGTTGATTGGTCTGGGTGTCCCAGAGGTGTTCTCTGAAGTGCTGACATGACCTGGCCCATCTGTCAATCTTCCTTCCCACCTATCTGCACCACCCTTCCCTCCAACCTATCACCTTTACCCCCACCTCCATCCACCTATTGCATTCCCAGCTTCCTTTCCCCCCAGCATCACCCCCCCCCCCCATTTATCTCTCCACCCAGAGGCTCCCGTCCCCATTCCTGATGAAGGGCTTTTGCCTGAAACATCGATTTTCCTGCTCCTCGGATGTTGCCTGACCTGCTGTGCTTTTCCAGCAGTACACTCTTGACTCAGAATATAGGGGTGCTGATATAAGACTTAGATGAGTTTGAAGGTCTTGTGAGGGTTGTGAGTCAATGGAATATTTTGCAACAGGGAGCTGTGGGGGAAAAGTGTTTGTGTATATTTAAAGCTACAACAGATAGATTCTTGATCAATCAGGGAATTAAAGATCACAGCAAAAAGCCAGGAAAGTGAATATGAGAAGTGTCAGATCAGCAATGATCCTATTGAATGGCACAGCAGTCTTGAGGAGCTGAATGGCCCGCTCCTGTTCTTATTTCTGATGGTCTTATGGTAGGTGATGTCTAAACAACCTTGGTGAATTTCTGCAGTGTATCTTATGAATGGTGCACACTGCTGCTCTTGAGTGGCGGAGCTGAATGTTTGTGGGTAAGGTGCCAATTAAGTGGGATGCTTTGTTCTGGATAATGTCAGGCATCTTGAGTATAGTTGGAGTTGCACATGCGACAAGTGGAGAGTATTCCCTCACACTCCTGATGTTTACCTTGTAGGTGATGGACAGGCTTTGGGGAGTTGGGAGATGAGTATTTTACCACTGGATTCTTTGCTACTCTAGCTTCTCACTAATATGAAGATTTCCTGATTTGTTTTTCAAAGGTGCTGGATATGTGACTTGCTACCTTCCAATGTAGAGCAC
Source organism: Hemiscyllium ocellatum (assembly GCF_020745735.1). Classification (NCBI taxonomy): domain Eukaryota; kingdom Metazoa; phylum Chordata; class Chondrichthyes; order Orectolobiformes; family Hemiscylliidae; genus Hemiscyllium; species Hemiscyllium ocellatum. The sequence goes on from NC_083434.1 coordinate 41,478,066, forward strand.
CACTTAGATACTCACTTTGTTTGCTTTTAACATTGTTTTGTAAGTTCCTGTTTCCAGTCATACATCCAACTGTGTCTTTGAACTTGAATACAAACATGATTATATAATTTCATATTGGATGCATATGCATTCTTTTATGGGGTGTAAATGTTGTTGGCTTGGCTGGCATTTACTGTCAATCCCATATTGCTTTTGAGAATGTGATGGGAAGTTCCCTTCTTGAACTGCAGCAGAATATTTCTACATTCAAGTTATTCATCCACAAAGTGAAAAACAAAAATCCAAGTCCAGATTCTTAGACAACACCATTGGGCACATCTATCATGCAGAGTACTGCTTTTCCTTAATCTTCTCCTTCTTTAAGTAAAAAGTGAGGTCTGCAGATGCTGGAGATCAGAGCTGAAAATGTGTTGCTGGTTAAAGTGCAGCAGTTCAGACAGCATCCAAGGAATATTCCTGATGAAGGGCTTGTGCCCGAAATGTCGAATTTCCTGTTCCTTGGATGCTGCCTGACCTGCTGCGCTTTAACCAGCAACATGTTTTCAGCTCTTCTCCTTCTTTACCTGTGTTGCAAGATTACCTTGAATTCCATGCACTGACATTATTGTTGATATACTTGTAGGGAGTTATATCCCTGTATTAAAACCTTCTGATCAACGTGCATAGGTGCTCCTGGTGCGAAAGAAAAGTCATGCAATGTGCTGTAATGACTGCTCCTTGGTGGGTCTGACATCCATCATTATGAAGTGCTTTGAGAGGTTAGTAATGGCACGCATCAACTTCAGTCTCCAAGATTGCCTTGATCCACTGCAATTCACCTACATTCACAATAGGTCCATAGCAGACACCATCTCTCTGGTCCTACACCCATGCCTGAGCATCTGGATATCCAGGACACTGACAACCTGATTCAGTAACACTTCTGTGCAGTGTTTGCCATGTAAAATATCTTGATTGCCATGATTAGAATTCTCAATTGGGACTAGCAGTGTGTGCTTATATCCTCATTAAGGGGTGAATCCAAAGTAAGTTTGGGTGGCTTTGGACCAGACACTTTGTCATGATGCCAAACCAGATCATTCTTTAAATTGAGCTCTAGTTTATAGATAAGTTTTATCAGTATACAGTAGTTTGCTTTGGTCATCCCTTCTTGGTATGAAAGGGTTTGGTTTTAAAGAATCCTACTTTGAATTAAAATAATGCACTTGGATTATTTCTACAGATATGGTATGAATGCTTGACTCCAAAATGGGGCAAAAGCATTATCATCCTTTGGATGGTGCTACTTTAAAAGGAAATGTTTATAAGTAGGCCGTTAGTGATTGTTTTGATTGTATTAACCTCGATTTGCTCCTTCATCATGTAGAGAGTTCTGCCATTCAAAAAATCAAAACCTTCAAGGAGATGTATAACATTTGGTTATGTAAGATCATGCCAAATTGCATTTATATGAAATTGACAATTATACAAAATTGACAGGCAGAAGGGACCAGCTGGTCCATCAAGCCTGTTCAAAATGAAAAGGAAAACTACACATTTTATCTCATGAAGCACAATGTTATGATGTTTATTTTGAAAATTATATAATTTAAGGTGGATTATCAACATGCACCACATTTTTATTGTTTCTTTTTGTTTCTTAAACATAACTTCTGTTACTTTTCATCAATTTATAACATCGAATGGGAGAGTGCATCCAGTTATTCAAGAGTACACGACGTTGTGAAATCTGACAGCTGTCTTGCTTCGGCAGTCTAACTAATTTCTTTATTTTGTTGATAAACTGCTTCACATTGTTAATTTTATTTTTTAAGTAAAACTGAGAGGTACTCTGTACTCAGTAAATATAGCATGAGAAAACTGATGCCGTAGAATGTATTATAATAACTGAAAGCAGTTGTTTCAGATATTTTAGGTTATTCTTTTGTGGTTTGTGTTTCAATTTGTCAAATGTATTTTGTTTCTCTTAGGGCATTTTACCTTTGGAATACTTAAACAACAGCGACCAGTTTAAAGCTGAATGTATACTAACAAATACTGTGCAAATATTGGAACAATTTAAGGTATGCAGTTTGTTATTATTAAATATTATTTTTGTTTTGAAGTTTAAATACACACCCAAAAAACCAGTGTGTTGAGAGGGTGATTCAGATCCTCAAACAATGTTTCTGGATATTGTTATTCATGATTATGAGCAGAATCGTAGCATTAAATAATTCAAAATCTCATGATTAAATTTTCTGAGCTTACTTAAATAGACATTACTTGATTCTGAGCCAAGTTATGTTGACGTATAAGTCAAAAATGATAGCCAGTATGTTGTTTTTTTTGTTTTGGATCAGCGCAATAACTTTAATAGCACTCCAGCTTTGCGATTACATTAGTATCTTTTTATGAAAATATAATTCGTGATTACTTGGACTGGAATTTTACCTCCTATGCCATTCCACAGTAGGTGGATGCTGAAATAAACAATGGGGCAAAAAGCCATGGCAACCAGGAACTTCACTCTCCCTGTTCTGCTGGGCTATTGTAAATGAATGCTGTTTGTAAATGTGGCTTGGTCTTCTCATCCAGTTACCTCCCGTTTTTGCCATTTCTGCTGTTGTCCAATTAGAAGCTGATAGGCTAAGCTAGTGTCCACAATGTCCAAAGTGGAAGGAGAAGCTTTTATAAAAGCTTTTTGTCCTCATGATGTGGTTTGTTAGTTGGTTCTGTCCCTTTTTTAAGGTTACTTTCCATTTACTAAGTTTCCAAGTAGGACCTGTTGCACCTGTTCCCAGTTTTTTTCTTAAGAATCCTTATAGCATGGAAACAGTCCATTCAGCCCAACAAGTCCACACCGACATCCACCCAGTCTCGCCTCCCTACCTTATCCTTATAAACCTACATTTCCCATGGCCAATCCACGTAACGTACACATCCTTGGACATTAATGGCAATTTAGCATGGCCAATCCACGCAACCTGCACAACTTTGGGCTGTGGAAAGAAACCAGAGCACCTGGAACTAACATATGCAGACACACAGAGAACATACAAACCCCACACAGTGCCTGAGACTAGAATTGAATCTGGGTGCCTGATGCTGTGAGGGAGCAATGTTAGTCACTGAGCCACCATGCTGCCCCTTTTTAGGCTTTAAGGCCATGGGAACAGAAGCTGGTCTGCCCCATTCCCCACTCTGGCCCCAGACCCAGGCCCCCGTTTCCCCCAACCTGGGCCTGGGCCCCAACCCTGCTTCACCCCACCCGGGTCTTCCTTGGTGGACTCCCTCTTGGTGGCGAGAACCCTTTTGACTGCCCACCTTGCTGAACCAGTGAAGCTAACCCAGGATTATAGTTCAGTTGAAAGTGTGGCTAGAATTTCCCAGGAAGGGAAATCCAGTGGTTGCCAAAGGCACTGCCAAAATGTAATGAGCACTCTGGCTCTGAATCTCTGCAGGGAATGACTGATCTCCTGCTGCAAAGGTCCAAATGATTGAAATTATTACAAATTGTTCAGACAACTGAGGAAATTCAGGGTCTCCTGGTTAAACTAATGCTTTTTTAAAAAATAAATTATTGTTAAATAAATTGTTAAAAAATAAATTATTTCAGCGAAAGGCTCCTGGTTAAAGGAGTAAAATTGATGAAATCAGCAAATCACAATTGGATGACATTTCTTTGGACTTAATAACTTTCAAGATTTAAGAAGAGGATGAAATATTCTATAATTTTAGGATCATGAGAAAGGTTGAGATAGAACAGAAGACTTACTAATTTTGTGTCTATCATATGTCAAAACATGATTTTGTGTAATATTTTGTTCTTCCAATCCATGGAATTTATATGTGCATAATGTGGAATATTATGAGCAAAATTTTATAACCCATACCTCTGCCTTCAGGTCAGCGGGTTGGCAAGAGGAAGGGGAGAATTTCACAGGCAGCCATCATGCCATCCTGCCCCGCCCCACTAAGTGTTCATGTTGCAGGGAGGGAATCTCTGCTCATCTGTAAAATTCTGCCAACTCAGTGTGATTATTGTAAAGAAATCCGAACTGAAAAAGTCATTAAATATGGAGAGCCGTTAGCTAAGGAATTGAAGAGGAATTAGCAAGGAAGGATGTGCAGAGTATTAATTACATTTTTGAAACCTTACTTTTAAGCCACATCTTATTAATGTTGATTTAATTTCATGGTAATAGTTACTTCATATATCTCCATGCACATATCAGTGCTGCACCACTTTTAATGTCAGGCCACCTCTCAAGTTCTTTTATAATATTGAAGATAGGGAATATTACTGCTGTATAAATGCCAGAAAACTCTTAGACATGGAACATACTTTGAAACTCTTAATTATTTTACAGGTGAAAATGATTCATAGAAAAGAGACCACACTGTCCTTTTTGTTTAGTCCCTTTAAGTAAGTAAATTTTTTTTTATTATTGCCCGAGTGAGTTGAAATTTATTTTTCCATTTTGTATAATTGAGAATGGAGCATTTATCTGAAGTATGTAAAGTTTAAGAGATATAATGCATGTATGCTAAGCATCAGTCTTAATTGTTGGTGCCAGTGTTTGTCAAAACAACCCTATTCCTCCTCTCGTCTTCAGCCCTACTGCTCTTCAATAAGATGGCTAATATATTGGATAGCTCCCACTCCTCATCTTGGCATAGGAGAGGAGGAAAATGAGAGGGGCAGGGCAGAAATAGACAGTGAGGGAAGGGAGCTGAAATGATCTCAAGCAGAGGGAGAAGTTTGAAGAGTAAGAATCAAAGTGAATACCAGTAAAAGGAGAAGGGATTGTAGTGATGGTTGGAATTATAAGGGGAAAAGGTAATAGTGAAAGGAGGAAAAAAAATACGGAAATGAAGAAGGAATTAAACAAATGGCAATGACAAAGGGAGCATAATCTGTGGTAATAAATGGTAAAGGACAGAAGCTGTGTTTGAAATGTAATAGGATAAGGAAAAAGCTAAGCTAAGGAATGGTGGGGAGAAAGGAGGCATTCACTGAGTGAACAGGGGGAAGGCAATTGCCAAAATTAAATTGTGCAAGGTGAGTGGCGAGTACTTTGGGGGGTTAGAAGGAAAGTTACTAGTTTCAGTAGTTTAGGTGGGCGTGAGGTGATAACAGCTGAAGCTTACCAGCTGGAGGGATTTGGTTTGAAAGGGAGAGTTTATGACTCTCATAGTGAAAATGAACTGAGAAAGTTGGATGAAGAGAATACTTCCAAAAAAAGAGTAGGGGATTGACTGAGGTACAGTAACTTTGACTATATCTGAAGAGCTTAAGAGTGCCTTTGTGAACTAAGACAGTGATATGAAACTGATTGGAAATGGGAGAGTGACAATTGAAATAACATTTTTTGATATCAAGTGGTACAGACTTTCCAACCTGCAGAAGGGCAAGACCAGTATTATACCTGCAGCATTTGGATTTCCCCTAAATGAGTTCCACGTGCATAACTTTTGTTTCCTCCGATACAAGTAAAGGAAGATCATGCACTTCTCAGTGGTTAAGTTTCATAACCTGTTTAACAACTTGTTTTCATATATCAGGGCAGTTCTTGAATTGTCAGCTGTTTAAGAGATGTGTCAGGTTATTTTGCAGCTAGTTTCCTAGCTTGATAGAAATAATCATATTCATAAGTAATGTTGAAGCGAATTTAACTCTTCCAGTACTGAAATATTTTGTGGTTTCAAAATATAATCAACATTGTCTCCTCTGCTCTGCATTTCAACATCTTGAATGCTCTGTAGAACTTTTCTAATAAAAATGATGTAGAATATATAACAAGCTATTTCATAATTAATGCCACATAAATTAGCTCATTATTGAAATTTCAGTGAGATTGTGACACCCTCCATGGATAGGTGATTACCAGAGATTGCTGTGCCATGTCAGAGAATGCCAAAATTAAAATCTTTTCTGTGGCTTCTTTTTTGACCTCGGGATGTCAGAAGCACCTTAGGGCCAATGAAGTAATTTTGCAGTCATTGTTATGTAGGAAATGCTGCAGTCAAGTTGGACATAGCGAATACAGAGAGCGTTCTCTGAAGCACAGAGGGATTGATACAATATTTATTAAATGTTAATAGTATTTGCCTTCAGTGATCTGAACCATAATTTCAATCTGGAATTCCAATAATATTGATTTCTGCCTGCAATTAGCATTTTGTTTGATTTCACCAAATATGCAACCACTAATTCAGAACCAGACTGTCTCTGAGAAGCAGGATTTGGAATTCCGAATGTTGAGAATAGTTCTGGACAGTTTATACCAGTCAAGTGCATTATGTAGCACTTTTCACGGTCTCAGAAATCCCATTGGCTTTACAGCCAGTGTTGAAGTGATATAATATAGGAGTGGGTCAGCCATTTTATATGCTGAAATAATCCACTAGCAACACTGAAAATAATTTGTTTTTAGTAATGTTGGTTGAATGATAAATGTTGACCAGGTCACTAGAGTTAATTCCCTTTCTCTTCCTTGAAATAAAGCCATGTGATCTTCTACAGCTTTGAGATGACAGGCATAAGACTTTAGTTTATGTTTCATCTCAAAAATCATGGAGTGATCATTTGGTGCTCCCTCAATATTGAATTGGACTGGTAATCTAAATGCAGGGTATTGTGTCCAAGACTTTGCAGTAAGAATTGAAACCAGAACCTATTGACTCCAAGATCATCAGGAGCTTCAACTGACATTTTTTTTTGTCCTTGCCTTCAACAGACTGGCTTCTCTGACTTGGACTTGGACTTAAGACTATTAGACAGAGGGACAGAAATTAGGCCATTCAGCCCATTGAGTTTGCTCTGTCATTCAATCATGGCTGATAGTTTTTTCAAGCCCATTTTCTTGCTTTCTCCCTTTGATCCCTTGGCAATCAAGAATGACCTGGCTTCTCAGCCTTCTTTGGCAATTAATTCCACAGATTCACCACTTTCTAGCTAAAGAGGTTTCTCCTTATCTCCATTCTCAAGGGTCTTCCCTTTACTCTTAGGCTGTGCCCTCAGGTCCTTGTCTCTCCTAACTGTGGAAACATCTTCCCGACATCCACTCTGTCCAGGCCATTCACTATTCTGTAAGTTTCAATCAGATCCCCCCCTCACCCTTCTAAACTCCATAAAAGTGGCACATTCCAGCTTAATTTTAGGCCTTTCTGGTGCACACACCAATCAAAATTCTTGCAGGAGTGTATTTGAAGAGTCACTAGTTTAAAGTTTCAATGACAGTAATTTCAGATAAACCAGTGAACTGAAAAGCATCCCTTATTTAAACATAAGTAATTTTAGTGCTCAGGTGTCAGTGACTTGTGTTAATACCACTGTGATGTCCAGATGGTATCTGGGAAAGAAAAAAAATGCCTGCATTTGTTCGGTACCTTTCATGACCCAGGGTCATACAAAAGCGTTAAGCAACGAATGAAGTAATTCTGAACAGCAATTGTTCTTGTCCATAAAAAATTTGTAATTGCCAATTTGTGATAATGACATTTTTAGTAAAGTTGGTTGAAGGGTAAATTCTTCAAGGTGCTGGGGAGAATTCCATTACTTGTCCATGTAACTCTTTACTTCAAGATAATGAGGGCATTAATTAATTATTTTATTTGAAAAATGGCACCTCTAACAGTGCAACTCTCTCTGTTCTGCACCGGAACATTAGCTTGGGTTTTCTACTTAAATAACTTGAATGTATCCTCTATCCTCAACCTTCTACCTCAGAACCAAAGGTGCACTCCACTGAGTTGCAGCTGGCAATCAACTTTAAATTTGAAAAGGTTAATAACATTTGCTCTCCTCTTTCACTTGAATAATAGATGGCACAAGTCTGACTGTGACTTGTTATTAACTAGAGAGGACACATTTAAATGAATAGATAATGCTGAAAATGTCAACGACCAAAGTGCCAGATGGCAGACAGCAATATTGCTTCTGTTTTTGTTAGATACAAGCCAGGACCATAACCCTGTTAGCACAATGGTCATGTGGCTACGATGTCACCTCAAGGAAAACAGGAATCTGCAGTTGTGCTGTCAGTGCGAGACGCCAGCATGTGAAATGAAGATTTCATTAAAGCAGCTGGTGTTGCTGAAAGGAGGGGTGGGTATGCTGTCACTGTCAAGAGCATATGTTTCTTGTTGCTAGCGTTTTAACGTTTCCTGCCTTTGTCGTGATTTCTGACTGACCTGCTGAAGATCTTTTGTAAAGAGATCTAGATTTTAGTCTATAAGTAATATTGTAAAAAACAAAATTATTGTTAAACATTTAGAAGGATTTGTATTTTGGAAGCTTGCCATTCCCTTTGCCACTATCTGTAAATGTGAATTGACTGAGGAATATAGAGAGTTGTCATCTTAGCACTGTGATTGTGTTAGTGTAGACTAAAAAGACTTGCTTCTAATATTGAAGTAAATTCTTCACGTGGATCCCCAGTGGAGTGTCTCCGCATGTGATTTGCTGTTTGCATTTGATTCTTACATTGATAACTGACTGACTGTCTCTTCTGTAAGGACTTATTTTTATTTTTGAAACGAGAAATTTCTTCAGTGTTTATTTCATGCCTGTCTTCGTAACTGTGGCATAAATTCTGTTTGTTTGTATGAATAGCGTTTCCAATGAAATTGCTCTCCTTTAGTTACCATACCTCACCAGTTTTTCCAAAGTGTCTTCTCAACAATTAATGCTCTTTTCTGAGCCACCTATAAACTTCAATTTCAGCAGTGCACCCATTTTTCCCTCCATAAATCACCTTCATCTTGGAAAAGAACAAAAGATGTTTCATTTGTGAAGGATCCTATTTGAACTCAGGACCTCTTGCTTCCCCACTGTTTTATCATTGGGAATGTTTTAAAGCCATTCTATAAATGTTAATTATTGTTGAGACTGGCTGTGAAACTATCTCAATTAAATGTTAACAATAATTCAGAAATGTCTTGAAAGATTACATGTGACTGACTTGTTGTGAGAAGGGTAAATGATCATGGACAATACTGCTGTTATTCATGCAACGTTCAGAAAGTATACCAATTGGTAAAAGGTTTGTTTTGACTGGGTTCAATCATTAATTCAGATGTTTCTGCCTGAAATGTTAACTGATTGCTAATTGATATGTTGAGTATTTCAAGCATTCCTTGTATTTGCTTCAGAGTTCTACTGTTTGTGGCATTTGTGCTGGGAATGATTTGTTCTGTGGGGTAGATGGTTTGAGGGTGGATTACAAAGATAAAAACAATGAATGCAATCCTGTGTTCATTTTGGATTTCTGTTTGCTCTGTATGTAGCTGCTTATTACCATTTTGTACACGTAGCATCGTTACCCTGCTGGGATCCGACGCTTTCCTGATCTGGTATCTGAATGTGGCAATTAGTTGTTCTCTTTGGGATAGACTTTGGAAAAAATTAAATAATGGAGAGACTTGCATATGGCATTTTTATACCTTGTCTCTTAAATGTTTCAATGTCGTACCTCTTGTAGGGTTGTCACAATTGTAATGTGGGAAATGCGGCACCTAATTTGCGCTTAGCAAACGCTCAGAAACAGCAGTGATAATTAATAATCATCTGTTTTTGCAGTGTTGAGGTATAAATGTTGTTCAAGGCAATGGGGATAATTCTCCCGCTCTTTGAAATAGTGCCATGAGATCTGTCATATAGACCTGAAAAAAAAGACACGGCCTGAATTTAACTTTCATCTGACAGATGGCACCTCCAGTAGTGCAACATTCCTTCAGTACTGAATTGGCTTGTCAGCCTTGATTTTGTGCATAAGCTCAAGAGGGGGACTTGAACCCAAAGTCCTGTACTTGAGAGTCTAGCATGCTCTCAGCTGAGTGACTGTTGGCACTAATGCTTTAGAGATAGCAACAAGGATAGCAATGCTTAGGTATTATGGAGTAAATAAGAAAGTTTCCAGCCTCTATACAGTTTAATGTGGAAATTAGCAAGTTGCTATTCAATTTCCCTTCTCTAGTTGTTGTACCAGTGTTTTTCCTAAAGGTTGTGCATTGAAATGCATTGAAGGACATGGGTGTTTTTTTATTCTTTATGGAATGGAAAGGCCAGCATTTGTTGCCCATTGTTGATTTCCCTTGAGAAGTTGCATTGTTTACATGGTAGATATCTACCAAGATAGCCAGAAAATGTTGGGACTGGTCCATTGTACATTTTAATGAAGTGACAAAGATGATTGAGAGAAAAGTGCTTGATGTTGTCTACATGAACTTCAGTAAAGTCTTTGACAAAATGCCTCAGGGCAGACTGATACAAAAGGTAGAGTCACGTGATATCGGGGTGAGCTGGCAAGATGGATACAACACTGGCTTAGTCATAAGAGACAGAGGGCAGAAGAAAGGATATTTTTGGAATGGAGGGTTGTGACTAGCTGTGTTCCACAGGGATCAGTGCTGGGACCTCTGCTGTTCATGGTCTACATAAATGATTTGGAGAAAAACATGGCTGGTCTAATTAGTAAGGTTGTAGACGATACAAAGATTGGTGAAGTTGCGGATAATGAGGATTGTCAGAGCATGCAGCATGATATAGATCAGTTGGAGGCATGGACAGAAAAATGGCAGATGGAGTTTAATCTGGACAAATGTGAGGTGATGCATTTTGGAAGGTCAAATACAGGTGGAAATTATACAGTGAATGGCAGAGCCCTGAGGAGCATTGATATGCAGAGAGATTTGCTTATGCGGATCCACAGATCACTGAAGGTAGCATCATAGGTAGATAAGGTAATAAAAAAGGCCTATGGTATGGTTGCCTTCATTGGAGGGAACATTGACTATAAGGATAGGCAAGTTATGCTGCAGTTCTACAGAACTTTAGTTCAGCCACACTTGAATATTGCATACAGTTCTGGTCACCACATTACCAGAAGAATGTGGATGCTTTGGAGAGGGTACAGATCAAGTGGACCAGGATGTTGCCTGGTTTGGGGGATTTTAGCGATGAAGAAATGTTGGATAGACTGGGTTTGTTTTCATTGTAACGCAGGAGTTTGAAGGGTTACTTGATAGATGTTCAAAATATTGTGAATAGCATAGAGTGGAAAGAATGAGGCTTTTTTCCCCAGAGTGGAGGGATCACTTACTAGGGAACCCAGTTCAAGGTATGAGGTGGAGAACGGGTCCAAGGTATGAGGTGGAGAACGATTAAAAGAGATGTGCGAGGCAAGTTTTTCCCACAAAGAATGGTGAGTGCCTTGAACACCTTGCCAGAGGAGGTGGAAGAAGACCCAATAGCAGCATTCAAGAAGTACCTGGACAAATATATGATTAGAGTGATGTGAATCCTGGAAGTGAAGCCAGTTTTAATAAGGAAGAGCAAAATGTGTCAGTGCAGGTTTGAAGGGCCAAAGGGCTTTTCCTGTGCTGTATTGTTCTTTGTTCTTGTTCTTTGACAAGTTTTAGTTAGTGCCAAACAACTTCCCTTTTCCTAAAAATTAAACTTTGGAAGGATGTTTTGTATTGATTTCAAATTTTAATTATAGTTGGAAAGTTTTAAAAAATACCTTTCTCTAATTTCTTTTTCTTAATACCTCTCTTTTCTTTTTCCTCTTTGTTTTGCTTTTTATACCTTTATTTGACATTGAATTAATTATTTAATTGACACACTGATTTAGACTTATGGGTTTATCTCAAATAAATAGACTGTAAGAAGGCAGCTCACTATCAGTTTCTCAAAGGCAGCTTGGGATGGGCAATAAATGCTGGAGCATCCTGTAGCACCCACATCCTGGAGACTTTTCTTTTAAATTAAGAGATGTTATGACACATCTTTGGAGCAGGTGGAACCTGAACTTTGGTGTCCTGGCTCAGAGACAGGAACATGGTCACAGCAGAGCCCTGCTCCAGAATGATTTATAAAAATGACTTCTGAACTGCTCACTAATGATACCTTAGTTTGATTCACATTTAATTTCCCTTGTTGTGCAGATCCCAGCTCCATTTAAAGGGCACTGCTCCAATATAGCTCTTAACTTTCTAATAAAGCTCCGCTGCAAAGTCTACAAACTGATACTATTCGTTCATTGCTGACAGAAAAGTCCCAGTCCATTATCTTGTTACTTTGTTAAATAATTCTGAAGTATTTCATATAATAAATGTATCTTGCTGCTATATTATCAATGCTTCAGTATTACATTGAGGGAATTTCTTATAGATTTTTCAGACATAACTTTAGTTATGCATTTGGTCTTGATCTTGGAACATAAATTGGGGTTAATTTTATTTTCTGTCTACTGTTCCTTATATCCCAAGAGGATTACACTAAAATGGCTTCCATTTGATTTTCTCTCACATTTATGAATGATTAGTCTTTCATCAACAGATGATTTGATAAACTGTGTCCCATTCTTCTCTGGATCCTCTTGATATCACAACACTATGACTGTGATGTGGTGGTGTAAATGACAGAAATGTCTTTCTTGGCAATTCTGTAAACCAGAGTCACTGAACTGAGAGTTCTGTGTCATGAGACAATTGCAAATCTTGATGCGCTCAGTGGGTGTGAGAACTGACACAGCTGACTCTGTTCAGCAGTATACATACATCACCACTGAAATAATTTTTATTCTTTATGACCCCTGAGCATCATTGACTAGGCAAGCATTTATTGCTCATTCTTAATTGTCCTTGAGAAGGTGGCGACGAGCTGCTTTCACCCATACTTCTATTAAAAAGAGAGTTCTAGGATTATGATCCAGCAATAGTGGAGAATCTGCAGTAGAGTTTCAGTCACGATGGTAATGTTGTACAAAACAACATTAGCATGCTGACTGACTGGTTGAACCAGCTCAGAAAATTTGGCTTTCCTGAAGAGGAAGCAGTTAATTTTGCAGCAGATTGCAAGAGCTACAATCATTATAGTCTGTGCTGCTGTCATTGCTTCTGAGGTTAGAACATATATCTTCCAGATTGCCATCAATAGCAGGAAAGCCAAGTGTCTGCAGCCTTTAGCACTCCATCAAGGTGGAAGGGCCTTATTATTCTATTTGTAAGTGTTGATATTAACTGTTTCCTCTGTTGAGATTGACCCAAGGGGCAGAGGAAATTACTAGAATGGCTCAGAAATGAGTTGTATGCCAAATTGGCCTTTTTAGAGACACAGCTACTCGTATCTATCAATCCATTCTGTCCCAGCAGAGTACTGTAACATGCTATGTTTTGGCACCTGTCTCCTTCATAAATGTATGACATGAAACTACTTGATTGTTGCCAAATTTGCATTGAAGTGTAAACTGAACTTTCCAGAGAGTCTCTATGCTACTGATTGGAATTGAAAACAGGTATGGCACCTTGAAGAAAATCTGCTGACATTTTGTCTCGGTGGAAGCGATATAGATGCAGTTATATTATTTAACAGCTGCTGTACAAATTACAGTTTACAGTTTTTTGAAACTCGCCTTACAGCTGATTAGAGGTAAAACATCCAAACTGTTTCAAGAATATCATATATTTTGTTGTAAAATTTTGCTAACTTAACAGAAATTGCCATTCTCGTTAGGTTTTAAGTCTGATCTAAAATTAGCAAGTTTTTTTGCATGGGATAATTTGCTGCTTCTTCAAGTGCAGCAGACAGAAACTTCAACAGCACTCATTCCCACATTTATGCTGTGCACTGTGACAAGAAACCTTCTCAGTTCACTGAGTGATGGAAATTTTAAATCTACTTAGCACAAAAAAAACATTTGTAGACCATTCAGTCCATAAGGACTGCTGCATCATTCAATACAGTCATGTTGACGTTTGGCTTTAACTCCACTTTTTGTGTGGTTTACATATTCCATAGTTCCCCAAGGTCAAAGGTCTGCCAATTCAAACCTTAATTGTGTTCAATGATGGAGCATCCACAATCTTCTGAGGCAGGGAATTCCAAAGATGGACAATTCTTTAAGGTTGTGAAGTAATTTCTCATCATCTTGCGACTAAATGACCAACCCCCGGTCCTGAGACTGTCCGCTGTGTTCCAGATTTTCCAGCAAGGGAAACGGTTTCTCAGCCTCTATCCGAACAAATCCCTTCACAATTGCTATATGCTCCATTGAAATTGCTTGTCATTCTTTAATTTAGCAAAGGCTTCATCTTGAAAACCAGTCTATGAAATTTGGGTGAAGGGAAACACTTGAAGACATAGACAGAGCGCTTTAGGGTTGGACCTTCAGATGTAAGGACTCAGATAACTGAAGACATAGTCACCTAAATTGGGAATGTATCAGAGGCAGAATGGGAGAGAGTGCAAGTATCTTGGAGAGTTGGTAATCTCATGACCACACCAGCTGTGCTTTTGTAGTAGCCCATGGATTGAAATTGTATCCGTTTGTGTTCAATTTTTTGAAAAAAAAAGAAAGCCGCAAATCTTCAAACTTACCATAGGTGCTAATTTATTTGCAAAACTTTTGCTGTAGTTTTCAAGTAAAACTGATAAAGGTTTTAGCAAGAATATAGATTTATGATAAAGTTATGTGTGGAGATGAAAACAAGGTCAGAGTCTACTACTGTTGTCGGCCTGGTTTGTTTGAAGATTATCTCCAATTGAAGTAGGCAGTTAGCTCACACATGAGAGCCCCATACAATGCATCTGGTTTTTAAATGGAAACAAAAGAGATCAATTCCAGGAGCCAGCCAGACAGATTTCCCTGTGAGGTCTACTGGTGGGCAGGGGTGGAATCTCTTTGGGCTTCCTGGGTTTATCAGAGTTTGGCTGGGTGGGGGAACACCACAGTTTTATCCCCTCTTCCCCAACTCCCTCATTCAAGCCTGCCAGCTTGGCACTCTGCAAAGACCTGAAGTGCTGATTAAATCCCAATCCAGTACTCTGTTGGTAAGTGCATGAGTGCTGCCAGCTTCTGATTGGTCAGTAACTCTGTGAGGTGGGACTTCCTGTCACTGAAGGGACAGAAATTTCTCCTTCAGTCTTTACTGGTCCTTAACTGGCCGTGGACAATCAGTGTTCCCCTCAATGTGCACCCTTCCCTGCCCTTGTGATAGAGGGAGTGGGAAATCCCTATCCACTCTTCTCTCAATATGCCTACTGTTAATTTGTGGTCAAATCACCCTTTTTCTTTCTCACCTGTAGGGATGTTGACCCAGTCTCATTATTGCTCAATCACTTTATACTTGGTGTCATACTAACCAATCACTTTGGACTTTGGCCAAGGCCCATATATTATTCCTAATTGGGATGCAAAAGACTGAACACATTTATTCAAATGAGGTCTGACCAAGGCATTATGTAACTGTAATGATTCTGCCTTACTTATCCAAGGCTTTTGTGATCACTTTTTAGATCAGCAAGCTAGTTTTTAAGATAGTCTGTGCCTAAGCGAAGTAAACTGTCTTGCTCAGGCACTCCCTCCTTTAGCTTTCTGGATCAACTTGTATTTCCATATAAAAGTTTTAAATTAGGAAAGTGCACCTGCAGATTTGTTACACTGAGGACCGCCACCTAATCCCTGCACCCACTCATTTTGTCTGTCCGTATTCTTTTCTAATTTTACTCTATTGTACATGGTTTGTTGTGTCCCCTAGTTGATATCACATGCAAACATAAACATGCTTTCCTCTGTTCCTAAACCCAGTAAGTAAAAATACCTCAAATGAGCTGCCAGAGGAAGTGATGGAGGCCGGTACAACTGCAACATTTAAAAGGCATTTGGATGGGTATATGAATAGGAAGGATTTGGAGGGAAATGGGCTGGGTGCTGGCAGGTGGGACTAGATAGGGTTGGGATATCTGGTGAGCATATAATCAACTGGGGTGTTGTAAAAACTCCTCTGATTGACTAAACGCCTTTTGAGGAAGAAAGCTCAGCTTACATGTTCTGCCCTGTATGTGACTCAAGATCCAAAACAATCTGGCTGAGTCTTACCTGTCCCTTAAAAATTGAGCTAGTAAACTATTCAGTTCAGGACAATTCAGTATAAGCCTTAAACACTGATCTCAACAATAGTGCCTACGTTTCAGGAATGACCTTTTAAAATAAAGACTCCTTCTATTTCATCTCTATCCTACCTTCTACCCAGTTCTTGTGCAATTTCATGTGTCTCAATTTTTACATAGTAATGCCTCCTTTCATAGGATGCCTGTAGTGTGGCCATTCAGACCATTGAGTTTGCACCCACTCTCAGAAGAACACCCCACCCAGACCCACTCCCCCCTTACCCTCCATCTCCCACGGCTAATCCCTCTAACCTGTACATGCTAGATGCTATGGGCAATTAGCACAGCCAGTCCACCTAATCTGCACATTTTTGGACTGTGGGAAGAAACTGGAGCACCTGAAGGAAACCGTGTAGACACTGGAGAAACGTGCAAACTCCACACTCCACACAGTCACCTGCATATGGAACCGAAACCGGTCCCCAGTCCCTGGCACTGTGAGGCAGCAATGCTAGCCACTGAGCCACTGTGCTGCTATGTGTATCAAATGTCATCTGAAAAGCCATGTAAATTATATCGATCTTTCTCTGTGCACATATGGCAAGAGCTCTGCTATGTTAGACATGACCTATTTTTCATGCCTTGCTGATTCTTTTGAATCAATTTATATTTTCCAAATTTGGCGATGGTCTTTTACAGTTTTTCAACTACTGGTATTAGAAGCAGTCCTGTGTGTCTTTTTTTTACATATTTTTATAAGGGTATGATTTTTGCTGTTGTCTAGTCTGCAGTGATCTTTTTCTTGAATCAAGCGTACAAAAAGCCCGTCGAGCCTGCTCTACCATTTAATACGATTTAGGCTGATCTTGGGCTTCAACGGACTTTCTTGCCACTCTCCGTGTCCTTCAGTCCCCTGAGAGATCAAAGGTCTGTCAATCTTTGCTTTAAATTTATTCAACAATGGAGATGATGCAGTCCTCTGGGCTAGAGAAACCTAAAGGTTTGCACTCATTTCAGTTATTACTACACATCCTGCAGGCTGCAATGATTAACCTTTCAACCTAAGACTTTGCCACCGTGTTTTACATTCATAATTTGGAGTATTGGAAATTTATAGCTAATCCATTCCCAATTTTCCTAAAATAAAAACAAAGAACTATTGACGCTGGAATGCTGAAACAAAAACTGAACTTGCTGGAGAAACACAATGTTTGACAACATCTGTAGAGAGAAGAACAGAGTTAACATTTTGGGACCAATGACCCTTCATTAAAACTGACTCATTTGGCCATAATTTAAGGGGATGCATTGACACGGGGCTAGTAATTCAGAATACTCTGGGGACATTGGTTCAAATTTTTTCATAGTTGCTGATTGATTAATAAATCTCATCCCAGTGATCGTAAACATGAAACTATCAGCAATTGTTGTAAAAACCCATCTCATTCACTAATGTCCTCCGTTCAGGGAGTCTGCCATCTGGTAAAAAATGAGGTCTGCAGATGCTGGAGATCACAGCTGAAAATGTGTTGCTGGTTAAAGCACAGCAGGTTAGGCAGCATCCAAGGAACAGGAAATTCGACATTTCGGGCACAAGCCCTTCATTAGGAATTGAGGGGTTGTGCCTGAAACGTCGAATTTCCTGTTCCTTGGATGCTGCCGAGTCTGCCATCTGACCTGATTTGGCTATAGGTGACTCTAGCCAGGCAGCAATGTGGTTGACTCCTAACTACTCTTGAATTAAGTCAAAAATCACATGATACCAGGTTATAGTTCAAGTTTATTTGAAAACACAAACTTTTGGAGCCCTCACTCAAGGAGCAATGCTGCAAAAGCTTATGTTTTCAAATAAACTTGTTGGACTTTAACCTGGTGTTGTGTGATTTTTGACCTTGTCCAACCCTGTCCAGCACCTTCACATCATGGCCTTCTAAATTTCTTCCTGGTCAAGGAAACCACTTAGTTTAGGAGCAATTAGGTGTAGACGATAAAGGTGTCAGTCTTGCCAGCAGTGCCTACATTCTGTGAAAGAATGAAGTAATAGATTGGGGAAGCATACTCAGGGTTTGGTTGATTAAATGCTTTATATTTTATTATTTTATTGGGGGAGCAGATAGCACCAGCATACCATTTTGTTGAAGCAGGGTGGGTTCCATGTATGCTACTGACCATTTTCTGAATGCGTTATCCATGGTTCAGTTGGTAGCATTCTTGGCTATGGATCAGAAGGTTATACGTTCCAAACCTGTTGCAGATTCTTGAGCTCAAATACCTGGGTGTGGGCGGCACGGTGGCACAGTGGTTAGCACTGCTGCCTCACAGCGCCTGTAGACCCGGGTTCAATTCCCGCCTCAGGCGACTGACTGTGTGGAGTTTGCACGTTCTCCCCGTGTCTGCGTGGGTTTCCTCCGGGTGCTCCGGTTTCCTCCCACAGTCCCAAGATGTGCGGGTCAGGTGAATTGGCCAAGCTAAATTGCCCGTTGTGTTAGGTAAGGGGTAAATGTAGGGGTATGGGTGGGTTGCGCTTCGGCGGGTCGGTGTGGACTTGTTGGGCCGAAGGGCCTGTTTCCACACTGTAAGTCTAATCTAAAAAAAAACCTAGTGCAGGCCTAGGAAGTGCTGCATTGTTGGATGTGTTCAAACCACAGCCTTGTCTCTTCTGTAAAAGACCCAGTGGCATGATTTCAAAGAGAAGGGAAACTATTTCTGTTGTTATCGTCAATATTTATCAATCAAAATCAAATTACTACTTGTGCCAGCTTGCAATGTTGGTTGGTGTATCCTGAGTTCATAAAAGGTGTTGTATGGATACAAGTCTTTTTTTTTTAAACTTTTTCTTCAACACTGGTCGCTATATAGTCTTATAGGTTAAAGTTCGCTGCTGCTGATATTTTTTGTTCTTTTAACTCATTAATGTTCTGCCAATAATTCAAGGGAAGTGATCTCTCATTACATTTCTCCATCTGTCTCAACATCAAATGACACTCTTCCATTTAGGTTTCCACTTGGTGAAGGCAGGTCTTCAAATTTCATCAAGTTTCTAAATGCATCACAAAACTAGGAGAGTAATCATCTTTTTGCTCTTATTAAGCTCTATTTCTTTTTGGTAAACTCGTTGATCAATATGTCAGAAACTCATTTAAAAGTCCTCGAGAACGACCTGTTATTTATTATGTCACATTAACAACATTGCCATACAGTTGCACTGCCTTCAGAATATTGCAACCATATCCATTTTTATTATATAATGATTTGGAATGGTCAGCTGGTGCGACTCTTGGATGCTGCCTGAACTGCTGTGCTCTTCCAGCACCACTAATCCAGTGACTAAATATATGCAATCCCTGTATAAATGTATCAGTCCTGTTTGGGGGCATTGATCTGATCTGGTTCAGATGGTTAACCAGATTAAGGAAATTATATTATATATTTTTCTTGTGAGTTTCAATTATAACTAGTTATACATGTGCTTTCCCTTTTACTGAAATAATAAAATCTAGTTATATATAATCTTGTTTGCCTCCCTGATTGTATCTTGCTCTTGAAATTGGAACAAATCAATGGCCAATTTGTGTCAGTGAACATTTGCAGTTGTTTGGGGATTCAGAGTTTTGAATATTTATTTTATTTTGTTAGGCCTCTTCCCCTTTCCAAAGGGCAGGACATGCTTCGCACAGCCCGGTTATATATTCAACAGCACCAGTACAATGAAGCAGTAAGTATTACATTGAAAGTGCAATTATTTACATGAAGAAATTAATTAATTTCATTTTATGCACTTTTTAAACAAACG
Organism: Hemiscyllium ocellatum; assembly: GCF_020745735.1. NCBI lineage: Eukaryota > Metazoa > Chordata > Chondrichthyes > Orectolobiformes > Hemiscylliidae > Hemiscyllium > Hemiscyllium ocellatum. The sequence continues at coordinate 41,497,736 of NC_083434.1, forward strand.
TATGCTGTTGATTTATTCTTTTAACCTAAAATTAAAGTGTATTTTTTAAATTTATTACTCTTTTCTGGAAATAAATATTTATATTGTCTTCTGTCGATGAAGTATGACGTGCAGCTGTTCAGTGGACTATACTGTATCTTGGGAGACCTGTACTTCAAAGAAAAAAATTATATTTTATCCTTAACTTTTTTGAGAAAAAAATTAATGTTCTGGTAAATAGCCTTCCATGCTTCTGTTCTTTTTTATTTTTTCACATGAAATAAGCTACTATGGAAACTGACTGCCATAGAGACAGTTTTGTGAAAAGCTTAATAAAGTAAAATTTCATTTTTTGTATTGATTTTGCAAGCATCCCCCATGCTATTGTGCATGCTTTAAATGATGGATCTGGATTTTACAGTGCCCCATTATGAAATAGAAGGTGGGATGCTTGTACAGTTTTTACCTGCACAGGCTTAACCTGGTGCTCATGTTCCGAGGAGTGGGGAAGCTGGACAGATTACCCACCCTTGGTTCTGTGGAGACCCTTAATTTGTAATTTAACAGCCATACAAGTGCCTTATCCCACAAGTGTGATTTTATCCACAGCAGAAGAAGGCCCAGGCCTGACAGGTAGCATGATAGCTTGTACTGTGTAATCTGGTATTAGGGAAGCTAGGATGGATGGGGCAGAGGAGAAAAATGTCTTTTGGTTGTTCCCTGTATCATACAAATGTAAAAATTGGGAGCATGAGTACGCCACTCATCCCTTGATCTCTCTCTGCTATTTAGTAAGATTATGGCTCATCTGATTACTCCATATTTAATTTATCCCTAATAATTTTTCACTCCCTTCCTAATCAAGAATCTGTGTACCTCTGTATTAAAAATATTCAGAGGCTCTGTTTCTGGTACCTTTTCAAGAATAGAGTTCAATCCTCATCCCTGCTTTGAATGGATGACCCTTAATTTTTAAACAGTGATCCCTAATTCAAGATTCCACCACAAGAGGAAGCATCCTTTTAGTATTTACTCTGTCAAGACTCCTTTGGAATATGATGTGCTTCAATCAATTCCCCTTTTAATCTTCTAAACACCAGGGAACACAAGCCTACTCTGTTCGACATTTCCTCATCTGACAACCTCCCAATTCCAGGAATTAGTTTCATCAACAATTCTAGCAAAGATACAGTCTCTCAAAGCTGATCCCTTTTGTTCCCCTCAGTCCTGAATTTTTTTCAGTCCAGCCCCGATTAGCTCTTTTACCTTAGGGAATGGCCATAAACCTGGCACTGCTACAGAATGTAGAGTTGAGAGCCAGTAGCTCTCTCAAGTGAGATTGACAGGGGGGTGGGAATGGGTAAGAAGCCCCAAACTGGATGAGTCAATGACCCTTCATGAGAAGGCTCTTGGTCAACATTCCAGCTGGAGGGAATACTGCTTCCAGTAAAGTCCAGCACATGGTTTCAATTCCCATGGAAAAACTAATCCTCTCACTATCTGACTTCCCCATTTACTGTCTGAAGAGCACCAGAATAAATGAAGACATTACAGTTGGAACAATTTTTCTTTTATTCATTCATGAGCTTTGAAAGTCCATAATTATCCAGAAGGCAGTTAAGAGTCAACCACAGTGCTGTGAGTTTGGAGTCTCATGTAGGCCAACCCAGGTAAGCATATTAGTGAACCACTAACAATCAACAATGGTTTCATGGTTATCGTGAGACTCTTAATTCCAGACTCTTATTGAATTCAAGTTCCACTACCTGCCATAGTGAGATTCAAAGCTGAGTCCTGAGAACATTAACAAGGTTTCTAGATTAGTAGTCTTGCAATAATACCACAAAGCTTTCCCTTCAAGTAATTATGGACCTAGGCTGGTCACGGAGACAAAAGTCCAGCACAGGGACCTGGAGAAAGGAGGAGGTCATTCAGCTTCCTCCAAGCCTGGTCCACTATCCGATATTATCTCAACTTATTTATCTTTCTTAATAGTTTACAAAAGACGAATCTCAAGTTTATTCAAATTTTTTAAAAATAAATGATCCTCAGCAGCTTCTTGTGGGAAAGAGTTCCAGTTTTCAATTACTGTATTTGTGTGAAGAAATTGTTTGGAAATGCTGATATAACATTCTAAAACTATCAGTAAAAGTGACAATCTAGCTATCAAGTTCTCCTAAATTCCTGACTGGTTCACAGATTAATTTAAAGAGAGGTCCCATCCTTACTCAATATGGAGTTTTACCTGACTTCAGTGCCATGCAACTGTGGTATTATCATCATTTTATTGCTTTAAGAAATCATATGCATATCATTAATTAATTATGTAAAGCAAATTTCTGTTAAGAACGGCCACAACAAAATATGTTCAGTCTCAATCTATACCGTATCATTATGCCAATACTGGTATGGTAGCCAAAAGATTTTTTAAAAAGTTGCACTACATTCTTTCGAATATTATTTGCATCTGTTCATTGCATTGAAACAAGACAATTTTGGCCATAAGGTCTAAGCTATTTCACTTTATTACTGTACACCACATTGAAACTGATAGTAGATATTCATTGACATGAAAATTCTACTGGATTAACATACATCCTGATAATCCTGCCTAAGGGCAATGTCTTTTGTTTATAAAATAATTTCCATTGATCACATTTTATCTCACAGATTAATCTTTGCAAGTCATTAATAAACCTTGCCCTGGAAGGACTATCTTACTATCACACATATGATCGAGTCTTCTTGGGAATCAGTGTAGTGCTGGGATTTGTGGGCTGGACAACTTACGCTTTTGTGTTGATTGCCAAACACCACACAAAACTCAACAAGCCAATTTGCCAGCTAGACAAGGTAGGTGGAAAGGGCCCAATAAAGTATCAAAAATACCTATCCTTAGCAATAATTTTAGAAAGCTTTAACAAATAAAAGAAAATCTAGTTGTATCTTGTAAAATTGTTTTTATAATTTGAAGCCTATTAAAATGTCTCATAACAGTTAAAAGTTTGGCAGTTTGAAATCACTAAAAGTGATTATTGCCACTGCTTCCTCGACATGTTTCAGTCTGAATTATTTGTGTAATTTCAGAGGCAGCTATTCTACCTCACTGCAAATCTATGTTGTATTTCATGTACTTCACAGCTATCCTCTAGCGATCACCTTCCTGCAATATTCATTGGGGCTGGTGTGGTGATAACGCTATTGCTGCTGATTCAGAGCTGTCCATGGACCTATTACATTTATTGCCTGCTGCCAGTCCCAGTGTGGTACGCAGTAATAAAGGAGTAAGTGGGAAATAATTTAGATCTGATTGTTGTATTTCTTAGGCTTCATAGCAGTGAAAAGCTGCCAAACAATTATGACGAAGAATGTGAACAGACTTTTTTTCCATCTTTATTGTTGTCTTTATTTTTCTTTTTGTTTATTTGCTAGTTGGCAGTCTTGCATGTTGATAGCATATCACTACTGCTGCTGCGCTGACAACACATTTTGTTGTGGCTGTTTTTTTTTCACTCAAAATTCAATTGCAAAAATGTGCGTAGATATTTTTCATTATGGAAACAAGATAAACTGAGGTCCGTGTTATATGGAGATGACATAGCTTTGCAATGTGCAGTTATAATTTACATCCTTCAGTATGGTATCCTGCTTAAAAACTGAAATTATTTACAGTTTTATATATTTAAGAGAGAATTTCAGCATTTTATTAATTTTAGAATTAGGCAAAAAGCTTTAATTAGCTCATGGTTCTTTATTCCAAACTAAAGGCTACCAGACCTTGTGGGCGGCACGGTGGCACAGTGGTTAGCACTGCTGCCTCATAGCGCCTGTAGACCCGGGTTCAATTCCCGACTCAGGCGACTGACTGTGTGGAGTTTGCACGTTCTCCCCGTGTCTGCGTGGGTTTCCTCCGGGTGCTCCGGTTTCCTCCCACAGTCACAAAGATGTGCGGGTCAGGTGAATTGGCCATGCTAAATTGCCCGTAGTGGTAGGTAAGGGGTAAATGTAGGGGTATGGGTGGGTTGCGCTTCGGCGGGTCGGTGTGGACTTGTTGGGCCGAAGGGCCTGTTTCCACACTGTAAGTCTAATCAGACCATTCATTATATGTCTGAGCATTAAGGCAAAAAGAGTTAAATAATAATATTCAAGCTATGAAAGTGGAAAATGCTGCTCCAGTTTGATTGAATTATTTACCGCAAAGACTTTTAACTTCTAAGAACCTGAAAGTTCTGAAATAGTAATTGGTTGTTTAGGACATGGAATTGCTTAAAAATTGATTATAATAGTAGATTTACCTCACCTGTCCCAACAGCAGGGGAGGGCAATAAATTTTCACAGCACTGCTTCACAGTGGTGCTATGTAGATTATATCCAGTGGTCAGAGGCAGACAGTGGCTCTGACCATTCCCTTTGTGGCCTGTGCAAGTCTCCTAACTAAATCCTGCTGCATGGAAAATCCAAATTCAAACTATTAGTGCTAATTGATGGTACTTCTGACTTGTGTATTTCTAGCAAATGCTGTTCATGTATCCGATGTTCTAACTTTCATCTTAAGAATTTTGATTTCTGATTGTTTTTTGTAAATGTTATTTGTGAATTGGAAATTAAATAGACATTCAATGACCTTCTTGAACCAAAATAATAACCTATTGCTTTGATTTGTTTAACAGGTTTACAATTATTCAAAATGTAATCAATTTAGTTTTAACTCATCCTTCAAAATCCATGGGCTGTTTAATACTTTTTATCCTGGGTATTGAAACAATGGTAAGTAGCATAAACTACTTTGCTAACATTGTTTGCTTATCTATGGATGAAACTCTTTTTCATCACCAAAGGAAATGTCCTCATGCTTTGGAACTCAACTTTGATAGATATGAGTTCTGAGCATAATATGATCAATGACTTGTGATGGTCTTTCACATGAGGTAGAGATCTGAGGATAAGTACACTTACATTTAAAACTACCAAAGAGAGAGCTGATTGGAGATATTTCAGAGCAAACTAGATAAATATTTTAAGTAAAAATAATTTGAAGGTTATATTGATAGAGTTAGATCAGAAAGGATGAACAATAGAGTTAGATGAGGAAAAATCAGATGGAACATAAATGGCAGAGTGCACAGATTGGGCTGAGTAGCCTGTTTCTGTGCTGTCTCTTCTATTTAATAGTAGAATGGTTTGGGATTTTTTTGTGTGGAATTTAAAAGCATTGGCTCAGACATTTACTCAAGTGGGAAAGAGATTGGACAGGGAAAATTTCCCAATGCAAAACCTGAAAAGTTAGGTTTCCCAAGCATCCTGTAGATATTAACTGTAGGATGTTTTTAAAACCCTTTAAACGGGTTTTCTGCCAAAAAATCCACCAGCTATCACCCTGCCTGATAGGAAGGCAGTTGGGTGGAGTGAATGCTTTTTTTTATAATAGATATTTTTATTGGGAATTTAACATTTTGTCAAATTTACAAAAATAAGCAGAATTTTCAAGCACAAACATTAATATAAAAATAGATCTTAAATATATAATCATCAAAATTCAACTAATCCATAATCATCCAGAGTGTATAGTTGAGTCGCTTACATCCTTCAAATAAGAGAAAATGTTCTCTAATACACTCATAACAGTATGATAAAAAGGAAGCTATTTCCAAACAATAAGAACAAACAAAAAAAAATTAAACATGTTTGAATGGAGATCTTCCCCCTTGTTCTCAGGGGGCCTTACTACCTTTCCAACGTTCCACCATATCCTCTCCCAAACAGTGTCCCACCCTCGACCCGGGCGCTCCTTAATAGGATTTAGATATAATACCGAGCTAGAGTTAACAGCGAGCGCCGCACCCCTACCCCTCCCCACCCATACCTGAGTATATCTAATAGCATCAATGCCACGTACAAACACACATAACTATAAAATTACAACTCCAACAGATTACAGTTAAGTATAATAACATAGCAAGGAAGACAACCCCGCTCCCAGAGGCAAAAGTAAAGTAGAATAAAGTTTCCATTTCTCCCCACGAAGTGTGGGAGAGGCAAGCCAACATAAATTGTCTCTTACGATTTATTTAACCGAGTCTAAAAGTTTCTTAGCCTCTTCCGATGATCTAAAATTATACTCGGATCCTTCGTGGGTAAAGCATAACGTCGCTGGGTAGCGTAAGGTGTATTGAATATCTAAGTCCCTTAAACATTTCTTTACCTCATCAAACGCCTTCCTTCTTCGTGCCAAAGCCGGGGAGAAGTCCTGAAATAACATAATCTTGGATCCTTCATGAATCATAGCTTTAGGATCCTTTCCAAGCTTTCTGGAGGCATCCAGGAGTATCTGCCTCTCCCTATAACTCTGCAGCCGGAACAGGACCGGGCGTGGGCGCTGGTTTGGGCCAGATCCGCGTGCTGCGACCCGGTAGGCCCACTCCACCCTTACCCGGTCGGCCCACTCCACCCTTACCCGGTCAGTTTCAGCCCCCAGGTTTAAAAGCTGGGGCAGCCATCGCTCCAGAAATGCTGCTAACTTTCCTTTCCCTTCTTGCTCTTGAAGGCCCAGCAACCGAATATTCTTTCTCCTATTTCTGTTGTCAATATCATCCATGTAGATTTCAAAGGCCCTGACTCTCTGCTCCAGAGCTCGCACCTGTTCTGCAGCTGTTTGAGCTGCAGCCTCGGAGGTCGTGGCCTTTAGTTCTGCCCCCTCCACTCGGCCCTGCAATTCTCCGATAGAGTGATTCTGTTTCTGCAGCTTTTCTTCGAATGCATTCCATCTCTGTCGGGATTCTGCGATGAAATTGACGAGTGTCGTTTCCAACCTGGCAATCATCTCTTCAAGGCCTGTTTTTACATCAGCTGCAGCCGGAGGAGAGGAGGGTGGGGGAGGGGTCTTTGTTTTCTGAGAGCTGCGGGGTCCCTTTGATTTACTCATTATCCACTCAGTATTAGACTATTTAAATATAATATTCAGCAGCTAATTAAGATTAAAGAAATTTTTTGGGTGGTTTGGCAAGTGTGGTGGGGGCAGGAAACCCACTTTACCCAGGTTTTGGGAAGGGCTCTGTAGACTCAGACTTGCTGAGTCGCCGCCATCTTGGATCTCCGGGTGGAGTGAATGCTAGTCGGTCTGAAATCCTGATTTGGGGAGGACAGCAAGCTGTGGGAGTAGGAGCAAGATAATGTCAAGGTCCAACAACATGAAGGTTAGCTTGTCAGCCCTGAGGGATGTACTCCTCTTCCTCCTAGCCCACAATCAATGCTATGAAGTCATTAACCTCATGGTTCTAGTCTTTCTTGCTATCTTTCAGTTGTATGTTAGTTCTATGTATTAAACTAAAATCTAATTAAAATGGAATCATGCATTCTTCTCTAAAGATCTATTTCCACTAGGTCTTCTGAGAGAAGACTGGCAACTCGAGCCCCACCCGGCCTCCAGTCAAACCAGAAATAGATAATTGGGTTTGCTTTTGAAATTTTTGCAAGTTTTATCTTCCCCATCGCCACTCACTAGTCTTCATGGACTAAGATGTTCATGTCAAGAAAAAGAATCCTTTATTCTGTACTTTAACCCATGTTATGCTGACCTGGAAGAGTTGAGTGGTGATGACCGGGATAAACAGTGGAAAAGTACTCCATTCCTTGTTATTTGAGACTCCTCACAAAATATGGATGAAGGAGGCACTTTGGTTCAGTCAGAATCATCCTGAGTGAAGAGCAGGAAAGAACATGGCCAACATTGCTACAATCAGCTTCTTAAATGATGTAGTATGCCCATTGGCAAAAGCGATTCAGGGGTCCATGGGTCAGATTGTAAGATTTCTGCCTATTTTGTGTGAAAACAGTCTTGGTGAGTTACATTGAGTCAGATTTACCTCAAAGCATTAGATTCACATAGCAGCCAAGCACTGAGGTGTGTAGCATTTGGATGGACTAGTTTGATAAATGGTTTATTTCACCTGCCCTATAACTTGAGGTATTGAGAATGAATTCAGGTTTTCAAACGATCAATAATTGTTATATTCAAATAACCCTCTCCAGGATACTGTGAACAAATGTCTGATAATCCTCACCCCAGTGTCCCCTCCGATCAGCTCTTTGACATCACAGTCCTTATGTATGGATCAGCAGGCAAGGTAGAATGGCTAATAGCATAAATGATACAGGCTGTGATGATACTAAGAGTTTATTCACAACATTTTTACATATTTACCTACCTAAGGAAGTTAATGGGGCATTCAGTGAAGAGGATTAAATAAAGGCAATAGCCATTTGTATGCCTGGGTCAAAATCTTGGAAATCTCTCCCCAATAGTTCTGTGGGAGTAACTTCATCACATGGACTATAGGGATCATGCAGAGCTTACCATCATCAACTCAAGGGCAATAGGGAAAGGCAATAAATGCTGGCCTTGCAGCGATGCCCACATCCCATGAATGAATAAAAGACAAACCTTCATTATCTTTCATAATCTTTCCCACTTGAACTAAGGTACTTTTTGTAAATTATGTTCTGTCTGAGCTACAGTTGAAATGTTCTATGTAGTACATCACTTAAGCTATAAAGTACCCTTCTGATGGATTTCGTGTATCATGCTTGAGTAAAATTACACATAATTGTGCACATCCATCTTGAATATTGTTGCAGTTTTAGAACATTTAATTAGAAATAATTAACGCCCGTCCTGATGTGCCTCTGTAAGAGTAACCTATTGACATTTAGCAGGTGCTAGTATCTCTTAACCATTTACGTTCCATTGCAAGAAGCAGACATGCAACTAGTAGTATTAAATTCTGAGTATTGGTAAATCATGCATTGTGCCACTGCAATATGTTTTCATTTCGCTCATCTGTGCTTTGTTTAATAGTTTTTCTGAGTTTATATCTCTTTTGCATCTGTATTTGATGGTAGGATGTTTATTGTTTTTAGATTGCAAGTTTTTTCTACCGGCAAGTCCTCACGTTTGGGCTAGTATCGTTTGCCATTTGGCCAGTGCATTCAAAGCTGTTGCGGCAGAACAAGGTGCCCATCTTAGTTCACACATCTAATATATATCCTTAAATGAAAACGTGTTTCTTTTTGAAATGTATTTCAGTTACACTATCTATATGCATATATTTATCTAAGCCTAAATCATACTTCCACTCAGCAGTACAGAGCTTGTATATTCCTGAAAAGAGAGCGATGTTGTCGAAGCTTTTCAATTTGCACTCATCAGGGCAAGTGCTAGAGTGCCAAATTTCACATGATCACAACAACCTGTAGTATAATAAAGGGTGAGGTGATGGCTTAATGGTATTATCACTGGACTGTTCTGGGGCCCTAGGTTCGAATCCCACCGTGGTGGAATTTGAATTCAAAACAAATCTGAAATTAAGAGTCTAATGATGACCATGAATTCATTGTTGATTGTTGGAAAACCCATCTGGTTCACTAATGTCCTTTAGAGAAGGAAACTGCTATCCTTACCTGATCTGGCCTACATTTGATCTTAACTGTCCTCTGGGCAATTAGGGATGGGCAAAAATGCTGGCCAGACTAGTGACATCCTCATTCCATGAATGAATGAAAAAAAACCCAAGATCTGCACATACTGGAAATCATTTAAAAAGCAGTAATTGCTGGAGAATCTCAATAGGTCTGGTAGGATCTGTGAAGAGAACGCAGTTAACATTTCTTGTCCAGTGATTAGTCATGAGAACGTGTATTGCAATGTTGATTACCCTAAAAATCATACCAAGATATTCATTGGGAAACTTACAAATATTAGCTGTATGTTTTAACAAGAATTAAAACAAAATGGAGAATGCTGAAAATCTGATGTTCCATCGGATGTCCTGGAAATGTGTAGCAGGTCAATTGGCATCAATAGATTGGCATTTCATGTTTGACTCACTGAATTAACTTTATTTCTTGAGAAAGTTTTGCAAGCCTGTTGAGCATTCCAAATATTTCCTGTTTCTGTCTTTGTGTTTCTTTCTATAGAATGAACTGAATACTAATGGCTTTATCAACGATAAATCACAAATATACAGACTGGTGAAATGTGGGTGTCTCTTTGTGTTTGAAATGTTCTTGTGATCAATGTTTCATATGTTCACCATAGGAGATCTTGTGGTGTAATGGTTACCCTCCTTGCATCTGAACCAGGTCCTCCAGGTTCAAGTTCCATCCCACGCATGATGACCATAGAAAGTGCATTTGTAATGTGTCAAACCAGATTGATTGTCAACTTACACATCCTTCCAATATACCTGTGGTAGGTGGTAAGGACAGTCTCCTGGTTGGCCATGTTTGATGGCTTCACACTACTTATCTGCTTCAGGAGAAGCCAGCTACATAGAGAGAAAAAAAATTAAGCATGTGCTATGTTATCTTATGCAGCTCTAAATCTGGGAAGTCTTCCATGTCAGTGTTATCTGGAGAAGATCAGACCCTGAAAGCTCTCTTTGATATTACCAGCACTTTCTGTTTATATTTCAGATCTCCACTACTTGCAATTTGTTTTTTTAATCCATTTAAACATGATGTACTACAAACACACTTTGTGTTTGGGTAATAGATTCCCCACAGTGTGGAAATAGGTCCTTCAGCCCAACAAGTCCACACCGACCCTCCGAAAAGCAACCCACTCCGACTCATTCCCTTACATTTACCACTGCACCTAACACTTGGTCAGTTCACCTAACCTGCATATCTTTAGATTGTGGGAGGAAACCGGAAACCCACGCAAACACAGGGAGAATGTGCAACCTCTACACAGACTGCTGCCCGAGGTGGGAATTGAACCCAGGTTCCTGGCACTGTAAGGCAGCAGTGCTAACCACTGAGCCACCGTGCCTCCCCAGGTTGGCTGCTCTTGTAACTGTCTTTGGAAAGTAAACTTCTTGGTAATTTATAGTGTTTGCCTTTAAAGTCTCTTTAAGCTTATTTCTTAGTCAGTAATGGATGAATGGAATATCATTTCAGCGCTGAGCATTATGAAGTCAGGTGAACAGCAAGCTACATGCCAATTACTGTGATCTTTGTATTTTGAATCTAAAGACAGGAAAGTGCTTTGCTGCACTCGACCAGTGTTGTTCAGTAGAAGGCACAATTGAAATTCTCAGCCATGCATCATCCTGTTTTATCCCAGTAATGGCTGATTTTTCTCATCATCCATTTTATGGATAGAACTTAATATCATATGAGATGCATCTTTTTCTTTCTGTTCTCATTTCCTTGCATTGGATGCAGGCACCGGTTGTAAACCTCCAGGTGTTGTTTGCCTTGTGATATTTTGCAGATCAGGTATTTTGATAGATGAACATTGCATTATTGGCAAACTATTTGAGGATTGACAGCATCAGAAACACATTTTAATTTGTCCTCATCATTTTGTACATGTGCACACACACTCGCTGTCCTTCTCCCGCTCTCTCTTCAACTGGGAATTGCTGCATAGCAAGTGTCATTAAAAACCTTAACACTTTGACCTGGGTTTATTTGGATCTGCTCAAGCAGGCAAGTTGGCAGGAACAAGGTCACTCACCCTATCCCTGAATTTTCATTTTGTGCAGGCAATGGCTAGACTTTCTGATGGTATCAAAAATAATAAAAGTTCCCATTTTTAAAAAAATGTTATCCATTTGAATCCTAGTATTTTATTCTTATCATTATGGGCCTGGCTGAGTGAAAATGGAGAAGAAATCTGTTTGCTTTGTATATACACTGTTCAATATATCCAGAGATGGCACTTGTTCTTTTTCAGTAATTATAGCACTTACTGCACAAACATATGAGCCTAGAACAAATGACATATAACTTTTCTTTGCACATTGGTCAATCTCCTTTAAATTTAAATTTGCATGTATGAAACACAATCTTGTAGTCCTTTGACTCATATCATTGCATTAGCTATAAAATACGTAAAGTTTATTTGGTATATCAATACAGTTTTTGTTAATTTTGTTTGTTTTTGTTGTATTCTATTCTCCTTAGATCATGTCTTTAAGCTGGATCTTTTTCAGCTCCATCCTGGCTGTGTTTCCACTGATGCCAGTCGTTGGCAGGAGTCCCAATATTACTCTTGTGTAAGTTTGCTCAAGTTTTTTTTTAAACAAAACTTAATTTTAAATGTCACTTGGAGATTGGTGGCATAATTCAGTAGAGTGGATTCCTGATGGAGGTGCAAAGAAAAATAAAATATGAGCTTTTATGTTTTAAATAATAATTGAGGAAGAAATCATTTTCAAAGCAGAGCATTGCAAGATTTCAGACATGATTGTACTTCTATTATAGTGATATAAAATTATTGAATCTGTAACTTCTTCGGTAATTTTAAAATATTAATGTTTGCTCAGCTTGAAACTGCCTAGCTGTTTGGACGTATGTGTAGTGTGCTGCATAGACCAGGAGGGTTAAGCCTTCAGTGCAAACTGAACTGAACAATCAACACTGGGGCAATACTGGGGGTCTTTGCAATTAACTTTGGTTCTTCGGATAGGGAGAGGGCAAATTGACGAGGATTTCTGTATCAGGAGAGAAAGAGAAAAAGGTAGCTTCCTTCTTCATTCCAATTTGATATTACTTGAATAGAACTTTGAATGCTTCAAATTAAATTTGAGAGAATTGGAACAAGAGTTGATTGATAGATGTGAATGAACTGAGAAATGAGGAGTGCATAGAGAGAGAGAAAGGAAACAGGGTTTCAATAAGCAAAGAATTGAAAGAGAGAGGCCTGATTTAAGAAATTATTGGTTCTATCTCCCACTCCAGTCACTTGGAGATAGAGTTTCATACATGAGGTTTATCAGTTCAGATCAGAATAGATGAATTAGAATGTTTTCTTTATGGTGAGAGACAAAGAACTGTGGACAAGTGAAAAGATTTTTGTTGCAAAGATCTATTGTGCAACAAATCATTTAAAGCTGATGCACAAGCGCAAAATTTAACGAAAAACACCAAAGGAATGGTGATTTTTTTACCTTGAGTGGATTGGATTTCAAAGGGGAGGAATTACATCTCAGTGATTCAGACTCTTGGACAGATCATTCATTTCAGGCACTGGACTTAAGGAAAGCCTCAGAGAAAGCACGTTGCTGATTCACCAATATAAAGTTTTAAAGGCTGTAACAAGAGGACAGATTGCATAAAATTGGCTTGCATTTAGAACATTGAAGGGTGATCTAATTAAGTTTTCAAAATGAAAACTGATTTGATAAGATAAGTAAAGAAAGAATTACTAACTCTGAATCCAAAATTAGATTGGGGAACCCAAAAGATTAGAGCTTTGACCATTTATGTGTGAAAAACAGGTCATGTGTTTTATGCGAAGGGTCATGAAAAATTGGAAATTGATCTCCTACAAATCTGAGGGTATTTGTCAATTGAAATTCTCAGGATGAAGCTTAGAGATTTTCATGCGATGAGGGTATTTAGGAATATGGAATAAAGGAGGTGAACAGAGCTGAGGATTGAAACGATGGAACAATCAAGCCTTCCTTAAATGCATCCAACAATTTTATTTCTGCTTCTACATATTTCACAGTTTATTGCTCCAGTCATATCCTTTCTGTGGGAAGAGGAGATCCCTAATATCTAGCATAAAATTACCATGATTTCATTAAGTAGGAAAACACACTGCACCATGTCAAAGGCTAAACAGTAAGATTTTCAGTGTTGGAATATATTTTACTAATTTATAATTAACCAAAATGACATATACTTGAATTTGGAAATATGCTCGAACAGGTAAACCTTGGAGAGTTTTTGGAAAGAAGAGAGGAGTATAACTAATGGCATAGCTCTACTGAAGAACCAATACAGGACACAAGTGACTGATTGACCACCTGGGGTGCTGCATCATTCTGTGATTTTTGACAAACAAGACAGGCTGATTGTCCTGTGGCCCTGAGTACGCCTATGTTTAATTTGTTGTCTTTTATTGGAAACAGAACTGGAGCTGGAATACTGACTGTCATCTGCAGCTTCATCTTCCTCAGTTGTTTCAAGACTCCAATGGCAAAATCAGTTGAAACTACAACACTAGTGAACAGAAGTGTATACACTGTGCAGGTTTGCATATTTATTTTTATTTTTCTCATCCTGTACTTTTAGATTTAACACCTTTAATTACCTTGAGGCGTTTGAAAAAAGAATTAATTTTTTTCTTGCTGCTTTGTGGATGGTAATTGACTAATATTCCCAAGTCTCCATATTCTGTTAATGCTCTAAGTAATGATTTTCACCAGGTTTGTCAAATATACAATTTAACATGTTAAATCTGCACAAATAATTTCAATACAACTTAGTACTGCTGGTTATCAATGGAAAAGAAAAGGAAAGAAATTGCAGAAGCCAAAAAGAAACCACCTCAGTTTCCGGTTTGTTTCCTTGTTCTCAGGAGTGCTGTTATGTATGCACGCTATGGACTCTTCTCTCATTTTCGCCTGTCCAGGCGCTGCCAGATTCCTTAGGCTTACTCCCTTACGTTGCCAATAATCATGACTGAACCTTAACGACGAATCTCACATCAGGAACTCATGTAGCATCCATGAGGAGCAGTAACCTTGGCTACCTTTTTTTTTTTGGTCCCTTAATTTCAAGACTATTTTCATTTTCAAATTATTTTTTAAGACAAAAGTTATTACAGTTTAAATGTCACAGGCCCTTAATCTGAGAATCTTGCAGCACAGAGTGAAACCTGGCAACCAGTTAGGATGCTGTATGGAGACACTGGGAGAACAAATTAATGATGGGTAGAAGGGCAAAGCAAACTTCTCCTCATCAGTCAGGTGACAAGACTTTTAGTTCATGTTTTGGGCATTGCATTTGAACTCATTTTAATTATTTAAAATAGCATACATGTGTAATCCATTTCAATTTATTTTGGAACAATTGTTTATATATCAAGCCTGGGACAGCAAGCAATTTTCTGCTCAGGTTTTCTTGAAGTAGTTGGTGGTGATGCGTTAAACTCACCTCTGCAGTAATTGGGTTTTCTTATCTTTAACCTTGCAGCCCTCTGACACGCGCATTTATGGGTGAGCAATTTCACTTAGCATCTCTCCCTACTTCACAGCTGAACTAAAATCACAAATTATGTTGTGAGAATATCTCACTGTCAGGATGCTTAAATCATAAAGATGATTTGGGAACTGCAACATTTAACCTAACACAAATGTGGTATCCATTTGCAGATCACAAGCATTGTTCTATCAATCTATGTTGTGAACATGACACACTCCAGTTTGGCAGATAAACATGGGCTTCCTTTAGCCAGTCAGATCATCAGTTGGATAACACTTGGTGAGTGTGTGCTATAGGAAGTTTTCCGAACAAAATTGATTCTTTGTGATCATGCATTGCCATGTGGTTTTGTGGGCTTGTTGGGAGGTGCTTAATTGACTTTGGAACTGCTGTCTGAAGGAAGAGAGAGGAGTATGACTACTAGCATAATTCTATGAAAGAACCAATACAGGACACAAGCATCTGATTTTTGTTTTAAATCCATTCATGGGATGAAGGCGTTACAGACTAGACCAGCATTTATTGCCCATCTCCGAAGGCAATTAAAAGTCAACTACATTGCTGTGAGTCTGGATTCATATGTAGACCAGACCAGATAAGGATGGCATTAGTGAGCCAGATGGGTTTTTTTACACCAGTTCACAATGGATTCATGGTAATTAGACTCCTAATTTCAGCTTCTAATTGAATTCAAATTCCACCCTCCGCCTTGGCAAGATTGAACCTGGGTCCCCGGAACATTATCAACTACAACGCCAGTCTCTGTGATTAGATCAGATACAGGTGCAAGTGTAGAATTGTAACAAGAAACCCTTTCTACAAGCCAGTTTTTATATAAAAAAAACACAAGTAGCAGAACTATTCCCTTTAAATCAGAAAGAACGGTTTGAAGTTCTAGCCCAGAGATTTGAGGGTAAACCCAATTGAGATGCAGGTTGATTGGTAAAATGGAGCTGCTAAATACATCCAAGGATCTGAATGGCCTTTGATCCATTTCTTTGACAGCTCTTACCAAACAAAAAGCTATTAACCTGTTTGAAAACTCCATTTGACCTCCAGGTGCCTCTCCTAGAGTGAATTCTGATTTCTATTTCCCTTTCTGTGAAAACAAAACCTCTGTGATTTCACTTCTAAATGGCCTTGCTCTTATTTTAAGACTACACCCCCGTTCTGGATTCTCTCAACAAAGGAAATTGATTTTCTGTAAATAACCTACTAAATGGTTTAATGTGAACTCCTCAGTTGTTTTGACCCTCAATTTTCTAAACTCAAAGGATTAATTTATGTATCCCATCTTCATAATTTCTTGAGTATGATAAATATGCACTATTATCCGCCGACCCCCCCCAACCTCCATCCAATGCACAAGAATGTTTGCTAAGATACACAGAAATAACTGCAATACACCAAATAGGTTCTGATCAAAGTCCAATCTAATTATCACTTCCTCAGTGAAATATCCACCATCAGAGATAAATGCACATTTGATTCCTCTTTTCATCTCTGCCAGCTTTAGTGCATGGCTAACAATCCCCTTTGTCCGTCACTATTCCTAGATTCAGCACTGCTAAGAAAATGTTCTGATTTGCTTTCCTGGATCAAAAGTGGGTAGTTTCATATTGAAAACGCAAAATGCTGATGATTACAGCGGATCCAGCAGCATTAATGGAGGGACAGCACGCTAACGTTTCAAGTATAGATGACCCTTCATTTGTGCTGAAGTGTAGGACCAAATTACAGTAGATGCTGGAATCTGTACTGAAAAAAAAGAAATGCTGGCGATCACAGTGGGTCAGGCAGTATCCATGGAGAGAGAGCAAGCTAACGTTTCATGTTTTCAATACAGATTCCAGCATCTGCAGTAATATCTCAATGTTTCATTCCGTCTGCCATAGTTTTGTCTGCTCATATTGTCTGCCTGCGTCTCTGTGTGAATTCCTGCTCCTGCCATGTAACTCACTGCCTCAAAATTTTCAAACTTTGAAACGCAACTCTTGATTCCTTCGTGTAAATCACTAATATTTATGGTTGAGGACCCTGTACAAGTTCCTGAATCTGACCTTCACATGTGCAAAATTAAGAACAGATCACTTATCCCAACTCTTTGTTTTTTTTCTGCCTCCCAATAATTACATACCATGTTAGAAGATTTCCTCAAACACAATGTGCTCTCATTTTTGCTAAGTATCTCTGGTGGAGAACCTTGTCAAATACCTTCTGGGACTTCATATTGACAACATCCATAGTCTCCTAACACCTTGCATGTTGTTGACCACCTCAAATAAAAAAAAAAATCCCCTTGATTAATCAGACATGCTCCAACCTTCACAAGTCCATGATAGCACATTGATCAACTGATAGTTGACCAATGTTCTGTCACTCTGTCTCTGGTCATAGTTTTGAGTAGCTTTCTTAAATTTGATGTTAAACTGACAGGTCTGCTGTGACTCAATTTTTCTCTGCAACTCTTTTATTAAAAAATGGAGTAAAGTTTGCCACTGCCCAATCTGAAGACACAATTTCTGAATCTAGAGAGGTTGATAAAATTATGACTAATAGTCCTGCAAAATTCTCATCTATTTATTTTTTCACCCTGGGGCTGAAGCAATCAGATCCCAGCGATTAGTCCATCTTGAGTCCCATCCTTTTCTGCATTTGCATTTCTTCTGAACTTGTATTAAATCCACAGTTCTTCTTCTTGACTTATACCCTTATTTACGGGTATTGTGTGCTCCTGTTCAACCTTGATTATGGATGCAAAGTTTAACACCTGCCATTTCCTCCATATAGTTTGTATTGCTGAAAGATGTCACATCATTTGAGACTACTTCTTTTTGAAGTAACATTAAACTGGAGGTTGACTTGTCCTGACCCCTCATGCTGTCGTTAAAGCTCCAGTAATGTGATTTGCAGGTAGCTGGGGAATTCTTCTGGCATTCTGGCCAACATTTAGCCCTCCCACAACCAACATCATTGATGTGTGTGGAATCTTGCTCACAATTTTTTTAACTATGAGGGATTTTACTGGAACATTTGGTTTTGAAGTCAAGTAAAAGTTCTCTTTTGTACATGAATATTTGCTGCTGTACAAATGCAACACCTGATCAACCAGAAGTTACAGCCATTATAGAATAATTAATAAGCGGTAAATGTGAAAGGGATGACCCTTTCAGAGATGTGATACCACATTTTATATTGCTGTTTGACACTGCAGCACTATTGATTTTGCCTCTTTATTTTTTGTTACAGCCTCCTCCTTACTGATTCCTTTGCTTAGCTCAACATTACTCTTCCAACGACTGCTAAGCATTAATCTCTCGTTGATGTCAACCTACCTCTTGCTCAGCACAGGGTATCCTTTTTCTTTATAAGTCACATTGCTGCTAATAATTTCTGGGAGAATGTTAGAATACCACGTCTGAAAGCTTAGTACCTTTTTTGGAGGGTAAATTTATACCAAGTACAGTCCATCTCTTTGAATGCTCTGTAAGCTATGTGTTATTTTCTATGCTTCTCTCCTGATCTGTCATAAAATTAGTTGTTTAATCAAGAATATTTTATATGTTTTGTCTGATTAAATGCACCTGTACGTAATTGAAGACAGCACATAGCAAATTGTAATGCAGCAGGGTTATTGTGTGTAGCAGAGTTTTCGATGATCTAATTGATTCAGTCTCATTTAAACTGTACACCTAAAATCATACTTTGATATCAGAGTTATGCAATAACTGTGTTTTGTAATGTATTCAAATAGGGCACTGTTTGACATCAGAACATCAAATTAACAATACCCAACCAAAAAACAATGCCTTGGACTTCAAACGAGATGTTCACTTCTCAATACACTCTCTTTTCCTTTTCCCGTGAAGGAATTTGTGATTTGGCATTCTGTGGTGTGGAAATGCAGACCAGTGCAAACTGAGCAGTCTGCACAATTGATATAGACAATTAATATTGATTGTGGTCACAGGAGTTGGCTTGAGCATTTGAAAATAATGAGTTACTTAAGTTTTGGGTGCTGCAATCACAAGGAAGAAAGTGAATGGAAGGATTTACACTTTTTAAAAATTCACTCGTGATATGTCAGCAGTGCTGACCAGCCAACATTTATTGCCCTAAACTGGGTGTCACTGAGCAGGTTATTGCTGAGCAGGTGCTGCTGTCTTGAACTGCTACAGTCCACCTGCTGTACAGTGACCCACAGTATCCTTAGGGAGGGAATTTCAGAATTTTGACCCAGTGACCATTAATGAAGAGCAATTATATTTCCAGATCAGGATGATGAGTTGCTTGGAGGGGAGCTTACAGGTGGTGATGTTCCCCTGTATCTGTTGCTCTTGTCCGTTGAGATGGAAATGTTGTGGGTTTGGAAGCTGACTAAGAATTCTTGGTGAATTTCTGTAATAAATCTTGTAGATAGTGCATACTGCTGCTACTGAGAATAGATGGTGGAGGGGATGAATGCCTGTGGAGATGATGCCAATCAAGTGGGCTGCTTTGTCCTGGGTAGTGCCAAGCTTTTGGAGTGTTGTTCTGGGGAGTATCCTATCACACTCCTGACTTGTGCTTTGTAGATGGTGGATAGGCTTTGGGGAGTCAGGAGTTACTTAATTGTGAGTTACTCAGCACAGTATTCCTAGCCTCTGACCTGCTGTTGTAGCCACAGTTTATGTGGTGAGTCCAGTTGAGTTTCTGGTCAATGATAACCCCCAGGATGTTTGACAGTGGGGGATTCAGTAATGGTAGCACCATTGAATCTCAAGGGGCAGTGGTTAGATTGTCTGTCTGTTATTGGAGATGGTCAGTGATTAGCATTTGTGTGGTGTAAATGTTACTTGCCACTTTTCAGCCCAAGTCTGGATATTGTCCAGATCTTGTTACATTTTAACATGGACTGCTTCAGTATCTATCTGAGGGGTTGTGAATGGTCTTGAAAATTGTGCAATCATCAGCAAACATCCCCACTTCTGACCTTATGATGGAGGGAAGGTCATTGATAAAGCAGCTGAAGATGGTTGGGCCTAGGACCTACCCTAAGGAACTCCTGCAGAGATGTCCTGGAATTGAGATGACTGACCCTCAACAACTACAACCATCTTCTTATATGTCAGGTCTGACTCCAACCAGTGGGCCCCCTGATGCCCATTGATTCCAGTTTTGTTAGGGCTCCTTGATGCCATACTCGATTGAATGCAGCTTTGGTGTCAAGGGCTGTTGATCTCTTTTGCCCACATTTGAACCCAGGCTGTAATGAGGTCAGGATTTGAGTGGCCCGACGCAACCTAAACTGGGTGCCACTGAACAGCTTATTGCTGAGCAGGTGCTGCTTGATAGCATTGTTGATCCACCTTCCATCACTTTACTGATGATCAAGTGTAGACTGATGGGCTGATAACTGGCCAGATTAGATTTGTCTTGCTTATCTGAACAATTTTTCACATTGTTAGATAGATGCCAGATGTAATTGTATTGGAAGAGCTTGGCAAGGAGTATAGCAAGTTCTGGAGACCAAGTCTTCAGTACTATTGCTGGAACGTTGTTGGGAGAAAGTGAGGACTGCAGATGCTGGAAAAACACAGCCGGTCAGGCAGCATCCGAGGAGCAGGAGAGTCGATGTTTCGAGCATAAGCTCTTCATCAGGAATGTGGGGGAGGCCCAGGGGATCTGAGAGATAAATGGGAGGGCGTTGAGTGTAAAGGTAGCTGGGAATGCAATAGGTAGACAAAGGTGGAGGGTGATGGTGATAGTTTGAAGCAAATGGTGGAGTGGATAGGTGGGAAGGAAAATGGATAAGTAGGACAGTTCAAGAAGGCTCTGCTGAGTTGGTAGGTTGGATCTGGTATAAGGCTGGGGCTGGGAAGATGAGGAAACTGGTGAAATTGACATTGATCCTGTGTGGTTGGAGGGTCCCAAGGCAGAAGATGAGGTGTTCTTCCTCGAGGCTAGAATTTGGTGGTGGAGGAGGCCTAGGACCACATGGGTGGGAAAATTGTGGTCCTTGAAGAAGGATACTATCTGGAATATTCAATGATGAAATTGATCCTCTTGGGAGCAGATGCAGTGGAGGTGGAGGAATTGGGAGTAAGGCATAACGTTTTTACAGGTGACGGTGGGAGGAGGTGTATTCCAGATAGCTGTGGGAGTCGGTGGGTTTGAGTTAGATGTCTGTGTTGAGACGGTCACCAGAAATGGAGATGGAGAGGTCCAGGAAGGGGAGGGAGGTGTCAGAGATGGTCCAGGTGAACTTGAGGTCAGGGTGGAAGGTGTTCGTGAAGTTGATGAATTGTTCAACTTCCTAGTGGGAGCATAAGGTGGTGTCAATACAGTCATCAATGTAGAGGTAGAAAAGGTGGGGAATGGTGCCAGTGTAGCTGTGGAAGATGGATTGTTCCATGTACCCAATGAAGAGGCAGGCATAGCTGGGGCCTGTGCAGGTGCCCAAGGCTACCCCTTTGGTCTGGAGGATGTGGGAGGATTCGAAGGAGAAATTGTTGAGGGTGAGGACCAGTTCAGCCAATCGAATGAGTGTGTTGGTGGAAAGGTACTGGTTGGGTTGGTGGGAGAGGAAGAAACTGAGGGCTTAGAGGTGTTTGTCATGCCGGATGGATGTGTATAGGGATTGGATGTCCATGGTGAAGATGAGGCTGTGGGGGCTCAGGGAACCGAAAGTCATGGAGGAAGTGGAGGGCGTGGATGGTATCTCGAATGTATGTGGGGAGATCGTGGACCAAGGGGGACAGGATGGTGTCAAGGTATGTGGAGATAAGTTCAGTGGGACATGAGCAGGCTGAAACAATGGGTCGACTGGGGCAGTCAAGTTTGTGAATTTTGGAACGTTGTTAGGGTCTACAGCCTTTGCAGTATCCAGTGGCTCCAGCTGTTTCTTGATGTCATGTGGAGTAAATCTAATTGTCTGAAGACTGGTTTCTGCGATGCTGGGTATCAGTGGGAGTCACCAAGATGGATCACCCACTCTGCACTTTAGGCTGAAGATTGCTGTAAATGCTTCAACCTGCTCTTTTGCGCTGGACTCAGTTGCTGCTTTGCTGTTCGGCATGCCAGTAGTCCAGTTTGACAGCTTCACTAGATTGGCAACTCATTTTTAGGTATGCCTGGTGCTGTTCCTGGCATGCCCTCCTGTATTCTTTTTTGAACCAAGCTTAATCCCCTGGCTTGACATTTAAGGTTGCGTAAGGGAATTACAGGCCATGAGATCACAGATTGTGTTGGAGTACAGTTCTGCTGCAGTTGATGGCTCAGCACGTCATGGATAACCAGTGCTAGATATGTACAAAGTCATTGTTGTCTATCACTTTCTTCCCTTGGGCACTGTTCCTTTATCTTTCAAAACTGTTCATTACAAACCTACTTGATTGTCCTCCTTATGTAGGCTATGTTTTGAATATCCTGTAGGAATACTACTTGAATAAAAATCGTCAAGTTCTATTGATGAGCTGCCAGCAATAAAAACTCTCCTTAGAAATCTATCAAATTAGCCAATCAATTTTTAGTTATTTTCAAAAAAATTTAAGTGCCATGGCTTATCTAGCTATATTTTATTTTTGATTTCAAATAAAATTTTAATTAAAGTAATTACCTTTTCATAAATGTAATAAAGCAATAAACTGTCTGGCAGTTGGATAAAACCATAACTGACTGTTAACATCACAATATGTTATCATGTAGACCTATTTATGATTTCATTTGATTGGTTAGTAAATTTCATGCACATTTTCAGATTGTGTGATCATGGATCTCAAAGCTTATTCCTGAGTTTAATTTGCAGTTTCCAACATGCACTGCAGATTTAATCATGACATAAGGGTTAAGTACTGGATGATTGTGAGGTAATTTCAACTATTTTAGCTTTGCTAATAGTAATTAATTATTTGCCTAACACCAAAACATTTATCAGACCTGCCCAGTTCTGCTTTCACTAGTTACAGATTTCACTCCGCATGTTATGAATACTATTCTGATTATAAATCTCAGGGGTCAGACTAGCAATCATATTACAAATTCCACTATAAATAGGAAAGAGGAAAGAAATGACCAAATCTTTGTGGTAAGACAATGTTAAACAGGTTTTATGTTTGTCAGCTTAGCTGAGTTGTTATAATTCCTGACTGGCACGGTTCTCAATTGGAGTCCCATTTGAGCATAAATTAGTCTGTCACTCCAATGTAGTACGTGCTGTACTTGGAACAAAACTTACCTGAGTGGCAAGAGTTCTTGTTGCTTGTAAAAAAGCAGAAATTTCTAATGCTGTTCAACCAGCACCATAGATAAAATATTAGGTGGTCATTCATTCAATCAATCAATCACAAAAGCTGGTAATCTCTGTGCTGTGCCTTTTAGTATAGCAAATTTCACCATGGTGATGGACAAGCAACAGATAAAAACATTTTTGTCACAGAGACGCAAAGAGCTGTTAGGACAGTTGACCAAAGTCTTGGGAACCATTTTTAAAGAAGTCTATGGGGATCTCATTTGCCATTTCCTTTTGGGAAGTGAATTAAGATTTAATTCAGGCACTGAAGTGGATCGCAGTGGGCCTTTCTGTGAATTGAGGATCATGGAGGAGGAAATACCACTTCCTGAGAGCTGCTGGCCAATCAGAGGCATTGTGCATTACTCATGAGTGCCACCAGTGAGGCAGTGGGCATTGCTGGTGATACTAAGAGAAGGTGAGGACTGCAGATACTGGAGAGTCAGAGTCATAACGTGTGGCACTGGAAAAACACAGCAGGTCAGACAGCATCCAAGCAGCAAGAGAGTTGACATTCCTGATGCCTGAAACATTGACTCTCCTGCTTCTTGGATGCTGCCTGACCTGCTGTGCTGTTGCAACACCACACTTTTTAACTCTGATTACTGGTGATGCATCCATCCAAGGTGCAGGAGTGGCAGGGGAACCAATGACAGGAGTAAAGAGCATTGGGGAGTGAGTTTCACAGCAAGGTCAGGGGCCTTTCAGCAGGGCCCTTCTTTCTCCATGGGAAATAACTCAATGAAGGTCACTACCCTGTCACCAAGTCATCTTTATTTGCATTTGCCCAGCAAATGATACTGACCCAGCTAGCTCCGAGCCAGTTCCTAGAACCTCTGACACTCCTGTTTATGTCTGTCAGCCAGGACTCCCTGATTGGGGCAGTTAGCCTGGCCCAATCAGGAAGCTCATTTATTGACATCTACCTAGCTGACCTTGTTCCTCCCTCTCTATATCCTAGGACATAGGCCTGTTCTTTTTCCTGTGGCTTCTCCTGTGGCATTTTCACACCAAGTCTGGTTCTTCCGACTCTGTGTTGGATACTGGTGGTGTGTACTGGACCATTGCCTACCTCTTGCGTCACAGCTAAAATTCATCTTAAGGTGGTAATGGCTTTGAGGCCTTGTCCATCTCGTCTTCAGGGTTGTCTTTGGAGAGGATGAACTCACAGGTTCTGACAGTTTTGTTGGATGTTCTGAGGAGCCAGGTATATTTGCTCCTGCCCTGTTTGTAATGTTGCAGCTTTCATGTGGTCCATGTGCATGTTCAAGACCGCCTCTCCAACCTGAACTGTGTACACCATGGGACCTGACCTTGCATTGAACATGCATGTTAGCCATGTAGGGCCATTGCCACGGTCTTGAGACCAAACTTTGTCTCCTGAAGTAAACTGTTTGTCTCCGTTAGAGGAGTCTTGTGTCTGGCATTGGCATTCCTGATGCTGCGTTGACACCCCCACCCCCCCACCCTGCCAATGATCAGTTCCTGGAAGATCAGGTTTAACCCGGTATGGAATCTTCTCCAATTAGCAAGTCTACTGGAGCTATCCCTATAGTTGCATGAGGAGTGGTACTATAATCGAACAGGAGCTGGGAAAGTTTGATATTGAGTGAAGCTGTGGGCTGTTTCTTTAAGCCTGCCTTCAAAGTTTGGACTGTTCTTTCTGCCAGATCATTGGACAATGGATGGTGTTGAGTTGTCCTTACATGCCAACAACCATTCGACTTTAGGAAATAGTCAAATTCCCAGCTGCTAAATGATGACCAACACCTGTGACCAACACCTACAGGCATTTATGTATTGGAGAAGATCCTCTCAGCTTTTCAGTCATCATCCCCGTATTTGAGAATGAACTCTAGGCATGTCCAACCACTTTGAATGGGCATCCACAATGACTAAAAACATATGGTTCATGAAAAGAGTGGCACAGTCGACGTGTCACCAAGTCCAGGGTTTACCCAGCCATTCCCATCAATGTGGGGAAGCTACTGGCGATAATGTTTGTTCTTGTTGGCACTCTGGGCACTGCCCCATCAATACAACCATGTCAGCATCCAATCCTGGCCACCAGACATATCTTCTGAATCTTCATCTCAAGAAGGGTAGCAGGAGTCAAGAAAATTCCAGGTTGGCATGGTGGAGATGAGGAAAAGCATCTTCAAACATGTTGGGGCAAGGGAACCTTTTGAGAAATAAAAGTCCTGCCATCTCTGATCTGGACAGAAGTTGCAGAGGAGCAGAGTAATCTATCTCTGTAATGGAGCCAGTTCGGTCGTGAGTACAGGATGCGGGTTTGTGAGCCGTACTAGCCCACAGCATTTAAAGGCGTTGCCGAAAGTTGAAAACCACAGGAATGGGATTGGGAATTCCAGAATCAGCTGGGAATTCCAGAAGAGGATCCTAACTGTCATCTTCATTTTTCTGTGGAGGCTCCTGACTTTGTGAAAATCCCAGGCTGTCAGCTCCATATGCTTCCTGCATGATCTTTAAATAACTTCTCATTCACTTCACTTTCCTACTGAAACAGTAGGATAAGGCTTACTGTGATGTTACTGAACCAGCGGTTTAGATTTCTTCAAGATAAGCCTTCACAAATATATTGAAGTGAAAGATGTGATCAGATACATGCACTGGGAGAGCATGAACTGGGAAGATACACTGCCATACTTCTTGTGTCCAACTCACAAGGCTGTTGGTTTGAATGCCAATAGAAGAATAATGTATGATGTAGGGTCTGTGCCTTTTACGCTGCCGAAGTACCTCCTAGTGTCTTTTGAAAGAATGAATGCAAAACAGCAGTGATTAGCTGTCCTTCCCCCATTTCAGGTAGGAGGTTGGAAGAACACAGCAAGCCAGGCAGCATCAGGACGTGGAGAAGCCAACGTTTTGGGTATAACTCTTCCTCAGGAAACGTTGAGGTTAGATCAGGCACAAGACACTTCAGATTCATGCTAATTCTAGGTTTCCAAATACATCTGTGGAGGTTTCCTCCCATGACTTTCTGAATCCATGTTTACCACTGAATTGAACAGCAGCACTCCCACCCCCACCACCCTGTGCTTCCACACCACAGCCCCATACCTTCTCTAATAATCAACTATCTGATGAAAGAAAATGTTCTTTAGTTTAAAAAAAAGGCACCTAGCAGAGTCTCAGAATTTCATTTTTAAATCCTGGAAATTTCAGGCCAATCCTTCCTGTAGGGTTGGCACCTTGACTTGTCTCAGCTGAACAGTGAGGAACATCAGTCCTAATGGGTTCTTGTAGTTATGGCATGTTTCTAAATTTCTGTGCCTGTGAAACTGATTTCCAGTGACATGTATACACATGTAACTAAACCAAAATGCAACACTTCTTTGATCAAAACGTTCTGCAGAGCTGTTCACTCACCTTCATACATGTTTGATATTAGATGCATCTTGCCAAGTGATGCTGAAACAATTTTATTTATTGCAGATGAATAAATAATAACCTGGCCCAGATTTCCCTGTGTGATATTGTGGAATATTGAAAAATTACTTTTAATGGTTCAGCCTTTAATAATTTGGTGTTTTATTCAGATATGAAGCTTTATTTCCTCTAGTACTGGCTTGCTTGTTATTCATTTGGATTAATCTGGAGCAAGAGACAATCCAGTTTCACAGTACATCTCCTGCCCAAAAGGTAACAAAAAACCTATTGTTTTGAAATTGGTAGTTTACTCAACATTGTAATCAAAGTCACATTGCATGTTTGTCCTTGAAAAAGCAGAATTGTATTATCTAAACAAATCCATGGAGTGAAATAAGTTATTTGTGTTATTCCAAAAATACAAATCAGCATTATGGGTATTTAGCACTAAACAATCTTGTGACAATATTGTTATCACAACATGAACATTTCCAGTTGTTGATCTAACTGTGATAGCCAATGTTTTTTGTGTTCAGTGAGCACATTGGCTTAGCAGTGCACTCCTAAATGCTTCCTTAGCCCCACTGAGAATCAGCCATCACAAATGGAGCTCCAACAGTTGCAGAACCATCAGTGCCAGAACTGACAGTACTCAGTGGGACAGCAGGATACATGATAGGACCTCCCTGTGTTGTCTCATTCTCACTTTCTAAGTCAGTCTGCAGCCTGACCAGAAATTATGAGGCATATGTGAGGAGATGTGATGCATTTTCAAGTCTGTCACTGAACTGATTTCCTGACCTTTGCTGCTCTCCCATGGGGAGGAACTGAACGAAGGCCAGATGCTCTCTCTGCAGGGAAGCTGAGGAAACAATGTGGGGAGTTACTCTTGTACAACTTCGAACAGACTTTTAATAGTATTGGCAGTGCTTCGGAAGAGTCATAATCCCAGGAGAAGGGCTTGGGATGATAAGAATTAGAGGCGAGAGAGCAATGAAAACATGCTTGCTATTGTCTGACAAAAAAGTTTAAAAAATGAAGACTATCGAGGAAAGGGTCATGAGTAAAGTACACTTTCCATTCAAGGACACAACTTTCAATTCACCAGTTCAAGCAATAGACCATTTGTATATTCCCAGGGCTTTAACGATCAGAAGCATGGAAATGGTATCTATTAATAGATTTAACAAATTTGTGTTCCTTGCACAAAGCTCACTGCCATGCAAGTCTATGTTGTGAATTCAAAATGAGAGATGAGGGCTCACTGCACGATTTTTCAACTAATTAAAATTCATTCATGGTATCCTCTGCAATCGAATTCCTGATCACAGTTCTGTCAAGTGAACTCTTTGCCAGAGCAACAATTGATAAAATCTACCCTGTCAGAGAAAAAGCATAAGGCCCAGAATCTAAAATAATTTCAAAATTAAATATGAAATCAATTCTAAAGTAAAACAAACCAGTATTTATGAGATCATTTTTGGCAAGCAAAATGCAGTGTTGATCTCTGCTCATTCACTGCCAAAGGACAGAGAAGAGTTACTAAAAGTACTGCAAATGTGTATGTATTCAACTTAATGATATGACATTATTGAACAACGAGTCATCACTCATCTGTATCTGTTAATTTATGAAGAATCTTCGCAGCAACTTCACTTGTCTAATTCATTCCAAAAGATTGTGTAGTTAAATGACAGAACCTGTCACCATGATTTGATGTGTTGTGTTGTTTTGGATATGAAATTGGGGATGAAGCCCAAAATTGCTTTTTCAGACTTTGACAACATGTCAGATGGCATATCCTGTACTGTCTCTACTTTGCACTCCCATCCCTTCCTGTGTGGGTCTGTTGTTTGAGCATGACACCAGACTAGCTCAAACACTGAAGTCACTATGACAGAAAGAAAACAAAAATATGCTTCTGTACCATACCAATCAAATGTAATACGACACTCTAAAAACTGTACAAGGTCTTGACCCGTCTGCACTTCATATTGTGGTCTGCTCCACTCATCAAGAATTATGCCAAACCTCCAAGGAATGAGGCGTGCACAGAGCATTCGTGAGGAAGGACCCGAAACGTTAACTCTGATTTCTGTTTTACAGATGCCCCACATGTGTTGAGCTTCTCCAGCAATTTCTGTTTATGTTGCATTTTTCTGATATTTATAATGTGCGGTATATCTCCTGGTAAAATGTTTATGCATAATTCCATTCATGCTAATTCCTCCTATGACTGTGGTTTCCTTCCATTTCAGGAGTTATCCCTGATAGATTTTGCCCAGAGAGCTGATGAAACACCAATTCGGTACCTTGAGTTAGATGACATAAGACGATCTTATTTCTTTGTATCCTTCTGCATTTCATTTTTTGGTTTGTGAGCATATTTTAAGGTATTTGTATCTGGTTAGGTTCTAGATTCTGAGATTAAGAGCGACTGAAACCAAGTAGCTGAACGTCTGAGATTGACCAATTACATTTATAAACTTGGAAACAAATGTCGATAATCCAATCTCATTATAAAATATTAAGCAACCAACATTTCAAAGGCTGTAGCTGGGGCTTGAACTGTCACTGGGGCTTGAATTTAGGGCAGAACTGCCAGATTCTTGTTTCAAGTGCAGCTCAAATTCTATTGGAAGAGGTATATATACTTTAGCTTTGCCCACTAATCTCGCAAGGGATCTTATCAAAGGCCTTCTAAAAATCTAAATATTTTATATCCCTGATTCTTCCTTATCTATTCTACTAGTTACATCATCAAAAAATTTCAGTAAATTTATTAAACATAATTTGCCTTTCATAAACCTATGTATGCTTTGCCCAATTCCGATAATCTTTCCAAATGCTCACGTCATCGAGTCATCGAGATGTACAGCATGGAAACAGACCCTTCGGTTCAACCTGTCCATGCCGACCAGATATCCCAACTCAATCTAGTCCCACCTGCCACCACCCGGCCCATATCCCTCCAAACCCTTCCTATTCATATACCCATCCAAATGCTTCTCAAATGCTGCAATTGTACCAGCCTCCACCACATCCTCTGGCAGCTCATTCCATACACGTACCACCCTCGGTGTGAAAAAGTTCCCCCTTAGGTCTCTTTTATATCTTTCCCCTCTCACCCTAAACCTGTGCCCTCTAGTTCTGGACTCCTCAACCCCAGGAAAAGACTTTGCCTATTTACCCTATTCATGCCCCTCATAATTTTGTAAACCTCTATAAGGTCACCCCTCAGCCTCCAAAGCTCCAGCGAAAACAGCCCCAGCCTGTTCTGCCTCTCCCAATAGCTCAAATCTTCCAACCCTGGCAACATCCTTGTAAATCTTTTCTGAACCCTTTCAAGTTTCACAACATCATTCTGATAGGAAGGAGACCAGAATTGCAAGCAATATTCCAACAGTGGCCTAACCAATATCCTGTACAGCTGCAACATGACCTCCTAACTCCTGTACTCAATACTCTGACCAATAAAGGAAAGCATACCAAACCACTATCCTATCTACCTGCGATCCCACTTTCAAGGAGCTATGAACCTCCACTCCAAGGTCTCTTTGTTCAGCAACACTCCCTAGGACCTTACCATTAAGTGTATAAGTCCTGCTAAGATTTGCTTTCCCAAAATGCAGCACCTCGCATTTATCTGAATTAAACTCCATCTGCCACTTCTCAGCCCATTGGCCCATCTGGTTCAGATCCTGTTGTAATCTGAGGTAAACTTCTTTGCTGTCCACTACACCTCCAATTTTGGTCTCATCCGCAAACTTCTAACTGTACCTCTTATGCTCGCATCCAAATCATTTATGTAAATGACAAAACGTAGAGGGCCCAGCACCAATCCTTGTGGCACTCCACTGGTCACAGGCCTCCAGTTTGAAAAACAACCCTCCACCATCACCCTCTGTCTTCTACCTTTGAGCTAGTTCTATATCCAAATGGCTAGTTCTCCCTATATTTCATGAGATCTAACCTTGCTAATCAATCTCCCATGGGGAACCTTGTCGAACGCCTTACTGAAGTCCATATAGATCACGTCTACTCCTCTGCCCTCATCAATCTTCTTTGTTTCTTCCTCAAAAAACTCAATCAAGTTTGTGAGACTTGATTTCCCATGCACAAAGCCATGTTGACTATCCTGAATCAGACTTTGCCTCTCCAAATACATGTACATCCTGTCCCTCAGGATTCCCTCCAACAACTTGCACACCACTGAGGTCAGGCTCACCGGTCTGTAGTTCGCTGGCTTGTCTTTACTGCCCTTCTTAAACAGTGGCACCACGTTTGCCTACCTCCAGTCTTTTGGCACCTCCCCTGTGACTATTGATATATAAGTATCTCAGCAAGAGGCCCAACAATCACTTCTCTAGCTTCCCTCAGAGTTCTCGCGCACACCTAATCAGGTCCTGGGGATTTATCCACCTTTAACCATTTCAAGACATCCAGCACTTCCTCCTGTGTAATCTGGACATTTTGCAAGATGTCACCATCTATTTCCCTACAGTCTATATCTTCCATATCCTTTTCCACAATAAATACTGATGTAAAATATTCATTTAGTATCTCCCCCATTTTCTGTGGCTCCACACAAAGGCCGCCTTGCTGATCTTTGAGGGGCCCTATTCTCTCCCTAGTTACCCTTTTGTCCTTAATATATTTGTCAAAACCCTTTGCATTCTCCTTAATTCTATTTGCCAAAGCTATCTCATGTCCCCTTTTTGCCCTCCTGATTTCCCTCTTCAGTATACTCCTACTTCCTTTATACTCTTCTAAGGATTCACTCGATCTGTGCTGTCTGTACTTGACATATGCTTCCTTCTTTTTCTTAACCAAACCCTCAATTTCTTTAGTCATCCAGAATCCCCAATACCTACCAGCCTTCCCTTTCACCCTGACAGGAGTATACTTTCTCTGGATTCTTGTTATCTCATTTCTGGAGGCTTCCCATTTTCAAGCCGTCCCTTTACCTGCGAACATCTGCCTCCAATCAGCTTTCAAACGTTCTTGTCTAATACCATCAAAATTAGCCTTTCTCTAATTTAGAACTTCAACTTTTAGATCTGGTCTATCCTTTTCCATCACTATTTTAAATCTAATAGAATTATAGTCGCTGGCCAAAGTGCTCCCCCACTGACACCTCTGTCACCTGCCCTGCCTTATTTCCCAAGAGTAGGTCAAGTTTTGCACCATCTCTCGTAGGTACATCCACATACTGAATCAGAAAATTGTCTTGTACAGAAAATTCCTCTCCATCTAAACCTTTAACACTATGGCAGCCCCAATCTATGTTTGGAAAGTTAAAATTCCCTACGATAACTACCCTATTATTCTTACAGATAGCTGAAATCTCCTTACAAGTTTGTTTCTCATTTTCCGTCTGACTATTGTGGGGGGTCTATAATACAATCCCAATATAGTGATCATCCCTTTCTTATTTCTCAGTTCCACCCAAATAACTTCCCTGGATGTATTTCCGGGAATATCCTCCCTCAGCACAGCTGTAATGCTATCCCTCATCAAAAATGCCACTCCCCCTCCTCTCTTGCCTCCCTTTTTATCCTTCCTGTAGCATTTGTATCCTGGAACATTAAGCTGCCAGTCCTGCCCATTCCTGAGCCATGTTTCTGTAATTGCTATGATATCCCAGTCCCATCTTCCTAACCATGCCCTGAGTTCATCTGCCTTCCCTGTTAGGCCCCATGTATTGAAATAAATGCAGTTTAATTTATTAGTCCTATCTTGTCCCTGACTGTTTGACTCACTTTTGTTCTCAGCTGTGCCTATCTCAGATCGATCTCTTTCCCACTATCTCCCTGTTACCCACCGCCCCCCCCGCCCTATTTTACTAGTTTAAATCCTCTCAAGCAGTTGTAGCAAATTTCCCTGCCAGTATATTCGTCCCCTTCCAATTTAAGTGCAATCCGTCCTTCTTGTACAGGTCACTTCTACCCCAAAAGAGATTCCAATAATCCAAAAATGTGAATCCTTCTCCCATACACCAACTCCTCAGCCATGCATTCATCTGCTCTGTCCTCCTATTCCTGCCCTCACTAGCTCATAGCACTGGGAGTCATCCAGATATTCCTACCCTTGAGGGCCTCCTTTTTAAATTTCTGCCTAACTCTCTGTAATCTCCCTTCAGAATCTCAACCTTTTCCCTTCCTATGTCATTGGTTCCAATGTGGATAATGACCTCTTGCTGGCCCCTCTCCCCCGTGAGAACAATCTGCACCCTACCTGAGAGAATCCTTGATCCTGGCACCAGGGAAACAACACACCATTCTGCTTTTTCTCTGCTGGCCACAGAAACATCTGTCTGTACCTTGGACTACAGAATCCCCTAACACATTTGATCTCTTGGAAGCCGACGTACCCCTCGTTGCATTAGAGCCAGTCTCAATACCAGAAACTTGGCTGTTCGTGCTACGTTCCCCTGAGAATCCATCACCCCCCTACATTTTCCAAAACAGCATACCTGTTTGAAATGAGTATATCTACAAAAGAGTAAAAAGTGAGGTCTGCAGATGCTGGAGATCACAGCTGAAAATGTGTTGCTGGTTAAAGCACAGCAGGTTAGGCAGCATCCAAGGAACAGGAAATTCGACGTTTCAGGCCAGAGCCCTTCATCAGGAATCATCGGGCTCTGGCCCGAAACGTCGAATTTCCTGTTCCTTGGATGATATCTACAAAAGAATCCTGCACTAGCTGCCTACCTTTCTTACCCTTCCTGGAGTTAACCCATCTATGTGACTGTATCTGAGACTCCCCCCCCCCCCCTTCCTATAACTGCAATCCATTGCACATTGTTGCTGTTGCAAATGCCTCATCACTTCTTTCTGTCTCTCCAATCGATCCACTCAATTTGATAAGATTCACATCCAACAGCATTTATGGCAGATATAATCCGCAGTAACCCTTAAACTCTCTTAAACTCCCACATCTGACCAGAAGTACATATCACTGTAAAGGCCATTTTTGCTCCTTCACGATCTACAGACCCAGAAGATAACACCGTCTTATTCCTCTACAAACACTGCCCCAGGTTAAATTAATAGCAATGGCTTATCAAAGACGCTAGTGTTTTTCTCAGTATTGACAAATTTTATATCCTGGATCTACTCTTAAAATTGGGTTATGAAAATGTTTGTCAAAACAAAACATTTCATTTGATTTAGGTAATGCAGACACTTCATTGAACCACAATGGAAGTCACTTGTTGACTTTGCCATTTTGAACTACTTGAATTTGAACTCCAATGTGCATTGAAATATATCAAGATTTTGAAATATATCATTGAAGTCTTGACTTTTCTTATCTTGGAAATTTAAGATTTTCTTAATTGTGACCGCTTTCTTTGGAACTGGAAATATAGCTTCTGTCAACAGGTAAGAAGAATAATTTAATACTACCTGTGTTAACTGTTGCAGCTAGTCCCTGCCTTATGCAAAGAAAAGAAGTGTTTGAAATCTTATCGATTACAATCATCGTAGGCTTGCATTGAATTCTCTTGTTTACATGATTGCATGCATTCTGTCCTTCTGATTTAGCATTAAATATTCAGAGTATGGTTTTAGATTATTTGAAGAAATGATTGCACTCATATGAAAAGCAGATTCTGTTTAAAAGTCTTCCTCAGCATTTTCTGGAAGGTGTATTTTAACAAGCAGAAAAAAACAATTTGCAAATAAATACCTAATCGGCAACTACTTTACCTATTGTTATCTCATTCCAGTTTTGATCCTGCGTCAGTTTACTGCTTCTTGACTGTTTTTAATCCTTTCGTAATGGGAGCATTAATGATGTGGAAGGTCAGTATATACAACCTAATGTATATGATGTGGGAGGTCAATATATGCAACCTAATGTATATGCTGTGGAATGTCAGAATATACAGCTTAATGTATATGATGCGGAAAGTCTGTATATGCAGCCTAATGTATATGATGTGGAAGGTCAGTATGTGCAGCCTAATGTGTAGAAAACTTCTGTCTTCATGATCATGCTCACTTTCTTATCCTGACAAGATAATTCCAGATAAGGTCGTTCATTTAGCCTATTTCCTTCAACCAGAAATGCCCTACAATCCCACCCATTGTAGCATCCACTTGTTTCTGAATTTATTCTGAGGTTATCCCATCTGCTGGGAGTTCATTTAATATTTTCAAAGCTTCATGCATGAAAAGAACTTCCAGATATTGTCTTTGCTTTATCTGAAGTCCACATTTTCTCTTAACATTGGGGGTTTGGAATTACAGAAGAGGAACTGGTCTACACTGGTCTACTGTTTCTACTTTTGAGCCAGTTTCTTCCTGTCGTACTTAGGTTTAAGGTGATATTCTGGATTAGGCCCTTCTATACTATAGGGCGACTGTCTCTGTGGAATTTGCATGTTTTCCCCGTGTCTGCACTGGGTGCTCTGATTTACTCCCACGATCCAAAGATGTGAAAGTTAGATGAATTGGCCATGCTAAATTACCATTGTTTTCAGCATGTGTAGGTTAGGTGTGTTAACCATGGGATACGTAGAGTTACAGGGACATGTAGAGGAGTCAGACTGAGTAGGATGCTCTCTGGAGGGTTGGTGTAGACTCATTGTGACGATTGGCCTGTTTCCACACTTTAGGGATTCTATAGAAATATACATTCTGTGGTATCACACACATTGGTCGTGTTATGGACGGTAATCTAGAAGTTCTGAATAATAGTCTGTGGGCAATGAGTTCAAATCCCACTGTGCAACTGGATAATTTAGATTCAATTAAATAAATCTTGAATAAAAAGCTTATGTCAGTAATAGTATTAATTAATAATAGCAATAATAATGCAAAGAAATAACCATGAAACTACTGAATTGTTATAAAAACACCCTGGGTTCACCGATTTTGATGGCATTGTAACTGGTCCGACTCCAGCCTCTCAGCAGTGTGTTTGATCCTATGTTGTCCTCTGAAATGGCCCAGGAAGCCATGCAGTTGTACCGGAGAAGTCAACGTGCCACTGCATTCTCAAAGGTCATTAGGAATATACAATCAATGTTTGCCTCACCAGCTTTACCCATATTCTGAAAATAATATTTTTAGAAAATTGATTATCTTACATATCCTTACTAGATCATTTTCCTTAATTTCCAGGCTTAAATGCATAATTTTTGCAGCTCTTCATTAAATCTGTATGAATGAGTGGCAGAGCCTTCACATAAATCCAACCCCAGAGTCATAATATTAGTTACCAAGTGATATTTGAATCTGCATTTTTGCTGCCACTTCTGTGCTGAGTCTTAGACCTGTATAATTATCAGTGGTACAGCATAGACTACTGAAGAGTCTAAGCAGAAATAGATTTAATTTTACATCACTATGTAGTTTATTGTATGATGGCAATTGGTACAGTTTACATTACCAGTCAGGCATAATTACGGAGGACTCTTGGGAACTGTACAGAATACATCTGTTCCCCACAAAGGTGGATGTAGAACTCAACTCTATGCACCCAAATTGGGTGAAGCTTAATGTAATAGGAACATGAAGTCCTTCAGAATCATATACAAATTAATACTTAACGGTGATCACTTAATATTTAAAAATAAAGTTAAGAGCTGGCAATTTACTGATGTTAGAATTTGGGAACTGTCTAGCATGAGTTGTGCTGTTCAACCTAGGTACAAGTGCTGTGCTGAGTTCATTCAAAGTTTAGTCATTGGTGGTTTTATTAAATATGTCAGTTGGATTTTTTTCTCTTGTAATTTACTTTTTTTTGTAAGTAGAGCATCTGTGGCAATCTGCCTTGTAATTCCTCATGGAAATGGTGTGCATTTATGGGAGATTTTACGTTTTCTTAACATTTTCTGGCTATTCATTACTCTATTTTAGATACGTTTTTGCTGTTGACAATCAACATTTTCACTTTTGCTCAAACAGCTGAGCTGCCCCTTAGGAACTGGTGACTCAGTCAGTGTCCATCAACAGCAAGCAATGTACAGTCAGTGATCAAATCTGTCACTGATTTCATCTATCAAATCCAGAGAGTGGTTCAGTTTCTGTGTCAGGACTCCAGGGTTTATCACTAATTGCTCAGGACAGCACAGCTTCAGTGATTCAAGATTTCCTTTGAAAAAATGCTCACCTTTTGTTTCATCAATTACTCCCACAGATATGAAGAATCAATACTAAAACAAGTAGTAATTTCATTATTTATTTTGTGCATGATTATTATTCTTTTACAGTAGAAAGATTCTCAAATAAATATTGAATTGACTACAAAATCACTGAGGTATCTTTTATTGGCTACATTTGCTTTCCAGAGATTTAGGTGGCTTGGTCGTTAGATACTGGTCTTGTACCCCCTAATACCCATGTTCAAACCCAGCGCCTGCACAAGGTGTCACTACATTGTCTTTTAATCTAAATCGACACAGCAGGTGCATCTTTCATTTATGATGTTCATTCCCCTTTTATCGGGCTTTAAAAATCTGTTCTAACCAGAAAGTTCTAAATGCCAGGCAGCCTTTTGCACAAAGGAAGATAGTTTGGTTGTTGCTAGGTTTCAAATTCTGTGCTAACTGTATAACATCATTATCCTTTGTCAATAAGTAAGAATATTCCCATGGCTACATATGAACTAGGAGAAGGCATAGACCATTTGGCCTCTCAAATCTGCTCTGCTATTTGAGAAGAGTATGACTGACTTGATTGTGATCTAAGCTCCACTTTGCTGTCTTCCACCAGTACTTTTGACTCCCTTGTCAATCGAGAATCTGTTAACACAGCCTTGATTATGTTCAATGTCCCAGCCTTCCCTGCTCTCAGGAGTAGAGAATTCCAATGGCCAATTGCCTCCACAAGTAAAAAAAAAACTCATCTCTGTCTTAAATGGGAGATCTGATAATTTTATGTCCCTTATTTCTAGTCTCTCCTAAGAGGAAACTTCTTAGCATTCACCCTGTGAAGTCCCCTCAGGATCTTAGATGTTTCAGTAATATGACATCTTTCTCTTCTGAATTCCAGATCCAATTTATCCAATATTTCCTTTTTTATATGATCACCTCATCATTCCAGGAATCAATAAAGTAAGCCTTCTTGGAACTGCTTCTAATGCAACTCTATCTTTCCTTAAATAAGGAGACCAAAAATATACACAGTCTTGGTCAGATCACACTTGGAATATTGTGTTCAGTTCTGGTCACCTCATTATAGGAAACATGTGGAAGCTTTCGAGAGGGGGCAGAGATTTACCAGGATGCTGCCTGGACCGGGGGGCATGTCTTATGAAGAAAGTTTGAGACTTTTCTCAATGGAGAGAAGGAGGATGAGAGGTGTCTTGATAGAGGTGTACAGGATGTTGAGTGGCATAGATTGGGTGGATAGCCAGAGATTTTTTCCCATGGCGGAAATGTCCATCTCAAAGGAGCATAATTTTAAGGTGATTGGCATCTCCCCATAATCTTCCTCCAGAGGTAGGTTCTTTACACAGAGGGTGGTGGATGCATGGAATGCACTGCCGGCAGTGATAGTAGAGTCAGATACATTAGGGACGTTTAAGCAACTCTTGGATAGGCACATGGAAGCTACTACAATGAAGGGTATGTAAGTTAGTCTGATCTTAGAGTAGAATAGAGGCCGGCACAACATCAAGGGCTGAATGGCTATACTGTGCTATACTGATCTATGTTCATTGCCTCACCAATGCTATGTACAATTGTAGCAACGTTTCATTCTTGTTGCAACAAATAGCAATATTCCATTTGCTTTTACTGTACATGAATACTGACATTTTGTGATTCTTGCATGAGGACACTCAGATCCCTCATTACCACAGTTTTGCAATTTCGCTCTATTTAAGTAACATATATTTCTGTATTTCATGTGCCAAAGTGTGAACGTATTCACATTTTCCAATATAATACCATATCTTCAAAGGTTTGTCCACCCATTCAGCTAGTTGAAATTCTTTTTATGGATTCTTTATGTCCTCATAATTTACTTTGCTTGCTGCCTTTGATTTCTGCTTCAAATTGTGATTAAAGAAAGAATCTCTTGCTTTATATGGCATCTTTCATAAGCCATAGTACTTTTACACCTCATGAAATAATTTTGATTATTGTTAATTTTGTGTTGTAATACAGTTGTAACATAGGAAACATGCCTTCAGACAGCAAAGTGCCACAAACAGCAATGTGCTTCTGATCAGTAATCTGTTTTAGCAGTGTTGGTTAAAGAATAAGTATAGAAGAACCAGCAAGAGCTCCCCTACAATTGGTTGAATGGTGTTATGACATCTTCTACATTTGCTGAGAGGGCAGAAAGGGTCTTGATTTAATATCTTATCTGAACGATAATGGTAAAACCCCTTACAACTACAGTGGAATTCCAATATAGATTTTGTGCTTGGGGTTCTGAGGAAACTTATATACACAGCCCCAGCACTTTCTGAGGGCAGGAAGGGCACACCAGGTAAAACTGGTTGCTAGTCCAATCCTATTACTTTGACTTGATGCAAACAAAACACTGAGGACCTGTAAAGGACCTATTATATCTCAGTGTGGTGTTGACATTGACTCATGAATGACAAAGTTGATAATCAAACAAAACTTTCCTGTTGTCAATATGAAAGATTGTCCTCTCCTTATATTGAGTTTTCTGCCATCTAATAACAAAATTGAAAATTCTGTTGGTTACCTGCTATTATTTCTATGATACTATTACTCCTCAGCGACTGCTAATACTGCCGTGAATGTGGCAATATGACACTATCAGATAATGCAGAAAAGAGCAGCTTTGTGAGTGGTAATGTCACTGGATGAGTAATCTAGAGGCCAAGGCTAATGCTGTGAGGGCACTGGTTCAATTCCCACCAGCTGGTGAGATTTAAATTCTCAGTCTGGAATTGAAAGCTTGCCTCTGTAATGGTGACCATGAAACCATCATTGATTGTTCTAAAAACCATCTGGTTCACTAATGCCCTTTGGGAAGGAAATTTGCCACCCTTATCCAGGCTGACCTACATGTGCCTCTGGACCCACAGCAATGTGGTTCCTCTTAACTGGCCTCTGAAATGTCTCAGCTGATTCCTGATGAAGGGCTTTTGCCTGAAACATTGATTCTCCTGCTCCTCAGATGCTACCTGCCCTGCTGTGCTTTTCCAGCACCACCCTCTTGATTCTAATCTTCAGCATCTGCAGTACTCACTTTCGCTCTCTGAAATGTCCCAGCAAGTCACTCCGTTCAAGGATAACTAGAGATGGGTAACAAATGGTAGTTTTGCTAGTGATGTTGATATCCCACGAAAGAATAAATGAACAAAACCTTGATGTTGCTGTTGTGTAAAGTCTTTAGGTTGATTTACCCATTTGATATAATTTGAAGAAAAACCTAAAGTTTCGTAATTCATCTGTTAGTTACCTTGAAGGTTTCACTATGGTATAGAACGTGAACCAAACACAATGTCTAATGGTTTTGCAGATACTAATACCTTTTGTTATCGTGATGTGTGCATTCGAAAGTATTCAAGTTTCAACTCATTTGTCCTCGAACAGGTACGCCAAATTAAAATTATCTTCTCCAAGTTTTAGATACTTGTTGGAATGTCAATGCTATACATTATCACGGAACTTTTCTTTAAGACATTTTCTCATTTTCTTTTCCAATAGTTTATTTCTCATTGTGCTCGTCATCTCAGACATCATGGCTTTGGTGAGTCATTGATGATACTTTAATTACTTGAAGGTTGAGGTTATGTCACTACATATCAGGAGTGAAAATCTGTGCAGTGCTGCTCCACTTCTAGTTGGGCTGGGGTGCGATAAGGGCTGGATGTTTTGCTGCATGGACAACTTTCAAAGACATTGGACCTAAAAGTTGTGTGCCCAATCCCAAGCTAAATCTCCTGATATATAGTTACAGTTTAGTTCACTACAAAATGAAAACATGCGTGCATGTGAAATAGGTGGAAATCAGTGTTAACAATCAAGGCACAAGAAAAACATGAACTCAGACTGTAAATGTCTTCATTGAGTATGAATTCAGCATTCTTCAAAGATGGAAGACAGAGGGTGGTGGTGGAAGGTTGTTTTTCAAACTGAAGGTCTGTGACCAGTGGAGTGCCACAAGGATCGGTGCTGGATCCTTTATTTTTTGTCATTTACGTAAATGATTTGGAGGTGAGCATAAGAGGTACAGACAGTAAGTTTGCAGATGACACCCAAATTAGAGGTATAGTGGACAGCGAAGAGGGTTACCTCAGATTACAACAGGATCTTGACCAGAAGGGCCAATGGGCTGAGGAGTGGCAGATGGAGTTTAATTCAGATAAATGCGAGGTGCTGCATTTTGGGAAAGCAAATCTTAGCAGGACTTATACACTTAATGTTGAAGTCCGAGGGAGTGTTGCTGAACAAAGAGATCTTGGAGTGCAGGTTCATAGCTCTTTGAAAGTGGAGTCACAGGTAGATTGGATAGTGAAGAAGGCGTTTGGTATGCTTTCTTTTATTGGTCAGAGTGTTGAGTACAGGAGTTGAGAGGTCATGTTGCGGCTGTACAGGACATTGGTTAGGCCACTGTCAGAATATTGCGTGCAATTCTGGTCTCCTTCCTATCAGAATGATGTTGTGAAACTTGAAAGGGTTCAGAAAAGACTTACAAGGATGTTGCCAGGGTTGGAAGATTTGAGCTATCGGGAGAGGCAGAACAGGCTGGGGCTGTTTTCCCTGGAGTGTTGGAGGCTGAGCGGTGACCTTATAGAGGTTTACAAAATTATGAGGGGCAGAGATAGGGTAAATAGACAAAGTCTTTTCCCTGGGGTCAGGGAGTCCAGAACTAGAGGGCATAGGTTTAGGGTGAGAGGGGAAAGATGTAAAAGAGACCTTAGGGGCAACTTTTTCACGCAGAGGGTGGTACGGGTATGCAATGAGCTGCCAGAGGAAGTGATGGAGGCTGGTTCAATTGCAACATTTAAGAGGCATTTGGATAGGTATATGAATAGGAAGTGTTTCGAGGGATATGGGCCGTGTGCTGGCAGGTGGGATTAGATTGGGTTGGGATATCTGGTCGGCATGAATGAAATGGACCAAAGGGTCTTTTTCCATGCTATACATCTCTATGACTCTAAGACACAACACATTGAAAATCCATTTGTGGAAGATTTTCACTTTATAACTTGGCTTGTATTAATGCCATGAAAATGTTTTCACTGAAACAGAGAGCTGATCTCAGTGAAGATTGATTTTTTTTTAACAAAAAACTCAAACCTAACAAAAAGTGAAAATGATAAAGTGATTTGGTTATAATTTGCAGGAAGTCTGAGCAAACAACAGATATAATAAAAGAAAAATCTGTGAATGCTGGATATCCCAAGATTAAAAACAAAGTGCTAGAAGAAGAAAGCGAGTATGTCAGCATCTGTAGAGAAAAAAAAGGGCAAAACTTTCACACCTAACATGACCTTGCTTCACAACTGTGCACAGTATACAATTCTTCACACTTCACATCAGCTCTGAGGAAGAGTCATCTAGATTCAAAACATTAGCTTGCTCTCTTTACGTGGATGCTGCCCGACCCGCTGTGAATTCCAGCATTTTTTGTTTTCGTTGCAATTCTGAACATGGGGTTGAGGCTAGGCCAGTGTTAAAAGCAGAGAGATTGATGGACAGTCAACATGTGCTGTAACACACCCATGCTCAAAATTCTGCAATTGATTAGGCCAGCATTTGATTTGTACCCATGATTGCCCATGTACCTGAACAAAGCTGTCCAGGAAATCCAGGCCACTGTTTTCTTAACTTTTAAAGGCAGGAATCTAATAAAGGCAATATTCTTTTCAGTTAATGAAAGAGAATGTTGATTACTTTTTTACAATGGATAACGGTCGTGTTAATTTACAAATTTATTATCACAGCATTTCTTTTTCCTGGTTAAAGACTATGGAAGCTGGCTGGATATTGGAACAAGGTATTTAAATCTTCTGTATTTATCCTTATATCTTCTTCCTCAAAGGGTGGTGGAAATGGAGCCATAGAATTATTTTTAAGATAGTGATAAATAAATTCTTGACAATTAAATGAGTGAAAGATTATCAGGGTGAGAATATGAAGTAATCGATCAAGTATGCTGTAGTTGAATCGTGGAATAGGCTCAAGGTGCTGAGTGGCGTACTCCTCATAATTCATGTTTTTGTATTGGTTTTGAAGTTTTTTTTGATGGTTTTATTAATTGTGTACATACTTATTCATGTACATTAATATGTATATTTGTTGACATCTGTAAATATCTACATGCAAAATGTATATAACTTAATATGTACTTGCACACACGTGTTAAGACAAAACTGTTTTGTGAAAGCATATTGTCAAATCCTTCATAATGAAACTTAATTTCACCTCCCTTAATTTTCATCTACGCCCCTTGCCATTACAGTATTCTTTTTTAGTAATGTAAGCATTGGAAAAAACTCTGCAATGCTGAGAATTTAACTTCACAGTAGTCAGTTTCATCTGCCAAAGCCTGGTTGTTAGTGATATTTTGCATGCTGCAACATGAATTGTAACCATGCCTATATTAATTGCTGACAATGCATTGGTGTAAATGGAGTCACATCAGTACTGAAGAAGAATGGATTGACATTTTTGTTCACTACAGCCATAACTTGATGTCCCGATTTCTCGACTCAGTGGTCTGAGCAATGAAGGCAAGCGTGCTAAATACCTTCTTTCACATGCTGTCTACCTGTGATGCAACTGATCCTGTTGAATGATGGAGCAGGCTTCAGGGCTGAATAGGCTACTCC
Source organism: Hemiscyllium ocellatum (assembly GCF_020745735.1). Classification (NCBI taxonomy): domain Eukaryota; kingdom Metazoa; phylum Chordata; class Chondrichthyes; order Orectolobiformes; family Hemiscylliidae; genus Hemiscyllium; species Hemiscyllium ocellatum. Next base: position 41,541,147 of record NC_083434.1, read on the forward strand.
TGTTCCTATGTCTTATGATTTTGTAAGATCATGAAACATAAGAGCAGAAGTAGGCTATTTGGCCTATCTGATCTGCTATTCAGCAAGCTCATTGTTAACCTGATGATCCCTCACTCTACTTTTCGTCTTATCCCCATAATCAGTTTAGATCTAACAGAAGGCATCAAAAGTCCAAAACACTTTAAATGAAACCATTCATTCAATCGACTAAATACAACCTTTTATCTTTATTGTTTTCCCAGTTTACGATATCCCAGAGCCTCGGCTTTGTCGCAATATTTGCAAATTTCAGTCATTGCTCAAAACATTTTACTCATCTGAATTAATGAGAGATTTTCAGTTTCTGTTTTTAGAATTTCCCACTTAATTAAACTCTTCACTTGAGTTGTGGCCCTTTATCTATCTTGGAGCTATCTGTGGTGTTGATACATCCAGCTAGCACAGTAACACTTCAATCACAAGGATTTAATTAGTCAGGAAAAGTAACAGCCTGTGGTTGAAACAGTGCAACTCGTCCTCTTCCCTTACTCCATACTCCTGATCTAACTCCCTCCTTTTGCATTTGCCTCTGTCTCTGAGTTAAACCTACTCCACCAAAGCCCACTGTCACTTTCCTGTTGCTAATCTGAAGCTATGTAATTATTATCAGTTGTATGGCTCCAATTTTGGAGAATTAGAGAGGTTGAGGCAACAGTAACTTGTGTTTATGTGGCACCTTTCAACATAATAAAATATTGCAAAGTGCTTCAAAGGAATATGTTTCAAATAGGATTTGTCACTGAGCCGCGTAAGGCAATATCGGGACAGATGACTCAATAAATGACCAAAGTGGTGAGCTTTAAGAAGCATCTTACAGAAGAATAGAGAGGTATAGAGTAATCAAGCTTACTTAGCTTTGCAAACGCTGTTATTACCACACCCCATCTTGGAGACACCAATAAATGTGCGTTTTTGGCAGCTGGATTAAGAATCAGCGTGTTTAACAATTTCTATAATGTTTTTGATACATTCAATTAAAATACAATGCAGAAGTGTTTGTTAAATTTTATTTGGGAAAATTTGGTATGATATTGATTTTGGCTATTGTATTGGGGTGGGGGGAGAGTGCATTGAATCAGCTTCTTGTTATTCATCTCTTCCAGATTTCATTTCTGAAACACCTGATTCAAAATTGTCCAGTATCAACATTTATTCCATTTCTGCTTTTTACGATTTTGGTGTGAAATATCTATCACATATATTCTTCTATGACTGACTATTGGGCATTGTTTGGTACTATACCAATGTGAGAAAGCTACTAACCAACTTTTTTTTCACCTTGGATCATATTGTACAGGCCCATCCTCTGTTCAGCATAAAACACGTCAAAGTTTGAGTGCCTTTCAGACTCAGTCACACATTCAGAATCATGGTGGATGGATGGATGGGTGGGTGGTTTCATCACAGAAGCTTTAAGTTGCCTCTATATCTTTGGTCGGTTACCTCTTTCACTCTTGACATTGAGAGGGATCAGGAAGGGGACAATCCTTAACATCCATTAACATGTGCTTCTCTGTTACAAGTCATCCAGTAAGCAATTTCTAAGAAAAATTGACTGAAAGACTGGGAGGTCATGTCCCATAACAGTGCAGACCCTGGGTTGGCAACCATTTTAGACATGGACCCATTTTCACCTTCTGTCAATGCCTGTTATAATAGGTTGCTACCTTTTATTCACTTCCCCAAGTGCATGAAAGAAGACCCTAATTGTTTTGGCATAGTGCCATAAAAAATAATGAATAGAAGCTTCTGTGTGATGTTGATTGAATTGCAGTCTTCTACAAATACAGCCTCAGGCTTGCTTTTTTTTTAATACCATGGTGTGCATGCGTTAGAATCATTTATACCCAGTCTACAGTGTTGAAAAGAATAGCTTAGAAACCATGAATTCTGAAGTTTATTTTTTGCCCTGTTCACAATATGGAATTTCCTAACTCGAGGAAATTCCACCCTGCTTTCAAGATTAGAGCTCATTCCAGTGTCGAGACAAACATATTTCTCCCTTTCCCCTGATACTAGCAACGCAATTAATAATGTCACTGTAGCTGTCTTAGTTATGTTGTGCTCATTGACACCATCTAGTATTTCAAAAACTGCTCTGCAATCACAGGCTGATGAGCTTTCTGTATAGTTACATTGATCATAGAGTGATAGTCATTTGGCTCATTGCGTCCATGCCAGTTCTCCGCAAAGCAATCCATTAGACATAGGAGCAGAAATTAAGCCATTCAGCCCATCGAGTCTACTGTGCCATTCAATCAAGGCTGATAAGTTTCTCAATCCCATACTCCCACTTTCTCCCCATCACCCTTGATCCCCTTGACTATCAAGAACCTATCTATCTTAGTTTTAAATACACTCGGTGACCTGGCCTTCACAGCCTTGAATTTCATAGATTCACCACTCTCTGGTTGAAGAAGGTTTTCCTTATCTCCTTCTAAAAGGCTTTCCCTTTATTCTAAGGCTGTGTCCTCGGGTCCTAGTCTCTCTTACAAATGGAAAAAATCTTCCCAGTGTCTACTTAGACCAGGCTATTCAGTATTCTGTAAGTTTCAATTAGATCCCCCCTCATCCTTCTAAATACTCCAAATATGGTCTGATCACAGCCTTATAGAGCCTCAGAAGTGCACTCCTGTTTTTATTCAAATCCTCTCAAAATAAATGCCATCATTGCATTTGCTTTCTTAACTACTGACTCAACCTGCAAGAGTTTACCTTGAAAGAATCCTGGACTAGAATTCCCATGTCTGTTTGCACTTCAGACTTCTGAATATTCTCCCCATTTGGAAAATAGTCCCTGCCTCTATTCTTCCTATCAAAGTGCATGACCTCACATTCTCCCACGTTGTACTCCATTTGCCACTGCTTTTCCCACTCCCTAACCTGTCCAAATCCTTCTGCAGCCTCCCCACCTCCTCAATGCTACCTGTCCCTCTATCTATCTTTGTATCATCTGCAAACCTAACCAGAATGCCCTCAGTTTCTGCATCCAAACCATTCATGTATAAAGTGAAAGTTTGTGGTCCCAACACTGAACCTTGCAGAACACGACTTGTCACCAGCCGCCATGCTGAGAAAGACCCTTTTATCCGCACTCTCTGCTTTCTGCCAGACAGCCATGTTTCTATCCTTGCTAGCACCTTGCCTGTAACATGATGCGCCTTTATCTTTCTTAGTAGCTTCGTATGCGGCACAGGCCTTGTTAACGGCCTTCTTGAAGTCTAGCTAGAAAACATCCAGTGACCCTCCTTTGTCTAAGCTGCTCGTTACTTCTTCAAAGAATTACTTCTTGCTTCTTAGGTTACTTCTTGCAGATTTGACAGGTATGACCTCCACTTGATGAAACCATGCAGACGCTCCCCTATTTCCATGCTGACGTTCTTCTAAGCTGCTGGCAAAGATCTTTGCTTCCTCACTCTCCACAGGAGTCGTACTGGAGGATTGGAGGGAGGTGAATGTTTTCTTCTTTTCAAGTAGGGGAATAGGGAAATCCCTGGCAATTACAGACCAGTCAGTTTTATGTCTGTGGTCAGCGAGATTTTGGAAAACATTCTGAGGGATAGGATTTATGACTATTTGGAAAATGATAGCAGTCAGCATGGCTTTGTAAGGGGCAGGTTGGGCCTCACAAACTTTATTGAATTCTTTGAGGAGGTGACGAGACAGGACAACGAAGGTCAAGCAGTGGATGTGATTTATATGGACTTCACAAGGCATTTGATAAGGTTCTACATGGTAGGCCTATTCATAAAGTCAGGATACAGGGAGATTTGGCTATCTGGATTCAGAATTGATTGGCTGGCAGAAGGCAGAGAGTGGTTGTAGATGGAAAGTATTCTGCCTGGAGGTCAGTGTTGAGTGGGGTCCTGCGGATTTCTGTCCTTGGACCTCTGCTCTTTGCAGTTTTTATAAATGACTTGGATGAGGAGGTTGAGGGGTGGGTTAGTAAATTTGCCGATGACACAAAGGTTGGAGGTGCCATTGATTGTATCGAGGGCTATTGCAGGCTGCAATGGGACATAGACAGGATGCAGAGCTAGGCTGAGAGATGGAGTTCTACCTGGATAAATGCGAAGTGATGCATTTTGGAAGGTTTAACTTGAATGCTGAATATAGGATTAAAAACAGGATTCTTGGCAGTATGGAGGAACAGAGGGATCTTGGTGTTCAAGTACATAGATCCCTCAAAGTTGCCACCCAAGTGGATAGGATTGTTAAGATAGCATATGGCGTTTTGACTTTCATTAATAGGAGGATTGGGTTTAAGAGCCGTGAGGTTTTACTGCAGCTCTATAAAACCCTAGTGAGACCACGCTTGGAATATTGTGTCCAGTTCTGGTCCCCGTATTATAGGAAAGATACTAAGGCTTTGGAGCGGGTACAAAGAAGGTTTACCAGGTTGCTGCCTGGATTGGAGGGCTTGCCTTTCGAAGAGAGGTTGACTAAGCTCAAACTTTTCTGTCTGGAGAGAAGGAGGAAGAGATGTCACCTCATCGAGGTATACAAGGTAATAAGAGGCGTGGATAGAGTTGCTAGCCAGAGACCTTTTCCCAGGGCAGGATTGACTGGCACGAGGGGTCATAGTTTTAAGATATTAGAAGGAAGGTATAGAGGACACGTCAGAGATAGATTCTTTACGTAGAGGGTTGTGAATGCATGGCCAGTGGTGGTGGTGGAAGCAGAGTCATTACGGACATTTAAGTGACTGCTGGACATGCACATGGAGAGCAGTGAATTGAGGGGTGCATAAGTTAGGTTATTTTATTTTAGATTAGGAATACTCCTTGGCACAACATCATGGGCCAAGGGGCCTGTTTTGTGCTGTACTTTTCTATGTTCTGCAGTCTTTTTTACCATGCACTTCCAAGTATTCAGAAATCTCATCCTTCACAATGGATTCCATGATCTTACCTATGACCGAGGTTAGGCTAATTGGTCTGTAATTTTCCATCTTTTGCCTTACTCCCTCTTTGAGCAGGTGTATCAAGTTAGCTATTCCTGAAAGTTCACCATTAACACCTCCACTATCTCCTTTAGAACCGGTGTGACATGGTGGCTCAGTGGTTACCACTGCAGCCTCACAGTGCCAGGGACCTGGGTTCAATTCCAGCCTCGGGCAACAACCTGTGCAGAGTTTGTATATTCTACTCATGTCTGCGTGGGTTTCCTCCAGGTGCTCCAGTTTCCTCCCACAGTCCAAAGATCTGCTATTTAGGTGAATTGGCCATGCTAAATTGCCATAGTGTTCGAGAATGTGTAGGTTAGGTGCACTAGTTAGGCGAAAATGTAGAGTAATAGGGTAAGGAAATGGGTGGGTTACTCTTCAGACGGTCGGTGTGGACTTGGGTCAAATGGCTTGTTTCCACACTATGGGGATTATATGATTCTGTGAACTCTGGGGTATAGTCATCTGGTCCAGGTGATTTATCCACCTTCAGGCCATTCTAGCACTTTCTCCTTGGTGATGGCCATCATACTCAGCTCTGCCCCCTCACTGCCTTGAATTTTTGTGAAGACTGACACAAAGTAATTATTCAGTTCCTCAGCCATTTGCTTGTTCCCCATTGCTATCTCTCCACTGTCCCAATGTCCACATTTGCCTGTCTTTTGCCCTTTATATATCTAAAGAAACTATTACAATATTTATATTACTGGCTAGGTTACCTTAAAATTTAATCTTCTCCCTCGTTATTTCTTTTTTTTTCTTGCCTTCTGTTGGTTGTTGTAAGCTTCCCAATCCTCTGGTTTTCCACTGCCCTTTGCTACATTATATGCTTTCTCTTTTGCTTTTATGCTATTCCTGACTTCCCTAGTCAGCCATGGTCACTTCATCATCCCTGTATCATGCTTTTTTACTCGGGATGAATCTCTCTTGTGTCTCCTGAATTATTCCTAGAAACTCCTGCCATTGTTAGAACATAGAACAAATAACATTACAGTGCAGTACAGGCCCTGCGGCCCTCGATGTTGTGCCGACCTGTCATACTAATCTGAAGCCCATCCCACCTACACTATTCCGTGTGCGTCCATTTGCCTGTCCAATGACGACTTAAATGCACTTAAACTTGGCGAATCTACTACCGTTGAAGGCAAAGCATTCCATACCCTTACTACTCTCTGAATAAAGAAACTACCTCTGACAGCTGTCTTATACCTATCTCCCCTCACTTTAAAGTTGTGTCCCCTTGTGTTTGCCATCCCCATACTTGTTAAAATGCTCTCCTTGTCCACCCTATCTAACCCTCTGATTATCTTGTATGTCTCTATTAAGTCACCTCTCAACCTTCTTCTCTCTAACAAGAACAGCCTCAAGGCCCTCAGCCTTTCCTCGCAAGACATTCCTTCCATACCAGGCAACATCCTAGTAAATCTCCTCTGCACCCTTTCCAAAGCTTCCACATCCTTCTTATAATGCGGTGACCAGAACTGTACATAATACTCCAAGTGTGGCCATACCAGAGCTTTGTACAGCTGCAGCATAACCTCCTGGTTCCAGAACTCAATACCTCTATTAATAAAGGCCAAAACACTGTACGCCCTCTTAACAACCCTGTCAATCTGGGTGGCAACTTTCAGGGATCTGTGTACATGGACACCGAGATCTCTCTGCTCATCTGCACTCCCAAGAATCTTACCATTAGCCCAGTACTTTGCATTCCTATTACTCCATCCAAAGTGTATCACCTCACACTTGTCCACATTAAACTCCATTTGCCACCACTCAGCCCAGCTCTGCATCCTATCTATGTCTCTCTGCGACCTACTACATCCTTCTTCACTATCCACAACTCCACCGACCTTAGTGTCGTCTGCAAATTTACTAACCCATCCTTCTAAGCCCTCATCCAGGTTATTTATAAAAATTATGAACAGCAGTGGACCTAACACTGACCCTTGCAGTACGCCGCTAGTAACTGGACACCAAGATGAACATGTTCCATCAACTATAACCCTCTGTTTTCTTTCAGCAAGCCAATTACTGATCCAAACTGCTATGCCTCCCATAATTCCATTCCTCCATATTTTGTATAATAGCCTACTGTGGGGAACCTTATCAAATGCCTTGCTGAAATCCATATACACCACATCAACCGGTTTACTCTCATCTACCAGTTGCATCTTTCAAGAGTCCCACACTTTAGTTGCTTTATCTTTCAATACCGGTACAAGTATTGTTGTTTGCTTTTATATTTTGTACCAGTTTACTTCATAATCAATTTTCTCCCTCTTTATTAGCTTTTTAATCATCCACATCTGGTTTGCTTTAAAAAAAAACACCCATTCCTGTGGCCTGCCATGAGTGTTTGCTGCGTTGTATGCCTTAATGTTTGGTTGGATTCTCTCTTTGACAGCCTTTGTTAACCACAGATGGGACATGCTTTTCTCTGAGCTCTTCTATTTGATTGCAATATATTTTTGCTGAGCATTATGAAATCTCTGCTTAAACAGAGCATTATGAAATCACTGCTCTTCTGTCAACCTTCCTCTTAGTCTATTTACACAGTACGTTCTGTAATTGCCCTTATTTCAGTTGAGGACACTGATTTGAGACCCAGGTTGCTCTCCTTCATATTTGAAATTCTGTCATGTTGTGATCGCTACCCCCAGAGGATTCTTAACAATGAGATCTCTTATGCTACTTCATTAAACTTTACTAGACCTAGAATATCCTGTTCCTGGGTAGATTCTGTAACATGCTGCTCATAGAAACAATATCTTGTGCATTCTCCAGATTTGTCTTCCATGTCACCCTTCTCATCAAATTTGTCTTGTCAATAAGCAGATTAAAATCACCTATAACAATTGTAATGCTCTCCTTGTACAGCTCAATGATATCCTGGACATTGACATTCCAGAAGACTAGTCAAAAAGGAAAAGGAGATGGGGTTACTTTGTTAATAAGGAAGATGTCAGTGTGGGTGTGTGTAGTGGTAAAGGTGTCATAGATCATGACGTAGAATCAATTTGAGTAGAAATAAGGAATAGCAAGAGAAAGAAATCATGGGTAGGAGAATTCTATGTGTAAAAAGTGAGGTCTGCAGATGCTGGAGATCAGAGCTGAAAATGTGTTTCTGGTTAAAGCACAGCAGGTTAGGCAGCATCCAAGGAACAGGAAATTCGACATTTCGGGCCAGAGCCCTTCATCAGGAATGAGGAGAGTGTGCCAGGCAGGGTAAGATAAAATGTAGGGAAGAGGGACTTGGGGGAGGGGTGATGGTGATGTGATAGGTGGAAGGAGGTCAAGGTGAGGGTGATAGGCCAGAGTGGGGTGGGGGCGGAGAGGTCAGGAAGAAGATTGCAGGTTAGGAGGGCGGTGCTGAGTTCGAGGGAATCGACTGAGACAAGGTGGGTGGAGGGGAAATGAGGAAACTGGAGAAATCTGAGTTCATCCCTTGTGGTTGGAGGGTTCCCAGGCGGAAGATGAGGCGCTCTTCCTCCAACCGTCGTGTTGTTATGTTCTGGTGATGGAGGAGTCCAAGGACCTGCATGTCCTCAGTGGAGTGGGAGGGAGAGTTAAAGTGTTGAGCCACGGGGTGGTTGGGTTGGTTGGTCCAGGCGTCCCAGAGGTGTTCCCTGAAGCGTTCCGCAAGTAGGCGACCCGTCTCCCCAATATAGAGGAGGCCACATCGGGTGCAGCGGATGCAATAGATGATGTGTGTGGAGGTGCAGGTGAATTTTTGGCGGATATGGAAGGATCCCTTGGGGCCTTGGAGAGAAGTAAGGGAGGAGGTGTGGGCGCAAGTTTTGCATTTCCTGCGGTTGCAGGGGAAGGTGCCGGGAGTGGAGGTTGGGTTGGTGGGGGGTGTGGACCTGACGAGGGAGTCACGAAGGGAGTGGTCTTTGCGGAACGCTGATAGGGGAGGGGAGGGAAATATATCCCTGGTGGTGGGGTCCGTTTGGAGGTGGCGGAAATGACGGCGGATGATACGCTGTATACGGAGGTTGGTGGGGTGGTAGATGAGAACCAGTGGGGTTCAGTCTTGGTGGCGGTTGGAGGGGCGGGGCTCAAGGGCGAAGGAGCGGGAAGTGGAGGAGATGCGGTGGAGGGCATCGTCGATCACGTCTGGGGGGAATCTGCGGTCCTTGAAGAAGGAGGCCATCTGGGCTGTACAGTATTGGAAATGGTCCTCCTGGGAGCAGATGCGGCGGAGACGAAGGAATTGGGAATATGGGATGGCGTTTTTACAGGGGGCAGGGTGGGAGGAGGTGTAGTCCAGGTAGGTGTGGGAATCAGTCGGTTTATTGTAGATGTCTGTGTTGATTCGGTCGCCCGAGGTAGAAATGGAAAGGTCTAGGAAGGGGAGGGAGGAGTCTGAGACAGTCCAGGTGAATTTGAGGTCGGGATGGAAGGTGTTGGTAAAGTTGATGAACTGTTCAACCTCCTCGTGGGAGCACGAGGCAGCGCCGATACAGTCATCAATGTAGCGGAGGAAAAGGTGGGGGGTAGTGCCAGTGTAGTTGCGGAAGATGGACTGTTCCACATATCCTACGAAGAGACAGGCATAGCTGGGGCCCATGCGGGTGCCCATGGCAAATCCTTTAGTTTGAAGGAAGTGGGAGGATTGAAAAGAGAAGTTATTCAGGGTGAGGATCAGTTCAGTCAGTCGAAGGAGGGTGTCAGTGGAAGGGTACTGGTTGGTGCGGCGGGAAAGGAAGAAGCGGAGGGCTTTGAGTCCTTCGTGATGGGGGATGGAGGTGTACAGGGACTGGATGTCCATTGTGAAGATAAGGCGTTGGGGACCGGGGAAGCGAAAATCCTGGAGGAGGTGGAGGGCGTGGGTGGTGTCCCGAACGTAGGTGGGGAGTTCTTGGACTAAGGGGGACAGAACCGTGTCGAGGTACGTGGAGATGAGTTTGGTGGGGCAGGAGCAGGCTGAGACAATGGGTCGGCCGGGGCAGTCAGTTTTGTGGATTTTGGGCAGGAGGTAGAAACGGGCGGTGCGGGGTTGTGGGACTATGAGGTTGGAGGCGGTGGATGGGAGATCCCCTGAGGTAATGAGGTCCTGGATGGTCTGGGAGATGATGGTTTGGTGGTGGGAGGTGGGGTCATGGTCAAGGGGGCAATAGGAGGAGGCGTCCGCGAGTTGGCGTTTGGCCTCAGTGGTATAAAGGTCTCCTCCTATTGTCCCCTTGACCATGACCCCACCTCCCACCACCAAACCATCATCTCCCAGACCATTCATAACCTCATCACGAGGAGGTTGAACAGTTCATCAACTTTACCAACACCTTCCAACCCGACCTCAAATTCACCTGGACTGTCTCAGACTCCTCCCTCCCCTTCATGGACCTTTCCATTTCTATCTCGGGCAACCAAATCAACACAGACATCTACTATAAACCAACTGACTCCCACAGCTACCTGGACTACACCTCCTCCCACCCTGCCCCCTGTAAAAATGCCATCCCATATTCCCAATTCCTTTGTCTCCGCCGCATCTGCTCCCAGGAGGACCAGTTCCAATACCGTACAGCCTAGATGGCCTCCTTCTTCAAGGACCGCAGATTCCCCCCAGACGTGATCGACGATGCCCTCCACCGCATCTCCTCCACTTCCCGCTCCTCCGCCCTTGAGCCCCGCCCCTCCAACCGCCACCAAGACAGAACCCCACTGGTTCTCACCTACCACCCCACCAACCTCCGTATACAGCGTATCATCCGCCGTCATTTCCGCCACCTCCAAACGGACTCCACCACATGGGATATATTTCCCTCCCCTCCCCTATCAGTGTTCCGCAAAGACCACTCCCTTCGTGACTCCCTCGTCAGGTCCACACCCCCCATCAACCCAACCTCCACTCCCGGCACCTTCCCCTGCAACCGCAGGAAATGCAAAACTTGCGCCCACACCTCCTCCCTTACTTCTCTCCAAGGCCCCAAGGGATCCTTCCACATTCGCCACAAATTCACCTGCACCTCCATACACATCATCTATTGCATCCGCTGCACCCGATGTGGCCTCCTCTATATTGGGGAGACGGGCCGCCTACTTGCGGAACGCTTCAGGGAACACCTCTGGGACGCCCGGACCAACCAACCCAACCACCCCGTGGCTCAACACTTTAACTCTCCCTCCCACTCCACCGAGGACATGCAGGTCCTTGGACTCCTCCATAGCCAGAACATAACAACACGACGGTTGGAGGAAGAGCGCCTCATCTTCTGCCTGGGAACCCTCCAACCACAAGGGATGAACTCAGATTTCTCCAGTTTCCTCATTTCCCCTCCACCCACCTTGTCTCAGTCGATTCCCTCGAACTCAGCACAGCCCTCCTAACCTGCAATCTTCTTCCTGACCTCTCCGCCCCCCACCCCACTCCGACCTATCACCCTCACCTTGACCTCCTTCCACCTATCACTTCGCCATCGCCCCTCCCCTAAGTCCCTCTTCCCTACATTTTATCTTACCCTGCCTGGCACACTCTCCTCATTCCTGATGAAGGGCTCTGGCCCGAAATGTCGAATTTCCTGTTCCTTGGATGCTGCCTAACCTGCTGTGCTTTAACCAGAAACACATTTTCAGCTCTGATCTCCAGCATCTGCAGACCTCACTTTTTACACATAGAATTCTCCTACCCATGATTTCTTTCTCTTGCTATTCCTTATTTCTACTCAAATTGATTCTACGTCATGATCTATGACACCTTTACCACTACACACGCCCACACTGACACCTTCTTTATTAACAAAGTTACCCCATCTCCTTTTCCGTTTTGACTAGTCTTCTGGAATGTCAATGTCCTTGAATATTGATTTCCCAGGCTTGGTCACCGTGCAACCGCATCCTCATGCTTTAGCCTTGTAGCCCTGCAAGGTTATTCCCTTGTGTTTATCTAAATTCATTTTGAAATCATTGTCTCAGCTCCACCCTCCTTTGTAGGCATAGAGTTCCATGTCGTTACCATTTATTGCATTTCTTGCCAAAAACCTAAAATCTAGGTCCCCTACTCCTTGTTAGATCAACTAATGAGAACAGGTTTTCTCTCTGTATCTTTACTAAGTCTGTCATCACCTTTTATAAAATCTCGCCTCAATCTTTAGAACATACATAGAACATTACAGCGCAGTACAGGCCCTTCGGCCCTCGATGTTGCACAGACCTGTCATATCAATCTGAAGCCCATCTAACCTACACCATTCCATGTCCGTCCATATGCTTGTCCAATGACGCTTTAAATGTACTTAAAGTTGGATGACTTAAATGTGCTTAAAGTTGTCATATTCCATAGAAATGTTATGGTAAATCTCCTCAGAGTCCTGTAAAGGTGTTAAAAGCCTGCCTGTCTGTGGCTAATCTTTACATGTGATTTGAGACATTGATTGTGAGGGGACAGTTTGACTTAAGTCTATTCCTGTGACTGCACAAAATGACGAGGTTCGCTAGGCCACAATCAGACTACTTTCTGTCGCTGAGAAATATGGAGACCATCTGGAGAGCAGTGAACAGCAATCAGCCCATCTAATGTGCATGTTGGACAGCACAAACTAGAGTGCGAACTTGAGATCTTAACTGCTTTATTTGGCTTTGCAATTCATAAAAGTTATATTTCTCTACGGGTCATTCAGAAGACCCAATCATAATGTTGAGTCATGTTTGCCATAAAACTGAACTAGTGTTAATCCATTGATATAGAACACTTACCAGCTATGTAACTTGCCTTATTACATTATATTTTCTGTCAGTTTCAGTTCTGGCTTCTGCACTGAAGCTGAAACACGATTTTGAAACTGAGTGAGCAGCTCTAAGTAAAGGTTGTTCAATCTGAGCATTTTCAGACTTTACAGGTCTGTACCTTGATTTTCACATCAGCTTTATATTATATGTTTGCATTTAAATAGAAAGCACAGTATAGCAAGGGGTTGTTAGAAACACGTCTAGAGTGGCCACAGAGTCTACCTGTTGATCTGATGTGGTTCGTTCAAAACAATAGCTCAACTATCAAGTATAATCTTAGCCTATACCTCTGGCACCTGTGTCATATCCTTCAGCTATAAAGGAATTGACAGTGGTGAAAGCTGGAACCTGTGGCAGTGCTATGTATTCGTGGTCTAATTTCTCAAGGAGACAGGGGTATTAGGCATTTTTTCCACCTGCTTCACCCTCTACTTAAATATAACAACAGAACTCGACTTTATGTTCAGCACTGCAGGAAGAGAACCTGCAAACTGGTGTCAACATGAAGAATTTGTAAATTGTAATTTTTATAATAATTGTTCTGGTCTGGGAGGCAACAGAGATCTCCCACTGGTGACAACAGGGAGTTTCCCAAGATGGTCAGTCCGGTATGAGACCTTTAACGTTGCAATGACTGTAGTGAGACAGTTTGATATAAAGAGTGCAAGTGTTTAATGTATTGATGCTCCTTTGGGTATTGGCGTTACTCTCTGTGTAACTCTCTTATGTGGCGTTTGGACTGCTTTCAGTAAGCAAGGAAAATCCTATCCAGGGTCGACCACTATTAATCTCCACATCACCAATAAAAACCATCACAGCAGAAACACTTAATCATATTTGATAACTTAAGTACAAAAGCAACATTGTCTCTTCAAAATTATGCAATTAAATAAATTAATTGATCTTTCCTTTATTGCAGTATCAGTCATTACGTCATTGTGATGTCGATGACCATTTTTCTCATGTTTCTAAGTCGCTTGGCTAAGATCCTGACGACCCAGAGAATTGGACTTCACAAGAAAATTAAGCAGCATTTTATGTAATTATTGAGTAACATGATGATTAAAATGGATCTGCAATGGTTAACTGTGACTGTCTTAATCTAAACCAAAATGCATTGACTGTGACTGATCACTCAAGCCTTCTTGGCTTATCCTCATCGTGTGCCAGATGGTGTTACCAATTGGTTACACGAAATAGTTAACCTAGAAACAGAAAGTGACCAGAAGTTTGTAATCATGTTTTTATTACCAGTCTGATGCAAATCACTTTAATATGCATTCAGCTTGAATATGCCATTGTAACATCTGAAATCAACATTAATAACTAGACAATTGTAATTTTAGCAAAGATCAACTTTAATCTAGCTTTGGAAGATTTGAAACTGAATTCAGAAAATCTTTTCAGAGTTTACTAAATTTACAATAAATGAAAAGCATTTGTGTTTACCAGGGCATCATTGTACCATTTGCAACTGGACGAAGTCTCCTCCAGTTTTGAATGTGTATTTGGCTGCAAATTGCAGTGAGAAAGTTGATGATCAAAGACAAAAGTTGCCATTGTAATTGAGCATGGAGAGAGCAAAAGTGTGGATGATTTGCCAGAAAGAAAATGTGGAAGTCTGAAAATGAAATACCAAATTTAAAGGATAATAAACTGAAAGGAGAAAGGTACTGAAGAGGTTACTGTGGTGGAATGTAAACCCAACACTTTTAATGATTAAGCCTTTTTGAAAGGTTCTTTTTTTTTGTACATATTTTAATTTATGCTCCTTACTGCTCTTTCTTCGAACATGCTGTATCAGGTGAATTTCAGGGGTGTGGCAGAGTAAGTTGTACCACAACGTTTACATGTCTGGCGTCACTCTTTAATTAAATGGGATTAATGTTGATGCCATGTTAAGACAACTAGTTTGCCATTAAATGCATGTATAAACCTAGTAATTCCAGCTTTTGGGACTTTTGTTTAATTGTAATACAGTGACCAAATGTAGCCTTCACTGAAATGTTGCATTTTGAGTCCATGTAATTATCTATGTAATGAAACTATCCAGTATGCCTTAAGTTCATAATACTCATGGTTTGAATGTGCTGTGCACAACTTGAATATTTATGGACTTGTTATTCAATGTGTGTGACCCAGATTTTTATGTAATATGTTTCTGTATTTGTGAATTAATAAAATATAAAGAATGGGAAATGGTTATTTAGCCGATGGAATTCCACCGCCTGAGTACATTAATTCTTTATTAAGTGTCTAGTTATATCTTAAATCGTCCTGATAATAACTCTCTTGTCTTGTCTAATGGATAATTTCAATAATTTATCATTCCTCAAACAAAGGAGTTTTGAGAAGATATGTAGCTCAGGTTGAGGTTCTGGGTGTAGGTTTGTTCACTGACATCATGGTAACCCACAAACCCACCAACACACTAAAACAGCAGCTAATGAACCTGAAGGACCCTATACAGCCACAACCAAAACTACTGTCATTTACAAAATACCTTACAAGAACTGTAACAAAGAGTACATTGTACAACAGGCAGCAAACTAGCCACCAGGATACATGAACATCAACTAGCCACACAAAAAAAAAAGACCCACTCTCACTAGTATCTTTACATACAGATGATGAAGAATACCACTTTGACTGGGATAACATATCCATCCTAGGACCAGCCAAACAAAGACATGCGTGAGAATTCCTAGAAGCATGGCATTTTAATCGGAACTCTATCAACAAACACATTGACTTGGATCCCATTTACCACTCCTGAGAAAAAGAACAGGACATAACATCATAGGAAATTACATCTACCAATCCAAGGAAACCTAAACACTGTAAATATATGGCTTACTTGTAGAATAGATTCCAGACTGCGAGTGGGGGTGTCCTCGGCATTCAGAGGTCGCGTGATGCTCCGAGGTGCGGAGGGAGGTCACGTGGTCTGCCGTTTTGTGCCCTGGAAGAGTGCAGGGAGGTCATGTGGTCTGCTGTTTCGCGCCCTAAAGGAAGGTCACGTGGGATCGGACATCCGGGAATGCGAGGAAGCGGAGAATGGAGTCAGATCAACAGCCAATCAGAAGACAATCCCACCTCAGTGATTGCATGACGTTTTCTATTGTATAAAAGACTGGGTCAGGGGCAGGAATACGTCCTTTTTCTTTGTGAACTGACTCACTTAGTAGTTTGTCAGGGACAGAAAGGTTTAGACCCAGAGCTCTATATATTTTATCCACTTACTGCTAGAATAAAACTAAAAGTGTAAGATTGAATATCTTCTCCTATTGCTTTATTTAAAAAGCACGCAGGACTGGGCTCACACATAGAAGAAAGTAAGTTGGTAGATTGAGCCAAAGCCCAACAACACATAAATGAAAAGCAGGCCATACCACCAGTACTTCATCCAGAGGCTCACTGATGATTTTACCTCATATGGTGATGAAACGTCTGAAACTGAACCTTCCAGCTCAGCGAGCAAACTTACATCCAAAGGAGTATTTTCCTGATAACTGTTTGAAATTTACTTAATTCATGCTCTCTGACTTTACTTGCCCTTTATATTTTAGCCGATAATTTGGGCTAACTTTTATCTATGTAACCTTCAAATTTTATAAACTATAAAAAGTTCTGGGATATTAGCTTATTTGGTCTTCCCGTTTTAGCTCATTCACTTTTCACGCCAGTCAAATTTTGATTTTTTTTTTAAATTATAAATCGAGAATATTCAGCAGCTTCCATGGACTGAGAAACAATGTGAACTTTTGTCAGACCTTGATGAAAGGTCATCAACTTGAAACCATAACATAATTTATCTCTCAGTCCATAACTGCCAGTTTTGCAGCCACATGTTGGAACTGAACCCCACACTCTCCTGTCTTGGCCAGTTATTCTCACACTTGAGTTTTCTTTTACGAGTTAGTGTAGCACATTGTCACTGGAATGCAGGTTTCATTCCCCATAGATACAATGACAGCCAACTATACAACGATTTCTCTATAGGGGTAGAGGTGGCATTTTGACAATAAACTGACCAGCTGCATTCACTACTCTCAGCATCAGCAAGCACACAGCTGTAAGCATCACAAAACATTACGAGGTGTCAGCATAGCAAGCTATAACTCGACAGCAATTTATTAGCCTGACCTACAAAAGGAAACCTACAATCCACAACAGGCTTCCACAACCATCACTGACTATATATTTAAAAAGAACCAACCTTCCCACCAAGGTAAATTTATAACAACAGCAGTACATACTTCACTACAACATCCTCACTGATAGCCAAACATCTAGAGATCTTTGGATAAATAATATAATAATGATTATCCTCAAGTGTGTTTAAGGTGTCCTGTTCTGTAGGACCAAATTGTGTCCATTTTGTTGTACTGTGCTATTTGGGATATACAGTGAGGATGGGTTAGCACTTTCTACCCCTGTTTTTTGGCTCTGATTGTTGGCTAGCCTCCCTCACCACCTGATGCCTGGAGGACGAACGCCTCATTTTTCGCCTCCGAACACTTAAACGCCAGGGCATCAATGTGGACTTCACCAGTTTCCTCATTTCCCCTCCCCCCCCAACCCCTTACCCCAGTTCCAACCTGCCAGCTCAGCACCATCCTCATAACCTGTCCTACCTAATTTTCCTTCCCACCTATCCGCTCCACCCTCCTCTCTGACCTATCACCTTCATCCCCACCTCCATCTTAGCTACCTTCTCCCCAGCCCCACCCCCTCCCATTTATCTCTCCACCCCGGAGGCTTCCTGCCTTATTCCTGATGAAGGTCTTTTGCCCGAAACGTCGATTTTCCTGCTTCTTGGATGCTGCCTGACCTGCTGTGCTTTTCCAGGACTACTCTAATCTTGACTCTGATCTCCAGCATCTGCAGTCCTCACTTTCGCCCTGGTGAATCTGCTTTGTCCACTAACCCTGTCTGGAATGGGTCTAGACAAGGTCAACACAGTTTCAAATGTAAATAGCACCCCCAGCTTAAAAGTGCCTGTAATTTTGGGGGTGTGGTGTATGCACCATGGAGCTAGACCAGAAACCCAGAGAGATTTTGAGGTCATTCATATAATGGCAAGTGGTGAATTTGGATTCATCAAATATAGTAAAGTTAAGGTGGAAAATTGAGCGCAAACTGGAACATCTCAACCACATGGTCAGTTTGACAAAGAATATACAACTGTTGATTGCTTCAGTTAGTTCATTTTTAGCCAGTTCAAACTCTTAACAGAAACAGACCAACATAAAATAATTCAAAAATAGTGATAAATTACTTTTCATTATAACCTTGCTGACCATTTATGGCATTGCTCATAAGTAGTCTGGAGCAGCTATTAACCTGGCTCAATACTTTCAGAAAGTAAATTTTAAATATTTCTAGAGGCCACTTCAGTTCAATTGCTTTTTGCCAGGTGTATGGAAATTTTGATCTTCAGGATTGGAAAGAGTACACACTGCTTTAAAGAACAGCTTTTCCATAGTGTTTGGTTGAGATGTGGAAAACACTATTATAATGCCAGCTGATGGTAATTCCAGACAAATCCAATCTGAGTGTGAAACTGGTTTGATAGATCATAATATATTTTTGTTTGACCACCATGGTAACCAAATTACAATCATTGAACATGTGCATATGATGCTCAAGTGAGTTGGCGTTTTTCAGCCCTATTTTCCAGCTATTTCTGTAGCCTAGACTAGTGAACCTGCTGTGTCTGCTAGCCCTATCTGAAATAGGTCACATGCCAATGCATTTTTAACAAAAGAATATCAAAGTTGATTAAACACAAAAATAGTTTTTTAAAGGTGACAGTATAAGGTAATTTAGAAAATCCTAACAAAAATGCCATAGAGTTATAGAGATATACAGCACAGAAACAGGGACCTTTCAGTCCATTTCGTCCATGCCAACCAGATATCCAAACACAATCTAGTCCCATTTCCCATCACTTGGCCCATATCCCTCTAAACTCTTCCTATTCATATACCCACCCAGATGACTTTTCAATGCTGTAATTGTACCAGCCTCCAAAACTTCCTCTGGCAGCTCATTCCATACACGCACCACCCTCTGCATGAAAACATTGTCCCTTAGGTCCCTTTTATATCTTTCCCTTCTCACCTTGAACCTATCCCCTCTAGTTCTGGACTCCCCTACCCTAGGGTCTGGGGTGTCTGTTTATGTCTGTTTATCCTATCCATGCCCCTCATGATTTTATAAACCTCCATAAGGTCACCCCTCAGCCTCCGATGCTCCAGGGAAAACAGCCCATGCCTATTCAGCCTCTCCCTATAGTTCAAATCCTCCAACCCTGGAAACATCTTTGCAAATCTTTTCTGAACCCTTTCAAGTTTCACATCATCCTTCCAATACGAAGGAGACCAGAATTGCACACAATATTCCAAAAGTGGCCTAACCAATGTCCTGTGCAGTCTTAACATGACCTCCCAACTCCTGTACTAAATGCTCTGACCAATAAAGGAAAGCATACCAAATGCTTTCTTCACTATTCTATCTACCTGAGACACGACTTTAAACAAACTATGAATCTGCACTCCAAGGTTTCTTTGTTCCTCAACATTCAATACTCTGACGAATAAAGCAAAGCATACCAAATGCCTTCTTCACTATCCTATCTACTACAAAAGAAAAATGTTCCCGGCAACGTCCCTTACAGATAATCAATCTCAGGGAAGTATCATCGCTTTAAGCTTCTCACACAACTGACCTTTTGTACAATCACTAGATGCAGTTTTCTCTGTCTTTGCCTAAGGCACATTAATACATACTAACTCACAGACTCTTTCTAGCTCTTCTCCTTAGACTGCTGAAGGACATTAAGACTTCTTTCTAGTGCTGATGGCGTGGAATTTATTTCCAACTCTCTCAGAATACAGACTTGGAGAAAAACCAAAGAACACTGTCCAGTGTTGGTATAACCTTTTTTTTACTGAACTTAATGTTCTAGTGACTCCTGACTATCTATCTGTGGATCATAAAACTTAACTTTGTAAGCATTCAGCAATTAACCTCTTAGGCAGATGACAGAGAAATTTAGTCATTGTTTTCTTGGAACGCTGTTTTTAATTCTGTGTTCCAAATGGTATTCTGACATATCCATATAAATGTCACCTTCAGATAAGATGGGCGTTTGAACAGATGTTCCCCTTTAAGAGACAGTCTAGAACAAGAGGTCATAGATATGGAGTGAGAAGGGCTAGGTTCAAAATTGAAAACTGAATGAACTGCTGATGCTGGAAATCAGAAACAAAAATAGAAATTGCTGCAGCAGGCCTGGCAGCATCTGTGGAGAGAAAGCTAAGTTAATATTTAAGGTCCAGTGACCCTTCTTCAGGTCCAAAACTAAGATGAAGAGAAACTACTTCTCTAGAGGGTTGTGAATCTGTGGAACTCACTGCTCCAGAGTGCAGTGGAGGCAGAATCAATCAACAGATTCAAAAAAGAAATAGATATGTTTCTGATGAAGAGAGTGGAGTTGATAAGATCAGTCATGATCACGCTAAATTGCCTGCTCCTGCTCCTAATTCCTATATTCACAGAATTGAAAGTCAATTTCCATTTTCAAATCCAAGTATTAATATTAATAATAGCCTGCATTGTAACATCCTGACAGTGGCTTGCAAAAGGGCACTGAGTAACTACTTCGAGAGAAAAGATTTGCAGGGTGTCAGGGTGAAGAGCAGAGAATGGTATGAGCTAAATGGTATGAGAACTGATGTAAATGAATGGGCTGAATGGCCTCCTGTGCTTCAAATATTTTTATACATTAGATACTAGAGTGGTGGCAGATGTTGCCAAAGCATTTATATAACTTTGAATCATCTGTGGCACAAATGGATGGCAGCATGGTGGCTCAGTGGTTAGCACTGCTGCCTCACAGCACCAGGGTCCCAGGTTTGATTCCAGCCTCGGGTGACTGTGCGGAGTTTGCACATTCTCCCTGTGTCTACATGGGTTTCCTCCGGGTGCTCCGGTTTCCACCCACAGTCCAAAGATGTGCAGATCAAGTGAATTGACCAGACTAAATTGCTCGTAATGACAGGTGCATTAGTCAGAGGGAAGTGGGTCTGGGTGGGTTACTCTTCGGAGTGTCGGTGTGGACTTGTTGGGCCGAAGGGCCTGTTTTCACATTGTAGAGAATCTAATCTAATCAAGAATACATACAGTGTATAGCAATGTTTTGTGGAAAGTTAACAGTTAATTTAACTCGAAATCCCTGACATGCTATATGAACTATTAATCCAACTGCCAATCATTTTATTCATCCAAGGCATTCATTACTTCCTCTGCATGTTCCCTCGCATTTTCTTTCACTATCCAATGCATTTGGGGAAAATAAGGGTTAAAAAGGAACTATTATTGAAGAATGATGGTTGCCTTTCAAGTATTCAAAAACCAGAGAAAATCGTTATATCTGATGTAAAGTTTTAGATGCTCCTGCCTTTAAATATGGTGTAGCTGTCAGCTTTACATTCAGCCTTCCAGGTTGTCTTCAAATCTCAGTTCAGACCTGAAACATAACCCTGACACTTTAGTTAAAAAAAACCAAAAAACTGCAGATGCTAGAAATCAGAAATACTTTAATAGTTCACCAAAGCAGAAGTGATAAAATTGAGGAAATATTTGCCCTGACAGGTGACTTAAATGATCCCATGCCATAATGTGACAAAGAGCTGTTCTTCCAGAATCCCTGGATAGTAATTATACCCCAACTAACATCTTCTGAATGATTTTTTTTAAAAGATGACATGTTCTTTGTTAAACAGAGGAATGAGAAAGCCAGTATGATAAAACAAATCAAAGAACTGTAGATGCTGGAGATCTGAAACACACAAAAACAGAAATTGCTGACAGCATCTCTGGAGAGAAACAGGGTTAATGTTCTGAGTCCAGTGACCCTTTCTTTACAGAAAACCAAAGCTTTTTAAAACATATTGCAAGAGATCAGTTTTCAAAGGGAATCCCAGCAACACCAAGACTCAAAATTCCAGCATTTCTGCTGTGATAATAGAACTCCACTATTTGGAATAACAAAGCAAAACAAAAGCACAATTTTATTATGATAAAGTTTGGTCCAACACAGTGAGACTGCCATTTAATGTCACTTATAAAATGTTACTGCATAGAGTCAAGCCATTAGGCCATCTGCTCCAATCTCAGCCTCACTTCATGTGCTTTAATATCTTTTGTTCAAGCAATTACTTAAAAATGTTTACGGGCTCTGCTTCCTCGGCAGTTTGTGCCATAGAATTACACATTCTATCCTGCTGATATATTTTTTCAGATCTTTGAAATCTTTTTAGTGATTACCTGTTGTTTAATCTTGCCAAATGTCGTGAGTGATTCTTTCATCAATCACTACCTACCTTATCTTGACACTTCATAAACTTGAAAAGCAATTTGTAAAATATCTGAGGAGGGGTGACAAGGCTCCCCTCTTCCGAAACCCCTCTGTTGGTCAGTCACAGCAAATATTTTATTACTTTTTTAGCAGGAAGCTATAGCTCACTATAACTAAACTGTGGTACTTGTCAAAGTTCAAGAGCCAATTTCAAGGTTTCTTTGAATGGAAAGAAAGAAATTTTATTACTTACTAACCTCTGGAAAAGCAATAATATGTGACATTAAACACAAACCCAGATATTAAGTTCTTAAAAAGAGAGTGGGTCTAGTAACAATAATAAGAGTGTATTGTTTAAATGGTTTTCAGAGTCCTTGTGTTGTTACAATTGAACTTGAGGCCATGACTGGTTAGTTGATGTCTTGTATCCTCAGCAGTATTGAAATTTGTAGAATCGAGTTCTTGCTGATGGATGTTTCTCTGATTTGTTTTTTCACCAGTGCTGACATTGAAGATGATGAAAAAGGAACAAGGAGAGCGAGTCTTCCAGTCCTTGCTGTTACACATTCATTTCCTTTCCTTCTCTCACTGTTGCTCCATCGTGCAGTTACTCAAATATGATGCGATAATGCATTTGAGCCCCAAAATATTTGGGACACTTTTAAAATGTGTCTTTCAAAAGAACATTGCTATGAAGTCTAAATAAGCAGTCTAAATCAATTCTGTGTACTGATGGAATTAACCACTAGAGGTGTCAAAGAAACTTCAAACAGATTAGACTGTGATCCCTTGTGACTATAAAAATAACAAGGGTCTAACAACTCTCTGTTTAACAACAAGTTACCCCTCTGTGGTTAAGCCCCAAACTGCTGACACCCTTCGTGCTATTCCCTTTGAAGAATGCATAAGGATAGAAGTTAAAAAGCTAGTTTCAACTCTACTGCTATTGCAATTGAACGTTCACTTGTGATATGAAGGTCACAGTCAGAGAACTACCCTCTAGTCATCCCTGGGCTGCAGGTAAAGGGTGTTTCTCACTCTGAGTACTGCAGTCTAGTTTTGAAAATGTTTCAGGATGAAGGGACACTTTGGTTCGTGAACCCTGAAACTTCACAATCCACTATCAGCTGACAGGTCAGACTGGATCATCAGTGATCCACCAGACAGTGTTTCACTGCTCTCTAGATCCTGCTGTCTCTGCACATCCACTTCACCAAGAAGTAGAAATTGAGTACAGCAATCTCTCGAGTTGCAGGCATATACAGGGAATGCACACTGGTTACGTATATGTGTATGTGAATAGGACCGTGTATAAATACCGCTTTGATCAAAAGGATTGTACAAGACGCAATCAAACAATCAGTTCCCAAAGTGAGCAACCTGACTCCTGTATGCATGAGAATTTCGGTTAATGGATCTTGATCAGATGGGCCAATGGCCTGAGGAGTGGCAGATGGAGTTGAATTTAGATAAATGCAAGGTGCTACATTTTGGAAAAGCAAATCTTAGCAGGACTCATACAGCTAATGGTGGGGTCCTTGGGAGAATTGCTGAACAAAGAGATCTTGGTGTGCAGGTTCATAGCTCCTTGAAAGTAGAGTCGCAGATAGATAGGATAGTGAAGAAGGTGTTTGCTTTCTTTTATTGGTCAGAGTATTGAGTACAGGAGTTGGAAGGTCATGTTGCGGCTGTCAGGACATTGGTTAGGCCACTGTTGGAATATTGTGTGCAATTCTGGTCTCCTTCCTATCAGAAAGATGTTGTGAAACTTGAAAGGGTTCAGAAAGGATATACAAGAATGTTGGCAGGGTTGGAGGATTTGAACTATAGGGTGAGGCTGAACAGGCTGGGACTGTTTTCCCTGGAGCGTCAGAGGCCGAGGGGTAATTTTGTAGAGGTTTATAAAATCATGAGGGGCATGGATAAAATAAATTGACCAGGTGTTTTCCCTGGGGTCGGGGAGACCAGAACTAGAGGGCATAGGTTTAGGGTGAGAGGGGAAAGATATAAAAGGGACCTAAGGGCAACTTTTTCACATAGAGGGTGGTGCATGTATGGAATGAGCTGCCAGAGGAAGTGGTACAATTACAACATTTAAAAGGCATCTGGATGGGTATATGAATGGGAAAGGTTTAGAGGGATATGGGCTAAGTGCTGGCAGATGGAACGAGATTGAGTTGGGATAAATGGTCGGTATGGACAAATTGGACCGAAGGGTCTGCTTCAGTGCTGTACATGTCTATAACTTTACTGTACCTTTACTGTCAACAGATTAAATCTATTAATTATTCCTACATACACAAAATGATGCATCACTCCCCTGAAACCAAAGTATAAGTGACTGTAGCATCCTCTTAAAAAGCCACATATAATGATATGCTTCCTGATGATGGAAGCTACATTCTGGCTCCTGAAAGACCATAATTCAAGAAGGTGACTAAGTTTAAAAAAAGCGGAGTGTTAAACTTTTGTGCTTTCAAGTTCCATTATGTGCTTTTTCTTTGAGTATTAGAATAGAAACACTGGACAAGACACAATGCCAAGTAATTTTATTAAATGAATCAGTAATTATGATTTATTTTGGGTAATTCTAAAGCATTTTGTTTAGAATGTGGTTGTGATCTTAAATTGCACTAGTGCACTGTAGGAGTGTCCTAGTTATTGCAGATGTCTTAATTTACATAGGAATTTATTGGAAGATAAAATAGTAACAAAGGCAGCTGGAAAGGAACATTTGTAATTCCCTTTTGTTTATTGAAGGAATCACTGTCCTGTGATCAGGTCAAAAGGTTCCAGGGAATTGTTCTCGCTGTGTTAGGAAAAGTTAGTGACATGAACTGGGTAAAACATGGGAGTTGTGAATCTACACTTTCAAAAGTCTCTTGAAGGGAAAATATCTTTTAGTTCTGTTTGTGATCATCTACCAGATTTTAACATGTGACTTAAATCCCTCCCTATAGCTAAAGGCCAAACTCTATAAAGAAGAAAGGATAACCAATCTCTATGTGACAAATCATTAAACTGTTAACTTGCTACTTTATGAGTATTGAGTACAATGTGATTGAGTAACCTGGGTAAGGACAGAGTAAAATGAGAGAACTCAGGAATTTCCACACCAGCAGAGAATTCAGTACTAAACCCATATCATTCTTCCAGTAAACCTATATCTGTGACCAAGTTATTGCTCATCTGCTCTCATACCTCTGTGACACAGCATCAAACTTTCCTCAGTAGATTTCTCTGATATCGTGTCTTGGAACATCTTTTATCATTTTCATTCTTGCTTTCAAGTCCCTCTGTAGCCTTGCCCTTTCCTACCTCTGTGATCCCCCCCATCCCCAATCTTCCAAGATATCTGTGCCACTTCAGTTCTTTCTGGCTTTCTGGCCCTGATGATCATTGCAATACCACTGACGACCAGTCTTCAGCTGTTTGAGATCCTAACCTGTGGAATTAGGGCAAGTGGTAGCATACTGTGAATGTCATTGCATTGATAATCTCAGAAGGCCCCAGACTGGCAATAGGAATTTTCAAATCCCGCTATGGCAGGTGGTGACATTTGAACTTCATTCAAACAAACTTTGGAATAAAAAGCCTGCTAAATAAGAAACATAGAAGCTACCAAAATGACAAACCATGATCGTAAAATCCCATCTGATTCACTAATATCCTTTAGGGAAGGAAATCTGCTGCCCTTCCCTGGTCTGGCCTACATATGATTCCAGACCCACAGCAATGTGGTTAATGCTATCTGCCCTCTGGATAGTAAATTCTGAACTAGCCACTGATGTCCACGTCACATGAACTATAAAAATATTTCTTCTCTCAATCTCTCCCTCACCCTCTCCCCTCGAAGTTGCTTCTTAGACCTAACTGCTTTCTCCTTATATCTCCTTTGTGACTCAGTGACAAGTATTGGCTCAATTCCTGTGGAGTGTCTTGCTTTGTTCAACAACATTAAGGTGCTACGCAAATACAAGTTGTTGTTTTAATATATACAGATGGACATAGTAGCTGGTCGGTGACTAGTTTGTAAACATCAAACCAAACATCCGAACAATGTTTCAATAGTAACAGCATGTAAATTGTTGCAGAGAATGAGCTTGAGTTAAAACATAAGAAGGCATTTGGTACACTTTTCTTTATTGGTCAGAGTATTGAGTACAGGAGTTGAGAGGTCATGTTGCAGCTGTACAGGACATTGGTTAGGCCAACTGTGGAATAATATGTCTACTTCCTATCGGAAGAATGTTGTGAAACTTGAAAGGGTTCAGAAAGGATTTACAAGGATCTTGAGGATTTACAGGGGTTGGAGGTTTTGAGTTACAGGGAGAGGTTGAACAGGCCGGTGCTGTTTTCCCTGGAACGTCGGAGGCTGAGGGGTGACCTTATAGAGGCTTATAAAATCATGAGGGGCATGGAGAGGATAAATAGGCAAAGTCTTTTCCCTGGGGTCGGGGAGTCCAGAACTAGAGGGCATAGGTTTAGGGTGAGAGGGGAAAGATATAAGAGACCTAAGGGGCAACTTTTTCACGCAGAGGGTGGTACGTGTATGGAATGAGCTGCCAAAGGAAGTGGTGGAGGCTGGTACAATTGCAACATTTAAAACCATCTGGATGGGTATATGAATAGGAAGAGTTTGGAGAGATATGGGCCGGGTGGTGGCAAGTGGGACTAGATTGGGTTGGGGTATCTAGTCGGAATGGATGGGTTAGACTGAAGATGCTGTACATCTCAATGACTCTATGATCAGCAAGTAGGAAAACATGTTTGTTTTCAGACCTCTGACAAAGTCAGTTGCTTTGAGTGCCTTGAAATCAAAGACTTGTGCTGATAAAACTGTGTGCTGCTGAGGTCAGGTTAAAACGAGTCTAACTATGTTATCAGGGAAGAGAGTAATACTAGTTTCTTAGAGGTGATAAAAATCATTTGTAATGAATACCCAACCCATTTTCTTCTTTATTTGTTCATGGGACATGGATGCATTGCCCATCCCTCATCGCCTAGATGGCAATTCAGAGTCAACCACATTGTTGTGGGTAAAAACAATGACTGCAGATGCTGGAAACCAGATTCTGGATTAGTGGTGCTGGACCAGCACAGCAGTTCAGGCAGCATCCGAAGTGCAGCGAAATCGACGTTTCGAGCAAAAGCCCAACATTGCTGTGGGCCTGGAGTCACATGCAGTCCCCATGCAAGGACTGCACAAAACGTTACATAGGACAAACAGGAAGACAGCTAACAACCCGCATCCACGAACACCAACTAGCCACAAAACGACACGACCAGCTATCCTTAGTAGCCACACACACACACATGACAAACAACATGAATTCGACTGGGACAACACTACTATTATAGCGCAAGCCAAACAGAGAACAGCCAGGGAATTCCTAGAGGCATGGCACTCATCCACTGATTCTATCAACAGACACATTGACCTAGACCCTATATACCGGCCACTGCAGCGGACAGCAACTGACAACAGGAAGCGGCAGAGACAAGCCACTATAAATGCCGAAGGAAACATGACAGAGCGCTTCACAGGAGGCTCCCAAGCACTGAGGATGTCACCTAGAAAGGGGATGAAACATTTGCAACAAAAACTCCCAGCTCGGCGAACAGAACCACAACAATTAGTGAACTATTAATGTCAAGCAGTTCAGGAAGGCAGCTCACCATCACCATCTCAAGCGTAACTAGGGATGGGCAGTAAATGTTGGCCCAGCCAGTAACACCCAGGCCTTATTAAGCAAACTTTTACTGACAGTAATTTCCAAGATGATTAGCCTGGGGTTCAGGATTGCTAGTCTAGTGATGTTACTGTTATTTCATTACCTCCCTATTGTTCCTTAAACGTTCTGAAATGGTGTAAGCTCCTGTTTTTCCAATGGAGTCCAGTGGAGTCAGTCTCTTCTCCGAGGTAGCAGCTGACCATTTGATGTAGACTGTGCCATAAGATCATCTAAAAAAGGAACAGGAGGAAGCCATTCAGCCTTTTAGCCTCCTGTCCCATTCAGTACCCAATGGCTGAACATCTACCTGAATTCTGTTGGACTGTCCTATCCCTAACCTTTCATTCCTTTTATGCCCAAACGTTAATGTCAATGTGACTGTGGTGTCTGGATATCAAGGACATTAATCCTGACTGTCATCCACCAAACTATTTCCAAGCTTTGAGGGAAGGCAGTAGGATAGTGTTATTGTCATTGGACTTGTCATTCAAAGATCTTAGTCATACCTGGAATTGATTCACAGCAGGTGGTGGAATTTTTAAAAAGTCTGGAATTAAGTGTCTAATGATGACCATTAAACAATTGTCCACCTTCTCCCTCAACCGGGGATTCACCAGCACGGTAACTGATAGAGCCCTCCGTCATGCCCGATCCATTGCCTGCACTTCGACCTTCAACCCTGTCTTCTCTCTCGCAATAGCAATAGGGTCCCCCTCATCCTCCCATACCATCCCACTCACATCCACATCCAGAGGATCATCAGCTGCCATTTCCACCATCTCCAGAGGGATTTCACCACCAGATACACATTCCCCTCCCCCTCCCGTGTCAGCCTCCTGCAGGGATTATTCGCTCCGGGACACCCTCATCCACTCCTCCTTCACTCCCAACTCCCCATACCCCTGCCGGCTCAACACTCCCCTGGCTCCTTCCCCTGTGATCAGAGAAGGTGTAACACCTGACCTTTTACTTCCTCCCTCCTCATTATCCAAGGGCCCAATATACACCCTTCCTGGTGAAGCAGTGATATACCTGCACTTCACTCAATCTAGTCCCTGCATTCGCTGCTCACAGTGCTACATTGGGGAGATGAAGTGCAGACTGGTTGACTGCTTTGCAGAGCACCTATGTTCTATCCACAGAAATGTCTCTGAGCTTCCAGTTGCCTGCCACTTTAACCCACCACCCTATTCCCCAGCCAACATCTCTGTCTCAGGCTTGCTGGAGTGCTCCAGCAAAGCTCAGTGCAAACTGTAAGAACAGCACCTCATTTTACGCTTGGGGACCCTGCAGCCTTCTGGACTCAATATTGAGTTCAACAAGATTTGGGTCTGAGCACCTTCTCCCATGTCATTACCCCAACCCCCACACACCAGGCCTTGTTATCACATGTGCAGCCCCACAACTGTCCCATTGTCACCCACAAACAGTTCCCATCAGCAGCTATTCATTCTCCAAGGCTGACCTTTACCCATTCCTATGTCTGTCCAGTCGCTGTTTGCTTGGTCTGGATCCCACCTATCATTTACTGCTTTACCCACCCACCCCCCTCCCATCTTCAGCATATGTACCAATCTTTTCCAAGCTACAATCAGTTCTGAGGCAGGGTCACTGGACCCAAAACATTAGATCTGCTTTCTCTCCACTGATGCTGCCAGACCTGCTGAGTTTCTGATTTCCAGGCATCTGCAGTTAGAATCATAAAGTTGTACAGTGCGCAAACAGACCCTTCAGTCCAATTCGTCCCTGCTGACCAGATATCGTAACCTAATTTAGTCCTATTTACCAGCACTTGGCCCATATTTTCTGAACCCTTCCTATTCATGTACCCACCCAGATACCTTTTAAATGTTGCAATTGTACTAGCTTCCACAACTTCCTCTGGCAGCTCATTCCATACACGCACCACCATCTGCGTGAAAAAATTGCCCCTTAGGTCCCTTTTATATCTTTCCCCTCTCACTCTAAACCCATGCCCTCTAGTTCTGGACTCCCTGACCCCAGGGAAAAGATTTGTCTACTTAGCCTATCCATGCCCCTCATGATTTTATAAACCTCTATCAGGTCACGCCTCATCCTCTGATGCTCCAGGGAAAACAGCCCCAGCCTGTTCAGCCTCTCCCTGTAGCTCAAATCCTCTAACCCTGGCAACATCCTTGTAAATCTTTCCTGAAACTTTTCAAGTTTCACATCATCCTTCTGATAGGAAGGAGACCAGAACTGCACGCAATATTCCAAAAGAGGCCTAACCTGTACAGCCATAACATGACTTGCAAACTCCTATGCTCGATACTCTGACCAATTCTTTTTGTTTTGTTGTAAACCCCCTATCTGGTTCACCAATGCTCTTTAGAAAAGACAGACTTGTCTGAGCATAATGTGACTCCAGACCCACAGCAATGTGGCTCACTCCCAACCGCCCTCTGGGCAATTAGGGATGGACAATAAATGCTGATCCAGTCAGTGATGCCCACATCCATCAATGAATAAATGTGGTTAAACTTTGCCCTCTGAAATGGCTTAGCACGCCACTCCATTGTATCAAACTACTAAAATGTGTGGAGAAAGGAATGAAACTGGAATAGTGTTGTGCGTGTACTTTTGACAAGTGGGTTGGAGCAGATCAAGAAGACATCTTCTACAAAGCAACTGAGAAGGGCAAAGCAATACTGGCCCAATGCAGCGCTAGCCACATCCCATGAATGAACCTACAAATAATCTCCTATTGGCTTACCAATGACCAAAAAAAGGCAGAATTTAGGCCATTCGGCGCATCAAGTCTGCTCCACCATTCAATCATGGCTGAGAAGTTTCTCAACCATATTCTTTCCTCTTCTCCCCATAATCTTTGATCCCCTTGACACTCAAGAACCTCTTTCTCTCATCTTAAATGTACTCAATGACCTGGCCTCCACAGCCTTCTGTGGTAATGAATTCCATAGATTCACCGCACTCTGACTGAATAAGTTTCTCCTCATCTCCATTCTAAAAGGCCTTCCTTTTACTCTAAAGCTTTGCCGTCAGGTCCTAGTCTCTCCTGCTAAGGGAAACATCTTCCCAGCATTCACTCTGGCAGGCCTGTTGGTGCTTCTAACACAAACTGTTCTGACATCCCCTGGGTCTGGTCAGTGACAGCTGAAAGCAGATATTTCTTAATCAGTCACTAAAATGTGACTGTAAAAGAACATTATGAGAGATATAGCCAGGGAGAATACATTCCCCTTAGCTGTGGGCTTCATAATACCCACTGGCCATAGATTTAAGGTCAGGAGCTGACGGTTCAGAGGGGAAATTTAAGGAAAACTTTCTTTGGTATTTGAAGGAGTAGGTGGAGGCAGGAAATCATCGCAACATTTACGAAGTGTTTAAATGAATACTTGAAATGCCATTGTACACAAGGTTACAGGCCACATGTTGGGAAACAGGATTAGAATAAATCAATGATTGAATACTGTCACAAACAGGATGGGCTGAAGGGCCTCTTTTCATGTTGTAATATTCTATGAGCTGAAAATGTGTTGCTGGAAAAGTGCAGCAGGTCAGGCAGCATCCAAGGAGCAGGAGAATCGACGTTTCGGGCATAAGCCCTTCATCAGGACCATTCCGAAGAATGCCCGAAACGTCGATTCTCCTGCTCCTTGGATGCTGCCTGACCTGCTGCGCTTTTCCAGCAACACATTTTCAGCTCTATCTCCAGCATCTGCAGTCCTCACTTTCTCCCCGTAATATTCTATGAGTCAAGAAATGACAGACTATCAAGACCTTAAAGATAAATCTGAGTCAAAACTCCAACCTTACAATCCCAGGTTGGAGCAAGACCCAAGGCAAATGCATTTATCATGTTTGATTAGTCTGCTTATCTGCCCTATGGTGTGCACTTCCCAGAAACAAGCCATTATTAATCACTGAGTTGTGTTTTCGGAGAATACATTGTTCAGATTTGAATTTTATTCAACGCTGTGTGCTGGGAACAATAGCGAGGATGTCGCACATTCAGTAGTGGCAGCAGATGTTTAGTGCTGTAGTTCTTATGGATTTTATAACCACCTTCGCCATGACATGACAATATGGGACACTTTTCCAATTTGTCTGAACTTGTTTCCTCAGCTGCTTTACAGAAACAGTGTTCTGTTTACATATGTTTGGCATTCCATTAGGGAGTGAACAAGCAAAGTTTCGATGCATCTATTGGTTCTACATTAGGATCATGTGATAGCACGTGAGAAACGCTGGAATCTTATATCTAGGTTTGGCTCTTATGGTGTAGTTACATTGCCCCTATCTCTGGGCCAGAAGATTCAAGTCCTACCTTCCCTGGAGGTATATCGCTGCATGTCTGAATAGATTTTGTTTTAAATTTTAGAGTTCTAATTACCATGAACATATGAGATAAGATACTGAGAGTGTTGGAAATCTGAAATCTGACCTGAAAACGCGGAAACTATTCTGTGGGTTCTGGTAACACCTGGAGAGGGGGAGACTCCACGCTGACGTTTTAAATCAGTAACTGGGACAAGTTTGAAGCAATTAGAGACAAGGCATGGGACAGGGAGATTAAAAAGGAAGGGAAGGCCTTCGATTGGATTGGTGTGGAGGTTGGCAGGAGAGATTTCAATGTCTATGTGTGAGGCAAAATGGGGATGG